>NC_135887.1:87123559-88378005 GCF_964194155.1 Cetorhinus maximus
ATTGCAGCCCATGAGTTCAGGTGACTCAGACAGAGTTTGATGGACCTGGGACTCTTCTGGTCTATATGACTTGGGTAAATTGCACAGCCATTATTATAATACTACCTGGGTTGAAATCCTCAACCAATCAAGCCTAATTTCATTCCAGTAGCTTGTTTTCGGACAATATGTGACAGCTGTTAAATTAAGGAGTTTGGGAGGAGGAAGGAAATATTTGCAAACTCATAGTAAATGGAAGAACAGTGTGTCTGTGACCCAAGAATGTTCTGAACTACCATAAGTGCAGAATCCATACAGTTAAAAAGGGCTCTTCTTTAAAAACCTACCAACCTGATGGTTAGTTATTGCTTGAAAAATTGACTTTTGTTGGTTTTACTGTTTTGTTATTTCCCACCACCGTAAACTTGGAAGGAACTCACTCATAATGACAGAGTTCCATGGACATAATAGCATTCTGGCATCTCACCCAAGTGACTGTTGAATAACATTACAGCCTAGGCCTGAGGTTTTCAATGTTTTCTGTTTTTTTTATTCTCGTGGGATATGGATGTCACTGGCAAAGCCAGCATTTGTTGCCCATCTCTAATTGCCCTTGAGGGCAGTCAAGAGTCGACCACATTGCTGTCGGTCTAGAGTCGCATGTAGGCCAGACTGGATAAGGATCACAGATTTCCTTCCCTAAAGGACATAGTGAACCAGATGAGTTTTTACAATTATCCAATGATAGCATGGTTACCATTACTGAGACTAGCTTTAAATGATACTCTTTCGAGTTATCAACAGTCACAGATTGCAACTCTTTTCGAGTACAATCACAGTTCTTGGTTTCCGGGAGTGGGACATGAACCCACAACCCTCTGATTCAAAGGCGAGGGTGCTATGAACTGATTTATTAATTGAATTTAATTTTCACCAGCTGCTGTGGTGGGGTTCAAACCCATGTCCCCAGAGCATTAGCCTGGACCTCTGGATTACTAATTGGGGAATTGCCTAGAAATTCAGATAAATCTTCAGGGACCCCTGCTCTCACTTTCCAATGATACTGACAGCTTCCCAGTGAAAAGTAGTTCTATCCTTTCAAGACACTTGTTTTATTAGTGCACAGCAACAGAAATAACATGCAATGTTTTAATAAATACAGGTGTCGCCCGCAAGGCCAGCGACTTTGCCCATCCCTAATTGCCCTCAAGGTGGTAGTGAGCTGCACTCTTGATCCACAGCAGTTTGTGATCTTAGGCTGACAGTAGCTTTTCGTTGCAGTTTGGCATAACTGAATGGCTTGCTAGACCATTTCATTTAAGTGTCAATCACATGGGTCTGGAATCTCATACAGGCCAGTTCAGGTAAGGACAACAGATTTCCTTCCCTAAAGGAAAGATGAGAGAACCAGATGATTTTTATGGCAGTCTAGTAGCTCCATGGTCACCATTTCTGATACTAGCTTTTTATTTCAGATCTATTTAATTAACTGGATTTAAATTCTCCCAGCTGTCTTGCTGGAATTTAAACTCATGCCTCTCGATCATTTGTCCAAGCATCTATTAGTCCAGTAACACAACCATTATGCTACTGTACCTGCTTAAATACAGAAACTGATTATGAACAGGTTTGATGAATTTGGGAACCAGATTGGATCCTCTTGTTGGACCCAAGACATTGGATGTCTGGAAAGCATCGCAACTGAGCCTGCCCTCAGCTGATGTCCACATATGCATTTATGGCAGGCCTCACTGGATTGTGATTAACAGAGATACCGTAATTCCCCCACTGCTTCAATGGGCTGCAATAAATCAGCCAAGCTCAAATCTGGAATTGAACCTGGAACTTTTCTCTGCGATACCACATGGTGTGTTTACCCTTGTAGCCATTGAGTGACCTACTTCAAATATTTTTATTCACAATCTCTTGATTCTCAGCAATGTGATATATCAGACCATAAAGAGTTTCAAAAATGAATAAACCATATAGAGTAGGAAGGTTATTATGGTTGTCTGCCAGACATCCTTTATCCTCATCAGTAATCCAACATCATGATACAAGAAGAAATAAAAGTTCAGTGAATGTTAGCTCTTTTGAATGAAAGTGACCAGTAACATATGAATCTGACCTTGGTGGAGAACAGAAATTTGTCAGTTTGATAAATGGGTATCACTGTTGTCCCCTGGGTACCATAGCCAGATCTGGTGGAACTCATGGGGATTGTAAATCTGTATACTTTAACTTTTATATTGAAATTTTCACAATCCGTCCTTTCGGACACAACAATCAGCATTTAAATCAAAGCTTTGCCCAATTTTGTTTCCTATTAACAAACTTCAATGTTGTGATTACTAAATTTTTAAATAGTAGATTTTGGCCTCATGAAATAAATTTTTGTGCTGTGCTGACATGGATACAAAATGACTGCTATTTTCCTGCCCTCCCAAATGCACTGACTTATGCCGGGATACAATTCCAAGATGCTGGCAGTTTTTGATGTATGAATCAAGTTCTCTTGGGTGGTATACAAGCCCCCATACCTGCCAATCGTGCATCACACTTGAACCTAAATCTGTCCTGACAGCTATGCATGCACTTTCCAACAAAAGTTGCGAGACAGCGACATAGTGTAGAATCTTGACTCAATTATCCTCTCACTAACCCAGAAGTATTACAACCCTGTGGCTGTCTTGACTGAGATGACCTGTCTCAGCAATGATATCCAAGGGTTAGAGTGTAGGTATCTAAAGTTAAATTAGAGATGAGATAAATCAGATAGAAGGTGACAGGAGTCTAGACCACCCTGCTCTTACCTTAAACATCAAATCAATTTCCCTGTATACACCAACAATACCCAGCCTTATCTCTTCACCATCACCATTGCTTCCATGATTGTTGTGGTGCTATCTGACAACATTACATCATGGATAAGCCACTGTTACTTTGAGTGTAAGTGTCCTGTTTGGCTCCCAACAGAAACATTGGTCCTAAGCCTTCAATTCCTTCTCCCATCCCAATGTTTTCTCAGGTTGAATCTAATGATGGGCTTTTTCAGTGTCCTCTTTGACTCTGAGCTGAACTTCAAACTCCTACATCTGGTCCAATACCAAGAGTGAGCAGTTCCACCCACATAGCACCACCTTCTGACCCGCCTCATTTTGTCACCATTGTTGAATTGCTCATTCAATGCCATCATCACTTCCAGGGCTGGTTTCTCTAATGCTGGCTTCCTGAGTTTCACTATAGACTAACTTCAACTGATCCATGTTTTGCTGCCTATATTCTATTATGTACTGTATTGGGAAATAAATTGCCTTATTTATCTCTCAACTTTCTCCATGTGATTTCCATTGGCACCCCATCTCTAGCACATTCAGAAAATCCTTGTCCTCATTTACAAATTTATAGCATTGCTGCACCCCACTTCTACTATCTTCAGCCCTCTTTGCCACCCAGTGCCCTCTGCTTCATAATGTGTGGCACAGCTTTCAGCTACCATGCCTTTAAACTCTAGAATTGTCAATAAATCTCTTTTATCTAGCTACATCTCTATCCATTTTCACTAGCTTCCTCAAAACTTACCTTTTCAACCATGCCCTTGTCCACTTCCCATAATTAATTTTCCAGTTCTTACTGATGTTCAATCTTGGGTTGCCAAGCTTGGGTTTGAAAAGTCTGTTTGAGGTAAGTTTTGAAGTCTTAGGAAATAATGATGTAAAATTGTATACAGCACAATTAAATATTAATTTCAGCACAAAGGAAGCGGGGGGAGAAATGCCATTAAGGTTGGCGTATTTGTAGTTTGCAAGGAAGAAGGCAAAAAAAGACAGTTGTAATAGCTATAGTACTATCAATAAGATAAAGATAAATTTTGAGACAGATTAGAGGCTTGAGATGAGTGAGGGACTGCCTGTCATATTTGAAGCTTTTTCTTGTAACTTGCCCAGGAGCATGAAAAGATGTTGGACGAGTCACCAGATAGGGAAGCACTATTAAAGTCTTGGTCAGACCTTGGAATAGTTAATAGGTATGAAAATACGCTTGCAAAATGGCAGTCAAGATTGGACAAGGGGACAGCACTTCCAAGTACTTCATTTATCTTAAAGGAGTGTGACAGGGTGAGTTAATATATTGGTTTGTTTTAAATTGGTGTGCAGGTGTGTGAAAACTGATCTACGATTTCATTTAAATAAAATGCAACAAATTGTGCTGAGTTTGGTGTGAGTTTATAGTGGCTGGGGTTACATGTTGTTCCTACGCTCATAACCTGAGGAAGACTGGAAAAGATTGGTGAAAGGAAAGGAGAGCTACAGAAGGAAATGAAACCTGGTGTGGTAGAAAGTTTGGCCACTTGGGATATGCAGCCAGGCTCAGAGGACCTTCATACCATTATCAGTATGGTTTTGTAAAGTTTGCACTTCCAGTAGAACCAAAATTCTGGCAAGCCATCTTCTGGTTTAAGAACTTGGGCCTTGATTTTAACTATGCAAGTTGTTGGGTCTTGAATCAGTTAAAATCTCACCCTCCGGTTTCAAACTTAAAATAAATCAAATTTGCATTATGAATCGCAAACCGCCACAAAGAAGGCAGACAAATGAGAACTAAAAGAGATGTGGGAATAGAAGAGACAAAGGAATCAAATGGGCGAAGAAGACTAATTATGCTCTCTTTTGATATTATAGTGAGGGAAAATTGAATCATATGTTTTGAAAAATAAATTGAAATAAAATGAAGTAAAAATACCCATTGAAACCAGATTCTGTACCTGTAAATTTCTGGATATTGCAATTCAAGTCACACCTCTCCTCGGTTTTAATAAGTATCTATATTTCCTTGTGACTTAAAATGGTATACCCTTTCAGTATTCACTCTTTCAGTATTCACATCAGAAATAGCTTCAGTATAAAACCCAAGTTATTAAATAGAACATTTTAACTGAAGACATGGATTATTGAAAAAAATATTTCAAAGCTAACAACCTACCTTCACAACAGAGTCCTTTGTTTTGTCAGCTTTCCCTGCCCTTCATGAAAGTGCTGACTCTCTTTGGGGCTGCCCTCAAGTACCTCTTCTTGTGAGTATCTTTATGGTGAGTATCGGCAGCTTTTCCGCTGTGTAAGTCTTCACAGTGGGGCATGATCCTATTTTCACTGGATATTCATGCAGATGTGAGCACACACCTACTCACTTTCCAGTTAGAGTCACTGGATAGTCGTCAGTAGCAGGAATCCTGGCTGATTTCCCTGAGCCCATCTCCTGCCACACTGCACCCTTTTTAATCCCATGGCACTAGTACTAATTGCTTTAACCTTACACATGCCTTGGCTAAGCTTTACTAAATCAATGCAGACCAAGAATTAAGCAAGGGACTTTTTGGTCTATACAGCTTTGTACCATTTTGAATAGTGTCTTCTCCCACTATGCACTAAGGGAGCCCTATAAAACAAATGAGATTTATTCTGTTGTGGTGGGACGAAAAAGAAACAGCTGATTACTCTTTCGTTTCTTCTAACTTCATTTTATTGGTTGGAGGGGGGGGTGCGGGGTATAATATTAAGTACACATGACATTTTTTTAAAAATGGCTTATATGTCCAGTTGGTTTTCCTTGGTTTAGTTTATAGCAGAATTTGAGTTTACAGTGAAGTTCTATTGCCCCAGTTCAGTTAATTGGGGTGACAGATGTGTTGCAATGAAAGTGCTACTTGTTTTAAGTATAAATCCAAATCCGCAGTATGCATGTCTGCAATTGTGGTAACTAATTCCTCCTGTTTTCAATTCCGCATTGAAAGAACTGAGTTGCAGAAAATGGTTGAATTTGGGAACAAATTGTTTGGAAAATTTGCTGTTGTTTTCAAGCTAGGTTCAACACAAAAATATATTACATCCATTTTGAGCAGGTGGTTTACCAAGTCTGAAAGGTTTGCCGGTTCATCAAGCCTAGTAATAACATTGAATCTCCTAAGAGAGGTCCAATAATTTTACGCAAAAATCCTTGACTCACCTCCATAATTATGCTTCTGTTTTTTGTGTATGAGGGAGGGATTTTAAAAATTGAAGGGAAGGATAAGATAATAAAATAGTAAGATAAGTGAATAATAATATTGGCAAAATAGTAATATGTTAGCACATTGTGAATAATTTTACAGTGCATTTTTTTCTTCTTGTAAGTTTTTAACTTAATTTACTGAACTATAGATTGAGTGAGAAATTTGACCCAGATTATTACTAGATGGTGGGTGGGGTTAGTGGTGTGCTGTTCATCAGTGTTTAAATCAGATGATGTAAATGAAGATTTTTTTCCTTTGCTACCACTCCCCCACCTTTCATTTTATAATCTTATATCTTGGTTCACGCATTTTTAATCCAATTTGGGCAGGTGTTCTAAATTAGTCACAAAGATGCTCCAAGAGCAGGCTGACAATATACCCGCCACCAATGTTTATTTCTCTGATTGTGGGACAGTGGCTGACCTCTGCTCAAATATTCCCTCCCTCCACAGCAGTAGGATTGAAACTGTTAATTAGGGGTTATCAAACCCATGCCTCATCCCTCCATCCCCTGTATGCTTCATCAGTGATGGCAAAGCTGTTTCACTTTGGAATTTTCCTAAACCCCTTTCCAGTTTTTCTCTCCTGCTACTTGTATACCCACCATTGAAAACTTTTTTTTAACCAAAAAATCCTATCTCTTTAACTGAGCTTTTGGTCTTCTCTCAGATCTGTCTTGGTGTCAGTGAATTTGCAATCATTGTAATTTCAGTGTCACGTGGTCTCGATCTACAATCACCCCAGCATTATTAACTGTATATAGTTGAAAATTAAACAGTATGTAGTATAAGTAGAAGTGCTGGCTTGGATGTAATCTGAAATGGGGGAGGTAAACACTGCAACATGAGATAACTCATTCTCCCTCTTTTCTGCCACTTGTGCTGCTTGATATGGTCTGAATTTTTGTAGGAAATTTTAGCAACAGGAAAAGATCATCAATGGATAATCCCACTTCGCCTTCCAGCATCCTCTATATTTTATAACCCTGCCCCTTTCCATTTACATTTTCTGTACAAATTGCAATGCGTACATGATGGTGCCTTGAAGCAAATAGTGAGAGGAGCAGTCTCCAGGTGGAGCACCCATGTACGATGCCGAAATCTAATGGAAACAATTCTTAATGTAGTGACATGATGCTACTTAGCAAGCAAATTCAGTCCAGCACACATGTCTTGGCCCAACTTTAACAATGTAATGATTGAGGGTGTCCATTCCCACAGGACAGTATCATTTAGTAATGGTCACTCCTGGTGTCAGTGGTACTAGACTGCCTACACATCCTTCAGTAGGATATGGAGGTTTGTGACTTGGAGGGATCTGTAGGATGGAGTTAAATTCAGAAACACTTTTTGTAAGTCTCAACACTGCAGCTTACAGCCTGAAATTTTGCTCAGTGTTCATGCTGTTGCTTGTATTAGTTGCATACATGAATCTCTTGTGTTGGCATTCATCATTAATAAGGGCTCAGTAGTAGGAAGCAAATAGTGATTCAGCTTTGTTTAATATTGCTTTATCATGAAATGTCATATTTTCATATAAAACTTTATACTTTAAAACTATACTGGTTTTGTTGTATTGAACTTTTTTGTGGTTTATATTCATTAGAATATAAAATCTGGAATGAGAAAAGAACATTTAACCCATCAAGCGTGGCCTCTTCAGTTTCCTAATATGATTATTCTACCGCCACCTTCCATTGATTCCCTACATTAAGGAACACTAAGTTTTTTCTACTACTAAAATCTTCAATGCTGCTTCTCAACGGAAATGAATTTAGACATGAATTAACTTCTCAGGCAGTCTATTCCACATGTACCCCATCCCCTGTTGTAGGAATTTTCTAACCGTTAACCTTTGTTTAGTGTTGTTATAAATTGAGTTATGACAAGTAACTGGAAGAAATTTTCTGTTTGTTGCTGCTCTGTGGTTAGTAATGTTCCCTCTAAGCTGCGTAGGTGCACAGCTATGCAGCTATCTTCAATGTCTCATGCAGTGTAATAAACAGGTTGCCCAAAGAAACATTCGAGGGAACATTGGTAGCTGGTAGACATTTTAATCCTAGCAGCTCACAATATTGATGGTAAAGATTAACATTTTTACAGACCAATCAAATCTCTTCTAATTGATTCAATTTCTCCAGCATTTGTGCATCACATACTAGCTCTCCTTAAAACCTACTACTTTGACCAAGCTTTTGATCACCTGTCCTAATAACTTCTTATGTGAGTTGATGTCAAATTTTGTCTGATAATGCTCATGTGAGGCACAGTGGGACTTCTTAACTACTTTAAAGGTGCAAAATAAGTGCAAGTTGCTGTTGCATTGTGTGAAATTCAGGCCTTCTGTGCTGCTCTGTCTCTATGATAGGGTAAGGCCCTAGAATTTTATCCTCATGTACTTATTCAAAAATTATGCCTTTGTATGGATGTTTTAAATGAAAACTATACTTAAAAACATAAAATATTTTTCAGCTCTTGCAATGGTAATTTTCCACCCATTGGAGCCATCATTTCAGCCTTTCATTAGCCAGGGCTTCTGCTCCACTAAATTTACACATGCTGATAATGCTTTATAAACAACAATGGTAGTTTGGTAAAGAAGCTGAGAATTGACTGTTACAACATCTGAACTCTCATTGAGAGGTCAACAGTAATGAAGTAGAAAAAAATTTAAAATTTATTTCTTCCCTTGCAGCATAACTCTAGTTGAGTGCTGCTGCGTGCTTGGCCAATATTAATTTTCATAAAAGTTGGTGCATTCTCTCTTGGTTGGTCCTGAATATCAATCTGCAGGATTTTCTTTCTTGGATGTCAGTGAAGTTGCTCTCTAGCGTCTCATCTGAGCTAAAATGTTGGTCGTGCTTGATCAGGCCGTTGAATGTACATTATGAGAGCTGACCTTTCTACCTCCTTGGAGGTTGGGGAAGAAGGAGAAAGGACATTAACTGCTCATTCTTCCCCTATTAAGTCTTCTGGTTGATGGGTGAGTTTGAAAGTTTCTGAAACAGTCCTACTTGTCTAAGAGTGACAAGCAGTTACAGCTGTGATAAGAGTGGAGAGAAATTGGGGTTTAACTCTGAGTCATTGCACAGTAGCCTATCCTGACTTAGTTGACCAGGACCTCAAAACTGGAACTGCTTAACTCCCTCATTCTTCACTTCATCATAGTTTATGAAGTTGTAAAATCCAAGCTTTGCATCACCACTCTTTTCAACATTGGTAGTGTACTGCACTATGAGCAAAACTATCAAAGTAAGGATTGTTCTGCCAGACAGGAAATATTTAGGTTACTTTTCAAGAATAATTTTATTTTGAAAGGTCTCTTAGGAACATAGGAAAAGGAGTAGGCCTCAAGTCTGTTACATCATTCAGTGAGATCACGGCTGATCTGTATCCTAACTGCATCCACATGCTTTGGCTGCATGATCCTTTAATACCCTTGGCTGGCAAAAATCAATTAATCACAGCTTTAAAATTATTAATTGAGCTAGTATCTACTTTTTTTGTGGGAAAAAGTTCCACACTTCTATGATCCTTTATGTGAAGAACTAACTTTGTATGAACTCCTGAATGTCCTGAATATGATTTTAAGGTTATGTCCTCATCCCAGACCCACCTGTCAGTGGAAAAAGTTTCTATTGTCACCATCAATTCCTTTCAAAAATCCTTAAACCTCAATCAAATATCCCTTAACCGTCTATATTTCAAGCAATACAAGCCTAATTTATATAATCTCATAATTTAACACTTGGAGCCTTAATAATATTCTGGTGAACCTGTATTACAGGGCAATATAACCTTTCGCAGGTGCAATGCCCAGAACTGTACAAGGTACTCCAGATGTGGCCTACCCAGACCTTCCTGCAGCTGTAGTAAAACTTCCCCTCCTATATATTCTAGTCCTCTAGATATAAAGGCTAATTTTCCATTAGGCCTTTGCCTTTTTTGTTTCTAATGCACCTTAGTGACCTGTGCACGTTGATCCATAAATCTATTTGGACCTCCACTGTTCCTAGCTTTTCACCATTTCAAAAATACTCAGATCTATCCATTTTTGGTCCAAAGTGGGTCACCTCACACTTGCCTGCATTGAAATCTATCTGCGATGTTTTTCCCCACTCAAGTCAGTCAGATCAATATCTCTGTAATTTTATGCTCTCATCTATAGTGCTTATTATGTCACCTATCTTTGTGTCACCAGCAAACCTGGATGTACACTCTTATGTTTCTAAATCATTAATAAATCTAGTCAATAGTTGTGATCTCAACACAGATTCTGTGGAATATCATGTCACTTGCTTCCAATTTCAATACATATACAATATCCCTTCTTATATCTTCTATCACCTAACCTATCCCTTAACCAGGTCAATAATTTGCCTTCAATTCCATGAGCTTTACTTTTAGCTAAAAGCCTCTTAAGTGGAACCTTTTCAAATGCCTCTGGATTCCATCTAAGCTAGAGCAATAGATTTTCCCCAGTACATTACTTTAGTTACTTCCTCAAAAAATTAAATAAGTTCATTAGACATGACCATTACAAATCTTCCCTTCCCTTCCTTGACCTCTCTGTCTCAATTTCTGATGATAGACTGTCCACCAATATCCATTACAAGCCTACCGACTCCCACAGCTACCTCGACTACAGCTCCTCACACCCCGCTTCCTGTAAGGACTCCATCCCATTCTCTCAGTTCCTTCGCCTCCGTCGCATCTGTTCTGATGACGCTACCTTCAAAAACAGTTCCTCTGACATGTCCTCCTTCTTCCTTAACCGAGATTTTCCACCCACGGTGGTTGACAGGGCCCTCAACCGTGTCTGGCCCATCTCCCGCACATCCGCCCTCACGCCTTCTCCTCCCTCCCAGAAACATGATAGGGTCCCCCTTGTCCTCACTTATCACCCCACCAGCCTCCGCATTCAAAGGATCATCCTCCGCCATTTCCGCCAACTCCAGCATGATGCCACCACCAAACACATCTTCCCTTCACCCCCCCTGGCGGCATTCCGTAGGGATCGTTCCCTCCGGGACACCCTGGTCCACTCCTCCATCACCCCCTACTCCTCAACCCCCTCCTATGGCACCTCCCCATGCCCACACAGAAGATGCAAAACCTGCCCCTTCACTTCCTCTCTCCTCACCGTCCAAGGGCCCAAACACTCCTTTCAAGTGAAGCAGCATTTCACTTGCATTTCCCCTAACTTAGTCTACTGCATTCGTTGCTCCCAATGCGGTCTCCTCTACATTGGAGAGACCAAACGCAAACTGGGCGACCGCTTTGCAGAACACCTGCGGTCTGTCCGCAAGAAAGACCCAAACCTCCCTGTCGCTTGCCATTTTAACACTCCACCCTGCTCTCTTGCCCACATGTCTGTCCTTGGCTTGCTGCATTGTTCCAGTGAAGCCCAACGCAAACTGGAGGAACAGCACCTCATCTTCCGACTAGGCACTTTACAGCCTTCCGGGCTGAATATTGAATTCAACAACTTTAGATCTTAAACTCCCTCCCCCCATCCCCACCCCGTTTCTTCCCCCTCCCTTTTGTTTTTTTCAATAATTTATATAGATTTTTCTTTTCCCACCTATTTCCATTATTTTTAAATCTACAACTAATACCTTGTCAGTCTTTCCACCCCACCCCCACTAGAGCTGTACCTTGAGTGTCCTGCCATCCATTCTTAATTAGCACATTTTCTTAGATAATATCACCACCTTCAACACCTCTTTGATCCTTTTGTCTGTGACATCTTTTGATTATCTGCTCCTTTCACTGCTTGCTTGTCCCTACAACCACCCCACCCTCAACTTCTCTCCCCCCGCCCCCCACCTTAAACCAGCTTATATTTCACCCCTCTCCTAACTATACTCAGTTCTGTTGAAGGGTCATGTGGACTCGAAACGTCGACTCTTTTCTTCTCCACCGATGCTGCCAGACCTGTTGAGTTTTTCCAGGTAATTCTGTTTTTGCATTACAAATCCATGTTGGTCCTCTATTTCCTATCTCATATTTCTTTGTGTAAAGTCACTTTGTCCTTAATTATAGATTCTCTCCATTCTTGCTACACATTGTACTTCATATATAATCACACAAAGCACTTGCCATTTTGGACAGGTCTCATTACAGTTTAACGTTGAAGTAACAGTGCAGTCAAAAGTTCTTACTAATGTTCTACTGTACTATGAATTATTGATTCTCAGCTACACTGGTTTATGGTAACTGGGCAGGTCAGATTTTGTTTTATTGCATAGATTTTTGTCAGTGTCTTTTGAAATGCATTCTCAAATTTTGTTAATTTTCCATGAAAACTGAGAGCCAGTAGCCTTGCTGACATGTGATAAAAAAACAAATAGAAAGCAGGTTCTCTCAGGTTTACCTGGTAGAACAATGGATAACTTCAGGCAGTGGAAATAAAGATTACCAAGGATGACTGCACATTCCAGCATTTTCTATTTTTATCACTGAAATTTTTTAAAATCCTGGTCCAAGTGGATTCTGGAGTCAGGACTTCTGGAAACAAACACAACTCTTCAACCACACTTGTAGGGTGAAATTCATCTTTGTGGAAGAAAGAAAAATAATGCCTTCTAAATTAAAATGACAGTTAAGAAATTGCAGGAAAATGTAGCTCTGAATTGAAGTGATTTTGTTTGTGGGTCATTAAATACACAGAAAAGCAGGCATTGTCCCATTTTTCCTTATGGGAAATTTCACTCCTCAAGATGTTTTATTGAGAAAATAGGAACAGAGGCTTAATTTCTATTCTTCCATCTGTGCTTGGATCTTGCACCCAGCCAAGACTGAGGCGATAGATGTTTGCTCAGTCTGATGCAAGTTGAAATTTGAGTTTTTGGGGAATCTGTACCCTGATCCCAGAGCTAATAATATGAGATGTACCCTACAGTCTGTACAGCTCGTTTCAATTTGGCACCAAGTCTCAAACCATGAGGAAAAGCAGTGTTGGGCCAGCAGGCAGTGCTGTTTTGAAAATGAAAGATCGGCATTGCTCTTCAAGTTGAAATTTCTTATTTTCCAGTGTGCGATTGGCCTCATTTTTGGGAACATATTTACCAAATTAGTACTTGCTCATAATTTAATGGCTAACATTGCTCTGTAAATGTTTCCACAGGACAGAATCCTCAGAGAAGCCAATCACATGACTCGGTGAATTCTCCAGACCATCGAGATTCCCCATTGCCACGGAGAGGGCCATCACCAGCTGAAAATGCAGTAGCACCTCCCAGGAGGGATAAGTTACCACCTTCCTTTCAGATGCCTGGTCGGCCTCCATATGGTGAAATTCCACATGGAATTCCACCTCCAGGTCTTCTGCCTCCTCCAATGTCACTTGCTCTCAACTCTGGATATGGACCACCACTTCAGGTGCAGCCAGGGCCACTGCCCCCACCAGGTGCATTCTTAGCCCGACCTGGCCCTCCAGGATCAATTGTACCTCCGTTGCCACCAGGACTCCCTCCCCACTTGGTTGTGCCACCTCCTGGTGCTGTTCCACCTGCACCCCACATTAACCCAGCCTTCTTTATACCCCCAAATGCCGGCTTGCCTCCACCAGTTGATAATAGAGGACTTCCACCACCGCCAACGGATGCCTATGGAAGACCGTCACCATCTCAGTACAACAGAGAGGAATTCAAACGGGGAAGGTAGGAATAGAGCGTTATTGAGATCTGTCCAGTTGAGCTACATTATTTTATGTTTTTAGCTATTTTTCTAGCTCAGTGAGTAACTGGAGATAGCACTGAACTGTATAGACAGAGGAGAACCCAGGTTTGCACTCTTCTATGCTGATTTACTTGATCATTACAATTGCAATTGAAGGGAATGATCAGCAAGTGTTCTGATTCCCGTCCATTGACACTTATTGGGTCGTTTGAATGTTGGGTGAGGACAAGATTGGGCTTGGCTGTGGCACAATGTGAGCTCTGAGGAGTAAGCTGTAAAACTAATTTTGGGGATTGATGAGATATGCATATAACAAGCTCCTGTTGTTGTTTAACAAATGTAGTAATTATGATTTTATTTCGTGCATAATGTACCTTTAAGAATAATGTTTGTTAAGGAAGATCACATGATCTTTAGTAACCAATAGAAGAGTAGCGCGGGCTACCTCAGTAGTTGGTAGTGTAGAGGTAGAGTTGGAGCTGAAAGCACACATGTAGTTGCTGTTGAGTACCTTGTAAATAAACTTAATGTTCCTGCCTAAGAAGTGTCTGCAGATCAACTCTATCAATACTACCAACTCGGCCACCAAACTGACGATGAGGATAAAACAGGATTGAACAGAAGAAGTCAATTTGAAAAGAAATTGACACTGTACCTCGCCCAGTGATTGTAAGTAGAAAGTTCCATTAGAATTGAAGAAGATAATCCCTCTCAAAATGCCGTAATTTGGGAAAATTGAACCTTTCGATCCAGTCACAGATGATTGGTCTCATTACATAGAACGCCTCATGTTCTTTTTTCAAATGAACGAGATTACGGGGGAAGAGAAGAAGCATGTGACCCTCTGAAGTACATGTGGGAATAAAACCTACAGTTTGATTTGAAGTTTAATGGCACTCAGTGCCCCAGATTCAAAAAATGTCCATGAATTGGTGGACCTTGTGAAGGATCATTATCAACCAAAGCCTTCAGTAATGATGCAGAGGCTCAAGTTTAATTTGAGGAATAGAGCCCCGGGTGAGACAATTGCATGCGACGTGGCAAATTTGAGGCAGCTAATGGAACATTGTGAGTTTGGTATATCTTTAAATGACATGCTCAGAGATCGTTTAGTGTGTGGTGTGAATGAGGACACTATTCAGAAAAGGTTATTGTCCAAAGTGAATCTGGATTTCAAGAAGATGCTAGAGATAGCACTGGCCATGGAAAGCGCAGTAAGAGATTCAAAAGCAGTACAGGTTGCACAAAATGGTGACGTTCTCTACATCGGGCGGGAAACCCCAGCCAAAAAGGGCACAAAATTGCAAGACTCTGCCGAGAAGCGGGAAACAGCTAGCCAAAGAATAAGGAAAAATAACTTAGCAGCGAAATCAAAGAATAATTTCAATAGAGGTGAAAACCAGCAGTCTTTTAACAATTAGCAGTTTAAAAAAATCAAATGCTACTAATGCCACAGAAATGGACATATAATGAGGCAGTGCAAGGAAAGATTCAAGCAAGCTTGTAAACAAAAGAAGAAACTCAATGAAATTTACAGTGTAGAAGAGCCTGAAACAACAAATTCAGACAATTATTCGTTTAATCCGAAAGCTGGAAAGACAGAACCAATATTTGTCACAGTGAAAGTAAATGGCAGAATGTTAGAATGGAAGTGGACACGGGAGCTTCCACTACAGTAATTGGGGAACATGTCTTCAGATATCTGAATAATGGTGAACATCAATTAAGTTTAAAAGAAACAGCTGCCAAACTAAAAACATACACGCGTGAAGACATTCAAGTCAAGGGCATAAGCAGAGTAACTGTCCATTATGGAAGCCAATCGACAAGTGTTGGTATTGAGATGCAGGACCCAAGCCTTCTAGGGCAAAATTGACTAAGGGAAATCAACGTTGAGTCGCTACTGAGATTCCAAAAGGAAGCTGGAAGCGTTCCTGTTTTGAAAAAGGAGTGTGTAAGGACTCATCAACCTGAAGAAACACAAGCTGTCTTAAGTCAAAACCTGGAAGAACAGCAGAAGGAACTTGAAGAGACCATGCTTGATGACAGAGTTCAAGACGAGGTGAGCAACCTTCAAAGGGAAAAAGAAAACCTGCTGAAAGACCTTCACACACTACAATATTCCCTCAGGTCAAAGTTTGTACCACTGGAAAAGTATGAAGAGAAACAGAAATAATTCAGCACTTCTCTGAATAAACTGAAGAATGAGTTAGCAGAGAAGACACAAAATGCTCAATTTTCCAGGAGGCAGCAAACAAGTACAAAAATGAGACGGAAGACCTGAAGAATAAGCTAAATGAAGCCAAAGAGCCTTTGGAAGCAAAAGTCGCAGAATTGTCCAAGAAGCAGACAGATAATGAAATTTTGGGAGACCCAACCGCTGAGCTCAGTCAAGGTGAGCTTGACCAATTGTGAAATTAAAAAGAAGGCTGAGATTAAACTCTGCACTAGAAAGAAGAAGATACTTAGAAAGAAGATACAGAAAAACCAATAGGACTTTAATACTGGCAGCATACGAATACACTTTCGTACATAGGTCTGGCAATCAAATCGCAAACACCGATGCACCTAGTCGTTTGCCTTTACAAGAAAATGGTGAGCACATCCCAGTTCCACAGGAACTTGTTTTGCTGTTAAATTTCTTGGATTTCTCGCCAGTATGCGCTCGACAGATCAGAGACTGGACAAGTCGGGACCCAGTCCTATCTCAAATACGAGAACAAGTGCTTCATGGGTTGGTCACAAAATCTGACAAAATGAAACCGTACTTCAACAGAAGACATGAACTAACCAGCCAGGATGGCATCTCATTGTGGGGAGCATGAGTGATAGTACCTCCAAAGGGAAGGGAGCCACTTTTAATTGAACTCCACAGCGCACATCCAGGAATTTCCCGAATGAAGACAATGGCACCCAGCTATCTATGGTGGCCTGGGAAGAATGGCAAAATAGAAAGTTTAGTGAAGAATTGTGTGCAATGTCAGCAACTGCAGAAGTTGCCATCGAAAGCTCCTTTACACCCTTGGGAGTGACCAGGTAGACCCTGGGTGCGGCTACACATTGACTGTGTGGGACCTTTCCTCGGAACAATGTTTCTGTTCATTGTCGATGCCCACTCAAAATGGTTGGACGTATATGAGGTGAAGTCACCAACGTCGACTGCTGCAATTGAGAAGTTACGTCAAAGTTTTGCCATTCACGGACTACCAGATGTAGTAATTTCTGATGACGGCACGGCATTTACGATGCTGAGGTTTATCAGCTTCAATGATATCACTCATGTAAAAACTTCACTATATTATGCTTCCTCAAATGGACTGGCCAAAAGGGCAGTTCAAACATTCAAGGCAGGCATGAAAAAGCTAACTGCCAATTCCTTAGCAACCAAGCTAGAACGCTTTCCCTCACATAACAACAGGTGTCACACCTGCGGAGTTATTGTTGAAACGCCATCTCAGGACAAGATTGAGCTTAATAATGCCAAATTTAGAGGGGAAGGTGGAAAGGAGTCAGGGAAGCCAGAAAACTAGATACGACTGGCATAGTTGTGAGAGGAAATTTACCGTGGGAGAGATGGGTGTACGTGAAGAACTTTGGAGAAGGACCAAAGTGGTTACCGGGCGAAATAATTGCAGTGACTGGACCTGTACCTTACCACGTGGAAGTGGAAGATTGGATTATCAGGAAACATATGGACCATTTAAGGAAGAGAGAAACAAATCACCAAGAATTGGTTCCACCAGTGATCACAATCGGGTCAGCGTTTCCTGTCGAGAGTACTCAACCCAGGACAGACATGTCTGATGTTCCTGATGTAAGAGTTGAGGATACTGAACTGCAGGTGCCCACCGAAGAACCTGATTTCAGACGACACCGGAAAAGGAGTTTCCTGACAAAGCATCGGAAGTTGTGGAGCTGAGGTATTCTACACGCGTCAGGAAAGCACCTGAAAGACTAAACTTGTAAATTCCTTACCTAGTGTAAATATTTTGTTGTCTTTAAAAAATTTGTACTTGTGAATATATGTATATCCGAGTTAAAGGGGGAGGAATGTCGTAATTATGGTTTTAATTAGTGTGTAATGTACCTTTAAGAATAATGCTTGTTAAGGAAGATCACATAATCTTTAGTAACCAATAGGAGAGTAGCATGGGCTACCTCAGTAGTTAATAGTGTAGAGATAGAGTTGGAGTTGAAAGCACACATGTAGTTGCTGATGAGTACCTTGTAAATAAACTTAACCTTTCCACCTAAGAAGTGTCTGCAGATCAACTCTATCAATAGTACCAACTCGGCCACCACTCGCAATAACAAAGGAACAGGGCAGGTTAGAATCTAAACAACATAAATATGTGCCAAATTCCCAATTGCATGTGGCCAATACCACAGAAGATTAGCTAATGTATTTTGAGACGTGTTCCTCCCATTGCAGGTTTCACAGCCTAACTATGCATGCTGCTTTTAGTTCTCTCTTTACATGCTGCAGTTTACAATTTGTACAGTGAGTGAAAAGGGCAGAATCACCAAGG
Source organism: Cetorhinus maximus (assembly GCF_964194155.1). Classification (NCBI taxonomy): domain Eukaryota; kingdom Metazoa; phylum Chordata; class Chondrichthyes; order Lamniformes; family Cetorhinidae; genus Cetorhinus; species Cetorhinus maximus. Next base: position 87,141,799 of record NC_135887.1, read on the forward strand.
ATTATTTCGTATCTCATTCAATCGATATGTGAGTACTGGATATCCAAGTCCCATTGTGTTGATGCTGAGGGCAGTAAGGGAGGAAATTGTGGAGATACTGGTTGTAATCTTTCAATCCTCCTTAGCTATGGGAGTGGTCTCAGAGGACTGAAGAATGGCGAATATTACACCTTTGTTCAAAACAGCGTGTAAGGATAAGCCCAGAAACTGCAGGCCAGTCTGCTTAACCTTGGTGGTGAGAAAGCTTTTAGAAATGATAATCTGGGGCAAAATTAGCAGCCACTAGGACATAATGGATGAATTAAGGAAAACCAGCACAGATTTGTTAATGGCAAATATTTAAGTAACTTTATTAAGTTTTTTGATGAGATAACAGAGATGGTTGTTGAGGGTAATGTGGTTGATATGGTGTATATGGACTTCCAAAAGGTGGTTGAAAAGTGCTGCATAATAGACTTGCCAGCAAAGTTGAAGCCTGTGAAATAAAAAGGACAGTGGCAGCATGAATACAAAGTTGGCTGAATGACAGGAAAGAGAGAGTTGCGGCGAAGAGTTGTTTTTGTACTAAAGGGAGGTATACAGTGGTGTTCCTCAAGGGTCAGAATGTGGACTGCTGCTTTCTTGATATGTGTTAATGACCTAGACGGGGGTTTACAGGACATAATTTCAAAATATGCTGACACAAAACTTGGAAATATTGTGAACTGTGAAGAGGATTGTGATAAACTTCAAGAGGACACAGGCTGGTGGAATGGGTGGACAAGCGGCAGATGGAATTTAATGCAGACAAGTATGAAGTGACTAATTTTGATTGGAAGAATTAGGAGAGGAAATATAAAATAAAGGGTACAATTCTAAAGAGGGTGAAAGAGCAGAGGGACCTAAAGAGATATGTGCACAAATTACTGAAGGTAGTAGAATGGTTAATAAGCATTATGGGATCCCGAGCTTTATAAATCAAGGCATAGAGAATAAAAGCAAGGAAGTTATGATGAACCTTTATAAAACTCTGGTTCAGCCTCAACTGGAGTATTGTGTCCAATTCTGGACACTGCACTTCAGGAAGGATGTCAAAGCTTTAGAAAGAGTATAGAAAAGGTTTGCAAGAATGGTTGCAGGAATGAGGGATTTCAGTTACATGGATAGACTGGAGAAGCTGGATGCCCAGAGAGGGAGGGGCCTGTTTTAAAATATATTAACTAATCTCTGTGGCATTGCTCACTTGATCTGGGATTTGCACATTTTTGTGATTGTTTCAATACCAACTTGCTCTGCCCCTGTGGAAAAATGGTCTAAATAGGCATCTCATGGTTGATTAGTGGCTGTTTGATGCTGCTGTTCAAAGTTTCTTGAGATTGGCAGTTGTTTGGCTCTTCTGATCGGAGAGAGGTATGGTTATCTCAAGATCAGAAAAAGGAGCAGGAAATAATGGACTTTCTTTCTGTGCGTGTTTCTTTTTAAGGTTGCTCAGTTGTTTCAGACACATTGGACAACAAATCAAGGAATGTTGCAGTGCAGAAATAGGTTACTTGGCCCAACAAGCTTTATGCTTATAGACTGATGAGTCTCAGGCCCAAGCCTGCAATTCCTCTAAACAATAGTCATACAATTGTGGAGTCCAAATATCCTGCAAGGATTGGAGATTAAAACAGGACCAATAAATCTATCAAATATTTTAATCAGATGCTTTCATTTGCAGTATGGAGGCTGGGATAACCTACCCACGTAATAGAATTTCCTCACTTTCTTCTGCTGGACAGAAAGAAAAGAGAGGGATCAGCTCTGATATCAGCTGGGTTAACAACCCACAGCCAGCTATGAATGGAAACCCATAGGCACATGGAGCACCAAGCTTGCCGAGTGATTTTTAAAAATAAACTGAAGAACCAGGCCACTAGGTGATTGATGACATCGTATTAATTTTCTGTCCACATATCAGTCAAACTTTGAGTTATCGCTTTATGGATGTGATGTTTGTGCAGCATAATGTCTGAGGTGATTGCAGTTTTATTTTGATTTATATGTCAACAATTAGATGCCTTGTTCTTTCCTTGCAGAGATTCTGATCCCAGTAGTCCTCCTCTGAGTGAAGCAGAGTTTGAAGAGATGATGAATAAGAACCGAGCGATATCTAGCAGCGCCATCTCCAAAGCTGTGGCAGGAGCCAGCACAGGTTAGTGATTCAGTAGATGCAGACCTTTCCACCCAATTCCAATGCACTGAATAACTTGACAGCTACAAAACTGTACTCATCTATGACAAGTTCAGTGTAGAGGTATAAGTAAAACTCCCACTGTCCCTGTGCTCTCACCCTGCCCACCTCAGGTGGTGATCCATGCAGGGCTTAGGCATTTTCAGAACTCAGTCAGGCACATTGTGATAAGCCTTGATTTCAACACAGTGAATATGATGATGAAGCTGGAGCTTAGGAGGAATAAGAAAGGAAAGTTTTGTTGAATATTACCTGTTAAGGTTGCCCATTGTGTACCAATGCCATATCCATGCTTCCTGAGATCCTATATGTACCCAATCTGCAGGCAAGTTCCGTGTGCAATGTAAATGAGGACATAGTTATGTTTTGTCAGTTTGTGAATAAGCCCATTTAGAGCAACAAAGTACCAAGAACATTTCAGCTTCTGAACGATGATGGGTTTGTTAACATAGAGATGTCTAAACCTTTATCTTTATGGACCACATAGGAGTGTACCAAAGAGCATTGAGAACACACCAATGCACATATATATAGCAATTTCATGATAGGACAGTGTCTCAAGGCATTTCACAGTGGCATAATTTAAAAATAGACACAGAGCCAGAGAAGGGGAACTTAGGAGAGATAACAAAACTCTTTATCAAAGAGATGGTTTTTTTAAAGAAGGTCTTAAGGATAAGAGACAGAAAGGTTTAGAGATAGTATCCTAGTCCAGGCCAATGGTGTAGCAAAGAGTGGTGCACAACAGTTTGAGCAAGAGAAATGGAAACCAGGTGCGGGTGCTCATTGTAGTGCTGGAGGGCTAAATGGGGCTAAAGGCCGATAAGTCTCCTCGACCTGATGGGTTGCATCCTAGGATATTAAAGGAAGTAGTTACAGAGATAGTGGATGCACTGGTAGTAATCTTTGAAGAATCCTTATATTCTGGAAAAGTCCCAGAGGATAGGAGAACAGCCAATGTAACACCCTTATTCAAAAAGTGAGGGAGATAAAAAACAGGTAACTATAGGCCAGTTAACTTAACATCTGTCATTGGGAAAATGTTGGAGTCTATTATAAAGGATGTAACAGTAGAGCATTTAGAAATACATAATCTAATCAAGCAGAGTCAGCATGGCTTCATGAAGGGGAAATCATGCCTAACAAATTTATTAGAATTCTTTGAGGAGGTAACAGGCAGGATAGATAAAGGGGAACCATTAGATGTAATACATTTGGATTTCCAAAATGTGTTTGATAAGATACTGCACATAAGGCTACTTAATAAGATAAAAGCCCATGGTGTTGGGGGTAGTATATTAGCATGGATAAAGGATTGGCTAACTAATAGAAGACAGAGAGTTGGGATAAGGGGGGCATTTCGGGATGGCAATCTGTAACTAGTGGAGTACCACAGTGATCAGTGCTGGGACCTCAATTATTTACAATATAAATGACTTAGATGAGGGAAGTGAATGTACTATCGCCAAGTTTGTGGAATGCACAAGAATAGGTGGGAAGGCAAGTGGTGAGGATGACACAAGGGGTCTACAGAGGAATTGGTTAATTGAGTAGGCAAAAACTTGGCAGATGGAATATAATGTTGGAAAATGTGAGGTTATTCACTTTGGCAGGAAGAATAGAGGAGCTGTATTTAAATGGAGAAGGACTGCAGAAAGCTGCATCACAGAGGGATTTGGAAGTTCTTATGCATGAATACCAAAAAGCTAACAAACAAGTTCAACAGGTAACAGGGAAAGCAAATGGAATGTTGGCCTTTATTTCAAAGGGAATTTGGTATAAAAATAGGGAAGCCTTACTTAAATTATACAAGGCACTAGTTAGACCACACACAGAATACTGTGAACAATTTTGGTCCCTTTATCTAAGGAAAGATATATTGGCATTGGAGGCAGTCCAGAGAAGGTTGACTAGTTTGATCCCAGATATGGAGGGATTTTCTTATAAGGAGAGATTGAGTAGGTTGGGCCTATACTCATTGGAGTCTAGCAGAATGAGGGACGACCTCATTGAAACATATAAGATTTTCAGGGGGCTTGACAGGGTAGACGCTGAGAGGTTGTTTCCCCCTGTGGGAGAGTCTAGGACCAGAGGGCATAATCTCAGAGTAACGGGGCGCCCATTTAAAACAGAGATGAGACAAATTTCTTCTCTCAGAGGGTAATCAATCTGTGGAATTCTTTACCGCAAAGGGATGTAGAAGCTGGGTTGTTGAGTATATTCAAGGCTGAGGTAGACAGATTTTTTTTTATCAATAAGGGAATCAAGGGTTAAGGGGAAAAGGCAGAAAAGTGGAGTTGAGGATTATCAGATCAGCTATGATCTCATTGAATGGCGGAACAGACTCGATGGGCTGAATAGCCTACTTCTGCTCCTACGTCTTATGGAGGAAATTACAGCGATAGGGTGAGGTGTGGAGGGATTTAATAATGAGGATGGGAATTTTGAATTAGAGGTGCTGGGAGACCAGGATCCAATGTAAGTCAGTTGGGAAAGGGCAATGGTGGTAGGACATTTCCAGTTGAGGTTTGGATCAGCTGATCATATAAGGTGAAATAAGGGAGGCCAGCCTGGAGAGCATACGAGCAATTAAATCTGGCAGTGACAAAAGCATGACTGAGGGTTGCAGCAGATGGGTTGAATTAGGAACTGGAAGTAGGCAGTCTTTGCGATGGAAAGGATATGGGATAAAATGTTCAGCTCAGCTTTGAACAGTATGCCGAGTTTGTGAACACTCTGGTTCTGCCTGAGATGGTGGTTAGGGAGGGGAATGCAATTGGTGGTGAGGTTACTGAGTTTGTAAAAGGGGGCTGAAAACGATGGCTTCAGTCTTCCCAATGTTTAGCTGAACAAAATTATGATTTGTCCAAGGCTAGATACCGGACCAGTGCCTAACAGCACAGAGGAGGGTTTGAAAAGGTGATAGAGGGGTAGAACTGGGTACCAACCGCACATTTGCGGCAGCTGACCCCTGTCTATGGATAATTTCACCAAGAACCAGCATGTAGAAAAGGAAGAGGAGGTGGCATGGGTCATTGGGGAACTCTCTGGGTGACCATGCCCGGGTAGGAAGAGAAACCATTGTTAGAGCTGTTGTGACTGTGAATAGGTAAGAGTGGAACCAGGTGAAGACAATCCCACCAAACTGTACAGTAGAGGAGAGGCATCGAATGAGGATGGTCTGTGTTTTAATTAATTCACATATATCTCAAGCTACTGACAATGTTCTGGTTTACAATTTAACCACCAATGAGGCAACAATACTAAGAATAGCCCTTTCAAACTTCCAGAATCGCAACATTTAACTAGAAAGGTATCAAGTAATAAAACACGCACAAATAAGACTGAACTATCTGGGCTTTGTGGTTGTACTGCCAGGTCTGAGTGGTTACGTCTGGCCCAAATACTGCAATTTAGATTCCTCCAGGATAATGCTATAGAGGCACTAATTTGTGCATTGGTGTAGAGTTCTGAAGTGAGATCAGTTTTTCAATATTTGTGTTATACAGGTGATTATGGGAATGCAATCGAAACATTGCTTACGGCCATTGCCCTGATTAGACAGTCAAAAGTTGCAGCAGATGACCGCTGCAAGGTTCTGGTCAGCTCCCTGCAGGACTGCCTCCATGGGATTGAATCCAAGTCATATGGGTCAGGATCCAGGTAAGCAGATAATAAGCGTCAGCTCAATTGCCTTAGTTAAAACTGCTATCACTTGTCAATGTGGACAAAATTTTGCAAATTATTCTTGTGTGAAGCCCCACCAATAAGGGCAGGAAAATTGCTGCTATTCTTGTTCAACAAAACACTCAACAATTTAGAAGGTTATAGGGTAATTTGATTAAAAATTTTAAAATATTAAGGGGTACAGAAACTATTTCTGCTAGTTGGGAAAGTCTAGAAAGGGGAAATAATCTAAAAATTAAAACTAGACATTTTTTGAGAGAAATTAAGAAACACTTCTTCACCCAAGGGGTGATAGAAGTTCAGGATACACTTCCGCAAATGGCAGTTGATGTTGGGTCAGTTGTTAATTTTGAAACTGAGATTGATAGATTTTTGTTAGCCAAAGGTATTAAAGGATATGGGGAAAAGGTGGGTATATGGAGTTTAGTCACAGATCAGCCGTGATCACACTAAATGAACAGGCTCAGGGACTAAATGGCCTACTCCTGTTCCTATGTTCCCTATATAATTAGTTATGTCACAAGCTAGTTTTGGCGGTTTTTAAGGCAAGCAACAGGGGTCTCACCCACCAGCTTGAGAGCCGTTGGAGCCCCATGTCGCCTCCTTTTGGGAAGGCCTGCCTCGAGCACTTAAGTGGCCGGCTGCAAGCCTCCTGGGGTAGAAATCCTGCACCCCAATGCCACCCAATTAGAGTCCAACAGCTGTGCATTACAGGTAGCCCAGTGGGAGCGTTGGCATGCACCAGAAGACCAGGATCGATGAGGGACCCAGCCCATAGATAAGTGTGGGGCAGGGGATCAGGGGAGTCGGCAGCAAGGGCAGAAAGGAGTTGGCTCTCAGCAGGGGGATTCCTACATGGCAGGTCCCCCACCCGCTGCTAGTTGAATACATGAAGAGGTGGGATGAGGCCCTTAAGTGGGCATTGGAGGTGGGGCCGGAAGGCTGTCCATGAGCCTTCCCACCCCAAACTTAATCGGGGCAGAGGCAGGAAGTGGCGTGGTCCCCAGCCGCAACCCTCCTGCCCAATTAAATGCCCTCGTCTCCAAACTTGCCTTGGGGGAAGGCATTAAATTCTGCTTAATGTCCCTGACTGAGGTCAGCTAACTGAACACAGGCCATAGAAGAAACTTGGAATATCTTGTTCCACAGAACTCAGTTGCTCATATGTTGGGGAGCTGACAGAATGAGCTGTGGATGCTCAACTGTTGAGTATAATCAATATATTTTTGGACTCAAAGGGATTCAGGGGATATGAGAGTCAGGCAGGAGAGTGGAGTTGAGGTCAAGCATCAATCATGATCATTATAAATGGTGGATAAGGCTCGAAGGACTATACGGCCTACTCCTGCTCCTATTTCTTATGTTCTTCTGTCCTTCTAATGTCTTGCTCACCGTGTTGGTCTCTGTGGTAAATATTGAGGCAAAGTAATTATTTAATATTTCTCCTTTTAGTGATGAACACTCTATTGCTTAAGGGACATTCAAACATGCATCCTGAATAGAAGTTGCAGGAATGACTGGATTGTTTGCTTTCCATATACAGAAAGAGAGATCGATCACGAGACCGAGAGTACAGCCGTTCTCATGACAGGAGCCGTAGGCACAGGGAGCGCTCTCACAGTGAGGATCGGCATGAAGATAATTATCGTGAGAGAAGCAGAGAACGGGATCGGCATAGAGACCGGGACCGTGACAGGGAAAGAGATCGGGAGAGAGAGTATAGGCACCGCTAAGGTATGCTTGGAAAGCAAAGCTCGTTTAAAAAAAATAACAATTGCCTTATTACATTTTAATGTTTTAAAGCACTTTGCATAATGAATTACTGCAAGCAGTGTAGGGAATCTTGGGACCAAATCTTTAGGCTCCGTTGGGGTGGGCAGGGAGGTGGATTGGCTCTAAAAAAAAAATAGTACCGCCAACTGGGTGCCAGTTCCCCAGCTCCATCCCATTCCTGTGCTATTTACCCAGATGGGGGTGGCGGATAGTCAGTTCACCTTGTTAGTGGTCACTTAGCAATTGTCGGAGGTGAGCTGGGATTTTCCAATGTGCCTCTATGTCCCACAGGGGGCAGTGCAGCTGCCTGGAAGTGGCCACCCCATGGTGGGGAGCAGTGCTCCAGGCTAGCTCAGGGGCCCTCGTTGCATGTCTAGATTCAGCTGCAACCACAGCAGGCTGTCCTATTCTGGGGTTCCTCCATTCCCCACCATCACAAAATGGTGGCCTGCTGCTTAATCTATTTTTTATTTTGAATTTTAAAAAATTGAAGAGAGGGCACCTCCGTTTTGAGGCACCCTCTCCCTCACTTACCTGCCATGGCACCTTGCTGCTGCTTCCAAGGGCCTTCTGTTGGCTCTCCAATTTTGAGAGCTTGCCAGCTGCCCTTCAATGGACAGCTAGCCCATTCTCTGGCTATTAATTGGCCAATTCAGGGAAAATCACACATGAGTCATTGTTCTCCACACAGTGCTGGCTTCTGATTCACATATGATCCTGATGGCGAGGTCCTGAAGCCCACAGGGAAAAAGTTGTCCTTGTTATGTGGGCAAAAAGTAACTGTTCTATCCAGCAGTATCGCATAAAGAGCAGTGATGTGGTGGTGTTGATTGAGGGTGAAATTTTGGCCACTTCCCAACTTATAGATATATGGAATCTTGAACATCTATTCTAAGGGATGGATTGAACCTTGAACTAATGCCAATTCTGGAGGGCATACCTCTGAAATTGTAATCCTCCATGGAAAGTGATTCTGGATTATAAACTCAAATCGTTTGAATAAAGATTCAATAGCCTTCCAGCTGTGTACTACATTAAATCCATCACAGAATATAAGAATTTATGTAAAATTTTTGCCAGTTAAACTATGTACCAGGGAAGTACTGGTGTGAAATGATGATTGTGTGTTTGCACATGGTAAGCACAGGTCTTTGAACCTGCGAGCTTAAAATAGCAATAGTTGGGAGAAGGTCGTGGAATGGATCTTTATAAAACTGAGTCTTGAAACATCTGAAAATTAAGTAACAGTTTGTGTTTGCTATTCAGAACAGCAACATGGACACCACAGTTGACTTCTGTAACCTCCACAATGGGGAGTTGAAAAATCACCCAGTTTTCCTGTTTCTGATTACAATTCAATGACCCACTGTGGGAAAGTGCAAATGCTTAGACATCAGGGAAGTCAGGATTGGAGTCAGTCATGACTTCCTCCTCCAAGGAAAAAGCACCTGACAGTAACTGTTTGGGCTTATACTTGTGGAATGATCAGTTGGCAACATATCAGAGGTACTGATGCCTGTGAAACTGTAGTCCAACAAAAATCAGTGCCTTCAGAAGAGAAGATTGGAGGGGAGGGGAATAGAAGATCATTCTGACTGTAAGTGGAGTGTGAATTTAAATATGGTTGATATCACTGTTGTAGCCCTGATACCTAAAGCTCTTATCTAGATAAATTAATGTGTATTATTCTCTCTCTTCTTTTCCTCTCCAATCCCTCAATTTGCAGAGAACAGTTTTCACCTTTGTACAGATCCTGGATCAGGAGAAAAATTTAAAAAAAAATCAGGAAGACATTTTGAAATGAGTGAAGAAAGGAGCTGAATTCTTGGGATAGGTGTGTGCACACCATGGGCTGTAAAAAGTGAAGTGTTAGTATGCAGAGAGCTGCAACTTGAAGAATTTCTCCATTTAGGAGTGGCGTTCTGGAACATAAACCTGCTATTATGTCGAACAACTTGTTTTGTTCAACAATTATATATTAAACATTTTTTTACATCCTCCGTTTCTTTAAAAGTTGCTGGCTGGGAAGATCTTTTTATTATGAGGTGCAGATGACTGGGGGAGAGTCTTCAGTAGGAGGCTGCATGTTTGACTGGTCGCAGTAATTGTCAGCATCAATCTTTTCATTGCCCACTGAGGGCATCAGCCTGAGCTCTAATGAGGCTGGTAAAATATTTAGGGGGTAAATGTCATCTGTTGGTTGCATCGTCTCGAATAAAATCCTGTAACTAATGATATTCGTTTTGTTTTCTGTGGATAACATTGGAATATTTCCTCTGGTCACTCACTGTTCCTAGCTAAGTTCTAAGTAAACTGATTTTGATTTCACTGGAAATAACAGTCAAGGAAAATCTTCCCACTAGATGTTTTTACACTTTCCATGCTGTAAATGTACAAGTGGATAGTGACCATCATCGCTCTGTCATGGAGTAAACAGTTTTTAAGTTCTTTTGTATTTGGGTGAAGGCAGGGTGCAGGAAAAATAAATTTTGCACCCGTGTGGCACAACCTGCGAATGGTCAGGAGCAGCCTGATGAAGACTCTTTTTTTCCTATTGGTGTAGAACAGTGGCAGCGATCTCCAGATCTTTCTTTGTGCATCGTAGTGTCGGCTTGGATCGCATCCAGTCAGCAGAATGCTTCTTGCTTTGTGATGCTAGAGTTGCAAAAGTATTTTGGTTGTAAATTTAAAATAGAAAAATGAAGTTTTTTAGTATCTTTTATGAGATAATGTGTTTTGTAGCCAAAACAATGCAAGAGAGACCCCTACAACTTGTGCCATCTGCAAAATTTCTCATTTGTTGAGCTTTTTTTAAAAAAAATTTAAGTGTGTTAGCTATCTTAGATTTATTAGCGTAACAGAAATGTACTTTACATGATGTCTCGCTGGGCAGTTTTCCCCAATGTGTGGCTTCCTTGGTTCTCAGAGTACACTGAAAATTCACTTAGCTGCTCCACTTCCCTACTACATTAATGAAAAAAAATCTCACTGGATGTACCATATTTTTAATAAATAGTGGCAAGGAGCCATGTTTACAATGATCAGTTTAACTGGCTTGAAATGTGGGAATAAATTAAGAATTACTGGGAACCTGAGAAAAAAGTATCAAAAGAAATTGAGACTAAGGCCGGGACTTTCCAGCCCCGACGCGGGCGGGACCTGCCGCGGGTGAGGTGGCGTCCCAGCCATAAGTCCATTGACTTGCAGCAGGACCGGACGATCCCGGCGGCGGGCGGGTGTGGAAAACCCCATCCTAAGTCTCTAGAACCTCCGCATTAATCAGGCATATTGCAACACCAGCTGCAGTTTTAACATTGCCACTGGGTGATGAGCAAAGAGTTAACACAAAGCTACCAAAGTCCATTTGTTTGTGCAGCAAATGTGGTACTTGCCACTAGATGTCCTTTGTACATTTTGAATACAACATACCATACAAATTGTGAATGTTGGTAACAGCTGGTGGTGGGAAATGAATACTGCAGCATTCAGATTTGCTTGCTCCTGGCTCTTCTAGTCCCCAGACTAGTGATTGTTTTGAGTTGTTTCAAAGTGTTGCCTGCACATGCCTAGCTTTAGAGTGGCATGCTTTCAGCATCTCTAACTACAATAAGACTGAACAGCATATTGTGCATTAAAGGCTTTAGTGGTGATATAATGAAGGCGGTTAGTGATGGGCATTTTGACTGGAATCTGAGTTTTTAAGTACTTGAATGGAAGTTGCTGCATGGGAACTAATGCAGTGCAGACCATAAAGGATTTGTAAAGAGCAATTGAGACTAACTGATCTCCATATAAATGTTACCGATCAATCAAATGATTCACTTCAAACCTTACCTTGATGACGTTGTGTCGCGTATCCTAAGTCAACGGTGAGAATCTCTTAAGTTTGGCAGTGAGCTTTGCGGCTCCACTTTCAGTTCCTGAAGCAGGCCAGACGCTTCTTTCAAGTTTTTGATTTAAATCTTTTATTTTGGATAGTTGGAAATGAGAATAGCATAACTACTGTGCGATTTGCAGCTGGGTTGGCACCTGCTGGCTTGGTGCTACTACAGTTGGTGCCAACACCCTGGGGGAAGTGGGAGATGGGGGAAACACAGGAAAAATTATGGATGAGCTTCAGCATTCCGTGCAGAATTTGAATCTTTCTTCACTTGGGGCAGTTTTCTGTTTTTTTTAAAATGGAAAAATGTAATTTTTTTTTTAGTCGTACAAATTTAAGGAAAAAAGGATGATTTGTTGGTGACTTTGTATTGTGCTTGTGCGTTCACTGTGAAATTTAAAAAAAATTGTGTTTTTTTTTGTAGCTTGTTACCATGTATATTTTAGTGACACAAAATATGCTCCAATGCATTAAAATGTAGATTCCTGATGCCTTGCTGTCTTTTTTTTTTAAAGCGCTCCATGTCTAGAGGAATGCCCTACAGTTGAGACACATTTGCAGAACATAAACCTAATGCATTGGATTGAGGTCTCAGGCGGCAGGATGAGATATGAGACTGCCACATTGTCTTACATTTCTGTGCCATGCACCCTGTTTTACTGTACAGTGTGCCAATAAATCTGATATTTACTAAAGCTAGGCACCTTGGTAGCCCAGTGGATTGTGAACACTTTTAAAATTTCTCAGCCTGGATTCAAAGCTAGCCCAGAGAAGAACGGATGGATGGAAGTGGTTGTAAAGCAGCATGTAATGGAGATCTGGAATGGACTAACCAGATTCACGTTTTGTTGAACCAAGACATTACAAGTTAATAAGGGATGGTAGGGAAAGAAAATGAATGTGAGAGCTGAGGGGATATGGGGGAGTTATTGGGTTTTGGAAATCTATGTAAAAGTAGGATTGGGCTTTGGATATAATTACAGGAAATGGATTACTAGTACCTACATAAAATTTGGATTGTCCAAGCAAAAATGCAAATCAGCCTTTATTGATTTGTCAAACTTTAGTTTGCAGGAGGCAAAGTTCCCTGCTACTGCCTTGGAGATGCAACAATTGGTACTAATTTCTTAATTGTATCGAGCATGAATCTTTTCAGGTGATTTGGATTGATAAGGAATGTTCGTGTAATTGCAGCCTCATGTTGCATTGTTCTTGACTTGTGACAAGGCACAACGTAGTTTACGTTCATAAGATGCAGGAGCAGAAGTAGCCTATTCAGCCTATCGAGTCTGCTCTGCCATTCAATGAGATCATGGCTGATCTGATAATCCTTAACTCCACTTTCCTGCCTTTTCCCCATAACCCTTGATTCCTTTACTGATTAAAAATCTGTCTATCTCAGCCTTGAATATACTCAACAACCCAGCCTCCACAGCTGTCTGTGGTAAAGAATTCCTTAGATCCACTACCCTCAGAGAAGAAATTCCTCCTCATCTGTGTCTTAAATGGGTGACCCCTTACTCTGAGACCATGCCCTCTGGTCCCAGATTCTCCCACAAGGGGAAACAACCTCTCAGCGTTTACCCTGTCAAGCCCCCTAAGAATCCTGTATGTTTCAACAAGGTCGCCTCTCAATCCTCCAAACTCCAAAGAGTACAGACCTATCCCACTTAACCTCTCCTCATAAGAAAATCCCTCCATACCTGGGATCAACCCAATTAACCTTCTCTGGACTGCCTCCAATACCAGTATATCCCTAGATAAGGGAACCAAAACTGTTCACAGTATTCCAGGTGTAGTCTGACCAGTGGTGTGCACAATTTTAGCAAGACTTCGCCATTTTTACACTCCACTCCACCTGAAATAAAGGCCAACGTTCCATTTGCCTCCCTGTTACTCACTGAACCTGTATACTAGCCCTGTGGGATTCATGCACAAGGACACCCAAATATCTCTGTGCTGCGGCTTTCTGCAGCCTTTCTCCATTTAAATAATATTCAGTACCTCTATTCTTTCCGCCAAAGTGTACAACCTCACACTTTCCCACACCATACTCTGTGGGAATCTGCAGAAAATCCAATGACCCTCTCATTCTGACTAGCCTTATCAGTAGCAAAGTGGGACCCTGACAAGCAAGGCATTGGGCACTTGCCCTTCACACAAATGCAAGTCCCATTTTGAAATCCTGCAGATGTCACAAGCACATCCCTGGACAGAGCTGGAGGCAAAGAAATTCAGGAATGACCTTGACAGCCACTGGTAATGCATATCCACCTGGTCCACTGGGAAGGATGTCTTGTTCCAGGAGGCTACAGATGTCAGCAACAACCTGCTGAGAAATTCTGAGCCTCCTGAAGCACTGCTGCTCAGTCACGTCCAGAAAGCTGATCCTTTGCTGGTAAATCCTGTGTCAGGGGTACCACCTCCTTTGAGCTGGAGCTCTGTGTTCACTCCAGCTGTCCTGTGTAAATCCAAGTGGCTGAAGAAAAGACAGCTGCTGCCCTTGCTCCCTGTCTTGTTCCTTACCAAAAATCCAAGATAAAGCTGCATTAGCTGCTCCCGAGCTGCAGTGAAGTTTGGCAGCTGGGAAGTGCAGATCAAAATCAAAAAAATCCAAGGTAGCAGAAATGAGTTACAAAGTGTTGAAAATCACCTCTAATGCAGTGAAAGCACGCATTCAGAACATGTCCTGTAACCTGCTTCATTTCATGAGTAATATTCAGTACTTAATGGCTTTCCAGCCTGTCAATGTTACAGTCCCATTAATCTCGCCTTGTTGACCCTGGAAACTTTCAGATTGCTTGGAAAATTCGTGTACTGGAAGTTAAAACCAGAATGCAGGGTTAAACCTTTATTCAAAATGCATTTTATATTTTATAAACACCAACTCACCTACCCCATGAGGTTTCCCACGTGCCTTCAAACACGCACCGGTTCATGTAGGATTTCCGACAAGCCAGCATTTCTTTATGTTTTAACACCATCCCAACTTTCAGGATTAAATCCCCCAGTATAAACAAGCTTTTTTGAAATTAAAAACCAATGGAATTTATCATAATGAAAAAAAATTAACATTACACAAATATAAATTTAGTTTTCCAGGGCCAGAGAGGTTGTTCAGAGATAGTTATTGCTTAGTACACTATTAAAAACCTAGTTATACCTTAATAACAAGGCATTACTTTCTCAAGAGGGTATTAAGTGCAATATTACAGCATAGAAGTGGTCCCACACAACCGTAAGGAACCACTACCCACTACAAACCACTTAGAGAAAGAGTCCTTAACTCCTGCTATCCTCTCTCTAATTCCATGTCAGTTAATCTGCTCCAATAATCTCCTGGGTGGTACCTTATCTGAAAGTCCTGGTACACCACCCCATCTCCCTGCATCTCCCCATCTACCATGTCTGTCATCTCCTCAAAGAAATCCATCACTTTTTTCAATCAAAACCTCATACAGATGTTAAAATAACTAATGGAGCAATCCATCTTTATATTTGATCTCTAATCAAACAGACGATCTTAACCTCCTTTGTGTATATTGTTAGGTTTTTAAAATCCTCACTATCCTTTCTCTTTCAAACTTCAAGGACCAGGAAATATTGAAACTTCAGATTAACACTTGCATGAATAAACATACCACTAGAACCCTTGTGTACAGAGTCCGTGAGATCAATGCCAACTATGCTTGGAGATAGAGAACTCAATAGGGTCAGAGGGCTGCATCTTCCCCCCACCCCCAAATAGTATACAGTGCTCAGGAGTGCTGTTCTTTGCTTGAATTGAAACAATAGCCCTGATTTTAACTGTCCACATAAGGCAGGAGGTCAGTTAAAATAATGCAAGTCAATTCACCCCTCCAATCCTGCCGCTTTCCCACCGTGTTCCAATATTAACAAACAGACAAACAGGTCACCTACAGAAAGAAAGCAGGGTCCTATTTTAAATTGAAGATCATGTCTAATTATGGTCGTCAGGACTGGATCTGCAATTACAAACAGATCTGGGCGGTGGGGGCAGTGCCATCTCCCTGTCAAGCAAACTTGTCAGGAGCTGAACCCTGGGCCAGAAGGGAAGTTTTAACGTTTTATTTTAGGCTTCCTTGTGGGGCAGCAGTGTTCTGCCAGGCCTCACATGGAAGCCAAGGGTCTCCTTTGTTACCTCCATCCTGATTTCTCACAGATCTGTTCTACTGCTGGTGGCCAAAAGATTCACCCCTTGCCCCTTCTCCTTTTGTGGACCCCTAATTGTGACCAAAAGGCTTCTTACTCCTCTTGATCACTGCCAACAGTTTTCTGTTTCCTCAGACCTCCAGACACAATTCTCACCATCAGGTAATCAATCTGACCAGTTATTAGGGGAGACTCTTAGTTTTATTTAAATGAGACACTTCTTTGAGAATGGTGGGGCCTCCAAGTTGCCACCTCCCACTGGGCTCCCCCGCACCCTTCTCACCTGCCCACCGCTTGAGAATTGAAACCAGTGTGTCAGAAAAAAAAGTTAAAAGTCAAACTTTCAATAATTGGCTCAGTAAAGGTGTGCTTACAATAGTTTACAATCTGTTCTCCTTCTGACCTTGCTCACATCTCTGGATTAATTAATTCTCAAATTAATTAATTCCAACATTTTGATGGAATTAAAAATTGAATTGTTCTGTAATGACCATCAAACTAGTAGAACTCCTAACTGCACATGGTGTTCCTGTGACAATGTTGCTTCATATTCATCAAAACACAACACATTTTTACTGTAAATATTTTAACAACTAACTTATTAAACATAGTACAGGTAACATTCCGCTTTTATCACATTTGACCATTATTATCATGTTGAAGGTTTTTTGGAAATCCACATACATTGTAAATCCACAGCTACTCTTCCTTTCTTGAGAAAGACCCCAAGGGAAGCACTGTAATTGACTTCAGCATCGTTGGTTCAGGGAAGAGAAACCTATGCTCATGTGTGAATATCAAATGAGAATAAAATTGAGTCTATGATGCCCAAAGTGTTGGAATAGCCTGTTACCATTCACTATTGAAGCTCTTATATAAAAGGGCTACTTTTGATGAAGCACAAGAAAGTGACTAAATATCTCAGGGAGAGAAGAAATAGAGTCAAATAGAATTGGTATTTAATTTCTCAACAAATTAATTAAGATTAAATAATTGAAAGACTAAAAATTGAACTTCTGATAGAAGAGTACATATTTCTCTTATGTATGACAGCAGCTGGCAATTTTCTTTTTTGTGGGTAGCAGAACAAGCAAGGAAACTGGGGAAAAAAATTACTTGGGAATTAATTTTCGATTAGAATCAAATTATCTCTTGCTTCTTGGGTCCAGCAATTTGTTCTTTAGTCAGCTATTTTGTTGTTTCATGTGCCCATTTTTGGTATCTGGCAGCCATATGTGATTTTTTTTCATGTAATGCATGATTCTGTTGGACATTGGAGCCAAATATGATTTTCTCTGGAAGGTTTGAGCTTTTTTCTCTCTCCTTTGCCCTATGTGGTAGCACGAGAATAATTTCAACTTTCTTGGAGAAACTGTTCCAAGTGTGTGGCAAACAGCGTGAATCGGTTAGTATACACAAAATCAATTTCCTTGTTTGCAGAATCTTTATTTATGGAATTGGGAAATGGAAATTGGAAATACTTGCTTAGTGATAGTGAGTTTGTCACGTAAAGCTGCCCAAGCCACATCCTTTGTCTTTATTTCATTCACTATGTTCACAGTGATTTTTCCTGATGTCACAAAGATACATTATGTCACAGTTACCCTGCTCCAGTATACTGATGATGTCACAGAGGTACAAACTGTGCTGGAAACACTTGCAGCTTAAAGTATCAACAAGGGAAGATGGTTTACAGGATGCTTCCAGTTGGTCTGATCAACTCAGCCCAGAAATACTTGACAGCAGAGAATTTCAATTTCAGAGTGAATGCTACCAGTACCATCTTGAAGATTAAACAGATCTGGACCATAGAGTTTTTGAAGGAAAACTCCCCCATGGTCCACATCAGGAGCTCTCTGAGGAGATACTTAGCTGGAGATAATAATGGGAAAATAACCTGTGATCGGGAGGTTCCCAATCCTTATAATAAGTTTGTAATGATCACACATCCAGATGGCAAGGTCTCCTTCCAGTCTGAGGAAACCAAACGGTACTTGGGAGGAGCAGAAGACAATATCACTTGCTTTGCTCAGGCAATCTCAGAAAGTGAGAAATGGGTGCTGCATCTAGCCATCCATCCCAACATCAGCATGTTCAACCAAGGCAAGAAGAAATACCTGCGGTACGATACCAGTGAGAATGCAGTACAATGTGACAGCGAATTGCCCTGGGGCCAAGATTGTGTTATGACGCTCATGTTTAACTTCAAAGGTACAAGGGACAATCGATCTTTAAAGCTGATTTTATACACTTAAGACCCTGCCTGTATTGTATATTTGCCCCAATTTCCTCCAGCTTTCTGCCATTGCAACTCTGATTGATGGGAGATGTATAAGTGAAGCAGAGCTTAAATGACCTGCTAAAACAGTTCTCTCTGTCATAGCCTCTGTACATCCCCAGTGATATGTCCAACAATGTAGCCTGCTTGAAGTCAAGAAGGTAGAATTTCAGGCAATAGTGTTTAAGCATAAATATTTTCCTTCTAATTTTCTCCCTTAATCTCCTGTGGTTGCTAACTTCTTTGCAAGGCCACAATTCCACATAAGAACATAAGAAGTAGGAGCAAGAGTAGGCCATTTAGCCTTTTGAGCCTGCTCCACCATTTAATATGATCATGGCTGATTTGATTGTGGCTTGAATTCCACTTTCCTGCCAGCACTTCATCACCTTTAACATCCCTGAAGATCAAAAATCTGTCTAACTCAACCTTAAATATATTCAATGATCCAGCCTCCACTGCTCTCTGGGGTGAATTACAAAATTTTACAACCCTCTGAGAGAAGAACTTTCTCCTCATCTCTGTCTTCAATGGGAGATCCCTTATTTTGAAACAATGATCTAGATTACCCCACATTTCTCTCAGCATCTACCCTGTCAAGTCCCCTCAGAATCTTAAATGTTTCAATAAGATCACTTCTCATCCTGCTAAACTCCCATGAGTATAGGCCATGCCTACTCTTTCCTCATAAGATAACCCTTTCATCCCGGGAATCAACCTATAGAACCCTTTCTGAACTCCCTCCAATGCAAGTATATCTTTTCTTAAATAAGGAGACCAAAGCTTTACACAATACTCCAGGTGTGGTCTCACCAATGCTCTGTACAATTGTAACAAGATTTCCCTACTTTTATACTCCATCCCCTTGCAATAAAGTGCCATTCTTCACCTGCAAGTTTATAGCATGAGTGTTAGAAAGGCATTCAATGATGGGGTGCATTGGCCTGACATTGACACCTCAGGGCTTTCCACCAGGAGAAATAAAGCTGGAATCCTGGACCAGAGGAAATGAAACCATTTGTAACACTCCATCTGCTGCCATGTTTATGGTCAACAACAACAACTTGCATTTACATAGCACTTTTAACATAATACAAGGCTTTTCTCAGGAGCAATGTCATGCAAAATTAGACACCGTGCCACATATATATAGGAAAGCTGACCAAGAGCTTGGTTGAAGAAATAGATTTTAAGGAGCTTCTTAAAGAAGAGAGAAGCCAGAACTGAAGGAACAGGGAGTTCGGTGAGTTGTAGGCTAAAGGAGGTTACAGAGAAAGGGAAGAGCAAGGCCATGGTGAAATTTGAGGAAAAGTTAAATTTGAGATGTTGCTCACTGGAGCCAAAGGTGTGTGACCACAGGAGTGATGGATGAACAGGACTTAGTGTGAATTAGGATACAGGCAGCAGAGCTTTAGGTGAAGTTTATGAAGACTGGAAGATGAGAGACCAGCCAAGAGAGTGCTGGAATAGTTGAGTCAGGAGGTAACCAATGAGCAGCAGATGGACAAAATGCAAATAGAAATAGGAATGAGACGAAGATAGATCCTTATGGATTCCAGAAGTAATGGCGATGAAGCAGGAAGAGAAGCCATTGCAGATGATTCTCTGGATATGACTGGGAAGTGGACAAGAGCAATCCCACTCAACCAGACAATGGAAGAGAGGTGATGAAATAATGCTGTGGTCACAAAAAGCTGCAGACAGTTGAGGAAGGGGGAGGAAGGATAGTGCATTATAGCCATAGTCACTTTAGTTCTAATTTGTGACTTTGATGAGCCTTGTTTGTGTTATGGTAGGGCTGGAAGCCCGATTGGAGAGATTCAAACATGGGGCTGCGGGAAAGATGGACATGGATTTGGGAGATGTCACATTCGAGGACTTTGGAGAGGAAAAGGAGATTGGGGATGGGGCAGTAGTTTGCAAGGGCAGAACGGTCAAGTGTAGGTTTTGAGAGGAGGGTTATAATGACAACAATAACATAATTCTGTGAAAATGGCTACAGCAGGTCCATGAAACTTTTTACTTTTCCTCCTTAGAAAGAGTTGTAAATCTTTTATAACATTAACATGATGTGATATAAAAAGTTTCATTTCATTTTGTTCCTAAAGAGAAGAAATATAGCATAAGGACAAGTAGCGGAGATCTTATTGCCTGGAATGGGAAACTTGAGCCCTGTCAGTCATCGCGGACCTTGTACATCCCAGAGATAAGGTGTGGAATGATTTGCTTAAAGGACAATGAAGGAAGATTTTTGACTGGACGAGACAGCTACATTAGAACCATCAAAACTGACAGACCCAGCCTGGATGAATTTTTCTCTCCTGACCCAAGCCCTGGGCAAGTCACCATCAGATCAATACTCAACAGCAAATATGTCAGTCTTAAACCAGGTAAGAAGCAAAATGCATCAAGTGACACCAGAACAGCTTTAGTAAACTTAGATGTTATCAGAATATTGACAATTTTGGTTTCACCACCAAATGTAAGCTTAACATCCTACCTCCTGTTATACCAACAGAACAGAAAATCGCAAATTCTGGAAATCTGAAATAAAAGCCAGAAATGATGGAAACATTCAGCAGATTAGTTAACATTTGTGCAAGTTAATTTTTCAGGTGTAGAAATTGTTGCACCAAATCTGACCATTCTGCCTTTTCTAGGGGTCAAAGTGTTTCTGATAGTACTAAGAACAGGTATGCTTCCTTGTAGCCAAGCAATGTCCTAAATCAGCAATTGTTAATGGCAGAGCAGATGGATCCTCACTTACTATCACTGCCATTATATCTGTAGAGAATGCTTCCTGTCTGAGGTCCTTAGGAAGTCCTCACCTACCTGATCTGAAGTTTTCAATAACCTCACTCGCTATAACAACTTTGAGTCTGGCCTAGGTACTTGGTTAGATTCAGTGGTGCCTTTCACTCCCATAAGCAGTCTGAGTGGGAATTGACTCTCACTGTCCTATATCCACTTACACTACAAAGTCATCCAAGGATGTAACAATGATATACACTTGTGACCTGAACAGGGTATTCATGTCTTTCATACACGTACTCAAGTTCTGTACTACCAAAAGACTAACTTTGTTTTCCAAATTAATTCGTGGAAAACTGAAAAAAAACCCAAAATATGACACAGACTGGCTTTTTTCCTAATTTTTTGCTGTTTCTCTATTATTTCTTATTTCTCTTCTCTTTATCCTCATTTCTATGCCCTCAGCATCCCACTTTCTCGCTCCCAGTTTTCCCTCTTCCTTCTATCCCTTCACATTTTCATTTCTCTCTGAAGCAAAGCCTGCCATTGTAACAATGCAACACATTTAACACTGATTCAACTGACCAACCTGCTATGTAGTCAAAAAGTTGCTTTGCTCCAAATACAAATGTTGTACAATCATTTGAGGGGGTGGGAAAAGGTGCAAGAATAGAATGAGAACAAAAGTGAAGCACTTGACAAAAATCTGTGCCAAGATATTTTTTGTAATATATGTCTTCATAGGATGTTGTTGATGCTGGTAAGGCTACCTTTATTGTCCATCGTGAGTCACATGCTTCCAAGTAGCCAAAGTTGTGTCCTGAACTAGGAATGGCTAATGACAGAGCAGCTGGGTCCTCACTTACTATTGCTACAAATACATCTGTAGAGAGTGCTTCTTGTTGGAGGGGGCCTAACTCTGGGGTCCCCCTCTGACTAATTAACTCATTAGAAAGATAGGGAAATTTTAATGCCAAAAAATGGATGGGTTTGGCTCAGGTGGAAGGTTCAAGTATTAAAAAATCTGAATCCCAACTTCAACCTGCCCTCTCCCAGGTGGGAGGGGAGTAGGCAACCAACTTGGCCCAGGAGGTGGGTTGGAAATTTAAATATTATAATGACCCTGGCATCCTCATAATGGTCCACAATTTCAAATTGAACTCTGGCCAGCTGGACTTTTGTCTCCCGGGAAACCAGTAACTAAAGAAAGGTGAGGACTGCTTGATCCAGAAGGTAAATGCCTTTCCACTGATCTGCCTCGCCACCCATCCCCCAACCTCAGACCCTTTCAATCTCCCCCAACGTCCCCTATTAGACCTGTGATGTCCCATGCCTCCCTCCACCCTGGCCTGTGATCCTGCCAGCCTCTGACTTCACCCACACCCCTTACTCGGCCACTGATCTCTTACCACACGAAACCCCACTTCCCCACTCCCAATCCCCTACACAATATCCAACATCTGACCTCTCAGGCCTCCAATCTCCCGCAACTCCCATACCCAACACTTCCATTGACCTCTGATCTCTTAAATTCGGCATGGCCTGAGAGACACCCGTTCTTTTGGGTTCCCCGATCTCAATCCAGCACTTGTACTCCCTCGCCACCTCCCAAGTAAAATTCCAGCCCATAGTAACAGTTTCAGGGATGAGAAGATCTTTGGCCCATATAGCCCACCTATCTAAAGTATTCCCTTGGTTCATTTCTAATATACCTCAATTCCATTTGTTCAGGAGAACTGGTCTCCTTACTCCTTGAAATCCACTAAGGTTTCTTATTCGACCTGTGCTAACAATCTGTTCCACAAACTTTTACCACTGATTTTGAAAAAACAGTTCTCCTGTATTTCTTATTTTCTTTCATTGTCTTTAATTTGTAAATATGCCCCCTTTTGCTTAAATTCTATACATGGTTGAGAAGGTTACTTACAGTCAATTTTCCCAAATCTTTTATAACTCTAAATACCTGAGAAAGTGGACTTCATTCTTAAACTACTTTTGCTGATGGTGCTTCCACAATGTTGTTCAATAGAAAATTCCCAGATTTTGATCCAGTGTCGATGAAGCCATTGTGATCTGTGTCGAAGTACTGGTTGGATTTATACAGTGAATAGCTGAGCCCTAACATCAAGAAAATCCCTGGTTTAATCCCAGGTCTACATAAAATAAACTGACCTCAACCAGAACAGCAGTAGGAGTGCTGCAATTGAACTTGTGCTTGGGGAGGAAAAAATAACCAGGGTTCACATTGCTGATCATGATCTAGGGATCCCTAGAAGTGTATGTGTGCCCGTATGCAAACTTCAATTGGGGTTTGGCTGCGAAGGTCCCCATCAAATAACCCATTGATTATTGTCAAAGCTTGCACATGAACAACAAGCTGCATTGAACTTGTGTTCCAAGAATGAGTCAATGCCCTGAGGAAGGCAACAGAGAAAATTAGTGAGAAAATGAAGAAATTTCATAATTTTAAAATTGGATACACATCACAACATGTTAATTTTCAGTGGAGTACTGTTGTATCTCTTTGTTAGGTGCAGATGTCTGCGTACACCAGTCACAAGTGACAGACTCTGAGATCTTTCAGATTATCATCAATAACACAACTAGGAAAGCTTGCTTCCGTGGTATTTCAAAGGACTACCTTGCAGTGGTGAGTAATTAACACAGATGTTTTCAACTGACTAACTCAGGAATCTTGATGTTATGGAGTAGAGTAGTTATGGAATGCACTGAAACTTAGTATAAGTGGGGGACGTTGATGTGACTTATTACTGTGATTTTAAATCATAAAATTATGGAGCTTACCAGGTCTGGTAAATATATCAATGTGTTAGCCCAACAGTGTAAGATAGCTGAACTGATATGCAGAGACAATAATTACCCTTCGGTGCTAGCTAGGAGGAGTTACTGAGATGGACAATGCAAAGGAACTACATCTCATGTCCTAACTTGCACCAAGTCCCATTCATCCATTATCCTTGTGCTCGTTGACCTATACTGGGTCACAGTTCAGCAATGCCACAATTTTAAAATTCTTATCATTATTTCAAAACTCTCAATGGCCTCACTCTCTCTATCGCTGTAATCTCCACCAGCCTTACAGCCCTTGAGATCTCTGCATTCCTCTAACTCTGGCATCTTGAGCATCCACAATTTTCTTTGTTCCATTATTGGTAGCTGTGCCTTCAGTTGCTGAGGCCCTAAGCTCTGCAATGCACTTCCTAAACCTCTCAACCTCTACCTCCCTTAGAAGGAAGGATTTTCCACTGTCAGTATGCCAGCCATAGTGTATCATATAAATATACCATTTCAAGCAAAGCTTTCAGTCAACTCTCATTAGTTAGAAAAAGAGATTTACCTTTATTTAGAACTCAGGGCACCACAAAGCACTTTATAGCCAATTAAGTACTTCTGAACTGTTTGTCACTGTTATAATGTATGAGTCCAATAGGAGTTCAATATCTACTGCCGGAAGCTTGCAAAGTAGGGCATATCTTCTTGAACTGCCACAGCTATTTAAAGGGATTGCAGCAGCAATTTAAAGGTAAGTGTCCTTTTGGAAACACAAAATAGTGGACAGTACAAAAATCATTTCTGATGAATTTATGGAGCAGCACCTGCAAAGAACGCCTTGCGTCACAGATGCAGAAGTAAAGATGCTGCTGCAGAAAGTGGTTGAAATGAGAGGGTGCCTTGTTTGGCACTCCAGTCCAACCTCCCCACAGGAAAACAGTGCAATGTAATGGGAAGAAATGGTGGAAAGAGTGAATGTCCTCTCCAACACTCAAAGGATTTCTCATCTGTAACTGTCAACCTGAGAAAATCTGCCAAGCTAAGGTTAAAGGACACAGTACAGTTTCAAGTACATATCCAATTCCCTTTTCAAAGTTCCGATGGAATTTGTGTCTACCATCCTTCCAGGTTGTGAGTTTGAGATGTTAGCAACCCTGTGTGAAAAACTTTCTTCCCATTTCCTCTCCCAGTCTTTTAAACAAATTGTTTTAAATGTTTGAGCTCTGGTTACTGACTCACTTGCCAGCAGAAATAATTGTTCCTACTTGCTCTATCAAAACTCTTAACGATTATGAATACCTTTATTAAATCTCCCTTTAACCTTCTCTGCTTCAAGAAAAACAATCCCAGCTTTTCCAAACCCTCCACATATCTGAGGTCCCTCATTCCTGATATCATCCTGGTAAACCTTCTCCAAGGTCATGACATCGTTCCTGAAGTGTGTTATCCAGAATTATACACAATACTCCAGCTGAGGTCTTATCAGTGAGTTGTAAAGGAAGTTGTAACTTCCTTGCTTTTATATTCAATTTCCCTATTTACAAGCCAAGGGTCCCAAAGTACTTTATTCATCACCTTATCAATTTGCCCTACCATCTTCAAAGATTTGTAAGTATGCATTCCCAGGTTCCTATGCTCTTGCACCCTCCACAAAATAATATCAATTAAATTATACTGCCTCTCCGTGTTGTGTCTCCCAAAGTGCATCACTTTATACTTAACTGCATTAAACAGCATCTGCCATCTGTCTGCCCATTTCACAAGTCTTTCCATGTCCTCCTGAAGTCTGCTGCTATCCTGCTCATTATCTACTACTTTGCCAAGTGTTGTATCATTCACAAACTCCAAAATTGTACACCCTATACCCACATCTAGGTTGTCTGTATGTAACAAGAAAAGCAATGGTCCTAATACTGATCCCTGGAGGATCCCATTGCAAACTTCACTCTAGTCAGAGAACATCCATTCACCATTACTCTCTGCCTCCTATCCCTTAGTCAATTACATACCCAAGCTACCACCATTCCTTTAATACCCTGAGTTCTCTTTTCCAAACAGGTATGTTATGTGGTATTTTATCAAATACTTTTTGAAAGTCTACACATACAATATCTACTGCACTATCTATTATCAACCTTCTATTACTTCATCAAGTAACTTGGTTAAATTAGTCAGACATGGTTTGCCTTTAAATAATCACAACCTGTTACACAATGATTGCTGTCCCATACAAAGCACTCAGATAACCTTACAGCTGTTTAGTTGCTTAACATGTAAAAGCATATAACTGCGCAAAGACAGGTGGCAGGTCAGAACATTGGAAAGAATATAAAGAACAGCAAAGAATGAGAAAAAGATTAATAAGGAGGGAAAGTTAGAGTATGAGAGAAAGCTAGCTAGTAATATAAAGACAGATAGTAAGAGTTTCTATAGATTGTTAAGTAAGAAAAGAATTAACAAAGTGAGCATTGGTCCTATAAAGTCTGGGAAATTGATAATGGAAAGTAGGGAGATGGATGAATTGAACATGTATTTTGCTTCGGTCTTCACTATAGAGGACAAGTAACATCCTGGAAATAGCTGTAAATCAGGAAATGGAAAGGAGGGAGGAATTTGGGAAAATTACAATCACCAGGGAAGTGGTATTGAGCAAATTATTGGGGCTGCGGGCTGACAAATCCCCAGGTCCAGATGGACTTCACCCCAAGGTCTTGAAAGAAGTGGCTAGTGAGATAGTTGATGCACTGGGTTTATTTTTCCAAAATTCCCTAGATTCAGGGAAGGTTCCGTTAGATTGGAAAATAGCAAATATAACTCCTTTATTCAAAAAGGCAGGGAGACAGAAAGCAGGAAAAAGGCCAGTTAGCCTAATATCTGTCATAGGGAAAATGTAAGAAGCTATTATTAAAGATGTTATAGCAAGGCACGTAGAAAAATCCAAGGCAGATTCAACGTGGTTTTGTAAAAGGGAAATCATGTTTAACCAATTTATTGGAGTTCTTTGAAGGAGGCGCATGTGCTATGGATAAAGGGGAACTGGTGGATGTACTGAACTTAGATTTCTGGAAAGCATTTGATAAAGTGCCACATCAAAAGTTATTGCAGAAAATAAATGCTCATGGTGTAGGGGGTAACATATTGGCATGGATAGAAGATTGGCTAGCTAACAAGGAGCAGAGAGTTGGCATAAATGGGTCTTTTTCTGATGGCAGGATGTGACAAGTGGTGTGCCACAGAGATCAGTGCTGGGGCCTCAACATTTTACAATTTATATAAATGACTTGGATGAAGGGACTGAAGGAATGATTGCTAAATTTGCTGACGACACAAAGATAGGTAGGAAAGTAAATTGTGAAGAGGACATAAGGAGGCTACAAAGTGACATAGGCCAGAATTTTCCATTCGTTGGGTGGGCGCAGCGGGCAGGCCCGGGAGCGGCTGGGAAACAGTTCATGCTGCCTGCGATCGGGCCCTGACCGCGATTTCATGTTGGCTGGCCAATTAACGTCCAGCCAGCATGAAACAGGCGCTGAGAACCTCAGCGCTGGCAGGGTGGGGGGGGGGGGGGGGGGGCAGAGGCGGGAGGAGTGCGAGCGCTAAAGTCTGTGCATGCGCAGGGAACATGCACTGAAAGCTCCTAGAAGGCACAGAGCTGCCTCAGGGAGCTGAAGAATTTTACAATCAAAAATAAAGATTTTAAAAATAAGGGAAATATGTCCCCACATGTGACATATTAAAAACTATGTTTAAAATTTTTTATTTTTAAAAAAATTACTGTTGGAAACCTCATCCCGCCTGTGGATGAGGTTTCCTAAAAAATCCAAAGGCCGCTTGGCCGATTCGCATGCCCACCAACCGTAAGGTTGGACAGGCAGCGGAAAATACTGCTTAATTAATTGATTAATGGGCTTAATAGCCCTCTTAATTGTCGGCGGGCTCGAATCTAGAACTAGGGGTCACTGCTTAAAAAATAAGGGGTCACTCATTTAAGACAGGAGGAGAAATTTTTTCTCTCAGAGGGTTGAGAGTCCTTGGAACTCTCTTTCTCAAAAGGCAGTGGAAGTAGAGTCTGAATATTTTTAAGGCAGAGCCAGATAGATTCTTGAATAACAAGGGGGTGTAAGGTTGTTGGGGGTAGGCAGAAATGTGGGGTTGAGATTACATTCTGATCAGCCATGATCTTATTGAATGGCGGAGCAGAGTCAAGGGGCTGAGTGGCCTACTCCTGCTCCTGATTCGTATGTTCATATGTACATATGTCCATATGTATGTATGTATGTATGGCCATACTACAGCAGGACATACTTTGTAGCTGCACACTTGTACATTTACACTTTTAAGATTGACATGCAAGTAATTCTACTGTTAAAACCCAGTGTATGCTCCACGTTTATTTGTTCACATAAATTAAGGAACATCTGGATGGGCCCTTGGACACCATTGAATGTGATACCAACACTTCTAACAGCTCAACATTCCTTTTTTGTTTGCGGTACAAGGTGGCACACAACAGGAGGGAGGATACCTGCATGGGAGGAGGACTTCTCAAATTGAAGTCGAAAGAGGCCACATTCTACGATTTTAGGATTGAGTCAGAGGATAAAGCCATTTGCTTTCCCCAAGCTCAGGATTGGTAGCATCCTTCTCCTGTTACTTTTGCGATAATCACTCAGTCGCTCACAGCACACAGCGTACTGTTAAATAAGTTTTAAAGAATTGATAGCCATCTTTGATTCGCACCTCACCTGTTGCATCAGCAAACATGTTTTTCCTAAGAGCACCTCCACAGTAGTAACTTCACTAATTTTTGTGTGTTTTCCTTTAAAAGTCAATTGTGGCTTTTTACATAGTTGTGGAAGCAGCAGATATCTGTGAGCACTCAGCGATGAACTGATTCCATACCAAAAACTCAAAAAGAATAACTAATTATGGGAAGCCCCTGGTGGTTCATTGGGAGCCTGCCAGGAGTAATTAGTAAACCAGTGATACAATCAGTAGAGATGCCAGCAGTAATGTAAGGTACCTGGGCAGTTAGAGTTCAGAGATTACTTCAGTTACCCTAGCCAACCAGTGATTCCTGCTGGAATTTTCCATGTGTGAACATCAGGTAAGGATGAAATTAAGCTTGTTCAATAATGTCAAATAATCCTGCCAATCTCTGTCCAGGCTCAGGCAAAGAATGGGCACTTAAGAGTGGTATTGAAAGAGTTGTCAGTGCCCAGGAAATCACACTCCAGGAGTGAATCAGTACCTTCAGGTGATTGGATGTGAAAATGTTTCTAAAAATGGAGTGAAAGTGTTCAATTGGACCTTTACACATAATGCCTATTTCTATTCTTTTACCTTCAAGGGCCCTCAAAATATAATTGTGGCGAGCCCAATTCTGACTGACGATTGTTGGTTTAATATTGTGTACAATGGGCCTAAAGTGGTTATAAAAACAGGAGATGGAAAACTCCTCACCACAAAGTCCACTGGTCAGCTCATGGTGGGATACTATACAGCTGGTGAGTTACAATTTACTCTTCATTCAGTCACTCATACACCCTTTCCTTTGTCCATCCATGCATTTGTGAGTTAATAAATGTTGTAAGGTTGCTCTTCTGCTGGCCTAATGGGCAAAGATACTGCTCCAAATATTATAAAGATAATAAAAAATATTATACACATCAGCAGTTTGATTTGATTTGATTCCCAGTTTGTGATGCATTGTGCTGGCTGATTGATCTAAATGGGGTGGTAGAAGCTGGGCAAATATGACAGCGACTAAATAAATTAAGAAACAACTACTGTCTGTTATTTGGAGCTTTAATCATGGGAAACTGGCAGCACTACTTTCAAGAATCTCTAAGCACTTGTTTAAAAAAAAGCTGCAGCATTAACTTTGTGAAGCCCAGTACAATCTGAGGATTTCTGTGTCCTCTGGGGAAGGCTGTTGATTGTTCACATAACATTCAGTAATAGAGAACTTGGAACGGACTCAAATTCCAAGTTGAAAACACTAATCTGATTTAGTGTCTTTCATCAGATATTTTACAGGAAACTGGGAGACACTTGGCTGTAGGTGGGACAGAAGCTATGAATGGTGTGGTTGCACAGGTAGATTTAAGGTTGGGAGAGGCAGCAAGGTGGGGGAGGGGGTGGATTTAGGAGGAGAGTTTGAGAATGCGGAGCTTTTCACTGACAGTACAGCGGGGAGAGAGGAAGGGGCACAGACAAATGTTATAAATACAGGATGTGTGCTAAGGAAAAGGGCTGCCAAAGGAGACCATGGAGCAATCTGAAATAAAGAACAAGAATTTCATATAAAAACAAAATACTGTGGATGCTGGAAATATGAAATAAAAACAGAAAATGCTGGAAATATGCAGCAGGTCAGGCAGCATCTGCGGAGAGAGAAACAGTGTTAACGTTTCCGATTGATGACTGTTCTGATGACAAGTCTATGACCATGAATTGTTAATTCTGTTTCTTTCTCCACAGATGCTGACCTGCTGAGTATTTACAGCATTTTCTGTTTTTATTACAAGAATTTCATAGTCAGTGCAGTGCAGGTTGGAGAGCCAGAAATGACAAGCACATGGGATGGGATGCGACAACAGAATTCTGAATAGGTTTGAGTTTATGTAAGTTGGAATTCAAGAAGCCAGTGAGAAAGGCATTGGGAGAAATCAAGTCTTGAGTTGACAAACATAGGTGAAGGTTTTGAATGGCATGAGAGTGAATGAGGGATGTAGGTAAGTGGACAATGATATGGAGATTGACATTAATCATCATAGTGAAAGACTGGATGTAGAGTTTGAAGCACAAGCTGAACACCAAATTTGGATTCAGACTGACCAAATCACTGAGAATGGAGATGGAATCAATACCTCAGGTACAGCTTACAGCATAGCATAATGATACAACAAAGGAGGCCAATTGGCCCATCATACCCTGTGCTGGCTCTTTGAAAGGTCTATCCAATTAGTCCCACTTCCCTGCTCTTTCCCCATAGCCCTGCAAATGTTTCCTTTCCAAGTATTTATTCAATTCTCTTTTGAAAGTCATTATTGAATCTGCTTCCACCATTCAGGCAGGACATTCCAGATCCTAATAATTGACTGTGTAAAAACAAAAATGTCTTCCTCATGTTCCCTCTGTTTTGTTTTTGCCAATGACCTTAAATCTGTGTCCTCTGGTTAATGACCTTCTTGACACTGGAACCAGATTTTCATTACACACTCTGGCAAAACCCTTCATGATTTTCAGCACCTCTATCAAATCTCCCCTCAACCATTTCTCTAGTCCCTTCACGTAACTGAAGTCTTTTACACTTGGTATAATTCTAGTAATTTGCACCCTCTAAGACCTTGAGATCCTTCCTAAAATGTGATGTCCAGAATTGCACACAACACTCCAACTAGGCCTAACCAGTGTTTCATAAAGGCTTATTGTAATTTCTTGCTTTTGTAATCTATACCTCTTTTTATAAAGCCAACGATCCCGTATATTTTTTAACAGCCTTTTTAAATTGTCCTAGCACTTTCAAAGCCTTATGTACTTACCTACCCGGTCTCTGTTTCTGTACTTTAAAATTGTACCATTTAGTTTTTTGCCTCTTCTCATGCTACTTGTCAAAAGTAATCACTTTACATCCCACTGTGTTAAATTTTACCTGTTATGTGTCTGCCTATTTCACCTTTTGTCTATGTTTTCCTTAAGTGTCTAATTATCCTCTTCATTTGTTTACTATGTTTCCAAGTTTCATATCATCTGCAAACTTTGAAATTATGCCTTGAAATTAATAGATATCCAAAAAATAGCAGTGGCACCATCACCAACTCCTGGGGAACACCACTCCAGTCTGAAAAACAGGCGTTCACCTTGAATCCCTGCTCTTTGTGTCTTAGCCAATTTTGCATCCATGCAGTTCATGCGATTTTGCTTCAATTTTACGAATAAATCTATTATGTTGTACTCTATCAAATGCCTTTTAAAAGGTCACATACGCAACATCAACAGGACTACTTTCATCAACCTCATTACTAACAAGATGGCTTTCATCTTGTCTGTATTAATCTTGAGAAAGTTTTTACATGACTTGATCAACGTCATCAGGTGTGGAGTGAAGGGTAATGGTGAAGAAGCGATGATGTCGATAGAATTCCACTCCAATCAAAGCCTGATCTTTACTGCAGCAATCAGGCTGGGGCCAAGGAGTGGCTGCAGTATCTTCCAGTTTTGGGTGTGTGAGGTGGGATGGGCAAGGGGTGCAGGGGATGAAATGAAAGAAGCGGAAGGAAAAGGAAGGGAAATTAACATCAGACAGAAGAGAAGCAGGAGTCTGGTAGGCCTTAGCACATTTGGGAAAGCTGCTGTGGTGGCCTGTGATCAGGGAACAGGATTGTTTGGCTGTTGAGCTAAAGAAAAAGGGATAGAAATAGAAGCAATAAAAGAGGAAATATCCAAATACTTCAAAAAATATATGGTAGTCTACCATGTTCTGAGTTAGGTGCCTCCCTACTAAGAATTGTGCAGCTGATAATAACAGAATAAAGAGACTCGTGAGGATTTAAGCTGTGAGTTTCAGTAGTTATATCATGGTCTGTTGTTTCACAGATAATTCTCAAGAATTCATTCTAAAACTTACCAACCGACCTCTCCTAATACTACAAAGTGATTTTGGCTTTGTTGCATTTTGTTCTGGGACACAAAGATTAGATGGCAATAGACCCATGTATGAAGTAAGTAGGATGACTTCAGATGAAGATGGCTACTACCAATTCAAACTCGGTAAGTTTACCATCAATATAGTGCAATAACACTTTTGAAAGAACCCTAATTATCTCTTCGAAAAATAAATAATTTTACCTTGGATTTAATTGGAGCTGTTTTGTAACCCAGAGACAATTAAGGTTCTTCCAGCTTTCCTCCTGTTCACTCCTGAAGTGATTCTTGCAGAAATATGGTTTTGAGAGCCAAATTCTAGTACTTTACCCAACTAACCAATCTTCACATGTCGGCCTAGTTAATGTCAGCAGTCAATTCAACCGTGTGGGACTAGGTGAATCCCTCCTACACAGAGTCAGCATGTACACAATGGGCCAAATGCCCTTCTGTGTTGTAACCATTCTATCCAAACCCAATCCTGTGCTCACCCAGTGCATCAGGGTTACCCATCTCCCCTCTCAGCCACATGAGTACATGAGATGAGGAATCCATTTAATCAAGACTGATGAGAAAATAAAAAAATGTTTTAAAGGGGATTCAGCATCAAAGAAAAGTTGATTATTAGTTCACATGCAATTTTAAGACAAGTCTTGATTGCTAGATTCTCTCTTTAAAAGTGGTCCTGTTATCAAGTCTCTAAGTCACTGCCTATTAGTGAAACCTTTTGAAAGGGGTTAAGATAGTTAACTGACTCCTTTTTAAATGACACATAGTCAGCTGAATTTTCCCACAATCCCACATTTCATAAAGGCAGATGTCAATGGTCACCAAAAGCTTTCCCTGTTTGAGGCTTTTGAACTTATGGTTAAGCCGACATTTTGTGTTTAACTCCTCACACCTAGTCAATCAAGTTCTGCTCCAGTGATCACATGACTGTGAAGAGTGTAAGGTGACATCTCCATTCATAAGGACACATGAGCAAGAACTACAGATAAAAATTTTGTCCCTTCTTAGCTCAGAGCCGCTATTGCTTAACCAAATCCCATGCTTGAAATTTTCACTCATGAACTGTGTACCTTTCAACTAAAAACAGCCAAACCATATCTTTCAAACTGGCTGCAGTGGTTAGCAAAATGGCACTGAAATATTTGGTAAATTTTTAGGCTTCTACGAGATATTTCTCTCATGCTGAAGGCAAAGACCACTCTCATGAGTGAGCTCTTACTTATTACCAACCAGAGTATGATCTTATGTACACAATTGAAGTTATTTTCAAATTCACCAACTGGGCAATGACTAGCTGGGGAGGATCGACTACTCCTTGACTAAAATCGGGTGGGTCCTGCAACAGTGTGCATCTGTTCCCTTCAGCTTTACCACCTGGGCAGTATAATTGAAAATTACTTCAAATATTCACTATTATCACAATCTCTGGTATCCAACCTTTGTAATAACTTTCTGGATTTGGCATGAGCCTTTTTTGGTTGTTGCAGGATTAAACTATCAGATGGTGTGACTTAGACTATAAACTACAAATCAGATTTATTAAGAAGATGGGGTAAAGAGTAACAAAATCAATGTGCCAAACAAAAATCAGATTCCATTTAATTGTAGAACTTAAACATATAAAATAATAACAAAATATGCAATAAATAATTTGCAAAACCTCTTAATACTAAATCTGCACCAGCATCTTTAACATTAAACTGTACATGGGGTTCAATTTAACCACCATGGAGTATTTATGTGGAACATCCACATTGGCTGCAATACAGGAACACAGGAATAACTCCAGTAAACCTGTTCAAAATATATTTCCATCCTCTCCAAAGTTCAATCAAGATCAAGGAGAATCAAATATATTTATTTGACATCTGTTTTTCTCTCCACAGATGCTGCCAGACCTGCTGCGTATTTCCAGCATTTTGTGTTTTTATCTCAGATTTCCAGCACCCACAGTATTTTACCTTTATATATCTTTCACATTTGCTGTCAAACATCCACACAATTTAAAACAACGGATGGCTGGGGTCCATAACCCATCCTTCCTGTGTGCTAGATTTAAATTTATGACTCGGTTCTTTCCAGTGAAACTGATGAAATACTTAAATTGGCTAATTTATTTCTCATTTATTGAGCAATTATCTTATTTGACTGTTTTAAGGATACTACAAGCAGGTAAATAAGGTACCAATGACACCATTAACATACTCACGGCACTGTTTCATCAGAGTTGATTTGGTTCCAGCAATGAACATACTGGTTTAATGAAATGTTCCATTCTCAAGTTATTTCAAAGAGAAATTATCTTCATTCTAGAAATACTGGAAATAAGAATATATACCACAGCCAAATCATTTCATTTTCATTACAGTATTCCTCTCTCCTCTTTCTTATTCCTGTTTTCCTCTCTTCTGTTTCTCTATTTCACCGTATCCCTTGTTCTATATTTATCTTCCTCTCTGGGATTTGCAAGTCTCTCTATCTTGTTTTTTGTTGCTGGAAAGTGAATTAAGGTATGAGATGGCAGTGAAGGTTGGGCTATCCCAGAATTCATAGCTGTGCTGAAACCATCCCCCTCTAATAAAACTAGAAATAGTATCCGCAGTAGTTTTTTGTTTTTAGTTTTTTGTTTTTATCAGGGTGAAATGTTGGATACTGCAATCCTCAGGCAGGTGCAACATGAAACATTCAATCAAGAGGTGACCAAAGGAAGCCAATGAATACACTCTCGTTATTGAGGGTTATTGAGAATTATAACAGTTTATCTCGGCCCTTTTAAGTGTGCGTTCCTGTCTTGCACCAGTCCCATGGACTTTTCCTTCCAAACGCTCAAAATAAAACTCCTCTCTTATCCGAATTCTGGTAAATCCCTGGTTAATCTCTGTTTGCCTCCTTATGTTCTGGTTCAGTGTCCACAGACAAGTACTGGGAAATGGACAAAGATGGCTTCATCAGCGGTACTGGAGAGCAGCCAATCAACTTCATTATCCAGCTGGTTGGTTCTAATGTTCTTATCCTCAAGGCACCAAATGGCAAATACATGATAACACAACAGAGCGGAGACTTCAAAGCAACAGGGGAAGATGCCAAGACTGCCACAATGTTTCTTTATTGATCAACTTTAGAAGATCTGATCTTGAATCAAAACTAACACATTAAATCCCCGAATAAGTCTATATGAATAGCTAGAATAAATTATATATATTATACTTTAAACCCCTTCCTCTATTTATTGATAATATTTAGTTTTGGATAGCCATTTTGATGGGTAGCAATTGATTTGCAGTTGATTAGAATAACAATTTTCAAATTGAGAAACCAAATGAAAGATCAAGATTTATTGTTCAAAATGCGCAAACACTCAAGACAGTAAGCAAGAAGGTGAATAAATCATTAGATGACACTGTGCTTCGGTTTGTAGAATGTAAGAGGAATAGATGGTGGGAAGTAAGGAATTCCAGTTTTGAGATCCAATGAATGATCAGAATAGGAGATGGTATGATTTTAACATAGTCAAAATGAATGGAAGAAGAATGTGTAGAATGCTGGCTTAAAAAGAACAAAGTTTAGAGGAACAACAAAAAAAACGAAAATATTGAAGTTAGCTTTAGAAGTGACAATGCAAGAAATGTGGGAGCTCCATTTCAGACTAAGTGAGACAGTGAGATCAATAAAGGAGTATAGTTAGATCCATTAAAGGCAAGAAATAGGAGGTATGGAGTGGAATTGCAAACATTATGAAGAAGCTTCTTCTAAGAACTGAAAGAAACAAGATTTTCATTCTCTAATTAGAGGACATGGAAGAGATCAAGATTTAGTGATTCCTCCATTGTATTGTTTGAATAATGTAGATTGTGTACATTCAAGATATAAATCCAAAGCAAATTTAATGAGTAAAATCATTGCCAAAACAGTAGATAAGGTTGCGAGAGTGGAGAAAGTTATTGCTATGAAACGAGAAGAGAGTCAACAGAAAGAGGACAAACCTTGAGCTGCTATACTGATAACCTAATTAGAGATGGAGCCAGATAACCACGAACACAGCTTTGCAAAGTCCAAGTTCTTGTTTAGAGGTACACAGAGTGGACTCCCCAAGAAAGCTTATACAGTCAGCAGTTGAGCCATAAAGACCACCAAGGTCCCAGGTTTGACCCTTTCTCTATTCTAACATGGGCGATCCCAATCAAGGCACCTACAATTGCCTTCAGAAAATAGCAATTTTTAAAAAAATGAGTGTCCATTAATTCCTGTAAAAGGTTTTGGCAAATTTAAATTAATTGTCCAAAACAATGGAAAATGGATTCCAAAATGCTCTCTTTAAATATTTTTTGTGATTATTGTTTAGAAAAATGAAAATAAGGGGGAAATGCGTTGTGAAGATGTCTGTGTGACAAGAAGGGATGAAAGAAATTAGTTTTTCTCAAAGAAATACAAATTGTATAGATGTTTTATTAAATACATTTTTTAAAATACAACTGGACAAGCCAGTTCAGGGCCATAACATTGTGCTACACGTAGTACATGTTCAGTTAGGTAAAAGCATGCATCATCAATTCAATAAGCATCAACTATATTCTGTGCTTAAAACACGTAAGAGTTTACTCCAAACTCTGCATGTTACTAGTTATTGCTTAACTTGGGTAAACTAGCCAGTAATATAAAAGAAGATTGCAAGAGTTTTTTTAGATATATAAAGGGTAAGAGAGAGACAAAAGTGGACATCGGGCCACTGGAAAATGATGCTGGAGAAGTAGTAGTGGGGAACAAAGAAATGGCGGAGGAACTGAATAGGTACTTTGCGTCAGTCTTCACAGTGGAAGACACAAGTGACATCCCCAAAGTTCAAGAGAGTCGGGGGGCAGAGGTGAGTATGGTGGCCATTACCAAGGAGAAGGTGCTAGGAAAACTGAAAGGTCTGAAGGTGGATAAATCACCTGGACCAGATGGATTACACCCCAGAGTTCTGAAGGAGATAGCTGAAGAGATAGTGGAGGCGTTAGTGGTGATCTTTCAGGAATCACTGGAGTCAGGGAGGGTCCAGAGGACTGGAAAATCGCTAATGTAACTCCCCTGTTTAAGAAGGGAGTGAGGCAAAAGACAGGAAATTACAGGCCGATTAGCCTGACCTCAGTCATTGGTAAGACTTTAGAGTCCATTATTAAGGATAAGATTTCAGAATACTTGGAAGTGCATGGTAAAATCGGGCAAAGTCAGCATGGTTTCATCAAGGGGAGGTCATGCCTGACAAATCTATTAGAATTCTTTGAGGAGGTAATGAGTAGGTTAGATAAAGGAGAGCCAATGGATGTTATCTACTTGGACTTCCAGAAGGCCTTTGACAAGATGCCGCACAGGAGGCTGCTCAGTAAGATAAGAGCCCATGGTGTTAGAGGCAAGGTACTAGCATGGATAGAAGATTGGTTGTCTGGCAGGAGGCAGAGAGTGGGGATAAGGGGGTCCTTCTCAGGATGGCGGCCGATGGCTAGTGGAGCTCCGCAGGGGTCAGTGTTGGGACCACAACTTTTCACTTTATACATTAATGATCTAGATAAAGGAACTGAGGGCATCCTGGCTAAGTTTGCAGATGATACAAAGATAGGTGGAGGGACAGGTAGTATTGAGGAGGCGGGGAGGCTGCAGAAGGATTTGGACAGGTTAGAAGAATGCGCAAAGAAGTGGTAGATGGAATACAACGCGGGAAAGTGTGAAGTCATGCACTTTGGTAGGAAGAATAGAGGCATAGACTATTTTCTAAATGGGGAGAGAATTCAGAAGTCTGGAGTGCAAAGGGACTTGGAAGTCCTAGTTCAGGATTCTCTTAAGGTTAACTTGCAGATTGAGTCGGTAGTTAGGAAGGCAAATGCAATGTTGGCATTTATTTCGAGAGGACTAGAATATAAAAGCAGGGATGTGCTGCTGAGGCTTTATAAGGCTCTGGTCAGACCACATTTAGAATATTGTGAGCAATTTTGGGCCCCGTATCTCAGGAAGGATGTGCTGGCCCTGGAGAGGGTCCAGAGGAGGTTCGTGAGAATAATCCCAGGAATGAAAGGCTCAACATATGAGGAAGGTTTGAGGACTCTGGGTCTATACTCGATGGAGTTTAGAAGAATGAGGGGGGGATCTGATTGAAACTTACAGAATACTGAGAGGCCCGGATAGAGTGGACGTGGGGAAGATGTTTCCATTAGTAGAAGAGACTAGGACCCGAGGGCACAGCCTCAGAGTTAAGGGAAGGCCTTTTAGAACAGAGATGAGGAGAAACTTCTTTAGCTAGAGAGTGGTGAATCTATGGAATTCATTGCCACAGAAGGCTGTGGAGGCCAGGTCATTGAGTGTATTTAAGACCGAGATAGATAGGTTCTTGATTGGTAAGGGGATCAAAGGTTATGGGGAGAAGGCGGGAGAATGGGGTTGAGAAACTTATCAGCCATGATTGAATGGCGGAGCAGACCCGATGAGCTGAATGGCCTAATTTCTGCTCCTATGTCTTATGGTCTTAATGAATTGATGGGAATTGGCATACAAGAGATATTCAGTCTTATTCACCTGCCTGCCTATATGATAAAAATGGTATCTGTACAATTCTCAGTCCCACTTTGCTTTCTAGTACGTTCAGCTGCAATCAATCAGCTTACAGAACTAGAAGGAAAACATAGCCATAACATAAGAAGGCATGTGGAACACTTTATTATCAACTGTATAGAATACAAGAGCAGAGAGGCTATGCTAGAACTATATAAAAGACTAGTTAGGCCATAGCTTAACACTATACAGATCTGGTCATCATATTACAGGAAGGATGTGACTGCATTAGTGAAGGTACAGAGGAGATTTATGAGGATGTTTTGGGACTGGAAAGTTTTATGTATGAGGAAAGACTGGATAGTCTGGGGTTATTTTCTTTGGTATAGAGGAGGCCGAGGGGAGATTTAATTGAGATGTACAAAATTGTGAGGGGTCTAGATAGAGTGGATAGAAAGGACATATTTTCCTTAGTAGAGAGGTAATAATCAGGAGACAGATTTAGAGTAATTGTAGAATGATTAGAGGACAGTTGAGATTTTTTGTTCCTCAGAGGGTGGTAGCGTTCTGAAATTCACTGCCTGAACAGATGTCAGAGGTAGAAACCCTCATCGCATTTAAAAAGTACTTGGATATGAAACTGAAGTGTTATAACCTGCAAGGCTATGGACGAAGAGTTGCAAAATGCAATAAGGCTGAATAACCTTTTCAAAGCTGGTACGGACGCGGTGGGCTAAATATCACCTTTTGTGCCATAAACTTCTATGATTATAGAGCCATGTCGTTTTTGGTATGTGGACCAGTAGGACAGGAGAACATTCCCTCCCACAGCTCAAGTGACAGCAGCAAGGGTGTGTCCAGGATTGAAAAGCAGAACTGCAATTTACTGTGCCTCAGGCCTTGCATTATCATGTCCAGTACAATAGGTGACCAATTAGCAGAAATTCAACAAAAAAAAGTTTCCTTCTCAGCTCACCCAGATTAAGGTTGTGAAATTGCAAATGGCAAATGGTGACACAAAAAACACCCACATTTTTTCCTATTCATTCATGGGACGTGGGTGATGCTATCTCGGCCAGCATTTATTGCCGATCCCTAATTGCCCTTGAGAAGGTGGTGGTGAGCTGCCTTCTTGAACTACTGCAATCCATGTGGTATAGTAACACCATGCAATATTTCTTCTAGAATGTTAAGCGTTTGTTAATCACCCCTTTAATCTACATTTTCTATCCTAACATTTTGAGTGACAGTGCTTGACCTTCTGAGCTTTCCACTTGGCCCTGAGCTCCCAGAAGTAGCTGCAGTCGTTTGCTTGCTCCTGGCCCTCATTGCTTTCCTTTCTGTATCCACTATGGAATATCTTACAAATGATTACTGTGCAGTCGTCAGGTTGCAGTAAATTCGGACTTGCTCCCAATAATACTTTTAGCCGTCAGTACGCTTTCACTTTCCTGATTCCCCTCCACACTTCCAATCCAGTCCTAATGTTCCTTCCTTTCTTTTTATCTCCACTATATATTTTCCTTCCATAACCATCCTCTTTCTGCTCTCTGGGGGTAAAAGGGCAGAAAGCTACCTTGCTGCGGTGAATAACTGGACTCATCTGAAGAGAAAGCAAGAAGCAGTTACATTGAATAAAAAGAGCCAGAAAGAAGAGGAGCAATGGTGAAGGAAAACAAAGCCAATGTAGATTCAACTCAAAAAAAAGGAAAATTCTAGAAATTCAGAGATCAATAACTGCAAAGAGAAAGGAGGTCAGGTTAATACTTCTGGCGCATTCCCCGTGGATGCAAGGTCGTCTATTATATATTTTCTACAATCACAAACTGGTCACCTTTCTTTGGGGAAGCCGAGGGGTGCTCGAGACCATGATCAAATGCTGCAAAAGATGAATCACCATTTTAGAATTTCAAAACAAAACTAACAACTTGAGGAATAATCATAATTGTGTGAAAGCTTGAAAAACACACAGTTGGTATGATATTATCTGAACAAGCTCATCCTGGGCCGTGTACATTTTTAAGAAAGGTGTTTACCCACAAGGAAGCCAGTAGGAGTCTTCACACCCCTTCTGGTTGGATCTTCAGGACAATTTAGAGCGAATGGCTCCTCCGCCGCTAGTGCATCACCTGCAGGCTGGGAGGACCACAGGCCTCCAATCACCGGTCGCTGGGCAACCAGGGAGCACACACACAGCGCTAGTGCGCCACCTGCAGGCCAGGAGGACCACAGGTCTCCAATCACCGGTCGCTGGGCAACCAGGGACCGCGTACAGCAGAGCGAGGAAGTCAGGCTGGATATGGAGAGCGCCGCGGGTAAGAAAGGACAGTAGCCGTATGCTGCTGCTGAGGGAAGAGGTTTAAGAAGATTAGAAAAGGCTGCTGACTGTCGGGCAGAGTTCACAATGTAGTGTTACTGACGACAGCTGAGGAACGGATCAATTCTCCAACTATATTCTTGAAATATTATTAACGGGGAAGTGTTTAAGGAAAGGTGAGGAGGAGGAAGAGGAAGTTTTTGGGGGGGAGGTGGGGTAATGGGAAGGTAGGAGTATTCCCTGTTTGTTCTCCAAGGGTCAGGCACTGACTCCACCAGAATGGAACTGCTTTCTGCCCTGAGTGTTTCAGTAGGACTATAGGTTTCATGGGTGTCAAGCGTCCTCCTTTCCCTAAGCGACCATTTGTGTTGGTTATATGCTGTAGTTACGTAAATGAACAACCCCTTGTTAATTGTATCGTTTGTCTGTCAAAGGTATCTCAGAGAGTTCAAATAGCTCAAGTTTAATTTATTTTGTGCGTTTTATACGAAAAACTAAATCCACATTTATCTTTATTATTTATTAATAATTACCTTCCTGGATTTTGGACTGTTCGTCCTCTTCGATTACTGAACACAGCGTACAGGTTGGGGCATACAATCAACAAGCCCCGACATACTGCGTGAATGATGAGTTTTACTGCTAATCAGAAAAAATCGTATCAATTAATGGGATGTGGGCATCATTGGCTAGGCCAACATTTATTACCCACCACTAATTGCCCTTGAGAAGGTGGTGGTGAGCTGCCTTTTTGAACTGCTGCAGTCCATGTAGTGTAGATACACCCACAGTGTCGTTAGGAAGGGATTAAATGCCCTTCCTCAGATATAGCAGTTTTCATTGGATGCAGAAGGCAGGTTGCTTCATCTGAATTTGAAGGAATTTAAGCTGCAATGTATGGTGCATTCTGAAAGTTGTAGTCCATTAGTTGGTATGAGCCTCTTCACTCAATTGTGGGAAATACGTCTGATTGATAAAGGTGAGAATTTCCAGACAATCGAGATCTGGGTGACGGAAAAAGAAGTAGGCCAAAAATACCAGAGCCACAATATCTAAAGATAGTTAATTGCAAGCAAGGCAAGATGTTGAGCCTTAACCTTTGAATGGACTTCTTTACCAGCTAAATTTGTTAGCCTTAAATTGACATAGACTAACAATGCCGCAGCAGAATAACACATTGGGGTGAATTTTCCTCTGTTTGTGTTTGGGCATAAATTATAATAAATTGTATAAATGAGTCCAGATGCATCTCTTGGAAGAAATTTGGGGAGGCAGGATAGGACAATGTGCATACTTGTTGCGGGTGTGCAATCCTCCATGTCCACATTATCTTCATGTGCTGCGCCTTGGTGTAAATAGAGG
The DNA here is from genome assembly GCF_964194155.1 of Cetorhinus maximus. Taxonomy (NCBI): domain Eukaryota; kingdom Metazoa; phylum Chordata; class Chondrichthyes; order Lamniformes; family Cetorhinidae; genus Cetorhinus; species Cetorhinus maximus. The sequence goes on from NC_135887.1 coordinate 87,184,205, forward strand.
AAAATCTGATCCATTGTGTTTTACATGGTATAATGGCCCTGAAAAGATATAAATCAATGAATGCCCTGATATTGTGAATTTCCTCATAAATATTGTAAACTTTCTAGAAAATTTAAGTCAATCAAAATTACTCACCCCCATTTATGAACACACCAATTTCTTTCCAGATCCCTCCAGTGACCATGTGCCCAACAACACTGCCCCCACCCCCTCCCAACAATCCATGACCTACATTTTGCAACCTTTGACTTGTCACAGGAGAACTACAAGTTTTGTTTTAAAACAAAACTTGTTTTTGTGTTTGGTTTACATTTCGAGAATGCTCACTCAGAAATCAGATTGTCCATTTGGAAACTGGATGCATGGTGACCCAAACCAGAGGTCATTGGAGGGAGGTAACTTGGGAAAACTACTAATGCTGCATGTTGGTTATATGTTAAGAAGATACTTTTGAGTACCATTTTGGAAACCTGAAAGGCCCATTCTAATTTTTGGATTGGAATCTTAGCTCTTTCTGTAGCTTTTTGCCAGAACATAACTTCTGACAGTCTGTTTCGTTGTTTACTTCAAATTCTCACTTTGCCCTTTTGGGTCCTTTTTCCCATGCATAACTCCCAGACAAGACAAGCACAGTGTATTTAGAAATGGCTCATTATCTGACTTCACTCTCCCTTGCCTGAAGTTTCCAGTTAACCCAAGGTATTATAATTTGTTTGGTATTGGCTCAGATGGTCTGACTTTTGAGTGGGCTATCCAGGGAATTCTTGCTTTTTTTAAAATAGCCTCCATTCCCCATCTGCACCCCTCAGCAAATGTTCCTGTATATGAATAGCCATCCAGTTACCCCTTCTTGGAAAATTTAAGGTGCAGACATTGGGTGAGGACAGCATCAGGCTCAATTGTAATGCATATCTCAATTGAATAACCTGCTAACATCCTCTGTCTAAACTCACATATGAAGAATAATCAGCTGAGTGAGGTACCAGAGGATGCTTTGTACAAATAAACCACAGCAAGAGCTAGTACTTTCAGTTGGCAGAGGACTAAAGTTGGGAAAAGCAAAGAATGCCAAACTTATGGATCAGTCACTTTCTCAGATAGGTACAGATGTGAGAGAACCGTAGAGCTCTTTGCTCACCTTCCTTAGAAACTGTCTTTTGAATGGTTCTAGAGGGTTTTGCCCCCACTAGCCTACTCAGCAAACCACTTCACGTCTCAATCAGCCTTTGTGAAGAAGCGCTTTCTGACATCTCTGAATATATCTTTTTTTGAGCTTCATGACTTAACATGAAATAGTACTCGGTAATTAACAATTCTGTTCAGTATTTACAAGTTACATCTCATTTGTTACCTTAGGGTGAAATAAAACAACACAGGTGATTTAGGAATATTCAAACTGCTGATGTGGCTCCATTCTGGGTGGTCATTATTGTGGTGATTATTTTCCTTCTGATGCTGCAGGTAATGTTGATTCTGCAGACCTGCTGTCCAGGAATGGAGAAGAGGGGGAAAACAAAGAGACAAAAAGGACTGCAGAAGAGGTACAATGTAGCCCAGTCTGTGTCTGATCGCACGTCCATTTTCACCAAATTGCAGAACAGTGCACAGCAGGCCAGAGGTTAAAGCCAGCACAAAGATTAAAGCTGTCTCACTGACATACCATTAAGTTTCCCTGGTACTATCTATGCACAAAGCTGAAATTCTCATGCTGTCTATCCTTTGAGTAAAATTCATGTTTTAACACCAGCTCCTTGAGAGTTGGAATTTTTCTGTGCCAGTTTTCAAAAATCATAGTTTTACCATGCAGTATTGCAAATTTTTAAAAATAATTTTAAATGGTTTTAAGCATCCTCACATCCTCCGTGAAATGTCTCCACCATTCACTGAATGACTCACTCTCGTCTCTTTTGTTGCCCTCTCCCAGTTGTTATTCTCCTTTCTATGTTTCCTCTCCTTCCCCTGGTTGATACCTTTCTAACACTCTCTCATCTGTCTGTTCCCAGTTATCTGCTCTGTTTCTTCCCCCAGTTATTAGCATCTGTTTTCTTCCTCCCTCAATTACCTGCCCTGCCATATTTCTTCCCTGGTTCTTCCACTTCCTCCCCTTCCCCACAATTTGGGTGTAGTGATTGACCTGACCCTAGTAAACCCCCAGATGAGGCCACTAAAGGAAAGGAATATCTTCAGCGGGAGGAAGGAGAAGGGTGAGAGTTGTCAATGGGTTGCATGTGACTATAGAAGGTACATATTCTGGTGATGCCTGAAGTGGAGACAAATGGAGGCAGACTAGAAGCCAATTTTCCAACAAAGGAGAAGTTCTATTGGTCACACTGTGTCCTTAAAAGACAGCTTGATAAAGAGGCTTCCTGTTGAGGAGGCTTCCTTTCATGAAGCAATTTCACCTTCAGCATCCAGTGGATGCTGAAGGTGAGACTGCTTCATGAAAATGGATTCTGAACATGAGACTCTACCTAAATGGGAGTCCTCAGTTTGAATGAGACAGTGATGGTGTTAAAACCTGTTTTCTGTTTTCTTGGAAGGATGCAAGGATGGTGGAGGCAAAGGATTGCACACTGTTTGAGGCTTTGTGTGACACTATCCTATCATCACTGGCACTACTGCAGAGTAGCATCACTGAGGTACGCCTGCAATTCTATAATTCACAGTTTCTTCACAAAACGTATGTCTGAGATTTGTCTTTTAATTTTAGAGCCCTATACAGAGCTGTAACATTTTTTGTGTAAGTTTTCTCCCACTCTCCTCACTCTTGCTGAGGTAACTGGATGGCTGATTGTTTGCAATTAATTTGACTGTGGAGGACATCAGAACTGAATTTGATAGTGCCCTCATTTAACTGTGCTGTGTGTACAGTTTCTAGTGATCAACAGGGGGAACTGGGGCTGAAGTTCCTTTCTCTAGTTCAAGGACATTGGAATCAATTACTGCTCCTCAAACTGCTGCTCTGGCTCATATCAGCTATTTCAGCACATACAGGAGGTTGACCATGTGATCTTCCTGGTCTGTATGCCTCAGTATCACACCACATGGCGCATTTAGCACCTCAGCTACTGTGAACGTTATCCAGTGGCTCCTCTGGAAAATGTGTTTTTGTATATGTTGAGTTAGGTCCAGTGATGCTCTGCCTCTGTTGAATAGCCACATTACAATCATCACCCTGCAGTCATACATAAAGATTGGCCATTGTGTCTGAAGAGATGGATGAAACCCTGTATTTTGTTGACACAGAAGACAAAAAGATCTCCTCCATATTAAAGGAAAATTGAAACCTCATATCGACCTAATTCTACATACTGGAATTCATCATCATCAGAACCATGCCTCAACAAGGGGTCAGTAGACTGTAAGAGAGGTACATGTCCATTGTAACAAAAATGAAGCTTTCTTGGTTTCTGTTAGATGATTTACTTGTTACTTTATCATTGGCCACAGTACTCACACAGGTTTAAGACTCAGTAATGGCTATCTGTTTTCTGCAAACTGTAGGGAATTTGTATTGCAGTGTGACTAAATTTTGCATATCAGGGCAAGGTAAAAAATATGCGTTGCTGAGGAATTCCTTACAGAAACATAGGAACAGGAGTAGGCCATTTAGCCCCTCGAGCCTGTTCCACCATTTGTGGCTGATTGTCCAGAAGCGTTACATACTTGCCATTGCCCCATAACCTATTAAAACCTTTGGCTTACAAAAATTTATCAATCTCGGGTTTAAAAATTAAGAATTGATCTAACATCAGTTGCCATTTGCGGAAGAGAGTGTTAAACTTCTATCACCCTTTGCGTGAAGAGTTGTTTCCTAATTTCCTTGGTACGCACAAGTTAGTTGCTCAGTTTATACCTGGATGGAGACATGACACATTCAAAGTATTTGACACAGATAAATGAGGGCACAATTTTAAAATTTGCAGATGTCACAAACCTTGGAAGTATTGTGAACTGTGAGGAGGGCAGTGATAATCTGCAAGAGGACATAGACAGAATGGTGAAATGGGCGGACATGTGGCAGATGAAATTTGATATAGAGAAGTGTGGAGTGACACATTTAGATAAGAATGAGGAGAGGCAATATAAAACAAAGGTTACACTTCTAAAGGAGATGCAGGAGCCGAGGGTATATGTGAATAAATCATTGAAAATGGCAGGGCAGGTTGAGAAAGAGGTTATTAAAGCATATGGGATGTTGGGCTTTATAGAGTGCAAAAGCAAGGAAGTTATGGTAAACCTTTATAAAACACTGGTTTGGCCTCACCTGGAGTATTGTGTCCAACTCTGGGTACCACATTTTAGGAGGAATTTGGAGGCATTTGAGAGTTTAAGCAGTTTAACCTCTGCTTTGAATGCAGGGTGACCATCTCCATGAAATAAAGCCACCACCTATGTTGCACCCACTACTGCTGGATGTCTAAGGCTCCATCATCAATGGTTTCAAGGATGGGGGACTTCAATTACATGGACAGATTGGAAAAACTGGGCAGTTCTCCTTAGAGAAGGGAAGATTGAGAGAAGATTTGATCAAAGTTGTTCAAAATCATGAGTCTGGACAGAGTAGATGGGGAGAAACTGTTCCAGTTGGCGGAAAGGTCGAGAACCAGAGGACACAGATTTAGGGTGAATAGAAAAACAACTAAAGGTGGCTTTAGGAAAAGCTTTATTACGCAGTGAGTGGTTAGAATCTGGAATGCGCTGCCGGAGAGTGTGGTGGAGACAGATTCAATCCTGGCTTTCAATAGAGAATTGGATAATTATCTGAAGAGAAAACATTTGCAGGACTATAGGGAAAAGGCAGGGGGGTGGAGTTGAGTTGCTCTTGTATAAAGCCGGGTTGAATGGCCTCCCCTGTGCTGTAAGAATTCTATGATTCTATGGATCAAGCCATTCCATTCAATTACAGACAAATGAAAGATTTACATTCTAGAGTAGTGGTTTTGATCGACATCTGTATCTGGTGTGAAGGCATGGGTTGGGACTGTGAGAGAAGCATCGCTGAAGATTATTTATAGTGCCTTTGATTTTCAGCTCTGTATCTACATTCTTTAAATTGTGGATTTATTGGGCAATTTAGGCTCAGATTAGCAGTCTGTCTGAAGCCAAAAAAGGGAGTGAAATAAATCAGTGGCTTGTGGTAATCTTTCAAGGATCAACTTGAGCAGGAGTTTAGGAGAAGCATCTTTGTTGTTTACACATTTCAAAGAAAACAGTAAAAGTTGTAATGACTGCAATAATAAAGAAGTGTTTTACCTGGACCTGTGTCTAGCTGATCCAGGGGCACAACAAATATTGGAAAATTAGGCATCTTCTTTATAGGTGTGTGCTTATCAATTTTCCTATATTTGCTTCACTAAGGTGACCCATTGCTCCCAGGGACAGACACAAGAAAATTGCTGCTAATGTTTGTAATGAATACTGTTTATTTACTTGCTTAACATGAAATAGGTTTGTCTGTTAGCTGGCTATCTGATTCAGTTACCTCCAACCTTTGAATCCTACCTGGCTGAAAGTTCTGTAGCTCCAAATTCTGGTTTGTGCCTTGTGAATTATGCTGCTAGAGTAAAATAATGTGTGCACACGTGGATGGCTACAGTTACTTTAGCATGCCTCCTGATAACCTCTAAGTGTCCTCCTCTTTGGAAGACTCTATTCCCTGTAACCACAACCTCTAGTTTAAGCAGTTTAACCTCTGCTTTGAATGCAGGGTGACCATCTCCATGAAATAAAGCCACCACCTATGTTGCACCCACTACTGCTGGATGTCTAAGGCTCCATCATCAAAAGGAACTGTTTTCATCCTCAGCTCCATTATTCTTGCCAGAAAAGGCTTAGTTCAGACAAACAAAAAAAAGCTCCTATTTAATGGCAAACATTTGGGACCAATGACCTGGCTAAATTTCCCACCCTAAACATCCTGCTAGCCAGGGCACTTGTGTGTGTTTTTTACACAAGGAATTAGAAGAGGCCAGCCATGCAAAATTCAGTGATGCTAACAACTGGCACAGACCTATCAATGCCACTGGTGTCAGAAAATTGGGGCTTAAATTTTTGAATCTTACTAAATGGACTTGACCCCCCCACCCCCACCCACCTCACCATTATGGAGCATAAGTCAGTATCAGTTATTCATTGCTTCTCTCTCTGGTTTTCCAACAGCTTCTGGATTTCAAAGATCAACTGATGAACCATGCCCTTCCCACCAGCCTCTTAGCCCATTTGGTCATTACCACAGGGCGGCTTTTCCGCAGGTATTGCAAATACCCAAACTGAGGTCAAGCTCATTGCACCATCTCCTACTCAATCTCATTCTTTCCCAAGGACTCAAAACTGTACTGATCCTAACTACTGTCAGCTGCCTCCTCGTTCTCATAGAAACTTTTAAAACGCAAGCTTGGCATTGGTTAACTACTACTTCCTAATGTACCTTACCTTCTCTCCTAATCTGGTGTCTTGCACATTGACTCTTGATCCTTCATCTAGACTTCTCAGTAAAAAAGACAAGAGACCACCAAGTAAAGTGTGGGTGGTCCCTTGAACCATGAATCTTCCTGGATGCTGCTGATTGTAGCTGCTGTCATAGTATGTCATGCTCATCTGTCTTATGCCATCCTCACACATCCAAGTGCAACCGCCCTTCATCCAACTACACCTGGGTCCTTCACTTGTCCTTCACTTTGCCTCCTAGAAGAGATCTCTGTAGCTTTTCTGTAGCTTTTCAGCTCTGACCAAATGGCAGAAAAAGTAAGATTTTGTTTTCTGGATGTTCTTTTTTAGAGTTCTTTTGTTAGTTGCAATTTCAAGCACCACTTCATTGGTCTTTTTTTATTCTGGGATGTGGCGCCGCTGGCAAAGGCAGCATTTGTTGCCTATCCCGAATTGCCCTTGAGCTGAGTGGCTTGCTAGGCCAGTCAGAGGGCAGTTAAGAGCCAACCACTTTGCTGTGGATCTGGAGTCTCATGTAGGTCAGACCAGGTAAGGATGAAAGAGTCCCTTCCCTAAAGGACATTAATGAACTGGTTGGGTTTTTACGATAATCAATGATAGTCTCAGTAGTGGTGACCATGAAACTAACTTTCAATCCCAGTTTTTTTATTAATTGAACTTAAATTCCATCAGCTGCTATGGTGGGATTTGAACCCATGGCCCTAGAGCATTAGCCTGGGCCTCTGGATTACTAATCAAGTGAAATAACCATAGCATCACCATCTCCTTTTATGGTTTTTATATGGATTTTTTAGCACGTCTTAGCATCCATATTTCAAAGCCCTCTATTTTCTTCCAGAGATCTTTCTTCGTTGTCCAAGCTTCTGAGGCATACATGAAAATGGATAGAATGTAGCATATGAGTTTTTACCTTGTTAACGCATCATTCACCTTCACAAAATTACTTTTGGTTACCTCAATCCTTCCAATTTTGGCATTGCATCAATCATCCTCAGTTATCATTTGTCCTAAATAGATAAACTTATCTACTTGTTCCAGTGTGACACCATCCATTTGAATGTTCCACGTCTTTATAAAAACTCATGTGTTGAGCTCCCCAAAAGGTTCAGTGTATAAAGGCACACAGAAGCTACTGAGCTTTTTATGGCAGGAAAGCTTGAAGCTTAGCTTTCATGTTCAATCTCTGGTCTGTACTGTTACAACCAGTCCCCAGGCGAAGCCCACCAATTTGTTAACTTCCCAAATGGGACCCTGATTTTGTTATGCTTCTAGGTGAGGAGGAATAAGCTTGCTCTCCTTATTTATTCATACCCCCTGGTTGGTCGCAACAAGGTTCAATTAAAAGGGATCCCTTCCCCTGTAGATACCTTTTTCCAGTCCAAATATATTTATTTTTTTTAGAAGGAGCCAATTTAATCAGGCTTTCTTGAGTCAAAGAAAGAGTAAGTTTATTAGTACTAAAAACCCGAGAAAAATAATTAAAACGCAACATACGTACACAGATCAGAAATGAGAAGTTAAGAGTCCAAATAAAGGTTTAAAAAGATATACAAATCAGTCTTTGGCTTGCCTTTGAAGCATAGGTGGCAAAAAGTTGCGGCCATTAAGTTGGGTGATTCCGGTAGAGCTAACTTTGGCAGTTTCGCAGTTGGTTTGGAGTCACATGGTTCTGCAGTACAGCTGAAGAAGCTGTCCTATTTCCTTTTTGACTGTGGCTCCTGCTGAGCCTTTCTTCCAGCAACAGAGAGAGTGAGAGAGACTTTGCCTGCAACTGCAGGGGTGACTAGTTGGTCTCCTTGCTGTCACACACATAGCACATCAGCTACACACTGCACTGCTCTGCAGCTAGCTTTTTAACTCGTTTTTCCCAGTATATTCCTGTAAGGGGGGAAAAAACCATGCCTTGCACCCAGAATCTGTTTTTGTTTAATTTTGACCATGTTACACATCCTGAGATATAAATCAACAGGAGATGGATTTTAGATGACTGCTGAGAAGTAATAATCAGTCTTTGTCTCTGCAACCACAGGAGATTAAAGTTCAGTCTTTTGCATCTTTCCTATCTCCCTTTCAAGTGTCTCTGCTTGAAGGAGACCATGACACCTTTTCAGGTGCAACATTCCATGTTCTCTCAGGACAGATCTGTCAGTATAATCCACATAGGAATTTTCCAGAAAGTGGTCACCTTACATTATCAGTCATCTTTTGCACAGTGACCTTGCTTGTATTTCTTTAGAAACGCATACTTCTTCCTTAAAAAGTTCAATATGCCTATAAGTAATTTGTGGCTGTAATTGGCTTTTTGTGTCACTTCCCCTACAGCATGAATTAAATGCGATTCATTCTCATTTTGTTACAAGTGGGGTGGAAATATAAAACACCACACACATACACACACACACACATATACATACACACACACACTCATTCTCCTAGCCTTGTTTAATATTACCTCTTCAGTTCTAACCAGATCTCTAAGTTTGGGACAGGTGCCTGGGATCACATTTGATTCCCCGGCAAAGTGGGCGATTCTTAGGTGGTACGGTTGGAGAAACAAACTCCAACAGAATAACATGACATTCTGTGGATTAAACTTTTCCACAAAGGTTAAAGGGTTGTGGTCAGTATAGACTTTGGTCGCTCTTTGTCCATTTCAGACATATATCCCAAAGTGTTTGAGAGCCAGTAATAACCCAAGGGTTTCCTTCTCCACTGTGGAGTACCGTTTCTAATGCTTGTTTAGTTTTTTGGAGATGTACCCGATTGGCCTCTCTATCCCTGATTTGTCTTCCTGGAGGAGGACAGCCTATATATACCCTGATGTCTTTTGCATTGATGGCTACTTTAAATACTTGGTTAAAGTCTGGAGTTGCAAGCACAGGCTTGCCTATTAAAATGGCTTTTGGATGTTCGATAGCTGTCTGGCATTTCTCAGTCCATGCCACCTTTGCTTTTTTCTGTAGTAGGTCTGTCTGGGGTGGCTACTGCGCTGAAGTTTGGGATGAACTTGCAGCAGAACCCACACATCCCCAAGAACTTCATGATTTCCTGTTTCATTGTGGCAATGGGGAACTGTGCTACAGCTTGTACCTTTGCGGCTCTGGGCAGTACTTGTCCTTGATACATTGTGTCCTAGATAGGTCACCTGAGCCTTAGCGAACTCGCTCTTTGCGAGATTGACCAGGTCACCTGACTGTACTTTCTGGAAGAGGGTTTCCAGTTGCTCTAAGTGTGTCACTGTACACTTGGATGTCATCTAGGTACACTATGCAATTGGATAAGCCAGCCACTACCTGGTTTGACAGCTTTTGAAAGATGGCTGGGGTATTTCGGAGTCCAAATGGCATGACTCGACACTGATATAACCCAACCGGAGTTCTGAAGGTGGAGATTTCCTTTTCATGGGCTGCCAGGGGAGCTTGCTAGTGTCCCTTGAGTAAATCTATCTTTGTAATGTAGGCTGCTTTATCTACCGCTGCTCTTCCCCACTCCGCAGCCCTTCCCTTCCCTGCCCCCGCAGCCCTTCCCCCACCTCCGCAGCCACCCCCCCCCGCCCCCCCCCCCCCGGTGACCCCTCACACCCCCCCCCCCCCCTCCCTTCCCGGGCCCTGTTCCTCCCCTCCCTGGAAGTCCTTCGCCCCAGAACCCCTCCCCACACCCTAACCGCCCCTCCTGCCTTCCTGACTCCTCCCACCCTTACGTCTTCTGCCACCCTTAGTCCCTCCCCCCTCCCGACTCCTTCCTCCAGCCTCACTTCTTCCTTCACCCTCACTTCTTCCTCCACCCTTACTCCCTCCCCTCTCCACACCTGTTCCTCCTCCTGGACACCCTCCCTTCTTCGCATTCCTTCACTTTCACCTTCCACCCCCCCCCCCCTTACACCTACCTCCCAACCTCCCCCTCCCGACATCTTCATTCCCCCCCTCCCAACCTCACCGCATCCAGTCACCTTCATTCTCCCCCCAACCTCACCCCATCCTGATACCTTCATTCCCCAACTCCCAACCTCTCCCCACCCCCCCGACACTTCTTCCGCTCCCAACTGATCCTAAGCTTTCCTCTCCCAACCCCTCAACCATCACCCGTTGTGAGCATCAACAGTGACTATTCAACTTTGGTGCGCTGCTTTGCAGCGGAACTGTGTCCTTGAGAATCCACCCAGCAAGCCATGGACATTCCTCCTGTGTGCCGTTGGTGTCAGGCTTCCGCATTTCTGCTCCTCAGATATCTGCGATGTGAGCAAAGCTCTGGCGGGTAAGTCCCAACTTCTGCATGCCACAGTGGTCAGGATGTGTTCTACACTGAAGTGCTTTCCTGACGTGGGCAGATGATCCAGTGGGGGAGGAGCGCGGCGATACCGGCGGGCAGACTTAATGATATGCTGATGTATTACAATGAGGTTCCTGACATCCGATGGTGGGCCGCGTTCTCTGCCATTGGCGGGCAAAGCGGACAATCATGAACTGGTTTCACGCCGTTGTGAAATCCATCGCGCCATATTGTCCACTCATGGCACCAAACAGGCCCGATGCCGGCAGGCACGGAAAATCCCAGCCACAGTTTCCTGGCTGAAAAGTTCAGGCCCTGGCATATTTGTCTGCCTGTTTCTTCATAGCTGTGTGGGAGATTTTTAAGTATTCTCTGGCCACATCACAAGCTTTCATGTGGTCGTTCCTGGAAAACTGTTAGGTAATCTAACCTGGTGACTTCTTCCTTCTGTTCTAAAAACCTCTCCCTGATTAGTTTCAGAGGCCCTCACACTTGGTGCCCCCAAACTAATTCAAATGGAGTAAAACAGGTGGACTCATGGGTGAGTCCCTGGTAGCGAACAGAAGAAAACCTAGGCCTTAATCTCAGTCATGGGGGTACTTGTGGCAGTATGTCCTGATCATTATTTTTAGAGTCTGGTGGTACCATTTTAGCACTCCCTGCAACTGCAGGTGATATGCTGAAGACTTCAGCTGGGTCACGCCCAGAGTACCCATGACTTCCTGGAATATTTTGGACATGAAATTTGAGCCCTGATCCGACTGGATCTCGGTGGGCAGATCAAATCTGGTAAAGAATTGGGTTAATTCCCTCACCACTGTTTTGGCAGATTGGTTCTCAGGGGAACAGCCTCTGGGAAGTGGGTAGCATGTCCATGATGGTAAGGATGTACTGGTAGCCCCCTTTTGTTTTGGACAGGGGCCCCACACTGTCCACTAACACCTTGCTGAATGGCTCCCCAAAAGCCAGCACAGGAATCATAGGTGCAGATTTTATTGCAGGCTGTGGTTTTCCCACAACCTGGCAGGTGTGGCAGGTTCTGCAAAATCTTACTACATCCCTCTGGATGTGTAACCAGTAGAAAATGCTGGCTGATGCGGGCTTGGATTTTGTGTATACCGACATGCCCAGCTATCGGAATTTTGTAAGCTAACTGTAATATTTCCCTACAGTACCTTGGCTCACCAATTCCAGGTAGATCACTGTCCATTCCTCGTTTGCAGGTCTGTGAGGGGGTCTCCATTTCCGCATTAGCACCTCATTTTTAATGTAGTAGCATTCAGGGACTGCTTCTGCCTCAGCTTCAGTGCGGGCAGTCTGAGCTAATGTTTTTAACAGTGGATCAGCTTGCTGGGCCGCTACCAAGGAAGATCTATTTATTATCTCCTTTGGGTCTTCTGGACTCCTGAGAAAGGTTTCAGGTAACCAGGCTGTAGGGTCTTCTGTCTGCAGTGCCACTTCAGCCTCCACTTACAGAGCTTGTCTGGCCATTACCACACAGTTAGGGAAAATGCCAGGCACTTTCTTCTGCAGCTGCTCTGTCCTCCTGACCTCAGTTGGCTTCTCTGAAACCACTGAGGATGCTATTACCTTTGATCTGGTCAGGTCGTTGCCAACAAGCAGGTCAACCCTGTCTGCAGGGAAACTGGGGACGACTCCCACGGTCACTGGCCCTGACGCCAGATCGCACTCCATATGCACACCCGAAAAGAGGGTGGGCATGTACCCTCCTTCAATCCCCTTTACCAATGCCTTGGCACTTACTGTACATGCCATGCCATTTCCCAGCAGTAGTGTTTGGCTGGCCCCTATATCCCTCAGTATCACTACAGGCTTACTTGCCTCACTCTGGGGAAAGGTGGCCACCCTTCCTTTGGATACAAAATCCCTCTCAGGGATTTGTTTAACCTCATCTGCACTCTCAGGAGTTCATCTGCAGGGATTCACAGCCGCAGTCAGAGCCATATCCTGCTCTCTGACTGACTCCCATTCGCTGCACAGGCATATGTGCCCTGATAAATCCCACTGGTTTTTCCAATAACCTTCAATGGTTGGCCTAGAGGTGCTGTAACTTTTGGCAGTTAAAACACACAGGCTTCTTGGCCTCACTTTTCACCTCAGCACCACACTTCCTGTCCTGAGGAGGGCCCCCAGCACTTCCTTCTTTCTTATGGATGCTTAGTTTTCTACCACTCTCTCCACCTCTATCCTTTCCAGTTGGCTGGGGGTGACTAGCGGAGCGTCTGTCCTGGGACAAGGATTTGTGGATCAGCTCATAATCATCAGCCAGTGTGGCTGCCTGCATGGCCCCTGTTATCCTCTGTTCCTCTAGATGTGTCCTTATTGGGAAGAGTATGGAGTTTTTAAACTCTTCAAGGGGAGTTATTTCACAGAGGTTTTTGTAAGTGGCTTCTATTTTAAGTACCCGCACCCACTGGCCAAAAGCAAGTTGCTTAAGCCTTTCAAATTCCATGTATGCCTGGTCAGACTGTTTCCTGACGGTACGCCTCTGGCACACACTTAAAATAGCTCTTTTTGTTGCCTCATAGTCAGAGGCACTTTCCTCAAGTAAGAGGGAGTAAACCTCGTGAGCTTTTCCTGAAAGCCTATTCTGCAGTAGTAGGGACTAGTGTTGGACTGGCCACTTTAACTGCTGTGCTGAACACTCGAAAAAAATAAAGAAGGCTTCCACCTCTGCTTCATCAAACTTAAGGGTTAAATGAGCAAACCAGATTGCCTCAATCCTTGAGTCTGAGCTGTTGGTGTTTTCAAGGGACACAGTAGGATTCCTACCCCTCAGCTTGAGCTGTTTTAGTTTAAACTCACTTTCCCTCTCTCTGTCCTGAAATATTCTCTCTTCTTTCCTGTCTTTCCTTTTCTCTTTTCCTGAAATTCTAATTTCCCCTGCTCCAATTTTAATCTTTCTACCACAACTCTATCTGTTTCATCGTCCTCAATTTCCACCTGTAGACCGTTGGCCACCCCTTATAAAATTTCAGGTTTTCTGACTTTTGGGCGAAATTCTAATTCTAAGTGCCTCATTAGCTCTTTTAACTCTGCGAGGGATAGAACTGTTAAATTTTCATAAGTAACATCCCTGCCATCTGTAAAAGCATTGGCATCAAATGTGGACAGTTTTACACTTTAGTAGGGCAGACTCAAGAAAACCTTTTTTGCGTTTTTTTTGTTTCAAAGGAACATCTTACTTTTCCCCACTTTAATTCTTTTGTTTCATCCGTGGGAACTATTCCAGCACTGAGCACTTAATTTGTTATGACCAGCCCCCAGGCAAGGTCCCCCAGTTTAAGTTCTGTTATGCTCGCGGGTGAGGAGGAATGAGCTGGCTCCCCTTCTTTATTCAACCGTCGCCAGTTGGTCACAACAAGGTTAATTCAAAAGGGATCCCTTCCCCCATGGACACCTTTTCCCAGTCCAAAAGTATTTTTTTTAGAAGGAGCCAATTTAACCAGACTTTCTTGAGTCAAAGAAAGAGCAAGTTTATTAGTTACTAAAAACCCGAGAAAAATAATGGCCAGAATTTTCCTGTTGGCATGCGGGGGGCGGGCCCCGCACACCTGCGCATAAAATTATGCGTGGCGATGTCGGACAAGTGTCCCCTGCAGTCCTCCGATTGCTGGCGCCATGGGCACCCTCTGTCTCTGCCAGCTCCTCCAGCGACTGTGAACTGCCGTCACCGCTGTGCCCGGGACACTAGCCTATGTTCTAATTCCCACTGAGGTGCTAGTATCTGCGCTGGTGCCTGCCTGGCAGCGATAGTGTGATGCTGGTGAGTGCGTGACTTCAGGTGTGAGAGGGGGCCCCTGCTGCTGTTCCTCCCGGCCCTGCTCCGCTGATGCTGAAAGGAATAACAAGGACATTGGATCAGTTAATGTGGAGACAATGACAAAGTGAATCCCTGTCCCCCGGATCATTATGCGCTCATCCTTCCGTAAGCAATGGTCAAGCCATGTTGCAAACTTCAAACACTGAACATTCAGCACTGCTATGGCTGTTGGGAGAACAGTGGTGACCTCACTGCTGGGCATACGTACCTGCCCGTGGCACCCCAGCCTCACCGACACCGGTGGACCTGGGCACATGGCACCTCTCCAAATCTAGGACCTCCTCCTCGAAGCAGCTGAGAATTGCCAACTGGGCCAGCCCTGCACCAGTCCTCACCTGCTCGGCAGCATTATGTGCATTCTTCTCCTGAAAAGGAGAGAAGAGCGTTGATTAGTGCTACTTGTACCTGGACTCTCTGCATGGACGGCCCACCCCAACCAGAGTGGGACATTGCAGGGCACCAGTGCCTCCTCACCCCGCTGCTGCCCAACACTCACACAAAGATGCTAGGCCTATTCACCCCACCCCCCCCAGCTGCCCCGCCACCACCACCACTTTGGCCCAATGCTGCCTGCCATCACAACGGATGATAATTTAGGGGGTAAAGAGGAAGGTCCCGCTGTGTTTGGGAGAGGAAGATGTATGGAGTGGGGAGGGAGAGGAAGGTTGAGCATCGACTGGGAGAGGAAGAGGTGTTGGTGGGGAGGGGAGGCGAGATGTGGGGGGGGGAAATGAAAGTATTGGTGGGGTGTGAGATTGGCATGGGGCGAATGAAGGTGCTTGGGGTGAGGTTGGTGGGGAACAAGGTGTCGGGGGGGTGAGATTGGGAGGGGATATGAAGGCATCGGTGGGGGGTGAGGTTGGGAGGCAAGGAATGAAGTTGTGGGGGAGGTTGGGAGGGGGTGAACGAAGGTGTCGGGGGAGGTTGGGACGGGGTGAATTAGGTGTCGGGGGGTTGAGGTTGTGGTGGGGCAAAGGTGTCGGGGTGAGGTTGGGAGGCGGTGAACGAATGTGTCAGGAGGGAGGTTCGGAGGAGGTGAATGAAGGTGTCAGGAGGGAGGTTGGGAGGGTGTGAACGAAGGTGTCGGGGGTTGAGGTTGTGGGGGTGGGGCAAAGGTGTTGGGGTGAGGTTGGGAGGGGGTGAACGAAGGTGTCGGGGGTGGGGGGGGTGAGGTTGTGGTGGGCAAAGGTGTCGGAAGGATGAGGTTGGGAAGGGAGAAGTGAAGGTGTCGGGGGGAGGTTGGGAGGGGGGAACGAAGGTGTCGGGGGAGGTTGGGAGAGGGGAACGAAGGTGTCGGATGGGGGAGGTTGGGAGGGGGAGGGACTACGGGGGAGGAGGGTGTAATGGAGGAGAAGACGGCAATTGGGGAGGTAGATGTAAGGGGGGTGGTAGGTGTAAGGGAAGGAGTTCGGAGAGGGAAGGCAGTAAGGGTGGAGGAAGGAGTCAGGAAGGGGGAAGGAGTAAGGGGATGGGAGTCCGGTGAGAGGGGTGTCCAACGGTGGGGAGAGGAAATCTTGGGTGGGGGGCAAGGAGTTTCAAGGTGGGGAACAAGTCTGATGTGGGGCAGGGGGTGTCCAGGTGAACATGCAAGGGAGGGCTCTAATGCATCCTTGACTGCCTCCTGGGGAGTGAACTGAGGATTGATGTGGTCTGTGGGAATGGTGAGAATGACCAAGGGCAGAGTGAGGTGGGAGGGTAAGGATTCAATGGTATCGGTAGAAGGGACGGCGAGGGTGGTTGGTGGGGACTTGGAGGCAGACACAGACCCTGGAAGTAGGAAGGAAGAGGTCGGGGAGGTTAATGTGGATGGGGGTGGGATTTTTTGGGAGGAAGGGAACATGCACATTCACCTGCACATCCCCAAAAGAAAAGGGTTGTGGCTGGTAGGTCACGAAGGGGAGGTGGAAGGTGATGCCAGGGGAGTCGCCAGTGATGGGGGAAAGGAAATGGGTGACTGGGGGAGAGGAAAGAACAGGGGAGCGAAAGAAAAACTGTAATACTACCATACTTGCTAAATCGAAAGTGAAACAAGAGTCGTGGTGGCCGAGATCAGGTGCTGCATGGGAGTGTGATCAGTGAGTGGGCAGAGATGCAGGTCAGCTCTGATGGTCAACTAAAAGAAAACCCCAGCAGGCAGCATTCAAAATACTCAGCACATTGAGATGAGTGTGGTACAGGAAGGATCAGCCTGTGTGGGAGAGTGCTTACACGAGGCTCCAAAAGACTCTGCCACACACACGCACTTCTCCCTAAAGAATCACTCATGGGCCAGCTGTGTGTAGCTGAACTGCTAATGGTGGGGGTGGGGGCGGGGGCGCGGGTGGTGGGGGTGGGAGCGGGAGGGGGGGGGCGTGGGGGGGTGATGGATGCAGTGGGAGGACTCGCGAAGCCTGTCAATAAAGCTGAAAGACACCATTGCACATTATTCAGTGAAAGTGACTATATTTCCAGATTGTAAAGTGACAAAATGTGTTCACCCATGCAACCAACTGTGATCAGCATTTTTGGCTTTTGAATGCTTTAGACTTTTAATTGCTGCCCTGATATCTGTAGCAGAGGTGGAGACAGCTTGTGCAATGGTTGGTCCTGTTGCCTCTGATGTCTTCAGTGTGGGCCCTCTGGAGATCCGAGGCCTTGGGGGCCCCGGCTTGCTTTGGCTGTCCTCTTGTGGGCCAGCTGTTCCCTCTGCAGTGACAGAGAATGAGGTTGAGGGGGTCACAGGCAAAGGGGACTTGCGGGGAGAGGACAGCCTCTGAGACCCCTGAGTGGATGACCCAGGGGTGTCCAGCTGCTGCTGCTCCCTTCGGGTGCCCAGGGACTCCAGCCTAACTCCTTGAGTGAAAGGAGCACCTGGGGGGACGTCAAGGTGCCCTGTTTCCCCCTCGCATCACCACTGCAGGAACTCACCCATGTCTCCCATGATGTGGAGTGCAGGTCTGCACACATCTCCACATTCTGCTGATCCAGGGTCCCCATGGTGTCTGCCATCCTCCTTATGGAGACCTCCATACGAGCACATGTGGGCACCACTTCATCAGAGAGCAGGCGGATGCACTCCTCTGACTTGCGTGACACTCTGTTGGGGGCTTCCAACAACTCTGCATGATGTTCCCCTGTCTTCTGCTGACTCTCCAGGGTGAGTTGGAAGGCCAAATCCAGAGGTTCGTCATCTGACTCAGACCTCACAGATGCCTCCTCCCCAACAGTCCTCCAAATGCTGAGCAGATTGGCTGAACCTGCCTTCTCCTGCTGAGGACACGTGTCTGTGCAATGACCACCAGGTTGTGAACCCGAGCCTGCTCTACATCTAGGTCCCACCGAGGTGTGTGTCTCTGTGCTGGTGGAGGGTGTGGGTAAGTGCTGTGATAGGTCTTCCAGGCTGCTTCTGTCCAACTCTTCAATGGAGGAGGAGTCCTCTTGTCTGGAGGTGAGGACATGGATGGAACTGAGGGACTGGCTTGCTGAGGGTGTCAGTTGCTTGGCAGAGCTCCCTGTGAACCAAAGTAGAGATAACTAGTGCATGTCAGCAGAGTCAAAAGCAGGAGAGAGAGCACTCACAGTTGCTTTGAGAGAGGGATGATGTGGTGCAGGATCCTCACGAGGGTATTCGCTACCGACCTCACCGTTGCTGCAGGCAGGGTCGAGGCGACGGCATACTCTTCAAAGTGAGTGAGGGGCCGAATGTGGGCCACTCCAGCCCTGGCCTGGGACCTCTCCCTGCTGTTGTAAGCAGGCTTCTCCTGCATGAAAACAGGTGGAGAGAATGTGAGCAGGACACATGGCACTGCATGGAATCTTTGTGTGGTGAGTGGAGACATGGATGGGATAGGCCACAAGCTCTAGAGGATTACAAGCTTGAGGAAGATGTGAGGGTGTGTGTGCGAGTTAGTGGTGTTGACCCTTGAGGTGTTAGATCCCTGTGGATGTGTGATGGGTTTATGAGTGTGTGAATTGAGAGTGATGAGAAGAGTGACTTACCCTGGTGGAACGGATGAGACCATTCATCCTGTAGCAACACTGGGTAGCTGTCCTCTTTTGCAGGGCATTGGCACTGACCACCACTGCCACCGCCTCCCATGTTGGATTGGTGGATGTTGCTGCCCGTCTTGCAGCCAGAGCAGGGGTAGAGGACATCATGACGGCCCTCCATTGCGTCCAAAAGGCACTCGAGGGACGCGTCATTAAACCGGGGGTGGGCTGCAGTCTCTTTGCCTTTAGGGGCCATGTCTTCTTTGCTGCAGTTGTGGGCTGGAAGCACTGAGAGGTGTGCATGTGGCTGCACTTTAAATGTGGCGTCCAGCATGATGAGGGGGCAAGGTGATGGCATGGCGGGCAATTGAGAACCCGTCCGCCCGCAATCAAGATGGTGTGTTTCCTGGGAATACATCATTAATGCGGCAGGATTGGGACTATACGGCATGAGAAGTTGCCATTGTGGCCGGCGGGTAAAACAGCGTTTTTCCCACCCGCTACCGCACAGTGCAAATCTGGAACGATCCTACCCCATGTCTTGTGCTTAGAGTCTGTTTTCTTTCATCTCCGACCATTTTACACATTCTGAGATATATACCAGCAGGAGATGGATGTTAGATGACTGCTGAAAAGTAATAATCAGTCTTTGTCTCCGCAACCATAGGAGATTAAAGTTCAGTCTTTTGCATCTTTCGTGTCTCCCTTTCAAGTGTCTCTGCTAGAAGAAGGCCATGACACCTCTTCAGGTGCGACATTCCATGTTCTCTCAGGACAGATCTGTCAGTTTAACCCGCATAGGAGTTTTCCAGAAAGAGGTCACTTTACGTTATCAGCCATCTTTTGCTCAGTGTCCTTGCTTGTATTTCTCTAAAAACACACATATCTTCCTTAAAAAGCTCAATATGCCCATAAGTAATTTATAGCTGTAAATTTGGCTTTTCATGACAGTACTGAGTTAGCTGATCCCAGCTAGGGCAGTTTAAGAAGCACAACAATTGACCTGAGCACACCTAGGCTTGGAACACTAAAACTTGGCAAAGGTTCCTGCTCCTCTTTACTAACCAGAGAACTCTATAGGAAGGTGCATTTGTACGGACATCAAGTGAGGACAGGATCAGGCTTGGGTATAACATCCCAATATATGGATGTAGGAGATAACTCTCAAATAGAGTCCAAAATGGATGTAAGATTGATGGGGTATCCACTTTGCCTGCCTGAAACTGTTGTTGTTTTATATGTGCCATTTTGAGGTATATGCTTCATGTCCATTGTGAGTGTCAGCTGCCAGTGGTATTTATGCTTGTGATTGGTAGCATGGATGAAGCTCTTTGCCTGTTCATTCCAGTGGGGTAAGGCCTCATCCAAACTCCTGCCTTCTGCCTCTTCTCTATAGCTGGAGGTCTCTGGGCTGTTGCCTGCTGCTCCTCTGCTTCCAACTACAAGATTATCCTAATCATTGAAGCCAAAAGGCCAACCTGAAGTTTGCTAGAAGCCCCTGGTCAAAATTTCAGTATAGATTCAGCTAGACGATATTTTGGAAAGTTTAATGCCCAGGATCCTTTAAAAAACATTGTAAATAGCCCTGCCCACCTATGATTTTTCGGCATATTGTAGAACTGCACACTTGAGTGCCTGATATTTACCAGGGGACCATTGAAAGAAAATGGGCCCAATAAATGTGCTAGACTTACAGGGGTTGTCTGTGTGTAGTGGGGCGCAGCTAACCTTTTTATTCCTCTCCATACTCCCTTTTGAAGTGAGATATATTTCAGACGTATTGTACATTGAAACATACTTTATCTGCAAATATCCAATTCTACATATTCGTCCTACTCCTTGCAGTGTTGAAATGAAGACTCATCACGCTAATTAATTTGGGTGCATTTTCATTTTAATTGATTGGTTGAAAACTGGCAATGGGGGTTAGCTGCCCTTTTTACACTCTACCTAGATTTCCTTTACATTGCAGTCAATAAAAATTGAAACCAACAGTATAAGATAGGTGGGCCTGCTACTGTTCATTTTCCATCTGTTGATAGAAGGAAAAATTCACCTAATTCTCTCCCAGGATTTTAAAACAATGGAAGTCCTTACCTTCTTCAGTCTTTTCTTTCTCATACAGTCAACAGGCTTTTAAAACCTAAGCTTGATACCACCTACTTTTTGATTTACTTCATTTTCAGTCTTGGTCTTTTCAACTTTACTAAGGTCTTCCCACTGTGTGTCTTGGCCCTTCACTTGGGTCACTCAAATAAAATCAACTGGATGTGGCAGTAAGGCAATTGCAGCTACTTGATTGTCAAGTCAGTTTCCCCCATAAAGTTCATCAGAGTTGGGGTGGCAGGTTTGCCAGGCAATGCTAGTTATTCAATCAAGACAGTTACAATCCCTGTGGAAACCAATAATGTGAAAAAAGTGAACTTCCCAAAGGGCCACAATGGAAGAAACTGATGGGCAAGATTTCACTTTTTAGATCTTTTACTGTTCCAATCCTTTGTGGTTTTCTGAAATGAGATGTTCTTTCATGAGACAGTAGGAGTTTGTCCACTTCCTGCTTTCATTATCCTCTTTAACATTCACCCATTTGTGTTTCTGATGGCCCAGTGTTTCTGACATGTGCACTCCGACCACCGAGTTGATCCGCCTCGTACGTTTCTACGCTACTCCATGGCAGCAGAAGAAAGAAATCCTGGAGTTGTTATATGCAGATCGTGAGAGGTATGGGTGCCTCGTTTTCCACGTAATGGAAAAATGTGCCAGGCTGATAGCACCTTTAGTGGACTGGTGGGTAAAGATACCACCCCAGTATGGCACTGTACAAGACAAACTGAAAGAGAGTAAATGCAGAACTATAATATGTTGGCAATACACCGGATAGTTGGTCCATAACTCTGAACCATGGTACTGTGGTTTAAAGATGGCTTGGAGACAAAGTTGCAGGCCTTGAAATGCCAGCTCAAATGCAGCAGAGCAGGAAGCTTATCTGTCCGAAGTTGCAGAGATAGAACCACTACCCACTCCAAACTGCTAGCTGAATATCAAAGTAGCACCATACCACTCTAAAATGAGGTCCAAAAGACAGTAATAATAATAAAAATACCTGGAAAAATTCAGCAGGTCTGACAACATCTGCAGAGAGGAACACAGCTAACGTTTCGAGTCCGTATGACTCTTCAACAGAACTGTTCTGTTGAAGAGTCATACGGACTCGGAACGTTAGCTGTGTTCCTCTCCGCAGATGCTGTCAGACCTGCTGAGTTTTTCCAGGTATTTTTATTTTTGTTTTGGATTTCCAGCATCCACAGTTTTTTGCTTTTATCCAAAAGACAGTGCTGTTTTTCACGTCTGCTCCCAGTGGTGTGAGTAGTTGCTACATAATAAAAGCTTTCTGTTTTACATTTTCAGGAAAAAGCATCAGCTGGGTGTGGCAGTGAGGCGACTGCAGCTACTTGATGGTCATGTAAGTTCCCCCCATAAAGTTCATTAGAGTTGAGGGCGGGTTTGCCAGACAATGCTAGTTAGCCAATCAAGCCTGTTGCAATCGGCATGGAGATCAATAATGTGAAAGAAGCGAACATCCAAAAGGACCACAACAGAAGAAACTGATGGGCAAGATTTCACTTTTTAAATCTTTTACTGTAAAAATCAAACCAAAATCAAAATAAATTAAACATGAACTATCAGGAAAATTGTATTCAGTGGGAACTAAAAATTATACCTTAAATAACTGATACAACCATGACAAGTCTCTCAGAATTACTGGCTGTTTTCCCCAGTGCAAATGGACCAGGACAGTCCCCAATGTCTTTCACAATTCTGGCTTCCCCAAGTAGAGTTAATCCCCTGACACAGGATATGATCATCAAGTAGTCTCCAATGCTTTGCCCCATCTGAGTTCTGGTTATCACCAAAAAGGTGCACTATGTCAAACCTCCTTCACTCAGTTCACCACAGTCCTGATGGTGTAGCTTTCCAGAGTCTCTTTTATCTGACCACTTAATATTATCCTTGGTACACGGTATGGTCCTCTCTGGTTAAAAACCACCCTGTTCCTCAGTGGGCCTGGACTGTTCACACAGCTTTTCTGAGCTTCTATCCTGTTCTGACCACCAGCAGTAAAAAACACAACACCAAGAGTCCCTGTGTCTATTCTGACCACAGGCTTAAATCAAATCTCTGAGCTTTTTTCTCCTCAATCAGCTCAGAAGACTGATGTCACAGCCAGGAAACCCAATTAACAAACCCCCACCCAGAAACCGGGAACTTAGTTTCTGTTTCAGTCAGGGACTGTCTCAAAAGAAACACGCTTTGAAACTCCAGTCAGTGCCAACCATAGCTTGCAAACAATGGATTTCATCACAAGACAGTGTGTATCTGAGCCATACAAACCAGAAAGGTCTAAGTTCACTGTTTGTTCTGTGCTGAAATTGGAGATCTCAGCTGACTGTCTCTATGAGTCACTAGCATTGGTGTCCCTGGTGTTTGAACGACAAGAAAGGCTGCTGTGGAAGAAAAAAATGTTACATTAGCATACTACAGCATGCTATTTTGGGTTACCTCTTATTAGTTTGTAACTGTGTCCTATCCTGGAATCATGGATAAATAGTGCTTCTGCTATGATTTATGTCTTTACAAGTTTTCTTACCTTAGATTAATTTGGCTCTCATATGTTAGATCACTATGCTGGACAAGTCCCAAGTGCTCAAGGGCATCTACCTTGGTCTCGGAATCTATGTAAGCTATAATAACATGCACAATAAATTACCAGCCAGCTGTGTAATTGCTATTAGGTACACAAGGGTCTCACTTCAGCTCTCAAAAGCAGTATAGCAACACACCAGACCTCTTTTTTTTATACTTCCCAAAGCTGCTATTTACTAGATAGATAAATATACATTCTCAAGTTTATTCTTAATTTGCCAATTAACCTGATCACATTTAGCATCTTCCGGCATATATTTTACATGCCACAGGACTTATTATAAAATAGAATCATAGAATTCTTACAGCACAGAAAGTGGCCATTAGGCCCATTGTGTCTCTCGGCTCTCTGCAAGAGCAGTTTTTTAAATTCATTCACGGGATGTGGGCTTTGCTGGCTTGGCCAGCATTTATTGCCCATCCCTAGTTGGCCTTGAAAAGTTCACCTAGTACCACTCCCCCTGCCTTTCCCCCATAGCCCTGCAAATTTTTCCTCTTCAGACAATGATCCAATTCTTTTTTGAAAGCCATGAATGAATCTGCCCCCACCACACTCTCAGGCAATGCACTCCAGATTTTAATCTCTTACTACTGTAAGATTTTGGGGTCTTTGCACCCCTTTAAAATAGGAACAGACTTGGCAGCAAAGCTTTGTTGTGAATCAACTTATTTGAGACAAAGTCAGGACAAGTTTATTAACTTCTCAGATAAACTATGTCAATAAACTTGGGGGGTGATTTATAGTTTAATGCAATAAGTATTCCTCTGTTAAGACCTGGATGGCAGAGCACACAGAATATTTTCTCTGATACTTTTGGTCTTCGAGCCTCTCTTCCCCCCTCTCTCTCTCCCTTGTCCAGTTTTGTTCTTGCCTCTCGATGGTCTTTTTCTTCACTGCCAAGAAAGCAAACTCAGGGCATCCTTTATTCTGGCTGTTATCCAATTAACCCCTCCCTCAACCCAACCAACTTTAGCCCTGTATGTGAGGACATTTTCCTTGACCAACCAGGAATAATATACGTGGCTGTTGCTAAGCTTACATATTTACGTAAGTAATGTCCTTTGTATCTCAATGCTTTTACATACCATGCTTCCTTATCTGGTAGAGAAAGACATCTACATTCCATTCTCACACAAGCAGACTATTCACAGATAGTTTTCAAGGTCTTGTCCTTTTGCTGTGAGCAAGCTCTTTATAACTTGACATAAATTCCCAAAACCTCTCTACCTGGGCATCTTTTTATACTGTGCTCTACTTCTAAGTTTTCTCACTATACTATCCTACAAAGAAGGGTATCTAAAAAGTCATGTTAGTAAACTACAAGGTTAGATGTTAGTTTCTTATAATAAAGTTAGATTTTAACAATTTGTATTCTTGTTAGTAACCTAATAATCTTACACTGTGTAAAAATGTTTTCCCTCATGTCATCATTGCTTCTTTTGTCAATTATAATATAGAGCCTCCATGAACTAAGCTAAATATTACTGGGGTCAAAATTTCTCCCGAGTTCTGCCAGTCTCCTGCTTTTTCCAGTTTTTGTGACTTATCTTGGAAACGTATTATGATTCCTGTAGAGAGGGAACTTGAGAAAAAATTCAAATTTCTAGTGGCTGACTGGATGGATCACATGACAAGGTTTCAATTTTTCTGACCTGTACTGTAAAAAGCTAAAAGCAATGTTGTCTAAACACTATTCAGTAGGCAACCTGTACTCTAAAGTACAAAAAAAAAATCCCCCATTTAACTTATAAAATGACAGAAAATCCCCCTCACCGTTTATACTTTACTCTGTCGTTGAAGCGGACACTTCATTTGCCCGGAACCAGTTCAAAGCTATTCTCAGCTCCTGATGGCTTGCTTAATTTTTCCTTTTCCAGCTAACTAACTTCTAATCCTTGAACTGACCTTCATGGTGAGGGTTATCTTGGATCCCTCCCTCTAGCCAAAGCTAAGCAAATCTTCCAGCCTCATTTAAATCCTCATGAACTTGTTTTCTTCAATCTGAGCACAAACTTTCCCACCCACATTCAGCATGGTGAACAATAGAGACTGGCTGCCTCTATCTCTCTGCTCGCTCTCTCTCTCAGATTCTTGCAGACTGACCGTGTCTGAGAGGATCAGGATCTCTTAAAAGAATCTGTAACCCGATCCTACAATGGCTTCCTATGGACTTCTTCCTTCCCAAAGCTGATCTCCATGCCAACGTGAATCACATGGGCCTTGTATCCAGGTAGAAATTGTAATCAGCTATCCTTTAGACCTGCAACTTCATTCTATCTTGAAATGAAATAGAAGTTTAAAGTATAACTGTTTACAAAACCTGTCATTCCTAACACCTCCCTGTTAGACTTGGAGACTAACAGTCTGCCCAGAGTCATCACATATACCCTTGCCATTGTCCACAGATGGGCAGCTTCTTCCCAGTAAATTAATCTGGGTCTCACTATCCCCTTAGCAACCAAGCCACCTTAGCAGCAGGATTTGGAATAGGCTGCATGACCTCTTCACTACCCCATTTTACCTTAAAATAAACAGACAGTCCCAAAACATAACAAACTTACAAAGTTTGCATTTGCAACAAAAGGCGAACATCTGCCCGCTCCTTGTGAGGCCACATTGTTGGAAGGATAGAGGTAGGGATATCCCTTTCCATAGGTCCCACTCCAATAGCTGATTTGGAGCACAATGCATCTCTGGAAATCAATACTTACAGGAGAGGTAAAACATACCAGCCTCCAGATGGATGAATGTGACCCAAACCAATTCGAACCTGAAGCCCTAAAGGAAAGTAAGGCACCTTTTTCAAAAAGTTTTCTAGCTCAGCCCAATGTCTCGACTGATTTCAGGATATGAGGTGAAAGATTACTGTTGGAATTCATGGAATAGTCCAGCTTCTTCATCAGAGACAGATAAAGATCTTCATGCCTTTTTCATTGTCTGAATTTGAGCCCAGGAATCAAGAGACGAAAGAACAGTAATTTAACAATGGCTATTGTGGGTTAGATACTGATACCATGAGCAGCAATGTGCTTACCATTTAGAATATCATGAATCCTGTGAGCCCACTGAATGGTTCCATTGTCCTTTATTATCGTTGTGCCCATTTTCCACGAGTAAACAAAAGAATCCCACGTCTTTCTGGGGAGCCAGTCACCCTCACATAGTAATTATTATTCCGTTCCTCAAGTACTTTTTGGTATTCTCTTCAATTTTCCCTTTTTTAGGCCAGATGGATTGCTCGGGAACGCCAAATCTTGAACTGGGAGAAGTTGTTTGGAAAGCTGATGGTACGTGGTTTTGTTATTCTGTACAGTACACTCAAGACAGCGAAAGGCCTGAGCATAATCCAGCTCCGGGGTAAAATAAAGATGTTTCATTCATCCATCCAAACTGGAATCCATTATATCAAGTAATCCAGTGTCTGAGTCAGTTAGGTTCACAGTACTCCAAGGTGAAAGTGATGGAA
Source organism: Cetorhinus maximus (assembly GCF_964194155.1). NCBI lineage: Eukaryota > Metazoa > Chordata > Chondrichthyes > Lamniformes > Cetorhinidae > Cetorhinus > Cetorhinus maximus. The sequence continues at coordinate 87,210,908 of NC_135887.1, forward strand.
CTAAAACATACGTGAACTGTACAATTTGATATTTACAGCAAATAAACATGTAGTGACATTATGCATTGTACTAGACTGAGCAAGCCTTTCTTTTTGATCCTGTGGCAATCTGTCTCCTCTCTGTCTGCAGACTGCGAAGGCCCATGGACGACGGTGGAAGTTTCGAGTAGATTATCTGAAGAGGAAAGATAGATTAAGGTAGGTGGAAGCAATCTGATTATCACACTCAGTCATTACAGGCTACAGTGCTATCGTGACTGGGAATTGAAAATGTTCTCTTGTCACTGTTACAGCCTAGAGTCACAACTATTCATAGGGAGCCCAGCTCAGTCTGAGATGCGGGATGGACAGATTGACTCAGAGCTGCACGTTGTATCTAAAGAGACTGTAAGTGGGTTTATTTAATAAAAAACCTGATAAAACTGAGCTAATTATTATTGTCAGAGTTTGTGTTTATATTACTGCCACCTAATTGGAGGCTGCACCAGACTGGGAACTTAAAGAAGTACACCTCAAAATGAAATTAACAAAATGTTAATAAAAATATATACAGTAATTCTATGCAACTAGGCCAGACAAACAAGGCAGTCCTATTGCTGTTGGTTAATTTCAGACAAAGTGGTAAAAGGGTGTCAGATTGGTTTCACTGCCCCTGGCCTAGGGAAGAGAAAATCATTCAGGGTTCCTGATCCTGACAATTTCTCAGTAACCCCTGGCAATATGATAAGACTGGCTGTGACACTCCCATAGTAATATATAATATAATATAAAAATAGAAAATGCTGGAAAAACTATGCAGATCTGGCAGCATCTGTGGAGAGAGAAACAGAGTTAACGTTTCGAGTCCGTTTGACTTTTCTTCAGGGTTGCTTTTATCTTAGTGTGATGCACCCATGGTTGAATAGCCAGCCCACTTCCATTTTTTTTAGTTCAGACATGAAAAATGACTGCTTTATTATGGTGGTACCCATCTAACACATTGTGTCATGGAGTATGTCCCATTATGGGACATACAGTTAATCACATACCTTAGGTGTATATCTCTGAAAATTCTGATGATGTCCACAACAGGAATTAGAGTGTTGATGGTTCTGAATTCTGAGCCTTCAGGACTATTATCCTTTAATTCTCCCCTCTCCATTTTGGCGTGGTTCTGATCAGCTACTGGCACCCGTGAAACAATATCCAGGAGGGTTCATTCTTGAGCCTTCAAAGGAGAAAAATAGAAAAATAAAATTAAAATAGCTAAAAAGACAATATTGTCTGGCTATCAGATGCCATGTTGCTGCTACTGGCAGACATGTATGATAGAACTAAACAAGAGTAGCTATTAAAATGAAATTTGGAAAGTCAAATTCATTTTTATTTTAATGGATAATTAACGACCATTATCGCACTGCGATGGTGCCCAACTTATTTCGCAGGCTCATGTGGCTCTGCATTATAACCATGGCGTACATCAGAGGGTTCCTGACTGTGGGGCCCTCAGAAAATTTGTCTGTGTTGTGCCTGCCAGAACTGATCAATGACAAGACTGTTGAGCATTCTGGATTGTGCCCCAAAGGGTGGTTTTTATGCAAACCTTCAGGATTCTACCTTCAAGTTTCCCCTCTCCCTTTTTTCTCTTCCTTACATTCAGTTGCATCTCTAAATGCTTTGGTTTTAGCCCTTTTCTGTTTGACGGCAGGTGCTTTTCCAAGATTCTTGTGGATTGGGCTGTTGGTAGGAGAAGGGAGGGATTGCAAAGAGGGGCCTGGTCAGGCCTATGTTGTATCAGACCAAGTTTGTACTTGGGCCTAGGCCTAATGTCCCCTTTGCCCAGGACTTTTTCAGGGTCTGTGAACTTGAACTAATGGAGATTTCCCTCCCTGTCCACCCAGCATTTCTGAAATTATGGAGGCTGACCTGTATTTTGTTGTAAATCTTATTACTTATGCAAGGATGAGCCATTTATACTGCTTTGTTAAACATATCTCTATTTCTTGCACTATTTCCTTTTAGTATCTTTTGCTATTTTCATAAAAAAGATGGTTCCGTTCAAAATTGTATGCAAAGCACTCTCAATGGATAAGTGTGTAGATTCAGTGTGTATTAAGGTACTGAGCCACACAGACAAGAATGAAACCGGACTCAATTCCTGGTCTATGTTGACTTATCCAATCTCAACCAGGACAACAACTGAGGAACTAAAATTGGCCGGAGTTACTCCTTGGCTATAAAGGAGATAGTTGTCCAAGATGTTCATACCGATATCAGTGAGCTTCCTTCATCTGCTGGAAACATGTATGCATTTGATGATTTTTAAAAAATTCTTGCATTGGATGTGAGTGTCACTGGCAAGGCCAGCATTTGTTGACCATCCCTAATTGCCCTTGAAAAGATGATAGACTGCTATGGTTCAAAAAGGAGCTCACTTTCTGGTGTAGATACACCCACAGTGCTGTTCGGAAGGTAGCTCCAGTTTTTTGATGCAGCGACAGGGAAAGAACAGCAATATTGTTCCAAGTCAGGTTGGCTTGTGGCATTTAGAGGAACTTGAAGGTGGTGATGTTCCCATGTGTCTGCTCTCTGTCTCCTTCTAGGTGCTGGAGGTCACGGATTTGGAAGGTGCTGTTTAAGGAGGCTTGGCGAGTTGCGGCAGTGCATCTAATAGATGGCATGCACTGCTGCCGCTGTGTGCTGGTGGTGGATGGCATGAATGTTTAAGGCGGTGGATGGGGTGCTGATCAAACAGGCTGCTTTGTACCGGATGGTAATGAGCTTCTTAAATATTGTTGGAGTTGTACTCATTCAGGCAAGCAGAGAGTATTCCATCACACTCCTGCCTTGTAGATGGTGGTCAGGCTTTGGGTAGTCAGGAGGCAGTCAGCCTCTGATCTGATCTTGTGGCCACAATATTTATATGGCTGGTCCAGTTCAGTTTCTGGTCAATGGTAACCCCCAGGATGTTGATGGTGGGGGATTCAGCAACAGTAATGCTGTTCAATGTCAAGGGGAGATGGTTAGGTTCTTTCTTGTTGGGATTGACCATTGCCTGTCACTTGTAGAATGCGAATGTCAATTGACAGTCAGTGCAAGCCTGAATGTTGTCCAGGTCTTTCTGTTTATGGGAACCAACTGCTTCAGTATCCGACGAGTTGCGAATGACACTGAACTCTTTGCAATCATCAGTGAACACCCTTACTTCTGACCTTATTATAAAGGGAAGGCTGTTGATGAAGCAGCTGAAAATGATTGGGCCTAGGACATTATCCTGCGTTGATGTTCTGGGGCTGAGATGTTTGGTCTCCAACAATCACAACCATCTCCCTTTGTGCTAGGTATGACTCCAACCACTGGAGAATTTTCCCCCATTCCCATTGACTTCAATTTTGCCAGGACTGGGATGTTATCAGGGCTGGATTGTCTTTGCAGTATCCAGTGTCTTCAGCTACATTAAACCAGTGACTACAACTCAAAAGTACTTAATTGGCTGTAAAGTGATTTGGCTGAAGATTGGCATCTGTGATGCTGGGGACCTTAGGAGGAGGTCGAGATGGATCATCCACTCAGCACCACTGGCTGAAGATAGTTGCAAATGCTTCAGCCCTGTCTTTTGACTGACATGCTGGGCTCCCCCATCATTGAAGATAGAGATATTTGTGGAGCCTCTTCCTCCAGTTAACTGTTTAATTCCCACTACCATCTAACTAGATATGGCAGAACTGCAGAACTTTGATCTGATCTATTGGCTGTGTGATTGCTTAGCTATGCCTATCATATGCTGCTTCTACTCTTTAGCATGCATGTAGTCCTGTGTTGTAGCTTCACCAGGTTGGCACCTGATTTTAGGTAAGCCTGGCGTGTTATTCATGGCATGCTCGCCTGCACTCCTCATTGAACCAGGGTTGATCCTGTGGCCTGATAGTAATGGCAAGTGATGGATATACCAGATCTTGCATTTGTAGATTGTGGTTGAATATAGTTATCATGCTGCTGATGGCCCACATTGCCTCATGGATGCTAAGTTTTGAACGGCTAGATCTGTTCTGAGTCTATCCAATTTAGCACAATGGTAGTGCCACATAACACAATGGATGGTATCCTCAGTTTGAAGACTGAACTTTGTTTCCAGAAGGACTATGAAATGGTCACTCTTACCAATACTGTCCTGCATCTGTGGCATGTTTATTGGTGAGAGCAAGGTCAAGCAGTTTTTTCCCTCTTGTTGGTTCTCTCGCCATCTGCTGCAGGACCAGTTTGGCAGATCTGTCTTTCAGGACTGAGCCCAGCTCAGTCAATAGTGGTGTCACTGAGCTACTTTTGGTGATGGACATTGAAGTCCCCCACCCAGAGTGCCTTTGTACCTTTCCTACTCCTTGTGCTTCTTCTTCCAAGTGATGTTCAACATGGAGGAGCACTGATCCATCAGCTGATGGAGGGCAGTACGTGGCAATCAGAAGGAGGTTTCCTTGCCCATGTTTGACCTGATGCCTTGAGACTTCATGAGGTTCCGAGTCAATGTCGAGGACTCCCAGGGACTCTCCGTCTATCACGGTGTCGCCACCTCTGGTGGGTCTGTGCTGCTGGTGGGATGGGGGATTTTGGGACATTGGCGATAAGGTATGATTCGGTGAGTATGATTATGTCAGGCAAGACCAGGGAGAGAAATCATGGGCCCCAGTGCTTCTCCTGTTTCTGAGCCCTCGGTGTGTCTGTGCAACAGAACTTTTAAGAGGCCAGAGAACAAAGAGCGAATGGTTCACAATTGTATCTCTTTTGTGATCAGAAAGTCTGAAGACTTTGCTGCTTCTCACTACAAGATATTTTCAATATCTACAATGCAATGCAATACCTCAAAAAACTCATAAAATGCACCAAGATATATTGGGATAATAGGTAAGTAGATAAGAGGACAAGATTGAAGTCAGTGGAAAAGACTCTTGAGAATCAGTGTAAAATAAGTTACTGAGTCACTCTGAGCCCATTATGCACTCCTGCCCTGGCAATCTCACCCCACAAAGCCCGCTCACAGAATACTTTCATTAGCAACAAAATAAACAGAACTCCAGCCATGATTCTACCCTCTGTTCGCAAGATAATTATGGATGACAAAGGCCATCTAGCTTACCTAATCTCATCCATCCAGAATGACATACAAACATATGTATTAGAAGTAGGCCATTCGGCCCCTTGAGTCTGCTCTGCCATTTGATAACATTGCCTACATTATACCAGTACCTACAACTTGAAAGTACTTAATTGGTTGTAAAGCAATTTGGGATATCATGAAAAGAGTTGTATAAATATAGATTTTGTCTTTCTTTCATTGTACCTGCATGCAGTATGCAGAGTGCCTGTAGCAATGGTGAAATTGGAAGCCCAATGATAATCTCTAAGGATAATTAATCACAAAGCAATCAACTGATGTTAGGGAAGTGGCTAAGAAATCACTACATTTATAAAACAATTCAAATCTGTAACTAATCTCCCCCCAACACCCCCCTCTAACCTGCTCCCAACCATCCCATCCAACCTCCCCCAGCCCCCACTCCAACTTCCCCCCAATGCCCCTCCATGTCTGCCTCCAAACTTCCCCCCAACACCCCCTCCAAACTTTCCCCCCCAACACCCCTTCCAATCTTCCCCCAACACCCACTCCAAATGTTCCTCAAACACCCCTCCAAATTTCTCCTCCAAACTTCCCCCTAACTCCAATCTTCCCCCCAAACCTCTGCCAACACCTTCCAAACTTAACCCCCCCATTCCCCCTCCAAACTTCCCTGCAAACACCCCTCCAACCTTCTCCCTAAACCCCCTCCAAGCTTGCCCCAACCACCCCCAACCTTCCCCCAAACTCCCTACAACCTTCCCCCCAACCTTCCCCTGAACCCTCCCCCACCCAACCCCTCCAATACAGCATCCAATTGGTTGCAAAATTACAGGAATTTGACTTACCATTTTTCAAGCAGGAACACTCATTTGCTGCTTCTAAACTCTGGGCAGGTTCATGGTTTCCTGGTAGACTTTTCAAAAAAAAAATCGGAATTACGAAGCTGCCTGAAGGTCGGAAGCAGCAGCAGCAGTGAAATTGATTTGACACTGACAGACAGGCTTTAAAAAATATCGGAACGCTCAGCCTCATAGATCTGTTTTTTTAAGCAGTCTTTCAGGTCTGCAGCTCTGGCTGCTCAGCGTGGATGACGTGAAACTGTTTGAAACACTGAGCTCGCACCCCCCCGCCCCCAACAGACCCTGGGTCCTGATGTCAGGTTGCTTGACTAGTCTGGGACAACTCTCCCAATTTTGGTACAAGTTCCCAAATGTTAGTAAGGAGCACCTTCCATGGCTTACTAGGCAAGGTATGCCATTGTCATTTCTGGTTGCCATTTTTGAGTCAAAGTTGGAGACTTCGGACCGTTCTGACTTACTTACTTGAATAGTTACCCAGGAAATCTTAGACAGAAAAAATTCTAGTCTAACTCCTCAGTAACTACAGAACTGACTCTCCAATCACTCTCACTGACCCGCTGACTGCCCCCTCAACGTTCTTTACCCCCCAACTACACCATTGATCCCTGACACCTGCCCACCTGACCTGACTAGCTCCCACCACCTGACTCCCTCCTGATGCCTCTCCTGACTACCCCCAACCTGACCTGACTAACCCTCACCACCCGATACCCCCACTCCGAGGGGTTTCAACACTGACCAGAAGATTTGGACCATGGTCACTATTACTGGGGCTAGCTTTTAATCCCAGATTTTTATTATTTAATTGATTTTAAATTCCACCAGCTCCCGTTGTGGGATTTGAACACGTGTTCCCAGAGCATTAGTCAGGGCCTCTGGATCACGAGTCTAATAAAATTACTGCGACGTCACCATTCCCTAAGTATCAGGTTTCGTTGTGACATTCCCTTCATGTCAAGCACTGCCAGCACTCTATTATCTTGGCTCATGCATCAGAGATGGTAGTTTGACAAAATAACAACGGATAGTTGGCACTACAACATGAGAGAGGAGTGATGAAAATTTAATAAAAACTATTACAAACTAAAATATAAATAAAATGTGGAATAAAATTGAAGTTTCAAGATCAGCAAAAGGTACAATTTTCAGTTGACTTAAAACGCTCACATCATAACTTCAGTATATGTGAAGCATCCAGTCATCTTTACTGTCACAAGCATCCAGACAGAAAACTTCCTCTGTGCATGGAATATGATGCAGATTTTGTGATGTATAATGAATAAGCAGAATGGCATTGCTCCTCCTTGAAGGAATCCCGACAGAGCCTGATTAGCAGTGAAGATCAAGAGGCTGATGCAAAGGAAAGAAATGAAGACGAGGAAGACGAGAAGGAGGACAGTGACTTCGAGGAAGCTGATGTCCCAGTGGAGAAAGTAAGTAATTTTCAGAACCTAAAGAAGCTGTACAGTCGCTCGATGTACTGAGCAAAAAGAGTAAAAACTTACATTAATATAGCTTCTTTCACAACCTCATGATGTCTAAAATGTTTCATAACCAATGAAATACTTTTGAAGGATAATCTCTGTTGTAATGTAAGAATACAGTTTGCATGTTCCCACAACAATAAGATAAATGACCAGTTAATCTGTTTTAGTAATGTTGGTTGAGGGATTAATATTAACTAGAGCACTGGAGAACACTCCACTCTTCGAGTTCTATGTCCTAGCAAGACTTTAGCTTAATGCCCCATTAGTAATCCAGAGACCCAGGGAAATGCTCTGGGGACCCGGGTTCAAATCCTGCCACAGCAGATGGTGGAATTTGAATTCAATAAAAAAAAGATTTGGAATTAAAAGTCTAATGATGACCATGAAACCACTGTCGATTGTTGTAAAAAAACTATCTGGTTCACTAATGTTCTTTAGGGAAGGAAATCTGACATTCTTATCTGATCTGGCCTACATGTGTTTCCAGACCCACAGCAATGTGGTTGACTCTTAAATGCTCTCTGAAATGGCCTAGCAAGCTACTCAATTATATCAAACTGCTACAAAGTCAAAAAAAAATGGAATGAAACCGGATGGACCACCCAGCATCGACCTAGGCATCGGAAACGACAACGGCAATCTCAGCCCTGTCAACCCTGCAAAGTCCTCCTTACTAACATCTGGGGGCTAGGGCCAAAATTGGGAGAGCTGTCTCACAGACTAGTCAAGCAACAGCCTGACATAGTCATCCTCACGGACTCATACCTTACAGATAATGTCCCAGACACCACCACCACCATCCCTGGGTATGCTCTGTCCCACTGGCAGGACAGACCTAGCAGAGTGGCGGCACAGTGGTATACAGTCGGGAGGGAGTTGCCCTGGGAGTCCTCAACATTGACTCCAGACCCCACAAAATCTCATGGCATCGGGTCAAACATATGCAAGGAAACCTCCTGCTGATTACCACATACCGCCCTCCCTCAGCTAATGAATTAGTTGAACACCACTTGGAGGAAACACTGAAGGTAACCAGGGCGCAGAATGTACTCTGGGTGGGGGACTTCAATGCCCATCACCAAGAGTGGCTTGGTAGCACCATTACTGACCGAGTTAGCTGAGTCCTAACTGACATAGCTGCTAGACTGGGTCTGTGGCAGGTGGAGAGGGAAAAACATACTTGGCCAGGTCTTCATCAACCTGCCTGCCGCAGATGCATCTGTCCATGACAGTATCGGTAGGAGTGACCACCGCACAGTCTTTGTGGAGACCAAGTCCCGACTTCACATTATGGATACCGTCCACCGTGTTTTGTGGCACTACCACCATGCTAAACGGTGGTAGTGCCTGGTGTCAACCTGGTGAAGCTACAACAGAGGACTACTTGCATGCCAAACAGCATAAGCAGCAAGTGATAGAGCTAAGCGATCCCACAACCAACGGATCAGACCTAAGCTCTACAGTCCTGCCACATCCAGTCGTGAATGGTGGTGGACAATTAAACAACTCACTGGAGGAGGAGGCTCCGCAAATATCCCCATCCTCAATGATTGGAGAAGCCCAACACATCAGTGCAAAAGATAAGGCTGAAGTATTTGCTGCAATCTTCAGCCAGAAGTGCCAAGTGGATGATCCATCTTGGCCTCCGCTGGAGGTCCCCAGCATCACAGATGCCAGTCTTCAGCCAATTTGATTCACTCCACGTGATATCAAGAAACGGCTGAAGGCACTGGATACTGCAAAGGCTATGGGCCCTGACAATCTTCTGACAATAGTACTGAAGACTTGTGCCCCAGAACTTGCCGCGCCCCTAGCCAGTACAGCTTCAACACTGGCACCTACCTGACTGTATAGAAAATTGCCCAGGTTTGTCCTGCACACAAAAAGCAGGACAAATCCAACCCTGCCAATTAGCGCCCCATCAGTCTACTCTCGATCATCAGTCAAGTATTGGAAGGGGTCATCAACTGTGCTATCAAGCGGCACTTGCTTAGCAGTAACCTGCTCACCGACACCCTGTTTGGGTTCCGCCAGGGCCTCTCAACTCCTGACCCCCATTACAGCCTTGGTTGAATCATGGACATGAGCTGAACTCCTGAGGTGAGGTAAGGTGAGAGTGACTGCCCTTGATGTCAAGGCCGCATTTGACTGATGTGATATCAAGGAGCCCTAGAAAAACTGGAATCAATGCAAATCAGAAGGAAAACTCTCCGCTGGTTGGAGTTATACCTAGCTCAAAGGAAGATGGTTGTGGTTGTCAGAATTCAGACATCTCAGCTCCATGGCATCACTGCAGGAGTTGCTCAAGGTGGTGTCCTCGGCCCAATCGTCTTCAGCTGTTTCATCAATGACCTTCCTTCCATCATAAGGTCAGAAGTGGGAATGTTCGCTGATGATTGCACAATGTTCAGCACCATTTATGACTCCTCAGATACTGTAGCAGTCCACGTCCAAATGCAGCAAGACCTGGACAATATCCAGGCTTGGGCTGACAAGTGGAAAGTAACATTCGCGCCACACAAGTGTCAGGCAATGACCATCTCCAACAAGAGAGAATCCAACCATTGCCTCTTGATGTTCAATGGCATTACCATCACTGAATCCCCCACTGTCAACATCCTGGGGGGCGGTTACCATTGACCAGAGACTAAACTGGACTAGCCATATAAATACTGTGGCTACAAGAACAGGTCAGAGACTAGGATTCCTGCGGCAAGTAGCTCACCTCCTGACTCCCCAAAGCCTGTCCACCATCTACAAGGCACAAGCCAGGAGTGTGATAGAATACTCCCCACTTCATTGGATGAGTGCAGCTCCCACAACAGTCAAAAAGCTTGACACCGTCCAGGACAAAGCAGCCTGCTTGATTGGCACCACATCCACAAACATTCACTCCCTCCACCACCAACGCCCAGTCGCAGCAATGTGTACCATCTACAAGATGCACTGCAGGAATTCACCTAGGCTACTTAGACAGCACCTTCCAAACCCACAACCACTACCATCTAGAAGGACAAGGGCAGCAGATAGATGGGAATCCCACCAACTGGAAGTTCTCCTCCAAGTCACTCACCATCCTAACTTGGAAATATATCGCTATTCTGTCACTGTCGCTGGGTCAAAATCCTGGAACTTCCTTCCTAACAGCACTGAGTGTACCTACACCACATGGCCTGCAGCAGCTCAAGATGGCAGCTCACCACAACCTTCTCAAGGGCAACTAGGGATGGGCAATAAATGCTGACCCAGCCAGCAAAGCCCACATCCCGTGAATGAATTTTTTAAAAAATTCAGAAGACAGCACCTTCATCACTATAGCACTGAATTGGTACTTAAGATTATGAACTCATGTCTCTGAACGAGGTGAGCCCATGACCCTTTGATTCAGAGGTGATAGAGCCAAGGCTGACATCTGAAGGCAATAAACCAAGCAGGGTATAAGGTGTTTGGCCTGCACTCAGCTGATCTTACTTGGGGTGGCAGTTTAGGTGCCATAATTATGCCCAGCTCCTGTAGGCCGGGGAGGGGGTATGGTGGAGGAACTGGTAGGATTCCTTTCCTGATCACCAACCAGTATTGGAAAGTGGACATATGAACATTGAGTGACTAGAGAATTGGCTTGTCACAATCACGTAGCTTGTCAACATCTCCTGCCTACATTCACAGAGACTGCTTCTATCATGCAGGCAACAAGTATGCAGGACTGGTAGGATTTCTGGTTAGGAATGTTATCCCACCAAACCCACCTCTGTATTGATGTCAGGGCAGAAGGAATGGATGCAAAAATTTTTGTTGATCAGTAAAAGCAGAACTGGGGTTTGCCCCAAATTATAGTCTCCTATTTCAAGGCTATAATTGCTAACCCAGGTCCAGGAATTCTGACAATGATGTCTTTATCAAATAATACAGCAACCTGCAGTCAATCTTTAAATTACATAAATATCTATCTTTTCAAGTCATGTCAACAAAACCAAAATTTATTGCAGAAATTGTACTGAGGTAGAGTGCAGCACTGCCTTTATCACAGTGGTCATCTATGGTTAAATCAATATGGTTGAATCAAGTCAAAGTAATTTCACGTCACTCATGCACTGATCCCAACAGTAAAGCAACACTAAAGATGTTACATTAAAGATGTATTTCTGTGCTCATCCTGACATTGACATTCCCATTCAACTCTGCATGGGTTTCCTGCCTTTTACCAGCCTTATGCTTGCTTGTTCACCTTTCTCTGCAGTTTTCATTGGAGAGTGAAAGTGTCCTTTTAAAGAAGGACACTGTTGATGGAGAAGCACAGACTGAAGGACAGACACAGGAGCAGGGAACCTGGACTGGTGACGCTCTCCACCAAAGGTAAGAGAGTTTTTTTTTCCTTATTCTTTCATAGGATGCGGACATTGATGGCAAGACCAGCATTTGTTGCCCATCTCTAATTGCCCTTGAACTGTGTGGCTTGCTCAGCTATTACAGAGGACAGCTGTGGGTTTGGAGTCACATGTAGGCCAGACCAGGAAAGGACTGCAGATTTCCTTCCCTAAAGGACATTAATGAACCAGCTGGGTTTTTATGACAATCTATGAAATTTCATGGTCACCATTACTGAGACCAGCGCTTAATTCCATATTTTATTTATTGAATTTAAATTGCACCAGCTGCCATGATAGGATTTGAATCCATGTCCCCAGAGAATTCACCTGGGCTTCTGGATTACTAGTCCAGTGACATTACAACTACACCACTATCTCCCCATCTTCTGTATAGAAAGAACAATTAACTTGTTAGTAACCATGGAACTCAAATGGGCATGTTTAAAACTTTTATCCAGCTAAGTAAATAGGAATTCCCATATAGTTTCACAGTAAGTGTATCTTTCTCTATTGTATAAACATGAATATCATAGAATTTCACAGCATGTATCCTAACCTTGGTATTTAAAGAGAAATTCAGTTTGATTACATGGGAAATTACCTGTTAAATCTACAGAACTCTGAAAAGTTTCACAGTGTGTAATCCTTATCTTGCTGAATAAGCAGAGCTCTATACAGCTATGTGAAATATTTTCTTTCCACATTATTGGCTTCTGCTTTTAAGAATCCTCTCCAGAATCCTTCTGAAAGCTTCAAAGGTTATCTTCCTAAAGTTGTTTGCCTCTGTATTTTTATTTTTGGCCTTAATCTTTGACAGAGTATCAAATCTACTTGCTCAATAGTCAATGGAGCTCAGGGTTTCACATAATCACTGAAACTTTGCGGTGCAGAAGGAGTCCATTTGGCCCATGGAGTCTGCACTGGCTCTCTGAAAGAGCATTTTATCTAGTTCTACTCCCCTGCTTTTTCCCTGTAACCTTGCACATTGTTTTTTTTTCAGATAGCCATCCAATTCCTTTTTGAATGCCTTGATCAAACCTGCCTTCACCACCCTCTCAGGAAGCTCGTTCCAGACTCCAACAACTGTCTGGGTGAAAAAATTTTTCCTCACATCAATTTTACTCCTTTCGCCAATTATTTTGAATCTATGCCCTCTAGTTCTTGATGTTCTCTTGAGTGGGAACAGTTTCTCACTATTTCCCCCTGTCCATACTCCTCAGGATCTTGAATATCTCGACCTCAGTCTCCTCTCAACCTTCCATTCTCCAAGGAAAACAGAACCAACCTCTCCAATCTATCCTCATTGCTACAGTTCTTCATCCCTGGAATCATTCTTGTGAATCTCCTCTGTACTCTCTCCAATGGCTTCACATCTTTCCTCAAGTATGGCACCCAGAACTGGACTCAGTACTCCAGATGAGGCCTAACTAGTGTCTAGTTAGTTAGTTCAACATGACCTCCTTACTCTTGTTTCAATTTCATGCTTCTATTAATAAAGCCTAAGATACTATATGCTTTATTAACTGCTCTCTCAACATGCCCTGCCATCCTCAATGACATATGTACATACACACCCTCTGTTCCTCCACTTCCTTTAGAGTTTCTTCCTTTATTTTATACTGTCCATCCATATTCTCCCTGCCAAAATGAATCACCTTACACTTCTCTTCATTGAACTTCATTTCCACTTGTCTGCCCAATCCACCAACATGCCTATGTCCTTTTGAAGTGCAAGATTATCCTAATCACAGTTGACAACATTTCCGATCTTTGTATCAACTGCAAATTTTGAAATCATGGCCTGAACACCACGGTCTAGGTTATAATGTATATCAGGAAGAGCAAGGGTCCTGACACTGACCTCTGGGGAACTCCACCACAAACCTTCCTCCAATCTGAAAAACATCCATTAACCACTATTCTTTGTTTCCTGTCACTTCGACAATTCTTATCCAAGCCCCTGCTCTGCCTTTTATTCCATGAGCTAGCATTCTGCTCACAAGTCTGTTGTGTGGCACTGTATCAAATGCCCTTTGACAATCCATATACACCACATCAACAGCATTGCCCTTATCAACCTTCTCTGTTACTTCCTCAAAAAACTTCAGCAAGTTAGTTAAACATGATTTTCCCTTATTGAATCCATGGTGGCTTTCCTTAATTATCCTGCGCTTGTCTAAATGACTATTGATTTTGTCCCGAACTATAATTTCCAGAAGTTTCCCTACCACTGAAAGTCAAACTGACTGGTCTGTAGTTGCTGGCTTTATCCTTGCACCCATTTTTGAACAAGGGTGTAACATTCACAATTCTCTAGCCCTCTGACACCACCCCTGTGCCTAAGGAAGACTGGAAGATTATCACTATTGCCTCTGCAATTTCCACTCCCACTTCCCTTAATAACCTTGGATGCATCTCACCCGTTCTTGGTACCTTATCAATTTTAAGTAAAGATAGCCTTTCTAAAACCCCTTCCTTCTCAATTATAAATTCTTATAGTGTACCAGTTACCTCCTCTCTCACTTTAGCCTGAGTAGCATCTACTTACTTTGTAAAGACAGATGCAAAGTACTTGTTTCATACCTCCACTATTTCTCCTGCCTCCATGTGCAAGTCCCTTTTTCTACCCCTAATCGGTCTAACTCTTTCTTTTACCACCCTTTTATTATTTATATGCTTATAGAAGACCTTGGGATTTCCTTTTATATTAACTGCCAGTCTCTTTTCATGCTCTCTTCTTGCTTCTCTTATTAGTTTTTTCACTTCCCTCCTGGTCCTTTTATATTTAGCCTGATTCTCCATTGTATTTTCTACCTAACATCTGTTGTATGAGCACTTCTTCCTTTTCATCTTCACCTCTATTTCTCTCATCATCCAGGGTGCTCTGGATTTATTTGTCCTACCTTTCCCCTTCAAGGGAAAATACCTTGACATTGCCTGCAATACTTTTTCTTTGAACTTGGCCCATTGTTCAGCCACCGTCTTTTCTGCCAACATTTGACTCCAACTCACTCAACTCAGATGCATTCCCATTCCAATGAAGTTGGCTTTCCCCCAATCAATTATCCCTGCCCTGGATTGTTCCTTGTCCTTTTCCATGGCCAACTTAAACCTGATGATACAATGGTCACTGTTCCCTAAATGCTCTCCCACTGATATTTGATCCACTTGGGCCAACACATTCCCCAAAACTGGATCCAACGGTGCCTTCCCTCTCAATAGACTGGAAACATACTACTGCAGAAAATTGTCTTGGAACACATTCCAGTAACACTCGTCCCTCTTGTCCCTTTGAGCCATTCCTATCCCAGTCGATATTTGGATAATTGAAGTGCCCCATTATAATTTATAATTCTTGCACCTCTCTGAATTTTTTTTGCAGATTTGTTCCTCTACATCCCTTCCACTGTGGTTTATATACTACACCAATCAATGTTATTGCACCTTCATTCCTTGACTCTAGCCAGAGAGATTCGGTGCTTGACCCCTCTAGAACATTCTCTTTCTCTCCTGTACTGTAATGCCATCTTTAGTCAATACTGCCACTCCCTGCCTTTTACTTCCTTTTCCGTCTCTCCTAAACACCTTGTACCCAGGAATATTTAATGCCCAGCCATGCCATTTTTTGAGCCAGGTCTCTGTTATAGCAATAATATCATAATTCCATATGTCAACCTGTTGCCTGTAGTTCACCAATCTTATTAACCACACTCCATGCATTCACATACATGCACATTAGCCCTGATTAAGGCGTTTTTACTTTCCCCCTTATTCTGACCCCATTTAATGACTTACTATTGCCTACTCTAATTCTATCAAACTCTTGAAGTATTCTGTCTATTTTGATACTACTCTCTGATATATCCTCCTTATCAGTTAATACTTCTCTACTTCCCAATGCCAGTTTTTCTACTCTCCTTTCTGAATTTCCCCTCAGGTTCCCATTCCCCTGCTAATCTAGTTTAAACCCTCCCCGACAGCAATAGCAAACCTCCCTGCGAGGACGTTAATCCCAGTCCTGTTAAGGTGTAACCTGTCCTTCTTGTACAGATCCCACCTGCCCCAGAGCGAGTCCCAATGCCTCAAATCCAACACTCTCCCTCCTACCCCATTTCTCCAGCTGCGTGTTGAACTGCTCAATCTTCCTACTCTTATGTTCACTAGCACGTGGCACTGGGAGTAATCCTGAGATTACTGCTCTTGAGGTCCTGATTTTCAATTCCCTCCCCAACTCCCTAAAATCTGCTTTCAGGACTTCATCCTTTTTCCTACCTGTGTCATTGGTCCCAATGTGGATCATGACCTCTGGCTGATCACCCTCCCCCAAAAAATGTCCTGCAGCTGCTCTGTGAAGTCCTTGACTCTGGCACCAGGGAGGCAACACATCATCTTGGAGTCACGTCTACGGCCGCAATAGCACCTGTCTGCTCCCCTAACTATGGAATCCCCTACCACTAAAGCACTTGCAGTCTTCTTCCTCCCCTCCTGTGCAGCTGAGCCACCCATGCTCCTATGAGCTTGGCTGTTGCTACAGTCCCCTGAGGAACCATTTTGCTTACCAGTATCCAAAATGGAAAAGTGGTTAGAGAGCAAGATAGCCTCAGGGGATTCCTGCCTGTTTCTCTTAGATACTCTAGCAGTCACCCATTCCCTCTCTATGTATGTGCCATCCATGTAATTCTCTGCCTTGCGGATGCACCACAGTGATTCCAGCTCCACTCAAGTTCCACACCCCAGCGCTTTCTGCAGCTGGTGACACTTCCTGCAGATGTAGTCATTGAGGACACTTTGTGCCTGCTTGACTTCCCACATCCCACAGGATGCACATTACACCTGACTGACCTGCACTGACATACCTTAAAATTTAAAGTGTTTACTACAGTATGGTATAATGTAATAACTTACCTGTCACTCATGCTATGACGTGGCAGATGATGTGTGCCAGGTGGATCAAATCTACAAGGGAAACTTGATCATGTGGTCACCATGGTTTTGCAATTTGTATTTATTTCGGGATGTGTGCTCTGAATTCAATAGTAATAAGTCCACCCAGACTTTGGAGTTTTTTTTTAGAAAGCTAAATTAAAAATTTATTACAAAAGATTTCAAACATATACAAATCACTGCTATAATAACTCCTAAAACCCCTGATTAATCTGGCTTCCAGGTACATCCCCATTAAGGCAACAGTAAAAAAGATTTTAAACAGATCCAGGCAAGTCACCACAATACCCTGGACAGTAGAATTCAAAGTGGCTTTTCCCAGATTTGGCTTCTGTAGACAGCAGCATATTGCCAAAATACTGGAAGCATTTCACACTTCTGTTAGATCTTGTAATGCCTCTCTAACTCATAACATGAATCTTCTTTATACATGTTTCTCCCTTTTAATGCAAATTCCATTGTTCCCATATGTCTTTGGAACTTTACCTTTCTCATAATATAAATCTTTTCATGGTGCTAATACTATCAGTAACCTTTGGGAAAAATAAACACACTGCTTGGCCTAGCTTCTCTGGCTAGGTGTAACATCCTAGCATGTCTTTGAAATTTAAACACACTGATTTATCTAAAAATGCAAATTCTCCTCACCTCACATTCTAAAACTTCAGCCATGTTTACGTATTTAGCATTTCAAACCTAGCTTCTTTTGATGAGTCAAAAGCTCCAGACGAGCTGTCTCCAATTCAGTTAAATCCCACACACACACACAACTATCCAAACCCCACTATTAACCTACTTTTACAATAAATCACAATAATATTACGAGAATTATTATACTTTGATGACACTCACCAATTGTCTCCCCTGTGCCAAGTCTGGAAAGCCCTATACTTACCAACCAATCAACTTAGGGACTCCTGTGACATCATTTATAGATTTAACCTGTACACTTCCGGCTCTCTCTCCACTGTTTTATGGGCTCTCTCTCTCCAAATTCCTGTTGATTTATGGGCTCTGTAATGTGTTGTTGGCTTAATTTATTACTTTCTTAAATAACTTAGAGTAATTGCTATGTATACCATACCTCTTTCCCCCATGCACCAAATTCCCACGTGAGCCTAATTCGCTACTCACTCGGTTTCACTCAGGCATAGTCGCCTGTCACCTTGCATGTTCCTTACTGATTTCAACCAGTTCAAGGCAACTAACTAGTTTTATGTGATTGCTGAACACTGAGTCTAATATAAGGATAAATACTCTGAGGCTCGCCTCTTGGTGCAGAACTTCGTTTAACTGGAATGCCGATCAAAGATGTGAAAATTTGTGCACCCCATTTGTGATGCTCCTTTTTTTCCAGTGATTAATTTTAATTACCAGCCATTAGGGTGTGCATGAATTGGATCTGCATCCGGTTCCTTGATCCACGTTCTATTTGAGTGAGACTCCATAGTAGAAGTGAGGTCTTAAAATTTACCTTTTTTGCTCTCAAAGATTCACATTCCATTCCAAAGTGTCTCAATTTTAATGGACGTGTGCCATTTGATAGAGTTTTATATGGTTCCACTCATAATGGAGTTATAATTGACAGTGCAGCAGACTTTCATTTCTGTTAGCCTAATTTATAATGTGCAAATGTTTCTTTTAATCAGATTTCTCTGTGTGACAGTGACTAAATTTTATGGCGCCTTTGAGCAAGGTCTGTCCTGCCTCCTTACCTATCGACAAGAAGGTCACCAGATACAGCTTATCCAGGACCCAGAGACCAAGCAGAACAAAAAAATACAGAAACAGGTCAAAATAAGTGCAGGTAAACAAGGTAAGATGAATATGATTTTTGTCACTATATATAAAGAAGCGCTTTCAGGGAAATAATTGAACAACCACTCAGCCATTTTAATGACAGTGTTTGTCGTCAGACGAACATATGACCTAGGAGCAGAAGTATGCCATTCGGCACCTCGAGCCTGCTCTGCTATTCATTAAGATCATGGCTGATCTGTTTGTGTTTCAAATTCCACATTCCCGTCTACCCCCAATAATTTTTGATTCACTTGCCTAACAAGAATCTATCTACCTTCGCCTTAAAAATATTCAATGACCCCGCTTCTGAGGCAGAGAGTTCCAAAGTCACACAACCCTTTGAGAGAAAAAAATTCTCCTCATCTCTGTCCTAAAAAGGCAACCCCTAATTTTAAACAGTGCCCCCAGATCTGGACTCACCCACAAGAGGAAAATCCTTTCCACATCCACCTTGTCAGTACTATTCAGAATCTTATGTACTTCAATCAAGTCACCCCTCACTCTTCTAAACTCCAGTGAAAACAAGCTCAGCCTGTCTAACCTTTCCTCATAAGACAACCTGCTCATTCCAGGTATCAGTCTAGTAAACCTTTGAACCGCCTCCAAAGCATTTACATCCTTCCTTAAATAAGGAGACCAAAAGTGCACACAATATTCGTGATGCGGTTTCACCAAGCCCTGTACAACTGAAGCATAACATCCTTACATTAATGTTCAATTCCTCTCGTAATAAAGAGTAGCATTCCAGTAGCCCTCTTAATTACTTGCTGTGCTTACATACTAACTTTTTGTGACTCATGCACTGGAACTTCTAGATCCCACTCCAGCTTGGAATTCTGCAGCTGTTCTCCGGTTAAGTAATACATTGCTTTTTTATTCTTCCTGCCAAAGTGAACAGCTTCATATTTTCCCACATTATACTCCATCTGCCATTTTTTTGCCCACTCACTCAACCTACCTATATCCGTCTGCAACCTCCTTATGTCCTCTTCACAACATACTTTCCTATCTTTCTTTGTGTCATCTACAAAATTAACTATCATGCCTTCACTCCCCTCATCTAAGTCATTGATACAAATTGTAAAAAGTTGAGGCCCCAGCACAGACACATGTGGAACTCCATGCGTCACATTCTGCCAATTAGAAAAAGACCCATTTATGCACTCTCTTGGTTTTCTGCCAGCCAGCCAATCTTCTATCCATGATAATATGTTACCCCCTACACCATGAGCTTTTATTTTCCGCAATAACCGTTGATATGGCACCTCATCAAATGCCTTCGGAAATCCCAGTACGTCTACAGGCTCCCCTTTATCCACAGTACATGTTACTCCTTCAAAGAACTCCAATAAATTGATTAAACATGATTTTCCTTTCACAAAACCATGTTGACTCTTCCTGATTAGCTTGAGTTTCTTAAGTGCTCAGCTGTAACCTCTTTAATGACCAATTCCAACACCTTCCCAGTGACAGAAGTCAAGCCAACTGGCCTATTGTTTCCTGTTTTCTGTCTCCCTCCCTTCTTAAATAGAGGGGTTATATTTGCTACTTTCCAGTTAGATGCAACCTTTCCAGAATCTAGGAAAATTAACACCAATGCACCTACTTCCTCAGAACCTGGAGACTATTCAGCCCACAGCTCCATCAATTTGCCTTGAATCGCTTTCCCAGTGATTGTAATTTCACCACGTTCCCCTCTGCCTTCCACCTCCTGTTTTAAAGTTATTACCAGAATGTTTTTTATATCCTTTATAATGAAGACAGAAGCAAAATATTTGTTCATTTCATCTGCCATTTCCTTATTATTTACTACTAACTCTCCATTGTCACTCTCTAGAGGGCCAACACTCATTTTATTTTTTTCCTTTTTATTTACCTGTAGAAACTCTTGCTTTGAGATTTTACATTTCTAGCTAGCTTCCTCTCATATGCTAATTTCTTACTCCTGATTAACCTTTTATTCATTCTCTGCCTTTCCTTATATTCTGACCAATCGTCTGACCTGCCACTCATTTTTGTGCAGTTATATGCTTTTTCCTTAAGTTTGATGCTTTCCTTAACTTCTTTGTCAACCACGTTAACCACGGATTGTGGGTCCTCCCTTTACAATTTTTCATTATAACTGGAATGCACTTATTCTGAGCATTCTGAAATATCCCCTTAAATGTCTGCCACTGCTGCTCCATTGACCTATCCCCTAGCCTAGTATCCCAGTTCACTTCAGCTAGTTCAGCTTTCATGCCCACATAGATGGCCCTTATTTAAGTTTAAAATACTAGTCTTAGACCCATTCTTTCCCTATCTAGGGGTGCCTTTACTCTGAGGTTTTTAATTAATCCTGTCACATTACACAACACCAAGTCTAATATGTAAATTAAAATCACCAATGATTATTGCTGTCTCTTTATCACAAGCACCCAATATTTCTTCTTGTATACTTTGTCCTAAATTGTGGTTACTGTTAGGGGGCCTGTGGACCACTCCCACTAGTGACTTCTTTCCCCTACTATTCCTCATCTCCACCAAAACCGATTCTACATTTGATCACCTGAACCAAGGTCATCTCTAACTATTGCACAAATACCATCCTTGATCAACATTGCTACCCTTCCACCTTTACCTAGCCTCCTTATTCTTCTTGAATGTCATATACCCCTCAATATTCAGGACCCAATCCTTGTCATCCTGCAGCCATGTCTCCATAGTGGCTTTCATATTTATTTACTTCAATGTGCGCTATCAATTTATTTACTTTGTTACAGATACAATGTGCATTTAGATACAGAGCCTTTAGTTTTGTCTTCTTGTTATCTTTGTAACATCTAGTCTTGACTATTGGTGTATTTTCAGCTTTTATCTCTCTGCCTCTTCCTGCTATTCTCTGACCCTCATTTCCCATATTACTATTATGGTCCCTTGCCTTAAATCTACTCCTTCATTTGCCACATCTATCCAAGCTTGATCCCTCACCCTCCCATGTTTAGCTTAAAGACCTCTCTACATCGGATACTGCTGGCCCTGTCACAGCCGGCACCATGATGCAGAGAATCATTTACGTTGTATGTCTAAGATGTCCCCCACCAGCTCTGCTCTGTTTCCTTCCATTGTGTGCCACCTTGTCCTGCAAGAGAGAGGGCAGAATGTCAGAGCTTGTGTAGCTCTGTGTTTGGGTCATGTGCCTGTCGTGGATGAATAGCTGGAGATAAGTAAAGGCTGTGAGAGCTGGTGTGAGGCTAGGAGCATTGAGGATGAGGTGGGGTATTTGGACGTTAGACATGAGTCTAGAGTACCAGGGAGTGCTGCTGGGTGAGTGATGAGGCTGGTGGAGCAGTGGTAGGAGATATCATGTGAAGATGCATTCACTAATGTTGAGCACCCGCATGAGGTCAATAGACCTCTTATAGTACTTTTGCTGTGGGGTACTTGGGTCTGGACTCAGGAGTTGACCCCCCTCTCCATCTGGAGACATGGACATTAATGTCTCCAGCACCGCAATTGTCACTGTGGATCCCTCTCTCTAGTCTGGTGTCCAATTTACAAGAATTTACATTGAAGCAACCTTTTTGTGCAGCTTTATTCCTACGTGGCTATTTGTGCCTGCAGCTCATCAAATTATGTTCCCACATATGCGCTCCAGATTTAACTTGGACACATTAGCATATTCTGTGGTCACACCTACTTCTGTATTATTTCTAACTCTGTCTTTCCCAGTCCTCTGTGAACCTTTGTACTTTTTAATATATCTTGGTGCCCAGCTCCCTGCTGAATTAGTTTTTAAATTCCCTCCCACAGCAAGGTTATTGGCCTCAGCTCTGTTCAGATGGAATCCATCCATATTGAAAAAGCTCCTCCTGCCACAGAATGGTCCCAATGTCCCAGGAATTGGACGCCCTCTCATGTGCACTATATTTATCACTGTGCATTAACCTGCTTCCTCCTCCTTTAGGAATGATATGATGGTTTTAGGAGGTGCAGAAACAATTTACAAGAATTGTTCTAGGGATGAGAGGCTTCAGTTATGTGGCTGGATCGGAGAAGCTGGGGTTGTTATCCTTAGAGAAGGCTGAGAGAAGATTTGATGAAGATGTTCAAAATCAAGAGGTTCTAAACAGAGTAGATAAGGAGAAACCATTCCCATTGGTGGAAAGGTAGAGAATCAGAGGACACTGATTAAGGTGATTGGCAAAAGAATCAATGATGACGTGAGGAAATTTTTTTTATGCGGCAACTGGCTAAGGTCTGCACTGTGTGCCTGAGAGTGTGGTGGAGGCAGATTCAATCATGACTTTCAAAAGGGAATTGGATAAGCATCTGAAGAGAGAATATTTGCAGGGCTATGGAAAATGGAATGGGACGAGCTGAGTTGCTCTTGTCGAGAGCTGACATGGACACAATGGGCAAAATGACCTCCTCCTGTACTGTAACCCCTGTTTTAAAATTAGGGGTTGCCCTCTCAGGACAGAGATGAGGAGAAATTTTTTCTCTGAGGGTTCTGTGACTTTGGAATTCTCTGGCTCAGAAGGTGGTGGAGGTGGGGTCACTGAATATTTTTAAGGCAGAGGTAGATAGATTCTTGTTAGGCAAGGGAATCAAAGGTTATTGGAGTTAGATGAGAATGTGGAAATCGAAACACAAGATCATCAGCCATGATCTTATTGAATGGTGGAGCAGGCTAGAGGGGCCGAATGGTCTACTCCTTTTCCTATTTCTTATGCTCTTATGTGATTCTGTAGCTCATAGAACCATAGAAAAGTTACGGCACAGAAAGAGGCCATTCAATCCATTGTGTTTGCACCAGCTGAAGAAAAAACCAGCCACCCATTCTAATCTCACCTTCTAGCATCTGATCTGTAACCTTGCAGGTTACTGCACTTCAGGTGCAGATCCATGTGCCTTTTAAATGAGTTGAGGGCTTCTTCCTCAACTACCCAATCTGGGCAGTGAATTCCAGATGCCTACCACCCTCTGGCGAAAAGATATTTCCTCATATCCCATCTAATCCTTCTACCAGTCACCTTAAATCTGTGCCCCCGGGTAATTGACCTCTCCACTAGAGGAATTAAGTCTTCCCTGTCCACTCTATCTTAGCCCCTCATAATTTTGTACACCTCAATAAAGTCACCCCTTAGTCTTCTCTGTTCTAAGGAAAACAACCCTAGCCTATGCAATCTCTTCTCATAGCTGCAATTTTCCAGCCCTGGCAACATTCTTGTAAATCTTTTCTGTGCTCTCTCCAGAGCAATTATGTTCTTCCTGTAATGGGGTGACCAGGACATTATGCAAAATTCCAGTTGTGGCTTAACCAATGTTTTATACAGTTCCAGCATACATAGCACTGGGAATAATCCACAGAATGCTACCTTTGAGGACCTGCTTTTTAACTTCCTCCCTAACTCCTTAAACTCTGACTACAGAATATCAACCTGCTTCCTCCCTATCTCATTGGGTCTGACACGGACTATGACTTCTGGCTTTTCGCTTTCCCCTTGCAGAATGTTCTGCACCCTTTCAGTGGTATTCCTTCCCTTGGCACCAGAGAGGCACCAAAGCATACTGGTCTCACATCGATGATAGCAGAACTGCATGTCTGCACCCTTGGCTATTAAATCCCCAATTACTACTAATCTCTCGTGTGTGTAATATGAAAGATATCATGGCAATAACACTAACAAAATGTAAATGGAGAAAAGAATATTGCACTGAATATAACACACTGTGAGCCTGGTGCTACACTCTGATTTATTGGGTTTATGACACTCATTTAATGCTAAATGTTACAATTTTTTTTTATACTGACAGATCTGCCTGTCACTGGGTCTACATCTGGAATATTAAAAATGTCAGAAGCAGCCAAGAGTGATTTTGCAAAGTCAGCCATGGAGTCTGTGCTGACTGGGTAAGTGATGCCTTTCACCCACACCATTTTCTTTGCTGTTCCTTTAAACTGACTCATGCCGGAATACAGTTCCAGGCAATGGATGTTTTCCAGTATCTCGTGCAAGTGGCTATTTTTCAATTGTGAACCTGGACAGTAAGTGTTGACCGGATATTTGTCACAGCTGAGCCCAATCCTGTCCTCAGCTGCGGGAGAGTGTTGACCTTAAGCTTTCGGGTGCAGCTGCAATTATATAATAATGACCAGTGCAGCCAGCATAACAGAGTGGGTTTTAATACATCGCAAAATTGCTTAAATCCAGACAGTATTCACCTATGTCAGAGGATATTGCAATGACCCGGTCTTGCCATGCTCATTCAGACCGCTTCTGAAAACCCAATCCTGGAATTCAGTTCTCAAGTATACCAAGAAACCAGAAAATTATCAAAGATTGGGTCTCATTACAAGAGGGGCATCTTCAGGTTCAGTTTAGTACAACTCAGCAATCAGGTGGAACCACTGTAACATATAACAGTTATTTTATTTTGCAATGTTAAAAACGAAGATCAAAGTGTCCTATTCTACTGTAACTCTGGAACTTGTTACCTCTCTGTCTGCTGGTCTTCTTACAATCTACCACCTAATGCTACTTCTTTTCCTCTTGTCTTCAACCTTTGTGACATTCTGCATTTAGGCCTTCTCACTTTAATTTCTCGATTTAGAAAAAAATCCTTTCCTTGGTCTGTGGACATACAAGGGAAAAATAAACTGGAAAATCATAAAGGAAATTATGCTATCTGATGACACTGAAATTTCAGGGATATAAAAATATTGTTTTCTGTCTGGTGTGTCACGTTGTGTTCGTGTTTTTTATTTGTATCTCAGCACCCAAGGAGCAAAGTTTGAATTGCTGATGTCAGGAGGAAAGGAGGATTCCTCTGTGCTGGAGGTGTTGCTTTACCGTAATCAGGAAGGAGTGATTGCCAAAGGGGAGTTCAGATTGCCACAGGTAGCAATGACACACTGCTGTTTTCCTATTAATTATTTTTAGTATCATTTTTCCTGTGAATATTTGGCTACCTCATTCTACCCGGCCATGACGCCTTTGCTGCCAAGAATGTTGGCTTATTGAGCTGGGAACTGTCCAAGGAATGTAAATTCCTCTGATTTTCTTTCTCTTTCCACTGTGCCCCCAGCCACTTTATGGCACAGCTCAGATCAAGGGCGTACCAGAGACCAAACCTACATGCGTCAATCACTTAGTGTTACATCAGCAGGGCTCTCACAACTTGTGTCTGGCACCCCTTTGGATGAGAGGAGGTGCATTGCACAAAGGGATCTAGAGTGTGGAGCATTCCCTCTCAATCTAGCCCTAGAAATAGTGATCAACTGATAAAGGGCAGAATTTTCTGCTCCCACCATTGGCATGGTAGGCGGAGGCACTAAATTGAAAAAGTCAGTTTCTTGCTGGCGGAAAATTAGTTTGGAATTTTGTTCTCCCAATTTTGATGGCGGGTTAAAGGCAGATCGAGTTTCCTGCTGATCTATGTTGGGAACCACATTTGCATTCATTTGCATCTCATGAATGTTCATTAAAAGGCATCTCGCCAGAATTACATTCCCCCTCCAAACTGAGTGCCCTGCCAGCAAATAATTGGAACGGTCTGTTTTACGACTGTATTTAAGTGGCATGCACCTGGCAAGCTTCACTTCATCCATGACTTGGTGGTCAGTAGACGCTGCTTTTGCCTTCCTTTAAGACCGCAAAATATCGGGTGCCTGTAACACTGGCTGGGCACAGGAGGCAAGACCAGCGTGGAGGGAGGAGTTGGGGAAATGCAAGAGGGGAGGTGGGAGACAGAGGCAGGACTTGAGGGGGTGGAAACACAAGAGGGGATGGAGGAGGACAGAGGCAGGACTGGGGGAAAATATGAGAGGAGAGGGGAAGACAGAGGCAGGATTGGGGGGGCTGGAATATGAGAGGGGTGGGGGAGACAGAGGCAGGACTTGGGAGGTGGGGGAACACGAAGGAAGGGCATAGACTGGCATGATTGGGGGAGAAACGTGAGAGGAAGGAAACAGACAGAAACAGGACTAGGGGTGATCAAGGAACAGAGTGGAGGAGTGAAAAACTGTCCAGGGGCAAGAGTTATAGATTGTCCAAGGAAGAGTCAGAGACTGTCCTGAGGCTGAGGCCACTCTGTCGGGGCATATTGAAGAGACTGTCCTCAGGCTGTACAGGGCTCTGCATGGCTCGCATGACTTAGCCCTGGTCTTGAGCAGGGCAAGGCCTCTCTGGGCAGTGACAGTCATGCACAGTATGGCATGGTCAGTCACCTAAGGAATTTGGTCCTGGGGGTTTGAGTCATGGGGCTGAATTTTTCCGTTGGCGAGAAGGGGGCTTGGCCCGCTCGCTGACTCGAAAATGACGCGGGGTGATGTCGGGGGGAACGTCATCCCGCCCCATTTAAATCTTCAGGAAGGCGGGGGCACAGCACAATCAACTGTCCACCCGCCGACCTGTCAATGGCCAATTGAGGCCATTGACAGGATAATTAAAACAATTAAAGGACCTGCCTGTCCAACCTTAAGGCTAGTGGGCAGGCCAGGAGCCCTGGCAGGCTTCTGAAAAAACATGAAACCTCATCCACCGGCGGAATGAGGTTTCATGTCGGTTTTAAAAAAAGTTTAATAAAGATTTTGTGCACTTTATTAACATGTCCCATCTCGTGTGACATTGTCACACGAGGGGGACGTGTTAATGATTTTTTTATTTTTCTATTTTTAAACTTTGAAAACCTTTCAGCAATCTCCCTGAGGTACCACTTAGCCTCAGGGAGATGTGCGCTCTTTCACACACATGCGCGAAAGAGCGCACTCTCGCATTTGGGGAATCCCCCTGCCCGCACAGGAAGCGCATAGCACTTCCCATCGGGCATCGCACTGAGCGGGTCTTAATTGGCCCGCCCACTTAAAATGGCGGCAGGGCCCGTTTCAGTGGCGGCGATCAGCTGCCTGCCTGCTGCCGAGTCGGTTGGGCCCGCCCGCCCGCCCGTCAAGGGCAAAATTCAGCCCATGGTGTTGTGAGGCAGAGGGCACAGGGGAGGAATTTGGATCCTGTAAGTCGGTAGCTGAAAAGTCATGGGGGTGGGTATTGGATGGTCTCATTGCTGGTGGGGGTGCAGTCCCGAAAAGCAAGGTGCAAATGGCCTCGAGAAGTGGAGGGGTCAGGTCGACAAACAACATGGGGACATCAACGTTAAGGGGTTTGGAGGGGAGAACAGGAATATCCACATGAATGATGATGTGATCAAAGTGGGGAGGCTGGATAGCTTCAGGAGGAATGGGAATTAGGAGGCGGGGATGGGAGGAACTTGTTGCCGATTGGAGGAGGTTGGAAGCTGGTCTTTTCACAAAAGTCAACAGCACAATTTTTGCATTCACTTAGGAATGATGCAGTTTGAAAAACAAGCTAGAAAAGATTGGTCAGGGAGGGGTCTCTGGATGTGTGGGAGGAGATCAGCCAAACAATTTTTGACCAATTAAAGGGGCACCCTATCAATTTCCTGCTTGAACCATGGAGAGCTTGCTTCAGCTGAGTGCTGGATTTTAGGGTCCAATGAGCGAGTTTGGCTCCTTTATTAATGTTGCACATTTAGGCGAGAATTCATCAAGTTTAGGTGCTGCGGTGCATATGGTCTTAAGTGGCATCAGATCCTTATAGAGGCATGTGAGAATGGATGTAGGGTCAAACAATCAAGGGCTATGGCTGCTGCACAAAAGCAGCATAAATCCTACAAGCCTCAGTGTTCCCAGTGCACTGATCATTGCATTCAATGCACCATGCTTGCAGTCATGACCTAAGTACAATGATTGGGTTATGGATAGTTATTATCAAGGCCACTGGAAGACAACCACCAGAAGCCTGACTGTAAATTATAGGACATGGGTCTTTTGACCCTCATCAGACCCTCGTTGTAAATGTGCAGCCACGTCTGAGCGGGATACTTAACCACCTGTCGTCCACCATGATGATGTCATCCTGCAAGGGGTGGCATTGGTATGCCACATATAGACTGAGTGCAAGTTAAGGGCTAGAGACTGGATTCCTGCCTTGTATATGGAAGGAGACCATTCAAGGGGAATTACATTGATTGCTCAATTATATACGTTCACAGATACAAGGAGGAGTGGAGAATGTAGGCTGCAGGCAACGGTGCCTTGTTGATAGCTATGATTAGAATGAGGAGAAGAAGGGCCTGTCGCCATTTAGCACAGCTCCGGGAAGACCATCGCCCCGAGGATCAAGAGCTAGTGAAGCCAGGAAGTTCCAGATTCTGCCAAGGAGGGGCTAAATCCGCAAAGATGTTCTGTAGACCAAGGGCCTACAGAAGATGGAGCTCATACATGGAGTTGAGTGAAAGACAGCGCCACAGATGCCTTCACTTGTCTAGGGATGTGGTAGCTCACATTTGTCACATTCCCTGTGAGGAACTCACACCGCACGGACTTGGAGAGCATCCAATGCCTGTTTCTCTGAAGGTTACCGCTGCACTGAACTTTTTTGCCAACAGATTCTTCTAGGGCTCCACTGGGGACCTTTGTGGAATCTCACAATCGGCAACACACAAATGCAAAAGGGAAATCACAGATGTCCTTTTCAGTAAAGCTCACCATTATGTGCAGTTTTGCAAGGATGAAGCAAGCCTGGCTGACAAAGCTGTGGGATTCGCTGCGATTGCAGGTTTCCCACAAGTGCAGGGTGCCATCGACTTCACATATGTGGCCTTGAGAGCTCCCTGGCAGCAGCCTGTGAGTTTCATATAGGCCAGTTAGCTTGACGTCTGTCATGGGGAAGTTATTAGAATCGATCATTAAGGAGGTTATAGCTGGGCACTTAGAAGAACTCAAGGCAATAGGGAAGAGTCAGCATGGTTTTGTGAAAGGGAAATCATGTTTAATCAATTTATTGGAGTTTTTTGAAGGAATAACATGTGCAGTAGATAAAGGGGAACCTGTAGACATACTGTACTTGGATTTCCAGAAGGCATTTGATAAGGTGCCACATCAAAGATTATTACAGAAAATAAAAGCACATGGTGTAGTGGGCAACATATTAGCATGGATAGAAGATTGGCTGGCTGGCAGAAAGCAGAGAGTATGCATAAATGGGTTTTTTTGGGATTGGCAGGATGTGACAAGTGGAGTCCCACAGGGGTCTGTACTGGGGCCTCAACTTTTCACTATTTACATCAATGACTTAGATGAGGGGAGTGAAGACGTGGTAGCTGAATTTGCAGATGACACAAAGATAGGTAGGAAAGTATGTTATGAAGAGGACATGAGGTTGCAGATGGATATAGATAGGTTGAGTGAGTGGGCAAAGATCTGGCAAATGGAGTTTAATGTGGGAAAATGTGAAGTTGTTCACTCTGGCAGGAAGGACAAAAAAGCAGAATATTATTTAAATGGAGAACGGCTACATGATTCTGAGGTGCGGAGGGATCTAGGCGTTCTAGTACATGAGTCACACAAAGTTAGTATGCAGGTACAGCAAGTAATTAAGAAGGCTAATGGAATGTTATCGTTTATTATGAGAGGGATTGAACATAAAAGTAAGGATGGTATGCTTCAGTTATTCAGGGCATTGGTGTGACCGCACCTCGAATAGTGTGTGCAGTTTTGGTCTCTTTATTTAAGGAAGGATGTAAATGCATTGGAGGCTGTTCACAGGAGGTTTACTAGATTGATACCTGGAATGAGTGGGTTGTCTTATGAGGAAAGGATGGACAGACTGAGCTTGTTTCCACTGGAGTTTAGAAGAGCGAGGGTGATTTGATTGAAATATACAAGATCCTGAATAGCCTTGACAAGGTGGATGCCGAAAGGATTTTTCCTCTTGTGGGTGAGTCCATAACTATTAGGGGTCACCCTCTTAGGACAGAGATGAGGAGAAATATGTTCTCTCAGAGGGTTGTGCGACTTTGGAATTCTCTGCCTCAGAAGGTGGTGGAGGCAGAGTCATTGAATAATTTTAAGGCAGATATAGATAGATTCTTGTTAGGCAAGGGAATCAAAGGTTATCAGAGGTAGATGGGAATGTGGAATTTGACACAACAGATCAGCCATGATCTTATTGAGTGGTGGAGCAGGCTTGAAGGGCCATATGGCCTACTTCTCCTATTTCATATGTTCATTAACCAAAGGGTGTTGAAGGCAACTGTAGCAACCATATTGCTACCTGGCTGAGATTAGGTAACTCAGCAAAGACTGAAGATAAAACCTGGAACATTCTGGGCAGCATAATTAAAATACAATTCTTTTAAGTTTGTATTTAAATGTAGCCTTACATGCTTGGGCTTTTAGGCTGCAGTACTTGTGATTGAAATGAGTTGAAGGAATTTCAACCTAGTTATGGGTAGTTGTGGGACCATAAGATTAAATTATGAATAATAGGATTGGCAGTCTCACTCAATGATGGTGGATGTCTTAAATATTACATTAATACAATGGGGTGAGCTTAAGAAATGCTACTATGGCAGTGTAGAAGGAGCACGTAAACAGTGTTGTAACTGGCCTCGACATGCTTAAAGGAGCAGCTTAGTAGAAGCTTCTCTTTGCTTCTAACCCAAAATTTATCTGATCTGGCGCTTCACTGAACAGCGCTAAGGGTTCTTTATACTGCTGCTAGCCAGTGCTGAACTGAGAACGATTGAAGGAACAGTTTAAAGGGAGCTTCATTCTGCATTTAACCTGTGCTGGACTTGACCTAGAATAACCTCTTGGGAAAATGTAAATAAAGTTTTTTGCTGCTTTGTATTGGTGCTTCAGGGCTAAAGTAGAACAATATTCCACTGATACCCTTCAACTTGATGAGCGGAACTTAAATGGAGTAAATAAATGAAGTAGAATGCAGTTGTACCCTGGTTGAGAGGCTGATTCCCCTACCTTGACTTCCTCTCAGGATCTACGGATGGAACAGAAACACATGAATAATGTAGAAATTCAACTTTTTACTCCTAAATCTTCACGCTCACCAGCTAGAACCGTGCTGGCCCTATGCATCAGCCTCCACTTGGAGGAGATGGAGGAAGAAATGTGGAAGGACCAGTCCACTGAGGCTTGGAGTCTAGAGGAGCTCGTCTTGGATGCTACAGGTAAAACTAGTTACGAAAGATCATTTGAAATAAAATTTTTAAAACCCCAATTTTTACCCAGCGGGAAACAGTGTAGGCAGTATGTTAAAATGGCAACTAAATACTACCCACTCACCTCCATTTTAACTCTTGGCATCAAGACCACCTGTTGCAGGCAAAGGAGGCCTCACAAATACTTAAATGTCTCGATCTGATGATGTAATTTGGACTCTGATGCTATTTTAATTGAAATGTACGAATCGTTCAGGAACAGGGTCAGAAGAGGATCCTCCTGATCCTACATCTCTGCCCCAAGCTCCCCCACACCCCACCGCCAACTACAATTGTCAAGAATTTACCTTTCTAGGGACCATATCCTTTGTTACCTCTTGGTGTTCAGTAGCTGTTTGATATTTTACTCCTGCAGGCATCGGGTGATAGTGTCAGGATAATTAAATGAGGCAGGAGAGTAAAAGTTGCCCGGGCCCCACAAGAGTGCATAGGGACTTCCCTCTCAATCCAGCTCCCACAAATTGTGTACAGGGTTACACCTGAGGCCAAGGTGTCAGCCTTGTCATTCGGGCTCTTGCCTCTGAAACAGAAGGTTGCAGGTTCAAGCCCCAGAGAACATGATCCAGGAGGACACTTAGCATTGTTCTTAGGGAATGCTGCATTCTTGGAGGTGCTGTCTTTCTGATGATTCATAAAACTGTAGTCCTTTCTGCCCTCTCAGGTGGACTTAATAGATCCTTGACACGCTGAACAAGTGCAAGGCTGGGATTTTCCAGCCCCGCCCACCATTGGGATCTCTTGGTTATGCCAAAATTCAATGGACTTTTGCATGGCCTGCCGCATCTCCTGTGGCAGGTCCCGCCACAGTGAGGCCTGAAAATCCTGGCCCAAGAAAATTCTCCTAGTGTCCTGGCCAGTATTTACCTCTCAAATAACACCATTAAAAACAATAGATTATCTTGTCATTTATCTCATTGCTGTTTGTGGGAAGTAGCTGTGTTCAGATTGACTGAGACATTTGCCTACAGTGTACATTTCACTGTACATCCTGAAATTTACAGTGGCTATATTTTAGAAGTATTTAATTGATTGTGAAGATTTTTGGGCTATCCTGAGGACATAAACAATGCTATGACAATGAAAATTCTTTATAAAAATATAAATAGAGATTTCCTGGAGTTTTTTTGTCATATGCACTGCATATTGGTTTATTAATGAGCCATTAGACTAGGATTATTCCAGCTTTGATCTCTGGTTTCAGCTGAGTTTGCTGATCTTGTCTGAGGCAATAGTAAATGGGCCATAGCTTCTTCAGGGAACTAGGTAGAATTCAGCCCCTGATTACTTCTAGTGCTTCTGGATTAAAAGTGCATGTATGTATCGGGTGAGGACAGGATCTTGTTCAGCTGTGATGCCCTTGCCAGTTGAACAGTGTGTTGTCACTCACTCGGTTATTTTGATGGTAATGTGGTAGCCAGCATCCATGGAACTAAACCAACAAGAAACAAGTGCCTCCAAGAGAAAGGAGGGAAGAAGTAATAACAAACAAAATGAACCTTTGTGTTTGACATTCTCATTCTTGGCCTTTGGCCTCAGTTTCTTCATTTTAAAAATTAACTAGCTTTAAAATGCATGGAACCTACTATAAATAACAGTGAGCATCTCTTGCATTTATGCATCTCACATAGCAAGATCCTAATATCAGACGTGGTCAGGAGGAAAGGCTAAACATTTCCCCGAAGATGGGAATAGAAAATCATCTGGAGACATTTCAGGCTTGTGGCTATTCTGAATTTAAAACACTAACTTCCACTGTAATTCTTTGTGCATGATTCTTCCACAGGGATAGACCTTAAGGAAACTAGTTGAGTTGAGCTCGAGAATTGCCTCAAGAGACCTGAGCTAAGAGAATGCTGCACTTCTGCAATGTCCTGGGCATCCTCTGCTATAGAAAAATCAGTAAGTGCAATGCACAGCTGGACAGAAAGAGAAGATTAAAAAGTGACATAAAAGTAACCAGAGATTCCTACTGCCGATCATTATCCAGTCATCTCAGGTGACGTGCTTATCTACAAATGTTCGATGAGAACTGAATAGGGCTTGACTCTGATGCACTCCACAGTTGAACAGTCTGCCAAAACGAAGTGTCTTACTGTATATTATTGTCAATATCAAAATCAGCTGAACCCTCAATTAGATTCCAACCTGCCACTCACTCCCACGTGTCCATTATTTTCTTTCCTTCTCATGTACATAAGGTATGTTAGTACTGGAAAGACTCTTCATAGTCAAACTCAAACACATCAACTCATCAGTCAGGGCTAGACTTGAACCAACATTTTAGTCTAACACTCAACGCGATGAAGTTAATCTATTATATTTTCCTCCTTTTTTTCAGAATTTGGTTTCTGAGGAAGAAGTGCAGCTATTGATAAAAGAGCACAATCTCCAGCTCGCCCAGCTACAGGAACTGCACGAGTGAGTAATTGTGGCTAACTACAATAGAGGATCATACCTCTCACATCAGTGAAGGAGAAGGCAGATGTTTAATGCCAGATTTGCCATCTTAGCTTTTAGCTATGTGTGCTAGAACTAAGATAATTAGACATGAAGGTTGAGTGGGATAATAAGTTTAAAATTATTTTCTCTAGTGAAATCCAGGATCGAATTCAGCTCAGCACAGAAATGGAGGTGTCTATTCTGTGGCTGAGTGAGGCCATTGACCTCCGGGATTTTTTTTTTTTTCGTTCATTCAGGGAATGTGGGCATTACTGGCTATGCCAGCATACATTGTCCATCCCTAATTGCCCTTGTGAAGGTGGTGGTGAGCTGCCTTCTTGAAATGCTGCAGTCCATGTGGTGTAGGTACACCCACAGTGCTGTTAGGGAGGGAGTTCCAGGATTTTGACCCAGCGACAGTGAAAGAACGGCAATATATTTCTAAGTCAGGATGGTGAGTGACTTGGAGGGGAACTTCCATGTGATGGTGTTCCCATCTATCTGCCGCCCTTGTCCTTCTAGATGGTAGTGGTCGTGGGTTTTGAAGGTGCTGTTGAAGGAGCCTTTGTGAAATTCTGCAGTGCAGCTTGTAGATGGTACACACTGCTGCTATTGTGCGTCGATGGTGGAAGGAGTGAATGTTTGTGGATATGGTGCCAATCAAGCAGGCTGCCTTGTCCTGGATGGTGTCAAGCTTCTTGAGTATTGTGGGGGCTGCACTCATCCAGGCAAGTGGAGAGTATTCCATCATACTCCTGACTTGTACCTTGTAGATGGTGGACAGGCTTTGGGGAGTCAGGAGGTGAGTTATTCCTCGTACGATTCCTAGCCTCCCTCATGGGTCAAGTAAATGAAGAGTTTGTACCCTTTGAAAGTGCATTTTCACCCGTGGCTTTGTTTCTGAAAGAGTGGTGTAAGTAAAATGAGTTGAAATAGTCTTTCCCCAATTTCCAGAAGAGATACATGCAGACACAACATCATGATATTTCGCGCAAGTGACACAAATTCAGCAACCCTGACAGTCTAAGCAATTTAACTAGGGAGTTTGGGAATGAAAATGTCACATGAGGAGAAGGGGGTTCCAGTGTATTGTCAAGATTATGTTGCTCCTCATTCTTGTCATTTCAGAGCTTTGAGAACCAGCTCAGAATTTGCCAGATGGTCCTATATCCCAGACTGAAGTTCCATCTTACAATATGTTCCCAGTTATGCATAAACTCTATTATAGGTGACCTTGATGCAAATTGTCCATGCATGATGACATTTGAATGTGTACTTGAAAGGAGCATTTCCTTCAGCTGCTAGGAGTGCCCACTCTAAAATAGGCTTTGAAAGTTAGGGTATCTGGATGGAATCCACCTTCTTCACCAGACCCCCAAGGATGGACTACTCAGAGGCCACTCCCATACCCAGTGGCGTAGTGGTATTGTCGCTGGACCAGTAATCCAGACTCCCAGCATAATGCTCCAGGGATACTGGTTCGAACCCTACCATGGCAGATGAAATTTCAATAAAAATCAGGAATTAAAAGTCTAATGTTGACCATGAAACCATTGTCGATTGTGGTAAAAACCCATCTGGTTTACTAATGTCCTTTAGGGAAGGAAATCTGCCATCCTTACCTGATCTGGCCTACATGTGACTCCAGACCCACAGCAATGTGGTTGACTCTTAAACGCCCTCTGAAATGGCCTAGCAAGCCAATCAGTTGTATCAAACCACTAAAAAGTCTCAAAGGAATGAAACTGGATGCACCACCTGGCATCTACCTAGGCACCGGAAATTATAACGGCAAACTCAGCCCTGTTGACCCTGCAAAGTCCTCCTGACTAACATCTGGGGGCTTGTGCCAAAATTGGGAGAGTTGTCTCACAGACCAGTCAAGCAACAGCTTGACATAGTTATACTCATGGAATTATACCTTATAGACAATGTCCCAGACACCACCATTACCATCCCTGGGTATGTCCAGTCCCACCAGCAGGAGAGACCCAGTAGAGGTGGCGGCACAGTAGTATACAGTGAGGAGGGAGTTACCCGAGGAGTCCTCAACATCAACTCCAGACCCCAATGAGTCTCATGGCATCAGGTCAATCATGGACAAGGAAGCTCCCTGCTGATTACCACAGACGCCCCCCCCCCCCCCCCCCCCCCCCCCCCACCCCACGCTGATGAATCAGTGCTCCTCCATGTTGAATACCACTTGGAGGAAGCACTGAGGGTGGCAAGGGTGAAGAATGTACTCTAGTTGGACTACTTCAATGTCCATCACCAAGTGTGGCTTTGTAGCACCTCTACTGACTGAGCTGGTTGAGTCCTAAAGGACGTAGCTGCTAGACTGGGTCTGTGGCAGGTGGTGAAGAAACCAACAAAAGGGAAAAAACATATGTGACCTTATCCTCACCAAGCTGCCTGCTGCAGATACATCTGTCCATGACAGCATCAGTAGTAGTGACCACCGCACAGTCCTTGTGGAGACCAAGTCCCGTCTTCACATTGAGGATACCCTCCATTGTGTTGTGTGCCACTACCATGATGCTAAATGGGATAGATTTTGAACAGATCTAGCAACTCAAGACTGGGCATCCATGAGGTGCTGTGGGCCATCAGCAGCAGCAGAATTGTACTCAACCACAATCTGTAACCTCATGGCCCATCATATCCCCCACACTACCATTACCACCAAGCCAGGGGATCAACCCTGGTTCAATGAAGAGTGCAGAAGGGCATGCCACGAGCAGCACCAGGCATACCTAAAAATGAGGTGTCAACCTGTGAAGCTACAACACAGGACTACTTGCATGTCAAACTGCGTAAGCAGCAACCAAGGGATAAAATCTAAGCTCTGCAGTCCTGCCACATCCAACCGTGAATGGTGGTGGACAATTAAACAACTCGCTGGAGGAGGAGACTCCACAAATATCCCCACCCTCAATGATGAGGGAGCCTAACATCGGTGCAAAAGACAAGGCTGAAGCATTCCCAACAATCTTCAGCCGGAAATGCAGAGTGGATGATTCATCTTGGCCTCCTCCAGAGGTCCTCAGCATCACAGATGCCAGTCTTCAGCCAATTCGATCCACTCCACGTGATATCAAGAAATCTCTAAAGGCACTGGATACTGCAAAGGCTATGGACCCTGACAATATTCCAGCAATAGTACAGAAGACTTGTGCTCCAGAACTTGCCGCACCCATAGCCAAGCTGATCTGGTACAGCTACAACACTGGCATCTATCCAGCAATGTGGAAAATTGCCCAGGTTTGTCCTGAAATCAAAAAGCAGGACAAATCCAACCCAGCCAGTTACCACCTCACCAGTCTACTCTCAATCGGCAGTAAAGAGATGGAAGGGGTCATCAACAGTGCTATCAAGCGGCACTTGTTTAGCAATGACCTGCTCACTGACACTCAGATTGGGTTCCACAAGGGCCACTCAGCTCCTGACCTCATTACAGCCTTGGTTCAAACATGAACAAAAGAGCTGAACTCCAGAGGCGAGGTGAGGTGAGAGTGACTGCCCTTGACATCAAGGCTGCATTTGACCGAGTATGGCATCAAGGAGCCCTAACATAACTAGAGTCAATGAGTATTCGGGGAAATCTCTCCGCTGGTTGGAGTCATACCTCCCACAAAGATAGATGGTTGTGGTTGTTGTAGGTCAGTCATCTTAGTTCCAGGACATCACTGCAGGAGTTCCTCAGGGTAGTGTCCTAGGCCCAACCATCCTCAGCTGCTTCATCAATGACCTTCCTTCCATCATAAGGTCAGAAATGGGAATGTTTGCTAATGATTGTACAATGTTTAGCATCATTCAAACTCCTCAGATACTGAAGCAGTCCATGTCCAAATGCAGCAAGACCTGGACAAGTGGTAGGCAATGACCATCTACAACAAGAGAGAATCTATCCGTCGCCCCTTGACATTCAATGGCATTACCTTTGCTGAGTCCCCCGTCATCAACGTCCTAGGGG
Source organism: Cetorhinus maximus (assembly GCF_964194155.1). NCBI lineage: Eukaryota > Metazoa > Chordata > Chondrichthyes > Lamniformes > Cetorhinidae > Cetorhinus > Cetorhinus maximus. The sequence goes on from NC_135887.1 coordinate 87,248,953, forward strand.
TTACCATTGACCAGAAACTGAACTGGACTGGCCACATAAGTACTGGATACAAGAGCAGTCATAGGCTAGGAATCCTGCGGCAAGTAACTCATCTCCTGACTCCCCAAAGCTTGTCCACAATCTACAGGGCACAAGTCAGGAGTGTGATGGAATATGCTCCCTTTGCCAGGATGAGTGCAGCTCCAACTACACTCAAAAGGCTTGACACCATCCAGGGCAAAGCAGCCCGCTTGATTGGCACCCTTTCCACAAACACACTCCCTCCATCACCGACGCACAGTGGCAGCAATGTGTACCATCTACAAGATACACTGCAAGAACTCACCAAGGCTTCTTCGACAGCACCTTCCAAACCCATGACCACTACCTCTCGTAGGACAGAGGCAGCAGATAGATGGGAATACCTGGAAGTTCCCCTCAAACCCACTCACCAACCAAACTTGGAAACATATCGCTGTTCCTTCACTGTCGCTGGGTCAAAATCCTGGAACTCCCTCCCTAAAAGCACTGTGGGTGTACCTACACCACAGGGACTGCAGTGGTTCAAGAAGGCAGCTCACCAGCACCTCTCAATGGCAATTAGGGATGGGCAATAAATGCTGGTCTAGCCAGGAATGCCCACATTCCTTGAATGAATAAAAAAAACCATCTGGCAAATTCTGAGCTGGCTCTTATAGCTCTGAAATGACAAGAATGAGGAACAGCATAACCCTGACAATACATTGGAATCCCCTTCTCGTGTGATATTTTCATGATTTTGTGCCCAGTCAGTTGATGGAAATAGCACACAAAGAAAGTAGCAGCATATGTTCTAAAGGTACTGGCCAACACAAATGAGAAGTATACAAACTGCACAAAATTTGGTTGAACTCAGAATCTCATTGCTACTTTGCTGTGAAATTTCAGGAAGGAGATGTGTGACCTTCTGGAGTTGCTCAGATCACCTGCGGCAGACAGTCTTCTCCAGCAGAGCTCCATGTCAGGTAAGTAGGGGTGTATAAAGATATGCTTGTGTTTGTGCATATTTATGGTTGTATTTCCATGTTTGAGAGCTATCACTTTGAGAATTATGAAAGAGTTCTACATTAATATTGTTACACATCAATGACTGACACTTGTGGTCTCTTTGAGTGGCATTCTGCTCTTTACTATGGTCTGTAATATCATAAAATCTGGATTTGGGGCAATAATGTTTTCTTTGTAAAACAGCCAAAAGTTGAGTTGCCCAAAGGCTACGTTTGATCGTTTTCTGTCCAATATGAGATGGAGTCATAAAGGCTGCAAAGATCCTAGGTTGTATATCTAATCTGGATGAAGTATCTGGACTTAGTTGGGGTAGCTGTCAAAGTACTTCAACGTATTTGAAAATATTTAGACTTGGGACTCACGACATCACAAGGCCATTAACCTACATCTTTTCGACTCTGCCGTACTTCCCAAGTGATTGCTGCCTCAGATTATTCTTCATGATCTGACAATCTGTTTCAATAGTTGGTACTATTGTACCTAGATCAGAAGATTGTATGTTTGAGTCCTATACCAGGGCGTAAATTCATAACCTAAAGTAACCCTGGTGAAATATTGAGGGAGGGGCATTAAATCAACAGTCTGGCTGGGATTTTTCAGTGGCAGCAGGGCTGGAAGTGGGGTGAGGAGGTAGGGGTGAGCGGCGGAACCCATGGCTGCATTTGGCCTGTGGTACCCTATTAAATGATGGCCACCGGGACCATTGTTCTTGTAAGGATGGCGGCCCACCCCAAGAGCTTCCGGCCCAATCAGAGGGTCAACAGTTCAGCACCATCACCGGGAGTAATATTATACTTTGTCATAGAGGATTCACTTGCCTGGGTGGCTTGCGAGGCCATTTCAGAAGGTAGTTAAGAGTTAACCGCATTGCTGTGTGTTTGGTGTGATTTTTTTTTGTTTTAAGGTCCTTATTTGGAGGAAGATCAAGTTGCATTTTTCTTTTATACACTTGTAGAGTAAAAGGGTTAACATCAGGAACATCTGATACTGATATAACTCTGATGTAACTATGATGCAATGTCACAACTAAGAGACTGCGATCTGCTGGGAAGCAGCTTGTGTAGTGTGCTGAGATGTATATCTATCTGCAAATATACAAGAATGTTTTTTTTTTCGAATAACGGTCCATGGCAGCATTCTTAGGGTAACAGGCAAACCCTAAAAAAACCCCATTCAGATCCCAACCCGAGATGAAACATGGTGGCAGCTGATGGTTTCTGTCGATTGTTTATATGCACCACCTTAAACATGGTGGCAACAGACAGACTGGAAAGGCCCAGAAAAACTCCAAGGGAAGACTGCACACCTGAGATACCCCTGAATGCTTGGAATACAGGAAAAAAGATTGAAGACTCAACTGAGAACGGAGCATCGTGAGTGCTGCAGATGCAAGCAGCCACACAGACCCAGAGTCCTATCAGCAGTGAGGACAGACCACAGTCAAAAAGCCAAACATCTGGAGCAGCAATAGATCCAGAGCTTAGGGTAAGCTCAACATTGCCACTCCTTGAACCATTCCGAAGTGCTGAAGGCTAGCAACAGGCTCAACACTGTGACAATTAGAGGAAGAGATTCTCCAGATACAGAACAGCTTCAGATTTGCGTAACAAGGACCAGAAGGATCAGGTCAGAACTTTACTCTATGCAGCAGGGGCCATAGCAGATGACATTATTGCAAAACAGGGTATTGATGAGGCTTTGAGCTCATATGAGGAAGTCTTCCAGGTATTCAATTCATACTTCAACATTCAAAAATATTTGATAATTGAGCAAGTGAAATTTATAAGAGGCAAAAACCAGGTGAGTCCATGGATTCATTTATAAATGACCTGTACAGACTTGTAGGGAATTGTGACAATAGGATCCTCAGAGATGAATTAATATGCGATTATATAGTGGTTGGGATCTTGGATCAAACCCTATCTTATCTTTTGCAAATGAGGTAAGATTTAACTTAAAGGCAGGGCAAATAGTGTGACAGATTCAGCTTAGGAAGCTAAACAGGTTGGTTGTTCATGGGGAAAGTGATGTCCCTTGGAGAAAAATAAATGAAGCCATTTAATATGCCAGACAGAAAAGAGAAAACACAGTGAAGCAAAAGCCCGTGAAATTGGGAAAAAGTGTACCAACTGCCATCTTGAGATGCTCTTGGTGTGATGGGAAAACCCTACACAAGCGGGAAGAATGCCCAGCAGGGATAGCTGAATGCCACAACTGTGGGAAGTTGGAGCATTTTAAAATAGTCTGCAGATCCAAAGTTCCAACAATAACATTTGCACCACAGAAGTGCCAGGCAATGACCATTTCCAACTTGAGAGAATCCAACCTTCTCCCCTTGATATTCAATGGCATTACCATTGTTGAATTCCCCACTATCAACATCCTGGAGGTTAGCATTGACCAGAAACTAAACTGGACCAGCTGTATAAATACTGTGGCTACAAAAGCAGGGAATTGTGTGGCGAGTAACTCACCTCCTGACTCACCATCTACAAGGCACAAATCAGGAACGTGATGGAATACTCTTCACTTGCCTGAATGAGTGCATCTCCAACAATCAAGAAGCTCGACACCATCCAGGGCAATTCAGCCTGCTTGATTGGCACCCTTTCCACCACATTAAACATCCACCACTGATGCACAGTGGCAACTGGGTGTACCACCTACAAGATGGACTTCAGAAACTCACCAAGACTCCTTTCACAGTCCCTTTCAAACCCATGATCTCTACCACCTAGAAGAACAAGGGCAGCAGATGCATGGGAACACCGCCATCTGCAATTTCCCCTTCAAGCCACATACCATCTTAACTTGGAAAAATATCGCTGTTCCTTCACTGTGGTTGGGTCAAAATCCTGGAACTTCCTCCCTCCCTAACAGCACTGTGGGTGTACCTATACCACATTGACTGAGGCAGTTCAAGAAGGTGGCTCACCACCTTCTTCTCAAGAGCAATTAGGAATGGGCAATAAAAATGCTGGCCAGCCACATCTCATGAAAGAATTAAACAAATAGCTCATAGAAAGAAAGAGAGAACAATGAAACCAAGTAAAATCCAAGAAGTGGAAGAGCCACAAAAAGAACAAATAGCCGCCTTAGGAGAAGTTAACAAAACAGAAAATAACTATTGAAGCATTAAATTAGAAATTGATGGTCACCGCACAGAATTCAAGCTAGGTACTGGGGCATGTATTCCAGTATTATCTGATGAAGTAAAATGGCTTAAAAATATTACATTACAGCCATCCTCCATCCAGTTGCAAGGTCCAGGAGGGACACCTTTAAAAGTAATAGGTCAACACTTGACAAGATTAAGATACAAGGATAAAGAAATTGTGGAATCCCTATATGTGATAAAGGACCAGGAGTCATCCTTACTGAGCAGAAAAGCATGCTTGCAACTGAGGCTCATTTACAAGGTTGATGAAATTGCCGATGAGCAGTCCAGTGAGGCATTGGGGAATGAATTTCCATCCCTATTTTCAAGCTCAGGAAAGCTGAAAGCAGCATATCACATAACCCTCAGGGCAGAGTGGATGGTCCATCTCGGCCTCCTCCGGAGGTCCCCAGCATCACAGATGTTCCATTTGGGCTGCAACTTAAAACCTGATGATCTTAATCCTGAACTTTATTTTTTTAATTTATTAAAGAAAATCATGCTTTGCTTTCTGATAATACTAAGTTGTGCATGATCAACAATGAACATCAAACTGCCTGATAGTAAAAAAAGACAGCTGATCATTTATGACATGATATCAAGAAATGGCTGAAGATACTGGATACTGCAAAGGTTATGGGCTCTGACAATGTTCCAGCAATAGAACTGAAGATTTGTGCTCCAGAACTTGCCGCACCACTAGCCAAGCTGTTCCAGTACAGCTACAACACTGGCATCTGCCCAGCTATGTGGAAAATTGCTCGGGTGTGTCCTGTACACAAAAGCAGGACAAATCCAACCCAGACAATTACTGCCCCAATTACTCTCGATCATCAGTAAAGTAATGGAAGGGGTCATCAACAGTGCTATCAAGTGGCACTTGCTGAGCAATAGCCTGCTCACTGATGCCATGTTTGGGTTCCGCCCGGGCCACTCAGCTCCTGACCTCATTACAGCCTTGGTTCAAACATGGACCAAAGAGCTGAATTCCTGAGGTGAGGTGAGAGTGACTGCCATTGATATCAAGGCTGCATTTGACCGAGTATGGCATCAAGGAACCCTAGCAAAATTGGAGTCAATGGGAATCGGGGGGAAACTCTCCGCTGGTTGGAGTAATACCAAACAGAAAGGAAAATGGTTGTGGTTGTTGGAGGTCAGTCCTCTCAGCTCCAGGATGTCACTGCAGGAGTTCCTCAGGGTAGTGTCCTAGGCCCAACCATCTTCAGCTGCTTCCTCAATGACCTTCCTTCCATCATAAGGTCAGAAGTGGGGATGTTTGCTGATGATTGCATAATGTTCACCATTTGCAACTCTTCAGATGCTGAAGCAGTCCATATCCAAAGCAGCAAGACCTGGACAATATCCAGGCTTGGGCTGACAAGTGGAAAGTAACATTCACGCCACACAAGTGTCAGGCAATGACCATCTCCAACAAGAGAGAATCCAATCATCACCCCTTGATGTTCAATGGCATTACCATCACTGAATCCCCCACAATCAACATTGGGGGTTACCATTGACCAGAAACTGAACTGGACTAGCCATATAAATACTGTGGCTACAAGAGCAGGTCAGAGGCTAAGAATAATGTGACGATTAACTCACCTCCTGACTCCCCAAAGCCTGTCCACCATCTACAAGGTACAAGTCAGGAGTGTGATGGAATACTCCCCACTTGCCTGGATGAGTGCAGCTCCCACAACACTCAAGAAGCTTGACACCATCCAGGACAAAGCAGCCCACTTGATTGGCACCACATCCAGAAACATTCATTCTCTCCGCCATCGATGCACAGTAGCAGCAGTGTGTACCATCTACAAGATGCACTGCAAGAATTCACCAAGGCTCCTTAGACATCACCTTCCAAACCCACGACCACTACCATCTAGAAGGACAAGGGCAGCAGATAGATGGGAACTTCACCACCTGGAAGTTCCCCTCCAAGCCACACACCATCCTGACTTAGAAATATCTCACCGTTCCTTCACTGTCGCTGGGTCAAAATCCTGGAACTCCCTTCCTAACAGCACTGTGGGTGTACCTACACTGCATGGACTGCAGCAGTTCAAGAAGGCAGCTTACCACCACCTTCTGAAGGGCAACTAGGGATGGGCAATAAATGCTGGCCCAGCCTGCGAAGCCCACATCCCGAGAATTAATTTTTTTTAAATTGCTTCTGCACCTGAGATATTCCAAGGAACAATGTCTCTGACCCTGGAAGACAAAGAAGGAGCAATATGGCATATGGACAACATTATCGTACATGGTTCATTAAAGGGAGAACATGACCATTGTGTAAGAACAGTCCTCAAAGTCCTACAAGAAGCAGGTTTGACATTAAATGACAAATGTGACTTTGCAAGGCCTATGATAAAATTCTTAGGACATATTGTCCAAGCTTTGGGAATTGGGGAAACCAAGGTCATTAGAGAGTTCCCACAGCCTAAAAACATTGCAGAATTACAATGACTCCTTGGGATGGTCAATCAAGTAGGCAAGTTCCTACCAAACTTGTTGGAAATCAACAAGCTGTTATGACAGCTGTTGAGACAAAATCAACAGTAATGCTGGAACGTGTACCAGCAAAATGCTTTTGACAAGATCAAAAATCTCTTAATTTCACCAGAAATTCTAGTGCACTACAAATCAGAATTGCCAACAATTGTAGCAGCAGACGCATCATCTACAGACTTGGGCATAATGTTATTTCAAGTTCAAAAAGATGGACAAAGACCACCAGTTAATTACGCCTCAGGATCTCTCATGGACACAGAGAAGAAGTATGCATCCATTGATAAAGAAGCATTAGCAGCCACATGGACCTACGAGAAATTCTCTGATTATATCATGGGATTAAGATTTAAAATTGAAACTGGCCACAAACCTTTGGATGCTCTTCTTAATACAAAGGAAATTGCAAAAATGCCATCTCGAATTAAACATTTTAGACATAGACTCATGAGATACGATTCATTTACTGAGTATGCGAGAGAAGTCTGCAGTGAACACATCACTGCCAATACTGCCTGCCCCACAGCCATTTAACACTCCAAGGAGATGGAGCTGGGACTTACGCTCCTCAGTTGATTGGAGGAAGTCCAGTCTCAGAATGGGAGGAGAGCTGAGACCTGTGACGGGGGTGGGGTAAAATTCTGCCCATAGTGCTGTGGGAGATTCTGGAGGCAGTTAGTCCATGGCCATGTGTGTGTTTATATATGTGCAGTAGTGCTGCAGAGTTAGTTGGTGGCACTCTTGCCTCTTGAATCACAAGGTTCTGGGTACCAGATCCACTCCAGGGCTCGAGCACAAAAATTAAGCGCAGTACAGAGGGAGTGCTGCACTGTCAGAGATCTTTTAGATGAGATGTTAAACCCAGACGTCATCTGCCTGTTTGGGTGGATGTAAAAGATCCATTGACACTATTTCAAAGAAGAACAGAGGAGTTATTACTGGTGCCCTGGCCAATATTTATCATTCAATCAATATCACAAAATAAGATCATCTGGTCATTATCTTGTTGGTGTTTGTGGGAGCTTGCTGTGCACAAATTGGCTGCTGTGTTTCTGAAATTACCATAGAGATCACACTTCAAAGGTATTTCATTGGCTGTCTTCCTTCCTTTTCAATGTGCTGAGCATAGTATTTCTGTGCAAGCATCACAGCACTAAAGATAGATTGTGCTTGATGAATTTAATTGAATTTTTTGATGAAGTAACAGAGAAGGTTGATGAAGGGAATGCAGTGGATGTTGTCTATATGGATTTTAAGAAAGTGTTTGACAAAGTACCATATAAAAGGCTGGTTAACAAAATTGAGGCTCATGGAATAGCAGGGTTAATATCAGCTGGGATAAAAAATTGGCCTCAGGACAGAGAACAGGAAGTTGTGGTAAATGGTTGTTTTTCAGATTGGAGGGTGATAGACAGTGGTAATAGAAAGTTTAGTGCTGGGACTATTGCTTTTTTGATATATATGAATGACTTGGATCTTGGAATAAAAAATAAAATTTCAAAATTTGCCAATGATGCCAACTTGGAAGTGTGGCAAAACAGTGAGGATGATGCCAATAATGCCAATAATACTAACAAGGCATAGATAGATTAACAAAATGGGCAGTCAAGTGACAGGTGGAATTTAATGTAGAGAAATGCGATGCATTTTGGCTAAAGACATAGAGAGAACAATATAGATTGAGTTCCAAAGAAAGTGCGTGAACGGAAAGACCTGGGGGTTCATGGGCACACATCTTTAAAAGTGGCAGGACATACTGACAGAGTAGTTGGCAAAGCAAATGGGATCTTAGGATATTGGCCTTCATAAATAGAGGCATTGAGTACAAAAGCAGGGAAGTTATGCTGAACCTTTATAAAGTTCTGGTTAGGCCACAGCTGGAGAACTGTGTCCAGTTCTGGTCACCACACTTTAGGAAGGATGTGAAGGTCTTTGAGAGGATGCAGAGGAGATTGTTTTTTTTAAAAATTCTTTCATGGATGTGGGCATCACTGACGAGGCCAGCATTTGTTGCCCATCCCTAATTGTCCTTGAACTGAGTGGCTTGCTCAGCCGTTACAGAAGGCAGTTAGAAGTCAACTACATTGCTGTGGGTCTGGAGTCACATGTTGGCCAGACGGGGTAAGGATGACAGATTTCCTTCCATAAAGGAAGGAAACCAGATGGGTTTTTTACAACAATGGTTTTGTGGTCACCGCCACTGAGACTGACTTTATATTCAGAATTTAGTGGTGAGATTTGAACCCATGACTTTAGAGCATTGACCTGGGCCTCTGGGTTACTAGTCTAGTGATATTACCACTATGCTACCATCTCCCTCTACCAGAATGGTTCCAGGGATGAGGAAATTTAGCTACAAGGTTAGGTTGGAGAAGCTGGGAGATTGTCCTCCTTGGAGCAAAGGAGATCAAGGAGAGATTTGATAGAACTGTACGGGATTATGACATGTTTAGATAAGATAGACAAAGAAAAACTTCTTATTGGCTGATTGTACGAGGACTAGGGGACACAGATTTAAGGTTTTGGGTAAGAGATACAGGAAGAATCTGAGGAAGAACTTTTGTTATGCAGCGAGTGGTATTGATCTGAAGATCACTGCCTACAAGGGTGTTGCAAGTCAATGACTTCAAAAGAAATTGGATTGGCACTTCAGGGAAATAACCTAGACTATGAGAACAGAGTAGGGATTGGGACTGACTGGATTGCTCTACAGAGAGCTGGAATGGACTCAATGGGTCGAATGCCCCCCCCCCCCCCCCTTTGCCATAATGACTCTATAACTTTATACAGGGCATTGGTGAGACCACATCTGGAGTACTGTGTACTGTATCGGTCTCCTTATTTAAGGGAGGACGTAAGTGCGTTGGAAGCAGTTCAGAGAAGGTTTACTAGATTAATACCTGGAATGGGTGGGTTGTCTTATCAGGAAATATTGGACAGGCTAGGCTTGTATTTGCTGGAATTTAGAGCAATACGAGGTGACTTGACTGAAACATGTAGGATCCTGAGGGGTCTTGACAGGGTGGATGTGGGAAGGATGTTTCCTCTTGTTGGAGAATCGAGAACCAGAGGACACAGTTTAAAAATAAGGGGTTGCCCATTTAAGACAGAGATGAGAATTTTTTTCTCATAGAGGGTCATGAGTCTTTGCAACTCTCTTCCTCAAAAGGTGGTGGAAGCAGAGTCTTTGAATATTTTTGAGGCAGAGGTAGGTAGGTTCTTGATAAATAAGTCAGTGAAAGATTATAGGGGGTAGGCGTGAATGTGGAGAAATCAGATCAGCCATGGTCTTATTGAATGGTGGCGCAGGCTCAAGGGGCCGAGTGGCCTCTCTTGCAGCTAATTTGTATGTTCATATGTAATCAAGCTGTTGGCCGGGATTTTCCATTTCCAACAGCGGCGGGTGTAATGGCAGGCGGGGGATGGCAATACGGTGGAAGCTGAAAAATTGGTTTCCGCTGGAAATGACTATGGGAACGTTCGCTCCCGCCTGTCATGTTGGGCTGCAATTCCTGCCAGAGGCTAGCGTGAAGCCATTTTTTATCCCATTAATGGGATGCAGGTGAAGCCCTGACCGCAATTGTCCCTGCCCCCCCATCCAATTATCTGCACCGGCAGCGGGACGTCACACTGGAACAATGTGGCGTGGATACATCAGGAATCATCTGGAAGAAAGCCTGGGACTGCTTGTGGAGAGTGGAAGGTTGAGGCCTCCGGTGACCGTGGATCCTGGAACACCACGTGCAGCAGTGAATGGGTGGAGCTTCTGGGACATGGTTCCTCGTGCCGCAGGGCCTTCCAGGACGTGGATCCTCGCGCCGCAGGAGCTTCCGGGACATGGATCATCGTGCCGCAGGAGCTTCCGGGACGTGGATCATCGCGCCGCAGGAGCTTCCGGGACGTGGATCCTCGCGCCGCAGGAGCTTCCGGGACGTGGATCCTCGCGCCGCAGGAGCTTCCGCGACGTGGATCCTCGCGCCGCAGGAGCTTCCGGGACGTGGATCCTCGCGCCGCAGGAGCTTCCGCGACGTGGATCCTCGCGCCGCAGGAGCTTCCGCGACGTGGATCCTCGCGCCGCAGGAGCTTCCGCGACGTGGATCCTCGCGCCGCAGGAGCTTCCGCGACGTGGATCCTCGCGCCGCAGGAGCTTCCGGGACATGGATCCTCGCGCCGCAGGAGCTTCCGGGACATGGATCCTTGCGCTGTAAGTGGTCAACTGCGTGAGGTATTGTCGGGCGGCAATGGTTTGTGCAGGTTGGGTGGAGGTGTTTAGACGGGGAGGAGAGGAATGAAGAGGTGGGGCAGATGTGGAGGCCTAGCGAGGGGTGGGGGATGTTGTAGTTGGCAGGGGAAAGTGAGAGATGCTGCGGGGGTCGTAGAATGGGTGAGCTGTGTGGAGAGGGAGTGTGAAACGGGCAATAGTGGACTGTGGGCGGGAGGGTAGATGGTGTGCAGGTATGAACGGGCATGGAGATGTGTTCAGGTGTGAACGGGCATGGGGTCGGTGCAGGTGTGAACGGGCACGGGGGCAGTGCAGGTGTGAACGGGCATGGGGCGGTGCAGGTATGAACAGGCATGGAGAGGTGTGCAAGTGTGAACGGGCATGGGGGTGTTGCAGGTGTGAACAGGCATGGGGGCGGTGCAGGTGTGAACGGGCATGCGGGCAGTGTAGGTGTGAACGGGCAACGGGGCGGTGCAGGTGTCAACGGGCACAGGGGCAGTGCAGGTGTCAATGGGCAGGGGGGTGTTGCAGGTGTGAACAGGTATGGGTGGGGGGAAGTGAGGAAAAGGATTCAGAGGGAGTGGTGTCAGCTGATGAATCCTGGAGGGCATACAGTGGGAATTGTTGATTGGAAGGGGTGGTGAGGGTTAAAGGGGGCAGTGGGAGCTGTTCGGGTGAAGGGATGCTGACGGTTGTTGAAGGGGACATGGAAATAAAGCCGGATTATGGGGATCAGCAGGCTAGGGAGGCGGGGGGCATGTCTATTGTCGTGGGGGTGGGCTCCTCGGGAAGGTAGGGGACATGGACATCCACCTGCATGGAACACAGGGTAATGGGGGAGGGTTGTAGGGTGACCGTGGGAGGTCAAATGTCACACTATGGATATGGGGGAAGGGTGTGGATCACAGAGGGGAAGCTAGAAGGTGTTGGACTCTATCCGAAAAGTCACAGGGACCATGGCCGCTTGCAACTACCCAGAGCCTCGAGGTGGAGATCTTGAGATGCTGCATGGGGGTTGGGTCATTGGGGGTGGGCAGAATGGCAGGTCAGCTCAACTGGACAACTGAAGGGGAGCGCCAGCATGTGGTATTGACAATGCTGAGATGAACACATGAAGGCCAAAGGCTCAGCATGCACGGGTGTCTTCTTGCACATGGCTCGCAAGGGCCCTGGCAAAAATCTTTGCCTCCCTCCCCATGCATGATTCTGGGCAACATAGACTCAGCCTGTGGTGTCCCCCTGAAGATTGTGGGGTGGTTGGGGGTCAGGGGGAAGGGGAATGGCACACAGGCTTCATGACTACGAATTGCAATTGAACCACATCAGACCTCATTAAAGTGCAAGTGTAGTTTATTTAAAAAGTGTAGGAACATTAACAATTAGAGTGCACCCATGAAACCATGTGTGAAATAATTTCTTAATCTTTCATCCCTTATCACTTTTTTTTAGGTGCTCCCCCGACATCCAAGCAAGGATGGAGGCAGCCTGGTGACCTTGGAGTCTGTCCTTGGAGATCTGAGGCCTGGAGGGCCCTGGGTTACTTTGGCTGTCCTGCTGTGGGGCAGCTGCTTCCTCTGTGGTCACAGAGGACAAGGCTGAAAGGGTCACAGGTAAGGGGGATTCAGAAGGGCCGGACACCCTCAGAGTCCTGAGTGAAGGTCCCAGGGGTGTCCAACAGCCAATCCTCCTCCCTTTGAATGCCCGAGGGCCCCTGCCTGACATCTTGAGGAGAAGGGGCACGGAGGGAGGTTGAGGTGCCCTGTCCCCTTCTCGTGTAGCCACAACAAGATCTCACCCATGGCTACAGCGGTGGAGTGCAGGTCTGCGCACATTTCCGACAAAAATTTGGTGTTCTGCTAGATGAGGTTCTCCTTGGCATTCCCCATGAAGCAGAACCACTTAGTCAGAGAACAAGCAGACAGACTCCCGCCTCACATGCCACACTGTTGAGGGCCTTCGCCATCCCTGCCTGATGTTCCCTCGTCTCTCGCTGCATCTGCAGCATCATGTGCAAGGCCAATCCCAGAAGCTCATCATCCAACTTGGACGTCACAGATGCCTCTTCCCCAGCAGTCCTCCGAGTGCCAGTGAGCTTGGCTGACCCTGCCTCCTCCTGCTGTGGACACGTGTCCGTGCAGTGACCACCAGAATGTGAGACCCTGCCTAAACAAAGATAGGTGGAGGGACAGGTAGATTTGAGGAGGCGGGGAGGCTGCAGAAGGATTTGGACAGGTTAGGAGAATGGGCAAAGAAGTGGCAGGTGGAATACAATGTGGGGAAGTGTGAGGTCATGCACTTTGGTAGGAAGAATAGAGGCATAGACTATTTTCTAAATAGGGAGAGAATTCAGAAATCTGGAGTGCAAAGGGACTTGGGAGTCCTAGTCCAGGATTCTCTTAAAGTTAACTTACAGGTTGATGCGGTAGTTAGGAAGGCAAATGCAATGTTGGCATTTATTTTGAGAGGACTAGAATATAAAAGCAGGGATGTGCTGCTGAGGCTTTATAAGACCACATTTAGAATATTGTGAGCAATTTTGGGCCCCATATCTCAGGAAGGATGTGCTGGCCCTGGAGAGGGTCCAGAGGAGGTTCACGAGAACGATCCCAGGAATGAAAGGCTCAACATATGAGGAATGTTTGAGGACTCTGGGTCTATACTCGATGGAATTTAGAAGGATAAGGGGGGATCTGATTGAAACTTACAGAATACTGAAAGGCCTGGATAGAGTGAACGTGGGGAAGATGTTTCCATTAGTAGGAGAGACTAGGACCCGAGGGCACAGCCTCAGAGTAAAGGGAAGACCTTTTAGAACAGAGGTGAGGAGAAACTTCTTTAGCCAGAGAGTGGTGAATCTATGGAATTCATTGCCACAGAAGGCTGTGGAGGCCAGGTCATTGAGTATATTTAAGACCGAGATAGATAGGTTCTTGATTGGTAAGGGGATCAAAGGTTACGGGGTGAAGGCGGGAGAATGGGGTTGAGAAACTTATCAGCCATGATTGAATGGCAGAGCAGACTCGATGGGCCGAATGGCCTAATTTCTGCTCCTATTTCTTATGGTCTTATGATCTAAACTAGATCAGTACCCACTGAGGTTTGTGTCTCTGGGCTGGTGGAGGGAGCTGGTGACGACTCTCCAGTTGCTCTTTCTTCCTCTTCCCCAATGTCCTTGGTCCTCTGTACTGCTGGACAAGGTTTCCTCTTCTGGCCTTCCCCTCTTCCTGCTGGCACCTGTAAGTGAGACAGGACAGAGCGAGTGACTGCATGAGCTGCCTCCAACATGGAGGAACGCATGACCCTTAGGTTTCTATGTGACTACATTATGCATAGATTGTACTGGATGGAGGCTGCCCACCGACCTCTCCATCTGGACAGTCTCAGTCCGGTTCCTCCGCTGCCAGCTGGGCTGCCCACTCCTCAAACTCTGCAAGGTTCTTTAGTTCAAGCGGGCCCCTTCCTGTCTTCCCTCTCTGTCTCTCTCTCCTGTTGTTCCATAACATTCCCTGTGCAAACAGACAAGGTGGAGTTGAGAGCAATTGGGTTTCAGGTATCTCTTTCATTCTTCCACTCTTACAAGTAACCCACTAGATTGGGTACCATGTGACTGCAGGTTGTTCACAAGGGTTATGGGGCAGCACCCACCAGAGTGGTGAACCCATGAGATAGAAGGATAAGGCTCACAGAGGCATGTCATTAGCAGTGCTTGCTGGTGCCTAAGCCCCTTTTCTCCCCCCATTCCCACCAACCCCCAGACAGTATCTGAGCTCTCTGTGGAAGGGTCAGGGACCTGCAGTGGCCTCTCCATCTGCAGACTAGATGGACTGCAGTGGGTCTATGAGGCATCACTTTATCATTGTTGAGCAGCAATTTTATGCATGGGCCACAAGGATGATGTCCTTGCCACTGAGGCCCTTGAGCTCTTTACCATTCAGTAAATTGAATGTGAGCAATTGAGGGTTCACTTACCCTGGCAGCAAAGATGAGGTCATTCATCCATTTCTGGTACTACAGGGCAGTCCTCCGGTGGAGGCCAGGGGCACTGACCACCCTGGCAACTTCCTCCCATGCAGGGTTGGTCACATGGCTCGGCATCCTCCTTCCATCCTTGGGGTACAGGACACCCCTCCTGGCCTCCACTGTGTTGAGCAGCACATTGAGGGAAGCATTGCTGAGCCTGGGAGCCAACACTACCTGGGATCCACCAGGCCATCTCCTCCTCCATGGTGAGTTCACGACAGAGAAGTTGATGCCCAGGAGCCTTTTAAATATAGCGCCCGGATATGACATCCATCCCGCCCTACCGTACAATACATCAGGAGACCCCCGACTGCATAATTAATGAGCCCAGCACGATTTGGTGCAAATTCCCATTGAGCTCTACGGTGGGAAACTCTCAGTTCCCGCCCCCACAACGGGACTTAGGCTTGGAATGGGAAATCCTGGCCATGAACTTAACTTTTCTTAACGACAGAACCTCACCGCTAAAAAACAGGTTCTCACCATCAGAACTATTGATGGGAAGATGGCTGCGAACACAACTCCAGCTCTACAACAAACACTACAACCTAACATGATCTCAGAAAGTTAGGAAGCATCAGGGACAACAAAGAGACAGTCAAGCTCATAATTTCAACTTCAGCACAGAGCACGAGAGTTGAAAGTGCTACAGCCCAGGGAGAGAGTGTGGATACGAGATCAACAGAAAGAAAGCACTGTTAAAGAAAGAGCTCCACAACTGAGATCTTATAGAGTTGAGCCAGACCAGGGCAATATCAGAAGGAACCAAAGAGCCTTGATATCACTGGGAAGGAAACCAGTGGAACCTTGGACATATTATTTAAATCCCAATGGATTTAACCAGAAACTCTACAACCACCCAGGTGGAAGACACTCCTATTGAATGACAAGAGAGTGTAGTTCGTCCTCAACCTTGAAATGAAATCAGGATCAGATAAGGGAGATTGGTCAAAGCACCACAGAGACTAACCCTGTGAAGTCTGAGACTTTAGGGGGAATTGTAGGAGGATGTATATAGTTGGGATTGTCATGAAGCTATTAATGTATATAATATTATTAGAAAATATTTTTCTTTTAAAATAGAGGTTTAGTCTGTGGGTGTGTCTTAATTGGATTAAAGCCAGCTAGTCTGGATGCTTTGATATGTACTAGTTTTGGTATGTAAGAGAGATAGTGTGCATTTGCGTTCTTTGAATACAGCATTCAAGAAGTGGGGTAAAAACTTGATGCCTATCTAGCAGCCACCAAGTAAAATGTTTATATTGCAAATAAAATTGGTACAATGAATGGCGTTTCATTGTTAGAGAGGTTTAGTTCAGAGGTTGTTGATACAATGAGAATTAACATTCAATGGGCATGATAGATATAACTTCAGCAGTTTTCGGGTGTGCAGAGCAGAGGCAATGTAAGATCAAAAGGCAGCTGTAAGCCTCCAACTGGCTCCACAGGTTTTGAATTCATAAGGGTAAAATGCTTTGTCTAGTGTTTGGTTAAGTCTATGGGTTGCTGTTGCCTTAGTGGAATGGAGATTAGTTAGGAAATTTGTTAAAAACTATGATGGTAATAATTTGTAGCCATGTATATTACTAACCTGTGTAAATTAATAAAATGTTTCATTTAGTTTAAAGTAAAACCTTGAGAACTGATGGTCTGATTCCTGAATTTAGAGTCATCTCAAACATAACACTTAAAATTATAGGTTATGATAGTTGTTTAAAGTTTCCCTCTGGGATTTTTAAATAACTCTGCTTTACCAACTGCATTGGTCGTAACAGGGATAAAGACTTGCGGGGAGATGTAGAGTAAAGGATTAACATTAGGAGCACCTGATACTGATGTAACTTTGATGCAATGTCACATGACTAAGAGACTGAAATTTGGTGGGAAGCAGAAGTAAGACTTCGTCTAGAGGACTGAGATGTATATTGACCTGTAAATAAACAAGAATGGTTTTTACAAATAACCGTCTGGCAGCATTCATAGGGTAATAGGCAAACCCTAAAGAAACTCCATCTAGACTCTGAATCCAATACTGAGGAGAATAAGGAAATGTATATCCCACTATATCAGAACTGTTTACTATTCATTCATGCATCTTACATAAATAAAACCAAGTATTTGTTCAAAGCCTATGTCTTGATTCAGTAATAGTTTGTTCAGTCTACCATTTGGAGGGGAAAATGTACATGATAGAACGTGATACATTCTTGAAGCCATTGTATTGAATTTAATTCTCTGTTATGATCCCTTGGTCATGTTACTATTTACATAGATATTGGGAAGAAAACAAGGCACTTTAGATCTTAGGGGACTGTTATGATGTGGCAGGTGGTATGTGCCAGGCAGAACAAATCCACAAGGGAGACTTGGCCACCCTATCACAATAGTCTTGCAATTTGTATTTGTTACAAGAAGATTTGTGCACTGAATACCAAAGTAATGAGTCCACTAACAACTTCAGAGATTTCTAAAAATTAAATTAAAACATTTGTTAAACAAAAAAAAGAATTCAAACACACACATAAGATTACAGTTACTTGATATCAGAACAAATCCCAAAATTCCAACTTAACCTGACTTCCAACTACACACCGCCTTTAAGGTAACAGTTCAAAATAGATTTTAAATTTAAATAAGCAGTCCAGTAAGGCTGCCACAGCACCCACTGGACTTCCAAAGGCTTTTAACACAACTTTAGTTGCTGGACACAGCAGACTTCTGCAAAAGTGGCTTAGAGGCTTTTTCACCAAGGCTGCTTCACATGGTGTACCTTTCAAAATGTTACACAGCCACCCCCCCCCACCCCACCACAGTTTTTAATTCATTCATGGGATGTGGGCTTCACTGGCTGGGCCAGCATTTATTGCCCAACCCTAGTTTCCCTTGAGAAGGTGGTGGTGAGCACCTTCTTGAACCACTGCAGTCTATGTGGTGTAGGTACACCCACAGTGCTGTTAGAGAGAGTTTTAGGATTTTGACCCAGCAATGGTGATATATTTCCAAGTCAGGACTGTGAGTGACTTGGAGGGGAACCTCCAGGTGGTGGTGTTCTCATGTATCTGCTGCCCTTATCCTTCTAAATGTTAGTGGTTGTGGGTTTGGAAGGTGCTGTCTAAGCAGCCTTGGTGAATTCCTGCACTGCATCAAGAAGAGAAAAAGTGGGCAAAGGAATTTGAGAAACGTGTGGCAATAACTAAAAATGAAGTTTAAACTCCTGGCTTGTTTGTAGACTTGCAGTTAACATCAAGCCATATCAAAATGTAGAATGCTGAACAGTATTGCTGCATAAACGTGCCAATGTCTGAAATGCTTATAGTGAAACTTAAGTGTTTGAGTTAGACTGCACCTTGAGTATTATGTCCAGGTTTGATCGCTTAAGATAAAAGGGAAAAATTCAAAACCTGGAAGTGGTGGAGAGCATAGTCACTCCCCTGTCCCCAAAAATCAGAGAACTCAGATGTGAGGAAAGACAGGAAAAATCAGAATTCCTTGGTCTTAGTGGCAACTGTATATCACAAGATATTAAATAGTATGGAAAACATGAAATGTCAGCAATACTTGAACGCAATGCCAATGGGACAGAGCTTAGATTCAAACTGCCAATGGGTAGATATATGGAATGACATCTGATAGAACTTCTTGCACAAAGTATGATCAACATGTGGAATGGCTGGAGATGAAAACCTCAAAAATTGATCAAGGTACAATTGGATGTTGCAATAGTTCTTTATTTTCTGGATGCATGAGTTAACAAGCATTAAAGTGCCTTTGTTATCTGTTCTTATCTTGAGCTGTGGTTTTATTTATTCTTTGAGATGGATCTCATCAGCTATCCTGCTGTATCTAATGACCTGACAGAGAGTTCAACATTTAGGTTAACAGACTTAAGTGTTTGCAGTACATCTTGAAGTATGTGCTTTTATTAATTAATTCTAATGAATTTAATTTTAAGCTTATTTTTCTAAGACTGAAATGGGTAGTCTAAACAAACCAAAGTTTATATTTTTAAACAGATGTGCCAGAGAGGATGCTGAGATCAGAGAATGCACAATCGACAGCTGTGGACCAGAGTAGTGACACAGAGACAAAGAAAGGAAGGACATTTAATCGCTCAGATCGAAGCTCCAGATCATCACAAACCAGTCCAAAACCACCACAGAAATGGTGAGAAACTGGTGCAAGCTAAACCACTTAATTGTGAGAAATGAAGAGATAGGAATCAGGTTATCAAAGTGAGAATAAAGTTTATTTTATATAGTTTTCAAAAACAGTTTCAAAGGTGGAAAATTTGGGCCACAAAATTCAATTCTGCAGTACCTGGGTTTTCAGTGCTACAAGGAGTAGGCCCCCGCATAGATGATGGTTATTTGGCCACATAACTGCACCCAGAACAAGAGTTAACATCTTCAGAAGGGATGGGGAAGAAATTTAAAGAAAACATTTTGGGGAAAACTTTGTCACCATTATGTGTGGCATGAAGTGGTAGAACAGAGGTGATACCCATTACTGCTTCCAAACCGTGCCATGCCACTGTGAAGAGGCAAAAAAAATACCACCTAGGACTAGGTGTATCACGGTGGGAGTGGGGGAAACTCAGAGCACACAGGGTTTGCACCTAGGGAGGCCTCGTGTCCTGTAGCAGGAGGATGACACTCGTAGACTTTTGATCTGGAATGGGAACCCTGGCCTAGGAATACTGCGGATAGTTTGGTGCCTCCAAAGAGCTAATTCAGCAGACTGGCGTTGAACAATGAATTTTCTCTGCCTTCAGAATGCAATAACATACTGGGTGGCGCATTTATCCACCAAGTTGACAAGGAATTCTAGAACCCAAACATCTCATCTGTAAACTTGTCTTGCTAATCTGTCAGGAGATCCATTGAAGTCACATTCTCATAGCTTACCGATCCCTCCCATTGCAATAATTGTGAAAAGTCTTGGCTCTGGTTGTTCCCCTCACTCTGTGTTTGTCTGTCTCATTGTAAATCTCTCTCATTCTCCCCACAGTACTGCTAAAAAACAACAGAAGATGAATGTGAGTAGGAGCCTGCTGCTGAAGAGAAAACTTCCACAGGATGTAAGTGGGGAGTAAATGAAATGAATTTGAAGCATTTATTCTTTTGATTTTACGATTTTAAATCAAGAACATAAGGTTGTCTTCTTTCTTATGGCTGCTGTAGATGTAGAACAACAACTATAATTTTACTTCCATGTGGTTGAGTCAGACAATTGTGTCAGGAGTAGCAGACTATATCGCTGTGATGTCTCCTTTATAGTTGTGAATTTGTCAAGGCCTAAGTGCCACCAATGTTGAAAAGAACAGAAGAACAGTCAAAGTAAATCCAAAATTGGTTGCTCAAGTGCTGCAATGATTGGGTCTTAAAACCTCCAGGATGTAGGAGGAAGGGAAAATTGAATCCCCTGGCAGAACCACCATTTCTACAGTTAGTTTTATAAATCGATAATTGATAATATATTTAAGGATGAGATTGACAGATTTTCAGTCTCTGAGGGGATAAAGGCATACAGGAAGAGGCTGGGGAAATGGGTTTGAGGCAGAAGATCAGCCATGATCTAGTTGAATGGCAGAGCAGGCTTGAAGGGCCAAATGGCCTACTCCTGCTCCTATTTCCTATGTTCCTAACAGTACAGAGATTGAATCAGGGATTTTCTTGGTCTTTTTGTCTCAGAATTGCACCATGATTAAATCTGGGTACTTTACCAAATAATGGAGTCATCATACATAATGCTGTTTGGAGGAGGGAAAAGCAGGTAAGTTGACCCTTTCCAGTGCATTGTTTGAGTAAGAGAGATGGAGAATGGTAGCAGAGCTGCTGTCCCAGAGCAGGAATCAGTCAACAGAGAAGTAAATAAAGCCAGAAACCTTTTCTATTAAATTTTACTTTAAAGCTCCTGACCCAACTTCCTGTAACGTTTTTACATTTCCCATATTTGTGATCCCTCTGAATGAGATTGTCAAATCAAAGTTGGATAAGGCATATTCCCACTATTTTGGTTTGAAGTTGTACAAATTCACGTGACTAGGACTCTTGCGGGCAGCAGATAGCAGGGAACTACACCCCATCATTCTGGACTGGATTCAGACTCACGTTTCCACAGTGGAATGACAAGGGAGAACCCATGGCACTACAGGAGTTTGGTGTTCTCTTTCAGGTTTGGGAGAGAATGAAAGTGCTGGAGGAGAACATGTGGAGAAGCAAACAGAGTGCAATTGAAAATCTTCAGTCTGAGACTCGTCGGAACCTTGAGAAGCAGCTTTCAGCCCAGAAGAGACTTCACCTGCATTCAGACAGCAAGAAAAATGGTAACAGAAGCAAAGGTTTGTGGTCTGGCTAAAACACTTCACACAAACTGAAATAGTCAAGTTTTTGATTGCCATTTTACTGCCAAGTTTCTCCCCATCTTGCCCAAAGGCAGTGATTCCTACTGGGGTACATGGGCGCTGGGATACATGGGGAAAGGGTGGCATAGTGGTATTGTCACCAGACTAGTAATCTAGAGACCCAGGGTAACTCATTGGGGACCTGGGTTCAAATACCACCATGGCAGGTGGTGAAATTTGAATTCAATAAAAAACTGGAATGAACCCATTGTCGATTGTCGATCAAACCCATCTGGTTCACTAATGTCCCTTATGGAAGGAAACCTGCCACCCTCACCTGGTCTGGCCTATGTGCGACTCCAGACCCACAGCAACGTGGTTGACTATTAAATGCCCTCTGAAATGGCCTAGCAAGCCACTCAATTGTATCAAACTGCTTTAAAGCCTAAAAAGAATGAAACTGGACTGACCACCTGGCATCGACCTAGGCACCGGAAATGACAATGGCAAATGCAGCCCTGTCCTCCCTGCAAAGTCCTCCATGCTAACATCTGGGTGCTTGTGCCAAAGTTGTGAGAGCTGTCTCATAGACTAGTCAAACATAGCCATACTCATGGAATCGTACTTTACATACCTTCCCAGACACCACCATCAACATCCCCACATTTGTCCTGTCCCACTGGCAGAATAGACCCGGCAGAGGTGGTGGGACAGTGGTTTACAGTTGGGAGGGAATTGCCCTGGGAGGCCTCAACATAAGCTGCAGACCGCATGAAGTCTCATGGCGTCAGGTCCAACATAGGCAAGGAAATCTCCTGCTGATTACCACATACCCACTGACCACCACCCCCAACCACCGCCTCAGCTGATGAATCAGTACTTCTCTATCTTGAAAACCACTTGGAGGAAGCACTGAGGGTGGCAAGGCCACAGAATGTACTCTGGGTGGGGAACTTCAAGTGGCTCGGTAGCACCACTACAGATCGAGCTGGCCGATTCCTAAAGGACATAGCTGCTAGAATAGGTCTGCAGCAGGTGGTGAGGGAATCAACGAGAGGGAAAAATATACCTGATCTCACCCTCACCAACCTGCCTGCCGCAGATGCATCTGTCCATGATAATATCGGGAGTGACCACAGCACAGTCCAGCGAAATCTTGCCTTCACATTGATACCCTCCAGCTTGTTGTGTGGCACTACCATCATGCTAAATGGGATAGATTTCGAACAGATCTAGCAACTCAAGACTGGGTATCCATGAGGCTCTGTGGGCCATTAGCAGCAGCAGCAGAATTGTACTCAACCACAATCTGTAACCTCATGGCCTGGCATATCCCCCACTCTTCCATTACGACCAGTCAAAGGGATCAATCCTGGTTCAATGAAGATTGCAGGAGGGCATACCAGGTGCAGCATCAGGCATACCTAAAAATGAGGTGTCAAGCTGGTGAAGCTATAACAGAGGACTACCCGCATGCCAAACCGCATAAGCAGCAAGTGATACACAGAGCTAAGCAATCCCACAGCCAACAGATTAGATCTAAGCTCTGCAGTCCTGCCACATCCAGCCGTGAATGGTGGTAGACAGTTAAACAAATCACTGGAGAAGGAGGCTCCACAACTATCCCCATCCTCAATGATGGGGAGCCCAGCACAAGTGCAAAAGATAAGGCTGAAGCATTTGCTACAATCTTCAGCCAGAAGTGTCGAGTGGATGATCCATCATGGCCTCCTCCGGTGGTCCCCTACATCACAGATGCCAGTCTTCAGCCAATTCTATTCACTCCACATGATAGCAAGAAACAGCTGAAGGCACTGGATACTACAAAGGCTATGGGATCTGACAATATTCCGGTAATAGTACTGAAGACTTATGCTCCAGAACTTACCACGCCCTAGCCAAGCTGTTCCAATAAGCTACAATACTGGCACCTGCCCGGCAATGTGGAAAATTGCCCAGGTGTGTCTCGTTGACAAAAAGCAGGACAAGTCCAACCTGGCCAATTACCACCCCATAAGTCTACACTCGATCATCAGTAAAGTGCTATCAAGCTATACTTGCTTAGCAATAACCTGCTCACTGATGCCCACTTTGGGTTCTGCCAGGGCCAATCACCTCCTGAGCTCATTATAGCTTTGGCTCAAGCATGTACAAAAGAGCTGAACTCCAGAGGTGAGGTGAGAGTGACTGCCCTTGACATCAAGACAGAGTTGACTGAGTGTGGCATCAAGGAGCCCTAGCAAAACTGGAGTCAATGGGAATTGGGGGGAAAACTCTCCGCTGGTTGGAGACAAACCTAGCACAAAGGAAGATGGCTGTGGTTGTTTGAGGTCAATCATCTCATCTCCAGGACATCACTGCAGGAGCTCCTCAGGGTAGTGTCCTAGGCCCAACCATCTTCAGCTGCTTCTTTAATGACCTTCCTTCCATCATAAGGTGGGATTGTTTGCTGATGATTGCACAATGCTCAGCGCCATTTGCGACTCCTCAGATACTGAAGCAGTCCATGTCCAAATGCAGCAAGACCTGGACAATACCCAGGCTTGGGCTGACAAGTGGCTAGTAACATGCGCGCCACACAGGCAATGACCATCTCCAACAAGAGAGAATCTAACCATCACCCTTTGACATTCAATGGCATTATCAATGCTGAATCCCACACTATCAACATCCTGGGGGTTACCATTAACCAGAAACTGAACTGGACTAGCCATATAAATACTGTGGCTACAAGAGCAGGTCAGAGGCTAGGAATCCGGTGGTGGGTAACTCACCTCCTGACTCCCCAAAATCTATCCACCATCTACAAGGCACAAGTCAGGAGTGTGATAGAATACTCTCCACTTGCCTGGATGAGTGCAGCTCCAAAAACATTCAAGAATCTTGACATCATCCAGGACAAAGCAGTCCACTTGATAGGCACCCCATTCACAAACAGTCACTCCCTCCCCCACCGATGCATAGTGCCGACAGTGTGTACCATCTACAAGATGCACTGCAGGAACTCACCAATGCTCCTTAGACAGCACCTTCCAAACCTGCAACCACAACCATCTTAAAGGACAAGGGCAGCAGATATATGGAAACACCGCCACCTGGAAGCTCCCCTCCAAGGCACTCACCACCCTGACTTGGAAATATATTGCCGTTCCTTCACTGTCGCTGGGTCAAAATCCTGGAACTCCCTCCATAACAGCACTGTGGGTGTACCTACACCACATGGACTGCAGCGGTTCAAGAAGGCAGCTCACCACCACCTTCTCAATGGCAATTAGGGATGGGCAATTAATGCTGGCCCAGCCGGCGATGCCCACATCCCATAAATGAATAAAGAAAAGGTCCGTTTCAAACACACATGGCTTAGCAAATTCAACATTAGAAAGCTTAGTCTCAGCCGGAGCCCTCACTCCAAATCCTGTTGTTAACTTTCATGCCAAATATCCATCTTTCACGGGGATGTTCAGAGTTTTCAGGAAATGTCTGCATTTGTGGAAGAAAATCAATGCGACTACTGACTCTCTTCCTCAGCACTACTCTTGTCTCCGTCCCTCAACATCAATCTTGGCTTTTGCCTCCCTCCTTCTTAGCACCACATCCACCTCTTAAAGGATTAGCTGCTACCTCATGTGAGTGGAAATTCTTGAGAGATCAGGAATTCCCACCCAAAATACAATGACATTCAATCCCCCACTACAGAAGCGGGAGATAGAAGCCAAGAGAGGTCAAATGTGGAGGAAGAGGAACTCCCTTGCTGACTCTGTCCCTAATCCGGGAATAAAGTGATTTACCTAAAAGGGGCAGGTATCCACAGCTGAGACAGCTTAAAGTCAGAGTTGCACCTGGATGGGACTGAAAATAAAGTCATAGAGGTCTACAGCACAGAAAAAGGCCCTTCAGCCCATCAAGTCTGCGCCGGTCAAACAAGTATCTAATTATTCTAATCCTATTTTCCGGCACTAGGCCCATAGCCTTGAATGCCATGACATCGCAAGTGCACATCCAAATACTTCTTCAATGTTTCTACCTCGACCACCCTTTCAGGCAGTGAGTTCCAGATTCCCACCATCCTCTGGGTGAAAAAATTCTTCCTCACATCCCCTCTAAATTTCCTGCCCCTCACCTTAAATCTATGCCTGCTGGCTATTGATCCCTCCACCAAGGGGAAAAGTTCCTTCCTGTCTACCCTATCTATGCCCCTCATAACTTTATACACCTCAATCATGTACCCCCTTAATCTCCTCTCCTTCAGGGAAAATAACCCCAGCCTATCCAATGTCTCCTCATAACTAAAACTCTCCAGCACAA
This sequence comes from Cetorhinus maximus, assembly GCF_964194155.1. Taxonomy (NCBI): domain Eukaryota; kingdom Metazoa; phylum Chordata; class Chondrichthyes; order Lamniformes; family Cetorhinidae; genus Cetorhinus; species Cetorhinus maximus. Next base: position 87,274,537 of record NC_135887.1, read on the forward strand.
GCAACATCCTGGTAAATCTCCTCTGCATTCTCTCTAGTGCAATCACATCCTTCCTACAATGCAGATTCCAGAACTGCATGCAATACTCTAGCTGTGGCCTAACCAGCGTTTTATACAGTTCCAGCATAACCTCCCTGCTCTTATATTCTATGCCTCGGCTAATAAAGGCAAGTATCTCATATGCCTTCTTAACCATCTCATCTACCTATCCTGCTACCTTAATGGACTGGTGGACATTTACACCAAGGTCCTTCTGATCCTCGATACTTCCCAGGGTCCTACCATTCATCGTGTATTCCTGTGCCTTGTTTGTCCTGCCCAAGTGCATCACCTCACACTTATCCGGATTAAATTCCATTTGCCACTGATCAGCCCATCTGACCAGCCCGTCTATATCCTCCTGTAATCTAAAGCTAATCTCCTCACTATTTGCCACCCCACCAATTTTCGTGTCATCCGTGAACTTATTGACCAACCCTCCTACATTCAAGTCCAAATCGTTTATATATACCACAAACAGCAAGGGACCCAACACTGATCCCTGTGGAACCCCACTGGACACAGGCACCCAGTCACAGAAACATCCCTCGACCATCACCCTCTGCTTCCTGCACTCAGCCAATTCTGGATCCAATTTGCCAAATTGCCTTGGATCCCATGGGCTCTTACCTTCGTTATCAGTCTCCCATGCAGGACCTTATCAAAAGCCTTGCTGAAGTCCAAGTAGACTACGTCAAATGCATTGCCCTCATCTACACACCTGGTCACTTCTTCAAAAAATTAGAAAAGGTGCAATATATTTTTTACCTGAATTCGGGCAAATTTCTTTTTATTCTTTGGGATGTGGGTGTCACTGACATAGCCAGCATTTGTTGCCTACCCCTAATTGCCCATGAACTAGGCCATTTCAGTGGGCAGTTGAGAGTAAACTACAGTGCTGTTGGTCTGGAGTTGCACGTAGACCAGAACAAGTAGGTTTGCCAGACTTCCTTCCCTAAAGGACATTAGTGAACCAGATGTATTTGTATGACAATCAATGATAGTTTCACGGCCACCATTACTGAGTCTAACTTTCAATTCTATTTTTTTAATTAACTGAATTCAAATTCCACCAGCTGCCATGGTGGGTTATAAATCCACATTCTCAAAGCACTAGCCTGGATCTCTGGATTACTAAACCAGTGTCATTACTGCTACACTACCTTCTCCCCTCAGGGGTAAGTTCACTGTTACAGAGATCAGTTTCTCTTGTTGTGGATTATAGTTGCACTATTAATACTTGGGATCGTCCCTAGGCCTAGGGAAGGGTCCAAGCCTAGAACAGGTCCCAAGCCTGCTCTTGGCAGACATACATCCTGCTGGTCTTACCAGGGTGCTTCAGGTGGCTTTCCCAGAAACACTTCTCGACACACTCCCAAACTAGCCATGCGATGTAATGCAATGAGGACAGTGTAAAAAGGTTTCCACCAATTTCAGGAGCACCATATGTCAATAGACCCATCAAATTGGGTTCTGCTCCCCTGTCAGAACCATTCTAGAATTATTATCCCTACCCCCAACACCCTGGCTGACACAATTTTAAGCTCCCATTTCTAATATTCAGGGATGTTTGCATTATCAGTTGTGTTTTGGTAATTTTTTAAGCTGTTGGATTTTGCTAGTTTTCCAGGTTGACACGTAGGTATCAAAAATGCCAAACTTGACAAAAATTCATACTAAGAATTCCCTAAAGCCACACAGTCACCCCTCATTACTTACAGCTTCTACAACCTTGTAATATGTGTGTCCCTGTACTTAATTCGCAGTCTCTCAGATGATGCTGTAGGTGGGGTTTTAGAGTAGGCGCAGAAAAGAGGGAGCAAAATATCGTGTTTAAGAAATTAATAGAATTGAGTTGGTTTAAAGTAATTCTATACAAGTAACCCTTGAGCAAGTGACTACTTATGAAGTTGGTCTTTGCAAAAACAAGACTGAGCAACCTGAGTGAGCTTCACCTGTGCAGGAGAAACTTGCTCCTCCAAGGGAGGGGCATTTTCCTGATGGAATTCAGGGGACCAGAAGAGGGAAGGAGGTTGAGAGGAAATTATTTAAACAACTTAATGTTTACAGGAGATTCATCATCATGAAGGAGACACATGCAGCATAGAAGAGCTGGTCACAGGTTCACTCATATAATTTCCCACTTGCTAAGCTTTCCATTCACAACTATTATTATGGTCAGATGGAAGCCAGACACAGTCCCTAGAGGAGGAAAAGTCACCTTTACTCACATATTTCCCAGTGTCCCAGCTGTAGAACAGTAATGGTGCGTGTGTAGGGGCCATCCTCAGCAGACACAAGCAGCTTTAAGGAGATGAAAAATACAATAAATTATACTGCAAGCCATATTTGTTGGCTTGCAATCACACAATGATACAAATGAAATGTCGTCATGATGATGACCAAAGATGCCCCTTAATAATTAAAAGATAAGCCTGAGCCATACAAACATGAAATTCCCAAATTTGATATTGGGTCTGTACCATTAGCTAAGAGCATTTTGTTTCTACTCCCATTCACCAGCCATTGATCCCAAATCCAAAGTGTATGTGTATAGACATTAGCCGATGATTGGAACTGTATAGATTGTGATGATTCCTATGGCCAGAATCTTCGGGTCGACGTGAGGGGGCGGTCCTCACTCGCCGACGTGTAAAATGACACGCGGTGATGTTGGCCGTGCGTCCCGATGTCATTGCGCATCATTCTGATCCTCAGTTTGGCGCGCCCGCCAAACTGTCAAAGGCCTATTAAGGCCATTTAAAAACTAATTAAAGTGAATAACTGAGCTGCCTGTCCAACCTTAAGGTTGGTGGGCAGGCGAAACGCCCAGGCGGCCTTTGGCATTTATCATGAAACCTCATCCACAGGCGGGATGAGGTTTCATGAAGTGTTTATAAATTGAGTGAGAGTTTTTATTAAAGTTCATTGACATGTCCCAGCTCATGTGACACTGTCACATGAGGGGCCATGTCTTAAATTTTTTTTTTCTTTATTAAAATCTTTAAAAATCAAACTAATCTGCGCTCTTTCACACGCATGCGTGAAAGAGCTCAGGCCTCGACTCAGCCTACTCCCCCCGCCCACACAGGGAGCGCTCAGCACTTCCGGGTGCGCATCATGCTGGGTGGGCCTTAATTGACCTACCCACATAAAATGGCGGCATGCAGCCAATTGCAGGTGGCAATCAGCTGCGCGCCCACTGCCACCCAACCCCCCGACCGGAAGAAAATTTTCCCCTATGATCTCATAGCTTGTTGTCAACTCATGCTGGTTCACAAATGACCAAGAGGCAACTGCTGTCACTAAAACCGTATCCCAAAAGGATGATTTCAGAAAAGGAGAGAAAATTGCCCCAAAAAAATGCATATGTTCATTTACTCATGTCTTTCTCTGTCCCTGGTAGATGAAATCTGTTTTCCAGCACTGTTCATGCCAATGAAGGTTGGACAGGTTTTCACTCCAAAGGCTCGTTTGTACTTTCACCCATCAGGATCAGCTGGCTTCTTCCGCCTAACACAAGCACCATCAGTTATCAGCCTCCCGCCTCTGGGCAGCAGTACTGTATCCTTCACAGAGCATTGCATATTGGTATTAAAACAATAGAGTAAAACATCTAAAAGGTTGTATTGTTGCTGCAAAGGTCAGGTTACTGGTCAGGGTTATATTGTGCAGTGCTGGTCACACAGAATATTATTGCCCTTGAGAAGATACATAGAGTAATAATGAAGATGATTCCACATATCAGGAATTTCAGTTTTGAGGAAATGTTAAGAGGGCTAAATTTGACTTTGTGCTATCATGGTTGATAGTGAATCAGCAGCTCCTTTTACATCTCCCACAATTTTTAGTTGCACTGACTTTAGGAGGCTGAGCATCTGAGATGAAAAAAATCCATGAACTTCTGGCACAGCATAAGAAGCATGCCAGTCTCTACATTATCCTAGCTTCATCTTGTTTTAGTTGGTAACACTCATTCAGAAAGTTGTGGTTTCAAGCATCACTCCAAAACAACCTAGGGTGACTTCTCTGTATCTCACTGAGACTACTGCATTGTTGGAGGTGCTGTCTTTCGAATGGTTCAGTGAAATGAAAACTTTGTTTGTGTTTTCCAGTGGTTCAAATGGATGTAAAAGTTTCCATCATATTTACCTCAGAACTTCAGCTGTCCTGGCCAACATTCTACCTCAACTAGCACCAATAAAAATAGATTTAAAGGCCACCTCATTTGATGTTTATGGGACTTGCTGTGTGCAAAAGTGACTCTTGTTTTTTGCCAAATAGCAATAATGCTACCTCAAAGTAATTGGTTATGGAAAGTTTGAGGTAGTGATAGGATGCTGTAGAAAATTTAGATTCATTCTTACCCATAATTCATTCTTCTCAGTCTGCTAACCTTAACTATGCTATTCAGAGGGTGTCTGTTCTGAATCTCCTGAACCCAGGAGTAACGTTGCCAATAACCCCAGCTATTGAGGGTAACCCCACCTCCAAAGAAGATGAAAAAATAGTCAACAAACTGATACCTGATCCATCCCCCATAAATCATTCATGGACAGGTGGTGAGGGTAGGCCAGAGGAGAAATATTGATTGAACCAAGATTTTGAAGATATGAAGACTTTCATTAAATCTGCTGATGGTCCCATTCCATTTTTTTCCTCTTGTTCAAAAATACTGACTCTTGCTGGGATACAGATTCCATGGATATCTACAGTTGTCTGATACCTTATACAATTGGTTATTATTAATGTGGAAGCCTAAATAGTGAGTGTCAGCAGGCTGTTGGGTTGTGGAAAGCATCACAGTCAAACCTCATCCTGTTTTGACCTGATGGTCCTACACATCTGCTTTGATGAGGCAATCAGTAGTGGGAATTATGGCTGTTTTGTTTCCCCCTCACTTCCCCAGGATTTTCAACCAATTGTAGTGCCCTATCACTGACTCAGCTGAGATTATTGTTAGTGTAATGTTAATTCCATTCATGGCATGTCTCAGGAGTGATAAGAGACATCAGGATTCAGGGAAGAGTAAATTCAGAAGCAGTCAGAGAAAAGTCAAGGCTGTAGTGCAGATTAACAATTTAGATAAAAATAAGCAGGGGGCCAAGAAGATAACAAAGGTGATAGGGCATTAGTGATTAAGGTGACATCCGAGAAAAATGTTAAAGAAAAAGGCACTATAAATGCGCAAAGCATTCACAACAAAACAGGTGAAGTAATAGCACAGATAGAAATAAATTGGTTTGATCTAATTGCCATTACAGAGACATGGTTGCAGTGTCAGGGAGATATAATAATTCTCATAATGTTATTGGAATTTATTGTAAAATAGTCGTATCTGTGTATGTGTGTGAGAGAGACTTAATTGGATTAAAGGCAAATGGTCTGAAGGCTTTGATGTGGTAGAAGATGAGCTAGGTTTGAAATGTTAAGTAGGTAAACATAGGTGTCAAGGGAATATTTGCATTTTTAAATAAGCCAGACTCGGTTGTTTTCAAAAGAGGGAGTGAAATGTGTCACTTAGCCAGGTGAAGTTTAGAAAGAGTGTGTTTATTTTTCCCAAAAATTACTGGTAAAACTTAATACTATAAGAGATTTTTATTATCAGAAAGGTAAAGTCCAAAGAAATAGCGAAATAATGGAAATTTGCATTCAAAGGGGAAAATATGTATAAAGGAGCGAAGGTTGTGTGTAAGGGAAAGATTTTTAAGATCTAACAAGTGTGAAAAGCCTTCAGCATCTACACCTCAAGCTGCTGTCTTCAAAGAACTGAAGTTAAGAAAACTCATGTTGAATTCGACTGGTTCAGGGTATTCATTGTGTGTCACCTTGCCTGGGTCTTTTAAAATCTATGTGTCTTACTGTTGCCTTAACAAAAGTGTAACTGGGGGTTAACTTAATTAGGGGATTAGAAGTTATCATAGTAGTAATTTGTAGATCTATATATGTATTTAAAATCATTTCTTCTATTAATAAATGTTTAACCTAGTTTTGTAAAAACCTATAAGACTTGGTGGTCTTATTACTATTGAATTCAAGGCGCACATCTCGAAATTTATACAAACTGCAAAACAAGTTCTGGCAGTTGTTTCAAGTTTTCCTCTGGGATTTGAACAACTCAGCATTTACCATCGGCTGTGCCATAACAGCAGAGTGACCAAGGTTGGGGAACTAAATATTCCAGGATAATGGTACTTTACTTTTCAAAGAAACAGGCAAAATGGAAAGGGCGAAGAAGTTAGCCCTGATAATGAATGGGATAAAGACAGTAGAGATAAAGGATCTCAGCTCAGAAAATCAAGATATAAAATCGGTAGAGCTTAGCAATGACAAGGATCACAAAACACTGGAGGGAGTACTTTATAGGCCCTTAAAAATAGTTGTAGTATGTTAATCAGTATAAATTAGTAAATTAGAGGTGCATAGAACAAGAGTAATACAGTAATCATGGGGGTCTTTAATCTTCATGTGGACTCATCAAGCCAAATTTTCTGTGATGGTGTGGAGACAAGTTCATGAAATGCATTCAGGATAGTTTTCTGGATTGATATATCAAGGAACCAACTATGGAATAGGCTATTTTAGATCTACTATTGTGCAATTAGAAACAGTTAATTAATAACCATGTAGTTAAGAAGCCTCTGGGGAAGAACATTCATAATATTATAGAATTTTATATTGATTTTGAGAGTGATTTAGTTAAGTGCAAAACTATGTTCTTAAACCTGAGCAAAGCAAACTACGTAGATATAAAGGGTGAGTTGGCCAAGGTAGATTGCTCAAAGTCTCAAAAAAGGAATGAAACCGGACGGACAACCCGTCATCAATCTAAGCACCGGAAATGACAACGGCAAACCCAGCCCTGTCTACCTAGTAAAGTCCTCCTTACTAACATCTGGGGGCTAGTGCCAAGATTGGGAGAGCTGTTTCACAGACTAGTCAAGCAACAGCCTAACATAGTCATCCTCACAGAATCATATCTTACAGATGTCCCAGACATCACCGTCACCATCCCTGGGTGTGTCCTGTCCCACCAGCAGAGATGGCAGCATAGTGGTAAACAGTCAGGAGGGAGTTGCCCTGGGAGTCCTCAACATCGATTCCAGTCCCCATGAGGTCTCAAGGCATCAGGTCAAACATGGGCAAGGAAACCTCCTACTGATTACCACGTACTGTTCTCCCTCAGTTGATGGGACAGCATGTTAAACAACACTTGGAGGAAGCACTGAGGGTAGCAAGGATGCAGAATGTACTCTGGGTGGGGGACTCCAATGTCCACCACCAAGAGTGGCTTGGTAGCACCACTATTGGCCGAGCTGGCCAAGTCCCAAAGGACATAGTGTTGGTCTGGGTCTGTGACAGGTGGTGAGGGAACCAACAAGAGGGAAAAGCATACTTGATCTCATCCTCACCAACCTGCCTGCCGTAGATGCATCTGAGCAAGACAGTATCAGTAGGAGTGACCACCACACAGTCCTTGTGGAGACGAAGTCCCACCTTCACATTGAGAATACCCTCCATTATGTTGTGTGGCACCGTGTTAAATGGGATAGATTTCAAACAGATCTAGCAACTGAAGACTGGGCATCCATGAGGCGCAGTGGAACATCAGGAGTAGCAGATTTGTACTCGAACACAATCTGTAACCTCATGTCCCAGCATATCCCCCACTCTACCATTACCATCAAGCCAGGGATCAACCCTGATTCAATGAAGAGTACAGGAAGCCAAGCCAGGTGCAGCACCAGGCATACCTAAAAATGAGGTGTCAACCTGGTGGAGCTAGAACACAGGACTATTTGCGTGCCTAACAACATAAACAGCAAGTGATAGACATAGCTAAACGATCCCACAACCAACGAGTCAGATCTAAGCTCTGCAGTCCTGCCACATCCAGTCGTGAATGGTGGTGGGCAATTAAACAAATCACTGGAGGAGGAGGCTCCACAAATATCCCCATCCTCAGTGGATGATCCATCTCGGCCATCTCTGGAGTCCCCAGCATCACAGATGCCAATCTTCAGCCAATTTGATTCACTCCACGTGATACCAAGAACTGGCTGAAGGCACTGGATAGTGCAAATGCTATAGGCCTTGACAATATTCCAGCAATAGTACTGAAGACTTGTACTCCAGAACTTGTCGTGCCCCTAGCGAAGCTGTTCCAGTACAGCTACAACACTGGCATCTACCTGGCTATGTGGAAAATTGCCCAGATATGTTCTGTACACAAAAAGCAGGAGAAATTCAATCTGGCCAATTACCACCCCATCAGTCTACTCTCGACCATCAGCAAAGGTAAAAAAACCACAATGGGAGTTATGTACAGGCCTCCGAACAGTAATCAGGATGTGGGGCACAAGATACACCAGGAGATAGAAAAGGTGTTTAAGAAAGGCAAGGTTACAGTGATCATGGGGGATTTCAATATGCAGGTAGACTGGGAAAATCAGGTTGGTAGTGGATTCCAAGAAAAGGAATTTGTGGAATGTCTACGAGGTGGCTTTTTGGAGCAGCTTGTGGTGGAGCCCACTAGGGAACAGACAATTCTAGATTTAGTGATGTGTAATGAGGCAGATTTGATAAGGGAGCTTAAGGTGATGGAACCCTTAGGAGGAAGTGACCATAATATGATAGAATTTACCCTGCAATTTGAGAGGAGAAAGCTGGAATCAGATGTAACGGTATTACAGTTGAATAAAGGCAACTACAGAGGCATGAGGGAGGAGCTGGCCAGAATTGACTGGGAGATGAGCCTAGCAGGAAAGACAGTGGAACAGCAATGGCAGGAGTTTCTGGGAGTAATTTGGGAAACACAGCAAAAATTCATCCCTAGGAAGAAGAAGCATACTAAAGGGAGGACGAGGCAACCATGGCTGACAAGGGAAGTAAGGGGCAGCATAAAAGCTGAAGAGAAAGCATACAATGCGGCGAAGAGGAGTGGGAAACCAGGGGATTGGGAAGCCTACAAAGACCAACAGAGGACAACTAAAAAAGAAATAAGGAGGGAGAAGATTAAATATGAGGGTAAACTAGCCAGTAATATAAAAGAAGATTGCAAGAGTTTTTTTAGATATGTAAAGGGTAAGAGAGAGGCAAAAGTGGACATCGGGCCGCTGGAAAATGATGCTGGAGAAGTAGTAGTGGGGAGCAAAGAAATGGCGGAGGAACTGAATAGGTACTTTGCGTCAGTCTTCACAGTGGGAGACACGAGTGACATCCCCAAAGTTCAAGAGAGTCAGGGGGCAGAGGTGAGTATGGTGGCCATTACCGAGGAGAAGATGCCAGGAAAACTGAAAGGTCTGAAGGTGGATAAGTCATCTGGACCAGATGGATTACACCCCAGAGTTCTGAAGGAGATAGCTGAAGAGATAGTGAAGGTGTTAGTGGTGATCTTTCAGGAATCACTGGAGTCCGGGAGGGTCCCAGAGGACTGGAAAATCGCTAATGTTTAACCCCTGTTTAAGAAGGGGGTAGGGCAAAAGATGGGAAATTACAAGCCGATTAGCCTGACCTCGGTCGTTGGGAAGATTTTAGAGTCCGTTATTAAGGATGAGATTTCGGAATACTTGGAAGTGTATGGTAAAATCGGGCAAAGTCAGCATGGTTTCATCAAGGGGAGGTCATGCCTGACAAATCTGTTAGAATTCTTTGAGGAGGTAACGAGTAGGTTAGATAAAGGAGAGCCAATGGATGTTATCTACTTGGACTTCCAGAAGGCCTTTGACAAGGTGCCGCACAGGAGGCTGCTCAGTAAGATAAGAGCCCATGGTGTTAGAGGCAAGGTACTAGCATGGATAGAAGATTGGCTGTCTGGCAGGAGGCAGAGAGTGGGGATAAGGGGGTCCTTCTCAGGATGGCGGCTGGTGACTAGTGGAGTTCCACAGGGGTCAGTGTTGGGACCACAACTTTTCACTTTATACATTAATGATCTAGATGAAGGAACTGAGGGCATCCTGGCTAAGTTTGCAGATGATACAAAGATAGGTGGAGGGACAGGTAGTATTGAGGAGGCGGGGAGGCTGCAGAAGGATTTGGACAGGTTAGGAAAATGGGCAAAGAAGTGGCAGATGGAATACAACGTGGGGAAGTGTGAGGTCATGGAGTTTGGTAGGAAGAATAGAGGCATAGACTATTTTCTAAATGGGGGGAGAATTCAGAAATCTGGAGTGCAAAGGGACTTGGAAGTCCTAGTCCAGGATTCTCTTAAGGTTAACTTGCAGGTTGAGGGTTGAGTCAGTAGTTAGGAAGGCAAATGCAATGTTGGCATTTATTTCAAGAGGACTAGAATATAAAAGCAGGGATGTGCTGCTGAGGCTTTATAAGGCTCTGGTCAGACCACATTTAGAATATTGTGAGCAATTTTGGGCCCCGTATCTCAGAAAGGATGTTCTGGCCCTGGAGAGGGTCCAGAGGAGGTTCATGAGAACGATCCCAGAAATGAAAGGCTTAACATATGAGGAACGTTTGAGGACTCTGGGTCTATACTCAATGGAGTTTAGAAGGATAAGGGGGGATCTGATTGAAACTTACAGAATACTGAAAGGCCTGGATAGAGTGGACGTGGGGAAGATGTTTCCATTAGTAGGAGAAACTAGGACCTGAGGGCACAGCCTCAGAGTAAAGGGAAGACCTTTTAGAACAGAGATGAGGAGAAACTTCTTTAGCCAGAGAGTGGTGAATCTATGGAATTCATTGCCACAGAAGGCTGTGGAGGCCAGGTCATTGAGTGTATTTAAGACCGAGATAGATAGGTTCTTGACTGGTAAGGGGCTCAAAGGTTACGGGGAGAAGGCGGGAGAATGGGGTTGAGAAACTTATCAGCCATGATTGAATGGCGGAGCAGACTCGATGGGCCGAATGACCTAATTTCTGCTCCTAGGTCTTATGGTCTAAGTCAGGAATGTGATGGAATGCTCCCCACCTGCCTAGATGAGTGCAGCTCCCACAACTCTCAAGTAGCTTGACACCATCCAGGACAAATCAGCCTGCTCAATTGGCACCACATCCACAAACTTTCACTCCCTCCACCACCGACACACAGAAGCAGCAGTGTGTACCAGCTACAAGATGCACTGCAGGAATTCACCAAGGCTCCTTGGACAGCACCTTCCAAACCCACAACCACTACCATTTAGAAGGACAAGGGCAGCAGACAGATGGGAATACCACCAATTGGAAGTTCCCCTCCAAGTCAGTCACCATCCTGACTTGGAAATATAATGCCATTCCTTCACTGCTGCTGGGTCAAAATCCTGGAACTCCCTTCCTACCAGCACTGTGGATGTACCTACACCACATGGACTGCAGCAGTTTAAGAAGGCAGCTCACCACCACCTTGTTGAGGGCAACTAGGGATGGGCAATAAATCCTGGCCCAGCCAGTAAAGCCCACATCCCGTAAATGAATAAAAAAATGTAAAAAGATTAGTAAAAGGAAAAGATGAGTCCTTCAGAGGCAGAAACAAGAGAAATTAAGGAAATGACACTGATGCTAAATGCAAATGCTTTGTATCTGTCTTCACAGTAGAAAACACAAAAAACACTCTGCAAATAGTGTGGAACAAAAGATGTAGTGAAAAGGAGGAACTTGAGGGAATGAGTATTAATAAAGAAATAGCACATCAGAAAGTATAAGACTAAAAATCAACAACCTGATGGCCACATCCCAGGGCTTTAAAAGTGATTGCTATAGATATACTGAATGCATTTGATCTTCCAGAATTCTCCACGTTAGAATGCTGCCTGTGGATCCCAAGGTGGCAAACGTAACCCTACTACTCAAAAAAGGAGTGAGGAAGAAAACAGGAGACTACAAGCCAGTTAGTCTGACATCAGTATTAGGGGAAGTGCTGGGTTTTATTATTAGGGACATAGTATCAGGACACTTAGAAAATCATAGTGTGAATGGCCAGTGTGAACACAGACTTATTAAAGGAAAAACATTTCTGATAAATTTGTCAGAGATTTTTAAGGTTTTAACTTGCAAGATAAATAAGGGGAACCAGTGTATGTGTTGTATTAAACTTCCAAAAAACATTCAGTAAGGTGCCAAACAAGAACTTATTACACAATTAGGGCTCATAGGATTGCGGGTGATATATTGATATGGATTGAAGATATGGGTTGATCTACTGATGGGTTTTCTTACATTTGTATTCTAAACCAAGTGATGAAACCCAGCAACCATTAACATTTTTGGTTGCTCTTTTGCATTTGTGAACCAGTTATTAATGCTTCATGTGCCTGGAGCCTTTAATGAAAACAAAATGCTGTGGGTGCTGAAAACCTACAACAAAAGCAGAAAATTCTGGAAATACTCAGCAGGTCAGCCATCACCTGTAGAGCGAGAGAAACAGACTTAATGCATGAGGTTGATGGCTTCTCATCAGTCCTAATGAAAATTCATCAAACTGCAATGTTAATTCTTTCTCCCTCCATAGGTGCTGCCTGATCTGAGATTTCCAGATTTGCTGTTTTTGCCTTACATTCCTTAGTTCTTATCACCCACATATACCCCTGTATGCCATTGTTGTGTCTCAAGTGTTCTCGCTCACATTTTGTTACGTAAAAATAAATCTACCATCTTTATAATTTGTTTATTTAGATTCTCTGCAATTTTCAGTTCCCTTTACAATTCATTATACCTTCCCTTCTTTATTAAAATCATCTGAAAAACTTGGATAAACTATCTATTCCAAAATCTTGGTCATTTATATACAATGAAAAGCCCCAGCACCAATTCTTGGGGGGGGCGGAGGGAAACACATTTCACTGCTTACCAATTTATCTGTCTCTTTTATCCCAACTTTATCTGCTTTCTTCCACCTGACTTCCCATCTTTCCCACAAGGTTAATTCTAATTTCAGATGCCTTAATTCTTGCCAGCAGTCCCTTATGCAGAATTTTACCAAATGCCTTCTCAAAATCCATGCATATTATATCCATCGACTCTCCTTTATCCAAGTCAGTAGTTATCACATAACCTACCTTTCACAAAATCATACTGACCTGCCCTAGTCTGTTATACCTTTCTCAAGTATCGTGGCGGGGGTGTGTGTGCTCCCCTATTTTGACTCTGATAAGTTATAGGAATCTTCCGATGGCAAACTCACTTGAATATACTTATTTGGTTTATTATTTTCTCTTCTCGGTGTTTTCAGCTCTAATATCCTCAGGTGGAAGCCATCTGACTTCAATCCCATTATTTTGTTCATTTCATTTTTTCCCACTTTGAATTAAGCTTCAAGTTACCCTCTTTATCTAGTCTCTAGTTTTCAGTGTACCTCAAGCATTGCATCATCTTTCTGCATAGGACATGAGAATTCATTTAGCATTTCTGTCATGTCCCTATTCTGATTATCAAAATTAAATGTGTTTTTAATGAGCCTATCTGCTCTTTTGTGACTCTCTTTATTAATTTATGCTCCACTTTTGTCTTCTGTTTGAAGCTTCATTTCGATGTTGCTTTCTACCAGTTATATTTGTACTAAGATCATTAGCATTTGTCAAAGATGAAAATAAAATGTTATTTGATGTTTGAGAACTGTGACAGTTCAGAACATTATAAATTACGTTATTTCTATCAGAAGTATGGCAGAAGCATTTTCTTTGATTATCTTAACCAGTTTTCCATGAATTTGTCAGAGCAATAGTTTTCCTTTTTTTGCCCCTTCATCTCACCTAAAATTTCAGTTGTGGATGGTGTTTTCCAGTGCACCAGCTGTAATCCAGTACCCTTCCCACATGGCCATTCTAAATCTTTTTGTGAAGAGAATGTCAACAGCTTATTCAGCCATGGAGAGCATTACAGGCAAATCTCATTAAGAAGTCCACAAAAATACACTCTGCAGCAGTCACTGGATCGTGGCCCTGAGCAGGACACAAGATACGGATTCCTTGCAAACCTAAATGCACAACAGCCATTTGTAGCACATATATCAACGTACTCCAAGTAATTCCGCACATACAATAGTATTGCCTAAAATAAAGAGACATGTCGAAGCTTTTCATCTTGCACTCATCAGGACATTTCGCAAGAATACCATCACTGGTGTATTCTCCATGGCAACGACTCTACCAATCAGAGTCCACTTGCCAACCAATCAGTGCTCTCTTCACTTACAGTATAAATTGTTGCTTTCCCCTTATATTGGTATGCTTCAACATGTCTCTTTTTTTAGCAATTCTCAAATTCTATACTACCAAATTACTATTTATATATAGAATAGTTTAAATGTCTCAGTACACCAATGCATGGGGAAAACCATTGGGTGACTGCCATTTTACAATTAAATCATCAGCATGGGGATCAGGTTATATATACCATTTCATTGTTGGGGGAAGGAAGTGGTTCAGGCAAGGGAATACATTCTTTTAATCTAATAACTTACTGCTTAATTCATTTTAGCAGCAGAAAGGTGGAGTTTGTCGATTTCATTAGCCATATAGATTAATGTTGCGCACGGAACTTTGGATCTGAAGTATATAAATTGGATCAATAAAACTCCACTGGTTCAGTGGATAAACACGCCACTTTGTTATAAGTGGTTAACAACTGATCTGTGTCCCTAGATTTCTAGGATAACCAGTCATGTTTTGTATAACCTCCCTGATAATCAGACCCAGCTGGTCCTGCTATGTCTATGTTTCTGGCTTGTACAATCCTGAGCATACCAGCCCTATGACATACTTATTGCTAGCTCATGAGCCCTAAATGCTTTAGCTTTTTCTGCCATACCTATAGAAACACAACAAAAGGTGGTTAAAAAATTGCCCTCAGAATCCATTGACTTACAATACTGGTATGGGGGTCTGCTGTTTAATGCTTGTTACAGTGTCAGTTAGGGTGTCTATCAGAATGAAGGCCAAAGGAAGAATAAGTATACTACAAGCACTCTGCTGGGCCTGGTACTCTCTTCTGTCCCATCAGAGTCCTGCATTTGGAAGGCTTGTTTGTGGAGAGTGGGTGCATTCTCATACTTTCCCTCTTGTTATACAACAACAACTTGTATTTATTCGGCATATGTTTAACATAACAAATGCGCCAAGGTGCTTCATAGGACCAGTATAAAGCAAAATATTGCACCGAGCCACATAAAGAGACAATAGGGCAGATGACCGAATCTTGATCAAAGCTTGTTGATAGAGGTAGATATTAAGAACTGTTTTAAAGGAGGGCAGAGAGATTTAGGGAATAAATTTCAGAGCTTAGGGCCCAGGCAGCTGAAAGCATAGCCACTACTGGTGAAACGATTAAATTCGGGGTTGCTTTTGAGGCCAGAATTAGAGCAGCGCAGATAACTGGAAGGACTATAAAGCTAGAAGAGATTACAGAAATAAAAAAGCGCATGCCGTAAAGGGCTTTAAAAACAAGGATCAGAATTTTAAAATTAAGGTATTGAATCAGGAACCAGTGCAGATCAGTGAGCACAGAGGTGAATGGGATTTGGCATGAGTTGAGACACAAGCAGAAGAGATTGGATGACCTCAAGTTTACAGAGGTAGAACACAGAAGGTGGGCCAGGAATGCATTAGAATAGTGAAGTCTAGAGGTAACAAACATGGATGACATGTGCAATTTTCTTCAAAACCAAAAGCAATAGACTGCGTAGTTAAAATTGCTAACATGAAGGATACTACTAATCTGTTTATTATCGAGGTACTTATCATAAGCGTTGGGAAGACAAAACATGCATTATGCAGATGCTGTAAATGGAAGGAGTTAATTGTACAGTAGCAGGTTGTAGAATACCTACTAAAATAGTGCTCTTGGGAAGGGCAGGTATTAGGAAGCCTAACAGGCAACCTCGGGAAGCCAGTCAAATACCGTAAGAACGTATGGGTAAATAGTAAGTTTGTGCCAGCAATAGTTGCTGCACTGCATTAATATGAATACCAGTAGAGTTCCACACCATTTTGAACTTTTCTGATTCTGAACCCAGATCCTCAATACAGTGTTGCTGCTACTGACAGAATTAGTGACCTCCTCCAGCTGCCTGATTCATTCAGCTGATGTGCCATTGCAGAGGAAAGAAAAATGACAGCTCTGCTGCAGTAAGTTTCCCATGGCCTCCTCCTACAAGTGTGATGCCCTATTGCTGTTTTGGCTGCTCATTCACATTATCCTGCATTTGCAGAACAAACTTCAACAACAGAAATTTATTTCTGCTGCTGCAACCCTTTTAAACTTGCAGCAGCGCAGGAATTCCGTGTCCCCAGCTGAACGAGGGCTCAATAGGTCCCATTGAATAACATTCGACGCTTGCCCACATGTCGAAAATGGATAGACCCCAGAAATGCAGCTATGTTCAGAGGCATTTTTAGTTGCATACAGACTGCACATCACCTGATTTAATTGGACCAATACGAAAAAATAGCCCAATGTGTTCAGGAGGTGGGGAGAAGGAAGAAAAGGAGAGAAAACTGGGTGAGGGACTGACAAAAAAAAAGCATGCCACATAGTTTAATGGGTTTGCAATTTCTGTTATACACAG
Organism: Cetorhinus maximus; assembly: GCF_964194155.1. Lineage (NCBI taxonomy): Eukaryota > Metazoa > Chordata > Chondrichthyes > Lamniformes > Cetorhinidae > Cetorhinus > Cetorhinus maximus. The sequence goes on from NC_135887.1 coordinate 87,291,071, forward strand.
TCTACTGATCAAGTGTCACTTTCATTTTTCCAGCGGAAGGGCAGTTCCTGTCTCATGTAACTCATCAACCAACCGTAATAAATAGGTTTGTCTAAACTCGTTTGATTTAAAATAAGGAAAAAATCTTGGGGTGTGTTTCCTTTCCGTTGCCCGCCCGCTTTTATAGACCAACGAGTATTTTTAAAATATCAGTGTGGATGACACACGTTCCAGCCAGGAACCTGCTCCTGTGCCTCACAACCTCCACTGAACCGGCATTTAGCGATCTTCTATTCTCTGCAGAGGCTGATTCTTATTCGTGTCGTAAGTCAGGCAGTTCTGACGATTTCAGCTTGGAAGTGTTGAGTCCCCCGTGGATGCGCGTTAATCGCCTTTACGCTGCAGTGTCGGGTTACACAATGACGCATTCTTCAAGCTCTGTGCTGCCTTTTGTGGGTGGAGACGAGCCTGAAGCAACACCAATCACCTTTCCTTCACCACCATCTCTAAGCCGCCTCTCAGTTTACAGCCTCCTCGAGTGACCAACATTTCCCTGAAAATCGTGAATAAACGAGATGATCACCATCAGTTTCAACAATGGCAAGGAGAGCAAGTAAAAATTGGGCAGACGAGGAGATCAAAGGCTTGTTGTCCATTTGGAAAGATAGGTCCATCCAGGATCAACTGGCCGGGGCAGTGAGGAATAAAGATGTGTTCGTGAGGATCTCCAACAGCCTTAACGCCTTAGGGGTCAACCGGGACTGGAAGCAATGCCGAGCTAAAGTGAAGAACCTTAAATACGAATACAGGACCATGGTTAACCAGAGGAAATCTGGCAGGAGGTGCAAATCTATGCGCTTCTACAATGAAATTGACGCGGTGCTGGGGTGCCGATCTCTCCAGGCCAAAGGGCCACAGGACAGATCATCCCTCAATGTGACGATCAAACAAGAAGAGGAGAAATTGGAAAATGGCCCACCCCAGGCATCTTCAGCCTCTGAAAACGTCACAGGTAACCTTTTAATTCCGTCTGCAGCGAGAAAATCATAAATAACGGGAGTTATTTGATAAATGAGAAAGACCGTAAACGGAATTAATATTAATTATTTATAAAATATACAGAAAATAATTTCAGATAATTTTCAAGATATAAAATATGGATTTCTGAGGGTTCTCTTTTAGCTGTCAAAGCTTTTGATGCTCTGAAATACAGCACTGTAGAGTCATTAGTGCCCACTCACGCTGCATAGTAAAAGGGCTGACAACAAAACAGCAGTGGAGCTTTCAATTTTAAAAATTAAACGTGGATGGAATATTGTCATAATAAAAAAAATACCACAAAATTATTGATTTAAACGTTATAGTTAATATGTTTAATATTTCAGGTACAGCAACGTGTGTCCTTATCTATAAAATCGTCACCTCCTTTAACATCCAAAGCACAGATTGCAGTCAGAAGAGGTGATTTTCTGATCACGTGTTCCTGATGAGTGGTGTTCATGGGGAGCAGTTTCAGGCCAATACCTGTTTTCCCCATTAACTAATTTGGGGCATTTTACTGTGTTAAAGTCGCTATATATTGCAAGTTGTTAATTTAAATGAATGGAAAATTGAGGCCTCTTGAATTTCTGGTATCAGTGCTCTTTACCAGTGCAGCTCTATGTCATGACCACCTGATGGGAGAATCATTTTTAAAGTTTCCCTTAACATTCAAAGCACCACCCCCAGCAGTCGTCATCATTTTTAACATTCACAGCAGGTTATAGAAGTCCTAAGTGTAAAAAAAATCAGTCTTTATCTCCCTCCAGCCAAATAAATGTCCGCTGGCTCATTTATGACATCCTCCTAGTCCTCCAGCCTTTTTATTCATTCACGGGATGTGGATGTCACTGGCTAGGGCAGCATTTATTGTCCATCCCTAATTGCCCTTGAGAAGGTGGTGGTGAGCTGCCTTCTTGAACCGATGCAGTCCCTGTGATATTGTCCAGGTCTTGCTGCATTTGGACATGGACTGCTTCAGTATCTGAGGAGTCATGAATGGTGCTGAACATTGTGCAATCATCAGCAAACATCCCCACTTCTGATCTTATGATGGAAGGAAGGTCATTGAAGAAGCAGCTGAAGATGGTTGGGCCTAGGACACTACCCTGAGGAACTCCTGAAGTGAGATGACTGGAGCTGAGATGACTGACCTTCAACAACCACAACTATCTTCCTTTGTCCTAGGTATGACTCCAACCAGCAGAGAGTTTTCCCCCTGATTCCCATTGACCCCAGTTTTGCTAGGGTTCCTTGATGCCACACTCGGTCAAATGCTGCCTTGATGTCAAGGGCAGTCATTCTCACCTCACCTCTGGAGTTCAGCTCTTTTGTCCATGTTTGACCAAGGCTATAATGAGGTCAGCAGATGAGTGACCCTGGCGGAACCCAAACTGAGCATCAGTGAGCAGGTTATTGCTGAGCAAGTGCCACTTGATAGCACTGTTGATGACCCCTTCCATCACTTTGCTGATGATCGAGGGTATTCCGATGTGGCGGTAATGGGCCGGGTTGGATTTGTCCTGCTTTTTGTGTACAGGACAAAACTGGGCAATTTTCCACATTGCCAGGTAGATACTAGTGTTGTACAAATGTGTCTCTTGTCACTCATTAGGAACTGAACAAAAGAGCTGAACTCCAGAGGTGAGGTGAGATGAGAATGACTGCCCTTGACATCAAGGCAGCATTTGACCGAGTATGGCATCAAGGAACCCTAGCAAAACTGGAGTCAATGGGAATCAGGGGGGAAACTCTGTGCTGGTTGGAGTCATACCTAGGACAAAAGAAGATAGTTGTGGTTGTTGGAGGTCAATTAATATGAAAGAAAAGACTGCCTTTAAAAAGTGCCCTGTTACATTGCTCAGAAATATCTCATACAATTAATTATTTTGAAATCCAGTGACTGCTGCTCACCTACTCAGACATGTATCTTTTAAATTTATGCACAGTGTTAGGACAATTATATATTCATAGAAATTTACAGCACTGAAGGACGCTATTCCAACAAGTAGATATCCAGCCTAATCCTTCTTTCCATCTCTTGGTGTGTAGCTACTTCAGATGCATAGCCAAGTACTTTTTAAATATTATCAAGGTTTCTGCCTCTACCACCCTTTCAGTGAGTTCCAAATCCGCACCACTGTTGGATGAAAAAAAATTTCTCCTGAATCCCCGCTAGACCTTGTACCTCATACTCTAAATCCATGCTTCCTGATTTTGGACTCATCAACAAAGGGGATTAGCACCTCCCTCTCCATTTCCATCTAGACGCCTCATAATTTTATACATTTCAGTTAGGTGTTCCCGAGCCTCCTCTGTTCCAAGCCACGCATCATCCTGACTTGGAGCTATATCACTGTTGCTTCGCTGTCACTGGATCAAAATCCTGGAACTCCCTTCATGACAGCACTGTGGGTGCACCTACACCACATGGACTGCAGTGGTACAAGAAGGTGGCTCACCACCACCTTCTTAAGGACAATTAGGGATGGGTTACAAATGCTGGCCTTGCCAGAGATGCTCACATCCCATGAAAGATTTTTGAAAACTGACTGCGCTTCTCCTGCAGCTATATACATACACAGTGCTGGTCCTGTCTCATTGTTCAGCTGTGCTTATTAGTCTGTGCTTCTTTATATGTCTAGCATTGCACCACTGGGAGGCCTGCTGCATTCAGCCATTCAGTCTTGTCAATGTAGTGATCAACTCTGGCTGATCATGGCCCTCTAGTGTGAGACAGCTCTATGTGTCACTGTGGATGTTGGTCCCTGGTTATGCTCGATGCATTGATTTGCCACATTGCTTTATACCTCATGGATTGCACTTAGGACATAAAGGCTTGCAGTTATGAATGCCATTTACCTTGCCAAACCACAGCAGGTATTGAAATGCTTCCGGCACAGCATCTATGTTTGTGCAACCACTCTGTGGCTTCTGACTTCCTGGATCACCTCCAGCCATGTCTTCTTTGTGAGGCTTGTTGACCCCCTCCCATGCACTGCAAACATAAAGCTCTCTTATTCCCTCAGCACCTGCAGGAGGACTTTCAGGGAGCCATGACTGAACCATAGAATCACCCTTCCTCTGACCTCAGCCCTTCCACAACCACTCTTGTTCTGCATCCCTTCAAATGCCCTCTATGTTTGCAGCCTGTATGAAAAAGTAGACTGGTCTTTAAATATGGCACCTTCCTTTGAACTGCCTGAAAGTCCTCTGCCCAACACCTGTTTTGGCCAGCTTTTAGCCTACTGGATATTAATTGGATGCAGAAGGGAAAATCACAGATGATATCCCACCACATGCCCATGTGGCCGCAGACCTGCAATTGACCCTGGTGTCGGGACTTCCTTTCAATTGGCAAAATCCAGCCCTATGGGTGTGCTAATGCACTGCCACCAATTGCAACAGATAATTATTGCTTTCCCATTGACTTGGTTAGTTACAGAAATGAGGAACTGGCTTACACAGCCCAGAAGGTCTGAAGTTCTATTCCTAGTCTGTGCCAAGCTTCTGATCTAATTCAGGATGGTGATAAAGGCCTTAGTGCCCCTGATTTAGGGAAGGGAAATTTAGTCAGACTTTTCTGTTTCTGATTGGTATCCGGTGAACCTGGAGATAATACGCATGACTGGATGTGGGATAAGGATAGGATTGGATTTGGGGGAGGTGGTGGCATAGTGGTATTGTTACTGGACTAGTGTTCTAGATATCCAGGGTAATGCTCTGGGCACCTGGGTTCGAATCCCACCATGAATTCAATAAAAATCTGGAATTAAAAGTCCGATGATGACCACAAAACCATTGCCGATTTTCGTAATGTCCTTTAGGGATGGAAATCTGCTGCTCTTACATGACCTGCATGCGACTCCAGACCCACAGCAATGTGGTTGACTCTTAAATGCTCTCTGAACAAGGGCAATAAATGCTGGCCTAGCCAACGATGCCCACATCCCATAAACAAAAATATATATATTTAGGTTAGATATCCTGCCGATGCTCACTAAATAAATAATGGCCACTGGATGAGCTATCTCACCTGTGGAACTGTACTCCAATAAACACCTTGGAGAGAGATGTGGGAGAAAACTGTTTAGAAAAAAAACTGGTTTGCAGATATGAATCTTCATGAGAACAGTGTTAACTGCATGCTCTAACTACTGATCTCTCCACCCAAATTTATAATGAGGGAGGAGGACACATCTTGTTGGCTGAGCACTGACAGACTGTAAATCTTAACTCTCACAGCATGCTATGTCCAACCAGCTGTTGCCATCAGCAGAGATGAGGAAGAAGGTAAAGTTCTGCCTGAACCACAGTCTGGAGCAGGCAGTGTTACAGGTATGTATAAACAACAGTGATGATGGAAAGGCAAGGAATAAATGCCAACATGTACCCAAACTAGTGATTGATGCAAGTAATAATATTGTGAGCAGAGAGAATGGCGTTCTTTTTTGCATGGAGGGGTGTGGGTGGGGAAATGGTAAGAATCTCTTTGTGATTGCTTTCACACAGTGGTAAATTGGAATCAACAATGGTGGGTTGAAACTGACTCCATTCCCTGTGGTAGAATCCATAATCAGATACATCAGCTAGAAAGATCAGCAATTCTCTTGGGATTGATTGCTGACTTACCAGCTAACCTTTCTGACTGCTGGGACGTAGAGGGACAGAACAGGCTGGGGTTTTCTCATTCAGTTGCAGGCCAATGCTTTATTGGGTAGAGTGACCCTAGCTGAACGAAAGTGGAAAACTTACTATTTTCTGGTGAGCTGCATGGTTTTAGATTGTTAAACTCCTGTAATACCCCTACAAATGCTTAGAGGTCCCTCAGCTTTGGCTATTGTAAACTTGCTCCTAAGCTGTTTGGACTTAAGTGGGTGGTGGAGGGGGGGTGCCCCTATAGAGGTAGGATGTGTATCCCATATTAGCAAAACAGAAGCTCTACCTGCGAATATTTCTTGGTAGTTTGGAGACTGTCAAATATGGCGATGGGTTTCTGCAATCTGTCAGACACATGGCTGACTGAAAGAGAGGGAATGGCAATATTCATTAAATTCAGTGCTTGATTCCCTGTTTTCACATCTCTGCTGGTCAAAGTATAGACAAGTTTAGCCTGTTACCTTTACTAGTCTTAGTGTCTGTACTCCAGAGAAATCCTTCTTCTCAGTTTTCTTTTGGTGTCTCCTTAAGATGCTGACTTATGTTGGAGCAGTTTCCCTCTGGTACCTTATCAAAATAAACTCCAATAATATGGGAACCTAGAGAAAGCATTTTGGTGGGGCTGTTGCCCTATGGAGAGCATCATAGCCAAGGACAAGCCAACTCCCACTTGATAATCACAAGCATTTTCCAGAAGTAATCTTTTTGCTTGTGATAATTTGATGATCATCAATATTATCTGCATACTAGAAAATCTGTTGTAGCATTGCTCACAGGTGATGAGGAGGCTGGCGAGAGAGGCGATTACATACATCTGATCTTCTTGGCTCTGTCATTTCTTAGGTTTGGAGAGTAATCGATTGGCTAATCATGGTATGAATAATATCACAAGTACTAGATTGTGACCTAGTGATGGAAGGGCCTAATACTAGTATTATTCAAGTATTATTTTTGCATTGTCTCCACCCGTTGACAATGCATAATGTCCGTAATGTTGGTGCTTGCTATTCATCTGTCCCAGCCTGCCCTCTATCTTCCCCAACACTTAGACATCTCAGGCCAGGCCTTCTCCTTGAACTTTGCCAGTAAGCCAGCACTTCAGTTATGAAAGTGCAATGAGCCAAGGACATGAATTCTCAACTAATTCGGCTTTTAAGCTGCTTTATATTGTTCGCATGGGCCTTTCAAAAGGCTAGGAGAAACTCCACATTCATTACAGTCCCAGAAGTTTATATTTGTTACATATATAAAATTGATCATTTTGATTTTTTGCCCTATAAAATAAAGTTGAACAGACAATCAAAAAATGAAATTGAAGTCCAAAGGAGAAAATACTTAATATTATTTGATATCTGTGAGAAGGATGCACCATCCATGAACTAAGGAAGTTAAGGATGGTATCTAATTGAAAGAAAAATGTACAATGCTGCAAAGATTAGTGGTTGTCCAGAAGATTGGGAAAATTCTAGAAATTAGCAACGGGTGACTTAAGAAAAAAGGGAGACATTAGAGTTTGAGAGAAAACTAGTAAGAAATATAAAAACAGACAGTATAAACTTTGAAAAGTATATAAAAATGAAAATAATAGTGAAAGTGAGTGTTGGTCCTATAGAGATTGAGACTGGGGAATTAATAATGGGAAACAAGGAAATGGCAGAGAATTTGAATGTGTATTTTGTATCTGTCTTCACAACAGAAGACACATAAAGCTTCTCAAGAATAGTGGAAAATCAAGAGGTAAAAAGATGAGAGGAACTCAAAGCAATCACAATCATTAGAATACTGGGAAAGCTAATGGGACTAAAGGCTGACAAGTCCCTGGACCTGGTGGCCTGCATCTAGGGTCTTATAGAAAATGGTTGTAGAGATAAAGGATGCATTGGCTGTAATCTTCCACAGGTCCCTAGATTCTGGAAAGGTCTCAGCGGATCAGAAAACCCAAACCTAACATCTCTTTTCAAGAAAGGAGGGAGACAGAAAGCAGGAAACTATAGGGCAGGTAGCCTATAATTTGTCATTGGGAAAATGCTAGAATCCATTATTAAGGAGGTAGTAGTAGGACATTTAGAAAATCATAATACAATCAGCAGAGTCAACATGGTTTTGTGAAAAGGAAATCATGTTTGACAAATTTGTTAGAGTTATTTGAGGATGTAACAAGCAGGGTGGATAAAGGGGAGCTAATAGATGTAGTTTATTTGAATTTCCAAAAGGCATTTGATAAGGTTTCACAGAAAAGGTTACTATGCAAAATGAGAGCTCATGGTATTGGGGGTGATATATTAGAATGGATAGAAAGTTGGCTAACAGGAAGCAGAGAATTGAGATAAATGGGTCATTTTCTCGTTGGCAAACTGTAATAAGTGTAATGCCAAAGGGATCAGTGTTGGCGCCTCAACTATTTACTATCTATATTAGTGACTTGGATGAAGGGACCAAGTGTCTTGTAGCCAAATTTACTGACGATACAAAGATAGGTAGGAAAGCAAGTAATGAGTAGGATACGAAGAGTCTGCAAAGAGATATAGACAGCTTAATTGAGTGGGTGAAAATTTGGCAGGTGAAGTATAATGTGGGAAAATGAGAAGTTTTGGCAGCAAGGGTAGAAAAGTTTTCTCTCATGCTCTAATTTCTCCCTTTTTTCTTGAGTCACCCTTTGCTGGTTTCTAGAATTTTCCCAATCTTCTGACCTACCACTAATCTTTGCAGCATTGTATACTTTTTCTTTCAATTAGATACCAGAATGTTATTTAAATAGAGAGAGACTGCAGAATGCTGCTGTACAGGGAGATCTGGGTGTCCTTTTACATGAATCACAAAAAGTTAGCATGCAGGTACAGCAAGTGATTAGGAAAGCAAAGGGAATGTTGGCCTTTATTGCAAGGGTGATGGGCTATAAAAGTAGGGAAGTCTTGCTACAGCTGTACAGGGCCTTGGTGAGACTGCACTTTGAGTACCGTATACAGTTTTGGTCTCCTAACTTGAGAGATATGCTTGCATTGGAGGCAGTTCAGAGAAGGTTCACTATACTGATTCCTGGAATGAAGGGCTTGTCTTATGAGGAAAGGTTAACTAGGTTCGGCCTATACTCATTGGAGTTTAGAAGAATGAAAGGTGAGGTTATTGAAGCATATATGGTTCTGAGTGGCCTTGATAAGGTAGATGCCGCGTGGATGTTTCCCTTCGTGGAGGACTCTAGAACCTAGGGAGCACAGTTTCAAAATAAGGATCTCCCATTTAAGATGGAGATGAGGAGGAATTTCATCTCTTAGTGGGTCGCCAGGCTTTGGAATTCTCTTCCCTAGAGAGCAATGGAGGCCGGGTCATTGAATATATTCAAGACTGAGTGAGATAGGTTTTTGATCTACAAGGGAATTGAGGGTTATGGAGGGCAGGCAGGAAAGCAGAGTTGAGGTCACAATCAGATCAGCCATGTTCTTATTGAATGATGGAGCAGACTTAAGGGGCTGAATGGCCTACTCCAGCACCTATTTCTTATCGTCTTATTTCGGGCTTGGAACATGGAACTGAGCCTCAGAATATGGAATGTAATCCATACTGCGAGCAGATTAGAATTTGCCATTTATATCTGAGGCTTATGACATAGTGTAGGACAAATTAGATAAAGGATTCAGGTAGTTTTGTTATGTCTCATGAAGCACCTTCAGGCGAAGTGTTGTTGAATTTGTTGGCTTCTAATGGAACTCATTGAATGGTGTGGGTTCTAATGAGACTGGTTCATCTAAGTGCTATTGAGTTCTAATGGGAAAAGTTTGGTTGAGTTCTGTTGTGTTCTAATGGGACTGATACAACTTACTGTTCTCATTTACTATTTTTTTGATTTCTAATGTAGCAGAAACAGAAGGCCCTGTGGAAGAAGAGATGATTAGCACAGCCTCGGAGGCCCCTGCTGCAACAAGCAGAAAAAGGACTGAAGCTGAACATGGTATGTATCTGAGCAATGATCCGATAATTATGTTTAGTATGAGCTGGATAATTAAATAATTATTGTTTACAATTCTGTTACATTCACGCCTCACAAGTACCAGGCAATGACCACCCCCAACAGGAGAGAATCCGACCATCTCCCTTTGATATTCAATGGCATTACCATCACTGGATTTCCAGTATCCATATCCTGGGGTTTACCATTGACCAGAAACTGAACTGGACCAGCCATATAAATACTGTGGCTGCAAAAGCAGGTCAGGGGCTAGGAATTCTACAGCACGTAATTCACCTCCTGACTCCCCAAAGCCTGTCCACCATCTACAAGGCACAAGCCAGGAGTGTGATGGAATACTCTCCACTTGCCTGGATGAGTGCAGCTCCAACAACATTCATGAAATTCAATACCATCCAGAACAAAGTAACCTGCTTGATTGGCAGCCAACCACCACTTTAAATATTCACTCCCTCTACCTCTGATGCACAGTGTGTGCCATCCACAAGACACACTGCAGAAACTCATCAAGGCTCCTTCGACAGCACCTTCCAAACCCGCGTAATCTACCACCTAGTTGGACAAGGGCAGCAGATACCTGGAAAGACCACCACTCCAAATTCCCTCCAAGTCACTCATCATCCTGACTTGGAAATATGTTGCCATTCCTTCACTACTGCTGGGTCAAAATCCTAGAACTCCCTTCCTAACAGCGCTGTGGGCTTCAGCAGTTCAAGAAGATGGCTCACCTCCACCTTCTCAAGGACAATTAGGCATAGGCAATAAATGCTGGGCTAGCCAACAACATCTATATCCCGTGAAGGTAAAAAAAATCCAGCAAACTGTCAGGAAATACTGACACAGTCAATTCAGGTACAAGATTATGACCTAATTAGGGCAGGGCCTAATGCCAAATTACTTCACTCACTTATTTCTCTCTTATTTATGTATTCTCTCCACTCACTATCACTCCATAATGTTGGTGCCTTCTGTTCGCCAGTCCCAGCCTTCCCCAATCCTTAGAGGCCAGGCCTTCTCCTTGAACTTTGCCAGTAGAGTTATGAAAGCACAATGAGATGGGGATATGGATTTTGAACTGAATTGGCTTTTAAACTGCTATGTATTGTAACTGGACTTAAAGGGACAGTTGCCAAGTCAAAACTAAAGAAGAATATTTAATGTGTCATCATAATCATCACCAAACGTAGCACAAAGTTATAAAAATCAGAAGAGTCCTAAGATCCATCTTGGCTGATGTCTGCTGGGATTGCAGTAAGATGCAACTGGCCTTAGCACTACTGGGCAAGGGAGAAAAAAAAATCACAAAAGTTTTTGCTCCTGATCATTATCTGTTTTTGTACATGTCAAGTGGTGACTCTGGTAATCTTCATAATTTATTAACCTGTTGACAGTTACTGTTAAGGCTCAAATCACAAATAGCTGCTTTGGTGAAGTACCAAAGGTGGCTCCCAAGGAATTGGCACATATAGAATTATAGAATATTTACAGCACAGAAAAAGGCCATTCGGTCCTTTGTTTCCTTGCTAGCCCCTGCAGGAGCAATTCGCCTTCTGCCACTCCCCCATTTTCTCTTTCCCGGGGTAAAAAAAGAGAAGAGCATTGAGTAAAACGTAGGTTTGCGCTGATACATCAAGTGTCATCGTGGTTCGGTGGTAGCACTCTTGTCTGCAAGTCAGAAGGTTCTAGGTTCAAGATTCACTCCAGACAGCTGAGTACAGACTCTAGGCAGACAGTACAGTGCAGAACTGAGGGAATGCTGCATTGCGGGAGGTGATATGTTAAACAACAATCCCACCTTCCCTCATAGGTGGATATAAAAGATCCCATGACACTATTTGAAGAAGAGCAAGAGTGCCACTGTCCTGGCCAATATTTATTCTGCAACCAACATCACAAAAACAGATCATTTGGTAATGATCATATTGTTCATGGGAGTTTGCTGTATCCAAGTTGGCCTCACTTCCTACATTACAACAGTGCCTACACTTCAGAAGTATTTAAGCGGCTGTATAACACTGTGAAATGCCTTTGATTGTGAAAGGCACTATGTAAATTTTTTTTTATTCATTCATGGGATGTGGGCTTCGCTGGCTGGGCCAGCATTTATTGCCCATCCCTGGTTGCCCTTGATAAGGTGGTGGTGAGCTGCCTTCTTTAACCGCTGCATTCCATGTGGTGTAGGTACACCCACAGTGCTGTTAGGAAGGGAGTTCCAGGAAATTGACCCAGTGACAGTGAAGGTATGGCAATATATTTCCAAATCAGGATGGTGAGTGACTTGGAGGGGAACTTCCAGGTGGTGGTGTTCCCATCTTTCTGCTGCCCTTGTCCTTCTAGATGGTAGTGGTTATGGTATTTGGAAGGTGCTGTCTAAGGAGCCTTGGTGAATTCTTACAGTGCATCTTGTAGATCGTACGCATTGCTGCTACTGTGCGTCGGTGGTGGAGGGAGTGAATGTTTGTGGATGTGGTGCCAATCAAGCAGGCTGCTTTGTCCTGGATGGTGTCAAGCTTCTTGAATGTTGTGGGAGCTGCACTCATCCAGGCAAGTGGAGAGTATTCCATCACATTCCTGACTTGTACCTTGTAGGTGGTGGACAGCCTTTGGGGAGTCAGGATGCGAGTTACTCGTCGCACGATTCCTAGCCTCGGAGCTGCTCTTGTAGCCACAGTATTTATATGGCTAGTCCAGTTCAGTTTCTGGTCAACAGTAACCCCCAGGATGTTGATAGTGCGGGATTCAGTGATGGTAATGAATTGAATGTCAAGAGGCGATGTTTGGATTCTCTCTTGTTGGAGATGGTCATTGCCTGATACTTGTGTGGCACGAATGTTACTTGCCACTTGTCAGCCCTAGCCTGGATATTGTCCAGGTCTTGCTGCATTTGTACATGAACTGCTTCAGTATCTGAGGAGTCGCGAATGGTGCTGAACGTTGTGCAATCATCAGCAAACATCCCCACTTCTGACCTTATGATGAAAGGAAGGTCATTGATGAAGCAGCTGAAGATGGTTGGGCCTAGGACACTACCCTGAGGAACTCCTGCAATGATGTGCTGGAGCTGAGATGACTGACCTCCAACAACCACAACCACCTTCCTTTGTCCTAGGTGGAGAGTTTTCCCCCTGATTCCCATTGACTCCAGTTCTGTCAAGGGCAGTCACTCTCACCTCACCTTGGGAGTTCAGCTCTTTTGTCCATGTTAGAACCAAGGCTGTAATGAGGTCAGGAGCTGAGTGATCCTGGTGAAACCCAAACTGGGCATCAGTGAACAGATTATTGCTAAGCAAGTGCCACTTGATAGCACTGTTGATGACCCCTTCCATTACTTGACTGATGATCGAGAATAGACTGATGGGGCGGTAATTGGCCGGGTTGGATTTGTCCTGCTTTTTGTGTATAGAACATACCTGGGCAATTTTCCACATAGCCGCGTAGATGCCAGTGTTGTAGCTGTACTGGAACAGCTTGGCTAGGGGCCCAGCAAGTTCTGGAGCACAAGTCTTCAGCACTATTGCCGGAATGTTGTCAGGGCCCATACCCTTTGCAGTATCCAGTGCCTTCAGCCATTTCATGATATCATGTGGAGTGAATCGAATTGGCTGAAGACTGGCATCTGTGATGCTGCGGAGTTCCGGAGGAGGCCGCCATGGATCATCCACTCAGCACTTCTGGCTGAAGATTGTTGTGAATGCTTCAGCCTTATCTTTTGCACTGCTGTGCTGGGCTCCCCCAACATTGAGGATGGGGATATTTGTGGAGTCACCTCCTCCAGTGAGTTATTTAATTGTCCACCACCATTCACGACTGGATGTGGCAGGACTGCAGAGCTTGGATCTGATCTGTTAGTTGTGGGATCGCTTAGCTCTGTCTATCACTTGCTGCTTATGCTGTTTGGCATGCAAGTTGTCCTGTTCTATAGCTTCACCAGGTTGACACCTCATTTTTAGGTATGCCTGGTGCTGCTCCTGGCATACCTTCCTGCACTCTTCATTGAACCACGGTTGATCCCCTGGCTTGATGGTAATGGTAGTGTGGGGGATATGCCCGGCCATGAGGTTACAGATTGTGTTCAAGCACAATTCTGCTGCTGCTGATGGCCCACAGCGTCTCATGGATGCCCAGTCTTCAGTTGCTAGATCTGTTCGAAATCTATCCCATTTATCACGGTGATAGTGCCACACAACACGATGGAGGGTATCCTCAATGTGAAGGCTGAATTTCGTCTCCACAATGACTGTGCAGTGGTCACTCCTACTGATACTGTCATGGACAGATGCATCTGCGTCAGACAGGTTGGTGAGGATGAGGTCAAGTATGTTTTTCCTCTTGGTTCCCTCACCATCTGCCACAGACCCTGTCTAGCAGCTATGTCATTTAGGACTCGGCCAGCCCGGTCAGTAGTGGTGCTACCGAGCCACTCTTGGTGATGGACATTGAAGTCCCCCACCCAGAGAACATTCTGCACCCTTGCCACCCTCAGTGCTTCCTCGAAATGGGGTTCAACATGGAGGAGTACTGATTCATCAGCTGAGGGGGGGCAGTACGTGGTAATCAGCAGGAGGTTTCCTTGCCCATGTTTGACCTGATGCCATGAGACTTCATGGGGTCCGGAGTTGATGTTGAGGGCAACTCCCCCCTGACTGTATACCACTGTGCTACCAGCTCTGGTGATGGTGGTGTCTGGGACATTATCTTTTAAAGTATGATTCTGTGAGGATGACTATGTCAGGCTGTTGCTTGACTAGTCTATGAGACAGCTCTCCCAATTTTGGCACTAGCCCCTAGATGTTAGTAAGGAGGACTTTGCAGAGTCAACAGGGCTAGATTGCTGTTGTCGTTTCTGGTGCCTTGGTCGATGTCGGGTGGTCCGCTCGGTTTCATTCCTTTTTTGTGTCTTTGTAGTAGTTTGTTACAACTGAGTGGCTTGCTTGGCCATTTCGGAGGACATTTAAGAGTCAACCACATTGCTGTGGGTAGGCCAGACCAGGTAAGGACAACAGATTTCCATTAATGGACCAGATGGATTTTTACAACAATCGACAATGGTTTGATGGTCATCATTGGACTTTTAATTCCAGATTTTTAATGGATTCAAATTCCACCATCTGCCGTGGTGGGATTCGAACCTGAGTCCCCAGAGCATTACCCTGGGTCTCTGGATTACTAGTCCAGTGACAATACCACTACGCCATCGCCCCCCCCATCTTTTTTATCCCAAGTAATTTGATCATATCTCACTTAACTATCCTTTTTTGAAAACGTCTAGAGTGCTCAGTGCCAAAGAAGAGAATGAAGCTGAAGAAAGGAACCATGTTTCAGAGACACATTGGCACCATTATCAACACCTTCATGGACTATCAGAGGAAAGCTGAAGAAAGGTTCTACAAATGGGAGGAAGAGAGGCGGAGAGAGGAGCGTGAGCATGAGCTGCGGATTATCCAGTTGTTGCTTGATCATTCCAGATCCTCAATGATTCAAACACCTCAGACACCAGATTATCTGAGATCGTTGCACAGCCAGAACACCCACATGTTCACACCTCCTCCCTCAAACAATTAATATTTAGGATCTTTTTAATTGTTTAAATTACTTGCTGTCGATGGTGCTCTATTGTGACATCCTATGTTAGCCAGGAGCAGTTAAATTGCCGTTTCCCAGATTTATCCCCACCCACATTGGCAGCTCCTACAGGAAGTGGAAGAATGGTGAGTGGGTTAATAGAAAGAAAAGCTCCCCAGTGATTCAGTTGCACTATTCACTACCGGAAACAAACCAAGTAGGTCCCAGGTTCCATCCACAGGCAGTGCTGAGTTCGCTGACCTCAGTATAGGGGTGTTATAATTGACCTTTCCAGGCTTGGCTAGGGAGCAGAAAATCAGCCATGGTTCCCTCTCTGAATCATTATCCTGCCTAACTGTATGTGTGTATGCATATGTGTGTTGGACAAGGACAAGATTGGGCTTGGATGTAATGTCCCTCTCCCCAGAGTTAAAAAGCCTGTTGCCTTTTGTTGCTTAGCTTCACTTTCCTCAGTATCAGAAGCTACAAGCACCATGGACCTGTATCCCAGCAAATCCAGAGAGGAGGAAATATTAACTGTAAGAAAACAAACAATGGAAAGGAAGATTGACAGCATCTGAAAGAGAAAGGTTTGGGATGCATTTTGGGTGGGACTCTTCCTCGGGATATGCTCCTATGATGAAAAGTCTCACTTGAATGGCTAACTTGTCTTCTTTGATGCCGATTGACTATCGAAACACTTCCACCATTTCCTGTTTTTCTTTATAAAAGTTCATGTTTACCTGCTGCTCAGGTTGGTGACACTGTGGTTTTAAAATGTCTTGGAGAATCAGGACAGTATCCAGAACTGCAAAGGGTGATGAGTGACACTTAACGTGACAGGAATAATTGATTCATTGTATAAACTACCCACCTTTTATTTTGCTCTATGAAGATGTTTTCTCACTGGGAAACAATATCTTCAGATCGGATACAACAAACCCCTATATCTCAATGATTAAATACACCACATGGTGTGGTACTCTTCAGAAATGGTGAGGATTCTAGGTGTTCCAATTTTGATTTCCTGGTTGTACTGGGTACAACTAATTCACATGTGGCAGTTAGGGGAACAGTTAACCTCAGTTTCAATGGGTTAGGGAAAAAAATCATTCTAGGCTTGTTCATTTTTTACTATCCAGTGACCTCTGCTGGAAAGTATTTATGTGTCGGGTGAGAAAAGGATCAGGTTTAACTTCGATGGTGTGTGTCACAGTTGAATCACCTGCCCGTACATATTTGTACAGTCTGTTGGATGAGGTACCATACTGGCACCGTAGAACCATTCTCCAACAAGAGTCAGAGGAGGGGGGAAAACTGAATGAGAAAAAAGGGCGTTCAGGAATATTAATTTTCTTTAATGGATCAAATGAAATAGTTCACTGTATCGTAATCACAACACTTAACCTAATCTCCAAACACTGGTAATGGATGAAAAGTGTCATGACCAGTCATGAGCGGGTGAAGCTCTCTTCATTCTTATTTTAGGATAAAGCAATTGGTTTTACTTGGACACATTCCCTTATGTTAGGAAGACCATTATGTTTTGAGGAAACAACTAAAGTCTGATAAAAGAACATGTAAATTAAAGGACACTGTACTGAAATCTTGTATTATGACACATTATGATACAGTAACTATCCTGATAATGCAATGCAAGATCCAGCCTTGGAATATTGTATACATCATTTGATGCTGTATAAGTGAGTTCTTTCATCAGAATGCTCGTAGCACTCTTTTTCCTGTCACTCAAGTAATGAAAACAGCAAAACCAGCAGTTTTATGTTTCACTGAAAAATGAATCAAATGTTTATGTTACGTGTAAGCTGATTCATGATTTCTGGCTGATAGATTTGTTCAGTCAATTTACTTTTTGTTATAATCACTTTCCTTTTTTACACAGCACTGATTTGCTTAAATATATTTAAATTATAATATTAATCCTCCCATTTATTGAATCAAAGTGTCTCATAGTGCTATGCACAATGAAAATAGTGAGATTTAGGAAAATGTAGGAAAAACACTAGAGCACTCTGTATCCCACCAATAGCAGGAAAATGAATGGGATTAGTCAATTTTTTGAAGTATTAAATGAGGGAAGAATGTTGCCCAGAACACCAAGTAGAATTTTCTGCTCGTCTGAACCACTGGACAGACAGGCAGGTTCTTGTATTTACATCTCATGCAAAAGACAGCACCTCCAATAATGCAGCATCAGATTGTTTGCATAGAGTGGGGTTGAATTCATAAGTTTCTGACCCAGAGATGAGGGTGCCAGAAACTTTGCCAAGCCTCCTTAATTAATCCATGCACGTTCGTTTGATGCAACAGTACTCATAAGATGGCGTCCTCAGTAAAATTGCAGCTCGTATCCCTGCTTTACAATTCATAGTTCAGTAGCTCTGGAAAGTTACCTGAGCGGAGGTTCAGAGACAGCGAATGTTTTAATAAAGGAAAATAAAAACATGGAATTATTTTATGGCTGGTTGGTAGAGTGGTCCTTGAGCAAGTTGTTGAAGACATTTTAAGATTTATGCATGACTCCTTAATCTTCAACTAGTCTCATATACCAGATTTATTTAAATCTAGAAGAATAGCCATAATCAGAGAAATAAAAGTGATCCATTAATAAAGGACCCAAACTTTAAGACTACTAACACATCGATTTTGGTTGTATTGTCTACCACCCAGGATATGTGGCATCTCCAGTGTGTTCCAACAGTATGCTGCACAATTTGGCTGTCCCTCTGGATATTCAATTTCATCCCACTGGAGAACAGATCCATGTCCTCCTACGGATTAGGAGGAACAAGAACAATCTACACCAAAAACTGATTCTCAGATGTTGCCAAATAATGTCTGTATCTGGGTGGTCCTGGAGAAAGAGCATGTGGTTTCCACCAGCGTGTATGGGGCCTTCCCTGTCCAGTGGACACTGCAAAGAATGGAATATCTGGTAAACATAAATAACAACATTGTGATTTAGGTGTTTTTTTTCTTCTTATATTAGATTTTATGTTTCAATCATTATATCAGTTGTACTTATGAACAGCCATTTGTAAATTTGTTTTGCAGGTAATACCCTTATATGTCAATTAAAAATGGCTCTTCTAATAAAATAAACCTTGTTAAACATTCTGCCACACCATCCAAGCATTTTTATTCTCTTAGCCATAGTCCACGAGGGGCCGTAGGCATCTCTCTACAAATGATTATAGCCTGAGGAGCACCATCTGCATCAAGAATGGCTGACAAAGAATCTCTTCCACTCTTACTGTCTGCATGTTGGAAGGATTAGCAGGTTGAATGTCAAATTAACTAAAAGTGCTGGAAAAACTCAACAGTGCTGGCAGCATCTGTAAAGAGAAACAGTTACATTTCTAGTTGAATGTGACTCTTCACCTCATCCAACGTCTTAACAAAAAACTTTTTTTCTTCCTTTCCAGTGCTCAGGAATGCAAGCTCCAATAACTTATAGATACAGATGCCCCTCTGGATCCTTCCTCCCCTTCCCTTCCCTCTGACCCCATCCCTTCTTCCAGTCCCACCTCTTGCCGTGTATTCACTATATCCTCTGACTTCCCCTCCCTGATGCTGAATGACCTGTGTTTAGAAAAGGACTCAGTTTTATCCCTTTATGCCCCACCTCAATGAATTTCGAGCTCAGCATGATGTTGAATTCTTATTCTATCACCTTCACCTCCATGCTCACTTCTTTGCCCTGACCTGCAGACCCTTACACACACCTCCAGTATTCTCCCTCCTCCTTGCTCTCCCTCTGGCCTCTTACCTGCTCTTAATCTTTTCATTAAGAACTGTCAGCGTGACATCAGCCATCTTAATTTCTCTGCTCCCCTCACACACTCTAACCTGTCTCCCTCTGAACTTGTTGCACCCCCTGTTCCAAAGAAGAGTCATATTTGACTCAAAATATTAACTCTGTTTCTCGCTCCATAAATGCTGCCAGACCTGCTGAGTTTTTCCAGCACTTTTGTGTTTATTTCACATTTCCAGCATCCTCAGCATTTAGCTTTTATTTTAGTGAATATCTACTTGTTTGGCCAGGGCGATCGTGAATGCTCCTTCTGTAGCTAGCAAGTCCTGGAATATATGGGCTTGAACACAGAGCTTCTGCCTCAGAGACAGGGGCGCTATCTACTGAGCCACAAGACTTCATCCCCACTCAAGCATTAAATGTAATCAAAGTAATCACTCAAAGTAAAACAGGAAAAGGGTAGAAGGTAGTACACTTAATTCCAATTAAATCTCCCAATGATTTAGCTAGTGAAGTCATAAACAAATAGATCAGAGTATCCCAATGTACATCATACTGATCTTTTATCCTTACATTTTGCTTCACTAAGATCTGCACTTTTGAATTAGCTTGGGCATAGTGTGCACACACCTGGTTGGTCTGTGCTTAGTGTTTATTCTTCACTTCCACCCAGTCACATCTATCAATGCAAGCAACTAACCAATTTCTTACTCAAGAGGGAAACATGAAAGCAATGAATTTGACCCACAGCTTCGGTGAAATGACAATGACACTGTACATAAATTTACCCGGGCTATTTGATCTAAACTTCAAGCTACAGTTTAACTTAAAAGTCACAAAAGCATTAATCATGGATCAAAAAATTTGCACTACATAATCATGAGACACAAGAAGACTGAATTTCAAAAGCAAGACAAAAAATGAGAAGAGAAAGCATAGAAAACTATAAAAAAAAGCAAGCAAGGAAAAGAATCACAGTGCACCTCAAAATGTGAGAAAATTTAATCAAAACGTTTTTTTAAAAAATTAAAATTTCATGCCTCCAGACTCCACACCCAGAGACAAATTTGGCACATTATAGCTTACTTAACCTTCGAAAATTTCTAAATCTATCAGTGCAAAAATTGTACTTTTTGTTTACTTTAGCTTTCCTATTCCGGAACTGATGGAATATTGAATGCAGCTGTGGCTTAAGTCATGACAAGTTCATGTCTTACTGCAGTCTCCAACCTGTCATTCCCATGACAAAGGTGCCCACCCTTTTGGAGCTGGGGATTGGATATATGTGCCAGAACCACTGAGTAGGCTGTATATGATTACAACAATTTGCATTCATATAGCAGTTAAAATAGTACTTCACAAATATAAATAAATATAAAGGTACTTCACAAATATAAACATGAATAAATAGATGTCAAACCAGAGAAGGTGTTAGAAAGGGTGACTGAAAGCTTGGTTAAAAAAATTGGATTAAATGAAGGTCTTAAAGGAGGAGGAGAAGATAGAGAGGTGGAGGGATATTATTAATTCTAGAGTGTGAGGCTGAAATGGTTAAAAGCATTATTACCAATCATTGGCTATAGGATAGGGAGGGTCGATCTAAACACGTGGCTGAGAATTTTGAATAGGAGCTGTTACAATTATGAGGTTTATAAGGTTGTTATGTTTTGGGACTATGTCTTTAAGATAAAATGAAGAGGGTCTTGTGACCTGTTCTGAAGTCTGCCTGACAGCAAACTTAGTTTGATTGTTAGAGATTAAAGGGGGCCCAGATTGTTTTACTGCATGATATCATTGGATAGACTGTGAGTCTCCAAAGTCCCAGAAAAGTGTTGAGAGTGTGGGGTTGTAAACAGTTGTGCTTTAAACCGTCCACTTAGTTTCAAGATGAAAGCAGGTGAAAAGAGGATCTGGAGGCAGTCCACAGCACTAGAAGAGTGGGTAAAAAGAGGACCCAGAGCCATCAGCAGCATCTAGAAGTGTGGGCAAAAAGAGGATCCAAGGCAGTAACCACCACCATAAGAGTGGGTGAAAAGAGGACTCGGAGGTAGTCAGCAGCAGCTAGAAGAGTGAGCAAAAAAAGGACCTGAAGGCAATTGGTAGCATCTAGAAGAGTGCAACATTGTCGGGAATGACCATATTGAATTGATTGTAATATTCATTGATTGCATTGAAGCACCTCGTGATCCATGTGTAAAAGTTGAATCTGATTTGCACTTTTTGTGATGGCCATTTAGAAATGTTTTGTAATGTTCTTTCAGATGTTTTATGAATAAAGGATATTTTTCCAAAATAAAAAAAAAATCTAGACGAGCCATCCAATCCAATCCAGTCTGTGGCTCCAAAGCAGAATGGCCGTGTTCTGAGAGAAATCAAAATATGACATCACAGGAAAACAGAGAAGTGATTGGTTGGTGAACCAAGACTCCTTAGCACCTTCCAAACCCACGACCACTACCATCTAGAAGGACAAGGATAGCAGATAGATGGGAACACCACCACCTGGAAGTTCCCCTCCAAGCCACTCACCATCCTGACTTGGAAATATATCACTGTTCCTTCACTGTCGCTGGGTCAAAATCCTGAAATTCCTTCCCTAACAGCACTGCGGGTATACCTACACCACATGGGCTGCAGCGGTTCAAGAAGGCAGTTCACCATCACCTTCTCAAGGGCAATTAGGGATGGGCATTAAATGCTGGCCAGTGAAGCCCACATCCCTTGAATGAATAAAAAATAAATTGCTCATTTATCTTCAAAACTTGTGTAATTTATTTGTAATTACAAGGTTTTATTAGTTCTAATGTTTATGACCAGTAGTAAAGGTTATTGGGAGTAGCAGTGTATATTAATTATAAATTAATTAATTAAAAAAAATTAATTAACATAATAAAGATGGCAGGGTGGGTGATGTGCTGCGACTGCAGAATGTGGGAGCTCTTGGATGCTGATGTGATCCAGGGCAAACTGCCATTATAGAGACATGATGCAGGATGACAAAGACTGGGACCTCAATATTCAAGGGATTATGACATTTGGGAAGGACAGTATCTAGGTAAAGGTGGAGGGGTAGCTCTGTTAATTAAGGATGACATTGATGCTATAGAAAGAGATGACCTTAGTTCTGGAGGTCAAGATGTAGATTCAGTTTGGGTAGAGATGAGAAATAGTAAAGGTAAGAAGTCACTTGTGGAAATGGTTTATAGGCCCCCTAACAGTAACTACACTGTAGAACAGGGTATAAAGGAAGAAATAATGGGCGCTTGTGAGAAAGGTATGGTGATAACCATGTGCGGTTTTCATCTACATATATATTGAATGAATCAGATTGGCAAAGGTAGCCTGGATGATGAGTTCATCGAATGTTTTCAGGACTGTTCCTTAGAACACATTCTAGGACCAACCAGAGAGCAGGTTATACTAGATCTGGTAATGTGCAATGAGACAGGATTATTTAATGACCTCATAGTGAAGGCACCCCTAGGTTGCAGTGATCATAATATGATTGAATTTCACATTCAGCTTGAGGGAAAGAGGAGTGCATCTAAAACTATTGTTTTAAACTTAAATAAGAGCAATTATGAGGGCAAAAAGACAGAGCTGGCTAAAGTGAACTTGGAAATTAGGTTAAGGGATAGGTCAGTAGAGATGCAGTGGCAGACATTTAAGGAGATATTTCAGAATACTCAGAAAATATACATTCCAGTGAGGAAGAAAGACTCTAAGGGAAGGAAGCACCACTGATGGCTAACTAAGGAAGTTAAAGATAGTATCAAATTGAAAGAAAAAGCACATAATTCTGCAAAGATGGGTGGCAGGTTAGAAGATTGGAAAGAATATAAAGATAGCAAAGAATCACCAAAACAAACTAAGGAGGGAGAAATTAGAGTACAAGAGAAAGCTAGCTTGAAATATGAAAACAGATAGTAAGAATTTCTACAGGTATTTAAAAAGAAAAAGAGTAAGTAAAGTGAGCATTGGTCCTCTAGAAAGTGAGAATGGGGAATGCATATTGGTATTGTCGCTGGAGGAGTAATCCAGAAACCCAGCGTAATGCTCTGGGGACCCAGGTTCAAATCCCGCCATGGAATTTGAATTCAATAAAAATCTGGAAATAAAAGTCAAATGATGACCATGAAACCATTGTCGATTGTTGTAAAAATCCATCTGGTTCACTAATGTCCTTTAGGGAAGGAAATCTGTCATCCTTACCTGGTCTGGCCTACATGTGTCTCCAGACCCACAGCAATGTGGTGGACGCTTAAATGCCGTCCTAAATGGCCTAGCAAGTTGTAACAAACTGCTACAAAGTCACAAAAAAGGAATGAAAATGTACAGATCACCCGGCATTGACCTAGGCACCAGAAACAACAACGGCAATCTCAGCCCTCTTGACCCTGCAAAGTCCTCCTTACTAACATCTGGGGGCTAGTGCCAAAATTGGGAGAGCTGTCTCATAGACTAGTCAGGCAATATAGTCATCCTCACAGAATCATATCTTACAGATAATGTCCCAGGCACCATTATCACCATCCCTGGGTATATCCTGTCCCACCGGCAGGACAGACCCAACAGAGGTGGGAGCACAGAGGTATACAGTCAGGAGGGAGTTGCCCTGCGAGTCCTTAACATCAACTCTGGATCCCATGAAGTCTCATGCAATCAGGTAAAACATGGGCAAGGAAACCTCCTGCTGGTTACCACGTACCGGTCTCCCTCAGCTGATGAATCAGTGCTTCAGTACTCCTCCATGTTGAACACCACTTGGAGGAAGCACTGAGGGTGCCAAGGCCGCAGAATGTACTCTGGGTGGGGGACTTCAATGTCCATCACCAAGACTGGCTCGGTAGCACCACTACTGACTGAGCTGGCTGAGTCCTAAAGGACATAGTGTTAGACTGGGCTTGCGGCAGGTGGTGAGGGAACCAACAAGAGGGAAAAGCATACTTGACTTCATCCTCACCAATCTGCCTGCCGCAGATACATCTGAGCTTGTCAGTATTGGTAGGAGTGACCACCGTACAGTCCTTGTGGAGGCGAAGTCCCACCTTCACATTGAGGATACCCTCCATCATGTTGTGTGGCACTAGCACTGTGCTAAATGGGATAGATTTTGATCAGAGGTAAAAACAAAAAACTGCGGATGCTGGAAATCCAAAACAAAAACAGAAACAGAAATACCTGGAAAAACTCAGCAGGTCTGGCAGCATTGGCGGAGGAGAGCACAGTTGACATTTCGAGTCCTCATGACCCTTCAACAGAACTAAGTAAAAATAGGAAAGGGGTGAAATATAAGCTGGTTTAAGGGTGGGGTTGGGGCGGGGGGGTTGTTGGGATAAGCAGCCAGTAATAGGTGGAGTTAACCAAAAGATGTCACAGACAAAGGAAGAAAGAGGTGTTGAAGTTGGTGATATTATCTAAAGGAATGTGCTAACTAAGAGTAGAGAGCAGGACAGCCAAGGTACAGATAGCTCTAGTGGGGGTGGGGGAATACTAAAAGGTAGAGATAAACAATGAGTGGAAATACATTTAAAAATAATGGAAATAGGTGGGAAAAGAAAAATCTATATAAATTATTGGAAAAAACAAAAAGGAGGGGGAAGAAACGGAAAGGGGGTGGGGATGGAGGAGAGAGTTCAAGATCTAAAATTGTTGAACTCAATATTCAGTCCAGAAGGCTGTAAAGTGCATAGTCGGAAGATGAGGTGCTGTTCCTCCAGTTTGTGTTGAGCTTCACTGGAACAATGCAGCAAGCCAAGGACAGACATGTGGGCAAGATAGCAGGGTAGAGTGTTGAAATGGCAAGCGACAGGGAGGTCTGGGTAATGCTTGCGGACAGACCGAAGGTGTTCTGCAAAGCGGTCACCCAGTCTGCGTTTGGTCTCTCCAATGTAGAGGAAATCGCATTGGGAGCAACGAATGCAGTAGACTAAATTGAGGGAAGTGCAAGTGAAAAGCTGCTTCACTTGAAAGGAATGTTTGGGCCCTTGGACGGTGAGGAGAGAGGAAATGAAGGGGCAGGTGTTGCATCTTCTGCGGTTGCATGGGAAGGTGCCATAGGAGGGGGTTGAGGAGTAGGGGGTGATGGAGGAGTGGATCAGGGTGTCCCGGAGGGAACGATCCCTACGGAATGCCGCCAGGGGGGTGAAGGGAAGATATGTTTGGTGGTGGCATCATGCTGGAGTTGGCAGAAATGGCGGAGTCCTTTTTCCAGGTATTTCTGTTTCTGTTTTTGTTTTAGATTTCGATCAGATCTAGCAACTCAAGACTGGGCATCCATGAGGTGCAGTGGACCATCAGCAGCAGCAGATTTGTACTCGAACACAATCTGTAACCTCATGGCCCGGCATATCCCCCACTCTACCATTACCATCAAGCCAGGGGATCAATGAAGAGTGCAGCGGGCCATGCTAGGAGGAGCACCAGGCATACCGAAAAATGAAGTGTCAATCTGGTGAAGCTATAACACAGGACTACTTGTGTGCCAAACAGCATAAACAGCAAGTGATAGACAGAGTTAAGTGATCCCACAACCAATAGATCAGATCTAAGCTCTGCAGTTCTGCCACATCCAGTCGTGAATGGTGGTGGACAATTAAACAACTCACTGGAGGAGGAGGCTACACAAGGAGCCAAGCACATTAGTCAAAAGATAAGGCTGATGCATTTGCTACAATCTTCAGCCAGAAGTACCAAGTGGATGATCCAATTCAGGAAGTCCCCACCATCACAGATGCCAGTCTTCAGCAAATTCAATTCACTCCATGTGATATCAAGAAATGGCTGAAAGCACTCGATATTGCAAAGTCTATGGACCCTGGCAATATTCCGGCAATAGTACTGAAAGCTTTGTGCTCCAGAACTTGCTGCACCCCTAGCCAAGCTGTTCCAGTACAGCTACAACACTGGCATCTACCTGGAAAATTGACCAGGTATGTCCTGTCCACAAATGGAAGGACAAATCCTACCCAGCCAATTACTGCCCAGTCTACTCTCGATCATCAGTAAAGCAGTGGAAGGGATCATCAACAGTGCTATCAAGCTGTGCTTGCATAGCAATAATCTGTTAACTGATGCCCAGTTTGGGTTTCGCCAGGGCCACTCAGTTTCTGACCTCATTACAGCCTTGGTTCAAACATGGACAAAAAAGCTGAACTCCCGAGGTGAGGTGAGAGTGACTGCCCTTGACGGCAAGGCAGCATTTGACTGAGTGTGGCATCAAGGAGCCCTTGCAAAACTGGAGTCAATGGGAATCAGGGGGAAAACTCTCCGCTGGTTGGAGTCATACCTAGCACAAAAGAAGATTGTTGTGGTTGTTGGAGGCCAGTCATTTCAGCTCCAGGACATCACTGCAGGAGTTCCTCAGGGTAGTGCCCTAGGCCCAGCCATCTTCAGCTGCTTTAGCAATGACCTTCCTTCCATCATAAGGTCAGAAGTGGGGATGTTTGCTGATGATTGCACAATGTTTAGCACCTTTCGCGACTCCTCAGATACTAAAGCAGTCCATGTCCAAATGCAGCAAGACCTGGACAATACCCAGGCTTGGGCTGACAAGTGGCAAGTAACATTCGCGCCACACAAGTGTCAGGCAATGATCATCTCCAACGAGAGAGAATCCAGCCATCACCTCTTGATATTCAGTGGCATTACCATCACTGAATCCCCCACTATCAACATCCTGGGGGTTACCATTGACCAGAAACCGAACTGGACGAGCCATATAAATACTATGGCTACAAGAGCAGCTCAGAGGCTAGGAATAGTGCAATGAGTAACTCACCTCCTGACTCCCCAAAGCCTGTCCACCATCTACAAGGCACCAGTCAGGAGTGTGATGGAATACTCCCCACTTGCCTGGATGAATGCAGCTCCCAAAACACTCAAGAAGCTTGACACCGTCCAGGACAAAGCAGCCTGCTTGATTGGCAGCACATCCACAAACATTCACTCCCTCCACCACTGACACACAGTAGCAGCAGTACGTACCATCTACAAGATGCACTGCAGGAATTCACCAAGGCTCCTTCAAAAGCACCTTCCAAACCCAAGACCACTACCATCTAGAGGGACAAGGGCAGCAGATAGATGGGAACATCACCACTTGGAAAATCCCCTCCAAGCCACTCACCACCCTGACTTGGAAATATATTGCCGTTCCTTCACTGTTGCTGGGTCAAAATCCTGGAACTAATTTCCTATTAGCACTGTGGGTGTATCTGCACTCCATGGACTGCAGCGGTCCAAGAAGGCAGCTCACCACCACCTTCTCAAGGGCAACTAGGGATCAGCAATAAATGCTGGCCCAGCCAGCGAAGCTCACATCCCGTGAATGAATTTTTTAAAAAAGGAAATGGCAGATGAATTGAATAGATATTTTGCATCTGTATTCACTGTAGAGGATACATGTAAGATCCCAAAAGTAATTGTGAATCAGGAGGTTAAATGGAGGGAGGAACTTAAAAGAATTACAATCACCAGGGAAAAGGTACTACGAAAATTATTAGACCTAAAATCTGGCAAGTCTCCAGGTCCTGGTGGACTTTATCCTGGAGTCTTAAAAGAAGTGGCTGCTGAGATAGTAGATGCATTGGTTTTAATTTTCCAAAATTCCCTACATTCTGAAACAGTGTCATCATATTGGACAATAGGGAATGTGACTCCTCTATTCAAAAAGGTTGGAGACAGGAAGCAGGAAACTACAAGCCAGTTGGCTTAACATCTGATATAGGATAATTGCTGGGATCTATTATTAAGGAAGTTATAGCTGGGCACTTAGAAAATCTCAATGTAATCAGGCAGAGTCAACATGGTTTTGTGAAAGGGAAATCATGTTTGACTAATTTATTCAAATTCTTTGAGGAAGTAACAAGCAATGTGGGCAAAGGGGAACCTGTGGACGTGCTGTACTTAGATTTCCAAAAGGCATTTGACAAGGTGCCACACCAAAGATTACTATGCAAAATAAGAGCCCATGGTGTAGGGGGTGACATATTAGCATAGATAATGGCTTAGTTAGCTAACAGGAAACAGAGAGTAGGCATAAATGGGTCATTTTCAATTTGGCAAGATGTGACAAGTGGAGTGCCACAGGGATCAATGCTGGGGCCTCAGCTATTTACAATTTATATCAATGTCTTTGAAGAAGGAATCGAATGTATGGTTGCTAAATTTGCTGATGACACAAAGATAGTTAGGAAAGTAAGTTGTGAGGAGGACATAAGGAGTCTGCAAAGGGACATAGATAGGTTAAGTGAGTGGTCAAAAATTTGGCAGGTGGAGTATTATGTTGGAAAATGTGAATTTGTCCACTTTGGCAAAGGAGAATGGAGAAAGATTGCAGAACTCTGAGCTACAGAGGGATCTTGTTGTCCTGGTTCATGCATAACAAAACCTTAGTGTACAGGTACAGCAACTGATTGGGAAGGCAAATTAAATGTTATTTATTGCAAGGGGAATGGAATCTAAAAGTAGGGATGTTTTGCTATAGTTGGACTGGGCATTGGTGAGATCACATCCGGAGTATCATGTACAGTTTTGGTCTCCTTATTTCAGAAAGGATATAAATGCATTAGAAGCATTTCAGAGAAGGTTCACTTGACTGATACCTGGATGGGGGATGCTATCTTATGAGGAGGTTGGATAGGCTGGGTCTGTATCCATTGGAGCTTAGAAGATTGAGAGGGGATCTTATTGAAACACAAAATCCTGAGGGGATGACAGGGTGAAAGCTAAAAGGACGTTTCCCCTTGTGGGAGAGACTAGAACTAGGGGATTCAGTTTAAAAATAAAGGGTCTCCTATTTAAGATGGAGATGAGAAGAATTTCCTTCTTTCAGAGGGTCATGAATCTTTGGAACTCTCTTCCCCAGAGAGCGGTGGAGGCAGGGTCATTGAATAATGTTAAGGCAGAGGTAGATAGATTCTTGACTAACAAGGGAGTCAAAGGTTATCGGGGGTTGGCAGAATGTGGAGTTGGGGCCACAGTCAGATCAGCCATGATCTTATTGGTGGAGAAGGCGCGAGGGGCCAAATGGTTTACTCCTGCTCCTTATTCATATATTTGTATGTATGTTTTTCTGAGAGTTCGGCTTTCAAGGATAGCTGATCAGCATCTCTACCTGGATCCGAGGACCATGTGATTCACGTTGCCATGGAAATAGACTTTGAGATGGGGAAGAATTTGTAAGATATCCTTAAAAACTTATTGACACAGTTAGTCTGTCAGGGTCTTGAGAGGGAGCAGCTGGAGGCCAAAAGTCTCTGTGCGTCACTGTGCCAGAATGTGGGTGGAAGCTCAGACTCGGATTGAAAAGACCAAATTTGTGAGGAGTTAAAATTAAACTGGAAGATTCGCCTGGCTTGCACTAGAGAGAGGATCTCCAGTAATAATCTGACAGAAGCGCAGTTTTGGAGTTTGAAGTTACCAGGTTGAAAAAGGAAAAGAACAGAAATTAACCCCTCAGGAGCTAAAAATCACGCTGGACTGATTTTGGGAAAATTGAATGTCTACTTAAAGGACAGTGTAATGTACACCCATGAAGTGTGTTTTTTTGGTTGTGCTAAAAATAAGATGGGGAGCATTCTGTCCTTTCATTTAAAGTATAGGTTGCCTACAAAGATTGTGTTTAGTCATTCATGCTTTTAGTCTTTTGTTACAGTATACATCTCAAAATGTGAAATCTTGTTATGTCACCCTTTTGGCTATTAACTGGAAGCTCAAATTTCTCTTTAAAAGTTATCGGTCGCTATGGTGATCGTAACAGAGTCATTGGAGAACTGGAAACCAATACAGAGGACACGGTGATAGCCAAGCAGGTGTGAAGTAAGTAAGGATTTGATTAGAAGAGCTAGGAATAAGTTGAAATAAATGGAGGGCATAGGCCAGCAGAGCCTTGGAAAAGTAGTCTTGTCCTCACTTTTCACCCCACCAGCCTCCACATTCAAAGAATCACCCTCTGCCATTTCCGCCAACTCCAGCATGATGCCATCACCAAACACAGCGCTTCACTTGCACTTCCCTCAATTTTGTCTATGGCATTCGCTGCTCCCAATACAGTTTCCTCTACATTGGAGAGACCAAACGCAGACTGGGTGACCGCTTTGCAGAACACCTTTGGTCTGTCCGCAAGCATGACCCAGACCTTCCTGTCACTTGCCATTTCAACACACCACCTTGCTCTCATGCCCACATGTCCATCCTTGGCCTGCTACAATATTCCAGTGAAGCTCAACGTAAACTGGAGGAACAGCACCTCATCTTCCGACTAGGTACTTTATAGCCTTCTGAACTTAACATTGAGTTCAACAACTTCAAACCATGAGCTCTCTCCTCCATCCTCACCCCTTTTTTCAAATATTTATTTTTAAACTTTTTATATATATATTTTTCTCCCCTATTTTTATTATTTTTCAATTTTATTTTCATTCATTGTTTTATCCCCACCTTTTAGCCTATTTCGATCTTTCTTCCCACACTGTACCCTACCCCCACCCCACCCCACCCCCACTTGGGCCATCTGTACTTGTTCATTCTGCTTTCTACTTTTAATGTCACCATTAGCACCTCCTTTAGCCAGTATCGGTACCATCAACACCCCTTCGACCTTTTGTTTATAACATCTTTTGCTATCTCTCCTTTGCCTCCACCCATCACTGGCCTTCTATCCAGCTTCACCTGTCCCACACTCCTTTAACATTATATATTTCACCACATTTTTACTTCCCTTTAGTTCTGAAGAAGTGTCATATGGACTATCTTTTCTCTCCACAGATTCTGTCAGACCTGCTGTGTTTTTCCAGCAATTTTTGTTTTTGTCTTGGAAATGTAGCGTCTGGAGATGACAAATACATGAGATTTTCAGCAGCAAATGGGCTGAGATGAGCAGTGGTACAGAAGTGATAGGAGATGGGATTTGTGATAGAGAGGATATGACAGAAGTCAGGAGTTACGTTTGGGATTGAATAGAATACCAAGCTTGCAAACTGGTCCAAACTGAGACAATAGTCGGGGAGGGAGGTGAAATCATTGACAATGGTACAGAGGGTCCAAAATGGTGATTTCAATCTTCCCAAGGTTGAGCTGGAGGAAATTGCAGCTCATCCAAGCCTGGATATCAGAAAAGCAGTTTGACAATACAGAAACACAAGAGAGTTGAGTGAGATAGTGTAGAGGTAGAGCTGGGTATCATCAGTTTACATATGGAAACTAACCCTATGACGGCGGATAATGTTACCAATAATCAGGTGAAGAACAGTAGATGAAAAATATTCTTGAGGGTCCTTAGAGGGATTGGTGCAGTGGCAGGAAGAAAAGCCATTGCTAGAACTGCTCTGGCTATGAACAGATAGGTAAGAGTGGCACCAAGTCAGGGCAGTGCTGCTTGAGCTGAACATCAGAGGAAAGGGTTTGGAGGAAGATGGTTTGCTTGCGGAGATGCTGAGAAGGGTAAGGAGTGATAATGTACCATGGTCATTATCACATGCTGTTACTTGTGACTTTAGTTAGTATTGTTTCAAAGCAGTGATGGATGGAAACCTGATTTGAGAGACTCAAATATGCAGTTATGGGAAAGATAAGCACAGATTTGGGAGCGGTTCAAGAATTTTGGGGAGCATAAGGAGGTGGAAATGGACAGGTAGCTTGCAAGGGCTGGAATCGAGGGTGGTGTTTTGAGGATGATGGTCAAAATGTGGTTTTGTTAGGGAAAAGAGGCAGGGGGCAGACCTAGAGGGGTGAGTTTAGACTAATAGGTAAGGACAAGGGTGAAGCAGCAGGGAAACTGATTGGATGGTCTCAATCATTGTTATAAAATCCATGAATTCCTTGCACTTGTTGGAGATAATGGTAGAGGAGCTTAAGGAGACAGTTGGTATTGTCTTTCTCATCCAAAATGATCCTGGAGTAATGAACAATTCTGGAAAGAAGATTAAGACCCAATAGTGTTTGATGTAATCCAACCTGATCTGGCGATGGGATAATTAAACCAGTCGTGTGCCAGAATTGCTCCAGCCTGCCCTTGTTCTTGAGGGAGTGAAAATGGGGACTGTACCGGGAGAATGACCAGGACAAGAACAAAGACATTGAAGGCACATGTGAAGAAGTGATATAGCACATCAACAGTGATCGAAGCATGATGGTGAGCCAAAGACTAAGCAGCTGGGAGTTATACAATAATGATAAACTTCATACAGAAAGCAAGATCCTGATGCATGAAAAAAAGGCTCCCATAGGCAAAAGTGAAGTACTTTCTCTACCTTCCAACCCAGCTATTCACTTGTCTGGACCTCAATTTTTTTCCTCTTTTTCTCCTCTTTCATCTTCTAGTCCTCCTTTGCTTTACCTCTGCCCACTCCTGTTTCTGTCTTTTCGAAAGATCCATTGTCTTCAACAATATATTCTGTTTCATAAGAATGATTGGAGCCATTAAGGCAACCTGGGGAGCAGGAAAGAATGTTTCAGCTGTTTAAAAGCGCAGTATGCTGTACAGCCCTCTGGGACCTGGACTTCACAAATGCAACGCTTTACTCATAGGTGCAAAGAAGGGAAACAATAGGAGCGTTGAAGCCAGAGTAAAGAAGTTTACATGCCACATGTGGCCCACCCTACATGTCTGCTCGATTAGGAGGCAGTCATGTAGGGTGGGCCAGACCTGGTGAAGGAGGATGGCGAGTGCCAACTGAGGGAGAGGGAGGTCCAGTCTGGCATTGATCCCCCACCCTCTGGATCCTGCATTAACTTCATGTCATTCCAACTAACGTGTCCTTAAGAAATTATTCAAATATCCCCTATATGGGTCGGCTTTGTTTTAAAAAGAAACACAAGTTTGTTGGACTTTGTGTTTTGCACCCATTATGACACAGTTTACAACAGTTTTCTGAAGCAATCCGTAGTGTTTGCTCTGGGGTTCCTGACCCCACCCTTCTTGGCCTCCAGCCTGATCTGGCGAGTTTACACGTAGAAAAGTAACTTTATTCTGAGTCTGATTTTTCCTTTCGTAGACAGAGTGTAACCTATTCCGAGAGGAAGGACGGCAGTATCCACGCCGAGCACCCCCTGACCCAACCCCGGGCTGCCGGCTCCTCCTCCTCCCCGCCCCCCCGAGACCCCCATCGCACCCCACCTCCTCCCCGCCCCCCCCCCGAGACCCCCATCGCACCCCACCTCCTCCCCGCCCCCCCGAGACCCCCATCGCACCCCACCTCCTCCCTGTCCCCCCGAGACCCCCATCGCACCCCACCTCCTCCCCGCCCCCCCCCGAGACCCCCATCGCACCCCACCTCCTCCCCGCCCCCCCCGAGACCCCCATCGCACCCCACCTCCTCCCCGCCCCCCCCCGAGACCCCCATCGCACCCCACCTCCTCCCCGCCCCCCCCCGAGACCCCCATCGCACCCCACCTCCTCCCCGCCCCCCCCCCGAGACCCCCATCGCACCCCACCTCCTCCCCGCCCCCCCCCGAGACCCCCATCGCACCCCACCTCCTCCCCGGCTCCACACCGAGACCCCACCCCCACTGCAGCAGGCAGGAGAAAGTTTGGAGAGTTGTTGTGCGACTCGGTGAGTAACCAGCACTTAATTTAGAATTTACAGATGGCTCGAATCAAACTTGACCGGAGGAAGTTGCTGGGAACCGAAAGTAACCTTATTTAGTAAAAGCTCAGTTTCTTCCATTTCTAAATGTTTGATTTTCCTAAGTGTTCGTAACCCGAGAGAGCTCTGAAGGTTTTTTGACTCCTTTTTACTGGTCGCTTCTGGCGTCTTCTCATCAATGGAGACCGGGTTCACGGGAGGAGCAACTTGGCGAGGAGTGGGGGAAGGGTCTGGTTGAGGGTTTTATTCAGTTATTATAACAAATTAAAGGCCTGCACATACATATGAACCTCAGGGTACGCTGGCATTTTCAAAGCGATTTTGAAAACCTGTAACAGAGTGGGTTGTAACAAGGAGTTGGATAATTTTATGTTGAGGTAGAGTGTGGTAACTCTCAGTAATATTGTTTACCGTCACCTTCTGAAGTTTAGAGACCAAATGTCAAGCGGGGATACGTGGAGAATTGCAAACATTACGCCCTTGTTCAAAAAAGGTTGTAAAGATCTGTCCTGCAATTACAGACCAGTCCAAGCCTGAATGTTACCTGGGTCTTGCTGCATGCAGGCATGGACTACTTCAGTATCTGAGGAGTTGTAAATGATACTGAACATTGTGAAAATATCAGGGAACATCCTCACTTCTGATCTCCTGATAGAGGAAAGGTCACGATAAAGCAGCTGAAGACAGTTGGGCCTAGGACATTCATGCAGCTTTGATAATGAGGGCAGTCACCTATGTCTCACTTCTAGAATTCAGCTGTTTTGTCCATGTTTGGACTTAAGCTGTAATGAGGTATGGAACTGAGTGGCACTGGTGGAAACTCTTTCGAGTTATCAACAGTCACAGATTGCAACTCTTTCGAGTACAATCACAGTTCTTGGTTTCCGGGAGTGGGACATGAACCCACAACCCTCTGATTCAAAGGCGAGGGTGCTATGAACTGAGCCACAGCTGACACCTCGTGGCACTGGTGGAACCCAAACTGGGCATCAGTGAGCAGATATTACTGAGTAAGTGCAACTTAATAATGCTGTTCACAAGATGTTACATCGCTTTGCTGATGATGGAGAGTAGACTGATGGAGCGGTAATTGGCCCGATTGGATTTGCCCTGCTTTTTTGGACAGGACATACTTGGGCAATTTTCAACATCGTTGAGGAAATGCCAGTGTGGTAGCTGTATGGGAACAATTAGTTTTGGGGCCTGGCTAATTCTGGAGCACAAATTGTCCACATTACAGCCAGTAAGTTATATGGGCTTATAGCCTTTGCTACATCCAGTATGTTCAGGTGTTTCTTGATATCACTTGGAGTGAATCGAATTGGCTGAAGAATGACACCTGCTGTGGACTTCAGGAGGAGGCCAAGGTAGATCATCCATTCAGCACTTATTGGTTACTAATGCTTCAGTCATGTGCTTTGCACTGACATGCTGGATTTCCCCCTTTATGAGGAGAGGGATGTTTTTGGAATCTCATGTTCCGGTTAGTTTTTTAATTGTCCTCCACCATTACTTGATACAGCAGGACCGCAGACATTTGATCTGATCAGTCTTTTGAGGGATTGCTTAACTCTGTTTATAGCATGCATGTATCCCCAGGTTGGCATCTCATATTTAGGTATGCCTGGTGCTACTCCTGGCATGCACACCTAGGCTCCTTATTGTACCAGGGTTGGTCACCTGGTTTGATGGTAATGGTAGAGTGAGGGTTATGCCAGGCCATGAGGTTACAGATTATGATTGTATACAATTCTGCTGCTGATGGCCCATAGCACCTCATGGATGCCCAATTTTGAGATGCTAGACCTGTTCTGAATCTATCCCATTTAGCACAATGGTAGTGTCACACAATGCAAGGCAGGGTGCCCTGGGTGTAGACTGTGTGGTGGTCATTCCTATCAATACTGTCATGGACAGATGCATCTTCAACAGGTAGATTGGGGAGGATGAGGTCAAGTAGATTTGCCCCTATTGTTAGTTCCCATACCATATGCTGCAGGCCCAGTCTGGCAGATATGTTGTTCAGAACTTAGCCAGCTTGGTCAGTAGTGATCTACTGAGCCACTCTTGATGATGACCATTGAGTCCCCCACCCAAAGTACATTCTGTGCCCTTGCCACCCTCAGCGTCTCTTCTGAGTACTGCTCAATGTGGAGGAGTATTGATTCATCAGCTGTGGGGCTGCAGTTGGTGGTAATCAGCTGGCGGTTTCCTTGACTATGTTTAATCAGATGCCACAAGACTTCATGAGGTGCGAAGTCAATGTTGAGGACTCCCAGGGCCACTCCCTCCCAACAGTAAAGCACTGTGCTGTCATTTCCGGTGTGTCTGTCCTGCCAGTGGGACAGGACATATCCAGCTATGGTGATGGAGGAGTCTGAGACATAGGCTGTCAGGAGTGATTTGGTGAGTATGACTATGTCAGGCTGTTGCTTGACTAGTCTGTGGGGCAGCTCTCCAATATTGGCACAAGTGCCTAGATGTTAGTGAGGATGATTTTGCAGGGTTGACTGGGTAGAGTGTACCTTTGTCACTTTCAGTGTCTAGGTTAGTGGTCCATCTGGTTTTATTCTTATTCAACTTTTCTGTATCAGTTTGATAATGCTGGGTGGCCTGCCAGGCAATTTCAGAGAGCAGCTGAGAGTCAACCACATTGTGTGGTCCTGGTAGGGCTGGCTGATTTCCTTCCCTAAAGGACGTAGTGAACAAGATGGGTTTCTATGACAATCCGGTACCATTACTAATATTTTATCATTATTTATATTTCTGAATATTACTTTTTATTCCTGATATATTAATTAATTGAATTTAAAATACCCCATCTGCTGCTGTGGGATTTGAACTCCTGCCTCTGGAGTGTTAGTCTGGGCCTCTGGAATACTAGACTGGATTTTTCAAAAGGTGTGCACCCCGTTCAAGATATAGGTTGCAAACTTCTGACCCCATCAAGATATAGGTTGCAAACTTTATTTTGGTTAATAAAACCTCACCTATAAGGTATGTTAGGGGCAATTGATCCATATTTTCTGTTACTGAGAGACTTGATAAAGTGCTGTGCCTTCTATTATTTTTGATATGACATTAATATCTACTTTTAATAAACCAGTTTAGAGTTCATAGCTTAAGACACATAGTCTGGTAGAGTGTTTGTTCTTACAATGTCTGTAGGCTAGATAAATATGAAAGAGGCAACACTGTTGCCTGATGTTACATATCGAAAGCCACCTTCCTGATAGTAGGGAGTGTGGACTGAATAGGAAAGAAGTATCAGGCAAAGTTTAAAGATTCTTGCTGAGCTTGACCCCTCCAGCTGCAGCTCTGATTAAATACCTCGCTTGAGAGATTACACTTCATGTTTGGCCTGTGCTTTAATCATTAGCAGCCTATTAAACCATGGATTTCATAATTGAGCCTGAATTTGACCTGACCTGGCATCCACATATTCGCCCTTCCAGCAAGGCTCATTGGACAGTGATCAGATGGTTTGAATACTGGCCAATTCTCCCCTCTGAAACCCAACTTGCCAAGCCCAGTTGCAGCACTCTCACTATCATTGCGGCACAGATCAGCTAACTCTTCACAGGTAGGAGTCAGAACTTTTACTGGTTTGTAGCTCAGGTCCCTGCTGCGCAATGCCTGTGACTTTGTATTCAAATAAAGTGTGAATTCCTGCCCTATCCCTACTCTCTTTGCCCTGATTATCTGGAGTGAAGGAACCAAAAGAATCTAACTTCATGGGCACAACCACTGGGGGGGAGTGGCAGTGGGAGAATGAGAAGTGTGTCATCATGTTTATTTTACCAAAACGTTTTCTTCCTTTGGTAGGCAACACATGCAATATGTCAGATTGTGAAGATGATCCTGCAGTGTTTTCCAGCGACACCTTGCCCTCTGACCTTCGTTTTATGGCAACAGTTGCCAATGGATACCTTGGCACTAGAGTGTATGGTGACATAATGCATATTAATGGGGTATACAACGGTGAAAATAGTGACAGCTGTCGGGCAGATGTACCATCTACTGTTAATGCCAGACTGACCATACCTGGTGAGAGTGCTTTGAAAGAAACATACACCTTGAACACCAGAACAGGTAAAACAGATCTGTTTATCTTTAATTTTATAAATTTACAAATGCTTTTTTCCAGATTGTCTGTTTTGTTCAAGCAATGAAGATTTTCATTGTTAGCAGAATAGGACAGCCAGTGTCTGACACTACTGTCAATGTTTTTTTGTAAATGTTTGTACTTATCAAGTGAAGGATGCAAGTACTGCAAAAAGGGAAACTTCCCATTTTGATCACCAATGGAGCACCAATGACCTCTCCAAGATCAGTTGCAAAGTAATTAGACACAGTAAAATTTCCTCTATTGACACAACAATGTTTTAGCCCCAAACCTTCGTGCAACATTTTGCATTTCAGTTACTTTATGGCTTCTGTTTGAGATAACCAATGTATGATTAGATTTATAACTCATTTACAATCAATGGGTTGAAAACCTAGGCCTCAGTCCCAACTTATTAAATAAAGCGATGAACAAAGTTAGACTCATGATTGTGTTTAAGATGACTTCATCTCATGACGCTATTTTCCTTAATGTTTCCATGACTCCTTATTCGAGATTCCTGAATCTGCTCATTTAAATCTCAGTTTTTCTTTTTTTTCCATCATCCAGGGAACCCTGGCTTTGGTTGTCCTACCTTTCCCCATCATGGAAATGTATCTTGACTGTCCCGAATTATCTGCTCTTTTAAAGGCATTCCATTGTTCCCTTAGGGTTTTGCCTGCCAATCTTTGATACCAATTTCCCTGGTCAGATCTGTACACATCCCACTGAAATTGGCCCTCCTCCAATATAGTACTTTAGGTTGCTTCTTATCCTTTTCCATGGCTAACATGGCTTATGATCCACTTGACCCACCTCATTCCCCAGAACCAGGTCCAACAATACCTCCTTCTTCATTGGGAAACAAAAATGCTGATCAAGAAAAATCTCCTGATCACATTTAAGAGACCCTTCCCCCTCTCTATCTATTACTATCCTAGTCTTATTTAGATAATTTAAATCCCCCCATTATCACTACTGTACAGTTTATGCACCTCTCTGTAGTTTCCCTGCAAATTTGTTCCTCTATATCTTTCCCAATAGTGGGAGGCCTGTAGGACACACTCAGTAGTGTAATAATACCTTGATTGTTCCTTAACTCTAACCAAATAGATTCAATTCTTGACTTCTCCAGGACATTGTCTCTCACCAGCATTGTAATATTCTCCTTAGTTATTATAACCACCAATCTTCCTTCCTTCCTTCCCTATCTTTCCTGAACACCTTGCACCCAGGGATATTTAGTACCCATTCTTCCCCTTCTTTGAACCATGTCTCTGATATCACCACAACATCATATTCCCATGAAGCTATTTGTCCCTGCAGTTCACCAGCCTTATTACCACACTTTGCATTTACAAACATGCACTGAAAATGTAAGTTAGACCTTATTGCATTACCTCCTAGCCTGACCCCACCTAATAGCCTCCTGTTTCTTTTTTGTTTACAAAATTGTGAGGGGTATAGACAGAGTAGATGCGAGTAGGCTCTTTCCACTTAGATTAGGAGAAATAAACACGAGAGGACATGGCTTTAGGGTGAAAGGGGAAAAGTTTAGGGGGAACATTAGGGGGAACTTCTTCACTCAGAGAGTGGTGAGAGTGTGGAACGAGCTACCATCTGACGTGGTAAATGCGGGCTCACTCTTAAGTTTTAAGAATAAATTAGATAGATACATGGATGGGAGAGGTCTGGAGGGTTATGGACTAGGTGCAGGTCAATGGGACTAGCGGAATAATATTTCAGCACAGACTAGAAGGGCCGAATGGCCTGTTTTCTGTGCTGTAGTGTTCTATGGTTCTATGGTTTCTCACTCTAATGCTATCTGCTTCACCCAACCCGTTTATTACAGAGTATATTATACCAGATAAAACTAAGCTTTGGTTTGCCCTCACTTGGCATCTGCTATTTTTTTGTTTTCTTTTGTAAACTTAAATTTGCACATCTTCCTAATGCTACATCCTTGTTCCCATATGTCTGTCAAGTTAGGTTAAACTCTCTCTAATAGCACTGGTAAACGGTCCAGAAAGAACATTGGTCCTGGCTCTGTTCAGGCGCAATCAAACCTGCCTGTATCGATCCCACTTCTCCAGAACAGGTCTCAATATCCCACAAACCTAAAACCCTCTCCCCTGCACCATGTCTCCAGCCATGCATTCATCTACTCTATCCCCCTATTTCAATACTTACTAGCGCATGGCACAGGGAGTAATCCAGAGATTGCTACCTGAGGTCCTGCCTGCGCGATCTTTCCTAGCTCCCTAAAAGCTGATTGCAAGACCTTATCCCTCTTTCTACCTATGTCGTTGGCACTGGTATGGACCACACCTCTAGCCGTTTATCCTACTCCCTCAGAGTGCTCTGCTTGTTTTGTCTTTGAAGGTCAGTTTTAGCATTCCAGTACAGAAGGTAAATAAATGTGTGAGATGGTGTTGTTCAACTGCTGCTGCTGTTGTTTTTCTAAATACATGTTAACCATTTTTTGTCCATGTCTCCTAAAAAATAAAACAGCATGAATAATGATTGCTTTTCCAGCACACAAGTTTCTGGAATCCCTTTCTCCAGTTACATATTGATTTCTGCTTTCCTTTGCCTAGGTGTATTTTGCTGTATAACAGAAACACAGGACTTCAAAGTGATCCAGCAGATATTTGCCCATCGCACTAAGGTCCATCTCATGGTTCTCACCATAACTTTGGAACGGCTGACCATTTCCAAGGAACAGTTCACAGTGCAGATAAAATCATCGTTTGTTCCCCACAGCCAGAATATTGATTTTGTGACTGGGCCAGACTTCATGGGAGCAATGTAAGGGTCAGAGGATGATTCTTGCCGTTCTATGTTGCAGTCTGGGACAGCAAAGTTTTCACAAATAGTGTTGTTTAGATAAAATTTCCTTTTTTCCTCTTCTCTTCCTTTGTCTGTAGTGGAGTTGCTGACGTCTTGTTCAGTGGGCATTGTCAACCCTCCAGTATCTGATCCAATTAGATAGCGAAAGTCAGCGGGCTGTTGGATTGTAAGGACAGTGCTGTATGCATGTTGACACAGCCCTTCTTGAACATTTTCCCCCTGAACATTCTTCCCCTTTACATAATTCATTTGGACCCTCTTACTTTGCTTATTTTTTCCTTTAACTGCTATTGCTGGTGTAACATCCTGTTGTTGTCCCCTTGGTGAATTGTTCTTATAAACTACCACCTTCTCCTTGAACTTTATCTATTTTATAACATTGATATCCTTACATTTTGCGCTCATTAAAAGCCTAATTCTGTTTTCTGCATTTTTTCTCTCTATATGCACTCAATTGAGAATCATTGGATGTTTTTGCAGTATAAATACATGTGAAGATGCCACTTAGTCCATCCAACTCATCCACGCAGAAAGTTTGTGGCCTCTAACAACTGATGAATGATTCTAGTGTCTTGCTCCCACTGTTTTATCTGGAAATCCATTTTGTATGTTGAATTGATGATTGGGACGAATACTCTAAATACTAAAATTAGATTACTAACAGTAA
The DNA here is from genome assembly GCF_964194155.1 of Cetorhinus maximus. Taxonomy (NCBI): domain Eukaryota; kingdom Metazoa; phylum Chordata; class Chondrichthyes; order Lamniformes; family Cetorhinidae; genus Cetorhinus; species Cetorhinus maximus. Next base: position 87,332,258 of record NC_135887.1, read on the forward strand.
TAACCACTAACCTGATCATTCCTGTCAGTAAATGTCCACCAGATATTTGTCTGTTTTATATATATTTATTATAATTACATTGTTATATTTTTAGTATTATTTGCTAGCCTACTTGGCTCCTGAAGATGCTGACCCATCCTGAGGCACCAGTAGTTTATTGGTACTGAATCAAATGTCTATTCTTCATGTGTGCAGCTAATATTGGCTAGCTAGTTGACTGTGGTGGCCATCACAGCTGAGCCTAATCTAGTCCCATGTCTACATGTACTTTCTAGAAAGAGTCATTTGACGACCATCAAGACCTTGGCTGGTTTTTATTTCTCCCTCCAAAGCTCAGGTATATTGGTGGTTGGTGACAGGATTTCCATGGTGGTAGCAAATTTCTATAGTGGGGGGTGTGGTGGGATTACCATGAAGGGGTGGCGGTGGCAGCATTTTCATGGGGGGAGGGGGTGTCTCCCATTCGTCCGCCATAAATTTCCCAGAAGAGCCACAGAAACCCGAGAAATGGCATAAATGCAGTTTCATCTGTTTTTTAAGGTTTGCTTTGATTTTCTGCTGAAGTTACAGGGGATGAGCAGAAAACCCACTGTGGAAATTCAACCCCACTGTGGTGACGGTCGGTTTGACTATTAGGGCAGTGTGTTAAAGCTGCTTACCTCATTAATGTGGGCAGCATTATCCATCTTCCAAATATTCCTATACTGAGTATCCTTCCCCTAAACCAGTGGCTCCCAAACTTTACATATTGCATACACCCTTCCATATCTACCAGTTGCCTGCATACCCCTAATAATGTACAGGTTTAATATTTTAATCCCTTTAATGCCCAAGCATCGTACAAAATGTACAAATTATAGTACACTTACATACCATAAACAATGCCTTAAACTCACTTTTTATATGACAGATTTGTTTGAGCGTAGGTGCGAAGTGTTTGGAGCGTTAAGTGATAGTTGCTCAGTAAATTGGATACTGAAGTGCATTTCACAGTTGGGTGAACAAAACCTTTGTTGATGCACTGCACCTGCACCCTTACCCTGCCTGACCTCAGATTATCCCTCCTCTTTAACATCTTCCAGTCACAGCTTTCTAAATTGTTATCAATGGTCTGACTATGAGAATACTCTCTCACTATTTGTTATTACTGTACACCATGCTGTGGGCACAGTTAAAGATGGCAGTAGCAGCCATAATGCTGCTCCCTTAGAATAATAGAATTTCACAGCACAGAAAGTGTCAATCTCAAAATCCAGATCATTTATTTTTAACAAGAAAAGCAATGATCCCAAGACATAGCCTTGAGGGACTCCACAGCAGTCTTTTCACCATACAGAAAATCATCTATTCACCTCTATTCCCTGGCTCCTAACCCTTAATCAATTTCATACCCAAGTTACCACCATCCCTTTAATCTCAGGTGCTTCTAGTTTCTCAGGCTGTAAAGACTGAGTGAGGTCAGATGATGTGCACCTTCCTTCCTCGACAGAGCCAGCTGAGATATGTGGATCTCCTAGAGCTCATGGCTGGTGGTTAAGGCCAGTGGGCTGAAGATTTCAACCCTTTATTCCTTGAGACTTCATGCATCTCCAGCCTGTAGGGTCGCACACTCAGGAAACCACCAGAAGTCAGTGGATTTTACCAGACAAAAGGTCAGGTATTTGCAAGTGATGGTAGCCTGCACCAGGACAGTACATTGTTCCAGATGACCCTTCTGGTTCCAAGTAGTTTGAAAGAGGATGTGTCTACTGAAACTCCCAACCCACGCTAAGAAGCTCAACAACCTCTTTGAAGGGATGCAAGTGACAATTACACAGAGATCTATCCTCCAAGACAAACCTGCCAGCCTGTCCCTGAGCCACGCATGTCCTTGCTTTAGGAAATATGCAACAGACAGACCTAGCATACACTGTGAAGCATCCTAATATTTTTTCTTTACAAACACAAAACTCAAAATTAATAAATTAAAAAATGAGGAAAAATACTTAAATGTTTGCATTAGGCCTTAAACCCACCATCAGACAATTTGTCCTGTATACCTCCCCGGAGATGTGTCTCATGGCCCCAGGGACACCCATGCCACAATTTGGGAACCACTGACCTAAAATAGACAATTAAAATTTTTTTTTCATATCTGTTATGAATTGTAGCCCCTCAGCTGTCATTGCTTGAGATCAGTTAAGATCTTTCTTTGGACTCTCCAAAAATGCCTTTCTTTCTTTGTAATTCAGGTACATCTATGGACAGACGCTTACTCCAGAGGTCAAAGGTGCTGCAAGGCAAAGTGTCCATATGATCTCAATGCCGCTTTCAGAGTCCCTGACCCTGTTGCCTAAGGAGCAGAGAAATTCCTGGGTATTCCTCACTTCAGTGGCTGACACAGCAGACCAAGCGAAGGGGTGTTTTGTGGAAGGACAGACCCTGGTCCAGTTAAATCAACTGTACTCTTCACATGTGGCAGCATGGGCTGCATTGTGGAAGCAGAGCTCCATTAATATAAGAGGCTGCAGAAAGCTAAACCAGGCCCTGTATGGGTGTCTATATTACCTGTTCAGTGCTCTCCCACCTCTGAAACCTACAGACTTCCAGTATATCGGACTAAGTCCTGGAGGTCTCTCCAATGGGGGTAATGGAGAAGATTACCATGGCCACGTCTTCTGGGATCAGGTAGGAAATATTAGTCATGAAGAGTCAGATCATGCGGCTGGATTTTGTGCATTGAAGGAATTTTGGTGCAATTTTCATGGATAAGAGTCTTGCTGACTCCAGTGGCTGGGTGGAATCTGATCCCAGTTAATTTTCAAGGGTCGGGACAACTTAAATATTGCTGGCAGCATTACCTCTTCTGTCGAGGAGCCTGCCAGTGGGGGAGATATAAAATGCCTGTGGTAGTCCTCGCACTTGCAGAATATGGTGTGGCTTGTGCGTCAAGGCTGAATGCAATTTGAAAAAAAAAATGTCCAAATCCATTTTAAAGTGGCTCTTTATATTTTAAAATGCCCTGCTCAGCAACATAGCAATCCAATAACTCAGTATTTCTTAGATGCAAATGACAGGGCTTATGTTAGCTAATGTAATCCCTTTCACTTTTGAGTGAAGTCGGCTCTGCAGTTGCACTCTTGCCTGAGTCAGAAGGTAGTGGATTCCAGGAATTAAGTACATAATCTAGGCTGACATTTCAGTGAAGTACTGAGGGAGCACTGCATTGCTGGAGTTACTGACAATGTGGTAGAGGTAACTGATCCCAAGGTACTATTCTGAGGAGATCAGTGGAATTCACATTGCATTTACTGAACACACACATACCACCCTATTATTCAGTAACCAAAGAAGTAGAGCAATCACAATGATCGAAAAGCTCTGGTTTTCATCCTGCAGTTTATTACATTATATATATATATATATATATATATATACACATATGTGTGTGTATGCGTATGTGTGTGTATGCGTATGTGTGTGTATGCATATATAAAAATATGTATATTTTATATATTTACATATATACTAATCAGCAATGCAATTAGCCACATATGGGGCAGAATCGTCTGCTCTTGCTGTTGACAAGCTTGGAGGCAGGAAAGGCATGTAATTAGCCAAGATGGTGGCAAACCAGAACTCTGCCGCCTTCCCATCTCCACCAGAATTAAATTCTGGGCAGGAAGGCCCATGGTCGACCTTCCTCCCCTGTCACTTATTTAAGGTCCTCAGCCCACTAGTATTAACCCAGCTGCAGGCAGCCTGTTGCCATGTGGCGTGCACAGCAGCCAAAACCGTGTGGCCAGCTTGTCACCTCCAGGAGGAGTAATTCGATCCAAGGCACTCAGTGATTGATTGAGGGACTGGACATCTGGATGATGGTAGGGTTGCGGGGGGTTCCTGCTGAGAGCCAACCTTCTGCCCTTGTTGCCGATTCTCTCTACACACCGCTCCCTGCGAACCCCATCCAACAAAACCCCCTTCCACTTTCCCCCCACATTACTTACATGTGGCTGGGGTTTCTCCTTGATCCTAAGACTCTGGTGCCTGTCCTTCTGGCAGCAGCCATGGCCTTCCAAATGGCACTGCTGAGTACAAGAGCTGCCAGCCTCTGATTGGCCGGCAGCTTACGGTAGGAGACTTCCGCCCTGGGGAAGGCCCTCTAGTGGCCTTGTCACTGCCTGATTGGCTTGTGGTTTGGCAGGCCTTCCCGAAAAGAGGCAACACCGGTCTCTACGACTGTCCAGCCGGCAGGCAAGACCCCTAATGCTTCAACAATATTTCACCCATGGATTCCCAATTGGCCATATACCCAGTGCTATATATTGGATAGCACAGATGTCACTTTTTAAATTATAAATCCATTTGGTGGAGCAAAGAAAAAAGTTACAAATCCATAAAAAGACAACGTTTCTTGTTCCTACTTAGCACTTTGGGTGAGATCAGCTAATGTGGACACATTTTGGAGAACCAAACCTTGTCTCATACCATGTCATACGGTACATTAAACCACTAAGCTCAGAGAGCCCAGTTGTTATATTTATCAATTTTAAAAATGCCTGTCACAATCTCTGATTGATGACAGGATGACATTATCATCACGTTCCTCTCTGTTAATTAATTTAGTAGTCCTGCAAGCCAGTTATTAGTTGCCAGAACCCCTTTAAAATATTTGACATTGCTTGTTTCAGGAAACCTGGATGTACCCGAATGTGCTTGTATTCTATCCTGAGCTGGCACGCACCCTCCTGAAGAACCGTATTCGAACACTTCCTGCTGCCAAGTGCATTGCAGGACAACAAGGATATATGGTAAGCAAGTGGCAACAGGACAGTTAAGATGAAAGCAAAATACTGCGGATGCTGGAAATCTGAAGAAGAATCATACGGACTCGAAATGTTAACTCTGTTTCGCTCTCCACAGATGCTGCCAGACTTGCTGAGCTTTTCCGGTATTTTTTGTTTTTATTTCAGGACAGTTAAGTTCCTTTTCACATTGTAGACTCACTATCCCTCTCTCACCTTTATTGTTAACAGGGTTTTTCCCCTTATCTTTTCTCCTCTCTCCTCCCTGGATATACTGGCTCTGGTAGTGAAATGGTTCTACTAGTACTTGCTACACTTTCATTCTTAAAAAAGCAAAATGATAGTGCTTTTTCTTGCATTGACCTTAATAGCTGAGATTTACCTAGGTGTGTACCTTTCATTAATTTCACAGAGGAAGGTCAGACAGATTTCTTTACCAGCATGTGTCCCACTCCACACGATTTTCCATTATTCATTTCACCAAGGTGATCCAAAGCATCTGACCATAAACCCAGGAAAGTCTCACTTGATGAAAACTGCCAGTATAGCTGATTTATTTTCCATATTTCTGGGAAAAATTGTGTAGCCATAAATGAATGTCTGCTATGGTTATGTTTGATTACGCGAATGCCAGAAGATTATTTGACTGGTGGGGGGTACGGTGTAGGAGGGGTTGGCAGGACATTATAGCTGAACCTGATACTTTACTTGCTGGACTTGCACTTTGCAGCAAGGGTGAATAAAGTTCCTTCCTCTGCCTCAGCAGAATAACTGCCTTTTAGGTCAGTGTGACATTTATTAAATGATTTTGCAGACGGGTAGATAATAGATTGAATGGACAAGTTGTGACAGTAACTCTGGGAGCAGACCACACCAAATTTTGAATAGGCTTCCAATTACCCAAGTTGTGTGACATGGATGGGAGCAAAAACAAAATGATTAAAAGATGTAAAAGAATGAATAAAAATAAACACTGGTATGACCGGAGTCCTTTTGTGAACATACTTTGTTCAGGAGATTCCTATGTTCATTTGTAATATTGGATAAATGAAAATAGCCTTTTCTCCCGGTCACACAGCAGTATTTTCGGTAGCACGACCTGCTCTATGTTGTGATCAATTTATGAAAATTAGTACTGAGGCATACAAGTGCAATACAGTACCAGATGGCAGTGATTGCTCCCTTTCACCAGTTGTGTACTGTAAATGTGCAGAAGCTGACACCATAACACACACAAGCCATACAATACCCTGCAGGAGTGAATTATTCCCTTGTATGTTTTGAGAATCAATATCTAAAACTTCATTCTAAACATCATCTTCAGTTACCAAAATGATAAATGCTCAGAATGACAGCTCCTATTAATCTCAGCACAGTTCATTGTCTGCTAGTGATGCTGATATCTGTTTTACTTACATAAATGGCACTGTGAATTAAGTTTAATATCTCTTGTTTTATAAGGGTGCCAAATACCCGTGGGAGAGTGCTGTGAGTGGATTTGAGGTCTGTAATGAAGATGTTTATGGATTGAAAGAAATTCACATCAATGGTGACATCTCATTTGCATTTCAGCAGTACTTTTACTTCACCCAGGTGGGTGCTGTACATTTTGCTTCTGCATGTCTCCTTACATCAGACTATTACTGATGTTATTGGTGCTCCAGTTTGGAATAGTTAGATGAGGACTGTACCAGTTTTGTGGACATGTTGCATGATGCTTCTGTAATCTCTGGCTTCAAACCTATTTATTCATATCAGTGTTTCTTTTTGAGTGGTATTTAATCAATACCACTATAGTGTTTGCTGCTCTGAACTTTTCTGTTGTTCCTCATAAACTGTAAATGCATTATCTTACGTTGGTCCTCCTCTCTCCCATATCCTCACTGTTGAGGTCAACACTAATCAAGACTGGCTCATTGTTTTCCATGATCTGAAAACTGTGGAACTCATTACCTCCCTTCATCCCTGCACCCTGCAATCTGAAGGATTTTGAAACCCAAATTCTGTGGTACCGAACCACAACTATCTCATTTCAACCTGTAGGTGTTTTGAACTTTGGGCCTTGTCTATTCCTCTTAGTTTTTCGATATTTTTAAAGATTATGTTTTCTTCTAATCTTTGGCACTCTTCTATCCTCAAAGCTTCAAATTTATTAGCTCCTTTATGCTTGGGCAAGAAGAAAACACATTTGAGGCTCTGAGGAGAGAATTTAGGGCTGTGGACATGGTGAATTTGAGGCCTGCAGAATGGAAGATTGGGAGCAATACTACGTACAAGATGTTGGAGGTGCCAAAAAAGAGTTTAGGATTAGTAGAAGGACTAAGTTTTGAGCACAGATACGTTGTGAATTTGGGAGAATTGGAAAAAGTGAGTTTGGGAGCTTTTAAGACCGTGGTTTTATAGGGAAGTTTAGTGACTACTTCTTTACCTGGCTTGTCTTTCTGTAAGTGGTGTAAATCTGCTTGTATGCTTGAGATTTGAAAACACAAGATGCTATAACTGTGAGGTAGGTAACATTAAGAATGTCCAGAGAGAAAACTGAGCATTTGCCCTTCAAGCCAACTTCACCCAGAGCCCATGTTTATTCTGTCATGGACACCCTGCCCACCACCTACCTGATCCTTTACGTTAAGGAACATAAAATTAATTCAGCTATTTCCCCTGAACAAATTCAAGCAAGGCTGTAACTCTGAGTCTGTTTACTCAAACTGGAACATTTAGGCCATTGCAAGTTTCTTAAGTTGAAATATCTATTCTCAGTTATTTCCTGGATGTTTAATTTAATCTCATGATTTACTTTTGGTTTAAGGACCTAGAGTTTTTCCAGAAGGATGGGGGTTGGGATGTGGTTAGCAGCATAGCTGAGTTTTGGAGCAGCCGAGTCACTTGGAACCCTTCAGAGGAGTGCTACGACATCAAAGGTAATGGATATGAATTCAAGCAAAACCATTCAGAGCATTTTTGTGGTGATTTGATCATCTGTGCAGTTGTATTGAGAAGTTTCTAACATGTTTGTATGTTTGTTCTGTCAACCTCAATGGAGCTCTCTACAAGTGATTAGATGACCAATAAGGTGGGGGGGGGGGGAAGGAAAACATATATCTTTGGCCCATTATACATTATGTCAGCTGCACCAACACTAAAAGAGCCAAACATTGTCACAAACCTTTCATTCATTCCATATGTTACAAAACATGCCAGGAAGTTAAGTAATGAGACAAGTGTGTGCATATTGAAAAATTGGTGATAATTATGAGTGATTATTCAAAAATAAGGGTAATTTGGATGGTCTGCAATACTTTAACCTTTAACAATAGCACAGGAGTTCTCAGGAATGAAACTAGGTTTCAAGTTAATTCCCACAGAGTATTTGATGTGAACACAAATTGCAACATGTTTATTAAAAGCAGAAAAATTCTAGGTCAGCCAAAAGTTTTTAACAGAAAGCAATGCAGTAACATTGCACTACATAGTCATTCTCCCTCAGAACCTCAGTCACTACAGCTCATCCCTTTTGCACGTTAATCGCTGGATTATTTTGCATCCTGATATTTTCCTTGCTCTTTAAGACAATAGATATCCTGTTTTTTCCCAATCCTAAAGAAATAACTTCATGGTTTTCTCAAGTCCAACCAACAATGATCATTTTGTCACCTCTTTACCGATTCATCTATTGTCACTGTTCTTCTAAACAAATATTTTTCTCTTTTTCCAAACCTGCATTGCAATGGCCTATACCCCCTTGCTTCCTTCTCTTTGCATGGAATTAAATTTGCCTGCAATCAACATGCTATAATAGAAGTACATAAGTGCATGTAGAGAACTTTGGGACTTCCTGTGACTGTGATTAGACACTGTATCAATACAAGTTCTCTCTTATACAGCTTATCCTATTCTAGTGTCCTATTCTAACCCATGGTTTCCCATGAATTGAATGTTGTGGAATGACTTACCTCCTTTAAACTTCCCTTCCTTATTACTATCTACAGACTTTTAAAGGCTTGGTACCACCTAACTATTATTTCTGACTTACGTACTCTTTGCTCTAGCTGTTTTCAACTTTAGTTGTGTCCTATGCTGTAGGCCTCGCTTGTCTCTCTCGATATTAAAAAAATTGTATTATTATATTAATTGCTTTCTGTCCTTCACTGAGGTTGAGAGAGAGAGAAAGAAATGAATGTGTTCCATATATCCAGTGACCTGGCAATAATTCGGCTGGAACTATTCTCTTGCATTTATTCTGGGGGTAAAGGTATCATGTTAATAAAATGGAGAGACCGTCAACACTAGAAATGGAACTGTTTACACATTTTAGTCATCTGTATCAGCATCAAGCATTCCATATTAGATACAGAATAGGTTACATACAAAAAAGTATAATCATTATTCTTCCCCAGTAATACCTTAATGGACAAAAAGTGGGATGTGGGACTAAGTACCACTGCTTTTTCAAAGAACCAGCATGGGCATGACAGGTGATGGGCTGAATGGCCCCCTCCTGTGCTGTACGTTTCTATGATTCTATGAACTTCAACCTCAAGAGCAACAGTGACATTTCCTCATTAATAGTAGCCATTCTCCTGGCCTTTTTGAATGGACCTACCATTTAATTGTCATTTTGTGCTGAATTTTATGCAGTAATTCCGTATGAATCCTTGTCCAAATCATTTTATGCAGTACTTCTGTATGAATCTTTCTTACTCTCTGCCCTAGCTGTTTTCAACTTTAGCTGTGTCCTACGCTGTAGGCCTCGCTTCTGTCTCTCGATATTAAAGTCCTCGTACACACTATCGCCTGTTGAGGCTCCAAATCTTTGCCTAGCCACAATTCAAACATCAGAAGTTTGTACCTGAACATATACTGGTCCTGAAACAAAGAAATACCAGCATTTAAACTATAGAAAAAACAAGGTTTCCATGGTATATTTCCCTCAGTAGGAAGTGCACACTGCGCAAGCGTTGCTTGTAACTGTACATGAGTAGCTGTGTTTTACAGGGTACAGTAACTCCTGACCGGTATTTTACAGTACAAGTACAGTACAGCACTTTACTAAAAATGAGTTCTTGTTCTTGCTTTCTTGTTTATCTTTTCCTGCTTTGTTAAACAATTTCTCCAGTAAAATTGTCTTCAATTTAATCAAAAACATAGTTTTTATTGCTTCTATGCCTTTAAAAAGTCAAATTTTGGGGTGGTGTAACCTCTCTAATTAACTCCCATTATAAAGTACATTGGTGATTTCGTCCTTTGCGAGAATTCTTGGGAACGTAACCCCAGCGAACGGTGGAACTTTACCATACTGTAGCTGTTTGAATAAAATATCAATCAAGGTAATAAATATGAAAATCATTCAAAATAACATCAGCTGTTATAATGGTTAAGCTTTATTGGAATGAGCTTCAAAGAGCCAGGCGGTCTTTTCAAATCTCAGTTATGATTCTTCTTAAATAAGGTCATTGTTACCAATGTGTGAAAAAACCCCAACTAAGATGGGAACCCATATTTTCTGTTAGTCACTGGTTATTTCACTTCATGTAATTTCTTCAAGGAGTGATGCCGCCTGATGAATATCAATCTGATGTAACCAATTCTGCCTACACTGCCGTGGTGGCCAAGTACAGGTGAGGATGGGACAGTGGGGGGGTGGAATTTCTTTTCCTGTTTTTCTAAAATTATTTTAAAATTGAGGACTGAGAAAGGGCTGAAATTGTGGCATTAATTATGATCAAAATAAAAGACCAATGATAAGCTGAAATAAAAAGAGAAAATGCTGTAAATACTCAGCAGGTCTGGCAGCATCTGTGGAGAGAGAAACAGAGATAATTTTTCAGGCAGATGACCTTTCGGAATATTGATCTGCTGAGAATTTCCAGCATTTTTTGTTTTTATTTCAGATTTCCAGCTCTGCAGTATTTTGCTTTGATATATTATAAACTGTCTTTGTAACCAGTCTGTAGAGTGAAACATAGCAAGGACGCTTAAAATTGTTTGAAATATGTTGTGCAATGCTTTTTTAAAATTTTCTGGTGAATTTTGAGCTCAAGCATCTCAATAACTTCTTTAGATGTATGGTAAAGCTCTGTCTCCTATATCCCAACCTCAGAAAAGTGACTTCCCAAAAGCACCAATGTGATATTTCCCAAGCCTAAGCAGCTCTCCTTATAGTTCAAGAATGCTAATTAGAGACAGTTTTTTGTTGTTGTAGGCCTATGCCCAATAGAAGTGAACTGAATCTGCACAAACTTGCTCCACATAAACCTTTACAATAGCAGTGAAATAATTTACCCTTCAGCTTGAATTGGATTTGAACCTAGGTAGCAGAGATGAAAGTCCAGTGGGCAAATATGCTGCACCACCCATTTTCAACTTTTAAGAGGTAAGTAGTTAAAAGGTGTCCCAGGACATTGCTGCTGGGGTTTCTTAGGGCAGCACCTTAAGCATAACTATTATCAGCTACTTCATCAATGACTTTCTGTCCATCATAAGGTCAGAAGTGGGGATGTTGCCTGATGATTGTAGAGTGTTCAATTCTATTCACAGTTCCTCAGATAATGAATCAGTACATACCAATATGCAGCAAGACCTGGACAACATCCAGGCTTGGGCTGATAAGCGACAAGCATCACACGAGTACAGGCACTGACCACCTCCAACAAGAGAAAGCCCAACTATCAGCCTTAATATTCAATGGCATTACCATTGCCATATCCCCCATCATCAATATCTATGCATTCAGCATTGACTAGAAAATCAACTGGACCAACCATATAAATGCCACGACTGTGAGAGCAGGTTAGAACTCGGTATTCTGCAGAGAGCAATCGACCTCTTGACCCTTAAACGCCTCTCCCATTGCCTACAAGGCAGAAGTCAGGAGTGTGATGGAATACTATCTACATTACTAGGTGGATGTAGTTGTAACAACACTCAAGAAATTTGACATCATCCAGGATAAAGCATTCTTCTTGACTTCCAACACATCCACACCCTCTACCATGTATCGTGGCTGCAGTGTGTGCTGTCTACAGAAAGCACTGCAGTAAGTCACCAAAGGATTCTTTCTAGCACCTTCCAAACTCGCAACTTCTACCACCTAGAAGGACAAGAGCAGCAAGTGCATGGGAAAACCGCCACCTGCAAGTACCTCTCCAAGTCACACACCATCCAACATTGACGCGTATCACTGTTACTTCATCATTGCTGCGCCAAAATCCTGGAACTCCCTGCCAAACAGCAGTGATTGGCTGCAGCACTTTGGGCTAGGCGAAGAGAAGTCAGCCGAGATTCCCATGCCTGATTACCAGCCAGTGACTCTTACATGCAGACATCAATAGAAGGAAAAGTTGAGGGAGAAATATGCCCTTCAGTAGGTTTCATTGGCTGAAAATATTGACTACTGACACACTGTACTACTGAGGGGCAAAATTTGGATCTGCATGTGTGGTTCTCCATGTACAGATATCTGTTCTGGTGGAATTTTAGCAGGAGACAGTAATCAATTTTGTTTTTTTGTTGTTTTTTTAATGAGATGATTTAAAGCCAGATAAGGAGATATTAGGTCAGATGATCAAAAGATTGGTCAAAGAGGTATGTTTTACAAAGTGCCTTAAAGGACGAAAGTGATTTTGAGATGCGGAGAGGTGTATGGAGGGAATTCAAGAGCTTAGGACCTGGGCAACTGAAGGCTCAGCTACTAATGGTGGAGCAATTATGATTGGGGATCCATAAGAGACCAGAATTGGAGGAGTGCAGATATCTCAGAACGTTGTGGTGGTTGGAGGAGATTATAGAGATAGAGAAGGGGAAGGCCATGGAGAGATTTGAAAACAAGGATGAGAATTTTAAAATGTTATGATATGGCAGGTAGTATGTGCCAGGCTGACCAAATCCCAAAGGGAAACTTGGTGATGCTATCTCAACAATTTTGCAATTTGTACTCATTAAGAGAAGGTTTGTGCACTGAAGTCAGAAGTAATGAGTCCACTATTGCCTTTAGAGATTTTAAAGATTAAATTAAAACATTTATTAACAAAAGAAAAGACTTAAGCACACAAGATTACTGTTACATGGTTACATTTAGTTTTATAACAGCTCTCACAAGATTTATGCTTAACTAGACTCCCAGCTACACACCCCTTTCAGGCAACAGTCCAAAATAGATTATTAATCTATAAAACATCCAGCAAGATTACCACAAGCAAGAACTGTTGCTGCAAGGGAGGTATTTCACATCATCTTCCTCCCTCTCACTCAACACTGAACCCTAAAGACTTGACTACTGGAACAGCAGACTTCTTCAGGGTGGCTAGAGGCTTTTCCCCACAAGCCTGTTTTACACAGTGCACCTTTCAAGATCTCTCACAACCACACCCCATACAGCTTTCCATCTTTCTTTAAATATATTTTCTCCTTTCTGTAAATCCCATTGTTACCACCTGTCTTTGGAATTTACTTTTCCCAGAATATAAAAATCTTATATGTCATTATGGCCAGAACTTTTGGGAAAAATAAACATGATAACTTTTCCTTATTTATCTTGCCAGTTGTAAACATCTTAACATGTCCCTTTGAAAAGCCAACCATCTCTCCGCTTATCTAAAAATGCAAGTTCTATTTTACTTAGCTCGTCCATTAGCATATCAAATACATGTTTTTTACATTTAATCCCTTTTGATGATTCAAACCTTGCAGTCTAACAGTCTGTGGTTTACTTAAGTTATTCTCTCACACACAAACATAAGCCTGCTTTAAAGTATCCCACAGTAATAACAGGAAATAATATGATAGTTCCTATTCAAATATTAAGATGTTGCTTTTTAAAAATTTATTTGTTCACAAGATGTGGGGCGTTGCTGGCTAAGCCAACATTTATTGCCCATCCAGAATTGCCCTTGAAAAGGTGGTGGTGAGCCAGTTTCTTGAACCACCGAGTCCATGTGGTGTAGGTACACCCACAGTGCTGTTCAGAAGGGAGTTCCCAGATTCTGACCCAGCAAAAGTGAAGGAACGGTGATATAGTTCCAAGTCAAGATGGTGTGTGGCTTGGAGGGGAACATGCAGGTGGTAGTGCTCCCATGCATCTGCTGCCCTTGTCCTTCTAGGTGCTTGACCGGGACTCAATGTAGATCAGCGAGCACACGGGACAGAATGACAGGGGAATAGGACTCGCTGCAAATGAGACACAGTTTTAATTATCAACAAATCTCCCTCGGTTATTCTTTCCACATTGTACTACACATCATATTTACTATTAATCTCCAGTTAATTAATGGGATTTGCATTATATTTCTTCCAGCCTCCAGTTTGCTACAGAATTGGCATCACACCTAAAAGTTACAGTTCCATCAGAATGGATGAAAATAGCTGAGAAAATCAAAGTGCCATTTGACCCTGTGAAGCAATATCATCCTGAATTTGATGGATATAAGTCAGGTGCGGTAGAATTCTCTTAAGAAATGCTTAATTTACTCTTCTTCACCAACAATACCGCGTTCCTGCCACCCCCCACCTCGGCCACCCGCTTTTTTTTCACAGAATTCTAAGGTGTCTCACTTCCTTTGACAGATGGTTTGACAAAGCCCTGGCTGGAGATGCTGCCAAGGCAGATAAAGTGGGCAGAAACTTCTCCACTTTTTAAAAAAAAAACAGGCATTTGGAGCATTTGCGGGTCCTGACCCTGCTCCTGTGGGAGGTGCCCCCCCCCCCCCCCCCCGGCCCCAGAAAAATGTTTTTGGCTGTGGCTATGCCTATTTTAGCTTTGTGGCTCTGTGGTAGCAGCATGGAAAGCATCCTCCAATGTCCCTCTGACATCCTACCATGAGGCTACCATCAATATGTTGACATAGCGCAGGGTCCGCGTACCTTCCATAAGATTGCCACAGGTTATTAACCTCTAGGAAAATCTGGAGGAGTGGATCTGACATGCCTTAGTCTGAATTTCATAGGCCTCCCCCTGCCCTGCCCAACCACCTACTTCACTGCGGCTGGGATGATTCCACCCAATAATTCCCAAGCTGTGATAATGATGGGATAAGGTGGACAATGTCTCCTCTCATGTGAGAATCTAGAAATAGGGGCCACAGTTTCAAAATATTTAAGATGGAGATGAGGAGAAATTACTTCTCTGAGGGTCGTTAATCTTTGGAATTCACTACCCCAGAGTGCAAGCTGCGTCATTGAATATATTCAAGGCTGAGTTGGACAGATTTTTGATCTACAAAGGAGTTAAGTGTTATTGAGGGCAGGAAGGAAAATGGCGTTAAAGCCACAATCGGGTCAGCCATGCTGTTATTGAATAGCAGAGCAGGCTTTGGGTACAAGTGGCCTACTTCTGCCCTATTTCTTATGTTTTTTAATGTCAGTGTATTTTGTCTCCTGAGACACTACAGAATCAGAGAATCTTTACAGTGCAGAAGGAGGCCATTTGGCCCATCGAGCCTGCACTGGCTCTCTGAAAGAGCATTCTACCTAATCCCACTCCCCTGTCTTATCCCTGTAACCTTGCATATTCTTTCTTTTCAGATAGCAATCCAATTCCCTTTTGAACACCGCCCTTTCAGGAAGCTCGTTCCAGACTCCAATCAACCCCTGGGTGAAAAAATTTTTCCTCGCATCACTTCTACTCCTTTTGCCCATTATTTTGAATCTGTGCCCTCTAGTTTTTGATGTACTCTTGAGAGGGAATGGTTTTTCACTATTTACCCTATCCATATCCCTCAGGATCTTGAATATCCCTGTCAAGTCTCCTCTCAGCCTTCTTTTCTCCAAGGAAATTAGACCCAGCCTCTCCATTCTATCCTCATAGCTACAGTTCTTTATCCCTGGAATCATTCTTGTGAATCTTCCCTGTACTCTCTCCAATGCCTTCACATCCTTCCTCAAGTATGGCACCCAGAACTGGACACAGTACTCCAGATGAGGCCTAACTAGTGTCTTATACAAGTTTAACATGACCTCCTTACTCTTGTACTCAATGCCCCTATTAATAAAACCTAGGATACCATACGCTTTATTAAATGCTCTCTCAACATGCCCTGCCACCTTCAATGACTTATGTACATATAGACAGAGGTCCCTTCGTTCCGGCACCTCCTTTAGAGTATCTCCCTTTATTTTATACTGTCATTCCACATTCTTCCTGCCAGAATGAATCACCTCACACTTCTCTGCATTGAAATTCATCTGCCATTTGACTTCCCAATCCACCAACATGCCGATGTCCTTTTGAAGTTCAAGACTATCCTCATCACAGTTGACAATGCTTCCAATCTTCGTATCATCTTCAAATTTTGAAATCATGTCCTGAGCACCACAGTCTAGGTCATTAATATATATCAAGAAGAACAAGGGTCCCAAAATTGACCCCTGGGGAACTCCACTACAGACCTTCCTCCAATCTGCAAAACAACCATTTATCACTACTCGCTGTTTCCTGTCACTCAGCCAATTGCTTATCCAAGTGCCTACTTTCCCTTTTATTCCATGGGCTAGAATTTTGCTCACAAGTCTATTGTGTGGCACTGTATCAAATGCCTTTTGAAAATCCATATACACCAAATCAACAGCATTGCTCTTTTTAACCTTCCCTATTAACACCTCAAAAAATACCAGCAAGTTAGTTAAACATTCCCAATAATGAATCCTTGCTAGCTTTCCTTAATTATCCCACAATAGTCTAAGTGACTATTGATTTTGTCCTGAACTATAGTTTCCAGAAGTTTCCATACCATTGAAGTCAAACTGACTGGTCTGTAGTTGCTGGTATTATCCTTGCACCCCTTTTTGAACAAGGGTGTAACATTCACAATTCTCCAGTCCTCCAGCACCACCCCTGTGTCAAAGGAAGACTGGAAGATTATCATCAGTGCCTCTGAAATTTCCACTCTCTCCTCCCTTAGTGTCCTTGGATGCACCTCATCTGGCCCTGGTACCTTATCAATTTTAAGTAAAGATAGCCTTTCTAACACCTCCTCCTTCTAAATTGTAAATTCCTCAAGTGTACCAGCTACCTCCTACCTCACCTCGTTCTTGGTAGCACCCTCTTCCTTTGTAAAGACAGATGCAAAGTACTTGTATAATACCTCTGCTACTTCTCCTGTCTCCACATGCAAGTCTCCTTTTTTATCCCTAATCAGCTTTTATTATTTACATGCTTTAGAAGACCTTGGGATTCTCTTCTATGTTAACTGCCAGTCTCTTTTCATGCTCCCTCCTTGCTTTTCTGATTAGTTTTTTCACTTCCCCTCTGGTCCTTCTGTATTCAGCCTGATTCTCCATTGTATTTTCTACTTGACACCTGTCATACGCGTACTTCTTCCTTTTCACCTTCACCTCTATTTCTCTCGTCATTTTCATTCTAGATTTATTTATCCCACCTTTCCCCTTCAAGGGAATATATCTTGACATTGCTTGCAATACTAACTTTTTGAAAGTGGCCCATTGTTCAGCCACTGTCTTTTCCGCCAACATTTGATTCCAACTCGCTCAACTCAGATGCATTCTCATCCCATTGAAGTTGGCTTTCCCCAATTAATTATCCCTTACCTCTATTTTTCCTTGTCCTTTTCCATGGCCAACATAAAACTTATGATACAATAGTCACTGTCCCCTAAATGCTTTTCTACTGTTATTTGATCCATTGGGCCAACTCATTCCCCAGAACCTGGCCCAATAGTGCCTACACTCTTGTTTGATCGAAAATATACTGCTGCAGAAAATTATCTTGAACACAGTCCAGGAACTCTCGCCCTTCTTGTCCCTTTAGACTACTCCTATCCCAGTCTATATTTGGATAATTGAAGCCCCCCATTATAATTACTCTATAATTCTTGCACCTGTCTGTAATTTCTTTGCAAATTTGTTTCTCTACATCCCTTCCACTAGTTAGTGGTCTATATACTACGCTGATCAACGTTATTGCACCTTTTTCATTTCCTACCTCTAGCCAGAGAGATTCCATCTTTGACCCCTCTGGAACATCCTCTCTCTGCAGTACTGTAATACCATCTTCAATCAATGCTGTCACTGCCTGCATCCCACCCTGCTCCCTCACTTTTTCTTCCTTTCCTGTCTCTCCTAAATACCATGTATCCAGGAATACTTAACACCCAGTTCCGCCCTTCTTTGAGCCAGGTCTCTGTTATAGCAATCATATCATAGTTCCATTTGTCAACCTGTGCCTGTAGTTCACCAATCTTATTAGCTACACACTCACTGCATTCACATACATGCACATTAATCCTGATTTAGGCTTTTTAACTTTTCCCCTTGCTCTGGCCCATCTAATGGCTTACTATAGCCTACTCTAGTTCTATCAAACTCTCCAAGTATTCTATTTACTTTGATATTACTCTCTGATATATCCTCTTTATCAATTAATACTTCTCTACTTCCCATTGCCAGTTTTTCTACTTTCCTCTCTGAATTTGCCCTCAGGTTACCATCCCCCTGCCAATCTAGCTTATACCCTCCCCGACAGCACTAGCAAATATCCCTGCAAGGACATTAGTCTCAATCCTGTTAAGGTGTAAACCATCCTTCTTGTTCAGGTCCTACCTGCCCCAGATCCAGTCCCAATGCCTCAGAAATCTAAAGCCCTCCCTCTTACTCCATTTCTGCAACCACGTATTGAGCTTCTCAATCTTCCCATTCTTATGCTCACCAGCATATGGCACTGGGAGTAATCCTGAGATTACTGCTCTTGAGGTCCTGCTTTTCAGTTTTGTTCCTAACTCGCTAAAATCTGCTTTCAGGACCTCGTTCCTTTTCCTATCTATGTCATTGGTCCCAAAGTGGACCCATACCTCTGGCTGCTCGCCCTCCCCAGTCCTGCAGCTGTTCTGTGACTCTAGCACCAGGAAGGCAACATACCATCCGCAGAAAATCTTGTCTGCTCCTCTAACTATGGAATCCTCTATCACTATAGCACTTCCGCTCTTCCTCCTCCCCTCTTGTGCAGCTGAGCCACCCATGGTGCCACAAACTTGGCTCATGCTACAGTCCTCTGAGGAACTGTCATGCTCACCAGCATCCTAAATGGAAAAGTGGTTAGAGAGTGCGATAGCCTCAGGGGATTCCTGCACTACCTACCTGTTTCTCTTAGATACTCTGGTGGTCACACATTCCTTTTCTGCCTGTGTGACCCTCAATGTTTTGGTCAGACAACCCCTGCTAGAAATCCACATCTGTGTGGATATCTTTGAGTGGAGTGGTGACATTAAATCCATGTGAACAATGGTCACATGGACAAGGCACTGCTGGTATTTATGGGATTCAAGATAAAACACCTTCAACAGAGGAAGAGAAAAAGTTTGCCAGAATTTTAAAAATAATTTTATCTTTGAGTTTCCTACTCTTTGTTCCGCTGAAGGTTTGGTTTCAGCTTCCCGCATGGTAAAAATGTTGTTACTCTGTTCCAGGTGATGTCGTGAAACAAGCTGATGTTGTGTTGCTAGGTTATCCACTCATGTATCCCATGAGTTCTCAGGTGCGGAAGAATGACCTGGTGATATATGAAGCTGTGACAGATCATGATGGACCTGCCATGACCTGGGTTAGTGAAAGGTGACAGTTGAACAGACATAAGAAGGTGCTGTTTCAATCACAGTAAAAACTAGTGGCAATTTGGGTAAGCAATGGGGAATTATAAAATGATGAACCTAACATCTGTTGTTGGGAAATTACTAGATTCTATAATTAAGGATGGAGCGACTAAGCATCTTGAAAATTTTCAACTGATCAGAGAGAGCAGCATGGATTTGTAAAGGGCAGGTCATGCCTGATGAACCCACTTTTTGAAGATGTGTATAATGCAGCAGACAGTGGAATGTCTATGGATGTTATTAATCTCAGCTTCCAGGAAACATTTGATAATGTCCTTTATAAGAAACTCTCAACTAAAATTGAAGCTCATGGGATTCATGGCAAATTATTGATCTGGTTAGGAAATTGGCTTAGTGGCTGGTGACAGAGAGTAGGGATAATGGGCAGTTGCTCTAATTGGCAGGATGTGATTAATGGTGTCTCTATTCACTATTTAATAATGACTTGCATGATGGAATAGAGAGCCACTTATCCAAACTTGCTGATGACACATAGATAGGCAACGTTATAAGCAGTGTAGATAGAAGCATATAACTACAGAGGTATTCATAGATTAAATGGGCAAAACTGACAAATAGGTTTAATTATGAGCAAGAGTGAGATCATCCACTTTGGGCCTTTTATATAGTGAAAAGTTAGAAACAGTGGAGGACTAAAAAGTCTTAGGAGTACATAGATCACTGAAATATCATGGACAGAGACACACAATTCAAAAAGGCTAATGGACTGCTGGTCTTTACATCCAGAGGACTAGAATATAACAAGTTAGAAGTTGCAGCTATCAGTTATACCAAAGCTTGGGTTAGGTAACAACTGGAGTATTGTATTCAGTTCTGGGCACCGCATCTTCAGCAGGATATGTTTGCCTTGGAGGGAGTGCAATATAGATTCATGGTAATGATACCTGGGTCAGAATTTGAAGCTGTATATGGAGCGAGCACAGAGATGGGAGGGTGTGAAAATTATTGCCGCTGCCAATTGTGTCGGTTTGCCATCACCGTTCTGACTGCTGGTGGTTTCGCTCAGGAGGGCAGAAAGTGGGACTTGGCAACCTGTCTCATTCAGATTATTGGCCATTTGAGCTTGTTAAGGAGCTTTCTGTTAGCTTGTCAAGAGCCAGTTTGTAATTTTTGTGGGGTTGCACAGGTTACACAATTGATCAGGAACAGTCCAAGTGGAAGGAGATGGCAACACAGAGGGGAGTCAGTCTTGGCTGCATCATTCAATTAGGTGGACCTGTAAAAGAGGGGCACTTAGGTGCCATCAGGTGAGTAGAGTTACTGGGACAAATGGCCTGTGTGCACGTGGTCATTGGAGGGGATTGTGAGCCTCCAGGGATCGTGGTGCCATCAGAGGGAAGGCCACTAAGCATTGTGAGTGCAGCTGGCTGCAAGCAAGGCCACAGCTGGACATGGGATTATGGTACAGAGAAATAGGGGCAAGTAGCAATGAGGAGCAGCATCCTCAGAAGCAGATGCAAGCATGATGAGGGCAGAGGAGGGGAACAAGGGAAAGGAAGGTAACAAAGGCCATGCCTACAACATTGAGCGTACCGCTGAAGAAGAGCTACCTGGACAAGTCAGAGAATCAGCGCTGCAGGAGTCTGCACCCATCTAGGCAGATGGTAAGTGATTTGTACCCTCGTTTAGGATGACCTCAGACTTCGCAGCACTGTTCACCATGCTCTGCAAGTAGCCATTGAAGTCAATGTGGACTTGAACTTCTTTGCGCCAGGCTCCTTCCAAGGATCAACAGTGGATCTTGGTGGTGTCGTGCAAATGGCTGCATGTCATTGGACCTAGCAGGTCAATAATGCTGTATTGGCGAGAGCTGGGTAGCACATTCAATTTCAAACAGATGGGACCTCGCGGGCACAAAGATCTTCCGTCACTGGATTCCCACAGGTGCCGAAGACCATTGGTTGCACCCATGTGGCCATGAATGTGCCAAGTGAGCAGCCAGCGAAATACAGCAACAAAAAGGACTTCCACTCCCTCAACGTTCTGTGACCACAGCACGAACTTTATGCATGTGTGTGCTTGCTATCCTGGCAGCTGCCGTGATGCCTTCATTCTTCAGCAGTCTAGGGCGCCGCAGTTCTTTGTGCTACTGCCAAACTTTATGGGTGGGATAACTTCAGGGACAAGGGATATCCCTTAGAAGTGGCTAGGGACCTCTTTATGTGATTGAGACAGAGACACAAGGTGCTAAAATGAAGCCGTCTGCTCATAAAGACCATCATCAAACAAGCCATCAGGCCTCTGAAGATGCCGTTCCTGTACCTGGGCTGGTCGAGTGGTGCCCTGCAGTACTCACCTGCGAGGGTCTTGTGCATTACAGTGGTCTTTTGTGCTCGCCATAACATGGCCCTCCAGACAATTAGCTGCCAAACTCGACAAAATCATGGGCTGTGACTACTTTCCCAGGTGTGTAGTCAGGACCTGGAAACATTTGTAATGTACAGTTCCCAAAACCACATGGAAAATCCTGCCTCTGGACTCCAAGGCTGGTTCATGAGGAGAAATTACGCAAACTCATGTTGTATTTCCAGGAATTTAGAAGGTTAATAGATGATTTGACTGAATCTTTCAAGATATTAAGGCAAACCGATAGGGTGGCTGAGAGAAACTATCTCTGCTGGCTGAAGAATCTGGGATTGGGTCCATAGGACAGAACCTTGTGCCTTCCCCTGTGGCAGGGGGGTATTTAATCAGGTGGAAAGGTGATGGGTGTGGTCCCAGCCAGGTCTCGCTGGTTCTCTAGCCAGTGGTCGAGGCCCCTGTTGCCTCCAAATGATTCCACCTGTATTTTTGCAGGAGTGAAGTTAGAAAACATTACACCCAAAGAGTAGTAGAAGTTTTGGAGTTCATGTCCTTGAGCTCCAAGGGAAGAGTCATATGTGCATGCTGCAGCTAAAATGTGACACATGGTACATACCTCTGCTTCAGCACTGAAGCTTGTGTGTATACACAGCTCATGTAGGTGTTCACAGAACACATGTAAATGAGCATCATGATGCACAGATCCAGTGAAGAGCAATATCCCTCCATGTATTATATATCAGGCAAACACAATTTCATGTTGTCATTGCAGTCGAGAAGGGTGAAGAATGCAACAGAGATGGCACAGACTGGGGGTGGGTCAGCCTGGCTGAGATGCATCCATCCTGTGGAACAGATGGCCATGGCAATTGCCATGGTGCCTGAGTAGCTGTCTGTTGGTGATGGTGTATCACTGTTAGCAGGTGATAAAGGCGGTGTTGAAATCACCTTGGCACATGGTGGTAATGATGGAGGTTATGATGTCAGTTCACTGAGCATAAGGGGATGTTGGCATGAGAGGGAGTGCGAGGATAGGATTGCGTCATAAGGCCAGTGAGCATGGTTAAGGCAATAGCATGCATCAGAGTGTGCTTTCACAATGAGAAGGGCTATACCCTAAATATCTCATTGTGTCTCACACAGGTCCTAGCTCCCTCATCCTGGACCAGATCATCGCTCGGGCATCAAGAAGAGCAATGAATATTGAAGGAGACAGCGTCACATCTTGCTAGCCCACACTCCTCCAACTCAGATACCCGCATACCAGAGGGTTGTAGCGCGTATGTAGAGTTGGTGGCACAGGGTGAAAGTCATTGCACCAGAGTGCAGGAGGTGTCAGACTCAGAGGTGTGCACAGTCCCCCTCGGAAGAGGAGGAAAGTCACGATGATGTTCCAATGGGCAGGAGCGTGGAGCCTCAGGAGTCACCTTTTGGGGCACAGTATTTAGTTTATCAGCAGCATTTGTGTGGACACCTGAAAGGGTTCTCTGAGGCAGTAGGAGCTCTTAGGCTGCGAATGGTGGAGTCCATCACCATCATGAGCTCCACATTGTCCCAGGGGCTCAACCTCATGAGCTCTGACCATGAGAGATTGGCTAGTCTAGTGGAGAGACACGTGCAGCAACACTCGGGAGTGGATGCAAGAGCAGTGTCTTGGTCAGAAAAATCAGCAAGCCTCCCTCAATAGCCTGGATCAGTCTGCTCAGAGTATGAGCAGTGAGATCCATGGAATACATGAGGATTTGCGTACCCTTAACAGGATATCGGAGGGCCTTCTAAGAATCTATTTTGCACAAGGACCCCTCTGGTAGTGATCCCCTCCTGCACAGAGTCAGCCCTGGCTATGTGGCCATGTCTCCAATCTGCTCTGCCATTGGTGGCTTCCTCAGCCTCATTCGTTTTGGAGTTTTCCGAATAGACGGGGGCTTCCTCCACCTCTTCATCTTCCTCATCCAGGTTGGTGCTGTGTCCATGGCATCGTCATCAACGATTTCTAGGCCCCTCTGCTGCCCAATGATGTACAGCATGCAGCACACCGCTACTCTTCTTGATACCCTTGCTTTGAAATATTACAGAGCATCACCTGAGTGATCGAGGCGCTTGAAGTGCATCTTTAAAATGCCACTTGCCTGCTCGATGGTACTTCTGGTGATGACATGGCTACTGTTGTAGTTGTGCTCTGCCTCCGTTTGTGTGCTCCTAAAGGGGGTAATTATCTAAGTTCTTAAGAGGCAGCCCTTATCCCCTAGAAGCCAACCAGGGATCTACATTGGTGGCTGAAATAGCTGATGGCGTTGGGAATTCCTTAGTATGAAAGAGTCGTGGCAGTTGCCAGGGAACCTTGCGCTCACATGAAGGAAGTCACACACCACCTGTACATTGATCGAATGGAAGGACTTATGATTGACAAAGGTGTCCACATATTGAGTTGGGGTTTTTATGGCAACATGGGGGCAATCAATAACACCCAGCACCTGAAGGAAGCCTGCCATTTGAACAAATGCTGTGACTTTCTGATTCTGTGATGCTAACTCTATAACGAAATTAATTGATTCTTCCACACAAGCAAACAGGGCATTAGTTACAGCCTTAATTAGTCTGTGTGCTGCTGACTGGGATGCACCAGACAGGTCTCCTGATGATTCCTGGAAAGATCCTGAGGCATAGAAGTTGAGGGTGATGGCTACCTTCACAGCTACTGACAGGGCATGGAGGGCGATGGATTGTGGTTCAAGTTGCTGCTGGACCACGTGGCATATGGCTGTGACCACCTCATGGCTTTGCCTCAGTCACTTTTGACTCTGGTTCTCTGTCATGTTGAGGTCTGATGTCCTAGGTCTATACATCCTTCCCACAGGGAAGTACCTGGTTGTCCTGCCTTTCCTCCTCCTCCTCCCTGGTGCTTGGGCAGCAACCTCTCCCTCCTGAACTCCTGTCTTCCTCCAGGCTTCCGTCTACTCATGGTGACTGCCTTCTATGGCATTTATGTGTGAGTGTGCCATGCCCATCTTCTATGTTCCTTCGCATGAAGTGCTATGTGCTCTTTTCCAGCACAAAAGTTCTTTCTGGCATCTGGGTGCATGAGTTAATAGGGGAAAAAAATAATTGCCCTTCGATACCAGAAGCACCACCCTCCTACCCTCTTGGGTTCAAGGATGAATTCAGGTTGGAATTTATTTTGTATAATTTCTTGGACTATGAATAAAATTTTAAGGCAAATTCCACAGGAGTACCCTACGTCTCCTGGCTATCCGAAGAACTAAGTTCAGACCTACTCTTACCAGGTCTACTTTGCGTACTTCAATATCCACACTCATAGGCTAACAAAATAAGACTAGAGTGGAGGCAGCTGCTGATTTAAATGGCCAGCTGCCTCTGTAAAACAGGTAGGTGTAAAATGTGCCCTTCCCAATTCCCACCTCCGCTAAAATGGGAAGTTCAGGGGTGCAACTTACGATTTTTGGGCAGTTTTGCTATTTGCGGCAGAATGGAGAGGCTGTCCATCATGGTGGAAATCTGGGCCTCCATGTCTAAAAATTCTTTGTTTTTATTAATTTACAAATCTCAAGTTACTGATATTAACTATGGCGGAAGAGGTGGCGTAGTGGTATTGTCGCTGGACTAGTAATCCAGAGACCCAAGTTAATTCTCTGGGGACCAGGGTTCGAATCCCACCTCGGAAGATGCTGAAATTTGAATTCAATAAAAATCTGGAATTAAAAGTCTAATGGTGACCATGAAACCATTGCCGATTGTCGTAAAAACCCATCTGGTTCACTAATGTCCTTTAGGGAAGGAAATCTGCCTATGTGTGACAGCAATGTCGTTGACACTTCAAACGCCCTCTGAAATGGCCTAGCAAGCCACTCAGTTATTTCAAACTGCTAAAAAGTCTCAAAGGAATGAAACCGGACGGACCACCTGGCATCGATCTAGGCACCGGAAATGACAACGGCAAACTCAGCTCTGGCTATCCAGTAAAGTCCTCCTTACTAACATCTGGGGGTTAGTGCCAAAATTGGGAGAGCTGTCTCACAGACTAGTCAAGCAACAGCCTGACATAGTTGTACTCACGGAACCATACCTTATAGACAATGTCCCAGACACCATCATCACCATCCCTGGGTATGTTCTGACCCACTGGAGTCCTCAAAGTCGACTCCAGACTCCATGAATCTTGTGGCATGAGGTCAAACATGGGCAAGGAAACTTCCTGCTGATTACCATGTATTGCCCCCCGCTCACTTCAGCTGATGGATCAGTACCCCTCCATGTTGAACACCACTTGGAGGAAGTACTGAGGGTGGCAAGGATGCAGAATGTACTCTGGATGGGGGACTTCACTGTCCATCACAAAGAGTGGCTTGGTAGCACCACTACTTACTGAGCTGGCCGAGTCCTAAATGACATAGCTGCTAGACTGGGTCTGCAGCAGGTGGTGAGGGAACAAACAAGAGGGAAAAACATACTTGACCTCATCCTCACCAACCTGCCTGCTGCAGATGCATCTGTCCATGATAGTATCGGTAGGAGTGACCACCGCACAGTCGTTATGGAGACATAGTTCTGGCTTCACATTGAGGATACCCTCCATTGTGTTGTGTGGCACTACCACTGTGCTAAATGGGATAGATTTCGAACAAATCTAGCAACTCAAGACTGGGCATCCATGAGGTGCTGTGGACCATTCAGCAGCAGCAGAATTGTACTCAACCACAATCTGTAACCTCATGGCCCGGCATATTCCCCACTCTACCATTACCACCAAGCCAGGGGATCAACCCTGGTTCAATGAAGGGTGCAGGAGGGCATGCCAGGAGCAGCACCAGGCATACCTAACAGTGAGCTGTCAACCTGTGAAGCTACAACACAGGACTACTTGCATGCCAAACAGCACAAGCAGCAAGTGATAGAGCTAAGATTCCACAACCAACAAATCAAATCAAAGCCCTGCAGTCCTGCCACATCCAGCTATCAATGGTGGTGGGCAATTAAACAACTCACTGGAGGAGGAGGCTCTATAAATATCCCCACTCTCAATGATGGGGGAACCCAGCACGTCAGTGTAAAAGATAAGGCTGAAGCATTTGCTACAATCTTCAGCCATTGCCAAGTGGATGATCCATCTCAGTCTCCTCCCAGAGGTCTCCAGAATCACAGATGCAAGTCTTCAGCCAATTTGATTCACTCCACGTGATATCAAGAAACGGCTGAAGGCACGGGATAATGCAAAGGCTATGGGCCCTGACAATCTTCTGGCAATAGTACTGAAGACTTGCGTTCCAGAACTTGCTGCGCCCCTAGCCAAGCTGTCTCAATACAGCTACAACACTGACATCTACCTGGCAATGTGGAAAATTGTCCAGGTATGTCCTGTATACAAAAAGCAGGACAGATCCAACCCGGCCAATTACCGCCCTATCAGTCTACTCTTGATCATCAGTAAAGTAATGGAAGGGGTCATCGACAGTGCCATCAAGTGGCACTTGCTTAGCAATAACCTGCTCACTGACACTCAGATTGGGTTCCGCTAGGGCCACTCAGCTTCTGACCTCATTATAGCCTTGATTCAAACATCGACAAAAGAGCTGAACTCCTGAGGTGAGGTGAGAGTGACTGCCCTTGACATCATGGCTGCATTTGACTAAGTGTGGCATCAAAGATCCCTAGCAAAACTGGAGTCAATGGGAATCAGGGCAAAAACTCTCCATTGTTTGGCGTCATACCTAGCACAAAGGAAGATGGCTGTGGTTGTTGGAGGTCAATCATCTCAGTTCTTGGACATTGCTGCAGGAGTTCCTCAGGGTAATGTCCACGGCCCAACCATCTTCAGCTGCTTCATCAATGACCTTCCTTCCATCATAAGGTCAGAAGTGGGGATGTTTGCTGATGATTGCACAATGTTTAGCACCATTCGCGACTCCTCAGATACTGAAGCAGTCCATGTCCAAATGCAGCAAGACCTGGACAATATCCAGGCTTGGGCTGACAAGCGGCAAGTAACATTCATGCGACACAAGTGCCAGGCAATGACCATCTTCAAAAAGAGAGAATCTGACCATCACCCCTTGATATTCAATGGCATTACCATCACTGAATCCCCCACTATCAACATCCTGGGGGTTACAATTGACCAGGAACTGAACTGGACTAGACATATAAATACTGTGCAAAAACAAAAATACCTGGAAAACCTCAGCAGGTCTGGCAGCATCTGCGGAGAGGAGCACAGTTAACGTTTCGAGTCCGAATGACCCTTCAACAGAACTAAGTAAAAATAGGTGAAATATAAGCTGGTTTAAGGGGGGGTGGGACAAGTAGAGCTGGATAGAGGGCCAGTGATAGGTGGAGATAACCAAAAGATGTCACAGACGAAAGGACAAAGAGGTGTTGAAGGTGGTGATATTATCTAAGGAATGTGCTAATTAAGGGTAGAAGGCAGGACAAGCAATTTACAGATAGCCCTAGTGGGGGTGGGGTGGGGTGAAGGAATCAAAACAGGCTAAAAGGTAGAGATAAAATAATGGATGGAAATACATTTAAAAATAATGGAAATAGGTGGGAAAAGAAAAATCTATATTAAATTATTGGAAAAAAAGGGGGGAGAATCGGAAAGTGGGTGGGGATGGAGTAGAGGGTTCATGATCTAAAATTGTTGAACTCAATATTCAGTCCGGAAGGCTGTAAAGTGCCTAGTTGGAAGATGAGGTGCTGTTCCTCCAGTTTGCGTTGAGCTCCACCTATCACTGGCCCTCTACCCAGCTCTACTTGTCCCACCCCTCCTTAAACCAGTTTATATTTCACCTCTCTTCTATTTTTACTTAGTTCTGTTGAAGGGTCATTTGGACTCGAAACGTTAACTGTGCTCCTCTCCGCAGATGCTGCCAGACCTGCTGAGTTTTTCCAGGTATTTTTGTTTTTGTTTTGGATTTCCAGCATCTGCAGTTTTTCCCCTCCAAGTCAGTCACTATGCTGACGTGGAAATACATTGCCGTTCCTTCACTGTCGTTAGGTCAAAATCCTGGAATCTCCCTCCTCCTCCTTTCACTGTCGTTAGGTCAAAATCCTGGAACTCCCCCCCCCCCCCCACCACCCGCCAAGCACGAGGGCAATTGGGGATGGGCAATAAAGTCCACATCCCTTGAACGAATAAAAAGAAACACATTTTAGTAATCTGAGCTACAGTTTATTCACCAATGAGGCAACAGGTTAAAAACAGTCCTTTCTAATTGAGCAATAGTCAATGAATTTCGAACAGGACAAATTAACAAATTGGAAATGT
This sequence comes from Cetorhinus maximus, assembly GCF_964194155.1. Taxonomy (NCBI): domain Eukaryota; kingdom Metazoa; phylum Chordata; class Chondrichthyes; order Lamniformes; family Cetorhinidae; genus Cetorhinus; species Cetorhinus maximus. Next base: position 87,361,243 of record NC_135887.1, read on the forward strand.
AAGTTCAACTAGTCATGAGATTTCTAGGCTTTGTGGGACAGATTATGTGAGCAGAATATGGCCCTTGGGACGTAGATTGGACACCCCTGCTCCACACTGCCCTCTTCAACACTCCCAGGTCAGCACAGAATAGATCAGAAGTAAAGTAACCTTGCGCTAAGAGTACTCGTGCCTGGAGATCCACTGACCCAAAGTTATGGTGGCTCTGGAGTTGCAAATAAATACAAGTGCATTAAAATTTCCTTGTACAATATTGCTGTAAAGCTTTCAGGAATTCCTGGCTCCAGTTCAAGGCAACAGAGTTGGTTCCCTGAACAAAGTGATAGAAAAGTGTCTGGAATGGCACTGTATGGCAACTCATGAAGAGGAAGAATTTTTATGTGGGATTTTGCAGCACTAATTTAATTGTGTTCTGTTTGGACACGGAACATAGTCAGCCATTTGAGTTAATCCCTCTCCACCAGCATGCCAATTTGTGCTATTAATTCTCCTGCAATCAAATTGGTACAACCCTAAATTGAAATTACTTTGGTCCCTATAATCCAACAGAATATTTTTGCTTTGAACCGGAATTAAATCCAGCTCCTAGAGCTGATTGTAATGTTGGAGGCCCCAATCCTTATGGCCTAGTGTCGGTATTTGAAGTTTCTTGATCTATTGGCTAATAATTTAATCAAGGTGACCAATGTCAGTTCTTGTTATTATGCCTCTTTTTCAGAGCATGTTTGCAATTGGTTGGCTGGAGCTGAAGAATGTTAGTCAGGCTCAGCAGCAATTGAGCAAATGTCACAGCAACATTCAGGAACCATTCAAGGTAATTGTTGTGAAAACATGGAGGCTCTGTCCAATTGCATGCATAGAAACTATAAAATTATCAGAAGCTGACCAAGGCCTTCACTAAAGCTTTTTGGAAACAAGAGGTCAGTTTAGAACAGTGACGGATTTGGAATTTACTCAAGGAGATGGAAGGCATGAGTTTTTTTTTTTGTGGGGGTTTTCACTCAGGAAATTTAGATTTTCTGGTGCTTTATTTTTGATGCGTTTTCAGAACTGTAATTTTCATCCCTTAATTTAGCAAGGACACACCGCATTTTAGTATGTGACCATGGCCCAGAATTTCCTCAGAGGTGTTCCCAATCAGCCGCCTTGTTGAAATGTGGCAAAAACAGCTTTCATGAATTGCTTCCCTGCTGCCGCTCCCCATCCCCTTCATACCCTCCCCATCCCAGGATCACTGAGGCTAACTGTAGCATTGCTCCTACTTGCCCTGCTGAGGTAAACTAAAAGAACGACTTGTATTTATAAAGCGCTTTTCATGACCACAGGATGTCTCAAAGCACTTTACAAATATGGAGTTGTGTTTGAAGTGTAGTCACTGTTGTAATGTTGGAGGCAACAAACTCCCAAAAGCAGCAATGGGGTAATGTGATGTAGACAGCAGGGTAACAGATGTAATTATTATTTATACATATTATTGTGATTCCCATTTGGTAATATATTGTGTCTCTTTTTATGATGTTGATTGAGAGATAAATGTTGGACAACGTGGATAACTCCCCGGCTCCTCTTCAAAATATTGCCAAGGCATCTTTTACATCCATCTGAGCAGGTGGATGGGACCTCTGATTAATGTCTCACCTGAGAGACGGTACCTCCAACTGTGCAGTGCTTTATTTTTGTGCTCAAGCCCTAGAGTAGGATATGAACCCAGAATTTGATGATTCAGAGGCAACAGTGCTATCGACTGAGCCATGGCTGTCCATCTGTGAATTTGATGAAGGATTGAAATTGTAACCTTCCAGGTCTAGTTATTATCAGGGCTGTGTGCAGAATGCGAATCAATATGTAAGAACGGTGCTTGCTGAAAGTTTTCTGGGTACTGATTTTTGCCATTTTTTTCCCCCTGCATCAGGTTTGGAGTGAAAATGCAGATGGGTCAGGAGCTGTGAATTTCCTGACAGGAATGGGTGGCTTCTTGCAGACTATGCTATTTGGCTACACTGGCTTCAGGTCAGTGTGAATATTGCCAACTTTTATTTGAGTTACTGGGATATGCAATAATTGATTCCATTATGCACAAGAAATCTGTTTTTGTTACAGATGTGTACCAGGATAATGCTCTTGCATATTTTCTTGCACACTTTCTTTCTTCCATTAAATTCCCCCTCCACTTCTGAAGGCTTTGCTGACGAGCAGGTCCTTGGGTGCTGCCAGCTCACCCCTATTTCAAGCAAGTAGCTGTTCTTTGTGTGTGAACCTAGCTAATGAATATCATTGGGCTACTTGGCCATGGACAGTATTACAGCTGAGGCTGATCCTGTCCCTAACCCAAACAGGGTCACTGGATGCCCATCAGGGCCAGGAACCCTGACTGTTTTATCTCTCCTTAACCCTAAACACACCACCTACCTCTGAAGTGAGAAGCACAAATTTATCTGAGATTGGGGATTGAATCGGAGAGTTTTCTGATCTATACTGCTCAACTTATTGGATAGTCTTGTTGAATTTTTGGAAAGCAAACAAATTTCTTTTTAACCAGGAGCTGACTCAAGTATTCAAGTACGTACAATAAATGCAGCTTTTGTTAAAGTAATGTTCCAGGATGAAACTTAACCGCTTAATTTTTCTTTTGGAAGTAACTCATTATTTTCCCCCTCTCTAGTAAGTGTCTTTATTTACTTTTTGAACTGAATGGTTTATGCTCGGCAATGTCCCAAGATGTTGCGGCTGAGAAAAATATCCTCTTTGTGGAATGAGCTTTGTGTTGTAATGTGTTAGACTTCTAATGATGTGACTTCGTCACTCCTTTTTCAGAGGAGTTCTACAGCTCAATATGGTTCTGTACCACTTAGAGCAGTGCCTTTACTCACTGAGCTAATAGGGGAGCTTAGGCAAGATTTGCTTACAATTCAAAATTTTGTTTTTGCAAACTCTGGATATTTAGTATGGTCCTTCTGAGGAGTGGGGATGTAATCATTAACTGTTCCAACACACGGAGAAGATTTATCCTGCATCAGCAGTGGTCAGGCTGGCAATCTGTTGTTGGTTGAGCTCTGACTAATAAAAGAGTCTTGCACTGGCACTAAGTTGTGCAGCTGCACAGGCCAGCCTTTGTCTCTTTTGCTGAAGGATTTGCCTGACGCTTGCAGTTGGAATTTAGATAAAAAGGTAAACACCGCAGTACTGTGGATTTATGTAAGAACATGAGAATTTCTTGGAGGACCAAAAGGCCTTTGACCCAACAAGGCCCTTTTGGCAGGTCAGTCTCATCTCTCTATATTGCCTGCTTCAGTGCCTTTCCCTGATAACTCATTAGGCTGTTTCATTATCCGTCAATTGAAATAAACAAAGTCTGACTGTCCTTCTTGCTCCTAACTTTCTCACTTTTAAACATGTGATGATGTTTGAATTCTTTTTCCATACTGAACAAATTGCCTGGATTGCCATGGATTTCTGAGGAAAATGCATTTACTGTGGTTATTAGCATTTCCAGTTACTGCCACAAGGAAGACCCCACTGTGTTTCTGCAACTCAGTCTTCTGATCTATATTTTGTGCTTCTCTTTTGCAGGATCATGAAGAACTATCTGCACTTTGATCCCATAATCCCAGACGATGTGGGTGAACTATGGATTACTGGAATTAATTACCTTGGAAACAAACTACAATTTAAGTTTTCTACAGAGAAGGCCACAATTGTTTTGATAAGGCCTTGTGAGCTTCAGCACTCGGCCTTGGAAGTTGTTCTGAGTGATTCGGGAAAGAGTTTTGTTCTAAATGAAGGTAATTTTGGGAAGTTCATACAGTAATTCAATTGGGGCAATCTGGGTTTTGATTGACCTGTTGAATTCCCTGGTCAGCGTTGCAGAGAGTTGACTGAGGGAGAACAGATATGTGCCAACAGCCAACTTTTCACATTTTGGGGGTTAGATCTATGTGTTATAATTTACTGACAAAAAATAGCACCTAGAAATGATTCTGGCAACCACATACTTTGAAGATTTATTTCATATATAGCACCATTCACGTCCTTTAGGATAATCCAAAATGCTTCACAACCATTGACTTTGTAGGCAAATGTGATAGCTAATTTACATACAGTAAACTCTCAATAATCTGTTTTGATGATGTTGGTTTAAGGATGAATATTGGCCATGATGCCTTGAGAGAATCCCCTACTCTTCATACATAATAAAAGAGCATTGTTTTAGGTGGAGAAGGAAGGCAAGTGCTAACATTAAGTGAGAGGGAGTGTAGATGAAGGTGACAGAATGAACTGTGTTGGGGAGAGTGCCAGGTTGAATTGAAGGTGATGAATGGTCCCAGCTTAAGCAGAGAGAGGAAGAAAAGTGCCACCTTAAATTGAGGCTGAAGAATGCCAGCATCTAACGTGAGTTTTGCAGGAATGTCTCTGTGAAAAGGTCCAGAGCTGGTTGTGCAGCAGCGCCTGTGTGAACTGGATCATGAGAGGGTAGCGTGCCTCTGTGATATGAGGATGTGGGAGACTGACTGTTGAAGTAACTTTCGGGCAACTGATGGCTTGGTTTATGCATTGAAAATCCAAATATTTTTATTAAAAGTACTATTGTAAAGTATAACAATGTTTAAATGAACAAGAATATCTTCAGTGTGTGTATCTTTTTCCTTCAAACTTTGACATCAGGAGAGGAGAGCTGATTGGTCAAAAAGAACAAAATTGGAATAGTGGAGAGGAAGTCACAGATGTAATTATTATTTATACGTACTTTGTGGTTCCTACTTGCTAATATGACATGTCTGTTTACGGTGCTGATAACCCTATATCATTTTTTGGGAGTTTTGCCAATTTTACTTTGCATCACCATAAGGGTTTGGAACAAAGAGTTAGGTTTGAGGATTGTGTTTTAAAATAAAGTGTATTCACGCTTCTTTTAAAACCACCAAGACAAATGATGGTAAAATGATAACAAGCTAAGCTTTTAAATTGTTTCCCCAAAGACTGAAAACAATAACTAATTTGGTAGCCTGACTCAGTAATTGATAGATACCTCATCTATATTGTGTTGCAAAGTCCATAGAGTTTAGTCAAACCTGCTGGAGTGAGCAAAATGGCGGAACAGTGCTGGAGAATCATGCAGGAGGATTCCCAACTAATTCCTGGCACTGGGAGAAGCATGCGCCATCAAGTGGAAGGTTGCGAGGTGGCAAAGTTGCCCTCTAGCAGCGGCAAGTTAATTGAGCTTGCTGTCAACCCACTTAAACCCAATTTACATGAATCACACTGGAATTTCATGGTGGCTCTTGAGTTTGTTGGGATTCATAGGGGGGTCTCCCGTGCCTTCAGAATCCTGACCAGTGAAGCTTGGTGGTTTATCTGACGCTGCGAGAGTGGATCTGATGTCTAGTTGAGTGAGTTCCAGGGCAGAAGAATGATCTGTGCAAATTTCTTTAGAGCAGAGTGGGGTTGAGTTGAGGGGTTAAGCTCCATAGAGGAAGTTCACATCTGAGGAGCTGAGTTGTGGGGGGGGACACATCTTGAAGTATGTCTGTAAGTAAAGGGAGAGAGAGATTGTAGAATGGGAATCATCCACCCAGTCCTGTTGCATCCACCGAGCGTTGGAAGGGATGTGCAATGAAGTAGAGCACTATGCTGCAAATGCAGCAATCCAGGCCCCCCAGCAGCAGCAACAGGATGCAGTACAAGGCTGGGCAGCAGGGGAAAGGCAGATGGAGGCTCCCAGCGCATCCCAGAGTCTACTGGATCAGAATAACCTGCAGATGTGAGAGAAGCAGTGCCAGAACAAATTCTCTCTCCAGGGAGACTGTCACCGACCCTGGTGCCCTAATGCAGGACAACCTGTGCTCAAGGGGATACTGTAGCCACCCACTGCCAGGGGTGCTTAAAGACACCGCAGCACTCAGGGTCCGCATCAGATCTCCGGATCCTTCCGGGGTTCAACCTGTGACGTGGGATCTCCCAGGCAGCCACTCACCACTGCATAAAGAAGGTTATCAACGGTCTATTCAAAGGGGCAGGTGATTTCATCAGATACCAGATGGACCAAGATAGCCTGACCAAGCAATCAATGGGTTTCATTGCCATGGCCAATTTTCTGCATGTGCAGGGTGCCACTGACTGCACCCATGTGGCCATCAAAGCATCATCAGACTATCCGGCAGGATTCATTAATAGGAAGGGCTTTTATTCACTCAGTGTGCAGATTGTATGCGACCACAGGAAGCACGTTTTGCAGGTGTGTGTATGGGATTCCCAGGCAGCAGGCATGACAACTTTGTAACTCGCAGGTGTCACATATGTTCACCGTACATCCGCAGCTGAATGAATGGTTGCTCAGTGACAGGGGCTACCCTCTCCAGACTTGGCTGATGTCAGGAACCTTCAGTGAGGCTGAGATGCAATGCCAGTCACAGCCCCACAAGTGCTATAATAAAGCAAACCGTAGGTTATCTGGAGATGCGCTACAGTAGCCTTGATCGCTCTGGGGGAGTACTTCAGTAAGAACCAGGGAGGGTCTTGTGTATTGTTGTGGTATGTTGCGCATTGCAAAGGGGTGAAAATCTGAACCCAGAGGACGAAGAGGAGACACATGCCTCATCTGATGAGGATAATGGTGATGAAGAGGTTGAGCAGGAAGGAGGAGAAGAACGCCTGCTTGCTATCTTGAATAGAGGTAGACGCTAGGGGGGCCAGAGAAAACCTGATCCGTGCACCCTTTCAGCGCCCTTGTCTCTCATGAGGGGCAGCCTCTCTCACGTCGTCTTCTCTGGCCACACATTTCACATGCCCTTCTGATAAAATACTCACATAGGCCTTCCATGGTTTCCACACATTGGATTAAGAAAAACCACACCATGCTCCTTGCATAGATGAAGATGGGTTTTCAAACTTTCTATATGCCCATCATCAATAAGCCTTCAATGAATAGATCAAACAACATTGAAAGCACACATTCTAATGGGACACAAAAACATTATTGTGAAACAATTATCTAAAAACCTGTGCCACCCTGGTGTGTCCAGGTGCCCTTTTTAACACAGTTCCTTTTGCTGTGATGAGGTGCGTCCCAAGCATCTGCTGATGTGTTGGAGGCAGGCTGCTGATCTCCATGCCCCGTGGTCTTTGGTGACTGTGGCAGGTGTCCCCTTGCAGCTCCAGGCCTGGAGAACCCCGGGACACTGAGGGGCTCCTGCGCCATAGCAGTGCAGCGATGGTCTGCGGGTTTGTGCTAACACCAGGCATTCACTGAGTGTTCTTCTGGATCTGTCTCTCTTTGATGGTTGTCAACCTCTCAATGGAAGAAGCAGTGTGCTCACTGACCAGAGATATGGCAGCGGTTTTGGCCTGAATGGACTCCTCCATTGCCCACACATGTCTGCTCAATGCCTCAGGCAGCTCTGCCAGATTCTCCCCTATTCATCTCTAGCAGGTTGAGTGTGGCCATCACCAGAGACCATTCATTGTCCTAGAGTGCAACATGGGCCTGGCCTCAAAGTCCTCCAACTGTCAGTGGCTGCAGCTGTCACAGCCTCCATCATCTGCATCTGCACTCCTGTGAGGTGTTCACCAGAGTGTGACCCCAAGCCAAATCACGAACATCTGCCCACCAAGGTGATTGTATCTGCGCTGGCGCATTGAGTGGGGGAAAGATATGATGCTGTGACTCCTGAGACGTTGACACTCTTGTCCTTAGTGGAGGACTGAGGAGCTTCACTGGCAGGTTCCTTATGCCTTTCCGCTGCAGTCGTAACTGCAAAGGAAAAATACACAATTAGCTCTTTTAATATTCAACGCTCTACCCTCATCCATGGGTGCAGCCCTCTTCCTTTGAAACCAAAGTTGATGGCGGAGTGTGAATCCTCCTCGCACTCAATGCCCATCACTCTGATCCCTTACAAGTTGAGGGACCCTTCTGCCCCCGCCCACTTTTCATCCACAGGTTACACGTCATTCACTCAGACTCACCGTTGTGGTATGGAGTCGGTCATTCAGCCCATTTCTGCACTGGACCCAATTTCGTTGCTGCACCCCACAGCTGTTCACCTCTGTTGTGACCTCTGGCCAGGCTCCTTGGTTAGCCTGGAGGGTTTTTTTGCAACCATCAGCCAGGAACAATCCATCCCACCGTTCACGGACTGCTTGGAGGAGGCCACGCAGAGAAATAGGGATGTAGAATGATAGTTCAAAGTTAATTTGTTTAAGTTAAGCAAGATGTCCCACTGATGTGGGGAAGCATAGTACATTCATTATTTTGTATTATAATGCAAGCACAAGCTGCACCTATTACCCTAAGTGAGTTATATAATAACTGTTGCTCTGGTTGTTCACTTACTGTGAAATAAAGGAGCTTTGTATTTGGCTTGATCCTATACCAAGTGTTTTCTTGATTTGCCGACAGAATAGTTCTAGAGTTACACATGGAGGCATGTGCTGATAACATGAATATCCCGTTTAAATGACAAGATTACAGTCTTGAGTTATGATATTGAGCACTATGTGCACACCCCTGAATGTAAAACACTCTGCTCACCAAAGTGACTAGCAATGCTGTGCTTGAGAGAAAATCTGAGGCAAAGTCTGAAACTTGTAACATCCTGTTTCATTTATTTTTATAGGCCAACCAGTGTCTTTCCTTCTGGAACCAGGAATGATTCAAAGCAAGTGTCTTGCTGCTGCTTCTGAACTATCTACCAAGTTGTAGCCTGTAGGAGGTGAATCAGTTTTCCTATCTGTAACATATAGGTCTGTACATTCTCCTGACCTGAAGTTTTAAAAGTCACTATTTGCCATTGGAATTGTACACCTTTCAGTGAATTATTTTGTTTTCCTCCCTCCCTCCCTCCGCCACAGACGTGGGCTTTTTGCTGGGCATGCTGGCACTCGCAGCTCTACAGTACTTTGCCTGGTCACCTTTTTTTAATCAAGTCTGTGTTTCAGAAGTCAGTGACAGCAGTATGTTTGGCTGATGCTGTCCTCAAATGTACACTTGAGTACAATTACTGGATAGTAATGATTGGGAACCCTGATTTTTTTCGTTCCTTCTCCCTGAATCACTTGGGTTAATTACAGCACCCTTGCTGCTGCACTGCCAAGATCAGCTAGCTCATACAGACTGAATCTACAACCTTCCCATTCATGGTGTACATGGCTACTCCCCCACATGAATTATTCCATTTACTCATTAGAAGTCATTAGAATCAAATTTATTTCATTCAGGTGAATGTGAATTTCTCAAACCAATGTAAAAACCAATACAAAATGGTTCAATAAAATAGTAATAAATCATGCCTATTAAGTTGAAAGTGACATTTTTAATTACTGAGAGCACCTATCGGAAATATAGTGCGAGACACCACTAAGGCTGCAAAGAATATGAGAAGGGGTAAGTGAAGAAGTGGTTATTAGCTGATGCTGAGATTGTTTTGAGTAAATTTGGATTGTAACAGGAAGTAATACCTGAGGGAGATATTCCAGTTTTGAGCCTCTGGGGGAAGTGGTGTGGGAGGAGAACAAATTGCAGTAAAATGTATGCACAACAAAACTATGTCTTAAGCACACAGGAGTTCTTTCAATGGTCAACCTTGAAGAAGCTCTTGCCTTGTCTGGCTCCTCTATTGTTTGAACCATTCTTAGTGAAGTCATTATACATGGAATTGGAAGTAAGTTTTGAAACCAGGAAGTAATCCATTGAAATACCAACAAAACAAGCTGGAAACACTCAGCAGGGTCTGTGGAGACAGAGTTAACATTTTAGGTTGATGACCTTTTATCAGAGCTGAAGAAAGATAGAAATGTAAGAGTTTTTAAGCCAGTAGAAGGGGGGAATTGGAGCAGGAAGAACAAAATGGAAAGTCTGTGATAGAGTGGAGGGAAGGAGAGGTTAACTAACAAAAGAATACATGATGCAAAAGCCAAAGAGAGTGCTAATGGGTATAGTAAAGAGACAAATGTTGTGTCCAGATGAGCTATCTAATAACTATATAGCAGTCATCTGAATGCAACAAGAAGGAGTAAAGAAAACAAACCAGCAAAAAAAGCAGAAAAAAACAGAGATCAAGATGGAGGCAGAGGTATGATCTAAAGTTGTTGAATTCAATATTGAGTCCAGAAGGCTGTAGAGTGCCAAGATGAGGTGCTGTTCCTTGAGCCTGCACTGAGCTTCATTGGAACACTAGCAGGCCGAGGCCAAAAAGGTCAGAGTGGTGGGAGCAAGGTGGTGAATTAAAATGACAAAAGACAGGAAGCTCTAGGGGTCATGCTTGTGGATTGAATGGAGGTGTTCCGCAAAGCGGTTACCCAGTCTACGTATAGTCTCCCTGATGTTGTAAACAGCAAATACAGTGTACTAAATTGAAAGAAGTACAAGTAAATCACTGCTTCACTTGGAAGGAGTGTTTGGGGCCTTGGCTGGTGAGAAGAGAGGTAGGGTTGCCAGCCATCCTGTATTGGCTGGGAGTCTATTGGATTCATCGTCAATCTCTCAGTGGCTAGTCCAGGAGATTTTAAAGCGATCTTTCAAGCAAATAATGCTCATAATTCATACAGAAGCTCTGGTCATTCATCATTCATTGAAAATGGTGATCTGATTGCGCTTGTAGTGATCACGTAAAACGTAAACCAGCGCATACTGTGCTCACTAAAGTTGCTGCGCTGCCTGGTTTCCCGCTGGTGCTGAACCTTAACCCCAAGGAAAGGAGGAGGTAAATCAAGGAGCGAGCACTGCTGCAAGGGCAACTGAACTTTCAACTGCCTGGAAAACTCGTACCATATCACCCAAGCCAGCCTAGAAAGCTATTTATGTGCTGAGAGACCTGAAACTCGAGGTAGGTGAGTGCAGTGCCGGCAGAACAAGTTTCTCCCTATCTTTTGGGTGGAAGCTAATCCTAATGGGATTTCATTTTGGAGGAGAAAAATATCAATCTTCATGGGATTTTAATCCTGGCAGAAATTGGAAGCATTTACTTGTTTTTCAAGTTTCCACTTTAGGACAAGATGAACCTCAGGGCAGTTCATTGAAATCCTGTTCTGTACAGTAAAGTCCCACCTTTCGACTTCCTTGTTTGCGTATTTGCTTACCCGCACTAAAGCCTTTATACCCCAGATCACCCATTACATGAGCAATTGTTCGTTTATCTGCATTTTCTTTCCTCTCTCGCATTAAAGGCACTAAATGAAATCTATTCCATTAGCCATGACAGAGCTGAGACCTTGACATGTTTTAACAGGGAGATGATGTTGAAGCCTCTGGAAGTGGATTCGTCCCATTAGTCCTGGTTGTGGACAGTTAATTTTTTTTTAAGCACCTTTCTGACAGGGGTGAGAAGCGGTGCCTGGAATGGTTGCAGCAAGTGCAGCCCGAACGGAGACATTAACCTGGAAATGTCCGAATCTCTGGGTTCAGAGCTGCAATAATGGCTCTGTTCAATTTAGAAATGTTTACTGATTTATTTGTCGTCTTATGTAAAAAGCTTGTCTGCCAGTTTTTAAGTGATTCATCTTTTTCTTAAATGAGGATTGTCTCTTTTTAAAATTTTCAATACATCTTGGATGTTAAAAGAGCAGACGAGTCTATATTTGGATTCCTTTGTTACAACATTGAGCTCAGAGGTTCCCCTTGTCTGTTGCTTACCACAATTCGCTGTGCAGTAACTGCACAAACCAGTGCTGCCCTCGCATTGCTGGAAGCTATCTAATTGACTCCCATTGAAAAGCATGTATGTCGTTTGCGATTGTGCCGTTTGCAAGATTTCGTGGGAATGTAACCTCCGCGAACAGTGGGGCTTTACTTTATAACAGGGATGTATTTCCCGCTCTGTACAAACAGGGACATTCACAGTAGGAAACTTTCTCCAGGGATTCTTAATACAAGACGCTGCACTGTGGAGGTTTGTAAGGGCTGCTCTTTCACCTCGTTCAAATCTACATAATGAAGTAGCAAGAGATAGATTAAAAGTTATAGAGATGGATTTTGTCCTAGCTGATTTTTTTAAAAAAATGAAACTATTATGCAACTTGGTGAGAATTTATACAGGAAGTTTCAGCTGGTATGAAATAAACTTTTGCAGTGGACCTCGGTGTGCTTTCGTCTCTTGCACTCTTAGAACCTGCTTGTGCCACGCCACTGGCTTTCTGTGACATCTCTTGGAATATGTCCAGCCAGAGTTGGCAACCCTAAAGGGAGGAAGTGAAAGGATTGGCATTACATCTCCTGCGCTTGCATGGAAACGTGCCGTACGTGTTATGTTTTAACATTGGTACTGCCGATAACCTTTCAGAGATTCATAAATACTCATGTAAGCGCAGAGGTGCTTGAACAAAGTGCTTCGTTTATTGACTGCAGTAACTGAACCAACAAAAAAATAATGGATTCTGCAATCTCATAATGCACTGGCTTGCAAAGTATGGCAAGCCAAACAAGACATTCAATACATAACATATTCCTCCTCCCTTATTGGAAATGTCAGTTTACAAAACATTTCCTGAATGAGGGAAAGAGGGTAAACTGCCTCTATTTCCATTGAACCCATCTCAAGTCTCTGACTTTATAAATTCAGACACTCAGAAGGTCTTCTCTCCCGGTGTGGGTTACGGTGGACTTCCAGTGCTTATACAGGGTAATGTTCATCAGAGACTGATGGCAATTTAGGAGTTGTAGCCAAATCTGAAGTTGTGCCCAATGCATGTGAAAGTGAGACGACTTCAACTTCAGTTGAACTAGATTGAGGAGGTGAGGCTGGACTTAGCATTTCTTGACTTGAAGATGGCTCTTCCATAAGAGGTGTATCCTTAGATGGTGCTTGATTAGTAACAGTTGATCAACATGTCCAAAATCTATCTCTATAACTTTCAATCTATCTTTTGCTACTTCATTACGTAGATTTGAACGAGGTGAAAGAGCAGCCCTTACAAACCTCCACAGTGCAGCGTCTTGTATTAAGAATCCCTGGAGAAAGTTTCCTATTGTGAATCTCTCTGCCAGGTGAGATCATTCGCAGTTTGGATAGTGTAAGAAACAGGTCCTGTCTGAGCAATCACTGTAGCAGGAACCCATTTAGCTCCGGTAGCGTAATTATGAGCTAGAACCTCTCGTCCAGAACAGAAAATTCTTGTCTTTGATCTTTGTGCTCTTCTCTCCATTTTGTTGTATTGCTGATCTTGCAAAAAATGTTGTGTTTTTGTTCGTCTCAGCAGATCAAAGTAAGTGCGCAGTTGCTGTCCCATTAGTAGGAATGCTGGATATGCTTTAGTCGTTGCATGTGGCATGTTTCAGTATGTCAGCAGAAATGTGTCCAGACGTTTTTGAATGGAGGAATGTCCTCGTGCCGAACTTAAAAGTGTGTTTCATGGTTTGAACAAATCTCTCAGCTAACCTATTGGTGGATGGGTCGTATGGTGCTGAGGTGATGTGATGAATTCCATTGCTTCTCAAAAAATTCTCAAACTCCTGCGAGACAAACTGAGATCCGTTGTTGGTCACAAGTTGTTCTGGTAACCCGTAATGACTGAACATTTCTCTTAACCTTTGAATTGTACTCTCAGCTGTAGCAGAGGACATGACTGAAACTTCTGGCTAATTGGAATGAGCATCCACAACAACCATGAACATTGTTCCTTCAAATGGTCCAGCGAAGTCAATGTGGATGCGCTGCCCAGGGTTTTCCGGCCAATTCCATGGGTGGAGGGGTGCCAATTGAGGTCTGTTTCTCACACTCTGACATGAAGGACAAGATCTTCCCTTGGCTTCAATGTCTTGGTCCAGGCCAGGCCACCAAAAGTAACTTCTTGCAATCTCTTTCATATTAACTATTCACAGTGTCCAAAATGCAGTAGGTCCAACACTGGTTTCCTCAATGTTGGCGGAATAATAACTCACGTGCCCCAAAGCAAACATCCTGAAGTGACTGATAAACTCCATCCTCCTAGAAACATAAGGATGAAGGTCAGGTGAGATCAGAAATTTGGGGAAGAGTTGCGATGCATCACAAGGTCCATGACTTTGGACAATGTTGGGTCCACTCGAGTAGCCGCCTTGATTTGGACTGACGTGATGGGTGTGTTCTCCATGTGTGCAAAGTAGAAAATGTCTTTCTGAGCAGTGCCATATGGCTGACCGGTAGTGGCAACCTTGAAAGGCAATCAACATTGCCATGCAAGGTAGATTTTTGATATTTGATGTCATATTTGTGAGCACCCAACATCAATGCCCAATGCTGCATTCTGCTTGCAGCTAAAGAAGCGATGCCTTGTGTGGACCGAATATTGAGGTGAGTGGTCGATGGTCAGTCAGCAGTGTGAATTTCCATCCAAACAGGTACTGGTGAAATCTCCAGATTTGGAAAATGATTCCCAGTGCTTTGCGTTCGATCTGAGTGCACTGGCTCTCTACTTTGCTTAAAGTCGGTGTAGTGAACGCTATGGGCCTTGCCACACCTGAGGGCATTATGTGTGAAGCAACGGCCCCAAATCCATAAAGCGATGCATCCCATGCAAGTTGTAGAGGTAAGGAGGGGTCAAAGTGCATCAGTACCTCGGAACCTGTCAGCGCTGCTTTAGCCTTCTTGAATGCAGTGTCACAGGCTCTTCTCCATTTCCAGGCTTTGCTCTGACACAGAAGCTCATGCAGGGGTTTCAGCAGGGTTGCCAGCTGTGGAACAAATCTCCCACAATGATTCAGTAGCCCTAAAAACAAACGAAGCTGGCTGGTATTCTGAAGAGCTGGAGCATCCACAATAGCCTTGACCTTGGAGGGTGCTTTGTGAAGCCCAGCAGCATCAATGACGTGCCCCAAATATCACATAGAGGGCTGAAAAAACTTGCGAACCCATAGGTCAAACTCCTCTAGTCTTTAACAAAAACTCAGCAGGTCTGGCAGCATCGGCGGAGAAGAAAAGAGTTGACGTTTCGAGTCCTCATGACCCTTCGGCAGAACTGAAGTATAGTTAGGAGAGAGGTGAAATATAAGCTGGTCTAAGGTGGGGGGCGGGGGGAGAGAGAAGTTGAGGGTGGGGTGGTTGTGGGGACAAGCAAGCAGTGATAGGAGCAGATAATCAAAAGATGTCACAGACAAAAGGATCAAAGAAGTGTTGAAGGTGGTGATATTATCTAAGAAAAGTGCTAATTAAGAATGGATGGCAGGATACTCAAGGTACAGCTCTAGTGGGGATGGGGTGGAAAGACTAACAAGGTATTAGTTGTAGATTTAAAAATAATGGAAATAGGTGGGAAAAGAAGAATCTATATAAATTATTGAAAAAAAAGGGAGGGGGAAGAAACGGGGTGGGGATGGGGGGAGGGAGTTTAAGATCTAAAGTTGTTGAATTCAATATTCAGCCCGGAAGGCTGTATAGTGCCTAGTCGGAAGATGAGGTGCTGTTCCTCCAGTTTGCGTTGGGCTTCGCTGGAACAATGCAGCAAGCCAAGGACAGACATGTGGGCAAGAGAACAGGGTGGAGTGTTAAAATGGCAAGCGACAGGGAGGTTTGGGTCTTTCTTGCGGACAGACCGCAGGTGTTCTGCAAAGCGGTCGCCCAGTTTGCGTTTGGTGTCTCCAATGTAGAGGAGACCGCATTGGGAGCAACGAATGCAGTAGACCAAGTTAGGGGAAATGCAAGTGAAATGCTGCTTCACTTGAAAGGAGTGTTTGGGCCCTTGGACGGTGAGGAGAGAGGAAGTGAAGGGGCAGGTGTTGCATCTTCTGCGTGGGCATGGGGAGGTGCCATAGGTGGGGGTTGAGGACCAGGGTGATCCGGAGGGAACGATCCCTGCGGAATGCCACCGGGGGGGGGGGGGTGAAGGGAAGATGTGTTTGGTGGTGGCATCATGCTGGAGTTGGCGGAAATGGTGGAGGATGATCCTTTGAATGCGGAGGCTGGTGGGGTGATAAGTGAGGACAAGGGGGACCCTATCATGTTTCTGGGAGGGAAGAGAAGGCGTGAGGGCGGATGCACAGGAGATGGGCCGGACACGGTTGAGGGCCCTGTCAACGACCGTGGGTGGAAAACCTCGGTTAAGGAAGAAGGAGGACATGTCAGAGGAACTGTTTTTGAAGGTAGCATCATCAGAACAGATGCGACGGAGGCGAAGGAACTGAGAGAATGGGATGGAGTCCTTACAGGAAGCGGGGTGTGAGGAGCTGTAGTGGAGGTAGCTGTGGGAGTCGGTAGGCTTGTAATGGATATTGGTGGACAGTCTTATCATCAGAAATTGAGACAGAGAGGTCAAGGAAGGAACCATGTGAAAATGATTGAGGGGTGGAGATTGGAAGCAAAATTAATAAATTTTTCCAGGTCCAGACGAGAGCATGAAGCCACACCGAAGTAATCATTGATGTACCGGAGAAAGAGTTATGGGAGGGGGCCAGAGTAGGACTGGAACAAGGAATGTTCCACATACCCCATAAAGAGACAGGCATAGCTGGGGCCCATGCGGGTACCCATAGCCACACCTTTTATTTGGAGGAAGTGAGAGGAGTTAAAGGAGAAATTGTTCAGTGTGAGAACAAGTTCAGCCAGACGGAGGAGAGTAGTGGTGGATGGGGATTGTTCGGGCCTCTGTTCAAGGAAGAAGCTAAGTGCCCTCAGACCATCCTGGTGGGGGATGGAGGTGTAGAGGGATTGGACGTCCATGGTGAAGAGGAAGCGGTTGGGGCCAGGGAACTGGAAATTGTTGATGTGACGTAAGGTGTCAGAGGAATCACGGATGTAGGTGGGAAGGGACTGGACAAGGGGAGAGAGAAGGGAGTCAAGATAACAAGAAATGAGTTCCGTGGGGCAGGAACAGGCTGACACGATCGGTCTGCCGGGACAGTCCTGTTTGTGGATTTTGGGTAGGAGGTAGAAGCGGGCCGTCCGAGGTTGGGCGACTATCAGGTTGGAAGCTGTGGGAGGAAGATCTCCAGAGGATCTCTGGATCGCCTGTCTCCTCTAGTATTTGTAGGGTGGCATCCAAGTTCTTGATATGATCCTCATCAGTTCTGCCTGTTACTAAGATGTCATCCAGGTAGCACTGAACTCCAGGCGAGCCTCTCAGGATCTGGTCCATGGCCCTCTGAGCCAAAGCTGGAGGTAATGTTATTCCAAAAGGCAAATGGCAATATCGGTACAGTCCCTTGTGTGTTGTGATGGTCAGATGTTCTTGTGACTTCTTCTCATCAACGTGCATTTGTAAATCGGCCTGGAATAGATCTAGTTTGCCGAATTTCTGTCCACCAGCCAGGCCAGCAAAAAGCTACTCAACACAGAGTTAACAGTAACCTTGAAATCTCCACAGATGCGTATGGAGCCGTCTTTCTTGAGCACTGGAACGATGGATGTTGCCCACTTGCTATGGGAGACTGGTACCATGACTCCTATCTTGACCAAACTCTCCAGGTCAGCTTCAACATTCAGTCGTATGGCATAAGGCACGGTTCTGGTCTCCAGAAATTTTGGTTGAGAGTCAGCTTTGATATTCAATTTTACGGTGATTCCCTTCATGCTTTCTAAATCTCCTTTGAAAACAACAGCATGTTTTTTAATAACAGCTGTCAGACCAGTTTCTTCTTCTGCAATGCTGTGTACTTCTGCCTAGTTTAACCAGATCTTCTCAAGCTATGACTGTCCAACTAAAGCTGGGTAGTTGCCTTTCACCACAAACAGTGGTAGCTTAGCAGTCTGTCCATTCAGTTCCACTTTAACTTCTGTTCTGCCCATCATAGGTACGGATTCCCCTGTAAATGTTTTCAGAATGATTTTTGCAGGCATCGAGGGAAGATGTTTAAGCTTCTCCTTATATACTGCAACTGGGACCAGAGAACCTGCTGCCCCTGTATCAAGTTCCATATGTATTGGTTGGCCCTCCAGCAGTGGTGTTACCCAGTAGCCCTGTGAACCACCTGCTATTGACAAGATGTGGAGGGGCCCTTCTTCTTCGGACTCGGTGTCACTTTGGTCCACCCGTTCCTGCTGTATGACATGCAGATTTTTCTTCTTGTTCCACCCAAGGGCGTATTCCTTTTTCTCTGATTTGCCTTTCTGATTCATTGCTACTTTTTTGTTTTTACAGGCACGCTCAGTGTGTCCCTTCTTGCCACACTGACAGCATTCAAGGCCTCTGCACCAACATTCAGATGGATGGTGACCAGGCTTTCCACAACAGTAATGTTCTTGACTGCTTTCTAACTTGTGTGCACACTCAACTGTCACGTTATGCACTTGAGTTGAAGCACTCGGCTGCAGTGCTTCTTTTGTGACCAGTTCCATGGAAATTGCAATCTCTATGGCTTTCTGCAAAACGAGGTTAGCCTCTGTCAGGGAGCATTTCTGGATTACTTCAGTACGAAGGCCACAGACAACCTGTCACAGAAGGTTTCATTCAGTGCTTATTTGATTTCACAATGCTCAGTGAGCTTGTTAAGTACTGCAACATACTGCGCAATTGTTTCTCTCCCTTGGCTTCTTTTGTGGAACCTAAATCTTTCTGCCATGACAAGTAGCTTAGGGGGAAAAATGCATCTCCAGGACTTTTGTCCTCATACGATTTTGTGCGAGGTTTGTCAGGCTGCACCAAGCTTTTTAATAAGCTAAAGATTTTAGCTCCCATCACACTTAAGAAAGTTACCACCTATCATTTTCAATTCCATTTGCAAGGACAAAAAACTCAAAGCGTTCAGGGTAAGAGCTCCACTGTTAAACAGTCTCATCGAAATGTCCCATGGGTCCAGAGAGTGTAGTCATTTTTATTTTCAGGTACTTTTTGTTTACCGTCGTTTCCTTTTCGTTCTTTTTCAGTTACCACTTTAAATGCTGTTACTGCTTTAAGACATTACCCTTTTTTAAATCTCAGGCTGTCGGCAACTGCCAGTTAGGTCTCTGTGGTTTTTCCGGTGCTTTTTGGCATTTGGTGGGCTCCCAGCATTTGTGGGCCGCCTTTTCTAAACTTTTAAAAAACACACATTCAAGGTAAGAGCATTTCTTTTCTCTTGGGTTCTTTCCTTTCTCTTTTGTCCTGTTTTGGAACTTTGGGGGCTGTCTGCAGCTGTTGGCCCTGCAGTTGTAGATTTCCCACGCTTTTCTCAGGATCCCCGCAATCGTGTGTCTCTTTTTCTTAAGTGCTTGAAAATAAAATCACTGCAGCACTTTCTCTGCTGGCTGGTGTTTTCTTTTTCCTTCTGCTCTTTCAGATGCCCTTTTTTTTTACTTCAGGAGTGCGGTGGGAGATTTCTTAGCTCTGTGTTTAAAGGATAAATGGGCCTGATCTGAATAGCTATCGCACTGCTCCGTGCTCTGATTGCCTTTTTTCCTTTAATCTTTAGAGCAGCAGCAATTCTTTTTATTAAACTTTACAGGGATTTCGTTGGTTTTGAACCTTGTGCTTTGGGAGTATCGGTGGGTGCGCTTCTTTTACTGGTAATTTCCTTTTACTAGCTGTTTCATTGTTCGAGTGGCATTACTGCAAAGGTCCGTCGTCCTTGTCGCCAATTTGTTATGTTTCAATATTGGTACTGCCAATAACCTTTTAGAGATTCATAAATACTCACGTAGGCGCAGCGGCGCTTGAACAAGGTGCTTCGTTTATTGATTACAGTAACTGAACTAACAAAAAAACACGGATTCTGTGATTCTATAATACACTGGCTTGCAAAGTACGGCAAGCCAAACAAGACATTCAATACACATAACACTGCGGAAGGGAGACGGTGTTAGGGTTAACCAAGAAGTGGACCAAGGTGTCCCTTTGGAATGCTGAAAGGTTAAAGCAGAGAACAGGTGGTGGTGGCATCACGCTGGACTTGGTGAAAATGGTGGAGGAGAATCTGGTGGGGTGGAAGGTGAGGACAATGGTAATGAATCATGGTTGTGGGAGGAAGGGATGAGATCAGAAGTGCAGGAAATGGATGACATGGTGGAGGGCCCTGGGTGGGACTCCTTGGTGGAGAACAAAGGAAGACATGGATGTAACTTGATCGTTATACTGCATAACCGTGAGCTCTGTGGAGGAGGAGAAACAAAAACAGAAAATGCTGGAAAAACCCAGCAGTCTGACAGCGTCTGTAGAAGCTCTGAAGAAACATACTTTGTTTCTCTCTCCACCGATGCTGTCAGACCTGAGTTTTTTATCAGCCTTTTCTGGTTTTGTTTTAGGTTTCCAGCATCCGCAGTAGTTTCTTTTTAACGTATTGCGTCAGTTCCGGCGCCTGTGCGTCACGGCAGTTCCTTGGCCGCCATTGGCTCGTTCTGTAACTGCCGCAGAATTTAAAAGTTTAAACGGGTTAGGGCGCGCGGTGGTTGCTCAGTGCTCGGTTTGTCCGGGATCCTCCGGTAAGTGGCTGCTCTGTGGTTGTGTCAGGTCGGGCTGGAGGCTGCGGCTGCCTATTTTTTTCCCCAGCCCTGCGGGTGCAAGGGTGGATTCAGCAAACTCTCCAGCAGCGGGAGGCCCGGCGGCGCTGGGCTGTGTGAAGTGGTAGAAAGCTGCCGTCTGTGGAACGACACGGCCGCTCCCGGAAAGTGGATTTTGTCTGTTAGTTGCTGTAGGATTGACTTTAAATGTCCGGTGCGGGGGGCGGGGGCGGGGGGGGGGGCGGCGGTGGGACAGAGATGGGCTGTAAGTGGAACTAGTTCCTCTCTCAGCCCCATTTTGGGAATGTTTGGTTTGTGCCTTTGTGTTTTGAGCTGCAACATGGCGCAGTGAGGCTGGATATTTGTCACCGGCCTCGGCAAACTTGTTAGTTTCATAGCGTGTACATTCCAGCATATTTACTTTCTGCTATCTCCACGCACTCATCTGACTTCGTATCCTCTTCGCTATTTAACCTGTTTGCTGCACATTCTTGAGATGCAGTTCCTGCATTTTTCATATCTAAAATATTAAAATAGGTGGTTGTGTTCTTGTGCACATTAATTTAGTGCACCGGTTTAACAATTGATGTCAGTTACAATTAGAAGTAAGGCAATGCCACAGACCCAACCTGCTGCCTCATTGATAACTTCCCTCCATCATAAGGTGAGGATGCCCCTTGATGATTGTACAGTGTTCAATTCCATTTAAAGTTTGAATAATGAAAGAGCCTGTGCCTGTGTGTAGCAAGACATGGACAGCGTTCAGGCTTGGGCTGATAAGTGATAACTAACATTCGGGTTGACAAGATGTAATGAATGAGTGGAATGCCACAGTGCTGGGACCTCAACTGTTTACAATTTCTGTAAATGACTTGGATGGATGGGATGGTTGATACATAACCCTGAACAACATGAATTCTTATCTTGTGTAGTAACCTTGTATGTGGCACCTAATGAAATGGCTTTTGGAAATTCAAATATATGACATATACTGGTTCTGCTTTATCCATCCTGCTTATTACATCCTCAAAGAATGCTAATAAATTTGTCAAATACCATTTCCCTTTCACACAATCATGTTGACTCTGTCTAATTGTATTATGATTTTCTAAATGTCCTGCTACTATCAAATTGATTTTAGCTTTTTTCCAATGACAGATGCTAGGCTAACTGGCCTATAGTTTCCTGCTTTTTGCCTCCTTTCTTGAACAGAGGGGCCTGTCCAGAGACTAAGGAATTTTGGAAGATTACAGTTAACTTATCCACTTCTTTTAAGATCTTAGGATGCATGCCATCAGTTCCAGGGTACTTATTAGCCTTAAGTTCCATTATTCCTATTGTTAAAATGATTGTCCCAAGTTCTTCTGTCCCCTTTGCCTCTTGATTTTTCAGCTATTCTTGGGATGCTTTCTGTGTCTTCTACTTCCATTATTGATTCCCCAGTCTCATGCACTTAAGGGACCAATGCTCATTTTAGCTACTCTTTTCCTTTTTGTATACTTGTAGAAACTTTTACTGCCTGTTTTTATATTTCTTGCTAGTTTTTCTCATACTCTAATTTCTCCCAATTTACATTTTTAGTTACCCTTTGCTGCTTTCTAAAACTTTCCTAATCCTCTTGGCTACCACTAATCCTCGTAGCATTGAACGCCTTTTCTTTCAATTTGATATCACCCAACTTAGTTAGCATCCTTCTTGTAGTGTCTTTCTTCCTTAATGGAATATATCTTTGTTGAGAGTTAAGAAATATCTCCTTAAATGTCTGCCACTGCTTCTCCACTATTGTACCTTTTTAACCTATTTAGCCAATTCTGTTTTCAGACCCTTGAAATTGTCTTTATTTTAAGATACTAGTAATGGGCCCATGTTCATTAGGTGCTACATATAAGGTTACTACACAAGACAAGAGTTCATGGTGTTCAGGGTTATACATTAGGGTGGATAGGAGGGCTGGGTAACAGGAAAGAGTTGGGATAAATGGGCCATATTTCTCACCCAAATTGAATGTGAAATTCCATCATGTTATGATCACTCTTGTCTAAAGGGTCCTTTACTATGAGGTCTTTTATTAGTCCTGTCTCATTGCATATTAACAGATCCAAAATAGGCTGGTCCCTGGTAGGTTTCAGAATATTGTTCTAAGAAACTCTCCCACTTATCTGCCAGGCTACCATTGCCAGTTTGATTTGTCTGATCAGTGAGAAGATTGAAGTCACCCACAATTAGTGCAGCACCTTTCTTGCAAGCACCCATTATTTCTTGATGTATACTCTGTCCTAATGTGTTGCTACTGTTAGGGGGGCTATAAATTTCTCTCACCAGTTACTTTTTTCCTTTGCTTTATACTGTCCCCCTAGTACAACTACATTCCACCTAACTTCCTCCACTTTAAAGGTTCCCTGCACCTCTGGCATATCTGCTCATCCTCCCTGCAGTCCCTGCTGTTTACCACACAAGCTGCAAGAACCTAAACTGATGCCATAACTTGACCTTCTGAACCAAAATAATTTCTCACTGCTGTAATCTTTTATTAAGAGATACTCCAGCTCCTTTTCCTCTTGTCCTTCTGAAATGTCAAATACCCTTGAATATTCAGGTCCCAACCTTGGCCCCCTTGGAGCCTTGACTATAATGGCGATTATCATACTCATTTTTTATTTTTACTATCAATTCATTGATAGCAAACATTCCGATAAAGAGCCTTTATTATACCATTTTTCTCTAGTGACCTTATTTGCTGGTGCACACTTTGTACGCTCTGTCACGTTCTGTTAGTATTGCTTTGCACTATTGCCTTTTCCTTTCTGTTTAACTTTCCAATCTCCCCTCGCGTAAGCCCTCCTTTCCCCACTATTTTGCTTAAAGCCCTCTCTACAGCCCTAGTTATATGATTCGCTAGGACAATGGTCCCA
Organism: Cetorhinus maximus; assembly: GCF_964194155.1. Lineage (NCBI taxonomy): Eukaryota > Metazoa > Chordata > Chondrichthyes > Lamniformes > Cetorhinidae > Cetorhinus > Cetorhinus maximus. The sequence continues at coordinate 87,384,467 of NC_135887.1, forward strand.
GTGCGGTCAGCTGAAGGCCGTTCCAACGGTACAGCTCCCCTCTCAGCTCTGGTGCCAACGCCCCATGAATTGAAACCCATTTCTCCCATACCAATCTTTGAGCCACGCATTCAACGCTCTGATCTTATTTATGCTATGTAAATTTGTTTGTGGTTCAGAGAGTGAGCCGTGATTATTTCCTTTATGGTTCTGCTTTTTAATTTTGCTTATACCCTTTTAGTAGAACCCCTTTCTTAATCCTACCTAGGTCTTTGGTACCCATGTTAATCATGACAGCTGGATCCTTTCCCCTCCGACTCCAAGTTCCTCTCCAGCCTGAGGAGATGTCCTTGATCCTGGCACCAGGCGGGCAACACAGCCTTTGGGATTCTCGCTCTTGACTGCAGAGAATCTTGTCTTTACCCCTAACTATGCTGTCCACTACTACAACTATATGCCTTTTAACTCCTTCGACTTGAATGGCTTCCTGCACACACTGCCATGGTCAGTCTGCTCATCCTCCCTGCTGCCCCTGCTCTCATCCACACAAGCTGCAACAAAGGTTGACACGGGGGGCAATGGGAATGGTGGTCGCCAACATAATTGGACCGGCTTTATAAATACTGTGGCTACAAGAACAGGCCAGAGGCTAGGTATTTTGCAGCAATTGACTCCCTAAAACTTTTCCACCCTATGCAAAGCACAAAACAGATGGAATACTCTCCACTTGTTTGTTTGAGTGCAGCTCATAAAACACAAAGTCAATCCCAGCTCAGACAAAGCAGCTCGTTTGGTTAGCATTCCCTCCACCACTGGCGCACTGGCTGCAGTGCGAACTATGTAATAGATGCACTACAGCAACTCACCTAGGCTTCTTTGACAATACCTTCGAGCCCTAAGCTGTACCATCTAGAAGAATATGGGTAGCAGATGCACAGGTACACAATCTGCAAATTACACATCATCCTGACTTGGAAATATGTCGTCTCTAGGTCTGAAACTCCCTACCCACCATATGGGAGTATCTACTCCACAAAATGCAGCTGTTCAAGATGTTGACTCACTGCCACCCTCTTGAGGGCAATTAAGGATGGCCAATAAATGCTGGCCTTGCCAGTGATGTCCACATCCTGTGAATGATTTTTTTAAGCAAACCATAGCACTATTTTTATATTTTGCTGCACAGGTCAATTAAGGAAGAAAAAACTTGATTTGTGTATACCCATGCACCAACTCTGGACATTCCAAATGTTTCTCAACCTAGGGAGTACTTCCAAAGTATGGTCGCTGTTGTAATGTGGGGAGAAGTGGCAGTTGATAAGTGCGCATAAAGGTTCTTCCTTATAACAATGCTGTATTTCCCAGAATCTTTAATTTTGGTAGTGTTGGATGTTCCCTTTTGAATGGTGACTTAGGGTCTTTTATGCCACCTAAGAGGGTAGATGGCCAGTTCAATGTAGCATCTGAAAGATTGTGCCTCTGTTATGCAGCGTGCTTTCGTTACTATGCGGAAGTGTCAGCTGAGGTGATGCTCAAGTCTCATGGACCTTAAATCCATGACATGCTGACTCAGGGAAGAACTTCACTGAGCCAAGGCTGACACTATTTTATGCTTTCACTGTTCCCCAGTTGTGATAGGCTAGCTAAGCACTGACAACGACTAATGGTTCTTGGATGATGCAATGTTTTCCTTTTTCTCAAGAGGGCTGTCACCCTTTACAGGGACACACATTCCAACTTGAAGTTTAACCAGGTAATTTAAATCACTTAATTTTGTCTGCTCTGCTAAATTTTAATTTGCTTTTTTTTTGGGCCAATCAGTGACATCATGGCGTCTAGAACAGCAATCATAATGGTGGACACTGATAACATGCTGAAGTATTTTGGTGAGAAACTCAATACTGTTCTTGAAGATTTCAAAGAAAATACAGTATGGCTGGAAGAAATCCAGGAGGAGGCCAAAAAGATGTTTATCAGGTAAAAACTGTCCTAGGCATGGCAAACTCCATGTTACCCACTTTACATCTTGTTTTGATCTACTGTCAGTTTAGTAACGTCAAATATAGATTTTTTTTTTCCTCCCCTAATGGTGAAGTTGGTTAAGGTAGCTAGCCCCAGAAATGATCTTTGAATCTGCACTAATCTGGAAGTCTAAATTTTGTATAACTCCACAACTTTCTTTTGACAACCAGCCTAACTGGTAGGCTATTCAAAATCTTTTGCCAAGACCAGTGAACATAGGCTTTGTCATGAGCATTTGACATCATTAAGGAAAAAGAGTTTTCAGTTAGCATTTAGTTCAATACATCATTGTGGATTTGTTTGTTAATGGTTTATTAAAGTCAACTCCTGTCATTGTCAAAGGCTGAATTAAGGCAAGTTTTATGATTCCAAGTAAGATGCAAATCACAAAAATAAAATCCCCAAAAAAATCAGATGACAATTTGCTGGCAGCATTGTAGTGAATAGCGCTATCATTGATTCACCAAGCAGCCATAACTTCCTTGAGATTTGTCTATTGCTTGAACCATTGCCCTGTGTTTGATGCAGGAATCCATCTAAGCACCTCTTTCCAAATGTTTCTGTATTCTTCCATGCCACACAGAGGATCAAAAATCAAATTTGGTATTTCCATCTGTGGCTGTAACTTCAGTTAATCTTGCAGTAGAGCAATTGGGCTGATTTGATTCCAAGAAAAGCACCTTTATTCTCAAGGCTCAATGTATGTTGAGAGGGGTTTGGACGGAGCACCATTATTGTTGGAACTTGCTGTGAAGAATAGCAATGTTCATAACTCAATGTAAGCCTGCTGTTTTGCAGTAAGCTACCCCCTGAGTTCCCCAAAAGTTTATCTTTGGCCCCCTTCTTCTATATCTCAGCTATGTGCTACACCTCGACAAAGAAAACACATTAGGTTCCACATGTCTGCAGACAACAGTCTGCTCTATCTTAACACCCCTCTTGGACCCCTTAGTTGCTATGATTTGTCACACTGCTTGTCTGACATCCAACATCAGATGAGCAGAAACGTCCTCCTAATAAATATTGGGAGATCTGAACAGTTGTCTGTTTCCTGTCCACCGTTTCCATCCCTAGTAACTGTTGTAAGCTGAGAGCCTGTTCACAATCCTTGCGTGTTTGACCCCTGAGACAATTTTCTGACCACACATCTACTCGGTCACCTAGACCTCCCACTTCCACTTTTTGTAATATTACCTCTGTTCATCTGCTGAAGCCTTTGCCTTTGTCTTTGCCTCTACATGTGACTATTCTAATGCTCTCCTGACTGGCCTAATCTTCCACCCAATGTAAACATGAGCTCTTCTAAAAACCTGTTCATATCTTAACTCGCTTCAAATCTCATTCACCCAACACCTCTGTGTTTGTTGACTTCGCTGACTCCCTATTTGACAATCCCTCAATTTTAAAATTTTCACCGTTGTGATTAAAGGGTTAGGAAGGACTGGGGTGGTAAAGAGTTAAGATGCCCTTTATCCACAAAATGTCCCATAAGGTCAGCTTCTCAAATAGCCTCTCCTAATCATACTCCTACTGCTTAGCTTAATTTGCCGATCCTTGTTTATAACTGTGGGCAGAGGTGTGAAGGTGGGCGTTTGGTGCCTCTAAACCAGATAGTTCTAGTTTGGTAGGGCTTGTCAGCCTTAATTGACAATTTCTACCTAGGAGAAGATAACCTTTGGCTGGGGGCTTTGAAATCAGTTAACTGGCAAAGTATATATTGGCTCACAGTGTGGGAGATCACAATACGGTCTGGACAACGGCGTCAAGGGTAGATGAGGCTCTTCAGCCTGCTCAGCAGCTCATCTAGGAAAAGAACAGCTCTTAAAAGCAAACCTGCATCCTTTCAGTTGCTATGCTTGTGACACACATTGTACCAGTGTAGTATTAGCTGCCTTTGAGAATGTGCAAGAGGCTCTGCATAAACCCCACCCACTTAAATATACTCAGCATGCAGGTTGTCCAGCAAGTCATCAACCAAAATATCAGACATAGCAAGTCCTGTGATGAAGGGGAAGTGACAACAGGGACAAGTATACTGGCAGTCTTTAGTCATAACCTTGTACACAGGTGGCCTTGGTGTTGGTTGCTTTCCACAGATTGGGGCAGATGTGGAGCTGGTAGCTTCCTGGGGCAACTGAGCAGACCTTTTCGGGTACAGCACTGCTCTCCCCAATCTGGGGAAGGGGATGAAAATGAACTCTGAACAACCTGCTCTCCCTGCACCTGTCCGATTACCACTCCTGGTTGGTATCCATTCACCGGGCTGAAATGTGAAGTACAACATGATTAGTCATCGTAAGAAGCTCAGTTCATGGAATGTCTGAACGTTTCTCGACAACAATGAGACCAGAGCGCAGAACTGCCCTCATAGTGAGAATGCTGGGCAGGTGCAACCTCAACATAGTCTCCCTAGGCAAAACAAGGCTTGCTGAAGAATCTCAAGTTGAGGAGGTTGGTGCAAAATACACGCTCTATTGGATTGGCAATTCCAAGGATCAATCTCAGTCAAGTGTGGATATTGCCATTTGATCTGAATTAGCATGCAAGCTTGACACTTCCAACAGGGATCAGCAGTCAACTCCTGGTTCTTCATTTAAGTATTGCCAGTGACCAGCATGTAACACTCTCTAAGACTAATGCTCCAACAATGACACATAACAGATGAGGTCAAAGGAGCATTCTGTGATGATCTCAGCTAGATTATTGGAGTACCTCCCCTCACCTGGACAAACTTTTTTTATTCTTGGTGATTTCAGTGCCTGAATGGGCACAGATTAATATATGAGAGGCGCACTAGGACACCATGGTATTAGCAGAGCCAAGCGCCAACGGCCAGCTCCTTCTAAATGCAGTGAGTTTGATCTAACCATCACAAAAACAGTCATCTAGCAAGCAGACAAAGTGAATGACGCACTCTAGATCTAAACACTGGCACATGTTGGACCATTATTGTATGATAGATCTCAAGGACGTGCAGTCTACCAGCTCCCTTGGAGGTGCAGAATGCTGGACTGACCATCGGCTTTGAAGATAAAATCTAAGGAGCTTCAGGACACAGTCAAGCCACAAGGGAAGCTTGCTGTAAATGCTCTTAAAGATGTGGCCAAGAGTCAAGAACTGGAATGCAAACCAACCACAGGAACTGCTGATATCCCAGAGAGTAATAATATAATTGAAGATTCTTGGAAGAAGTGTTTAAAGGATGTCACTTAACAGCACAGCTCTGAGGCCCTAGGATTCATTTAAATGGAAGCACAAAGACTGGTTCAACAGCAATGACCAAGACAAGTTTCTAGACCAGTGTTATGCAACGTACAGCCTGCAGCCACAATCTGCCCGCCATGCCCCTCTGTCCAGCCTGAGGACTCTCTGTTCAAAATACAAGTAAGTTTAAGTGAAAGATTTGTGAGCAGCTGCTCCTCCAATCACAGGCTATTTCATTCCTGCATTTGCTGCTGAGGTTCATTTGAATTAATCAGTAGCAAACGCGGGACTAAATGGTCTGTGATTGAAAGAGCAGTATGAAGGTGAGTGGCCACGGTGCATTGACTCCCTCACCCTCCTGTGCAGGTGCCAGCCCCCTAAAGGAGCACAGAGGTCAAAATGGCAGAGTGGGTCGGGAGGCAACGAGGAACAGTAGTTGCAGCAACAATGCCTGGTCTCTACCTGGGGTAGCTGGAGTCTATGACAGGGTGGAGTGAAGAAGTGCGTCTTGGCACTTTTTGCTGTTGTCCAGAATTCCCCCTTTGCGTGAAGTGACCAAAACCCGCAGGCCCAGGTGTGGAGTGAGTGTGAGCCGGGCACATGCACACACCATTCTCCAACAGAGGCGAATGCAAGGTCAGTGTTGCTTAAACCCAACTTCTTAGCTCAACCCTGGTTCCCACCCCTTACCCCATGACCAGGACCTATTCTGTCTCTAGCTCTGCTGCTCTGCTCTTTTTAATGGTCATTTTTATTAATTTTTAAATTATCAAGCTATTGCTTTTACATTTTTCAAATTCATATTTAATGTTGTACCAACATTTATCTTGCTGAAATTTGCTCATTGGCCCCTTGAGTGAGGGGAAAAGAAATTGAATGTGGCCCCTCACTCAAAGGTTGGTCAATCCTGTTCTAAACAAAGTGCAGAGTGTTCACAGATATACAAAATCTGACAAATCACCAAAGAATGCCAGATACCATCATGCAAAACGCATGCTGCAGGCCAAACTGGGATGAGGAACTGATGGTGGGAAAACGAGTCTGATGAGCTTCAAGCAGCTACTGATAAAAACGATCTGAAGGCTCCACATTAAGGTCCGCGATTAGTCTATGGCCCCAAAACCAACAATGTGATGCCCAGTCTCTCAGCAGATGGTAGTCAGCACCTAACAAATAGGTGATTCTCCCTCGTTAGGCAGAGCACTTTAGCAATCTCCAAAACCAACAATCCATTGGGTGCAATGATACCATTTGAGTCGCTTCCACGGCACCACATTCTGGAAGAGCTTGCTCTCAATCCTTCTCCAGCAGGAGTCACAAAAGCAATAAAGCAGGAACTGATGGCATGCCACCTGAAGTATTAAAGTTTGGAGGGACTTGCATGGTTCAGGAACTCACTGGTATCTCCTGCCTAATCTGGAGCCAGGGCACTGTGTCCCAAGACTACAAGGATGCCTCCATAACTCATCACTACAAATGGAGAGGGAGCAAGTCTATCTTTGATAATCACTGGGATATCACTACTTTCAATAGCAGGAAAAATTCTTGCAAGGGTTATTCTTAATTGGATTGTCACTTACCCCATTGACTCTGTTCCCCCAGAATCACTGTGGATTGCGTGCAGGATGGGGAACAGTAGACATGATCTTTGCAGCATGTCAAATTTAGAAGTCCTGTGAACTGAATAAGGACGACCTATATGGTGCTTGTTAACCTGGCCAAGACTTTTGACACAGTAAACCGGGAAGGCCTTTGGAAGGTTCTGTACAAATATGGCTGCTCTGAAAAGATGATCAGTGTTATTCGCTTGTTTCACAATGGTATAATGGCCAGTGTGATGCAAAGTGGTATGTCATTGGGTACCTTTTACTGTCACCAAAGGCACCAAGCAAGGCTGTATATTGGCTTCAGCTCTGTAGTTCTGTTTGCCATGTACTTCTCGGCCATGCTCCAGTACACCCTCGAAGATCTTGACGCAGGAGTACATGTTCAATTTGGGACATATGGTAACCTCTTCAACTTGCAAAGTTTCAAGGCCTGCACAAAGATTACTGAACAGCTATTGAGTGAACTCTTGTTTGCGGGTGACTGCGCTCTCATAGTACATACTCTAGAGGGCATTTGGCTGCTTGTTGATTGCCCTAGCCTCAATTTTTGGCCTGACAAGCCTGAAAAAGACCGAGATCTTGTATCAATCTGCCCCTGGACACATAGTCCAAGACCCCATAGTCGCTATCAACAACCCACTTCTCCATTTAGTACAGAAGTTTTGCTATCTTGGCATATCCTCTCCAATATCTAGGCTGGATGACTAAATCGACCATCACCTGGCAAAAGGAAGCTCAGCATTTGGCAGGCTCACTAATGTACTTTGGAAAGAGCATAACATGATCTTTATTCAAAAACAAAATATCTACCGTTCTTGCATCACTAGTGCAAGATTGGGGCAACTTAATGGCAACACACAACATAACTAGAAACATTCCGCCTTCGCTGTCTGAAATCTAGTTGCAGCATCAAGTGGTAGGACAAAATTCCAACAGCAAAGTTCTTGTAAAGTGCTGCATACCTGGCTTCAAGAGCATGCTCATTGGAGCTTATCGCTCATGTAGTTCGTGTGGAGGATTCCTGCGGACTAAAGGCAGTGCTCTGCAGCCAGCTGAGCATGGGAACCTGCAACACGGAGCATCCCAAACTTATATCTAAGACAATCTGAGAGCCAACCTCAGAGCTTGTAAGCTGGACCCCAATATGGTGCAGGGGGTGGGGGGAGCAGACCCAAATAGAAAAGTCTTTGTTAAGCAATTTTTGATTATTTGAGGAGAACAGTCATGTCTCTTCAGGACAAGTGAGTGTGGCGCAAAGCCAATGCCTCCATCCATTCATTCAACACTGACTTCATATACAGTAATTGCAATTGGCTATGCAATTTGAGAGTAGGTCTAATGCCACCCAAGATTACATCAGACTAGACTTTTTTTTCCCTGAACACTCAAGTATCGAAGTGATGGGGGAATCTATTGTCTGTGTTCCAATCCTCCATGGTCTCTTTCCTCTTGTGTAGCTGCTGCATTTGCCAATTCTGGTCTCTTGTGCATTCCTGATTTGTTTTTCATTGTGCCATGATTGGCAGCTGTACTTTCAGCTGCCTTGGCCCCAAGCTCTGGAGTTTCCTCCCTAAACTCTCTGCTTCTACTACTTTCTCCTCTTGTTTTAAAATGTTCCCTAAAACCTAGATTCTTGTTCAAGCTTTTGCTCGCTGTACTGGTTTCTCCTTCTATGGCCTTGTGATTTTTTAAAAAAAGTTATCATTTTTCATTGGTATCGCTCTTGTGAAGTGCTTTTGGGATGTATTACTATGTTAAATGTGCTATAGAAATGAAAGTTGTTATAAATAGTATTCATCTACCTGTTCTTGGGCTAGAACCAACAGACAGCTTATGAGCCCCCTGCAAAGTATTTACAATCTCCCCACTGATCAGATTCACATAGCACATTTCGCTTAGCCCCAAGTGCAGTCATCATGGTTCTCTATTTGGCCCCTGAGCCTTGCCATTGTAGGTAATGGTGCACTCTGCTATGGGGAGCACAAGATTACCTTGCAGAAATGGATGGTAAACTCCAGTGTAAGAGTGACCATAAAACCCAAAAACCTAGTAGGTACATTGGACAGAGATATGAGTCTTACTACTACATAAATTGAAAATATTTTTCAGTGATTTTAATGCAGAGCCTGAGTTGATGCCAAAAACACCTTCGGAGAGAAAACGGCGTAGGAGACGTCCATCTGTGGCTCAGGATTCCAGTAAGAGGTAAGGGTATCAGTGGTATTCAGTGAAATGTAATACAGTTTGAAGGCATTAATCACCTGAACAAGTTCAATATTGGATTGATATCTCTTTTTTTGTGTGTAAAGGTAAACTCTTAGTGGATGCACTTTTCCAAAATTCCCTAGATTCTAGAACAATCCCAACAATTTGGAAGTTGGCAAATATAACACCACTGCTCAAAAGAGAGAGAAAACCGGGAACTACAGGCTAGCCAGCCTGACATTAGTCATTGGGAACATGCTGGAATCTATTACTAAAGAAACCTTAATCAACTTAAATCGCAGTATGATCAGACAGAATCAGTATGTTTTACAAAAGGGAAATTGTGTTTGACAAATTAGGGTTTTTTGGGGATGTAACTAGAGGGGTAGATGAAGAGAAGCCAGTAATATGCTTGGATTTACAAAAGGCATTTTATAAGGTGCCATCTGATGTCAGTCCCTCAGTGCAATGAGGATGCTTGGCACGGAGTCCTAGAGTAGAGAGGGGGAGAGAAGGAGAAAGGTGGGCGAGAAAGGGGCTGTAAGAGATGGGGGTGAAATCAGTTCGAGGTAAAGGTGGAACTGGGAAAATAAAAGGCTAAAGGAGAAATTGCATTTAAAAATAAATCTATATTCCACATCGGCAGTCAGTTGGTCAGTCTGTGGTTGGAGTTGCGAGCCTTCTTGAGTGCTTATCTTTTGTGTCTTTGGCCTTCGTCCGCCCTGCTTCAAAACAAGCTACGTCTTAGTGAAGCAGGGCTCGCCATTGTGAGCAGACCAGTGCACAATGTTCCCAGCTGTTGAGGTAAAAGCCAACCTTCAAGTAGACTTTCAGGATATCTTTGAAAAGTTTCTGCTGGACCGCCCTGTGATCTTTGACAAGGTGCGAGCCATACCAAAAGTTAATAGGCAAGAGAATGTTAATGGGAGTTGGGGGTAATATATTAGTGCAGATCTTGGATTGGTTAGTGGACAGGAACCAGAGAATAGGGATAAATGGTACATTTTCAATTTTTTTTAATTATTCTTTCTTGGAACGTGGGTGTCGACGGTAAGGCCAGCATTTGTTGCCTATCCCTCTGCCTTTGAAAGGTGGCCGGCTGTAACTGCTGTTTTGCTGCTAGGATCATTGATGACTCCTCGGCTGTTGTCAATCGATATTAATGACTTGGGTGAAGAGTGTAATGTATCCAAGTTTGCTGACGATAAAAGCTAGGTGGGAATATAAGCTGTGAGGGGAATGCAGAGGCTGCAAAGAGATTAAGTGAGTGGACAACAAGATGACAGGAGGGGAAATGTGAGGTTATTCACTTTTTAGTAGTGGAATATAAAAACAGAATTTTCTTTTTAAAGGTGTGAAACTTGTAAATGTTGACGCTCAGAGGAACTTGGATATACTCTGCATGCGGTGCACAGTTTTAATCTCTTTATCTATGGAAGGATATTCTAAGCCTTGGATGCAATGCAGCAAATAATCACTAGGTTGGTTCATGGGATGATAGGCTGAGTAAATTGGGCCTATACTCCCTGGTGTTTAGAAAAATGAGAGGTGATCTCATTGAAGCGTACAAGATTCTGAAGATGTTTGACAGGATAGGCACTGAGAGATTGTTTCCCTTGGCTGGAGAATCTAGGACATGGGGAAACAATTCCAGGATAAGGAGTTGATCATTTATGACTGAAATTTCTTCACTCAGGGTTGTGAATCTTTGGAACTCTGTACCCCCAGAGGCTTGTGGATGCTCTATTGTTGACTAAGGGAGGGAGATTCTTTGGTTTTGGGGAATTGAAGGATATGGGGTGTGGTTAGGAATGTGAAGTTCAGGCAGAAAATCAGCCATGATCATATTGAAAGGCTGAGCAGACTTGAGGTCCATATGGTCTCATGCTCCTATTCTGTAGAGTTCTATCTTTTCTTCAGGCTGTGAACCACTTCGAGTAATTTGCTGACTGAGCAGCCTGCTGGATGGTAGACTGATTTTGTTATGATATGGCAGGTAGCATTTGCCAGGCTGACCAAAGGGAATCCCAAAGGGAAACTTGGTCAGGCTATCACAGTGATTTTGCAATTTGGATTTATTATGAGAAGGTATGTGTACTGAAGTCAGAAGTAAAGATTCCACTGCCACTTTTGGAGATTTTAAATATTAAATTAAAACATATTTTGTAACAAAAGAAAAGAGAACTTAAACACACAAGATTACGGTTACAATGTTAAATTTAGTCTTATAACATTTCCCAAAAGCTTTCTACTTAGCTAGACTCTCAAGTAAGCACCCTTTTCCAGTCAACAGTCTCTACAGATTTTTAATCTATAAAACATTCAGTAATATTACTGCAAGGCACTCACTGTTCCTATAAGGGCGGTATTTCACAAGCTTCTCTCTCCCCCTCACTCGACAATGGAAATCCAAAACTTATAACAAAACCTTGCTTTCTGGAACAACCAGACATTTCTCTGGGGTGGCTAGAAGCTGCTTTCTTCACAGGACTGTGCTTGCACAGCACACTCTTCAAGATCGCATGGTCACACACTCCATACAGCTTTCAATCAGTCCTTAGATATATTTTCCCCTTTTCATCTTTAAACCCACTGTTCTTAACTGTCTTTTGAAAGTTACATTTTCCAGAATCTAAAAATATTTCATGTTGTCTTTATGGCTTCCACTTTCGGGGGAAAAATAAAGTTAATAACTTGGCTTTATTTATTTGATTTTTATGATTTTTGCACATTGTAAAACTTCTATTTTTCTCTCTTTGAAATTCAATAGCTAAAAATTCACCCCTCATTTATCTCCTAATGCAAATTCCTATCCCTGTTGTATCTACTAGTAGCCCATCTTAGCTCGTTCAATTCCACTTCAAAATGCCGGTCTTACACCTAACCCTTTGATGATTTAATCTTTGCAGTCTGACTATCTTCAGTCTAATTAAATTAGTCTCTCACGCACAGCCCCCACAAGCCTGCTTCATAGTATCCCACAGCAATATTGGAAAAAATATTTTCTTTGCAGTTTGGAGTTGCTTTGACTAAAATTGGGTAAACCTCAAGTGTCTGCAGGGAAGTACAAAGTATATATAGAATTTGTATATCAAACTGCAGTCACGGCTTGTAGATGCGAGTGGGTTACTACATTTCCCTTGTATTCTATTTACCCCAGAGGTGTGTGTGTAGAATTTAATAAAACCTTGTGGACAGAAACCTACTGCTAGAGAATGGAGGTTCCACTTAGCCTAACTTTGAAAGATCAAATGTCAAAAATTAGTAAAAAGATTTCGGTGGTGGGGAGTCCAGTTTCATTATATGCTGAATTTTGACACACGAGGGATGAGATTTTATTCAGTTCAACAAAGTGCTCATCTTGGTTAAGAGTCATTAGAAATATTTCATGCTTAACATTCTGACCACTTTTGGATTTTACTTGATGGATCCATTGGCAGGTAGGACAAAGGTAGATTTTTTGCTCTAGGTGCAATTGGCAGTCAATGCCGATTTTCCACCACCCCACCCCACAAAATTGGACTCTAATGGTTTTTTCTGAGTTTCTGCTCAACTCATTTGTATACTGTCAAAATCTGTAAGCCAATGTTTCTAGAACATAATGAAAGTGTGCAGGTTGTGGATGTTTTGGGAGAGCAGGATCTGGCTTGGATGTGTTCACCTCCAACTACAACTCGTGGAACTGAGCCACTGCCTTTAAAAGTTTATGAATGAAGGGAGGAAGGTTCCTAACTCTGTAAAGAAAACTTAAAAAAAAAATGAATTTTGCTACTCATTTGAGAGTTGTACCTCGAAATGAATTTATGATTTTATTTCTCCAGACTTTCTAGAAACAGAAGGAATTTAAGACGTTCTTCAACTCAACAGACAAAACTCAGAAGTAGGATGGTTGAGGAAGATAACAGTGGCTGCAATAAAATAGTTGAGCAGGAACATCCTGTACGCATAACACGATCAACAGCACGTGCAATAGCGACGGCTAATCTTGAAACTGAGAAAAACAGTGAATCGCCTATTATCCCAGTTAATGGCCGAGTGCCATTGGTTGTCCTGTCACTGAATGACTGTAAGAGTGTGGAATTATATCAAAAGGTTCAGGCAGCTAACTTATCCGAAACTACTACTGAAGATATGAAATTGCTTCAAAAGGAATTTAAGACGAAGCCAGCTCCTTTAAGTGGATCTGTTTTGGAAATGTTGACTCCTGCCACAGCAGTAATCCCCAGGAGCCCAAATCGTGCAGCAACCAAGATGAAAATAGCAGAGGCTGTTATTGCTAAAGAAAATAGAGTGGAAAGTGAGCATTGTTTAGCTGGTCAGAAGCTAAATAATGCTCTGGGATCATCACCTGCTAGTGAGAACTCCATTTCTGAAGATGAAAGCCAGGCTACTCGTAGAACTGTCCGTAGATCAGTGCGGAAAAGCACTGCCAACCGCCGGTCCAGCTGCCTTAGGTTGGTAGATAAATATTCATTGAATGTTCAACGGACTGTCATGGCACAGGAGTCCATGAGGAAATCTCTGCGTAAGTCCATTGCTAAGAGGAAGAATGTGCTGAGGTCCTCTGCTTCCAGCTGTGAGTATAAATGTCTAAAACATTAAATAATGTATTTACAATTTACATCTTATATTCTGGTTGCAGAATGATAATTAACTCAACCTTTTAAGAACTAATAATATAGTACAATAAAACTGAACTTCAGATGCAGAAAAACATGCATTTCTGCCATGCACACAAGTGGATCTGCATTGTGTGAGGGAAAAGAAGCCTCTTCTTACTGCTTGTACTGAGAGTTGTATTGGTCTGTTTATTGCAGCAAGCCCTTTCTCTCCTGTGCTCGGGTTTAAGGAATGACCTGGACCATCCGAGACCAAGAGGCTAGTCATATTCTTTATGATCTTCAGAATGGCTTGAAAGGGAGAACATATTCCATTTAGGAGGAGGAGGGTGCCACCCTGTTTACTCTAGCAGCTTGATGGAATTGTTATCATCCTGCAGAGATGTATGCTGAAGACACACACTCCTGTTGTACCTCTTTTGATCTCTGATTGCTTATTCGACATGCTGAAATAAGAACATAAGAAATAGGAGCCGGAGTGGGTTATGCGCCCCTCCAGCCTGTTTCTGCCTTTGTGTAACAACATGGTTAAGCTTCTATATTAACTCCACTTTCCCACCCTTTCTTCCCTCTTTCCCTTGATTCCCTTAATGCCCAGAAATCTATTGATTCCCCCATGGAGCATCGATAGTGAGGTAGAGAATTCCAGAGATTCATAATCCTCTGAGTGAAGGAGCTCCTCCGTCCTAAGTGACTGATCCCTTATTCTCACACTGACCCCTAGTTCTAGATTCTCCAGCCAGGAAGACAGCCTCTAGGCATCTACACTTGAAGTCTTCTAAGAATTTTAGAATTTTATATATTTCAATAAGGTCACCTCTCTCCTAAACTCCATGGAATATAAACCGATTCTACTCGACCTCTTAGGACACACCTTCCATCAGTAATCAATCTAATGAACTTTTGTGGCCCCTCTAATGCAAGTATATCCTTTCTTTGGTAAGGAGACTAAAACTGTATGTAGTACTTCCAAAGCCCTGTAAATTCACAACAAATCTACCTTACTGCTTGTGCTCCAACCCCCTTGTAATCAAGGCTATCATATAATTTGCCTTCCTAATTGTTTGCTGTATCTGTACAGGAACTGGAGTAGGTCATTTAGCCCCTCAAGTCTGTTAAACCATTCCTGAGATCATAGCTGAGCTGCAACTTAATTCCATGCATTAGAAATATGGGTAAAAGCTGGTACCTTTCAGATAGCAAAAATCTATCAATTTCTCATTTAAAATTCAAATTTGACCTAACATCAAGTGTGTTCCAAACTTCTACCACCCTTTGTACGTAGAAATGTTTCCTAATTTCACTCCTGGAATGTATGGCTCTAATAGTTAGACACTGTCTCCCTCACCCCCACTCCCAATCCGAGGCTTCCCAATCGGCAGAAATAAGTTCTACCTTCCCTAACCGTTCCCTTTTAAATATCTTAAACTGCAATCAAATCACCCATTTGCTTTCTAATTCTGAAGAATACAGCCCTACTACTAGCATTTCTTTGAACACAGTTGCCAACATAGGTCAGCAAAGACATGGTGAAGGACAAGTGGAATTGTGCAAGACGAGAAATTTACGGAGGGCAGAGGATCAATCAGCACAGCACCACTATGAGGTCTGGAGATGACAATGGCATGAATGAAGGTTCCAGAGGCAGATGTGCTGAAGTTGGGGTACAGGCAGGTCATATTACAGAGATGGAAGCGTAATCACCTCGAAGTTTAACCTGTGACACCTTTTATTGAATGCATTTTGAAAATCCAAATATACGTCTCCACTAGTTTCCTTTTTATCTGCTGTGCTAAAAACCACAAAAAAAAACTGATTTGTTAAACACAGTTACTCTGCCAAGATTCCATCCCCACCCCCTCAGCATCCTGTGTCCCCAGATTAACCATGGCAGCTTAATTAACCTTGAGCTTCTGACTCCATTGACTTTCCATCAGAAATATTGCCTGCTTCCATCTCTGTAATATGACCTGCCTGTACCCCAACTTCAGCACACCTGCCTCTGGAACCTTCATTCATGCCATTGTCATCTCCAGACCTCATAGTGGTGCTGTGCTGATTGATCCTCTGCCCTCCATAAATTTCTCACCTTGCAAAATTCCACTTGTCCTTCACCATGTCTTTGCTGACCTATGTTGGCAACTGTGTTCGAAGAAATGCTTGCCATTGCCAGCCCTGTATCAGAGTATGTTACCTGTCATTGCTTCAGGCACAAATATTCATTAAGGAAAGTTCATAGCATTGGATTTATTATTTTTTTTGGTAACAATTTGCTGTCAAATTCTCGATGCGATCTCTGTCCCCAGATATTTTGCAACTGTGCATGGCATGATTATCTGATTTTGAGGGGTGGGGGGGTGGCTAAGGGTTTTGATAAAGCTATATTTGGCCAAGTTGGGGAAGGAACACATTGGTGCAGTGTGTTGGGGTTATTGTCCATTTTTCTTTTCAATTTCCATTAATTGCGATTGTGTCCTTTACATTTTTTTATATAATATGTTACGCTAGGAATCTATCTACCAAAATGGTGCAACTGACTTTGATATTCTCTCAAATCTGGATTCATTTGTTCAAATCTATTTAGTATATTTTGTTTTGTTGTTTAAAACCACAATTTTATTTGGTAATATGCCTGCCTTTTCTTTGTAGATCAGAACTGTGCTGACCAAATGGAGGAAATTGATGAGAGAGAATGGTAAGAGATTTTTTACTGAAATGCAAATCTATTTACGCTCAGTGTGGACTGATTCTTTAAAGTTTTTTTAAATGGGCACAGCTAAGTGTAACTTGTTAATCCTACCCAGAGGGATCTGTTGCAGGAATTCATTTGAATCATTCCTCTGTTTTGGACATGATGTCTTAAGTTGAACATAATTTCCTGCGATGACTCCTTTACCCAAGTATCCAATCTTTTTTTTTGCAGACATCTGGAGGGAAAGTTCCATAAGTGCTGTTTGGTGGCCAATATCTTGTCAAATCATACCTTATCTCTGAGCAAGGGGGTGTTTCAGGCAGTTGGAACATAGATTGTCCTTAATAGTGTGGCAAGGAACTTCCCCACTCCCCAACCCTGTCCTCCTGTTTTGTTAATCCTTTCCAAAACAGGATCACCAAGGCCAATTTTACTGACCCTGTTTCTTCCCAAGCCGAGATCTGGTAACCAGCTTGTGACATTAGCTATATTGTTCAACACAAGTTCCAATCTGGTAATTCATGGTGTGAGGACAATGATTAAAAATGTTCAACCCTTAAAAATTAAAAAATATGTTCCATGATTCATTTAATATAAGCAGCCACCTTGCTGTAGGTGTCAATGTAATGAAATTACTTTGAGACTCGCTGCCTATAGAACTTTAGCTTTAAATGCCCATCACTGGTAAAGGCAGTTGTTGGACTTATCACATGCCTATCTGATGTATCCAAAAGCTTACACAACTGCTTCGAGCTGTGAAGCTAACCTGATCAGTAAAAGTTGTAAAGTGTGTATTAGTCCATGCTAATAGTGATCATAAATATTAATTTGGTTAAGTATGATCAGTGAGATTCTTTGGTAGAATGCTGAGTGTTGAGTTTTATATAATGGCTCATGAAGTAATTGAACTCTATAGTACAGCACTGAATCGTAGCTTAAACCTCAGTGGGAAGAGCTCTTGTCTTGAAGTTAGAAGGTTGTCACTCCAGAGACTTGAGCACACAAGGCTGTCAGTCTGTAGTATTGATAGAGTGCTTCACTGCCTGATGTGTTGTTTATGACAAAGATAGGTAGGAGAGCAAATTATGAAGAGGACATAAGGAGTCTACAAAGGAGTATAGGTAGGTTAAGTGAGTGGGTACAAATTTGGCAGATGGAGTAAAATGTGGGAAAATGTGAACTTGTTCACTTTGGCAGGGAGAATAGAGAAGCAGTATACTATTTAAATGGAGATTGTAGAACTGAGGTATAGAGGGATCGAGGTGTCCTTATGTATGAATCACATAGCTAGATGCAGGTACAGCAAGTGAATAGGAAGGAAATGAAATGCTGTAATTGCAGGATGATTGGAATATAAAAGTAGGGATGTTGGTGAGACCACATCTAGGGTACCGTGTACAGTTTTGGTCTCCTTAAAGGATATAAACGCATTAGGAGTAATTCAGAGAAGATCTATTTGATTGATACTTGGGGAGGGGGTGCTATCTTATGGATACAGGCCTAGCCTGTCCTCACTGGAGATTAGAAAATTTGAGAGGTGATCTTATTGAAACATCTAAGATCCTGAGGGGACTTAACAGGGTGGACGCTGAAAGACTTTTCCTCCTTGCAGGAGAGACTAGAACTAGGGGACACGGTTTAAAAATAAGGGGTCTCCCATTTAAGACAGATGAGAAGAAATTTTTTCCTGAAGGCCGAGAGTTTTTGGAACTGTCTTCCCTGGAGAGTGGTGGAAGCAGGGTCATTGAATATTTTTAAGGTAGACGTAGGTGGATTTTTGACTAAAAAGAGAGTCAAAGGTTGTTGGGGGCAGTCGGAATTTGGAGCTGAGGCCACAATCAGATCCGCCATGATGATCTTCAATGGTGGAGCAGGTTCAAGGGGCCGAATGGCCTACTCCTTCTCAGCTATAAGTTTTTGGATGAGTTTTGAGTAAGATGTCAAACTGTTTCCAACTGACCTTGGGCCCACATAAAAGATTCCATGTTGCTATTTCAAAGAGTAGTGAAATCTCCCTGGTTCTTGGCCAATATTTATTCCTCAACCAGCATCACTCATACAAATTATTGTGATGTTGCTATTTTAGGGACCTTTCTGTGTGCAAATTAGCACACTGGCATTTTTACACTACAGCAGTGATTACACTTCAAAGGCACTGCATTGGCTGTCAGGTGTTTTTGGGATGTCCTGATGTGAAAAATACATTTTTTTTTAAAAGGATGACCCTAAGTCCACATTAAGCACTTTAGATAAGTACTTGTTGAGGTGGGGGGAGGTTACAATTGACCTCTGCTATTGAGTTGAAAGGGCAAAGTTGATCAGGCTGTGTAACAGATCATTACACTTCTAATGATAGTGAGCGCACATGGGAATAGAATAGATCTAGGGAGAGAAACACAAGCTGATGCACATTCTCCTCCCTTGTTGAAATTTCTGTTCAGGCTGCAAAACGTGACTGGAGCTGAACTAAGCCAAATTTGCTGTGGCAGTGAAAAAAAAATAACATCTGTCCAATAGGCTAGTACCAGAATATTGCGGGGGGGGGGAAAAACACCTGCAAAATGTTCACTTTGGGTGCAAGTCGAAATTTCAGCACAAATTGTGCCGAACGTTGCTGTAATTTTGAGAATTTTAACTCTTGAATGTTGTCACACAGAATCCTAGAATTGTTAAGAGCGTAGGAGGTGGCCATTTGGTCCGGTGTATCTGCACTGGCTCTGAGTTCATTAGTGCCATCCCCCTGTCCTCTCCCCATAACCCTGCACGTTCTTTCTTTGCAGGTATCAACAGTCCAATTCCCTTTTAAATGGTTTGATTGTATCTGCCTCCACCACACTCCTCAGCATTACATTCCAGACCTTAACTGTTCACTATGTGAAAACGTTTGTTCTCATATCGCTTTTGCTTCTCTTGCCAATTATTTTAAATCTGTGCCCTCCCGTTCTCAATCCATTCACAAGTGGGAGCAGTTTCTCCTTATCTACTCTATTCAGACCATTCATGATTTTGAATACCTCTATCAAATCTCCTCTCCACTTGCTACTCTCCAAGGAAACCAGTCCTATGTTGTCCAATCTATCTTCATATATGAAGTTCCTCATTCCTGGAACTATTCTCGTGAATCTTTGCTGTACTCTCTCCAATACATTCACATCTTTCTAAAGCGCAGCATCCAGAACTGAACACAATACTCCAGCTGAGGCCGAACGAGTATCTTATACAAGCTCAACAAAAGTTTGCTCTTGTACTCCATGTCCTTATTAATAAGGCTTAGGATTCTGCATGCTTTATTAACCATGCTGTCAACCTGTCCCTTCAGTGACTTATGCACATATCCACCTAGGTCCCTCTGCTCCTGCACCCCCATTAGAATTGTATGCTTTATATTGTCTCACTTTGTTCTTCCTACCGAAATGAATCGCTTCACATTTCTCTGCATTGAACTTCATCTGCCTCCTGTCTGCCCATCCTACCAACTTGCTTACATCCTTTTGAAGTTCCACACTATCCTCCTCACAATTTACAATGCTTCCAAGTTTCATCATATCTGCAATTTTGAAATTGTGTCCTGTACATCAAGGTCTAGGTCATTTAATATTAATCAGACAAAGCAAGGGTCCCAACAGTAACCTATGGGGAACCACACTACAAACCTTCCTCCAGCCTGCAAAGCATCTATTAACCACTACTGTCCCTTTTATTCCATGAACTATAACTTTGCTCAAGTCTGTTGTGCAGAACTGCATCAAATGCCTTTTGGGCAAACCTTCCCTGCTACCGCTTCAAAAAACTTCAAGTTAGTTAAACACAACTTTCCCTTAAGGAATCCATGCTTGCTTTCCTTAATTAATCCACGTTTGTTCATGTGATTATTAATTTTGTCCCAAATGATTGTTTCTAGAAGTTTCCCCATCACCAAAGTTAAACTGACTGACCTGTCGTTGCCAGGCTTATCTTTGTACTCCTTTTTTTTTAACAAGGGTGTAACGTATGCAATTTTAGTCCCCCGGCACCACCCAAGTCTAGGAAAGGCTGAAAAATTACGGCAATTTCCAGTTCCCTCACACCCTTGGATGCAACTCATCTGGTGTTGGTGTCTTATCAACTTTTAAGTACAGACTGCCTATCCAATATCTCCTTATCAACCTTAAACTCCTCTAGAGCCTGAATTACCTCCTTGGAGGCGAAACAAACAATCTGACTTGAGCCGGCATAATCTGACAGCATTTAAAATGTTTTAACTTGCTTTAAAAGCAGTAACTTGGTCCAGTTGTATTTAATACAGCTGAAATTGGGTTTATCACAAAAAGGCATTTGTCCATCCCCTGTGAGCAACACAGTTTTAAATTACTGAAAATGACTTTTCTGAAAGTACACAACTATCTAAGTTATGCTGGGGTACTTAATAATTTCTCATTTATACATTTAAAAAAAAAGTCTAGTAATGTCCTTGCACCCAAAAGATGCAGCTTAATTTTTAAAGCCACCTCAAAGGACTGCTAACAATGAGCACAATTAATGGAAACTATTAATGGTGATCAATTCATCCTGGGGATGTGGTCAGTTTATTGTGGGTGAGCCAGCTTTTAGCATTTTAGTCTTTTAAACCAGTACAAAGAAATCATGAACTTCCTTACACTGACGTAGTTTGCGCTCAAAATGCTGTTGTCATTTGCTCTAGTGACACTGGGATTTTTGTGTGTTGTACTGCAGAAACTCTGCCCTGTTTGTTTTTTTTTTCTGTGTTTGGAAAAGGAGATATTATTTTCTCCATAGCTAAGCTGGTGACACTGAAGATGAGTAGATCCCTTGGTTCACATAGTTGTAAAATGTTTCATGTTGGAAACTTGAAAACAGTAATTTCTTATTATTTATAGTGTTGAAGAAATTTCTAGCACTGTGCTTAAATCTGAGCAGTCAAAGGAAGAGAAACAACCAGCCACATTGGTAGGTACAGTGCAACTGACATTGCTGTTCTTAAAAAAAAAAGTTTACTTTTAACTTTTAACTGTTATTTATTAGAACATGTATAAACTAAGCTACTTTATTTGTATACAGATTCCTGAAAATCAAGAACGTAGATGCACACGAAGTGTCGCAAAAATTGCCATTGGCAGTCTAGCAAAGGAGGCAGCAGCTGATGTGCAAGCTTGTAGAAGTTCAAGAATTCGGAGAAAAGGTGTGTAATGAGTAAACCTTATAACGTCAATAGGCCATTCTTCATTTTTTTTATTAGAGAAGTTCACCATAATTGCAATTTTTGAGATTCTGTGCTTGCTGATCTTGAAGTATAAAATGCATTAGAGCTTGTAAAGGGATGATGAAAAATGGAACATGTTTTCCTAAAATACTTTTTATCCTCCAGCAGTGACTTGACAACATTCCTAATGGGAAAATGCTTATTGCTCAATAGGAGGTGCAACCACCAAAGCAGAAGTGCCAGAATCTCTGTCCTGGTGGCCATTATGATGGTGGTGGCCATCGTTGTTAAGGTGGTGGTGGTTGGTGATGGCCACTGCGACAGCAACATTCACCACCGTGTTAATCTAAGCTATGCGCTAGCTGTTTAGCCAATTGAGCTAACCGGCCCCCGCTCATAGGATGCTGAAATTTAAGTAGGATGTACATAGTGTTATCATTTGGTGTTTAAATACATGTATTTTTTTATAATTTCGCAGACAGCAGTGATTCTGATAAACTGTCTTCTCCTGATGGCCAGTATGCTGGGTAAGTTTCTGTTGAGACTCCTGCTTGCTATTGGCAAAGCTTGATGACCTGAGGTTAAATGCAGCATTTTATGGTGCTCCATTACTAATGTTGTTAGCTCCAAAATACACAACTAGTGAAGTGTTTGCCTATTGGGTGATTACTGTGACACATTGGAAGCAGGGGAATGTTTAGAAAAATTGGTATCCAGAATTTTCAAATAGTTTGGGGGAAAAACAGACAGAGGGAAGCACACACTGGAGTTTTGTTTTGAGGCATTGTGCAAGAATCTAAATAACTAGTGGATAACATATCCTCAAATTTTTGGCAATTTCTTTAAGCACATGGCACCTTTAAATTATTTTGAAGGCCACGCACTTGCTGTGCTTTAAGAGGTTTGCGGCTGTGCAGCTTATAAAGAACATTGCTAGTGGGTGAATTTGTTAATTAGGACATTTTTCCTGATGTATTAATGCACTTAGAAGAAAGAGAAGCAATCACCTCTTTTTTTGCTAGCGCCACATCTGAACAGAATCTGAGCAGGCCTGCATATATGCCTTAGTCTCTGTTCAGGTTAAGTGCTTGAATGGTTTAAGTATGACTCATCTGATGATTATTCAGGGCAGGAGTTGAGTTCTATAGACTTGTGAGCAACAAAACAGCACAAAGGATACTATTTTGGCCATCTTATTTGCAGCTTCATTAACTTATGTTGCTATTTCTTAGACGGAAGCGCAGTTACAAGTGTGCAGTGGCAAATGACTGTTACTCTGAAATATTAGAAAAGGATGACTCTCCACCAAGAAAGAAGACCCCTTCACCAGGTCTTACAGCTAGCAAAGTAAGTTGTGAGCTGAAACTTTGAAGTGCAAGGATCTCATGGATTTCTTCATCACTAAGATTGAGACCATCTGTTCTGCTGCTTCCCTCCTTCCTTTAGCCCATCAATTCAAACTTCTCCCAAGGATCCCTCTGTCCTAGCCCTGAACTTGCACATTTTCTCTCATTTCCCTTCTATCTCATCATGTTTTCTGAACTCCTTTTGCCCATGAGACCCACCACCTCCTTTGATACTGTTCCCACTAAACTGTTAACCACATTAAGTTCTCCTCTTGGTTTTGTTAGGTGATATTAATAGCTCCCTTTCCTTTGGTATTTTCTTCCTATGCTTGAAACCAGCCACCATACACTACCTCCTTTTCAAAAATAATCTCCGCCTTTGACCAGAGTCCTTGCAAATTATTGGTCCATCTAAAACCTACCACTGAAGTACCTGAGCCTGTTGCCTCCCATCTTCCCTGCACTGCCATGTTTGAAACGCTCCAATTATGTTTTACCTCTGCAACACTGACTTTGATAGGATATCACAAATGACAAGTCTTACATGACTGACTTAAATATGTCTGAAACCTTTGACATAGGTTAACACACCATTCTCCTCAAACGGTTCTCCTTTGTGTAGGTGGTTGGGACTGCCTTCATTTGGCCCTATTCCTGACTATATAATTGTAGTGGGAGAATCACCTGCAATGTTTCTTTTGCTTCTCTCAGAATTATCTTTAGAGTCCCCTAAGAATTTATCCTTGGCCCCTCTTATTTTTCATTTGTGTGCTGTTAATTGGTGCTTGCATACAAAAACATTTTGTCAGGACCCACACCTCCACCACTTCTCTCAGCCCCTCCATGCCCCTCTCATGCTGGTTGTCTGCCATCCAATAATGGAAGAGCAGAAAGTTCCTCCATCTAAAAGCGGGTAGATAGAAGCCATTGCCTTTTGTACTCTTTGCTACTGTATTGTGGTTGGGGAACTTTTTTTATTCATTCATGGGATGTGGGCATTGCTGGCTATGCCAGCATTTATTGCCCATCCCTAATTGCCCTTGAGAAGGTAATGGCAAGCCGCCGCCTTGAACCACTACAGTCCATGTGGTGTAGGTATACCCACAGTGTTGTTAGGGAGTTCCAGGACTTTGATCTAGCGACAGTGAAGGAACGGCGATTATATTCCCAAGTCAGGATGGTGAGTGGCTTGGAGGGGAACTTGCAGGTAATGGTGTTCCCATGTGTCTGCCACCCTTGTCCCAAATGGTAACAGCCGTGGGTTTGGAAGATGCTGTCTGAGGAGTGTTGGTGAGTTCCTCCATTGCATCTTGTCAACAGTAGACACTGCTGCTACTGTGTGTCACTGGAGGGAGTGAATGGATAGGGTGCCAATCAGGCAAGAGGGGAGTATTCCATCACACTCCTGATTTATGCCTTGTAGATGGTAGACAGGCTTTGGGGAGTTAGGAGGTGAGTCATTTTTGCAGAATTCCTAGCCTCTGACCTCCTTCTAGCCACAGTGTTTATATGGCTCATCCAGTTCAGTTTCTGGTCAATGGTCACCCCAGGATGTTGATTGTGAGGGATTCCATGATGGCAATGCTATTGAACGTCAAGGGATGATGGTTAGATTCTCTTCTTTTTAGAGATGGCCATTGCCTGGCACTTGTGCGGCCTGAATATTACTTGCCCCTTGTCAGCCTAAGCCTGGATGTTGTCCAGGTCTTGCTGCATTTGGATATGGACTGCTTCAGTATCTGCGAAGCCACACATGGCGATGAACATTACGCAATTGTCAGCGAACATCCTCATTTCTGATTTTAAGGTGGAAGAACATAGTGGTTAAGTTACTGGGCTGGTAATTTGGAGGCTGGGACTAATGATCCAAAGAGATGGGTTCAAATTCCACCATGGCAGCTTGGAATTTAAATTTAGTAAATCAAATCTGGAATAAAATGCTCGTATTCTAACGGTGGTCATTAAAATAGCAGTATGTTGTAAAAACCTACCTGGTTCACTGATGTCTTTTATACAAGGAAATCTGGCATCCTTACCCGGTCTGGCCTATACGCGACTCCAGTCCCTCAGCAATGTAGTTGACCGTTAACTGACCTTTTGATGTGGTCTAATAAACAACTGTTGTACAGAGTTGCACAATAAATTTTGATCTTGTTAACCATGACCAAATAAAGTGAATGGATTTTAAAACCAGCCAGACTGTTTGCAAGTTGAGCATCTTATTTGACACTGGTGTGCTTCCAATGTCAAATAATATCTGCTCCGTTACCACCTGTTATTGCATATCTCTCCCTCAGCACATCTACTGTTGAAACTCTCACCTTGCCTTTGTTACCTTCTAGACATGATTATTCTCATGGCTGGCTTCCCACCTTGCACCCTCTGTAAACCTGAACTCATTCAAATCTGCTGTTCATATGCTAACTTGTATTAAATCCATTACCCTTCATCCCTGTGCTCACTGACCTACATTGGCTACCCAGTATGGCAATGTCTTTTTCTTTTTAAATTCTCATCCTGATTTTCAAATGCTTCTGAGGGGGGGGATCTCCCCTCAAACTCTGAAATCTCCTCCAATCCTATTATAGCACTGGTACTCTGCACTCCTCCAAAACTGGATTCTTGCACATCCTTGATTTTCATAGACAGCTGAAGAGAAGGCTGCCAAGGCCCTGGCTCTGGAATTCCCTCCCTAAGTTTCTCTATTTTTAAGCTGCTCCTTTTTAAAGAATGCCTCCTCCTTATGTGACCCTTATCAAATTTTGTTTGATAACACTTTTATGAAATGCCATGGGATGTTTTATTACGTTTAAAAACACTATATAAATGCAAGTTGTTGGATTAGCTATTAACTTATTTAAAATTGCCTCCATGATTCAATGGGTAGAATCAATTCTTGTTTTTTGAAGCTTTTCATCCTTTGAAACTTGTGAATGCCTTCTGTGTCCTCTTCAAGGTCTTGCCACATTTCTTAAACTTAGCTGTTCAAAACTGGGGACAGTATTCTAACTGCAGCCTGACAAATTTGATAGGTTGGTATGTCCTCTGTTTTGTGCTCCACGCCCTTATTTGTAAAGCCGAGAGCCCCATATGTTTAACAGCTATTCAACTTGGCGTCCTACTTGTAAGGATTTTTGTATCTGAACCCCAAGATGTCACTCCATCTTTATTTAGCTTAACCTTACCATTTAATGCATGATTCCTTATTCTTCCTCCTAAGATGCATTGCTTTGAATTTCACCCATGCTTTATCCTCCCAATCTACATGGCTTTCCTGAAATTGTACATGGACTTATTTAGCTTCTCATACTCCTATATTTTTCATCTCCAAATTGGATGGTGCATGACTTGGGAAACTTGCAGGTGGTGGCTGCTGTCCTTGTCCTTATAGGTGGTAGAATTGCAGGTTATATCCATGATGGTATTGGAGCCAGAAAATATGAGATTAAACAGGCACTGGAGATGTAGGTAAACTGGACAAGGGGGAGAAAGAAAAGTGTAAAGATGGTATTAAATTAGCTAATTGCTTCAGCTTGCTCCTGTCCTAATTAGTCTACATGAATAGACATATTGGTATTTTAGATGCAGAAAATGAGAGATTTGGGAGCTGACATTATTATCCAACAACAGTATCACTTAGAATCAAAGAGTGGGCTGCTGCAAGTTCTGAGGGAGACTGGAAGCAAAGAAACTGAGACTGCTTACATCCAAGAAGCAGTTTTCCATCTTAAAAGATTGGGAAGTTAAGAACTCCATTTTAGTATTGCTGAAAAAAAGAGACTTGTCTAAGCTTTTTGCCTTGCACTTATCAGGACACTCGCAAGGATATCAATATAATGGGAAGACAGCATTTATACTGTATGTAAAGAGAGTGCTGATTAGTTGGCAAGTGGTGTTGCCATGGAGAATGCACCACTAATAGTGACTGACAGTCAAGTGACAGCCAAGCGTTGTTTGAAATTTAAACCAGGCACCTTGACACTGGTCAAGGCATTGCCCTGAGGAATGAGTCAGCAAATGGCTGTCACTTATTTTGTTTAGCTGAACCAGGTGCAATGTATGTACAAGTTCTTTCTGTCTGGAAAGAACAGGGCCCTGTGTATTAATATGTATTTCCAATACACTCAGATGTGCCACACTGTGAGCCTGACTGACTATCTTAAATTGGTTGTCAGCTTAATTCTTGGCTCATTGGACACCCTTTGCTGAATAATCCTCAATCGTAGAATCACATCTAATGTTGGACATGGCACTTTGATTTTTGCAAGCACGGGCTGTACCTGCCCATTGCTAACAGCAGCTGGGACATGCTGTTTGATACGGTCCGCTAGAAAAGTTTAGGTGTGTCTCTCTTTTTTAGAAATACCCCAGCTCTGTACTACTGAACGACTAATTCAATTTCAGACTTAAAATTAAGGCTGGAGAAAGTCAAGTTTGATGATGGGATGGGGCCCTTCTGGCTATGGAAGGTGAAGGTGGCAGAAGAACTACCATATTGAACTCCGTTTTGTTGGCTGGAGGTATAGGGGTAAACCAGCGGCCCACTTATTTGGACAGTTCTCTATAAACAAATACTATACTTGTTTAGAATGAATGGCCAAGTTACTAAAATATTATTTTCTAATTGGTCCTTTTTTGATCTTTACTTGCAGAAATAACAAAAAAACTTAGACTGACAGATAACATGTAAATTTCTTTCTTCATTAACTTGCTTGGCCTTTTCTAACCTTTATTTAATTACTTAAATTTTCTATTCTCAATTTAGGGATGCACCTTGACTCGGTTAACCTGTCTGGCATGCTGTGTGGCAGGGATAGCTTGAAGTTGGAAAAGGCAGAATGTACAGTGGTGCTGCCTGATGATTTCCCTTTGGTAATTAGCCTAGTTCTAATGCAGATGCATGATACTTTTCATAAAAGTATTGTGACACAGCCGATGGTAAAGGCTGAGTTGTTCAAATCCCAGAGGGAAGCTTGAATCAACTGTCATAACCCATTTTTGCAATTTGTATGTTTCGAGATGCAGGCTTTGAAATTCAGTAACAATAAAACCACTGAGTCTCGGGTTTTTATAAAACTAAGTTAAATATTTATTAATACAAAGATTGTAAACACGTACATACGTCTATAAAATTACTACTGTAGTAACTACAAAAATCCCCTAATTAATCTGACTCTCAGTTACACCCCCGTTAGGTCAATAGTAAACTTCATAGATTTAAACAGAGACCTGGCAAAGCACAACCTGGACAGTCACTTTCAGCTTTGGGTCCTTGCAGACAGACTTGAGGCTTAACAGGCTGGAGCTTCTCTCATTTGTTGGATCTTAAAATGCCTCTTTTATCCACAATCTCCTTTCTCCTTTTATACATATCTTTCTGTTTGAATGGAAATATTCCATTGTATCACTAGGCTTTTAACTTTACCTCTTCTAACAATAACACCCTTTCATTCCACCTGTTTTATTAGTAAGCTGAAAAAAAAACACATTGCTTGGTGTCTTCTAGCCAGGTGCAAGATTTCACCCATTCTTTTGAATGGTTTATTTAAAAATGCAAATTGCCACCTTGAGATCTAGGTTTCTAAACTTCCCCATGTTTATTGAATTACCATTTCAAACCTCCTTATTTCTAGACATCAAAGCCTTTAGACCAGCTGGCTTTAATCCAATTAAGACACACAGACACCACTAAACTCTATTTAATAAAATAATTTCCAATAACATTATAGACATTAATCTCTTCATGTACAAAACAATTGGCAACTTCATTGATTTCTTTAGTATGTTATTGTATGGAATTTTTATTCTACAATCCAATCTGAGTTGAATTTATGCATAATTTGACATTGTGTACTTGAAAAGTTTAAATGCTGCAAGACCTAATATTTGAAGTTAACATGTAATCTTCAGAAGATTCTGAAATGTACAGAACTTTGGTGTTGAATAAATTTAAACAGTGGCTACCAAGTCATAAATGGGCCTAATGTTTTTTTTCTATTATCTCAAGATGGATTCTGGGTATAAATCACTCCCATTACCTAAATCCAGCATATAACACTGTGACCAAATTTCTTTTTCTAGGTGGTTCGACCAAAGCACAAAAGCTTCCTCCATGCAGTTCAAAAAAATCAATTGCTGATGACTCCGGTATCAGTTAGCCGTACAGTGGTGAAGTCTTTCATTAAACGCAACACCCCATTAAAAGTTGATTCCAAGGTATGTATTCTGCCTCCTCTTTAGGATATTTGCGTATCTTTGTGTACAAGATGACCTGGAGTTAGCTCAAAATATGCAGTCCTTGGCTGAATGCCTCACAAACTGCTAGTGAAAGTTTTTGTGATATTATATGTAATTCGATTTGTTATATACTTAATGGCTTTTTAAAAAAAATTCCTTTTTTTAATAGATAATGTATTCCAACTTTGGCAGTAAATTTAAGTAAAATGCACCTAGTGTATGGACACGATCCATTTATTTGCTTGCTTCCCCCTGTATATTTTAGGAACAAGAGAAGGCTCGTCTGGCAAATCTAAAGAAGAAGCGAGAACAGGAGGAAGAAAGAATACAGAAAGTGGAGGAAGAGAAGAAACGTAAATTGGAAGAGTTTAAAAAGTAAGCAGATATGATCTAACTTTGAGTCGATGCAATATTCCAGACTCAGTCTGGCTTTTAATCAGATAAAAATATTTTTATTCCAAGAGCATAATTTTAAAAGGACCTTTTCCTTTTAAATTGGTTTTCTTTCCTCTCCTGAAGCCACCTACTACTTATGCTACCACAAGGATGTTATGTTGTCCTCCAGTAGAGCTAGTTTACTTCTGTGAACTGTTAGACTATTCAACTGTGGTGGGTGTTGCAGATGAATTTGTCCTCAATTAATATCCATGTACTTTTCAGTATTAATTGCTGTCTCATGAACAGGAGCTATACATGTTTTGTTCTTGATACCTTTCCTTTCAAACTTTCGCAAGAAGGTGCTGATTCATGCTCAAGAGATCAGCTTGTTTCTGTATATTCTCTAACATTACTTGTAAAGCTTTTGTACGTTCTTTCTCTTCTCTATCTTGTTGCATCCAGTGATGAACCTTTTTCTATGCAATTGAGATTCTGCAAGTAAAAGAAATGTTTCAGAATAGTGCATTTGTTTGCTGACCAACACTGGACTATAGGATTGAGTTACTCTTTCACTTTGGCAGCTCAATCCCTCTAATTGTTTGCATTGAATATCGTTGCTTCCAGTTCTATACATGATGAGGTATATCTGTGGGTTACTTAGTGCCCAAGAATTTTTTTAAATAAGCTAACGGTTACCTGCAGCATGAATTAGTGTATGTCATCTCAATTTAGGGCTTTGAGTTGTTACATGTACAAAATAAAATGCATTAAAAGCTGGCAATCCATAAAAGAACTGGAGTAGGCCATTCAGACCCTTGACATGCTCTCCATATGACCATCATTTATATAGAATATACATCACCAGAACAGACTCTTCATCCCAACTGGCCTGTGCTGATGTTTATGCTGCACACAAGCCTTCGCCCCCCTGTTTTATTGAACCCTAAAAGCATAACCACCTAGTCTTTTCTACTGGATATCTTTAGTAAGAACTATCTTTTATGTATGATGTCTGGTTTTGGAACTGTACTCTTTTTCCACCCCCCCTCACTTTCTTTCCTCCTACCCCTCTCAAGCAGAAACATCTTTTAGAAGTCTATCCATGGAGCCCTTTCATAATCTAAGTTCTACCGAGTTACCCTTCAGCCTTTTCTAGGTAAAAAAGAATATTTCTCCAGCTGTTCAATCTCTCCTGATGGGCAAAAATCCTCTTTCTGCTATCGGCTACATAAATCTTTTTTGCACCTTCTCCAGTGCCTCATGGAGGCTGGAACTGTCACAGTACTCCAAGTGGTCTAATCAATGGTGTATGCCAATTTAACAATTTCTCTGCTTTTCAATTCTGTACTCTGAAAATGAATGTGTTTTGTTCTTTTTTAATGGCCTTATTAACTTTTGCTGCTACAAATGTTCCCTCTAGGCTGTGCAGTAATTTGTAATGTATCATGGTACACAAGCAGGCTGCAGACAACCTAAGTTCCTACTAGGATGTGTCTGAGGCTGTGAATAACAACGAATAATTGGAGGAAAAATCTGGTTACTTTGTGATTTGTGTATCTGTACTCCTAGATCCCTTGACTCATCTACCCCATTTAGATTATAATCCAAGCAATGTGTAATTTCCTTATTCTTTCTATCAGGATGTACCACCACATAGTTGTATCTTGTACAAATGTCACTAGAAAGGTACAACCAACTCAGCTGTCTAATTGCAATATTGTCAAAGGCCTGCTTTGTTCATTTTGATGCAAGCTCAACTGCAGTGTCAAGAAATTAGTTGGTGTGATTGTGAAGCTAGCAATTGGTCATGTAGGAATGTTGGTTTTTTTTTAAATAAAATATCCTATTAGAAGAGCACAGTCTAATGGAATGTGCAAGATCCTTTTCAATATATTTTTTTAAATGATGACTCATAGCTGAAAGCATCTGGGTTGAAAACAATAAGACTGCAAAGCACTGACGTCCAGAAGTCATGAAAATTGCTATATAAATGCAAGTTTTTCTCAACTGGGAAATTGTTTAGTGGTGTGATGATGGAACAGTTGCTTGTTTGAGTGGCTGAGGAGGGAGGGAAGCAGACCACCAGCACCAGAGAGAACCAGAAGGCTGAGAATTGGTAAGGGTTGAAGGCGGCTACCATAAATGTAGAGCTTGGAATTATTGTGACAGGTTTTGGAGGGAACAGAGTACTGGGTTATAAATGGCTGGAAAGCTTGAATCAAAATTAACCAACAAGAAGACAAGTTTTTGAAAAAGGAATACAAATGTACTGAATTAAGGATTTTTTTTGAAAACAGAAGTTCCCTTGCAGAGAAGAGATGATGGTGAATTGAGTTAGGTGAGTCTTGTGAAATTAGCCAGAGTCATTTTAATTGTCAGCCTACAGAAGCATTGTTATTTGACCCATCAAAAGAAATCAGCAATGTTCACACAAATGCCTAGAAAAATCATGGAGATGAAAATTAATGTTTGTTGGAAGAGAATATGTGCAAGATGTTTTTTCATACATATTTTCCCTTGCAAGCAATTGAGCATTGGTACCTGTGATTTTCTTCCATCCACTCTTTTTTGCTAACCTGATGATGGAGGCTAACTTGTAACCTCCTCATTGCCGTTCCCAGTTAACTCAACACATTCTAGTGATTCCAAAAGGACTTGGTTGATCCATTGAATTATTTAACCTGGCTCATGTTTTCATTCACCAATGTCCCCATGGCTGTTAAGAGGAGGTGGTGGTGGGGAGAACCTTAATACAATTTGATTCATTTAAAACTACAAAAGATTTTTTTCATAGGAAGCGGGAAATGCAAGTGAAACGTGTTTTGGAAACTCGTTCCCGAGCTCAACAACAAGAGGAAGAGAAGAAAAAGAAAATTGAGCAGAAGTTTGCTCAGATTGATGAGAAGAATGCAAAGGTATGACAATTCTGGTGCTGCCTAACTGCAGATAAGCCAAGCATCAAACAATTAGGGAAGGTCTACTTTTTTTTAAAGTGAATGTGTACATTACATAGAGGGATTATTGTAGCGGTCTATATTGTTTTACAGTTGCGTGAAGAAAGAGTTGCTGAAGAAAAAGCAAAAAAGAAAGTAGCTGCCAAGAGGATGGAGGAAGCAGAAGCTCGAAGGCGGCAAGAGGAGGAAGCCCGAAATAAGAGATTGCAACAGCTGGTATGGCTGTTGTACTTTAAGTTTCTAGTTACTCCTCTCTCTCATGTTAATTTGCATTGGTTGCAGTTCTATGAAAACTTATTGTCTCTTAATACTTTAATCAAGTGACTCTCTTTGTGAGCCTGTCTCATTGGCAGACTAATGCCCAACCTTAAACAACAACTGGGAATTCTTGTTTTTTAATATGCTAATACTTTCATTTTATTTTGGGTCATAATTATCATTCCCTAAATACTCAGGCAGTGTTCTGCTGTGTTCTATTCTGCCATCTTGTCTAAATTCCCCACCCTCTGGGTTGGATGGTAAGCCATTCGCTAGTAGACTAAATGTTCTGGACTTTTATTTGCCCTCCCCCCTCAGATTTTTGTTTGTTGCAACCCACTCTACCGTTTCAGTAGTTCTGAATCAAGTTTTATAAGACTTATACCACAAATAGCATATCTTATATGGCTTTAACCCCATTGAACAAGCTTTTTAATCTTACATGTGTCCAATATTAACTGCTTCATTTAAATTCTGAGAAACAAAGCACAGTTTTCTAGGGATACATTGAATCAGTGTTTACTCCTGCAGGAGGAAGAGCGCCGAGAGCTACAGCTGCGTAAGAAAGAGGAAGAACTGGAGCGGCAACGTAAAATAGCAGAAGCCAGAAAGCTACAAGAGCAGCGGCAAGCTGAGCTTGAGAGAGAGCGACTGCGTGAGCTGCAACTGGCTGCAGATAGGGAGCGGGAAAGAAAGAGGGAACAAGAGAGCATCCAGGCGGAGAAGTATGGAGCAATAAAATGCTACAGTCATCATAACCGTATTGTATAGAAAATTAACCTTGTACCCAAATGCTTTAATGTGTGACCACCTTTTAATGTGGCACTCTTTATATAAATTTTGAAACCATCAGTCATTTACTAGAAGTATTATATGCCTCAAAAGACATAAATACAGGTTTGGAAGGAGCAAACCGACAATTGTACTGCTGAGTTGGATATAAAATGAAGTTCATATCATCTATTCTACTTTACTGAAATTCCAATGACGGAGCAGAGCATAATAGGCAATGCTGATAAGATATGGTGTTACTTGCAACTTGAATTGGAAATCTGGCAAAAGTGCTCCAGTGCTTGAACTTGCTCTACAAAAAGTAGAGCTTCTAGAGAGAATAGACAGAAAAATTTTTACATTTTCTCTCTGGACAAGTTTTTAATCCCATTCAGCTCTCCCCATATTTCCAATCCTGATGGGAAAAATAGTTTTTATGTGGATAAACATTACTTTGTGTGGTGGTTGGTGTAACTGGAGTCAATTGCAACAAGAATGGTTAAATTAGAGTAATGATCACTTGAGGTATTTATACACTTTGCCAGTTGAAGTTTAAAGTACACTACACTGTGCAGACTGACTGCACACTCATCTGTCTCCACTCAACTCCCAGGGCTGCTTCTACCTGTCTCGGTCTTGGTTTCTGAACTGTTGCTTCCAATTGCTTGACAATGGGAATCCAAGCCAACCTGAGTCTTTTTCCCATTCTGTTTAGACTTTGCTGACTCGGTATGTCTCGTTGGCTCAACACTGATAACAGTCCTCTGTTAAAAATAGTACACACATGAATAAATGGGCCTTATTTAAGGGTCAATTGTTACATTGGTGAGGTGTTAGCTTAATGACTTCCTGAAATGTATAATTTTGTTTGTTAGCGTTCAAATTAGTAGACTTGTATTATATTGCTCTAAATAGGTTTGTGCAAGACCTAATGAAGGGAACGAATAACACATTTAAATTTTTAACAGAGAACGTGAACGTCTGGAGAAAGAAAAAGCCCTCCAGTTACAGCGAGAGCTGGAGCGAACAGCACGGGAGGATGCTGCACTGCAGGCTCAAAGAGAAAAGGAAAAGCTTCGCAAGGAAGCGCAAGAGAAGGAGAGAAAACAGGTAAGGGGTATCATCTTTGGAATTCTGGTGCACTTGCCGCCACTTGTGTTTCCCATATCCCCACCCCCAGTACCAGAATTTTTAAAATTTGGTAAAGTGACTCTGAAGCTGGCAAATTGATTTAAAAAACCCACTGCTTCACCAAGGGAAGGAAAGCTGCTGTCTGACCAGTGATATCGATTCCACACCAATGAGATTGACTCTTCACTGCATTATGATATGGCCTAGCAAGCACTTAGTCGTATCAAGTTAAGACAACTAAAGATGTGCAATAATTGCCAACCTTGCTAGTGACACCCATATCAAGGGGTTTTTTTTTGAGGGGGAGTTGGGGGGAGAGAGAGTGTCATTTGTGCTCATTAATGTATAGGAAATGACCTGTATTTAAATACATGAGTTGGATGTTTTGTAGTAGGCAAGCTGTAAAAGGGGACTGAGAAAAAACTCTAATTATTGAAATATCTAAACTGCATCATTCAACAATTGAAGGTAAAATTCAACTTCAGGATGTTTGACTTTAATTGATAATGACGCTATTGCACCAGGAATATTGGAAAATTAGGCACTGATCTTGGTCCTCACTTCTAGAAGGTTGCTTTGTTTGTGAGAAAGTTGTATTCTGTGCTTCTCCAATTAGTTAAGTGAAACAAATTATCTAATAAGTTGCCAAGTAATGCTGATCTGAAAATTCTTTGGTTCAGTTACTAGACTATGGTAAATCAGCTGATCTCTTCTGGAGAGGACGATGTGTAAAATTGGCCTCAGCTAGAGAGCAGGAAAATCTGATGGAGTTTCTTCAGGCTATTATCCTGCAATTTCTATAGCTGTTGAGGACAAAATCTAGTTTGAAAATCATGTAGCCTTTTGAAATTTATTTGCATATAGTGTGTGCCCCATCCACCAACAATCCCACCAAAAACACTGGTTAAATGACTTGCTGATCTTGCTAAAACACAGGCAACTATCATTCTGGTGATTTGACTCCTTAATGAAGTGTGTACATTGTGGGGGACGGGGGAAAGAGTTTTACAAGGAAGTCGGTCTATTTTAGTATCTACTTCTCCACATTACTTAGTGATGTAATAAAATAATCAGCTTTTCTGCTAGAATGAAGCAAATAAAGCATACCTGGTGGGCTGAATCATAGCTCTCTAAGGTCTTTGGGAATTTGTACTGCACAGTTGATTTTTTTTAAAATCATGATGACTCTTAAACTTGAGGTTAATACTATCACGACTCACTAGGGATAGTGCACTGTAGGATCAAGTCCCACTGCTCCCCAAGCTGTGACAAATGTTAGAAGTTTAATTAGACCACCAAATTGCCCCAATTATACCTAACTGTCTAATTTAGGTTAGAAGAATATGAGCACCAGGTTTGTAAACTTAACAAGTATTAACTGTTTATTAAACAAATTGTCTGTAACCAGTGGCAAAAAGAAATACAAACTTCTAACTCTATTACTTAAACTCTACTCCTTCTTAAACCCCTATACACAAACACACACACACACACACACAAGACATGGATTTTAAGGGTGAGATAAAACAGTTCAATAGCACCAATCTGGATTTCAGGATTAGATGGGTTGACTTTGATTGCATTCTTCCAAATTTCTTGCAGGTTGTTTTGGCTGACATGAGCTGGTCTCCCAGCAATTGCAGTCTGTGGTTCTCTGTTGAAACTTGCTTTTAATGTCTCTGGTGATTTCACCCCCCAACTTTCCTCCTAACAGGGGTTTCTCAAAGAAAGCAGGATATGGCGATGAGAGAATAGCCACCTAGCTACTATGGCAGGATTACTGGAATCTTACTAAACACCAGAGAGAGGTTTCCAACTTGTCATCTTTTCAGGCTAGGAGCTGATCATCTGCACTATCCTTACACAAAACCTGGCCATTTGGTCAGGAACCAATCAAAACGCTGTCGCTAGGCGGCCCCCTCTTAAACCAGCTCTCCTTTCCAGCACTGTTCAGACCATCCTGGCATACACTGTTCCAGGAGATAGCAACATTGTAGATTTTCTTCTTCCTGTTATAGTGAACATATCTTTTAAATTGCAGCCATGGTAGTTTTTAAAGCCATAGTCCAAGAAAAAATAAAATTATGTTCTTTACAATACTGGCATGTTCATATTTGTAGGAAGAACAGCTTTTGGCAGAGCTGGAAAAACAGCGTTTAGAAAAAGAGAAAACTAGAAAAGAACAGGAAAGACTGGAACGTGAACGACAAGAAAATGAGAAGAGGCTTCGTGAAGCTGAGGAAAGAAAATGGAAGGAAGAGCAAGACAGGAAAGTGGAAAAGGAGACCACCAACAAAAATATACTGAATGTGACTGTGGAAGTGCACGTGAGTGTTACAATGGGGGTGGGAGAGAGAATGGAGAAGACTCATCGACATTTACAGCACAGTAAGAGGCTGTTCAGCCCATTGTGTCTGTGCTGGTCAACAAAGATCTGACTACACTAATCCCATTTTTCAGCGCTTGGCCCGTAGCCCTGGAGGCTATGGCAACGCAAATGAATATCTAAATACTACTTAAATGCTATGAGAGTTTCCTCTCAGTGACACTTTCCTGCTCTATCCCCATATCTTTTGATACATGCGAACATGCATATTAGGAGCAGGCAAAGGTCACTCAGCCCCTCAAGCCTGCTTTGCCATTCAATAAGATCATGGCTAATCTGATTGTGACATCCTGCCTACCCCGATAACTTTTCACCCCTTTGTTTATCAAGAATCTTTCTAGCTCTGTCTTTAAAATATTCGGAGTCTGCTTCCATGCCTTTTGTGGAAGGGAGTTCCAAAGACCCTGTGTGAGAAAAAAATTCTCATCTCTCATAAATGGGCAACCCCTTATTTTTAAAGTGTTCAGGGGAGGTCATGGCATAGTGGTATTGACACTGGATAAATATTCCAAAGACCCAGGGTAATGCTCTGGGGACCTGGGTTCAAATCCCACCACAACAGGAGGTGAATTCAATAAAAATCTCGACTTAAAAGCATGACCACTAAGCCATTGCCAGTTGTCGTAAACAAGTCGCCTCTTACTCATCTAAACTCCAGTGGATTCAAACCTAGCCTGTCCAACATTTCCTCATAAGACGACCCCCTCTGGCATTGGACTAGAAAGTCTTCTCTGAACTGCTAACGCATTTACATTCTTCATTAAGGAGACTAATACTATACAAAGTACTCTAGATGTGGTCTCACCAGTGCCCTGTACAACTGAAGCATAGCCTTCCTATATTTTATGTTCAATTTCTCTTGCAATAAATGA
The DNA here is from genome assembly GCF_964194155.1 of Cetorhinus maximus. Classification (NCBI taxonomy): domain Eukaryota; kingdom Metazoa; phylum Chordata; class Chondrichthyes; order Lamniformes; family Cetorhinidae; genus Cetorhinus; species Cetorhinus maximus. The sequence continues at coordinate 87,422,328 of NC_135887.1, forward strand.
TAACATTCTATTGGCTTTCCTAATTACTTGTTGTATCTGCATACTAACCGTTTGTGATTCATGCACTAGGGCACCCAGATCTATCTGCATCATGGAGCTCTGCAGCCACTCACCATTTAGATAATATGCTGCTGCTTTTTACTTTTCCTGCCAAAATGAACAATTTCACATTATACTCCATTTGCCAGATCTTTGCCCACTCACTTTACCAATGTGCCTTTGCACTCTTCACGTTTTACTTTCCCACCTAATCTTTGTCATCAGCAAATTTGGCAACCATACGTTCAGTCCCTTCATCCAAGTCATTTACATAAATTATAAAAAGTTGCGGGCCCAGCACTGATCCCTGTGGCACGCCACTTGTTACATCTTGCCAACCAGAAAAAGACCCATTTAAGCCAAATATCTGTTTCCTGTTAGCTAACCCCCTACACCATGAGCTTTTATTTTCTGCAAAACCCTTTGTGGCACCTTATCAAATGCCTTCCGGAAGTCTAAGCACAGTACATGCACTGATTTTCCCTTTATCCCCAGCACACGTTACTTCAAGGAACTCCTCCAATATGTTGATTAAGCATAATTTCCCTCTAACAAAACCATGTTGACTCTGCCTGATTACCTTGAATTTTTCTAAGTGCCCTGCAATAACATTTTTCCTATGAAAGATGTTAAGCTAACTGGCCTGTAGTTTCCTGTTTTTGGTCTCCCTCCCTTTTTGAATAAAGGAGTTACATTCACTCTTTTCCAATCTAATGAAGCCTTCCTGGAATCTAGGGAATTTTGGAAAATTAAAACCAACGCATCAACTATCTCACTAGCCACTTCCTTTTAAGATCCTAGGCTGAAGTCCATCAGAACCCAGGGATTTGTAAGCCTGCAGCTCCAGCAATTTGCTAAGTACCACGTCCCTGGTGGTTGTAATTTTCCTGAGTTCATCCCTCCCATTCATTTCCTGATTTTACAGCTATTTCCTGGGATGTTACTTGTATCCTCTATAGTGAAGACTGGTGCAAAATGCCTGTTCGATTCATCTGCCATCTCCTTATTTTCCATTATCAATTCTCCAGGCTCACTTTCTCTAGACCAACGCTCACTTCGTTAACTTATTGAAATATCAGTAGAAACTCTTACTATCCGTCTTTATATTTCTAGCTAAGTTTTCTCTTGTACTCTAATTTTATCCTTCTTATTAACCTTTTTGATCTTTATATTCTGTCCAATCTGTTCTGCTCACTTTCACTAGCTCTGCTTTCATGCCCTCATAATTGCCCTTATTTAAGTTTTAAATATTTTTTTTCCCTCAAACTGAATGTAAACTTCAATCATATTATGATCACTGATACCTAGGGGTGCCTTCACCATGAGGTTATCGACTAATCCTATCTCGTTTCACACTACCAGGTCTAGTATAGCTTGCTCTCTGGTTGGCTCCAGAACGTGCTATTCTAAGAAATTATCCCAAAAACATTCCATGAACTCCTCATCTAGGCTACTTTTGCCTGCCTGATTTTTCCAGTCTGTGTGTAGATTAAAACCCCCATGATTATCGTCTTATCTTTCTGACAAGCTCTATTATTCCATTATACTCTGTCATACCGTGTAGTTACAATTAGAGGGCCTGTACACCATTTCCACAAGTGACTGCCTTTATCATTTCTGATCTCTACCCAAACCATTTTTACATCCCAGTTTCCTGAACTTAGGTCATCTTTCTCTATTGTGCTAATACCAACATCAATTAATAGAGCCATCCCTCCACCTTTCCCTAGCTTCCTGTCCTTCCTAAATGTCTCATACCCTTCAATACTCATGTGTCTAATGGCTATGGCTATCAGATCATACGTATTTATTTCTATTTGCGCTTAGTTTATCTGTTTTATTTTGAAAGCTATGTGCATTCAGAGCCTTTTGGCTTTGTCTTTTATATTTTTGTAAGGTCTAGCCTTATCTGCTGATTTTATTCTTAGATTTGTGCTCTGTCCCTTCCTGTCACAGTCTGTTTATTATTTACCATATTAGTACCTTTCTCTCTTGCCTTGATTCTACTCTTGGGTTTACCACATCTTCCCAAATTTGATCCCTTGCCCCCACTAATTAGTTTAAAACCTCCTCTACTTCCCTACTTCTGTGGCTCGCTAGAACACCAGCCCCAGCATGTTTCAGGTGTAGACAGTCTCAACGGTACGGCCTTCACTTTCCCCAGTGCTGGTGCCAGTGCCCCACAAACTGGAACCCCCTTATCCCACACCAGTCTTTGAGCCATGCATTCATTTCTCAAATCTTATTTGCCCTATGCCAATTTGCATGCGGCTCAGATAATAATCCAGAGATTTGAGATTCTGGTTCTTAGTATGAGGAGCAAGGCACCAGATTGACTAAACAGAATCTACTTCCTTGTCCTGCCTATGTCATTGGATCATGACAACTGAATCCTTCCCCTCCCACCGTAAGTTCCTCTCCACCCCTGAGCTAATGTCAAACCCTGGCACTGGGCAGGCAACATAGCCATCTGGACTCTTGCTCTTTGCTGCAGAGAACAGTGTCAGCCCCCCTTACTATACTGTCCACTACTACCACTACATTCCTTTTTACTCTCTGCCCCGCCCACTTGAATGGCTTTCTGTACCATGGTCAGTCAGCTCATCCACCCTGCAGCCCCACTCTCATCCAAGCAAGCTGAAAGAACCTCAAACCTGTTGGACAATTGCAGAGGCTGACATTCCTGCACTCCTGCCCTCTGGATCCCTTGCCTCAGCTGCAGTCTCACTATCCTGTTTTGGCCACTGACCAAATCAGAAGACCCAATCCTAAGGGGTGTGACCGCCTCCAAGCGTCCAGCTAACTTTCCCCCTCCTTGATGTGCCACGGTGTTTCCAGCTTGGCCTCCAGCTCAGTGACTAAGTTGAAGCTCCTCAGGCCGCAGACACTTGCTGCAGATGTGTTTGCCCTGGATCACAGTGGTATCCAGGAGCTCCCACATACTGCAGCCATGATGCATCATCTGCCCTGCCATCCTTATGTGTTTTAATTGTTTTATTCAGTTATTTATTTTTCTTTTATGTATTTTATCAATCTTGCCACAATTCCTGCACTATTTTAAACCTTAAGAATTGAATAGACCTTAACTACTCACCAGATACTTACCAAACAGCTAGTTTCTTCCCTGTAGTAGGCAAAACCAATTCCAACAGGATGAAAAAATTAGAAAAGCCAAAGGAGCACCTCCTTCCCCTCCTCACCTAACTCCCTCTGCTCGCCAAACTCCTGCACTCCGTTCAAGGTCGCACTCCAGTGCTAGGTTGCACTGAGATATCTGAATTTATATGTTTGTTAGTGTTCCTTTAGTGTCCAAAAATATATTGATCTCAGCCTTGAATATACTCTTTCACAAATTCGAGGCTGAAGCATTTACAGGAAGTGTCGAGTTGTGATCACTAATTTCCTGATTTTAAATTCTGTCTAACACTATGATTAACATTGAGGAAGACAAATTTATGGTTACATCATGTCAAATTTTGCTCTGAAAAGAGCAGTTGTTATCTTTGAGTTTCTTGGAAGAACTGATGGGCCTCAATGTTTCAGGCAGTGTAATCTGCCCGTTGTCTGGAGGAAATGTTGAGACCAACCAGTTCGTCCAGGGAACTTTTTTTTTAAAGTACAAATTTGACATGTTGTAACTGTAATTTGTCTTCCTCAATGTTACTGCTCTTGCCATGAGAACCTTCAAACAACTCTTTACTATGATTGCTGTTAGGAGCCTAGAAACTACTCCCATAATTGTTTTCTGCTGTTTTGTTATTTCTTAGCTTCACCCATACTGATCTTATATCTTGATACTTCCAGGCTAAAATCCTTTATTGCATCCTTTTATTGTCAGGGCTACCTCACCACCTTTTCAGTTTTGCCTATCTTTTCTAAAAATCGCATACCCTGAAATGTTTAGCTCTCAACTTGGTCAACCTGCAATCATGTCTCAAAAACTACTTGATGAAACTCTTTTATCTTGCACCATTAATTTATCCATCTTGTTATTAATGCTTTGTGTTCAGATAAAACACCTTTAATTTTAGTTTTCGTTTTGCTAATTTTCCCTAATATGCCCTGTCCCTGGTCTAAAGGTTCTTGTCTTGGATATCAACAACACAACAACTTGGGGGAAATTTCAACAAAAGTGATGCACCTTTAAAAACCACTAAGCAATAGTACATACTTGCGATATTACTAGTTGCTTAGCTTCACTGTGAGCCAGAATCCATCTCGGTGGTCAATTCAATGACGAATCCTCTGTGCGTGCCTAATGAGCAATTGACCAAATTGCTCTAATGCTGCAGTTGAGATGGTTCTGTGGACTCTTTCTTTTCATACCTTTTCCTTGCTATGGCTCTGTGCTATATTAGGTAAAGTCTGTTTTTAGGCCATTTAATTGGTTTTCAATTACAACAGTATCTATCTTTTCCCTTGTTCTAATGTTCTGGGCGCCTCAAGGCCATGCTTGAAGGGATAGAACCCGCCTGACTCTGCTGTTATCAATCTCCAGAGCTGGGAGAAGGCAGCACTAGTTTGAAAATCATGTAGCCTTTTGAAATTTATTTGCATATAGTGTGTGCCCCACCCACCAACAATCCCACCAAAAAGAAGGCAGCACATTTATTGCCCCTTACTGAAGCTCAGTCTGCTTTTCTTCCCTGGGATGACCCCTCCTACAGGTTCTGCAAAATGGCTGATATAGCTGATTCCATCAAGCTTTTGCTTGACTAAATTAACCATAATGCTTTGTGTTTTGAGCCCATGGTGCAATTCAGTACAGTTCTTTACATATCTTCAGTCTAAGTCCTTCTTATATCTTGATGTTCCATGTAACAATCATGAGACAGACTCCACACAGGGTTACACCACAACCAGTCTACATTAAATAATATATTAAAAAAAGAAACAGTTACATAGTTGAAAAGTGACTTGCCTTTTTAATGTGCAATAACATTGGCTTACAGCATCCACCCTTGTGTATAATTTTATCTGAACATTATTACACTTAGCCTGAAAGATTAACTAAATCTTACAACTATTAGCTGTACCACTACCAGAACATGCAATATTACATTTATGCAAGAACGTGTTACGAAATTAGCCACACCATCCCACCAAGTTGTTTCCAGCTCAAGTTTTTGCAAAATCTGATGTTTGATTTGTCGTATTTGATAATATGCTTTCCTGGGTCTTGTAAATCTCCTCTCGTAACCTAGTCAAATGTGAGACTCTGGTAGTGGGTGTATGTCATACCCAAACTTCTCCACATACTATCTCAATGTCTCCTATAAATCACCCTTAAGATTTTCCCCTTTAGCAATCTGTCTGTACAGTATATTACAACCTTCTGAGTTGGCAAACAATGATATTGTTTTCATATTTGGCCAATGTTTGTAGATTGTTTTCCCAGGCCTGTTCTCCCAACCAGAAACTATACGTAACATACATGTCATTCCAGGCTGCCTTATCAGAGACATTCCTATCCTCCCAAATAAGTTTATTGATAGTCCTGCTGCGAGTCTCCAGTTCTACCACCCTTTTTGGGTGGACATATAATCTGGTCCCCTGTTAGTTCAAAGTCTTGGTTGGTATTCCTTCTGGGAGGCCAAATCCAAACTATTCAATATTGAGGTACCCTGCGTTAAATATTGTGGCAGCAGCATTGGCTAAATCTGTTTTCCCCTCTTGATTTTAGTCCTACTTCCCACAGACTCGATAGTGCTGTCTCCAAGTCACCATTCCTGCCTCCAGGCCAATGGCTTGGTCCAGCACTTGTTCCAACAATCACTCGTACAAATTCACAGAATCACAGTGCAGAAGAGGCCCTTCGGCCCATCGAGTCTGCACCGACATGTGAGAAACACCTGACCTACTTACCTAATCCCATTTACCTAAGCCCATAGCCTTGAATGTTATGACATGCCAATTGCTCATCCAGGTACTTTTTAAAGGATGTGAGGCAACCCGCCTCCAATACCCTCCCAGACAGTGCATTCCAGACCGTCACCACCCTCCGGGTAAAAAAAAGTTTTTCCTCATATCCCCGCCACCCAAAACCACCTGCCCCCCACCTTCAACTTATGCCCCCTTGTGACTGACCCTTCAACTAAGGGGAACAGCTGCTCCCTATCCACCCTGTCCATGCCCCTCATAATCTTGTACACCTCGATCAGGTTGCCACTCAGTCTTCTCTGCTCCAACGAAAACAACCTAAGTCTATCCAATCTCTCTTCATAACTTAAATGTTTCATCCCAAGCAACATCCTGGTGAATCTCCTCTGCACCCTCTCCAGTGCAATCACATCCTTCCTATAATGTGGCAACCAGAACTGCACACACTACTCCAGCTGTGCCCTCACCAAGGTTCCATACAGCTCCAACATGACCTCCCTACTTTTGTAATCTATGCCTCGATTGATAAAGGCAAGTGTCCCATATGCCTTTTTCACCACCCCACTAACGTGCCCCTCCGCCTTCAGAGACCTATGGACACACACTTCAAGGTCCCTTTGTTCCTCAGCACTTCCTAGTGTCATGCCGTTCTTTGAATACTTCCTTGTCAAATTACTCCTTCCAAAGTGTATCACCTCACACTTTTCAAGGTTAAATTCCATTTGCCACTTACCTGCCCATTTGACCATCCCTTCTATACATTCTTGTAGCCCAAGACACTCAACCTCACTGTTTACCACCCGGCCAAACTTTGTGTCATCCGCAAACTTACTAATTCTACCCCCACATAGTCATCTATGTTGTTTATATAAATGACAAATAATAGGGGACCCAGCACAGATCCCTGTGGTAAGCCACTGGACACTGGCTTCCAGTCACTAAAGCATCCTTCTGTCATCACCCTCTGTCTCCTACAACTAAGCCAATTTTGAATCCACCTTATCAAATTACCCTGTATCCCATGTGCATTTGCCTTCTTTATAAGTCTCCCATGTGGGACCTTGTCAAAGGCTTTGCTGAAATCCATATAAACTACATCAACTGCACTACCCTCATCTACACACCTGGTCACCTCCTCAAAAAATTCAATCAAATTTGTTAGGCATGACCTCCCTCTGACAAAGCCATGCTGACTATCCCTGATCAAACCTTGCCTCTCCAAGTGGAGATGGATTCTTTCCTTCAGAATTTTTTCCAATAGTTACCACTGATGTGAGACTCACTGGCCTATCTCTACAACCCTTCTTAAATAGCGGAACCACATTAGCTGTTCTCCAGTCCTCTGGCACCTCCCCTGTGGCCAGAGAGGAATTAAAAATTTATGTCAGAGCCCTGGCGATCTCCTCCCTTGCTTCCCTCAGCAGTCTGGGACACAAGTCATCCAGACCTGGAGATTTGTCCACTTTTAAGCCTGCCAACACCTCCAATACCTTGTCACTCCCTATATCAATTTGCTCAAGAACCTCACAGTCTCTCTCCCTGAGTTTGATACCTTCATCCTCATTCTCTTGGGTGAAGACGGATGTGAAGTATTCGTTCAACACTCTACCGATGTCCTCTGGCTCCACCCGTAGATTGCCCCCTTGGTCCCTACTCTTTCCCTGGTTATCCTCTTCCCATTGATATACTTATAGAATATCTTGGGATTTTCCCTACTTTTACCAGCCAGAGCTTTCTCATATCCCCTCTTTGCTCTCCTAATTGCTTTCTTAAGCTCCACCCTGCACTGTCTGTACTCCACTAATGCCTCTGCTGATTTGCTTCCCTTGTACCTGATAAAAAGCTCTCTTTTCCTTCTCACCGTAACCTGAATATCTCTGGTCATCCATGGTTCTCTGGGCTTGTTACTCCTTCCTATCACCCTAGAGGGAGCATGTTGAGCCTGTACCCTCCCCATTTCCTTTAAACGCCCCCACCCACCCCGAACCCCCTGCTGCTCCTCTGTAGATTTCTCTACAAGTAGCTGTTCCCAGTCTACCTTGGCCAGATCCTGCCTTATTTTACTAAAATCCACTCTTTCCCCCAATCCAAAACATTTTTTTGCAACTTGTCTATTTCTTTGTCCATGTTGTGGTCGCTATCACTAAAATGCTCCCCCACCACCACCTCAGCCACCTGTCCGGCTTCCTTCCCCAGAATTAGGTCCAGCACTGCGTCGTCCCTTGTTGGACCCTCTACATATTGACCTAAAAAGCGCTCCTGTATACATTTCAAGAAATCCACTCCATCCAAGCCTTTAACACTATGTCTATCCCAATTAATGTTGGGAAAGTTGAAATCACCGAATATAATTACCCTATTATTGTTTTTACACACCTCTGCAAATTGTGCACATATTTGCTGCTCAATTTCCCGCTGACTATCTGGGGGCCTATAATAAATACCTTACAATGTGGCTGCCCCTTTTTTTATTCCTAAGCTCGACCCACAAAGCTTCATTCGATGCCCCCTCCAAGATATCATCTTTCCTTACTGCAGTAACTGACTCCTTAACTAATAATGCAATGCCCCCTCCTCTTTTACCCTCTGCCTTATCACCCTCCCCCTTCAGGATGCCCTGCAGCCGTTCAGTGACATCCCGGACCCTGGCACCAGGGAGACAACACGCCATCCTGGAGTCATGTTGATGGCCACAGTAGCGTTCCCCTGACTAAAGAATCCCCTATTACTATTGCTCTTCCTCCCCTCCTGTACAGACAGGCTGCTTGTGGTTCCAGAAGCTTGGCTCTGTCTGCACTCCCTGGAGGAACCAGTGCCCTCATCAGCCTCCAAAATGGAATACCGATTTGTGAGTGGGACCCCAGAGGACTCCTGAACTACCTGCCTGTTTCTCTTGGACTGCCTGGTGATCACCCATTCCCTTCCTTCCTCAAGTCCCTTCATCTGCGGTGTGACCACCTCTCTAAACGTGCTATCCACGATGCTCTCAGACTCTTGGATGCTCCACAGTGTCCCCTGCCGCCGTTCCAGCTCTGAAACCCGAGCTTCCAGGAGCTGCAGCTGGACACACTTCCTGCACATTCATTCCTAATGCCCTATTGTCATTAAACTGTTCTGTCAGGGAGGGACAGAATCTGCTTAATTTTACCCAAATTGCTGCTCTGCTCTACAGCTTTAACTTTTCAGACTCCTAAATTTACTCTCCCCTGAACCATCCCTCCCACTTATTAATTTAAAGTTCTATGACTTATCAGAACATTGGTCCCAGGTCAGTTTAAGTAGAATTCATCCCAATGGAGCAGCTCCATTGTCTGCTGAAGTCTTGAACGGGACTTGAACTCTCAACCTTCTGGTATTTCTGTCAGTTTTATCATCGACTTGTACTACTTTTGGACAGGAAGGTGCAGACCCTGGATATACCCTGTTGCTGAGACAGTTGAACTCTTGCATGCCTTTTTGTGCTGGTTCAAAATGCCATTGGTTCCACTTAAGATAAGAACTGGGAGAGGGGACAACATTCATGACTGAGCAGAAGAGTTTGCTCGCTCCAAAGAATCTTAGTTGGATTCTTGCTAGGAATTTGATCATGTAGCAGTTTATGGGGTTTAACAGATTAGCTTTATTTCCAGAATTCTCCTGCTTCGGAGTCTTACGCCATGACTCCCAATGGCTATTCCAAAATCAAGTTGCCTAAAGTAAATCTGGACAACTACGGAATGGACTTGAACAGTGATGATTCTACAGATGACGAGGGAGCACCACGTAAACCAATCCCTCCTTGGGCTGATGGTAAGTGATTGACTTTGAATCAAATTAGAAAGAAAATCTTTTCTGTATTTCTGCAATGAAATGGAAAATTTACAAACCTGAATGAGGCTGCAATTGACTAGTCACTGCAATTTCAAGTCATCAGTGTGATCACTGATGCTTGTGTACTTGAAGTTCTGGGACAATGGCAGGCGACAGTTCTTTGTCACACTCACCCTGCTGCACCCACCTGCATACCACATGGAATTGACATAAACTTGCAGTGCTGACCTGGTGATGAGGCCAAATTTGTAGGCAGGGATTTCTTCAAATGAATAAACTTCAGAACCAGTATTAAAAAATTGCAGAACCTTGTGCATGAGTGGTTATGGGCATAACTGGATTTAAATTTCACAATTCTTTACATTATTTCAGTCTATCTTGCCCAGATTGCACTGATTTCTTGGTAAGGACCATGAGGAAACTCCAGGCCATGAAGTTCAATTACCCACTTCCGAAATTGATGGTTATTAAGGAAGAGGATTCACTTTTCTGAGGCCATTAATTATTGTAAGGAAATCTTGTGATTGCTGTGCAGTTTTAAACCTTTAACTGAAGGCTTATTTAATGGCTCAACCAGGTTATGCAGTCATCCACACACATGCACAAGGTTTCAAGTTTGATTGCTGCCATGTGCTGAGTTAGCTAATTTCAGTTGAGGGTGTATTATTCTAAATACATGCATGGATTCATATTAGCTTACTAAATGCTGCTTTTGTTAACAAGGAGAGGCACAATTATTCTTTGCTTCCTTCCCCAACCCTTCATTACTCATTCCCCCTCCCACGTTTTAAGTGCATCCTTGAATAAACCTGTAGTTGTTCTATGTGCCCCCTTTGGCATTCTAATAAGCTCATTGAGGCACCCATGATTGCTCCCTTGCAAACAGCAGTCTCAACTGCTCTATCTTGCTGTATTCGTGCCTAACATAGTCTCTGGGGATTAACCTCACGGCATCTTTCAAATCACACTTGCCCCTTTCAACTCCAATGGATTACATTTACTGTATTTTCATCAAGAAAGTGATCATTTCAAGTAAAGCTTCATTGTGGGTAATATTGACTTGTTTGCTTGACTGAAATTTGAGCAAGGGAGCTGTCACCACCAAGCCTTTATTAAAACCTTCCACTTAGACCAACTGCTCTTTCGAAACACACGAAGTCATACCTCCCTCTCTCTCTCTCTCTCTCTCCCCCCCCCTTTTTTGAGCACCTCCAACACCTTCCAGCTTGATCATAATCACTCCCCACTTTCATCTGCACTTAAATGGACTTGTATCCCTTTCTAAAGTAACTTACTGCAATTTCAAAGCTGACTAGCCTTTGGCTATCCATGCACCATGACACTTCTGCAGTGGTCCATTTGCTTAACCACTCCTGCTCCTCCTTGGCCCAAAAAAGCCTTTATTCTTTCCAATCCTTGTCATTCCCCCATCTTTCTTCCATTATGCCTAAGCAATAGAGATTTGAACATCATTAGGCTTTACTCTCTTCTAAAACTGCCAACTGCTCCAAACAAAACCCTGGCTTCATTTCACCGCCTCCAGCATGTACAAGGAACCAAGTATTTTTATCATGTTGGCATAAACTTTATCATACTCTAACAACTAAACGTAAAATATTTTTCCAAACTACCTTACATTGCCCCTTTCTGGCCCCTGTCAGTGGTAAGACCAGACTGATTTTTTTGCTTTGAGAATGAGTGACAAATATTGGAGTTTTGAAACAAAAGTAGAAAATGCAGAAACATTCATCAGGCCAGGTGCCATCTATACAGGATGGATTGGTCCATACCAGAAACATTTCTTTCAGCGGGGCCAAATGTGAATCATCACTTCTCCTTCTCCACCCTATCAGCAATGCAATTGAAATCAAATCTGAAATTAGTTTGCATTTTCAATCTGAGGAGTTGTGGTGACAAACTTTCCAACTTCTATGTGTCATGTTGTTTGAATGTCATAATTGTAATGGAATTTGTTTTTCTATCACCAGGTAAACAATTGCAGCAAGCACTCATAAAGCAGTATTACCATCCACTTGATGTGGACAAATTCTTTGGTGTCATTCAGCCTCCTGACCTTAAGACCATCTTTGGCAAAATCAAGCCACGTTACCTGAAACGCACCAGTTCTGCAGTGTGGCATTCACCGCCAGTATCAAACGGCATTAGGAATGTACCCTATGGTTTTATGAAATACTGAACTGTCCCTGTGTATTTTAGAGTAACATTCCAAGTACTGTAAAATGTGAACCTGTCTTCTGCTCTATCCCTTATTCGCTTGACCACTTTGATATCGTGGCTTTGCTGTCACATTTCTGTTTTTTTTTGTGTGTGTATGTATATACGTAGCCGATAAAGACTTTAAATGGAAGATTGGTCAGCTGCTTCTCGGGAACCTTTAAGTGTGGATTTGCTTTGAGGTCTTTACCTCATAGTTTTGGGATATTTTATTTGGGTCATTTTAATTAGACTTCAGTTTTGAACGTCTTTCACTTTGGGTTTAGGTTCAAATCGAGCATAGCCTGATGGGATAAAAGTTGCCTGCCTGACTGTTGCAAGGGATCTATGTGTAATGAGTTTGAAAAGTCTCTCTTTGTTCCTGGTTGGCACAGGAAAAGGAAGAAATGGTCAAAAACTCCAAAAGGTGACAACCTAATTGGCAAGCCTGCAGGATAGCTGATGTGGAAAGTAAGGTCTGGGGGAGGGTCTCTTTAGTTAAAGGGTACTTTCCATGCAATTGGGACCTAGCCATGGAGTAGGATACTGAGTTTAACTGTGCACCTGATTGTACACCTGACCCAAGAGACCTTAATGCTTAAAATGGGCAAAGTTCTGGTCCCTAACTTGAATACATATAATTTGAATGGGACTCCAGCATTTTCACTGGAACAAATACTTTTTTAACTTGGTATTGATTTCTTGGGCTAGTGTAAGAACTCCCTATTGTGTTCATAAACAGCAGGAATATGAAGTTCATAATAAATAATTGATTTATTTTTGGAAGCCTCTAAAGGCACATTTTAACAAATAGACTGAGAAACAGCCTGAAGTACAGAAAATATGTTCTGATCCTAGCCTCTGCTCAGTTAGTTGGCCTCAGAGCAATGCTTTGCCAAATCAGCTTCACTGCCTCTTGACCAGGGACCTGAAATTCAGTCTGAAATTCCTAGTTGCTTTCCCCTCTGGATTGTGTACATGGGGAAGTCTGAGGACAGTATCGGGCATGTTTGTGACTTTTTTATCCCTGTCAACAAACTGCCTGCCAATACTCACTGCCTAGACTTTTGTGCAGGATCATCACTTGGACAGGGTACCTGGAAGTTCCCATGGAATTGTACCCCAGCAGGAGTTGTCTTGAAGAGAATCTTGGCAACAAAAAGCCCTTTGCGTGTCGCTAAGTTTTAATGCAGTACTTAAATTTTAGAAACCTCTCGGCAAAATTTTGGTTCACTTCTGATGACTTCTGGGATGAAAATCTAAACTTAGTACCTCCTGTGTAGTGAGTCTATCTCAATCTGATGAGTATAGTTAAATGATTTAATCTGTCTGGCAAGTGATTTTGTTTTTATTAAAAAAAAAATCTTGTAAACGAGGGCTATGTTGCATGAAAATATGTACTTTTTAGAAAAATTACTAAATATTCGTTTTGAAGTGGTGCCTTCAACTTTGTTTTCTTCAAGTTCAGCAAGAACATGCACTCATCATTTCAGTTAAAATGCAATAATGAGCAAAGATTGTGAATTGGAATAGTTTCTTAAATGTGTCCTCTGGCTTTGCTGAGAATGTGACATCGAAACATAAAGAGGGGTTAGAGAGCATGTTCATTTGGGTGTAGGGCCTGGATTCAAATTCAGCCTAAAACAAAGGAATGCCTGAAAGGGGCAACATTCCTATGCTGCTGATGGTTTGAAAGTGTGGAAAATATTCCACTTCCCAGTATTTGCCATGCCCCTTGAGCATGTTCCATTCTAGGAAAATGTTACTGCCTCTGAATTATCAGACTGCTTATTTTACACCTAGTTTGGGATAAGTAGAAATTTACCCCAATTTAAATATTAGGAAGACTGAAGCCATTGTCTTTGGTCCCTGCCACTGATTCCATCCCTCTCCCTGGCAAATGTCTTGAGGCTGAACCACAGTGTTGCAACCATGGAATTGCATTTGATCCTGCAATGTGTTTTCAACCGTGTATCCGTGCTGTCACTAAGACCGCCTATTTCCACCTCTGCAACATCGACCATCTCTGTCCTGTCTGCTATTCTGCTGAAATCCTTATCCTCTCGACTTGACTGGTCTGATGTACTTTCTACATAAACATTAGGTCTTACAAAATTCTACTGTCCGTGCCCTTGTTAACACAATGCTGTTCGTTCATTGCCCCTGTGCTCACTGGCGACTAAACAAAGCCTTGATTTTAAAATTCACTTGCTTGCTTTCAAATCCCTCCAGCGCCTTGCCCCTCCTTATCTCTAATCTCTTCCAGCACTACACTGCTCCCAAATATCTGCACTCATCTAACTTTAGTTGATCCTCATTGGTAGCCAGGCTCAAACTCTGGAATACTCTCCCTATATCTTTCTGCCTCTCCATTTACCTCTTTTAAGACATTCCTCAAAGCCTACTTATTTGACCCAACTTTTGATCATCTGCCCCAATATCTCATGTGGCACCATGGCATTTGGTTTTATAGTGGTCTGTGGAGCACCTTGGGATGTTTTATCACGTGAAAGATGCACTAGTGGTAGCAGTACCATTCTGCCAACAGGTGCACATTCTGTTGTTAGTTCTTAAATACTCATCAATACATTAAATTGTTTGGGATTCTCTATCAGTGATATCCAGCAATTTCCATAACACTTTTATCAGCTCCCTCCTTGTGCTACAGCACTTTCTTGCCAGTTGCAAGTGAGGTGCTGTTGGAAGGTTCTATGAAAGCAAGAAGCATCACTGTCCTTTGTTACGCATAACACCATGGGAGATTTCTGACCTTTTTTCATGTAACAATAAAACAAGAAATTGAATGTTGTAATCTGACTGTATGGAATGCGCTTCACAAAGTCTGGCTACTTACTGCAAAGAGGCACACTTCTGCATTGGGTATGGTAATTCTATTAAGTACATGAGTTGAGTGCTCTTCCACCGAGCGTAATACAAAGCACAGACTTGAGATTCAAGACAGCATATTTTTAAGTTAGCTGATCTCTTGCAGCAACAATTGGAGTGCTACAATTGGCTTCTGTGCCCTATGGTAGGCAGGACATAACTGCAGCTGATTTCTGTCTTGTCATATGCTATGACAAACTCTTGCCAATGCAGTTTTAACTGTGGTCAAGATGACTACTGTGAGTCACATCAACAAAACTGCCAGACAGCGTGTCACTTCATCTCCAATTTCACTCGTGCAGTATAACCTGCCCAGTGACGCATTTTGCTAATGCTTTATTAATGTTCGTTGTTGCAGCATGAGGGAATGGGCAGAAAAAACACAAATAATCAGGTTCGGTGGAAAGCATACTGCCTTATAAATTTTTATCTGTTACAATTTGAGGAAAATATTCATGCATTATTGTAGTTGGCTTACATGGGCTGCTCTCAACCTGTTTTTTGATAGAAGAAATTGAGATCATTCAAACCCAACAGCCTTATCTGGAAGAACTACTTTCTAGTGCTGTAGTTAGCGATGGCATTTGCATGGATAGAGTCCCTCGTCCATGTTTTATTTTCAGTAACTGACTCTATAGTATCTGAAACTGCTTGGTCTTAAAATTCCATTACTGGTGTCAGTGCTTCTTTAATACATTCTCAAGGTGTAAACTGAGAGAGTAGATGTTGATAGGTGCCAGCCATATCCTCTACAAGCAAATTAAGTCTAATGCTGTGCATCTTCAACAGCCTGTTTAGTGCATTAAATCAGTAGCAAGAAAGTAGAGTTGCTTTTGTTTTTTTTCCCCCCAATCCAGCAATCCCCGTGTCATGATTCCTGTGACCTACTACATTGTCAAAGATCAAGAATCAAATATAATTATTTCAGGCATGCCATACATTATTTTCCCACCACAAGTGGGATTAAAGGAATGTTTCATAGCATCATATTCTGAAATTTTAGATACATTTCTGTGGACTGTTCAGAAGTTAACTCTTTCCTGTGATTTGCTATATCGCCTGACTCTGGCAGATTAGCTCATTTTTATAAACAAATACTGCAATTGCATGTAGATAAGAACCTGAGCTTCTGGACAGTCCACAGAAATGTAACTTGTTTCCTGTGATTTGCTGTATTGCCTGACTCTTGCAGATTAGTTCATTTTCATAAACAAATACTGCAATTGCATATAGATAGAACCTGAACTTCAATTTGTTTAGTAGGGCCATTTGTGAAGGGTTTTTTTGTCTTCTACTGTTTTATTGAAACCTTCAGCCTAAAATTGACAGTTGTGTTCCTGTAATTTAGTGAAAATTTCATTCCGCATCTGGAAAACTAATATTTCTCTCTTCAGAAAAGTACTTCCTGTTATCAGGCTGTGGCATCTGTGTACAATGTTCCCCCATCACGCTTGTGTTATATGCCAGTAAACTTATGGAGATGATGGGTGTTTTTACTTTAAAAAAAAACAGCAGAGCATATGCACAATTTACCTTAACCCAAGATGGAGTCCAGGGGGTCAGGTGGCTTTTTGTGATTTTTCTGCTCAGACAAGGACTAACTCATGTCTATGGGAAGTCATTAAAATGTACATGTCTGTGGGCGGAGGACCCTCCTTTGAAAAGACATTCAAAACATGAGACCACTTGTGGAATTTACAGCTTTTTATTCTCTGGGTAGTTATAGAAGCTAAAATACAATGGGCCCCCAGATTCTGTGTTTGCAAACTCAAAACCTAACAAAGAGAGGTAAGGAACCAGTTTATCAAAAGCAACTGTGACCTGCCACCTTGCTCCTCCATTGTATAGCAATAACTTTTAAAATCATATATCTGTGTAGATAATAGTAGTGTTGATCATATGGTCACATGATCAAAACCAACTTGAGATAGTACATGCTATTATTCCAAGGACCAGTGGGGTAGATAAACAACACAAAGGGGAACAGCCACCCAGCAAGAAATGTGGAATTCTGCCTAACAACCAATCAACTTTAGGCAGAGAGAGAGAGTTAATTTCTTACAAGAGTATATCTCTTTTCTACAGAAACTCTGCAACAACTTAGAGTGAAAATCCAGAGGCTTTCGACCTCCAGTTATCTTCAGAGAACCAAGGAGTTGTGGTGACAAACTTTCCAACTTCTAAATTAAAACACATGATTAGTTTGTCATTCTATTAATGACCTATATGTATGCTTCATCTCTAGAACTCATCTTTCTGTGTGTCATAGAGCTCTACAGCAAAGAAAAAGGCCCTTTGGCCCAGCGAGGCTGTGCCAATCAAGCAAGTACCTAACTTGTAATCCCGTTTTCCAGCACTAGACTCATAGCCTTGTATGCCATGGCAACGCAAGTGCACATCCAAATACTTCTTAAATGTTATGAAGGTTTCTGCCTCTAGCAGCCTTTCAGGCAAAGAGTTCCAAATTCCCACCACCCTTTCTGTTGAAAAATTCTTTCCCTCATCCCCTTTAAACCTCCTGCCCCTTACCTTACACCTATGCCCCCTGATTATTGATCCCTCCACCCAGGGGAGAAGTTCCTTCCTGTCAACCCTATCTATGCCCCTCATAATTTTATACACTTCAATCATGTCTCCCCTCAATCTCCTCTGCTCCAGGGAAAATAACCCCAGTCTATCCAATCTCTCCTCATAACTAAAACTCTCCAGCCCAGGGAACATCCTGATAAATCGCCTCTGCACTCTCTGGTGCAATCACATCCTTCACATAATGCGGATTCCAGAACTGCATGCAACACTCTAGCTGTGGCCTAACCAGCGTTTTGTACAGTTTCAGCATAACCTCCCTGCTCTTGTCTTTATTAGCCAAGGCATAGAATGTAAGTATCCCATATGCCTTAACCACCTTATCTACCTGTCCCGTTACCTTAAGGGACTGGTGGACATGCACACCAAGGTCCCTCTGATCCTCAGTACTTCCTAGGGTCCTACCATTCATCGTGTATTCCCGTGCCTTGTTTGTTCTGCCTAAGTGCATCACCTCTCACTTATTCAGATTAAATTCCATTTGCCACTGATCAGCCCATCTGACCAGCCCATCTATATCCTCCTGTAATCTAAGGCTATCCTCCTCACTATTTATCACCCCACCAATTTTTGTATCATCTGCGAACTTACTGATCAACCTTCCTACATTAAAGCCTAAATCGTTTATATATACCACTAACAGCAAGGGACCCAACCAATCCCTGTGGAACCCCACTGGACACAGGCCATCCAGTCTCAAAAACACCACTCGACCATCATCCTCTGCTTCCTGCCGCTCAGCCAATTCTGGATCCAAATTGCCTTGGACCCCATGGGCCTTCATTATCAGTATTCCATGCGGGAGCTTATCAAAAGCCTTGCTGAAGTCCAAGTAGACGATGTCAAATGCATTGCCCTCATCTACACACCTGGTCACTTCTTTGAAAAATTCAATCAAATTGGTCAGACATGACCTCCCCTTAAAACCATGCTGACCGTCCTCGATTAATCCCTGCCTCTCCAAGTGTAGATTAATTCTGTCCCTCAGAATTGCTTCCAATTGTTTCCCCACCATTGAGGTTAGACTGACTGGCCTGTAGTTCCCTGATTTATCCCTTCCTCCCTTCTTGAATAATGGTACCACATTGGCTGTTCTCCTGTCCTCTGGCACCTCTCCTGTGGTCAGAGAGGTATTGAAAATTATTGCCAGCACCCCTGCTATCTCCACCCTTGCCTCACTCAACAGCCTGGGATACATTTCAGCTGGGCCTGGAAATTTATCTACTTTTAAGCCTGCCAGACCACTTAGCATAGAAAGGGAGGAGGTTCTAATTTCTTTAATTATATCACAGTCCTTCTGTCTGATTTCCATACCCACGTCGTCCCTCTCACTTGTGAACACCAACACAAAAGTATTCATTTAGAACCCTACCTACACCTTCTAGCTCCACACACAAATTACCACTATGGTCCTTAATGGGCCCTACTCTTTCCCTAGTTATCCTCTTACTCTTAATGTACTTGTAAAATAACTTTGGATTTTCTTTATTTTACCTGCCAATGTTTTTTCATCCCCCTTTTTGCTCTCCTAATTTCCTTTTTAAGTTTCCCCCATACACATTCTATACTCCTCTTGGGCTTCTGCTGTTTTGAGCCCTCGGTATCTGCCATAAGCCTCCCTTTTTCTCTTTATCCAATCCTGTATATCCCTCGACATCCAGGGTTCCCTGGATTTGTTGGTCCCACCCTTTATTTTTACTGGAATATTTTGGCCATGTACTCTCCCTATTTTCTTCTTGAATGAGTCCCACTGCTCTGTCGCAGATTTACCTAAATGTAGCTGCCCCCAGTCCACTCTGGCCAAATCATATCTGACCTTACTAAAATCGGCCTTCCCCCAATTTAGAACTGATTTCTGGCCCATCCTTGTCGTTTTCCATAACAACCTTGATTCTAACAGAGTTATGATCACTATCTGCAAAATGCTCCCTCACTGATACCTCTACCACTTGCCTAGCTTCATTCCCTAAAATTAAGTCCAGGACCATTCCCTCTCTTTTAGGACCTTCTATGTACTGTCTTAAAAAGGTCTCCTGGATGCATTTTAAGAATTCTGCTCCCTCTAAATCTATCACACTATGACTAACCCAGTTAATGTTGGGGAAGTTGAAATCCCCCACTTTTACCACCCTATTATTTTCACACTTCTCTGAAATTTGCTTACATATCTGCTCTTCTATTTCTCTCTGACTGGGGGCTTATAGTACACTCCCAGCAATGTGATTGCTCCATTTTTGTTTTTCAGTTCTACCCATATGGCTTCATTTGAGGAGCCTTCTAAGATGTCATTCCTCCTTACTGCTGTAATTGATTCCTCGATCAATATTACGATACCCTGCCTCTTTTACCCTCTTCCCTGTCTTGCCTGAAGATCCTATATCCTGGAATATTGAGCTGCCAATCCTGCCCCTCTCTCAACCATGTCTCTGTGACAGCAATGACATCATACTTTCACGTGTTAATTTGTGCCCTCAACTCATCTGCCTTATTCGTCAGACTCCTTGCATTAAAATAAATACCATCCAACCTTGCCAAACTCCCTTGTGCCTTAACTGGCCTATAATTTCTATGCCTTCCAGACTCACTTGCCCTCTCTTCTAATTTTGGCAGTGCATCTCCCCCTGCTGAACCTCCTCTCAGGATCCCACCCCCCTGCCAAGTTAGTTTAAACCCTCCCCAACAGCACTAGCAAAACTCCCTGCGAGGATGTTGGTCCCATTCCGGTTCAGGTGCAACCCATCCACCTTGTACAGGCCCCTCCCGCCCCCAGAAACGGTCCCAATGTCCCAGCAATCTAAAGCCCTCCCTCCTGCACCATCTCTCCAGCCATGCATTCATCTGGACCAACCTCCTATTTCTATACTCAGCGCGTGGCACCAGAAGTAATCCAGAGATCACTACCTTTGAGGTACTGATTTTAATCTGTTTCCTAGCTCCCTAAATTCTGCTTGCAGGACCTCATCCCTCTTTCTACCTATGTCTTTGGTACCAATATGTACCTCGATCTCTGTCTGTTTGCCCTCCCCCTTCAGAATGCCCTGCAGCCGTTCAGTGTGTGCTCGAGGGGGTGAGTGTCTGTTATGTTTACATTCTTTCTTTCGATTTAAACTCACCAGAAAGCCTATTTGTGTCTATGTTTTAAAGTCACAACACTCAAAGGATTTAAAGTTCTCCCACCAAAATATACATCCTGTTGCGAACAACCAAGAGATGAGAAAAAGGGAAAAAGTTATCCCGCAATCTCTTCCTGTCCGTCACACATGTCCCTGCCCACACCACCCCCTAAAATCCGGAAATCACGTGAAAGAACTTTACATTAAGCATGAAAAAAATCAGATACAAATTGGAATTTAAAAGGTAATGATCTGCTGAGTGACCCCAATTTGAAGGGGCTCTTCATGTAACAGAAAGCTGATTTATTTTACCTTTATCCAGAATATTAACAGATACAAATGAGCTGGAGTTTATTAACATCAGAAAGAGACCCCAATGAACATAGTTCAGTCCTTGATGTGATTATATGCAAGAGCCAATCACTAGTTATTTATGAACTTGCTGGTGTCTCAAAATGTCAGGTGACTGAATCCCTTCCCACACCCGGGAGGAGGTGAATGGGCTGGTAGTCAGTAAGATGAGATGATCACCTGAATCCAGTTCCGCAGTGAGAGCACTGAACGGTTGATGGTATGTCTGTTCCTTGGAACTTTTATAGCATTTCCCACAGTCTGGACATTTAAAAGGTCTCTCGTCAGTGTGAACTCACTGGTATGACTGCAGCTCGGAGGACTGAGTAAATCCCTTACCACACTTGGAGCAGGTGAATGTTGTCTCGTCAGTGTGAACTCGCTGGTGTCCCAGCAGGCAGGATGACCGAGTGAATCCCTTCCCACAATCAAAGTGGGTGAACGGCCTCTCCTCAGTGTGAAGTCGCTGGTTTAGAATGAGGTCAGATGATCGCCTGAATCCAGTCCTACAGCAGAGCACCTGAACGGTCTCTTGTTAGTGTGGAGAAGCTGATGGGACATCAGCCTCACTGCTTTTAAAGCAAATTTCACAGCCTGGGCATTGAAAAGGTCTCTCCCCTGTGGAAACTCTTGTGTTCCTGCAGGATGGATGAATCAGTGAATGCATTCCCACACTCAGGGCAGGTGGATGGCCTCTCTTCAGTGTGAATTTGCTGAAACCTCAACAGGGTGGATGAATCAGTGAATCCCTTCCCGTTCTCAGGGCAGGTGAAGAGCCTCTCCCCAGTGTGAACTTGATGGTATGTCAGCAGGATGGATGAAGTAGTGTATCCCTTCCTGCAGTCAGAACAGGTGAATGGTCTCTTTCCCAGTCTGGTTGCGTCGATGAGTTTCCAAGTCAGATGGGGATCTGAATCCCTTTCCGCAGTCCCCACATTTCCATTGCTTCTCCCCAGTGTGACTGCGCTTGTGTCTCGACAGGCTAGGTAATTGGCTGAAGCCTTGTCCACACACAGGACACGTACAGTTTCTCCCTACTGTGAATGCTGCTTTTTCCTTCCTTGTTCAAAATCCAATGAACTGAGTGACTCTTGTCAGATTTGGTTTGAGTTTCCCGCCTTCAAATCCAGATCTTCTAAAATCCCTTTCCCGCCTCCTTCCTCCTTCAGCTCCCACACTCCCTGGGCTTCAAACACAATGACGCAGGTCAAAAACCAAATTGGAGAATGAAACCCTTGGATTCATAGATCATTCTGTGGCCACGAAATGCAAAGCACTTTGCAGTCAAGGACATGGTGGGTCTGGAATGAGGAGTGTTGGTGTAATGCACTTGGAGAGAATGCCAGGGTTGAGCATTGGTTTCTGGTTGGGTGCATGTTATAGTGGCATTCTTATCTGGTATCAGCAAATGTAGACCTGATGTTGTAAAGTTAGATGGTCAGGAACTCAGATGAGAGGCAAAAAACGTATGATCCATGTGTATCCTGAATCCCTAGTCAGTGAGAAGTTGGATTTTAATGCAAGCTGACTATTGCAAGGATTAGAGCACATATACCAGCTGGCAGCTCTGAGAGAAGGGACAATGTTATTTTTCCTAGCATTCACAGAGGTGGTTATGGGATTAAGTGAACTGATTAAGTGAGCTAGAAAGCTGAGTGATACCAACCTACATATGGAAACTGGCTCCTAGCATTTGGGTGATGCCACTGAGGAATAGCTTGCAGATGAAGAGATGTGGCTCATCTAAATTTGTATTATGCATAAACATTTTTAAAAAATGCTGTAATGGGATTTGCAAGTGAACTGCAAGTACTAACAGCACTGGCGTCATCAGAGTCCCAGCCTGGGTTATTATCTGATGCTTGGAGCAGGATTATACCTATTTTGATTCAAAAGCTAAAGACTGCCGATGCTTGAAATCTGAAATAAAAACAGAATACACTGGAAATACTCAGCAGGTCAGCAGCAAAAGCGATGAGAGAAAACCAAGAAATAATGTTTCAGGACAATGACCCTTTGCCAAAGCTGGCCTATTTTTACACTGAAACTGTTATTTACACAACAAATGGGGCTTCCCAGAAGATTTCAGGTCTCCAAAAGCACCTACAATTTCAGCTGATTCACTAATACATTATTTTTGCTGTTGTAAACTAATAAGAAAGGAAATGCTTTACTTTTGGGTAGCTAATTTCAGAAATGAGGACCAGAAATCTTGGGACTAAGATACTGTCAGGGAGACCCCAAAAGTGTGACAATATATGTAAGAGGCTCTACAAATGAGTTATAATATTTGTGCAGCAGACACTAGAAATAGTGGTTCTGATGAACAGTCACAGATGTGAAACATTAACACTGTTTCTCTCCACAGATGCTACCAGACCTGCTGTGAATTTACAGCATTTTATGTCCTCATTTCAGATTTTCAGCACTTTGTATAATATTTGTGGATGCTTCCTGAGCTTAAGTCAATATTTTTAAAGGGATCCCTGTTGAGTCAATATTTACAGCGTATACATAGAGATCCCTGGTCAGTCTATATTTGCAGAGAATCCTTGAGAGTGTGCCAGTATTTCTCAGGATTCTCTGAGTCAGGAACTGCTACTGGCAATCTTAGGAGTTGATCAATATTTGGGAAGGAGTGAGTGAAAATGCATCAGTGTTTACAAGAAGATAGTTAAAAGTGAGTGAATATTTGCAAGACAATTTTTAAGGAGCATTCTTTACAGTGAGTGAATGGTTGAAATTCTAAATCATTGTTCATCCTTTGAGGCAAAGATGACCATGTTTATCATCTGAGTGATTCATAGGGTGGGTATGTAGGTGATTGTTAAGGCCATCTGCGCCCGAAAGGTTCTGCCGCAAATAGGTTAGGATGCCGCAGGCCATTGAGTTTTGGATGAGTTGTGGGATTTCTTCTTGCATTTCACTCTGCCTCTGATATGTGCTAGCTTTTGAAGGAGGTTGCCCTTTTTTTTCATTTGGTTGCATCAGATGCAGTGATGCTGGGACAGCTTCTCCCAGTACTTGAAGTCAATATCAAAACTCCTAAGTTGAAGCCTTCAGTGTGTTCTTGTAGCGCTTCCTTTGACTTCCTTTGGAAATGCACCAAGATTCAAACTCTCCCTGGAAAATTTGCTTTGGGAAATGAGTTTCAGGCATTCTGACAACATGACCAGCTCAACTTAGTTCTGACTGTCTCAATTTGGTGAGGATGCTTGGCATGTCAGTTCAGGTGAGCACCTGTTTCTGACATTTTGTCTTGCCATCTAATCTTCAGAAGCTTCCAAAGGCAACTTAAGTGTAAGTGGTTGAGCTTCTTGGCATGACGCTGGTACACAGTCCAAATCTCACATGTGTCGAGCAAAGTGGGCAGGATTCAATTGACTTTCAGTTTGGTAGGCAGACTTATTCCTCTTCGTTCCCAGACTGATGTTTGAAGTCTACTGAAGGCTACGCTTGCTTTGGCAATTCTTGCATGTGTCTCATCGTGAAAATAGACAGCTTGAGAGAGTGTGCTGCTGAGATAAATGAACTTATCCACAGGGTCTGGTTATGGATCAGTCATGAAATTATTGAGTGGTGGAGCAGGCTCGATGGGCTGAGTGGCCAACTCCTGCTCCTAATTCGTATGTATGTGTCTCCAGCAAGAGGAGACCTGTTGTTTTACAACTGCCAGCCCTGTTTTTTTCCAATGACCCCTTCCCACCCCTCATGATCGCACCAACTCTTGCGCTGAAGGCATCAAGAATGATTAGCAAAGTCTGACTTTGGCACAGTAGCAATCAAGGAGTGGAGGGCATCACTGAATTTATTCTTGACTTCAGCAGAGCTGATCATGGTAGGTGCGTACACACTGATGATAGTTGTTTGTTGCCATGCAGGGGGAGTTTAAGTGCCATCAGACAGCCATTGGGAAGACAAGTCAACTTACTGATGAGATGGTTCATGACAGCAATCCCTACGCCAGCTTTGCGCCATTCTTCTTTTTCACAGCCACACTAAAAGAACGCATAACCTGATTTCCTTGAGTTGGCTCTCCTCAGGTAGATGGGTTTCGCTGAGGGTGGAGATCTGGACATTGTACCTACGCAGTTCTTTATCGACCTCTCAGGTCTGTCAGCTGTGGTGTTATTCATGAGGGTTCACATGTTCCATGTGCCAATGGTGACCGGTGTCAACTTTACTTTATTGAGATTGACTTGATGGGATCCATGTCAGCTGCGGCCTCCTGGCCAGGACGATGAAACAAGACAATGTTTCGGGAACCTTCTCCAGCCGCTTCCATATACTAAGGAAGTGAGCAGTCTGGTTTTGAAAAGGGCTGCTCAGTTGCCCAGGGCTTCCAAGTTCCACTTCTGCTTTGTTCTCGTGAAAAATACCCCATGGCCTGAGCTGCCTTGTGTGTAGGTTTGTGGCTACAGCTCCCAGTGATTCCACACCTGCTGCTATGTCGCATACCCATCACCACAGGACATGTGTCAGATAGATGATGGATGACTGATGATAGAAAGATGATGAACATCACTTGCACATGAATTAGATTTGAGTGAAGGAGAGTTGCGCATCACCAGCCTCACTCTCGCATCCTGACCTATCTTGATCCAATGGCAAGATGAGTCTAGATGGCTGAAGATATCCTGATGCAGTGGTTGACCAGGATGTCTTGTTTCTTAACAAAAACAGAATTACCTGGAAAAACTCAGCAGGTCTGGCAGCATCGGTGGAGAAGAAAATATGGAAAGTTCTGTTGAAGGGTCATTGGACTCGAAACGTCAACTCTTTTCTTCTCCACCGATGCTGCCAGACCTGCTGAGTTTTTCCAGGTAATTCTGTTTTTGTTTTGGATTTCCAGCATCCACAGTAGTTTTTTGTTTTTATGTCTTGTTTCTTGTTGAATTTTATACATTCCACCACACGATGCTGACCCACCTTCAAGACTGCTGCATCTTAGATTGGTCTTATCTGCTCGGTCTGCTGGAATCAGTCTTTGCATACCAGGGTGGGTAAATTCCTAAATCGCCAAGGGTAGGAGTCCCGACAGCTACCTAAGGTTTGACCACCTGTCAAAGCGGTTTACCAGGGTGTGGTTGATGTCAAGCGCTAACAACTGCTTGGAACCATAGGTGAGAGCTGGGTGAAGGTGAGGACTAATCCGGAAGAGCCACTCCAAAGATTGAGGCAAACCCGCCTATGAGAGGTATCACCCTTCCCTTACACCCCAAGCTGCAAATAGAATACAGATAAAAGCATTTATGTAATATCGAGAGAACTTCAGTTGCTGCCCGGAACTCGCTGCGGTAGAGAATTACGTATTGCGTCAGTTCCGGCACCTGTGCGTCACAGCAGTTCCTTGGCCGCCATTGGCTCGTTCTGTAACTGCCGCAGAATTTAAAAGTTTAAACGGGTGAGGGCGCGCGGTGGTTGCTCAGTTTGTCCGGGGTCCTCCGGTAAGTGGCTGCTCTGTGGTTGTGTCAGGTCGGGGCTGAGGTTGGGCTGCGGCTTTTCCCCCCAGCCCTGCGGGAGGAAGGGTGGATTCAGCAAACTTTCCGGCGGCGCTGGGCTGTGTGAAGTGGTAGAAAGCTGCTGCCTGTGGAACGACACGGCCGCTCCCGGAAAGTGGATTTTGTCCATTAGTTGCTGTAGGATTGACTTTAAACGTCCGGTGCGGGGGGCCATGGGGCATCAACTGGAGTTAGTTCCTGTGGTAATGGGTTGGATGAGAAATAGTCAGACATGACCAAGTGGAGGCTGGGAGATTAGCAAAGGAGGGATGGTTATGTTACAGGGAGGGTGCAGTTGATGCAGGCAGATATGCCTGGAAAAGGTGATGAGGGTGAGAAGACCTCC
The DNA here is from genome assembly GCF_964194155.1 of Cetorhinus maximus. Taxonomy (NCBI): domain Eukaryota; kingdom Metazoa; phylum Chordata; class Chondrichthyes; order Lamniformes; family Cetorhinidae; genus Cetorhinus; species Cetorhinus maximus. Next base: position 87,449,054 of record NC_135887.1, read on the forward strand.
CCTCTCCTCACAGTCCAGGGCCCCAAACACTCCTTCCAGACGAAGCAGCACTTTACCTTTCCCTTCCATTTAGTATATTGTACTTGATCACAATGTGGTCCCCTCTATATTATGAATAGTGCAGACTAGTTAACTGCTTTTATGGAACACCTCCATAATCATGACCCTGAGCTTCCTGTTTGCTTGCTTTGCCATTTTATTTTGCCACCTTGCTCACGTTTCTGTCCTCGGTCTGTCGCAGTGCTCCAGTGTAGCCCAAAGAAGCTGGAGGGACAGCATCTCATCATCTGATTAGGCACTTTATCACATCTGGACTCAAATTTGAATTCAACAACTTCAGACCATGAATTTGTCCTCCATTTTGATTTTTTTGGCTGGGTGCCAATCTGCATCTCGTTTTCATGTTTTTGCTTTCAGACAGAGCTGTCCTTTTATTCTAAAATTGACACTTTCTTTGTTCCATGAAATCTTTGTTATTTAATCTCCCCTGCCCTCTAACCTATCCCTTTTGTTCTACCTTGTCTCCCCCCTCCTTTTGACAGTGTAAAACATTTCCTCCTCTCTTTGGTTCTTAAATGTCATATTCCACTCATGTTAACTTGGTTTCTCTCTCAATGGATACTGCTAGAGCAGTTGAGTTTTCAGCACTTTTTTTATTTCAGATATCCAGTATCCACAGTATTTTGCTTTTATGATAAGGGGGTTAGACCTGGGAAATAGGATGGGTATGGTTGAAAGTTCCTTTGACCAGTGGACTGGCATTGATTCTACAGCACAGAAACAGGCCATTTGTTCTAACTAGCCTATGCTGGAATAAGAGACAGAAAAAGCTGGAAATACTCACAGGCAATGCCTGTGGAGAGAGAAAGAGTTTCAGGTTGATGACTTGATCTTAACTCTGTTTCTCTCCCCACAGATGCTGCCAGACCTGCTGAGGATTTCCATCTTTTCTGTTTTTATTTCAGATTTTCAGCAGGAAGTGTCACCAGCTGCAGAACCTTGAGCTCTGGGTTTCAGAGCTCGAGCGGTGGCTGGAGTCACTGTGGTACATCCGTGAGGCTGAGTACTACCTCAATAGCATGTTCAGAGGGGTGGTTACACTGCAGCTTAGGAGCCTGGAGGCAGAAAGGGAATGGGTGACCACCAGGCAGTCCAAGAAAATTAGGCAGGAGTCCCCTGCTCACCAATCGGTTTTCCGTTTTGGATACCGGTGAGGGTGTTGGTTCCCCAGAGGAGTATAGTTAGAGCCAATTTTGTGGCACTACAGGCAGCTCTGCGGTACAGGAGGGGAGGAAGAAGAGGGGAAGAGCAGTAGTGATAGAGGATTTGTTAGTTAGGGGAACAAACAGGCGTTTCTGTGGCCGTAGATGTGACGCCAGGATGTTATGTCACCTCCCTGGCGCCAGGGTCAAGGATGTCACGGAGTGGCTGCAGGACATTCTGGGGAAGGGTGATCAGCCAGAGGCCGTGATCCATGTTGGGATTGGAGGTCTATGAACGGTGTACCATTATTTAAAAAGGGTGTGAGGGATAGGCCAGAAAGTTAAAGGCCTGTCAGTCTGACTTCGATGGTGGGCAAATTATTTGAAACAATTCTGAGAGGCAGGATAAACTGTCACTTAGGCACGGATTGATCAGGGATGGTCAGCATTGTTTTGTTAGGGGAAGATTGTGTCTCACTAACTTAATAGAATTTTTTGAGGAAGTAACAGGGAGGATTGATGAGGGTAGTGCAGTGGATGTTGTCTACATGGATTTCAGTAAGGCATTGACAAGGTCCCACATAGCAGACTAGTCAGGAAAGTGAGATCTCATGGGATACAAGGGAATGTGGTGAGTTGGATCCAAGATTGGCTCAGTTACAGGAAGCAAAGGGTAGTGGTTGATGGATGTTTTTCTGAATGGAAAGCGGTTTCCATGGTGTTCCACAGATGCTGGGGCCCTTGCTGTTTGTTGTATATATTATTGATTTAGACTTAAATGTGGGAGATGTGATTGGAAAATTTGTAGATAACAAAAATTGGCTGTGTAGTTGATAGTGAAGAGGATAGCTGTTGACTCCAGAAAGACATCAATGGTTTGTCTGAGTGGGCAGATAAGTGACAAATGGAATTCAATCCGGAAAAGTGTTAGGTAATGCATTTGGGGAGAGCAAACAAAGCTAGGGAGTACTCCATAAACGGGAAGTTATTAAGAGGGGCTGAGGAAGTGAGAGACCTTGGAGTGCATGCCCACAGGTTCCTGGAGGTGGCAGGACAGATGGACAAGGTGGTCAAGAATGCATATGGAATGCTTTCCATTAATGGGTGAGCTATTAAATACAAAAGCAAGAATATAATGATGGAACTGTATAAAATGCTGGTTAGGCCACAGCTGGAATTTTGTGTACTGTTCTGGTCACCACATTACAGGAAGGACATAATTGTTTTGGAGAGAATGCAGAGGATATTTACAAGAACGTCGCCAGGGCTTGAAAATTGTAGCTATGAGGAGAAATTAGATATGCTAGTGTTGTTTTCCTTAGAACAGAGGAGGCTGAGGGGTGACCTAATTGAGGTGTACAAAATTGAGGGGCCTAGGTAGGGTAGACAGAAAAGACTTGTTTCCCCTAGCTGATGGGTCAATTGCCAGGGGGCATAGATTTAAGAAAATTGGTAGCAGGGGACATGAGAAAAAACTTTTTCACCCAGAACGTGGTGGGAATCTGGAATTCACTGCCTAGGTTGTTGGTTGAGGCTGAAATGCTCAACTCATTTTGGCACCTGGATCTGTACCTGAAGTACAGTAACCTGCAAGGCTACAGACCAAGTGCTGAAAAGTGGGATTTAAATGAACTACTAGTTTCTTTTTTCTCTGGGTGGCGCTGAATGGTCTCTTTCTGCACCATAACTTTTATATGATTCTATTAGCACTATTTTGCTTTAATTAGTGGTACTTTCTGGTGTTTATGCTCTGCAGGAGCCTCCTCCCACCCTTCTTATCCCAGAACATCCTTCTATTTCTTTCTTGTGTGTTTATATAGCTTCTCTTCCAATGCATCTATGCTATTTGGCTCAGCCACCCCTTGTGGTAGAGTTCCAAATCTTATCACTGACTAAAGATGATTTTTTAAATTCCCTGTTGAATTTTTTAGTAGCTACAGTAGCTTTGATATCCAGCAAATGTGGGGAATGGGTGGTGCCGGTTAATCAGAAATGTTACATTACCCCGGACACAAGGCAAGGTGCAGTATACCTTTGCAGTATACCTTTGTTCAGGAGCAATAACTAAAACTGACCCAATAATTTAATTTCAATATAAAACTTAAATTCTGCAGATTTACAATCAATTTTTTTTAAAGAATGCATTATCTGAACATTGAATGTGATCAGCTTTTTAAAAAAAAATTGAGATGCCAGAAATTCCGATTACTGGGGAATTCAGGTTGTTAGTACCGGGTAATGTGTCTATTGTATCGTATTACCTTTTAGTTTTGGACTCTTTTTAAAAAAATTAAACAAAGCAAGCACTACCAACTTAACACTGTAATAAAGACAAGGTGCTCTGGATGCTGGAATTCTGAAAAAGAAGTGCAGGAAAAGCTCAAGTCTGGCAACATCTGTGGAAGGAGTTAACATTTCAAGTCGAATATGACTCTGGTACTCTTTTTTTTATCTTGGATGAGTGGAACTTTCCTCCAGCTAAATTTTGGGAAGAATTGTGAACTTTTGTCTCCATCACCTTGCCACTGACCTCATTCCCCACCCTGGTATTGAGCTGTACCAGGCTGTTTGCACCCTTGATTTATTATTTTATTTGAACCCAGGCTGAAAATCCTTTGCCGTCATAAAAGTTGTCTATTTCTACCTCAATAACTTCACCCATATTAGCTAATCTACTTAGACTCTCCTCCATCCATGGTTACCTCCAGACTTTGTTATTCCATTGATCTCCTGGCCAATTTTTGGCTGTTCATAAGCTCCAGAACTCTGCAGGATAGGATACAGACAGCAAACTCTTGCATATCTATCAATCAATCTTGTCCTTACTAAGCTACGTTGGTTCCCAGTTCTAACAACATTTCTATTTTAAACAATCCTGTCAGATCAATACCCCTTCCTATCCTTATCTCCTTTAGCCCTGCACTTTGCCTTGTACCGAATACTTTGTTCTTCTGATTATGATCTCTTATTCATTCCTCCCCCTCTGTTCACAATTGGCTGACATGCTTTGAAAATTCCTTCATGAACTTATCCATCTCCTTCACATCCTTTTAACCCACCTTTGGTCATCAACCCTATCTCCTTTGGCTCAGTGTCCGTTTTTCAATTTTTTTTTTTCCCCCTTTTTTGTAATGCTCTTCGATGCTTGATTTTCTAAATTAAAGATCCTATGTAGTTGAAGATTCCTGCTTTATCTGTGGTAGATTTCAATTTGTAACAATTGTGGTGTAGCTAGTAAGAGACTGCTGGCAGTGGTGAGCAAGATGGTGGTCAGTAGACATAAATCTAGAACACAAATTAAAGGTGAGATATTGCTTTTTGGAAGATGAGTGGCATTAGGTTCGTGCCTCGTAGAATAAAGGACTGGGTGGAACTTATTGGGTTGCTTGACATTAATTTTGTGCAATATATGCCATTAAGTGGCTGCTCTTTTGAGCCTACTTTTCCCTCCCTTGTTCTCTTTTGGAGAAGCATTCTGGGCTCTTGCTGGCATCTCATTATGCCACAGCTGATACTGCGAACCTGTTGAGACGATTTTTCCATACCCAATTTCTTTGACACACATTGCCCTTTGATCGATCTTGCTAGTGTGATTTTTTTTTTAGCGTAGGGAGCAAGAAAAGAGGCCCCAGAGTGATAGAATCCAGTCATGGGGCCCTAAAGTGGGTTTGTGCTAAGGTGACAAATAGTTTGGCATTCCACAAACTGCCAAAGTATCTAATTCTCTGCTTTTTTTGGTCTTTCGTGCTGTATTATTTTTAAAGTTTGCCTCTTATTATAAACTAAACTGGTGTACACAGCATCCAATTTAAGCCATACAATTGTTTGGTCCATTTAGTTGATGGTAATTCAGTGGCTTCTGTAATTACTTTGGGTGGGCAGTTAACTTTGCTGCTCCATCCTTAGACAAGTTATCACTGAGTGAGTAAAAAGTAATTTAGAGATTGGGATCAGAAGACCAGCGATTCTTCCAAAACCAGCAGAGTAGAGGTGGCTGTTAGAATGTAGGCATGCTACGTATCTACAAATTTAAGCTGAACTTGATGGGGAGAAGGACGGAGGCAGAATGTAAGGGTGAGGGCAGAAAATTCATCTCATTGGCTGGACTCCTGAGAATTTTTTGATTCCTACCCTAACTGGAGTCCTTGTTGGCACTCTGATGATCTCTGCTAACCCAACTCATGGGTCAGCTGGCCTCAACGTTCTGAGTGGAAAAGGGCGAATCTGTTGAAATGTACTCATTTTCTTGTGCATTTCTAAATGCTCACCTAACTTTATTTTGAATTATGAATTCTAAAAGTTCATCCACAACTCACATTATACTTGTGATTTATACTTTACTCTTTTGAGTAGAGCAACATTGGCTGCTCACCAATCTTCAGAACAATTTATATATCTGGCTGGTTTGAATATTGTTTTGAGTCTCTTTCTTTTTTTTCTAACATTAGCAAGTTGTGGAAAACATAAGACACTGGTTAGGTTACAACTGCAGCATTGTGACTACTTTTGAGAACTACACTTTAGGAAGGCTTAGAGTGTGCAGAGGAAATGTACTGGAATGGATGAAAGGTTTCATTAGGTGCAGATACTAGAGAAACTGGGGCTGTTTTCTATGGATGGAGAAGGTCAAGGATTAAAAACAGAAAATGATGGAAATATGCAGCAAATCTGGCAGCATCTGTGGAGTGAGAAAGATTCACAATTTCAGGTCAATGACCTTCAGTCAGAACTCAGTTTTCCCAGCATTGCCTGTTTGTTTTTCTAATACCCATGGTGTTTTTCCCTTGTATTAAGATGAAGGGAAGATTTGATTGTGTTCAAAACTATGAAAGGTTGTCATAGGCAAAAGTTTTTACAGTGGTGGAAGGGATGGAAATGAGGGCATGGGTGTAAAGTAATTGGCAGATGGGATGATGGGTAATAATACACGGAGTTACAATCTGGAATGCCCTGTCTGAAAGGACGGTGGAAACCCATTCACAAATAGCTTTCAAAACGGAAGGAGATCAGTACTTCGGAGAAAGGTTTGTGTGAAGAACGGGAGTGGGACTAATTGGATAGATCTGGGCCTAATAACCTCCTTTCGTACTATATCATTTTATAATTCAATCAGCAGCTAGGCTGGACCTGGTGACTTGTACAGTTATTTTCCAGAACGAATAATTTTCTACAATTATCTTTAACAATTCTTCTGTATCCTCTCTAGTACACCTGCCTTTTTACTTCCACTGTTCCTGTCATCCTTCTATGCTGAAGGATGCCAAGATGCTATGATTCAACTACTGCTAGGGATGTGTTCTGCAAATAGCACTGATAGCAATCTGTTGTTGATCTTTATGGGTGGGGGTGGGTGGTGCACAGAGTAACAATTCTTAGACAATGAGACTATTTCAGTCAGGAGTACTGTTGCACCTTTTATAGGTAAGCTTTATAAGATTTATATTTGCAGTGAAGCTTAAATTTTATTTGGGTAATTTAAGCAGATTGCTTTTGGTTACTCTGGCAACTCTTTAACCCTACCTTTTTTTGCCATTGAGGGACACCATGGCTTCAAGGACAGCAATCACATTAGTGGACACCGATAACATGCTGAAGTTTTTTGGTGAGAAACTCAATACTCTTGTCGAAAGTTTTAAAGCAAATGAAGTATGGCTGAAAGAAATCCAAGAGGAGGCCAAAAAGATGTTCATCAGGTGAGAATAATGCTCCACTCTTAAATGATAGAATGTTGAGCAAGAGGTATATTGTCTGAAATGACCAAAATGTTGTTTAGTAATGATACCAACTTGCACATATATAGCATAGTAAAACATCTTGAGACACTTCACAAAAGCATTATCAAACTAAATTTGACATATTGAACCGCATAGAGTAGAATAGAGCACGGAGAGGCCATTCAGCACATTGTTTGTGGTCTTGTAAAGAGCTATCCAATTGTGTAGAATTAAGTTTAACATGCACCTCAGGAACAGGTCATCTAGCCCAATCAGCCCATGTTCGTGTTTAAGCTCTGTTTGGGCCCCCACCCATCCTTCTTCATCTAACTCCTATTAGCATAACCCTCTTCCCGTCTCCACATGCTTATCTAGCCTCCCCTTAAATGCATCGCATTCTTGTAACCCTGGGTAAATTGGAGAGAGAATAATCCTCAGGTGGTGGGAGGGATAAGTGCCAGAGACCCAGTAACAAAAATGGCAGCAGGAGTTGGAGAGAACAATGTCAAAGCAGATTGACAAAAAAAAAATTTGAGCGACAACACAGTAGCAGGTAGGTGATTGGGTGTTTGAGAACCCTGAGGTGGGGAGCGAGTAGCTGAAGGAGTTTGGGGACAGAGCAGCAAAGTGAATGTGAACATCAGAGATGTTCTCTACAAGGCAGCCCTAATAAGGATGATGACTTGAGTTTTTTTAATTAGTCTCATAAGTCTTTAGTCATAAGTCTTAACTCGGAGGCTTCTTGTGTCTTGGACAAATGTGTGCAGGAAGTGTTGTCAGCTGAAGGAGCTTCATCTCTGGATTCCGGAGCTCAAGTGGCATCCCGAGTCACTGCAAAGGATCTGCAAGGTTGAGGGCTACACGGATAGCATGTTTCTAGAGGTGGTCAGCCTGCAGCCTAAAGATATACAGCCAGAGGGGGAATGGTAACTGCCAGACAATCAGGGAGGACCAGGCACACAGTGCAGGAGTCCTCTGAGTGCATCTCGCTCTCCAATCAGCATCTGGTTCTGCATACTGGTTCCTCTGGAGAGCAGCCTGAACCAAGTCCATGGCACCGTGGCTGTTTCAGCTGTGCTGGGGGGGCAGGAGGAAGATTGGGAATTCAGAACAGACAAATGTTTCTGCACTGCAGACATGAATCCAGAATAGTATGTTACCACCCTAAAGCCAGGGTCAAGGATGACACTGAATTGCTGCCAGGAACTTCTGAGGGGGAGGTTGAATAACCAGTGATCATGGTCCAAATCTGTACCAATCGCATATACAGAAAATGGGATGAGATGCTGCAGGCAGATTTTAGGAAGCTGTAAAAGAAACCAGCTGATCAATCTGTGTCCCCTGCTAGTGAGAATAATAGAAGATAGAGCAGACGAATGTTTGGCTGGAGAGATGGTGCAGGAGGGAGGGTTGTAGGTTCCTAGGGCATTGGGACTGGGTCTGGCGGTGATGGGGCCTGCACAGGCCGTACAAATTCCACCTGTACAAAGCAAGGACCAATGTCTTTGTACAGGTGGAAGGGTTTAAACTAACTTGGCAGTGGGATGGGAGCTAGGATGTAACATTAGAGGTAAAACAAGTGTACAAAAAAATTGGGAAGGACAGATAGCATGAGAGTAAAATAGTAAGGCATCAAGTGAGGTCGAAGTAAGAGAATGCAATAAGATCTAAATTTAAGTTTAAAGTGCATCTACGTGAACACAGTGTGGTAAATATAGTTGGTGAGCTTCAGGTGCAGATAGCCACTTTGCGGTATGATGTGACAATAACAGACCTGACTCAAAAAGGGCATGATTGGGTAGTACATAATCCTTGGTCCAAGGTATTCAGGAAAGATAGGGAAGGAAAGAACATAATGGGAATAAGAGTAGGGCATTCAGGCCTTCTAACCTGCTTTGCCATTCAGTAAGATTACAGGTGACATGATTAAGGCCTCACCATTTTGTTGCCTGCCCTCCATAACTCTTGACTCAATTGTAGATGAAAAATCTGTTTAACACTCAGCCTTGAATATATTCAATGACTCAGACTCCACTCTCCCCTGGGGTAGAGAATTGCAAAGATTAACAACTCTCTGAGAGACAAAATCTTGTTGCCATCTTAAATGGACAGAATTTAAGGCCTCCCCTAAGGGAGGAATTTGATCAGGAGGATGCAGGGTGTGGACCTCCCCCAATCTTCAGGGATGGAGGGTGGCCTTTCTGCCCAGAGGCCAACTGAAACCCTTGAGTGGCTATGTAAGTGTCTCATTCCACTGGCGACAGGTGGAGGACTATCCATGTTGGAGACCCCCTACCTCAGCACACCCTAGCTGGTTTGCCAGCAGCCTGGTGGTGGGTGGGGGTGTGGTCTCTTGTTCACAGGCGCACACTTTCCAATTGAGGGCCCTACCATTGGGAAGGGGAGCCTGCTGAAAGCCACCTGCCCTTCGCTTCACTTCGCACAGACCAACCCCTCTCTCCAGCAAACCCCATACTGCCTACACACCTCTCTCTGGGAATCCAGTGGTGATCCTCAAGGTAGGCCTGAGTGTTATACTGGCAATAGCCACCGTTCCCTGTGGCACTGCTGGTACTGGAGAGCTGCCAGTCTCTTTTTGGCTGCTAGCTCTCTGGGTGGGATTTTAGTCCTACTGGTGGCTCAATTATGTGGGAGGCTCGATGCTGTCGAGGACGGTGTCTGATTGTCGGGCACCCCCGAGAGAAATGTGGCGTTCCCACTGGTGGGCAGAACCCCCATCACGTGCATTAAATTCTGCTCCTTATTCTGAAACTCTGCCTGAATTCTAGATTCTCCCAAGAGGGACATCCTCTCAGCATCTTCTGTTAAGTCCCCTTCGGATCTCTTGTGTTTCAATAAGATCATCTCTCATTCTTAAACTCCTATGCACATGGCTCAGTGCTTCCTCATCAGACAACCCCAGCATTTACTCATCATACCACCCCTTCATCCCAGGAAATCAATCTAGTGAACCTTCTCTGAACTACCTCCAATGCAAGTATATATTTTCTTAAATAAGGAGACCAAAACTGTACGCAGTACTCTAGGTGTGATCTCACCAATGCCCCATACAGATTTTGCAAGACTTCCCTACTTTTAAACTCCATCTACCTTGCAATAAAGGCCAACATTTCATTTGCCTTCCTAATTACTTGCTACACCTAAATGCTAAACTTTTGTGGTTCATGTGCAAGGACATGCAGATCTCTGTACTGCAGCATTCTGCAGTGTGTCTCTATTTAAATAATATTCTGCTTTTACTTCTGCCAAAGTGGAAAACCTCGCATTTTCCCATATTAAACTCCCATCTGCTGCCTTGTCAGCTACTCACTTAACTTTTTTTTATTCATTCATGGGATGTGGGCTTCGCTGGCTGGGCCAGCATTTATTGCCCATCCCTAGTTGCCCTTGAGAAGGTGGTGGCGAGCTGCTTTCTTGAACCGCTGTAGTCCATGTGGTATAGGTACACCCACAGTGCTGTTAGGAAGAGTTCCAGGATTTTGACCCAGCGACAGTGAAGGTACGGCGATATATTTCCAAGTCAGGATGGTGAGTGATTTGGAGGGGAACTTTCATGTCGTGATGTTCCCATCTATCTGTTGCACTTGTCCTTCTAGATGGTGGTGTTTGTGGGTTTGGAAGGTGCTGTCGAAGGAACCTGTCTACATCCCTTTGCGTACTCTTTCTATCCACTTCACAGCTTGTTTTCCCACTTATTCTAGCACTAATATTGTTCTTAATCCATACTGCCACCTCTTCTTAGGAGGGATGTATCGGGGATAAGGGTACTTCGGTTAGAGATTAGATTGGAGAAGCTGGGGCTATCCTCCACTGAGGAGATTTGATAGAGATGCTTAAAATCATAAAGGGCCCAGGCAGAGTAGATAGAATGGAAGCAGAGGGCACCAATTTAAGTGAGTGGCGAAGAACCAAAGGTGACATGAGAATTTTTTTTATGCAGCCAGTAGTTTAAGATCTGTGGAGGCCGATTTTAAGCATAGGTTTCAAAGGATATTGGATAATTATCTGAAGATAGATCTGCTGGGCTATGAGGGGGAAAGGGAGAAGTGGAACGAGCTGAGGCCACGATGGGCTGAATGGCTGTAACCATTCTAGAATTCTATGAAATATCTTCTGAATTCTCTATTTGATTTCTTAGTGACTATATTAAATTGATGGCCTTTATTTTTGCTCTTACCATAAGTGGAAACATTTGCTGTGTCCACTCTATGCAGCCTGTTCTGGTAAATCTTTTAATCTATAATAAATCTTATTTTCACCCTCCTGTGCTTTTGTATCCTTTTCATAGCTATGTGACTGGAACTGTACACAGTACTAGTACTCCAAGTGAAACTGAAGTTTGATACAAGTTTAGAATTAATTCTCCACTTTTCAATTCTATCTCTTCAATGCATGGTTTGCCTTTTTTTAATCAGATCAGCCATAATCACGTTGAATGGCAGTGGAACAGTCTAGAGAGTCTAAATGGCCTATTCATGTTCTTATGTTCATGGCCTTATTTACCTTTACTGCTCCCACTCCTAGATCCCTTTTGCCCCTCTACCTTTTTACATTTTATTTTGAGTAATTTGTGACAGCCTTATCTATCTCGAGCCATTAAATTAGTCGTCCTCCCTTGCTCTTTCCCCATAGCCTTGCAGATTTTTCCTTCCAAGTATAAATCCAATTTTGAATGTTACTATTTAATCTGCTTTCATCACCCCTTCAGATATTAAGGCAGATAACCAAATGCTTGGACGGAATGTCTTTAAAAAGAGAAAGGTAGGGAGGCAGTATTGTTTAGGCAGGAAATTTCAGAGCTTAGTTCCTAGGCAGCTCAAGGTACAGCTGTTGATGGAGCAATGTTAATTGGGCATGCACAAGGTAAAATATAGGGGAATACAGGGAACTTGAAGGATTGTAGGGCTGAAGAAGACTACAGAGATAGGTAGAGGTGTGACCACAGGGCTTTGTAAAAAAAAATGTTACTGGACCTGGAACCAATTAGACCAGACAGGACTAAAGTGGGCTTGTCGTGTTAGTATAATGCAGCAGAAGTTTGGATGCTATCAAGTTTATGGAAGGTGGAAATGGGAGGCCAGCTAGGAGATGGTTGGAATGGCCCAGTCTAGAGACAACAAGGCATGGATGAGTGTTTCAGCAGCATATGTGCTGAGGCAAGGATGGAGATGGATTAGGGTTGGAAATAGGTAGCCTAGGTGACAGAGCAGATATGTGGTTCACAGCTCATCTCAGTGTTAAATGTTCTGTCTTGCCTTCGGAATCTACATGGCGTTTCTTTAAGATTTTCTTGTTACTCCAAGAATGATACCATAGACTGATATTTGTAAGAAAAAAAAAAAGAAATCTTGTTTATTTACAGATCTATATACATCTTATGATATCCAGCTAAGATTACCACTGGACAAGCCTGATCCCAGGGTGGCACCCAGCTTGATAGATCCTAACTTTTATTTGTTTAGATATGTGGAGAGGGTCTACTGAATAGTCACTGGAGTCTGCTAATGAACTTTTAACAAAAGCATAAAACATTTATTAAACAAGAAAAGATTAATTATATTACAATACTCCTTCACTCACAACTATACCTTTTACAGATATATGCAGATTTGTAAGGATAACACAAGTTACAAAAGTTATCTTGTACTCTATTGTTACAGTAAGTACACTGTCTTTGTAAACCAATAGGTGATTTGTGGTCAGGCACACCACATTCTGATAGATACCACCCCAGACAGATGCTATGGATTTTTCCTCAATTCCCCCCAGACGCTTGCCACACTGTGAGCCAACTGGTCTCACTGCACTCCGTCTTTCACTCGAGGGTTCCAGTCTCCACTCTCCAAGAATGCCTTGGAATCTTCTCCCAAACTGACGCTTTCTCTCAGACACCTTCCGCAAGGGTTCATCTCCAGGGTTTCGAACTCTCCTTCCAATGTTCCCCTCCCAGGTCACCAGATACATTCAAGTTTTCTTCCCCACACACTCACTCTCTCCGACTCAGCTGTCAACAGTATCCCACTGCTTCACATGACAGACATTCAGTTGCCTCTTTTGGACCTTCTGACTTCTCGCAAGCCTTTATATCGCTTTGACTCTGCTTCCTGCAGTTTGGAGCTTTAAGCCTGAAGTTTGGAGCCTTTCTCTGCCCCTCACTCTTTTAACTTCACTTAACAGTACCTTTTCCAGGTTCCTGTCCTTCCTTTTGACTAGAGGGTCTGCTTGGGACTTTTTGTTCCCTTCCTCTGGATTCTTGGGGACCTTTGTCTTGGGACTGGCTGTCTGCCCTCTTTGCTCCAGTCTCTCCCTGGCAGCTACTTTCAACCAACTCTAGCTTGGGCCTGGCTATCTGCCCCTTCTGGGCTGCTTCTGCCTGGCAGCTGATTTCAAAACTCAGCTCCAAAAACTGCTGTTTATAATTTCTTCTGAGTGTCTGTCTGTGGGAGGGACCTGCCTCTCTGGACCCCAGTTGTTAGACAACAGTGCAGTTTTTTTACTCGAGTTTGCTTAACTTCACTTGCAATCGTAAACTCTCATAGAAATGCAGGCACCTTTTTAAAGTGAAACTAAAACTCGACCTTTTTCTTAACACATACAGAAATAGAAATCAAAATTAAACATTAAAGCTAAAACTCATGCCTAACACACTCAAATGCCAAAATAGCTTACTTGAACTTTCTCTATTCCCTAACAATCTCTGCGCAAGTTTGTACTTCCGCTTCCCACCAGGTCTCCGTTACTTAATCATGTGACATTGCATCACAGTTACATTAGTTGTTAAATCAGTATCTAGTGCTTTCTGCTTTTAATCTTTTACTCTACAACTCTTTCCCCCCAACCTCCCCAATCTTTACCCCAACTACATACATCCTCCTCCAACTCCCCACAAAGCCTCAGACATCATGGGGGTAGTCTCTGCGGTGCCTTGACCAATCGTCCTGATTTTGTTTTGAGATTTGAGGACAAACTGCACTCTCTTGATAGGGAGTGTCTTCCACCTGGGTGGTTGTAGAGTTTCTACTTGTTTCTGGCTGTTTGTCACCATCTGGGTACACTCAAGGTTCTAGGAGGTTTCCCATCCAATAGTATCAAGACTCTTTGGTTCCTTCTGATATTTCCCTGGTCCATCTCAATTCTAAACAATCTCTGCTGTGGAGCTCTTTCTATTATAAGGCCTTCTTTTTGTTTATCTTGTATCCATGCGCTCTCCCCAAGCTGTAGCACTTTCAAGTCTCATGCTCTGTGCCTGAAGTTGAAATTGAGCTTGACTGTCCCTTTGTTGCTTCTCACACTTTTTCTAACTCTCTCGATCATCTGAGGTAATGTTAGGTTGTAGTGTTTGTTGTAGAGCTGAGAGTTGTTCGCAGCCGTCTTCCCACCAATAGTTCTGATGGCGAGAACCCATTTTTTTAAGCAGAAAGTTTCTGTAGTTAAGAGCTAAGCTGATATCTATCTTTTTCCTCAATTCCTTGATTGTTTGAATTCTTTCTGCATCTCCATTCGACTGAGGATATCTATGCGAACTGGCTGCATACATGAAATCCTATTGTTGTGCAAAATAATGGAACGGTTCATTAGCAAACTGAGGACTGTTGTCTGACATAATGGCTGGGATGCCATGTGTTGCGATGATTCTTTTTAGTGATGTAATGACTGCCTCTGCCATGATGCTGTGCAATCTAATCACTTCACTGATGAAATTTTTGCCTTTAAACATAAATAAATCCATTACCAGGTGCTGCCATGGCCTTGGGAAAAGTGGAGTTTGCCAGTGGTTTGCTCTGCTGTTGGCTATTCACTGCACACATCAAACAATTCATGATTAACTGGTCAATAAAGTGACTGTTTCCTGGCCACCAGAATGGATGCAGGGCTCTTTGGTATTTTGCTATCCCTGAGTGACCTTGATGGATTTTCTAAAGAATGTCAACTCAAAAGTGTTTTAAAGATGACTAATCTGTCATTAAAACCTAAACCTTTAATGATTGAGATCTCTTCGGTGTATTGAAGTACTGGGTGGTCAGGAGAATAATCTGACCATCTCTTCTGGCAATACTCTTTTTTTATTTTGATGCATTGGACGTTCTGTTGTGCTTGCTTAATCTCTTCTAATCACTCTTCTTACTGGCTGGTAAGTGTTTGGTAATGAGTGAAGTATATACTTCAATTTCTTAAAATTTAAATCTTCCAGTTTGACACCTTCCACTGATTCTTGATAATGCACCTGCTGTTGTCTAGTACTTCCCTTGAATGTACTCCGTAACTGAATTGTATCATGAATCTCCATCTAAAACATTGCAAAAATGCTACCTAGAATTCAATTTCCTTTGTTAAGCAGAGTAACTAAAGGTTTATGGTTGGTTTCAATTTTAAACCTTAATCCCATGACGTAATCAGAGAACTTCTCGCATGCCCATGTAACTGCTAATGGTTGCATACCTTTTCTCATAATAATCTTTGTCCATCTTTTTGAACTTAAAACAGCACTGTGCCCAAATCTGTAGATGATGTGTCCACTGCTACAATTGTCAATTCTGGATCGTAGTGAGTTAGAATTTCTGGTGGAATTAGATTTTTAATCTTGTCAAAAGTATTTTGCTCGTCCATGTTCCAGGACCACTTGACCTTGTCTCAACAGCTGTTGTAACATTTCATTGACTTCTGCCAAGTTTGGTAGGAACTTGACTACTTAGCTGATCATACCAAGGAACCTTTGTAATTCTGTGTTTCTAGACTGGGAATTCTCTAATCACCTTGGTTTTCGGTATGTTGGCTGTAATTCCTGAAGCTTGCATGATGTGCCCTAGGAATTTTATCACTAGTTTTGCAAATTCACATTTGTCATTTAATGTCAAACCTACTTTATGTAGAGCATTGAGGACTGCTCTTGCTCGACGGTCAGGTTCTTTCCTCAGTGTACAAGAATGTCATCCATGTAGCATATTACTCCTTCCATGTCTTCCAGGATCTGAGACATTGTTCTTTGGAATATCTTGGGTGCAGAAGCAATTCCAAATGGTAACCTGTTAAAACAATAATGAGCAAATGGAGTGATAGTTAACTACCTGAATTCTTGGTCCAGGGGCACCTGCCAAAAGCCACTGTTGGCATTGAAATTTGTGAAACGTGGTGTTTGCTAATTTAATGAGACTTTCATCCACTGATGCCATAGTGTAGATCTCACACTCGGCTGACTTGTTTAATTGAGTCAAGTCCACAGAGATTCTAATTGAACCATTAGACTTTGCTACTGTGACCATTCTAGAACACCACTTCGGTATGGTTACTGGAGCAATGACCCCTTGTTCCCCTTGTTCTAACATGTTCAATCTCGCTCTTGACTTTGCCCAAGAGTGGGTGAAGAACCTTCCCTGTTGTGAAGAGACATATAGGTTTAGCATCCGTTGTTAGGTTTACATGATATTCTGTGTTCAGCTTTTCTAAACCTGAAAACAGGGATGAAAATTAATTTCTAAATACATTACTGAATCGTTCCGTTCATGTCTTGTCAATTACATTAAGGTTAAGAGAAACAGGTGACGGGTATTAATTGTCTTTGAACACATAAATGGGGGATAGCTGGGTCACTTGGTTTTGTGGGAGGAGAGCTGAGACTGAACAAGTCAATAAAATCTCTCTCAGAAAAAAAGCTGTGTCTTAGTTTTAGGTTCACCAACAGGCTTGGATCTTATTAACATGCTCATCAGCAATTTCATCAACCGTGCAAATATGCTTCAACTGCAAGCATGCTTTTCAGCGCAATAATGATGACTCCTGGTTCTGCACAACATAGAGGTTTTCCACCATGTCATGCCAAGAAGGCATGAAGAAAAAAATCTAAAAGAAATTTGTTTCTCTTCTGTATTCTCTGGTTTAAATTCTTTTTTTAATTGACAATTGCTAGGCTGATAAAATGGCTGCAGCTAGTCACATGCTGGCACTTGTGTAAAATTCTGTGCAGTTCTAATGGACAAAGGTGAACTCATCAACTTCCTGGAATGTGATTTGTACTGTACGAACATTCCAGCCAAACCTTCACAAAGGACTAGTAGATATGACTTCTGACCAAGTCAGCACTGGACAAAGGCAGAGACTCCTCTCCAGTATTGTGCTGGTGGTTCTGCTCAAAATACAATAAGTTTTAATGAGCAGGCCTTAAAGTACATTGTTAGCTGAAAGGCTGAACCCAAAACCACCCTGTCACATGACTGAGACTTGAGCTGTTTGAACTATTTTAATTATATAGCTTTTGGATTCCATCTTCAGTGCTGTTTAACTTTAGAAGAGATAACAGGACTCCAGGCTATAGCAACCTGCCTCTGCATCTCTCTCAGTCTGGCCTCCAGAAAGAATCCTGCATTTCGCCTACAAAGTGAACTAATATTTTCACCTGCCTCGCCCTTCAGCTGAGCTCGGTAGGAAAAGGCCAGACAAAGCCAACTGAGAGAACCTTCCTTGGACGGTGACTTGCTGGACTTTGGACTCACATGAAATAATTCTTATTTTGTGTGTGGTCTTGTTCTGTATCTCCTCCTTTCCTTATCCTTCTTTTATTGTGACTCCTGACTTCCCAAAGCCTGTCCACTATCTACAAGACACAAGTCAGGAGTGTGATAGAATACTCTCCATTTGCCTGCATGAGTGCAGCTCCAACAACACTCAAAGCTTAACACCATCTGGGACACAGCAACCTGCTTTATCGGCACCCCTTCCACAAACATTCATTCCCTCCACCGCCAACGAACATTTGCAGCAGTGTGTACCATCTGGAGGACAAAGGCAGCAAATACATGGGAAGACCACCACCTGGAAGTTCCCCTCCTGACTTGGAAATATTTGCCATTCCTTTGCTGTCGCTGGATGAAAATCCTGGAAACCCCCACCGCAATAGTGCTATAGGTGTACCTATGCCACAGGGATTACAGTGGTTCGAGAAGGCAGCCCACCACCACCTTAAGGGCAATTGGGGATGGGCAATAAATGCTAGCGATGCCCCACATCTCATGAATGCGCTTTTTTAAAAAAAAATGTACTGGGGTTACATAGCAGCACACCCCATGTTTTGTGTGTAAAATAAATAAATCCTCTGAATCTTGAGTTTGCTGTGGGGTTCTGAATAGAGGATTGGATCACTCTAAAACTGAGGGGTTGGGGAAAATCAGTCACCACATATTAAAGGAGGAAATCAAAAATGCCTTTCTGTTTACGTACGGGTAGTGAGGGGAGAAATTGGTGTTATTTAACTTAAACCCCTTCCTGACCTGTAACTTGATATTTTTAAGCCGCTTTACTTCATATACTAGCACAAATGTTCAGTATTATCTAGCTTGAAATCTGTGGGGTGACCATCAACTTCTAATTTGACACTCCAATAATTATTTTCTGTTTTGTTAACTTGTAGGAAAGTTATTTGCTTTTCAATGACTCTTCCACTTCTTGGATTCGACTTGGCCGTGGTACTTTCTTTCTTCCTGTGAGCTACTTGTATTTTAGATCAGCAGTTTTAAAATCTCCTATATTTCCACAGTTGTGGCACCCTGCTCCCCTGCTGGGCATTTTTCCCACTTGTGCAGGGTTTTCCTGCCATAATTTCAAGAAGGTGGTTGGTGTGCTTTTCGTCACTTTTTTGCTTCAATGCACTTTGTCTTTTCTGTTTGACATAAGAGACATCACTTTTTCCATGAACAGCCACTCTGTTTTGTTGCGCTATCTGTACTGCCTTTGAGAAAGTCAGTCTTCCCACATTTGCAAAAGATCTGATCTTAGATAAAACCCTAACAACTATGTGATCGCGTTTAAATTAACCTCCTCAGGATCCCATATTCTCAATTTTCTGCTAGCCTGTGCAAGTCATTTATGAATGAATGAATCCATGCATTCACCCAGTTTTTGTTTTCACATTATTAAATTTTGCTAGTGTTTGTTAAATATTTTCAAACACTGAAGTATACATTGAATGCCTGGAGGATTTCATCGTATTTGCTTGAAGCTTCATTGACTATGTCTCATTATTGCGTCATCTGAAATAGCCCCAACTGCATCCTTTTGTTCCTTCTTAGCAAACCTGAAGCTGTATTGCAGAATCTCTTCCTCCAATTATCTGTGTTGAGCCTGTTGCAAGACCTCAGTGCTTTGGAAAGGTTCTGGGAGTGGTAGTGTAGACTCTATGCTTGTCCTAAGCTCTGGATCTTTCTGCTTCTACTTCAGTAGTTTGGCTTGTAGATTGTGTTCTGTACTTACTGCTGTCTGAACTCCGGGTCGGTGTGCCTGCTTGCATCTGCTGAACCCATGATGCTCCGTTCTGAGTCTTCAATCTTTTTTTTTCTTCCTCTTGTCCTTTTTCCAAGGATTTGTCAGTCTTTCCAGTCTGCAGTCTTCACTTGGAGTTTTTCTGGGTCTTTTATGCCCTGTCCACTGCCACCAAGTTTTGTCTTGCATTTAGGATCCAGATGGGGTTTCTTTAAAGTTTGCCTGTGACCCTAAGAATGCTACCTTAGACTATTTATGAAAAAAATTCTTGTGTATAGATCTGTAAATAAATATCTCTGTATTCAAAACAAGGTTGTACTTCTGCTTCCCACCAGATACGTTACTCAATCATGTAGCTACAATGCAATGTCACATCAGTATTGGGTGCTTTGATAGCCCCTTACTCTACATTAAACACAGTACCAAGATAGCAAGTGGCCTGGTTCAACCTCTGAGAGGGATGGAGGCTGTGATGAGGACTGAAATCATTGCTTTTGGCCTACCCAATATTTAGCTAGAGGAAACTTTTTTTTGCTCATCCAATACTGGATATCACCCAAACTGTGGACAAGTCAGTGGAAAGGTGGAGTCAGGTGGTGTTGAGGTAGAGCTGGGTAATTTCATGTCACATGTGGAACCTGATGTGTTCATGGATGATGTTGCTGGGTATGGTGCAGGGGGCACGATTAAGGATAGATCCTTGGGGGACTCCAGAGGTAATAATGTGGGTTCTAGAAGACTAGCTTTTGTAGTTGTTCAGGCAGGGGTAATTCCACGCAGCTGGATAATGCAGGAAAAACCTAGGATTAGGAGCAGGTCCTTTGGCCCTTGAGTCTGTTCCTGCATTCAGTGAGATTGTAGCTGATCTACAATGTAACTCCATGCACCTGCCTTGCCCATCTTCCTTTTGATATCAAATGTGTCATTTTCACTTGAAGTTAACAATTGATCGAGCATCAATTGCCATTTGTGGAAGAGTTCAAATCTATACCACCCTTTGTAAATAGAAAGATCTAATTTTACTCCTGAAACATCTGGCTCTACCTTTTGGACTGTGATCTTAATTCTAGACTCCCATATTGAAAATAGGGTATAGAAGGAAACAGGGTAGATGGGTTTCCCTCTATCTGTTTCCATTAATATCTTCAAAAACTTTGATCCAATCACCCTCAGCATTCTAAATTTCAGGGATTACAATTCTACTTTATCTCTCGTTACATTTTAACCATTGGTATCCAGTAATTGTTCTGGCAAATCTGTACAGCACTCCCTCCAAGGTTACTATATCCTCCCTAAAGTGTGCTACTCGGAACTGCTTGCAGTGCTACAGGTATGGCCTGATTGGGGCTTGGTATAAGAGCAGAGCCTATATGATCTATCGAGCTTGCTCCACCATTTCATATGTTCACCGCTGATCTTGGGCTTCGAATCCACTTTCTTGCTGGCTCCCCATATCCCTTGATTCCCTGAGACCAAAGATTTGTTTACCTTGGCCTTAGTATTAACAGTGGTGCATCCAAAACCCTCTGGGGTAGAGAATTCCAAAGATTCACAACCCTTTTGAGTGAAGTAATTTCTCCTCATCTCAGCCCTAAATGATCATCCCCTTGCCCTGAAACTGTGCCCCCTTGTTCTAGATTCCCCAGCCAGGGAAACAATTTTTCAGTTTCTACTCTGTCACCTCTTCAGAATCTTGAATATTTCAATATGATCACCTCTTGTTCTTCTAAACTCCAGAGAATGTAGACCCAATTTACTCAGCCTCCATCATAGGGCAACGCTCAGAATAATCTAGTGAACCTTCACTGTGCTGCCTCCAATACAAGTATATTCTTTAAATATAGAGACCAAAATTGCGTGCACTATTCCAGATGTGGTCTCATCAAAGCCCCATACAATTTTGTAGCAAGGCTTTTATTTTTGTACTTCAATTCCTTTGCAATGAAGGTCAGCATACCGTTTGCTTTCCTAATTGCTTGCTGTGCCTGCTTGCTAACGTCTGAGCAAAATTTACAAATTTTAGCGCCACCTTATCAAGTCACCTTTGGAAATTTAAGTATACTACCATAAATCATGGTGTATAAGATGGTGCCATTTTTCCAGCCTCAAATCATGATTTGGCATATAACTCCACTCCCCACCATTTTTTTTTCAGTGACAGCATGCAATACTCTCATCAGTCACCCTTAATTTTTCAATCCACAAATGTGTGTTTTACTTACCTGTACCTTATAACTGGGTGCAAGGGATCAAGCAGGCGATAAGGACTGCGTTATGAAGATGCATGAAAGTTTAAGACACGCCCACTCCTTGCACCAGATGCTGATGACATTTCATGTTGGCGGCCACTCGCCCGTTCGCTTTTATACTTGTCGTATAAGTCAACCTCCGTTTCTGTATTGGTTTTTTCAAGACTTCAAAGATTAACTTACACACTGACATCTATGGTGTGTATATATACTGTACCTACACTACTAGTTACATCCTCAAAAAAACTCTACTAATCAACAGGATTTCTCCTACGTAAAAGCACGTTGACTTGTTCTAATCATACTATGCTTAAGAACATTATTAAGACCTAATAGATTCTAGCACTTTCCCGATGACTAATTGCTAATTGACCTGCAGGTCCCTGTTTTCTCTGTCCCTCCTTGAAAATTTACGTTTGTAAACTCCCAATCTGCTGAGACCATCCCAGAATCTAGGGGAATTTTGGAAAATCATAGTCCATCCACTATCTCTGCAGCTACCTCTTTTAGAACCCCAAGATACAGACCATCAGATCCTGGGGATATGTTGGATTTTTGCCTGAGTTTCTCCAATACAGTACTACTGACCTTAATTTCCTCAATCTTTTTAGCCCCTAGGTTATCCTCTTTCTGCTATGTAACTTGTGTCTTCTACTGTGAAGATAGGTGCATAATATTTGTTTAATGTCTGTCCTTTCCTCATTCCCATAAATTTTTTTCTGTCTCTGCTTCTTTCACTCTTCCTTTTCATATATTTGTAAAAGTTCTTTGAATCTATTTTTAATATTCCTGGCTAGGTTATGCTCATTCTATTTTCCCATTTTTTTTTAAATCAACTTTTTTCGGTGGTCCTTTTTGGTTTCTCAGACACTATTTAAAATCCATGAGGAGAGAACCGGGACCATTTCAGCTGCTGAAGAAACTGAGTGGGGGAAAAAACAATGTGACATCACAGGAAGCTAGTCAATTGATTGGTCAGTAACTGCTTGGTGTAAGGGACAATGTATTAATAGCTAGCTTAGGACACCAGAGTTAAGGTAGATCCATAGATGAAAAGAATTAAAACTTTAGGTATTTTAATATTTTAAACAGATACCTGTGTATTTAAGAAACGTGTAACTCTTAGTAATAAGTGGTACTAGCATTTAATAAGCACAGTAAATTGTAATATACATAGGAATTATTCTAAGTTAATTTGATTGTTTTCTTAACTAAATAACATGTAACAATGGCAGGACAGGTGTTCCTTTGCAGCTGTGGAATGTGGGAGCTTTTGGGCGCCAAAGCGATCTAGGGCAAACATGCCTGCAGTAAGTATAAGCAGCTAGAGAATTTCTGAATCAGGATTATTGATCTGGAAGCTGAAGTGCAGACACTGCAACGTAAGGGAGGGGAAGAAATACCTGGACACTTCATTCCAGGAGACAGTCACACTTAGAATAGGGTTGTCTGTTTTGGTCTGCGGTGAGGAACAGGAGGATGTGACCATGAGTGAAGCAGGTAAAGGGATTGAGCAAACAGGAGTAGAGGAGACTCAGACTTTGCAATTATCAAATAGGTTTGAGGCTTTTATGGATGAAAGCGAGGTCTGCAGGGTGGATGAGCAGACCTGCCATGGTACATGACACCATTCAAGCAGGGGAAGCAAAAATGAATATAGTGGTAGTAGGGGACAGTATAATGAGGGGTTTGACATTGTTCTCTGCAGCAAAGAGCAAGAGTCCAGAAGGCTGTGTTGCCTGCCCAGTGCCAAGGATCGGGGCATCTGCTCAGGGCTGGGGAGGAACTTACAGTAGGAGAGGGAGAATCCAATAATCGTGGTCCATATAGGTACCAATGACATAGGTAGGACAAGGAAAGAGGTTCGACATACTCAGTATGAGGAGCTAGGCAGCAAATTAACAAGCAGAACCTCAAACGTGGTAATCTCTGGATTATTACTCTGAGTCGAGTGCAAATTTGGCATGCGGCAAATAAGATTAGAGAGATGAATACATGGTTGAAAGATAGGTGTGGGAGAAATGGGGCAGTTTGTGGGGCATTGGCATTGAGGAAAATGGGGGCTATGTTGTTGGGCACGGTCTACACCTGAATCATGCTGGGACCAGTGTTCTTGCAAACCACAGCTAGAAGTAGAGGGGGTTTTAAACTAAATAGTGGGGCAAGGGATCAAATGTGGGAAGATGCGGGATATCAAAGAGTAGAGACAAGGTAAGAGAGGAAAGTATTAATATGAGAAATGATAAACGGACCATGACAGGAAAGGACAAAGTACAAATCTCAAGAGTAAATCAACAGAAGATTAGAGGTTTCAAAGATAAAAGGACAAAGCTTAAGACTCTATATGAATGTAAGCAGCATTCAAAACAGAGCGTGAACTGATATCTCTATTTGAACTAAATAATTACGATTCAATAGCCATTGCAGAGACAATGGCATCGATTGGGATCTGAATATTTAAGTGTATGTGAGATTTAGGAAGGATAGGAAGCTAGGAAAAGATGGAGGGGTGGTTCTGTTAATTAAAGATGACATTACCACAATAGAGAGGGATGACCTAACTTCAAGAAACCAAGATGTAGAAGTGAAACCACTTCTACATCTTGGTTTCTTGAAGTTAGGTTAGGGTGAAGATGAGGAATGATAAAGGTAAGAAGTCGCTTGTGGGAGTGGTATACAGGTCCCCTAACAGCAATGCTATGTAGTAAGACTGGCTATCAAAAATGAAATAGTGGGAGCTTGTCAGAAAGGTATGGCGATTATCATGGGGGATTTTAATCCCCACACACACACTGGAAAAATCAGATGGGCAGAAGTAGCATTGATGACTAATTCATAGAATGTTATCAGGGTAATTTCTTAGATCAGCATGTTCTGGAGCCAACCAGGAAGCAGGCTACACTAGACTTGGTATTGAGCAACAAGATAGGATTAATGATCTCTTAGTGAAGGCACCTCTAGGTAACAGTGATCATAATATGATTTGAATTTTGCATTCAGTTTGAGGGAGCAAAGAGTGGGTCCAAGACTAGTATTTTAAACTTAAATAAGGGCAATTATGAGGGCATGAAAGCAGAGCTAGCTAAAGTGAACTGGTAAATGAGGTTAAGGGATCAGTCAATAGAGATGCAGTGGCAGACATTTTAAGGAGATGTTTCAGAATACACAAAATAGATGCATTTCAGAGAGGAAGAAAAATTCCAAGGGGAGGATCCACCACCTGTGGTTAACCCAAAAAAACTAAAGACAATATCAAACTTAAAGAAAAAGCATATAATTGCACAAAGATTGGACAGAATATAAAGAACAACAAAGAATAACTAAGGAGGGTAAGATTAGAGTTCAAAAGAAAGCTAGCTAGAAATATAAAGACGGATAATAAGAGTTTCTATAGATATTTAAATGAGAGTTAACAAAATGAGCGTTGGTCTATAGAAAGTCAATCTGGGGAAATTAATAATGGAAAATGAGATGGCAGATGAATTGAACAGGTATTTTGCATCAGTCTTCCCTATAATGGATACAAGTAATATCCCAGAAATAGCTGTAAATCATGAATTGAGCAGGAGGAACTAAGAAAATTAGTCACCAGGGAAGTGGTACCTAGCAAATTGTTGGCTGCAGACTGGCAAGTCCCTGGGTCCTAATGGATTTCATCCTAAGGTCATAAAAGAAGTGGCTAGTGAGATAGTTCATGTGTTGGTTTTAATTTTCCAAAATTTCCTAGATTCAGGGAAGGTTCCATTAGATTGGAAAATATCTAATATGACTCCTTTTGCTCAAAAGAGGGAGACAAAGCAGGAAACTACAAGTCAGTTAGCTTACCGTCTGTCATAGGTAAAATGTTAGAACCTATTATTAAAGACATTACAGCAGGGCACTTGGGCAAATTCAAAGTAATCAGGCAGAGTCAACATGATTTTGATGGAAATCGTGTTTAACCAATTTGTTGGAGTTCTTTGAAGAAGTAACATGGGCTGTGGATAAAGGTTAACTGGTGGTGTATTGTATTTGGATTTCCAGAAGGCATTTAATAAGGTGCCACATCAAAGGTTATGACAAATAAAAGCTTATGGTGTAGGGGCTAGCATATTGGCATGGATAAAAGATTAACTAGCTAACAGTGGGCATAAATGGGTCATTTTCTGGTTGGCAGGATCAGTTCTGAGGCCTTCACTTTTTACAATTTTTATATAAATGATTTGCATGAAGAGACCAATGGTATGGTTGCTAAATTTGCTGATGACAAAGATGGGTCGGAAAATAAGTTATGAAGAAGACATGAGTCTACAAAGGGATATAGATAGGTTAGATGAGTGGGCAAAGATCTGGCAAATAGAGTGCAACGTGGGAAAATGAGGCCCATTTTGACTGGACAAATAGTGAGAGATTGCAGAGCCCTGAGATGCAGGATTCTCATGCATGAATCGCTAAAGGTTAGTATGCAGGTACAGCAAGTAATTAGCAAAGCTAATAGAAAGTTATTGTTTATTGCAAGGGGAATTGAATACAAGAGTAGGGAGGTTATGCTTCAGCTATACATGGCATTGGTGAGGCCTCATCTGGAGTACTGTGTACAGTATTGGTCTCCTTATTTAAGGAAGGATATAAATGCATTGGAAGCAGTTCAGAGAAGGTTTACTAGATTAATACCTGGAATGGGTGGTATGTCTTATGAGGAAAGGTTAGACAGGCTGGGCTTGTATCTGCTGGAGTTTAGGTAAGTGAGAGGCGACTTGACTGAAACATATAAGGTCCTGAGGGGACTTGGTGGATGTGGAAAGGATGTTTCCTGTTGTGGAAGAATATAGAACTAGGGGTCACTTTAAGAATAAGGGGTCGCCTACTTAAGACAGATGAGGAAATTTTTTTTTTGAAGGTTGAGACTTTGGAATTCTTTTCCTCAAAAGATGATTGAAGCAGAGTCTTCGAATATTTTTAAGGCAGAGCTAGATAGATTCCTGAAAAGTACAAGGGTGAAAGGTTTTTGGGGAGGCAGGAATGTGGAGTTGAGGTTAAAATTAGATCCACCATGATCTTGAATGGTGAAGCAGGCTCGAGGGGCCAAGTGGCCCACTTTAGCTCCTAATTTGCATGTTCGTATTAGTATTTGCAACATTAAAAGCTTCTCATTTTTAAAGTTAACCACCTTAGTAAGCCATGGATGGATTGATCTTGCTGAGGTTTTGTATTTCAATGAATGTATTTTTGTGAATATTTTGATTTTGCTGCTTTAACTGTAGCATAACTTCTATCTCCTTGTATTCTACTCCTTTTAAATATAAAAACCAGCATTCCATTAGCCTTTTTGATTATTTTCTGTACCTGTACACTTTAATCTGTGCACCTGTACCTCCAAGTCTCTTTGGGCCGCCCCTGTTTCTAGCTTTTCCTCATTTAGGAATTTTTTTTTTTGTCAAAAGTGGATGATGTGGCATTTTCGTACATCACAATCCATTTGCCAGTTTTGTCCATTTGCTTAACTCCTTTTTCCTTTTTTCCTTTCCTTTCCCTTTCTCCCTTCTTTCCTCCCTTTCCTCCCTCTACATTGCTTACAACGTTGTCTATCTTTGTGCTATCAGCAAACCTGGATATGTGCCTGTGTATACTATTATTAAATGTGGCTAATAGTTATACACAAGATAAGGGCTCAAGTTTGGGGCTAATACAGTATATTAGCATGGATAGAGGATTGGCTAAAGGATAGAAAGCAGTAGGAATATATGAGCTAATTTCAAGTTGGCAGGTTCTTACTAGTGCATAACTGTAGCGCTGGGGCCTTGGCTATTTACAATGTATACAAAAAAGAATATATTTTAAGTGATGAAAAACTTAATTGGTATTCAGAGGAATTTGTGTGTCCTTTTACACAAAACGCAAAATGGCAATGAGCAAATAGGAAGGCAAATGTTACGTTGGCTTTTATTGCAAGCAGGTTGGAATACAGGTATCCATCATTTAGTATTAATGTTGTCCTAAAGGCTTGCTAAACTAATAGTACTTAAGAAAAAATGTAATGAGGTGGGGGGGTGTTATGTTCCCAACCAAAAATTTTTTTCAATCAAAAACCTATTAGCTGCCTGGAACCTAACTGACCCAAAAATCCACTTGCTAACTCTTAAGTTGCCATATGCTTGCCACCCCTGTTGATCCTCTGCTAGAGGGAGGTGGTGAGCAAAGCAGTGGGGTATGTTTTTAAAGAAAATGTGTGGCTCCAATATAGTTCTTGGCACATGAGCAGTAACTGCTAAAACTGAAATGGAGGCAATGCTATTTTGGGAACTTCCCTAATTTACAAACCATGCTAAAATAAAAATGTCCTAATAGAGCTTTATACGGTGAATACCTGTACAAGAGTAAGGAAATGTGATGCAATTGTACAGGGCTTTGCTAGAACAATACCTGGAGTAGTGTGTACAGTAATTTTGGTCTCCAATTTCAAGGAAGAATATGCTTGTATAATAAAGGTTTACCTCATTAATCTCTGGGATGAGAAGGCTGCCCTATGAGGTGAGATTGGAGAGTATAGGCCCATTCTACTTGTTTAGGATGAGGCCATCTTATTGAAACTCAAGATTCTAAGGTGGGTCAACAGGGTAAATGCTGAGTGGCTGTTTCCCTGGCGGGATAGTCTCAGGGCAAGGGGTTGACCATTTGGGACTGGTGAACAATTTCTTCACAAGGAGAGTTGTGAATCTTTGGAACCCTATACTGCAGAAGGCTGTGGGTGCTTATTCAATGGGCATATTCAAGGCTGATTTTTCGGCTCTTTTTTAATAAAAAATAATCGGAAGATATGAGAATCCACTGGGAAAGTGGATCAGTCATGATATTGAATGGTGGAGCAGGCCTGTTACAACTTTATGTAATTATGTACTTATGTAACAAGATCAGCTAATATGGGGGTGGGACGTGCAGGGTGTCAGTTTGTTGGAAATGGGGTTAAGAGAGCAAGACCTGGGTCTCTTGGACAAATTGAGCTTAGATGGCATGGAAGGAGATAGAGAAACGAAAAAGATATAAGGCTGGGGCATGTTTGGCCCAGTGGACTAGGGAAATGGAAGGAAGTGGGAAAGGCAGCTGAATGGATGGTTTCAATCTTAATGATGTTCAAGAGCTCCTTGCACCTGTTGTAGGTGGCAGGGGAGAGCGGTTTGTTGTAAAGAAAAGCCAGAAGTTGTCTTTTCATTTTGGGATATCCTTGCAGTTGAGCAAGATCTACTGGTTTTTTTTGTGGTCCAATCAGTTGATGAAGCAACCCACCTAAGATGAAAATCATATAACACTGTTACATTTCAATAAAGTACTAACTGGGCTCCATGTTTAACCCCAGTCTGTAAATTGTACATATCTTGGTTCCAGATCTTTAACAGACAGTAGATATTGCTTTTAGCATGCTTCTTGACCAACCCCACATGCTTCAGAGATAGGATAAGTGCCATGTTTGAGGGCATTTGTGGTGCAACAACAAACTTGTATCTAGTATATGAAATGTCCCAAGACCTTGCGTAGGAACAGGAGAAATAGAATACTGAGATAGGAAAGAGTTTTTGCCAGGGCTGGGTGATTGAATACTTCAAGGAAGATAAGGAGGAGGGAATAGAGGGATCTTGAGAGCAATTTCCAGAAATCGAAGCCAAGGTGATTAAAACCTCTGTTGCTAATGGTTGAAAGGAAGAAGGGTTGGATGCATAGGACACGGTTAGAAAATGTAAGTTTGTGGCAGAAGAATGCTGGGAGAATTTTACAGTCACAGTAGAATGAGGGCACAAAGGGATTTGAAGATGACGATTTAAGATTAAGTGCACTGGATGACACGAAGGAAGTGTGTGGCAGTGTTGGATCTTTTGCTCTCAACTCCTTGAATATATTGCTACTATCCAGCTTTAATTCCTTTTGCATCTCTTCAGTTTCTGCCATGGTGAAAATAACCAGCAGATGCACAAATCCATCTTGATTTCTAATCACTGCAGTCTTTCCCTTTTTTCTCCTCTTTCTGCCTCTTAATGTCATTAGTTCACCGCTGGCAGTGCCCTTTCTTGTGTTCCTGTCAAAACTAGCCAGCACTTTTTATTTCAATAGTTTCTTCTCTTGCTCCATAAACATGATCACCTGAGGTGTACCGAAGACTCGATCTTTGACTTCCTTTTCCTTGTTGCCAAAGGGCAGCATGGAAACACAATTCATTGGCATGGAATCAGATTTTATACATATTTTGATACTGCTCAGCGAAATGAGTGAAAGTCGCCATAGTGCCAGAGGAAAATAGGCTGTGCACTCATTGCAGCAGACGACTGGTGGTGAGTTTAACATGGGGGTCACCTACACCTCTGGTGAGGGGAGAGGTCGAGAAGGCAGGGCCTTCATGGATGATTTCAGTCGGTACGGGAATTGAACTCACGCTGTTAGCATCGCTCTGCGTCACAAACCAGCCATCCAGCCAACTGTGTGAGTATCACCACTGCCACTACCCTTGACCACATGAAAGCTATTGTACTGTTCAACCACTTGTGACGAGCAAGAGCTTTTTCAACTTAATATGGTAAAGATATTATGTTGGATGAAGCAGTCCTATACAGCCGCCACCCAAAAGCTCCTAGGCCGAGATGATGATTCAGTTTCCTCTCTGCAGCTCTGAAGCCATTGGGCATAATTTCTGCCCTGTTTAACTTAAGAGCCAAGTTCCTGTCCCAGATCATATCCATAGCATTTCAACGTTACTAGAACTGTCAGTATCTGACCTCTCATAACTCAGTAACGTTCAGCATTATTGTGGTCCTCTTGTGTTCCACTCATTTAAAAAAAAAATATATATATATATATATATAGTGACCATAACTCTTCTGCCTGCATTCCATCTCTCAAAAGCCCACCCTTCCCTTATTTCCTGACATGCCAACCCCTGGCTCCCTGATGAAGGATGTCAAATTCAAAATTTTTGTCCAATATACACCTCTCTCCATGCCCTGTTCATGTTTACTCTAAAAATGTTCATAACTACAGAGCTAGTGAATTGTGAAAGTAAATGAAAATAAAGTGAGCAGGCAGAGCAATGGCAGGTGCATTTTTGATGTGAAATTAAAGGATCAGGATACAGTCTAAATGGAGGAAGAGCAAAAAAATAATTGAACAAAATACTCAGTGGGCCTTGGATATAAAATTTATTGAAGTCTGACTCAGTTACACAAAGACTAGCTTCATAATATGGATAGTAATAAATAAATGCATGCAAGTACCACTGCAGCTGAGAGTTCTTGAGGATATACCAATTTATAACTGGATTCAGTGATTCATGAGGATACTACCTGGGATGAAGGGGAGATTCAACTTTTTTTCATCCCAATTTAATGTCACTTCCAGAGAGTATGACTTAAGGGGTGAGCTTGAAGTGTTTTTAAAATAAAAGGAATTCACAGGTGGAATTCAGAATATAGGGCTGTAATAACATTCAAACTAAGAATAAACATCAATAGATTTTTTTTTTCCAAAGGGTTACAAGCAGGTGGAATGACAGATACAAAATGGTTCAAATGACAATTAAAAGATGACCAAGAAAGTTTTGGACAATAGAATCTTTTTTAAAAAGTGCCAAGACCAAGGAAAATGGCAGAGTTAGACTCTGGGTCCATGGGTGTATAAGGTCTCAAGATGCTATTTCAAAGGAGAGTTTTCCAATATTTATCCATCAGCTAGCATCTAAACAAATTACCTCGTCATTATCCTATTGCTGTTTGGGATTTTACTGTGTGCAGATTGACTGCCACATTTCCTACATCAAAACAGTAACTCTTCTTCAATAGGATTTAAGTGCTTTGGAATGTCTGAAGCTGTGAAAGGCACTATATAACTGCAAGTCTTTTCAATAGTTTAAGTTCTCAGATTTGATTCCTGGTCTATGTCTGGATGGCAGGTACACTACAATTGACTTAATTACACTTTTTGGTGGGGGGGGGGGGGGGGGTGCGTGGAGGAGAAAATTCACTTAAAAATCATGAGTACAGTGCAGATGGAGGCCGTTCTGCCCATTGAGTCTGCACTGGCTCTTGGAGCATTCTACCTAGCCCCACTCCCCTGCCTTCTCCCCGTAACCTTCAGGCTATGGTTCCTGTTTGCAGTCGCTTGGCCTCTTCTGGAAATATTTAGAGAATATTATTTGGCTTGGTCGTTGTGTCCTCCTGTAGCTATTTCCTCCAAAGCTGAATAGCCTGCCACTATTTTCTACAAAAATAAGATACTGCAGATGGTGGAAATGCTCAGCAGGTCTGGCAGCATTTGTGGAGAGAGAACATTAATTCTCTTTGTCTCTGTCTGTCTCTCTCTCTCCTTTTTCTCTTTTCCCCTTGCCCCCTTTTCTCTCTCTCTCTCTCTCCCCCCCACTACAGATGCTGCCTGACCTGCTGAGCATTTCCAGCATTTTCTGTTTTTATAACACATGCTACACTCAGCAGGAATAGGAATGCACCCTGCAAAAGTTGTTCCCTTTGGGAGTGGAATGTCAATAATTAACAAAGGTATGCAGAGTAAAGTGATATTGTGATAAATTTTTCTTCTCGTCCTTTTCTTCTTAGTCCATGAACTTAAGAAATTCACTTGATAGTTTGATATAAAGTAACAATTACCTGTAGCTCCCAAATTAAAGTGAAATATACAGTTTCCAATACTTGGATGTCTAATTTTAAATAATTCCTTTTTCATTTCCACAAGTCATTGACAAAGTTGCCACTTAAAGTGCATTAAGAGCTCTGAATTTCAAACAAATGATTGTTTACTCAATAGTTTACTGTTTCTTTAAATATTACAAATCAGTGTTAAATGTGATTGACTAATATTTCAATTTATCCACTTAATGTTCAGTTTCCCATCTCTATCTCTTCTCCTGGTTATGAATCCTCAATCAACCGATTCAATCACCTCAATTCTCCTTGAACAGCTGTGATTTCCTTCTCTCCTGAGAAAGCTCTAGATCTTCACATATTTTGTTTCTGTTGCCAATTCTTCCTCTACAATCCAAATCCTTGTTCTTTCAGGCTTGTAGTAAGGATATTGGCTGCCAGGTATCATGAGACCATTGTTGGACTTGTACAGTGCTATGAGGTACAAGTGCATGGCAAGCATTAGGATATTCCCTTCTGCACATGCCTAATCTACGGGCTCAAGCATCACTTGTTATATAGCAGCCATAGCGTTTCCCATTAAACTGTCCACTTCTACTAAACAAAATTGCATTGGCGCCAATACTACCCCAATAAATTGCAAGGACCATAATAACTTTAAACTATTCTTCACAAAGTTAACTGAAGGGACATTATAGTGAAGAATTACTGCACTTAAGCTAGTTATTTCTGTATGAATTGAAAATATTTTTCAGTGACTTTAATGCAGAGCCTGAGTTGATGCCAAAAACACCTTCAGAGAGAAAACGGCTCAGGAGACGCCCATCTGTAACCCAGGATCCAAATAAGAGGTAAGGGTATGAATTCTGTTTAAGTTGCAAGACAAGTGGCATCAAGCACATCCAAACAATTTCATTAGCCAGATTTAAGCGATCCAATTCTTCGTAGCAATTTCTTTTTTTCCTGTGCTGTTGTCTACCAATGTTATACTGAACAGTCATCTAGGAGATGTTAATGGTTTGAGATGACTAATTTAGCAAACCTAAAATGACTGCATGCAAGTGTAAACTCTTTACAGAAGAAATTAGTCCAACTGCGGTAATGACTCATAGGTGTGAATGAGTTGCTCTGCTTTCCTTGTGTGGGATAAATGGTGTATTTTGTTTATACTGGGAAGCTTGGAGATGGAATAGAAAGGAGAAAGTGTAGCAGAAGAAAATGCACAAAACCTGATCCTGCATCAATTATTTTAAGATGGAGATGGGAAGGGTGGAAGGAAAGGAATGAGTTTCTTATAGTTTCTTTTTAAAGTATGTGTGATTTGGAAGAATTAAGCGCCTGTCCCGTTCAACTAAGTGCTTCTTTTGGCTCACAGCTAATAGAAAAGCTTCTTCAGTTCTTGTTGACTCACTTGATAAAAATAATGTGAAGCTTAGCCATACAGTTTGAAAATGATTTAATTGCTAGTCTCTGGTCACCTAATTGACCAACCAGGGTGGCATTACATGTGCTGTTGCTAGCTTTAATGGCCCAGGACCTATTGGGTGGAAGAAAGAACAGTGGTTCTCCGTGTGGTCTGCACTGGTCCTCCAGGGTGATCTTGAAGTCACTGACATGTAATGCCATGGCTGAGTCTATACAAGAGAGGCCAGAATCCTCAACCCCGCCAAGTCCCTGATGCCTCTCAACCAGGCCAACTCCTATATGCATGGTATGAATCATCATCAAGCATGTGACAACAATGTAATTTTATAAGCAAATTTTGTTAATATTGATTTTGTTTGATTTAACATGGATGTAAGATAAGTATCAGTTTCTCAGAAGATTGTGATTTTAAGTGTTTCAAATAAATGTCTTCCCTTTTTATTAATCTGAAAAACCAAAATGTATTTCTGGAATGAGTTGATAATTTACGTAAATCAATGCACATAAATTTATTACATTTAATAACAAAGTGCAATATTTATGGTTCCCCTAAGTTCCCATTAATTCTTGCGTTTTTTTTTGTAGCGGCAAACAAACAGATGGGTTAGGTGGGCCGCTTTTGCCTCACTTCAGTGGTCTGTGGACAATAAGTTTGAGATCCATTCCTTTAGAAAAGGATCAGAGAAAATTGGGAGGCAGAAAATCTTTAATTCTGATTAAACAAAATATAATGACACATGGCATGGATAAATCCAGATAAAAGGCTGTGTTTTAGTTGTAATTCGTATGAATTTTACTGTGCTCATTTGAATAGAGAAATTCATAAATTCATTTGCCAGCTGTTTGATATTTCGGTTTTTAAAATTTCATTTCCAGGTTTTCTAGAAGCAGAAAAAGTTTAAGGCGTTCATCAATTCAGCGGCCAAAGCACTCAAATAGAATATTTGTGGAAGATAACAGTGACTGCAATAAAATAGTTGAGCAGGCCCATCCTGTTCGTCTGACACGATTAGCATCACGTGCAGTAGCAGCGACTGCCAGTCTAGAAACTGAAAAGAACAATGTATGCCCTATTGTCCCAGTTAATCGTAGAGTTCCATTGGTTGAACTGTCACTGAATGACTGCAAGAGTGCAGAGTTACAAAAGAGTCATGTGGCCAACTTAGCCCAAACTCTGCTGACTTTTGAAGATGTGAACTTGCTTCAAAAAGCAGTTGAAGTAAACCCGCCTCCTCCAAGTGGACCTATTTTGGAAACGTTGACTCCTGCTGCCTCTGCAGTGAACACCATCAGTACAAATCATGAAGCAACAAAGCTGAAAACAGATGTTACTAAAGAAAATGCAGTTTGTGGAGAGGCTGGCTCGACTAACTGTCAGCTGAGCAATGCACCATCTGCAGGTGGGGGTTGCATCCCTGGGGAAGATGAAAATAAGCCTGTTCGTAACGGTACTAACTGTAGTTCAGTACGGAAAAGTATTGCCAGTCGCAGGTCCAGCTGTGTCAGGTTGATGGATAAATATTCATTGAATGTTCAAAGGGCTGCCATGGTGCAGGAATCCACCAGAAAATCATTGCGTAAATCTATTGCCAGGAGAAAAAATATTCTGGAGACCTCTGCTTCCAGTTGTAAGTATAATTGTCTAAGGAAAATTCACAGCTACGTGTTGCATTCTGCATGCAGAATAATAACTACAATGCCCCCTCTCATAGATGGTGGACCTATAATGCAGTAAAATGTTAGAGGGGTTACAAAGAGAGGCTACGTCGTTAATTCCAGAATCTAAAGGAATGATGTATGGAGAAAGACTTAATACCTTGGATTTTTCCTCCGTTTAAAAAGGAAAGCCTGAGGGTATATGACCAAAATGTTAAAAATGATGAGCAATTTGGTCAAATTGAATCTCTGTACAAAATTTAGGGCAACGAGAAAAAAAGGAAATGTGGAGGGTGGGCTGGTGGGAAGAAAAAATTAACCAAAAGGGTGGTAAGTTTCTGAAATAGAACGGAATCTTCCACTCCCACCAGCAGTGGGAATTGTGGCAGGCGAAGGTGGAACGTGGCGGGAGGCCAAAAATCGGTTTCCCGATTATTGAGAAATCAGTTTGCAATCTTCCTCACCTGACTTTGTGAGTCGCTGGTCAATGTCGGGAACCCATCTTGCATCTCATGAACGCTCATGGGAATCTTCTGGCCCCATTAAAATATGCCAGCCCACCAGCAAGAATTTACACCATCCTGGTACCCTGACTTTACAAATGTGGTGAGCCCTCAGCAAGACAGACTTTCATTATTCACTAGCCAGTCAACACTGCCAGCACCATTGCTGATGACCGCAAGAGATGGTGTGCACAGAAGAGGGGTTGGGTGCTGGTGTTGGAAGAGATGGGAAGAGGGGGGTGGGGGCTGCAAGGTGATGATGTGTGGGGAGGGCTGCAAGGAGTTTCATAAGGTGTGGTCAGTCGAGTCGATGCTGGAATCCTGGGGGGAGAACAGAGTGCTGGTGGTAGGAAGGAAGTCACTGAGGGGGATTTGGGATGTGATAGGATGGAAGGATCAGGGTGTGGGTATGGCAGGTGTTGTTCTCATCAGAAGGCCATTGATGGGGACAAGAATGGTGGCACGAATAATGGGAGAGGGCAGGATCAGTGTGGGCATGGGCATCTTGACTGGTGTGAGCTCGGAGGGAAGGCAGGTCAAGGTCAACAGTTATAAGGTCCAGGATGATAGGGGGAGGTTAAAGGGTGACAGAGGTGAGAGAGGTCGACATATGGGGGGGCTCAACAGTGATGGGGGGGGGGGGGGGATGTTGGTGGGTGACGGGAGGAGGGTAAAAGGTGGTGGAGACGGACTGAAAAGTTACACGCACCATCTTAGTATAAAGGCAGCAGGGCAACGCCCTCGATGTCTAACAGCAGAACATCGAGGTAGGAAGAGGGTTTTCTCGGGAAGGTGGAGCTGGTCAGCCCAACTGGACAACTAAGGTCTACCTTGATGATTATGAGGCCACTGTTCTTTTGAAATCCTCCCTGTATGGTGAAACCCACATGGCAGCTGGTTCAGAGGGTTCTCGTAGCAGGATCCCAGCAAGGTGTAGAGCTGCCCTTCAAACTGAGCCATTTGGGATCACCTCCAGTCGTAGTTAGGGATTGAAGGAGAGAGGGAGGTGGATGCCTACAAGGGGCATGCAGGTGAATGGCAGCCAACTTGTGATTGCAAACCTCCTGGAGGAATGGTCATGCCTGACAAGGGCTCATGTGATTAGTCTTTCTATTATGACTAGGCAAAGTTCTCACTAATAGTCTTGAGGACAATGGAGGCAAGCAGAATAGTGCGAAAGAGGTTTCTCGCACATGGCTGTCATCACCTTTGGCAAAGAGCGATGACTCCATGTGCAGGCATGCATTAAGGAGCAGGACACCCATCCTTGGTCCTCCAGGATGCCCTTCACCTGTAAGGGATGGACTGTACACTAACATTAAAGCAACTAGCAGCAAGAATGAATCCAGGAAACTTCCAAACAGTGCAAGTTAACATATTTGCAAGTGCCCAAACTAATAATTGTACGTCCATGCCACCAGTGTACATTCAGAACTTAATCTTTTTAGCCCTACTGCTATGTCTAGGTGCATCCCCGACTTCGGCAACAGAGGTGCAGGGAGCCTGCTGACTACTGTGCCCTCTTGTCTGTGATGACTTTGGCAGGCTTCCTCTGGAGGTCCAAGGCCTTAAGGGCCATGGCCAGCTTTGGGTCTCCTGTTCAGGAGCAGGTGCACCCTTTTCAGCCTGAGCAGCTGGAGCTGATCGTGTCACAGGCAGGGGAGATTGAGAATGCCTGCACACCCTTGGAGTGTCCTGGCTGGATGTCCCTGTGGTCTCTAGCTTACGCTCCTCCTCCCTTTGGGTGCCTGAGGGCTGTTCCCTGACTCCTTGAGAAGAGGCACCTGGAGGGAGATTGAAGTGCCCCATACCCCCTCACACACAGCCGCTGTTGAATGCAGCCATGGCTACGGCAATGGTGTGCAGGTCTGAGCACATATCTGGCAGAAACTCCTGGACCTGGGCCTCCATCCTCCCCTTGGAGACCTCCATACACTCACATGCTGGAACCACAGCATCAGAGCATGTGGACACACTCCTGTCACTGAAGGCTTCTGACTAATGTAGCTGTGTGTCTCTCTCAATCTCCAGCAGGTGCATGGGGGCAGCAGCACCTGTAAGTTTCCCTCCATTACACTCCATTGCTGACCCCTCACTGTGGCTGGGTCAAAATTTTGAAGTTGCCTCCCTAACAGCAAGCATTTGGACTGTTGTGCTTTTCGAAGGTATTTAGGGATGGGCAACAAAAATGCTGGCCTAAACAGTAATGTCCATGTCCCGTAACAGAAACACAAAATTAGTGGTGATATGAGTTTGGAGTGAGCAGAAGATTCACTTACCCTAGCAAAGCAGATTAGATCATTGACCCGTTTCCTGCACTGCAAGATGGTCCTCTGGATCCCACAGGTGCTGACCTTCCTGGCAACCTCTTCCAGGCCACTGTGATCATTCGGGTGGCCCTTCTACTGCTGTCCTTTGAACAGGACGTCCTGCCTTTCCTCGATGGCCTGGAGGCGATGCTCCAGGGAGGCATCACTAAATCATGAGGCTAAAGGTTGCTGCCTTCTGCTCATCTTTATTTCAGGGTCCTGGTGCCATTATTGAAGGGCTGTCTGGGTGCCTTTTAAATGTGATGCCTGGACATTACGGTGGGGTAGCTGACTTCCTGCTTGCCCCACCATGAGACTCTGAACCGCACACGTGCATAAATAATGAGGTAGGGAGCGTACAATTGCATATAATAGCCTGCTTGATTCAACAGCGGAAATCACTCCCACTACAAGACTTAGTCCAGGAGCAAAAAATTCCACCCAGACTGTGGAGCATGAAATCTTATTGCATTGTCAACAAATGGAATTTAGGATTATTAGAAAAATACCAAAGAAATATTGTGGATATATGTAATATTTTAATTGATTTTGTGTTGTATGTTTGTTGCCTCTGCTGCTTTGACTGGCAGTTCTTGGATAGTGTAATTTGGCCTTTTCTTTTTCTCTGGCCTCACTTCAGATTTTGGAACAAAACCTGCACTTCTGTTAGAAGCTCGTGCTTTCTCTTCTCTAAACAGTTGTGGATGGGTTTGCTGTAATTCAGTGGAAGTTATGTGGCAAGGACTAACAAAGTATATTTCAAGAGATCATGACATAAAATAATTAATTTGGGATGATGAAAATATACAAGGTGAGGGATAATTGAAAGTGAGAAAACAAATCCAAATAGTAATAGGAAATGCATACCCCTTAATGTCATGTTGCAGTGGTGACTTAAGCTTGATTTTTGTATTCCCCATCATTCCCTCCCTGCACAATGCATCTTAATTTCAACATATTTGAATCCAGGACTGCTTTTCCTATTCTCTTGATGAGGGTGTCTTGTATATGAAATACTTTTTACAAACTTTGCAGTATTGTATTGCCAGACTAACTCGGCAGACTTATTTTAACTGACTTCTTGAATCCTGACATGAATCTTGATCCAATTGATTGAATTCTTTAATCTTGCAAGTTTTGTGTTCAACGCCAGTATTATTTTCAGTTTTGCATATAAATGTCATGCTTCATTAATGTTCATGTGTTTTCTCCATAGACTGTCTCTCCATTGAGAAAGTGACCGAAAATGCAGAAAAAGAATGGTGAGATTTTAGTTGCAGTTTTTGCTTAAGTACAAGTATCACTGGGGGTGGGAAAATAATCCTTAGTTCCAATTTGGAGGAGGAGTAAGTGTGGGAGAGACAGAACCTGTGAGGCGCTGCTCCTCCAATCGCAAATTTTGTCTCTCCCATGCTTGTCGCCTCGGCTCCTCCAT
Source organism: Cetorhinus maximus (assembly GCF_964194155.1). Classification (NCBI taxonomy): domain Eukaryota; kingdom Metazoa; phylum Chordata; class Chondrichthyes; order Lamniformes; family Cetorhinidae; genus Cetorhinus; species Cetorhinus maximus. The sequence goes on from NC_135887.1 coordinate 87,488,430, forward strand.
TTACAGTTTCCCTCTCTCTGCTCTTGCTGCTCCTCCAGAGATGCACCCCATGATTGGAGGAGCAGCAAGGGCAGGAAACTGATTTGGAGGAGCTGGAGCAGTAACTCTGGCCAGATGAGTTTGTTGTTTTGAAGGGAGGTGAGAAATGAAGATAATTTACTGAAGTGCCAGTTAATTGGAGGGTTGGGGGTCTGGTGCAACTGATTCTGATGATTAGCTTGGTGCTGCAGCATTAATTTTTGTGTATTTCCTTTGCACATTTGGACCCATTAGTATTCTGATGTGTTCTTCACTCGCTTTAAACGGAAGTATTGAGGAGAAAGGACATGAAATAGGCAGAAAAAATTTAAAGAATGTTGGAGAGTGCTAATTACTTGCAGTTACATTTTTAAGAGGGGCTGCAGATTTGAGACTAATTCCCAATAATTTAATTCATACCAAGAAGTTAGAATTTTTGTTTTGGAAATTGAATATAGGAGATTTATTCATAATAAATTAAGAACAAATGACATCATTATAAAATGAGTTTATAGGAAACTGAATACCAGGACCTGACTCTCAGATTCAAAGTTAAGAGGTTTAATAATATATTTGCTTTCTGGTATTTGTGCTATCTTATCTACCTAAAGAACAATACCTTCTGGATCTGTTGTTTTTTTTTTTGGGTTATGTTACCCACTGTTGCCTAATAAAGGAGTTAGTGAGAATGAAGAAGTAGCCCCATGGGACAATCTCAAAAAATAACCCCTGTTGGGTGAGGAGTTTTGACCCCTGGATGAGTTAGATTGGAAAGCAGGTATTCTTCATTCTGTATGTTAATTTTAAATGGGCATAAAGTGGTTGGATCTGAACAATTTAAACTTGCTGTGCTGGGAAACAAACACTTGAAGCAGCCCAAGGTCAATTGAATAAAATCAGAAGTCATTTTTTCCACTCATGGGAAGGAAGGTATCTGTTGGTCTCTATAGCTAATTTACCCTTACCAAAGGCTAACAATATATCCATTGCCTGACCGTTTTTAGTTTCAAAATGTTCCATGTTGTAGGACACTTGGAAATAGCAATATTTTGTCATTGCAGTGTTGAAGTGATTGAACTTGAGCAACCAAAGCAGAACCAGCCAACCACATTGGTAGGTATAGTACAAATGGTATTGTTTTAATCAACGTTTTTGACATTTAACTTCTGTTTTTTTTTTGTTTTTAATTGCTAAGAGGTGAGTAACTTGAAATCAACTCACTAACTTTACAGTGCAGAAGGAGGCCATTCGGCCCATCGAGTTTACACTGGCTCTCTGAAAATGCATACCACCCAGTCCCACTCCCCTGCCTTATCCCCATAACCTTGCGCGTTCTTTTTTTTCAGATAGCAATCCAATTCCCTTTTGAATAACTTGATTGAACCAGCCTCCACCATCTTCTCGAAGTTTGTTCCAGACTCCCACCACCCTCTGGGTGAAAAGTTTTCTCCTCGCATCACTTCTACTCCTTTTGCCAATTATTTTGAATCAGTGCCCTCGTTCTTGATTTTCTCCTGAGTGGGAATAGTTTCTCACTATTTACCATGTCCATAGCCCTCCAGGATCTTGAATGCCTCTATCAAGTCTCCTCTCAGCTGCCTTTTCTCCAAGGAAAACAGTCCCAACCTCTCCGATTTATTTTCATAGCTACAGTTCTTCACCCCTGGAATTATTCTTGCGAATCTCCTCTACTCTCTCCAATGCCTTCACATCCTTCCTCAAGTATGGCACCAAGAACTGGATGCAGCACTCCAGATGAGGCTTAACTAGTATTTTATACAAGTTTAACATGACCTCCTTACTCTTGTACTCAATGCCCCTATTAAGAAAGCCTAAGGTAGTATATGCTGTATCAACTGCTCTCTCAACATGCCCTGCCATCTTCAATGACTTATGTACATATACACCGAGGTCTCTCTGTTCCCGCACCTCCTTTAGAGTTTCTCCCTTTATTTTATACCGTCTCTCCATATTCTCCCTGCCAAAATGAGTCACCTCTCACTTCTCTGCATTGAAGTTCGTCTGCCCAATCTACCAACATGTCTATGTCCATCTGAAGTTCAGGACTATCCCCATCACAGTCGACAATGTTTCCAATCTTCATACCATCTGCAAATTTTGAAATTGTGCCCTGAACACCACAATCCAGGTCATTAATATATTTCGGGAAGAGCAAGGGTCTGAACACTGACCCCTGGGGAGCTCCACAACAAGCCACCTTCCAATCTGAAAAACATCATTAATCACTACTGTTTCCTGTCACTCAGCTAATTTCTCATCCAAGTGCCTACTTTCCCTTTTATTCCATGAGCTAAAATTTTACTCTCGGGTCTATGGCACTGTATCAAATGCCTTTTGAAAATCCATATACACCATATCAACCTTCCCTGTTACCTGCTCAAAAAATCCAGCAAGTTAGTTAAATATGATTTTCCCTTAATGAATCCATGCTGGCTTTCCTTAATTATCCTGCACTGTCAAACTAACTATTGATTTGTCCCGCATAACAGTTTCAGGAAGTTTCCCTGCTACTGATTGGTCGGTAGTTGGCGGCCTTATCCTTGCACCCTCTTTTTTTGAACAAGGGTGTAACGTTTGCAATTCTCTAGTCCTCTGGTACCACCCCTGTGTCTAAGGAAGACTAGAAGATTATCAATAGTGCCCCTGTAATTTCCATTCACACTTCCCTCATACCCTTGGATGCATCTCATCTGGTCCTGGTACCTTATCAATTCAAGTAAAGATAGCCTTTCTAAAACCACCTCCTTCTAAATTGTAAATTCTTCTCATGTATCAGTTACTTCCCCTCACCGTGGCCTGGGCAGCTGCTCTTCCTTTGTAAAGACAGATGCAAAGTGCTCATTTAAAACCTTTTTTTTTCTCCTATCTCCATGTGCAAGTCCTTTCAGCCCTACTCTTTCTTTTACCGCCCTTTTATTTATATGCTTATAGAAGACCTTGGAATTCCCTTAATGTTGGCTGCCAGTCTCTCTTCATGCTCTCTCCTTGCTTCTCTTATTAGATTTTTCACTTCCCCTCTGCTCCTTCTATATTCAGCCTGATTCCCCATTGTATTTTCTATCTGACATCTGTCATACATGCACTTCTTCCTTTTCATCTTCACCTCTATCTCCCTTGACATTCTGGGGGTTCTGGATTTATTTGCCCTACCTTTCCCTTTCAAAAGGAATATACCTTGACGTTGCCTGCAATACTGTTTCTTTTGAAGGTGACCCATTGTTCATCCACCATCTTTTCTGCAAACATTTGATTCCAACTCACTTGACTCGGCTGCGTTCTCATCCCATCAAAGTTGGCTTTGCCCCAATTAATTATCCCTGCTCTGGATTGTTGCTTGCCCTTTTCCATGGACAGTCTAAACCTTATAATGCAGTGGTCACTGTTCCCTAAATGCTCTCCCACTAATATTTGATCCCCACTTGGGCCAACACATTCCCCAGAACTAGCCCCAATAGTGCCTTCCCTCTGTTTGGACTGGAAACAAACTGCTGCAGAAAATGATCTTGAACACATTCCAGGAACTTTCACACCTCTTGACCTTTTGCACTATTCCTATCCCAGTCTATATTTGGATAATTGAAGTCCTCCATTATAATCACTCTATAATTCTTGCACCTGTCTGTAATTTCTTTGCAAATTTTCTACCCTACATCCCTTCCCCTAGTGGTCTATATACTACACTGATCAATGTTATTGCACTTTTTCATCCCTTACCTCCTAGCCAGTGTGTTCTGTCCTTGACCCTTCTGGAACGTTCTCTTTTTTTCTCTCTCTCATACTGTAATGCCGTCTTTAATCAATATTGCCAATAACCACCACCCCCCCACACCTAAACTTTCTTCCTTTTCCTGTCTCTCCTCTTGCTACGGTCCTCTGAGGAACAGTCTCGCTCACCAGTATCCAAAATGGAAAGCGGTTAGAGAGTGAGGTAGTCTTACTATCTGCCTGTTTCTCTTAGATACTCTGGTGGTCACCTTTTCCCTCTCTGTGACTTCCCTAAATGTGCTATCAATGTAATCCTCAGCATTGAGGATCCACCATCGTGACTCCAGCTGTCGCTCGAGCTCTGCAACCTGGAGCTCAAGTTTTTGCAGCTGGTGACACTTCCTGCAGATGCAGTCATCAAGGGCACCATGTGCCTGCACAACTCCCCACATCCTGCAGGATGCACATTCCACATGACTGAGCTGTACTGACATACCTTAAACTTTATATAAAGTGTTTACTACAGCATGGCATATAATAAGTCATTTGTCACTCACCAATCGTCTCCTCCGTGCTGAGTCCAGAAAGGCCTATACTTATCAACCAATCAGCTTGCAAGACTCCTGTGACATCACTTTCAGATTTTATATGTAACTCACGGCTCTCTTACCACTGATTTATGGGTCCTTTCTCTCTCCGCTACTAATCATGTAAATGAAGGTTCTGAGTTGCTTTATTTGTCTACAGGTTCCTGAAAATCAAGGTCGTAGATGCACTAGAAATGCCACACAAATTGCCATGAGCAATCTCGAGGACAATGTATCTAAGCCGCAAGCTTCTAGGAATTCACCAGGAGTTCGGCGAAAAGGTCGGTAATTGCTAAATTTTGAGACTTCAGTAGGCTGTATTTCAACTTTACTCTGGAGAAGCTCAACATAGTTGCGTGATTTGTTTTCTAAGATGCCGAGCTTTTTAATCTCGTTATAAAAAGACTGGTCTCCCTGTATAAAATACATTAATGCTTGTAAATAGCCAAGTTAGGAAGAACAGTCAAGTTTTGGACATTGTCTGTAGGTCAAACAGCAAAGATTTTCGAACTCCACTTTGGGGACATTGTCATTGTCACCTCCAAGAAGTTGGAAGAAAAGCTTTACAGTGAGAAATATGACAGTGACTTGATTTTCATAAAAATAACCTTTGCTGTTCTACAGCAGCTATTGTATATGCTACAATACATCATTCGGTGATAGTCAAAATTGTAACCTCAACTGAGCTTGAAGAACCACAATGCTGATTTAACAAAGCATATAATTTGTATCACTCCGCTTCATATCTAGCATTTAAAAAGCCTGCTTCATTTAGATAAACCTCATGGGACAGCTGTATTATGTTTCTGTATAAATGGTGAGAGTTAAGGAAAGCTGATTTTCTGGTATAAGTGGCTTACTAGCTTGGTTACTTGGCAAATTTTATAAACTTTTTTGAGTTGAAACTTGAAAGAGGGTAATCCTTCAATGTCAGTAGGTAACTTCATCCCATGGTCTTATTACTGAGCTCTACTGATCCAAAAGGTCCCAGTTCCAACCCTTGCTCATCTTGGAATGAAGGGGACTGCATTTGGCCTCTGTGTCCTTGAGCTAGGTACAGGAAAATTAGTTTTGATTTTGATATGCAATTTACAATAAAAGTTTCTGCATGTGTGTAGGTGTTATAGGGCAGGATCAGGGTTGTTGTCTCCCACTTCCCATCACAATACACAAAAATATTGTAAACTCTCATTCACTGGTGTCCCAAAAAGAATTGGTCATTTGGGCAGGTGCCCAAGGAATTCTAGCCCAGTATTAAGTTACTGCTTGCAAGCAAAGACAAAAAAGGGCCATTCATATGACACTGGACAGTCCATATCAAGCAAGTTGAGTTACCTGGGAGATAGCAGAGAGGCAGTGGACCTGCAAGAGAACACACCAGAGAAGGAGGATATAAATTCAGACTGAGGTTCAGAGCTTACAGTTGCCTGGGGGAGAGTGGAGGCATGCTGTGGCTGCTGCAGCTTCTGCTGAACACCAGATTTGGGGGAAAAAAATAAAACCTGAAATCACAGAACTGTTGTAAGTTGATTGGTGAGCATTGTTACTAAAGAACTGAGCCTAAACAACCAGAAGTTTAAAAAACATTAAAAATAGTAATTATTAATAATTGAGTAGTGCTGAGTCTTATCTTGCATTTTTACATGAGGTTTATTATCACTAAGGTGATTATTATTAATTATAAGGGTTTGTCAGTATTAGATTTACTGGTAGTAAGGTTTATTAGTATTGGTAAAGTTTATTAGCAGTAGTAAGGCACTGTGGTGGACCTACATACTGGGACTGCAGCGGTTTAAGAAGGCATCTCCCCTCCACTTTCTCAAGAGCAATTAAGGATGGGCAATAAATGCTGGCCTAGCCAGCGACACCCGCATCCCATAACTGAATTTTTTTTTTAAATTAGAGGAATGTCAGGGTTGCTCCAAACTCTCAAGTGTACATCTGCACGATATGTGAACTCTAGGATGCTTTCCGTCTCCTGAATAACCATTTGTGCAGAAAGTGTCATCGGTTGCAGCTGCTTGAGCTCTGGTTCTCGGAACTTGAGCAGCAGCTGGCATCACTGCAATGTATCCGTGAGCTTGAGAGCTACGTGGATAGCACGTTTATAGATATGGTCATCCCACAGTTTAAGATTATGCAGGGTGAGTGAATGGGTGACCACGAGACCAGTAAAAAGAAACAGGCAGGTAGTGCAGCTATCCAACCAGTGTTCAGATCGGAATACTGATGAGAGTGATGGCTAACCTAGGGAGTGCAAACAGAGCCAAGTCCACAGCACCACGGGTGGCTCAGCTGTACACGGGAATACAAGGAAGACTGGAAGAGCAATAGTAATAGGTGATTCTCTAGTTAGGGGAATAGATAGGTATCAGCTGCAGACGTGAATCTAGGATAATGTTTTTCCTCCCTGGACCCAGGATCAAGGATGTCACTGAGCAGCTATAGAGCATGCTGAGGGGGGGGGAGGGTAAACAGCCAGTAGTTGTGGTCCACATCAGAACCAGTGACATGGGTAGAAAGAGGGATGTATGTGGTCCTGCAGTCACAATTTGGGGAGGCAGGTGTGAAATTAGCAAGCAGGACCTCAAAGTCGTAGTTTCTGGATTACTCTGAGTGCCATATGCAAGTGAGTGTAAAAATAGTTTGAAGCAGACGAATGGAATGTGTGGATGGAAAGATGATGCAGGAGGGAAGGCTTTAGATTCTTGGGATATTGGGACTTGCTCTGGGGAGATGGAACCTGTAGAAGCTGGATGGGTTGCACCTAAACAGAGCAAGACTCGAGTTCCTTGCAGGGTGTTTTGCTAGTGCTATTGGAGAGTGTTTAAACTAACTTGGCAAGGGTGTGGGAACAAGGAGGTAATATCAGAGGAATACCTAGGTGCACAAAATACTAAGGGAGAGCGCTAGAATATGGAATAGTAAGTTAATAGGTGGGGTTAGTAAGGGAGAAAGTAATAAAGTTAATCAGGGTTACTGTGCATGTATGTGAATGCATGGAGTGTGGTAAATAATATTGGTGAGCTGTAGGTGCAGATTGCCAAGTGGAAATATGAAGTGGCTATAAGAGTCCTGGCTCAAAGAAGAGCACGACTGAGTGTTAAATATTCCTGAATACAAAGTTGGGAAAGGAAGAAAAAGGGGACTGGGGTTTGGCAGTATTGATTTAAGGAGAGCATTCCTATGCTGGAGGAAGAGGATGTCTCAAAGGGGTCAAGGACAGAATCTATTTGGCTAGACCAAAAAGGTGCACTTGCCTTAGATGGTGACCTATGGACTACACCTATGGGAAGGGTGTAGAGGAACAATTGCAAGGAAATTAGAGGTGAAAAAATTTTAAGAGCACTTAGAATGGGAGACTTTAATTATCTGAATTTGGACTAGAATAGTAGTAGTGTAAAGGGCAGAAAGGGACAAGAGTTCCTAGAGTGTGTTCTGGAAAAATTTTTATGGCAGCATGTTTCCATTCCAATGACAAAGGAGACACTGTTAGACCTGGTTCTTGAGAGTGAGGTGGGCCAAATGGATTGAGTGTCAGGAGGATAACATTTAGGGGGCAGGTGATTGCATCATAAGATTTGGGCTGTCTATGGAAAAGGACAAAGAACAATTTAGAGTAAGAATAATTAACTGGGGGGAAGCCAACTTCAATGGAGTAAATCTGCAACAGATTTGGGCTGAATAAATTGGAATTGAAGTTTGGCAGGAAAAACGGTAGCTGAACAATGGGCTACCTTCAAAGGAAGTAGAGTTTGCACACAGTCAAGGTATAGTCCCTTGAAAGGTAGGGCAAACAAATCCAGAGCTCCCTGGATGCGACGAAAGAAATTAAATTAGAAATTAAATTAAATTGTGCACACATTTTGGTTAGAAAATACAATTGAGAAGCAGGATGAATATAGAAGGTTTAGAGGGAGGGGGTGTTTTTAAAAAAAAAAGCAGAGGCAGTATGAAAAGAGAGTGGCAGCTAACAAAAGGGAATCCCAAAGTTGTCTTTAGGTGTATAAATTGTAAGAATGGTAAAAGGAGTGGGGTTGATTAGGGATCAAAAAGGGGATTTGCATATGGAGACAGAGTGCATAGCTAAGGTATTAATTTTTTTTTTAACCAAGGAAAATGATGCTACCTAGGCTATGGTGAAAGAAGGTAATTCAGACATTGGAAGGGTTTAAAAATGATCAAGAGGAGGTATTGGATAGGCTGTCTGCACTTGAAGCTAATAAGGCACCACAACCGGATGAGGTGCACCCGAGGATACTGAGGGAAGTGAAAGTGGAAATCGTGGAGACGCTGGCCATAATTTTTCAGCCTTCCTTCGACTCAGGCGGTGCCAGAGGACTGGAGAATTGCAAACGTTACACGCCTTTTCAAAAAAGGGTGTAAAGATAAGCCTGGCAATTACAAGCCAATCAATTTTACTTTGGGGAAACTTCTGGAAACAGTAATTCTGAACAAAATTAATAGTCACATGGACAAATGTGGGTTAATTAAGAAAAGCCAGCATAGATTCCTTAAGGGAAATAGTGCTTAACTAATTTGGAGTGGTTTTTTTTTAAAGAGGTAGCAGAGTTGATGAGGGCAACGTTATTGATGTGGTGTACACGGACTTTCAAAAGGCATTTGATACAGTACTGTACAACAGACTTGAGCAAAGTTATAATTCAAGGGACAAGTAGCAACGTGGATACAAAATTTGGCTCACAGGAAACAGTAGTGGTTAATGGATATTTTTCAGGCTACAGGAGGGTTTGTACTGGAGTTCCCCAGAGTTGGAACCTTTGCTCCTCCTGATGCACATTAATGGCCTAGACCTTGGTGCACAGAGCAGTTTCAGAATTTACAGATAATATGAAACTTAGATGCATTGTAAACTGAGGAGGATGGTGCAGAACTTCAAAAGGACTGACAAGTCGGTGGAAGAGGCAGAAGGTGGCAGATGAAGTTCAATGAGAGAAATATGAAATGATTCATTTTGGTAGGAAGAATATGGAGAGACGATACAAAATGAAGGATACAATTCTAAAGTGGGTGTAGGAGCAGTGGGACCTGGGTGCATATGTGCAAAAGTCACTGAAGGTGGTAGCACAGATTGTGTGGTTAATAAAACATACAGTATCCTAGGCTTTATTAGGGCTTAAGAGTACAAGAGCAAAGAGGTTATGTTGAACTTGTATCAGGCACTAATTCGTCCTCAGCTGGAGTATTGCATTCAGTTCTAAGCACTGCATTTTAGGAAGGATGTGAAAGTATTGTAGAGAGTGTAGAAAAGATTCTCAAGAATGGCTCCAGGGGTGAGGAACTTCAGTTATGAAGATAGATTGAAGAAGTTGGGATTCTTTTTCCTTGGAGAAGGCTGAGAGGAGATTTGATAAAGGTATTCAAAGTCATGAGGGGTCTGGACAGAGAGATGGGAAGAAACTGTTCCCATTCATGAAAGGATTGAAAATGAGGGTGCACAGAAATTGACAAAAGAAGCAAAAGTGATAGGAAAAGTTTTTTTTCATGCAGTGAGTGGCTAAGGTTCAGAATGCACTGCCTGAAAGCGTGGTGGAGGCAGGTTCAATCGAGGCATTCGAAAGGGAATTACTATTTCTTGAAAAGGAAGAAGGCAGGAGAATGGCACTAGGTGAGATGCTCATTTGGGGAGCCAGTGCAGACACGATGGGCTGAATGGTTGCCTCCTGCGCTGTAAAAATTGTGATTGTGAAGTTTACCTCTGTCACGACTCACTGGGGATAGTGCGCTGTCATATCAAGCCCCGCTGTTCCCTGAGCTGCGACAAATGTGAGCGGTTTGATTAGATCGCCAGATTGCCCCAATTCTATCAAACTGTTTAATTTAGGTTAACAGAATACGAACACAAGGTTTGTAAGCTTAACAAGTAAATAACTGTTCATTAAGCATTGTCTGTAACCAATGGCAAAAAAACAGAAATATGAAGTGCTAACTTTTAGCTCTGTAACTTAAACTCCACCCCTTCTTAACCACTATACACACGCACGCACAAACAAGACACACAAAACATGGATTTTAAGGGTGAGATAAAACAGTTCAATAGCACCAAAACAAAAACAATTACCTGGAAAAACTCAGCAGGTCTGGCAGCATCGGCGGAGAAGAAAAGAGTCGACGTTTCGAGTCCTCATGACCCTTCAACAGAACTGAGTATATTTAGGAGAGGGGTGAAATATAAGCTGGTTTAAGGTTGGGGGGGGGGGGGGGGGGTTGGGGAGAGAGAGAGAAGTTGAGGGTGGGGTGATTGTAGGGACAAGCAAGCAGTGATAGGAGCAGATAATCAAAAGATGTCACAGACAAAAGGATCAAAGAGGTGTTGAAGGTGGTGATATTATCTAAGAAAATGTGCTAATTAAGAATGGATGGCAGGACACTCAAGGTACAGCTCTAGTGGGGGTGGGGTGGAAAGACTGACAGGGTATTACATTTATAGATTTAAAAATAATGGATATAGGTGGGAAAAGAAAAATCTATATAAATTATTGGAAAAAAAACAAAAGGGAGGGGGAAGAAACGGAAATGGGGGAGGGAGTTTAAGATCTAAAGTTGTTGAATTCAATATTCAGCCCGGAAGGCTGTAAAGTGCCTAGTCGGAAGATGAGGTGCTGTTCCTCCAGTTTGCGTTGGGCTTCACTGGAACAATACAGCAAGCCAAGGACAGACATGTGGGCAAGAGAGCAGGGTGGGGTGTTAAAATGGCAAGCGACAGGGAGGTTTGGGTCTTTCTTGCGGACAGACCGCAGGTGTTCTGCAAAGCGGTCGCCCAGTTTGCGTTTGGTGTCTCCAATGTAGAGGAGACCGCATTGGGAGCAACGAATGCAGTAGACTAAGTTAGGGGAAATGCAAGTGAAATGCTGCTTCACTTGAAAGGAGTGTTTGGGCCCTTGGACGGTGAGGAGAGAGGAAGTGAAGGGGCAGGTGTTGCATCTTCTGCGTGGGCATGGGGAGGTGCCATAGGTGGGGGTTGAGGAGGTGTGGCTATGGGTACCCGCATGGGCCCCAGCTATGCCTGTCTCTTTATGGGGCATGTGGAACATTCCTTGTTCCAGTCCTACTCCAGCCCCCTCCCACAACTCTTTCTCCGGTACATCGATGATTACTTCGGTGCGGCTTCATGCTCTCGTCTGGACTTGGAAAAATTTATTAATTTTGCTTCCAATCTCCACCCCTCCATCATTTTCACATGGTCCCTTCCTTGACCTCTGTCTCAATTTCTGATGATAGACTCCACCAATATCCATTACAAGCCTACCAACTCCCACAGCTACCTCAACTACAGCTCCTCACACCCCGCTTCCTGTAAGGACTCCATCCCATTCTCTCAGTTCCTTTGTCTCCGTTGCATCTGTTCTGATGACGCTACCTTCAAAAACAGCTCCTCTGACATGCCCTCCTTCTTCCTTAACCGAGGTTTTCCACCCACGGTCGTTGACAGGGCCCTCAACCGTGTCCGGCCCATCTACCACGCATCCGCCCTCACGCCTTCTCCTCCCTCCCAGAAACATGATAGAGTCCCCCTTGTCCTCACTTATCACCCCACCAGCCTCCGCATTCAAAGGATCATCCTCCGCCATTTCCGCCAACTCCAGCATGATGCCACCACCAAACACATCTTCCCTTCACCCGCCCTGGCGGCATTCCGTAGGGATCGTTCCCTCCGGATCACCCTGGTCCACCCCTCCATCACCCCCTACTCCTCAACCCCCACCTATGGCACCTCCCCATGCCCACGCAGAAGATGCAACACCTGCCCCTTCACTTCCTCTCTCCTCACCGTCCAAGGGCCCAAACACTCCTTTCAAGTGAAGCAGCATTTCACTTGCATTTCCCCTAACTTAGTCTACTGCATTCGTTGCTCCCAATGCGGTCTCCTCTACGTTGGAGAGACCAAACGCAAACTGGGCGACCGCTTTGCAGAACACCTGCAGTCTGTCCGCAAGAAAGACCCAAACCTCCCTGTCGCTTGCCATTTTAACACTCCACCCTGCTCTCTTGCCCACATGTCTGTCCTTGGCTTGCTGCATTGTTCCAGTGAAGCCCAACGCAAACTGGAGGAACAGCACCTCATCTTCCGACTAGGCACTATACAGCCTTCCGGGCTGAATATTGAATTCAACAACTTTAGATCTTAAACTCCCTCCCCCAATCCCCACCCCGTTTCTTCCCCCTTCCTTTCGTTTTTTTCAATAATTTATATAGATTTTTCTTTTCCCACCTATTTCCATTATTTTTAAATCTACAACTAATACCTGGTCAGTCTTTCCACCCCACCCCTACTAGAGCTGTACCTTGAGTGACCTGCCATCCATTCTTAATTAGCATATTTTCTTAGATAATATCACCACCTTCAACACCTCTTTGATCCTTTTGTCTGTGACATCTTTTGATTATCTGCTCCTATCACTGCTTGCTTGTCCCTACAGCCACCCCACCCTCAACTTCTCTCTCTCTCCCCCCACCTTAAACCAGCTTATATTTCACCCCTCTCCTAACTATACTCAGTTCTGTTGAAGGGTCATGAGGACTCGAAATGTCGACTCTTTTCTTCTCCACCGTTGCTGCCAGACCTGCTGAGTTTTTCCAGGTAATTCTGTTTTTGTTTTGGATTTCCAGCATCCGCAGTAGTGTTTTGTTTTTATCAATAGCACCAATCCTGAGTTCAGGATTAGATGGTTTGACTTTGATTGTTTTCTTCCAAATTCCTTGCAGGTTGTTGTGGTTGACACGAAGTGGTCTCCCAGCACTTGCAATCTGTGGTTCTCTGGTTGAAACTTGCTTTTAATGCCTCTACTGGTGATTTTTCCCCTTTTACTCCTGACAGGGGCTTCTCAAATAAAGCAGGATACAGCGATGTGAGGAATAGCCAGCTAGCTACTATGGCAGGATTACTGGAGTCTTAGAAAACACTAGCGAGAGAAGTTTCAGACCTTTCCTCTTTTCAGGCTAGGAGCTGACCTACTGCACTTCTCTCACAAAACCTGGCCGCTTGGTCAGGAGCCAATCAAAACGCTGTTGCTAGACAGCTTCCTCAAACCAGGTCTCCTTTCCAGCAACTTTCTGTCCAACCTGGCACACACTGTTCCAGGAGATAGCAACATTGTAGATTTTCTTCCTCCTGCTCCAGTGAACATCTCCTTTAAACTGCAGTTATAGTAGTTTTTAAAGCCACAGTCCAAGAAAAAATAAAAATGTTCTTTACATGCCTCCGCCCTTAAAGATGAAGTGCCATTTTAAAAATGCGTTTCATAGGATATGTGTTACATAGACAACAAACACTAGTTGCACTCATTTATCCACCTTTCCCCTTATACAATCTTAAGTATAAACTGATTTCCGTAATTTACACATGGGACAATGTATCCACAATCACTATCTTTACCAGCAATGTGAACGATCTTTACATTAGATGGAGCCTATTATTTCAACCAAACAGTCTTGCATTTCCAGTTTTAAACTTCCCAAACGCCAGCAGATTATGGTCAGCATAGGTTAGTGTTTCTTTTGTTAGTGTCTTTCTTTTTCTGTTCTGTTCCTTTGACCTTCTTTGCTCCTACTTCTAACTCCTTTCCTTGCTCTTGGATTTTGCTCTTTTTTTCTTAATCTTTGCTCTTGCCCTGTTCCGCATCATTACTATTAGATTTAACCCAGTTTTCTTTTTTGTTCCCTGCCTCTGCTTCTTGAGTTTGCGTGTTTTTCTTTTACCCTTGTTTACTTCTAGATTTATCCCTTTTTCCCTCTATCTTTGTCTTTACTCTGTTCTCTATCTCGGCTTCTAGATTTTGATTTGGCCCTTTTTTTCTCATGCTCTGCTTTTACTTCGGTCTCGACTTTTAAATTTCAATTTGGCCCATTCTGCTCTCTCTTTGCTTTTACTCTGTTTATGTTCTCTACTGAATTTCGGCTCTTTACCGTTACTCTGCTCTGGATCAAGTGTGCTGGATTTTGACTTGACTTTCTCCAACTCTTTTCCATCAGCCTGTTCTCGTGCTACTTTACATGCTCCCATTTTCGTTTTGGGCAATGGCCCTACACAATCCACTAATACCTGACTAAATGGTTCTTCAAAAACTGGTATGGGTATTAAAGGTGCTGGTTTGATTACATGTTGAAGGTTACCTACTACTTGACATGTCTGACACGTTCTATAAAATTGTGCTGCATCTTTATGAAGTCTTGGCCAGTTTATCAATGCGTGAGTTTTTCATATTCCTACATGTCATGCTCTGGGAATCTCATGTGCTACTCGCAAAGTCTCCTTACAATATTTAGGCGGTACCACTATCTGATGAACAACCATCTGTTCCTCATCCTCAGGCCTGAGGGTGTCTCCACTTCTTCCTCATCAGAACTCCATTTTTTAATGTAATAGCACTCTGGAATTCCTTCAGCCTCAACTTCAGCGTGAGCTGACTGTGCTAACTTGTTTAACTAGGGATCTGCTTTCTGAGCCTGAATTAAGGAAGACATGCCAAACACTTCCTTTTGAATTATCCTCATCCTTAAATAAAGTTTCGGCTACTCTAACATCTGCGAATGGTATTACTTTGACCTCTGGTGATGGACTTTGTTTAATTGCTCTGGTCACCACACACAATGGAAAAATACCAGGAACCTGTTCTTGTAACTGCTTTAGTTCTTTTGGACTTTCAGTGATTATGGGTGATGCTATACCTGGAGAAAAATCAAAGTTTTTGAGGAAAAATTATAACGTATAGCTCAAAGTCTGGGGGCTTGAGCTTGGGCTATTTTGGAACAAAAGCCAATGATGATTTGAGTGTATATTTAGTAAGTAATAAAAGCCAATAGTACAAACCTGGTGTTTCCTATCAAAATAAGATGGCACTGGAAACTGCTAAAACCTTCCTACAAGTGGAAGAGATGTCCCTGACTATTTTAAAAGGGACCCCAAAAGCCAGGTTAACTGAATTGGCAAGTAAATTAAGAGTAGGGATGCCTGCCAAAGCTAGGAAGGCTGAGATAATCGAAGAGGTAGCGCAACATTTAAAACTGGAAGGAATGTCTGGAAGATCAAGTCCTCCAAGGGTGCCTCATTTGAATAGGCTCAAATTCAGTTGCAAATAAAAAATAATAGTTGGAACTAGAGGCAGCAGAAAAGGAAAGAGAATGGGCATTCCAATGGGATCAGACAAAGGCAGGAGAAAGAAAACAAGAAATTGAAATGTGAAAACCTGATCTCAGGAATTAGAAGTGAAGTTAGAGAAGGAGGAAAGAGAGAGAGAGACAGAGAATTCCAGCTTAAAATGCTGGCAGTTAAAATTGAGACACCAGAAGGTGAGGCAGGATTTATCTCGATCAGAATCCAGTGGGGCTTGATAATACAGTGCACTACCCCAGTGAGTCGTGATAATGTTAGATATGGATTTGTTACCTCCAGACCCTTATTTGTAGTTAAGGCTACAATTTGGACCATGGCATTTTCTTTTTGAGTTCCTTTTTAGGACTTACAGTTACAAACTCCAATAATTTCCTATGCCTTCCCTTGCAACTTCCAGCATTCTGAAAGAATGTGTCCCACTTTATTACAGTGGTAACACTTCGGCCTTCAAAGGAGATCACAAAGTACTCCCAGCCATCCATTATTTACCCTGGCTACTTGCCTTCCTTTCACACTCCCATTTTCTGTCCTTTTCAAATTTATGGAAAGGTTTGGTTTTATGGATCAACTCATCGTCATCGATTGCTGCCTGTCTGGCAGTTGCAACCCTTTGGTCTTCAGCATGGGTTCTTATTACAGAAGGTAGGGAGTTTTAAAACTCTTCCAAAAAAATAGTCTGAGGTTTACCTGTAAAATGTATGTTACAGCAGAGCACAATTCTCCATGTTTGCATGTTGTGGTGGAGTGGTCAAGAAGAGGAAATCTCTTATTTTCCCCCCCACCCCACCATACTTTTCCAGCTGCAGGATGTTAAACCCTTTGAATATGGAAAGCTTTCTAATTTTGGTGCCTCAGTAATACACCAATTTTTCTGCACGGACCCATAGAATGTAGATTTTACAACTATTTCCCCCCAGAATTATTGGAGTGTTTGGGACCAAGTCATTTTTGACAGGATTAATTGGAATATTTTCAGGATACATGTACTTGATTGATATAACCTACAAATGTATCTGGCCATGGAGATGACTGCATTAGCAATCTAGTTTTCTTTGAGCATCATTTGTGTAACAGCCTCCATTCTTAATTTATTTAATTTCCAGAAATTGGCATCAAATTGTCTTTGCCCTTATCTCCTCGGGCTGACTCTTAGTCTTAGTTACCTTGTTTCTACTAGGTGCAAATGTCCAATGTAGAAGTGGCTATAACTTGGCTTCTTAGAGCATAGAAGAGGGCCATTCGCCTATTGCGTGTGCATGGCACTTTGAAAGAACTGTTGAGTTGTGTCCCACACTCCATCCTTTTCTCCACCCCCACCCCCGACTAACCCTGCAAATTAGTCTTCAAGTGCATGCCAAATTGTCTTTTGAACAATCCTATGGAATCCAAAACCCATTCAGGTGATGGGTTCCTGATCTGAACTCGCTGTTTGGGGAGGAAATTCTCAATTTCTCCCTCTACTACTTTTGCTGATCATTTTAAATCTATAAACTCTGGTAACTGGTGCACTTGGCAGATGAAGTACTTTCTACCTACTTATTCTATCAAAATTGAGAAGTAAGAGTTATTCAAAATGTTCTTTTTCTGCTCTAAGGAGCACTATACCAGTCTCTTCAATCTCTTCGTAATGAAGACCTTCATCTCTGTTATAACCCTGGTGGTGGTACACCTTTGTTATTCACATGCCCAAGCTGTAAATAACTGTTTTCTCATGATTGAAGAGTCTGATATGAGATTGGCATAGGCATCCACAACTGGCACTTCATGTTGGTGCTTGGGGGAACTTGTGTAGATGCACCACCCCTGGCCTTCCTCTAGATACATTGGATATTGTTAATTTGACATAGATGCTCCTCGAAGCATCCTGAACCAAATTTTTGTCTTTTTTCAGATCCTTTTGCCTCAAACATTATACTGCCTCTCCTTGTTTCTAAAATAGCATCACTAGTTGCGATATCTGTAGCGACCAATAACTTAATTTTAAAAATAAATTCGAACTTCTAGTTAATAACTGAAAGGTTGAAATGACCAGATTTCAAGTTTTAAGATGTTTACTGTAACAAAATACTAAAATTACTTGTAACTAAACACTATCTTTTGTAGGCAACTTATACTTCAAACCACAGAATTGAACACTCCCATTATTTTTAGCACAACCGAAAACGCACACTTCACAGATATACATTACACTGTCCCCTAGTAGGTACTACATTCTTCCAGAATCGATCCAAAATGATTCTTGGCTCCCTAGGGTTTACTTCTATTTTTTTCTTCTCAGCCTGGTAACCTCTAACCCCAGAACTGTTGTTCATGTTGAGAGTATTTCTGGGGATCCTCCCTCTAGAGCAGCTTCGATTCAACTCCTCACTAGTTTGGTTGCTCTAATCCAAGCATGTGCTTTCCCCTGCACTCCAGCTCAGTGAACCAGATACTTTCAGCGTCTAGTTGCCTGCCCTCCCCTGGATCCTGACAGACTAACCCATCTATTTGTGATATACAGTGATATTTTAGGAAAGCCTACAGCCTGATCTTTGCAAAGGCTTCCTCCTAAACCCTTCCATGGCAATGTGAAACATGTGGACCTTGTATCCAGGAAGAAGTGCTAGTTTGTTTTTCTTTCGACCCCACAATCAAATGGACAGTTCAAAGTATACACTTTTTACAACCTGACAATCTTGACACATCTCTGGGACTTGGAGACTTAGTCTGTCCATTGGCATCACAGCTGCTTTGTGATTGTCTGCAAGTGTGAATACCTTGCACCTTTTTCCCCTGTAAAACCATCTTTAGCAATCGAATCACCCAGGCTTGCTGGTCAGGCTAATTTCAGAGCAGGTCACATGAGCCCCTTCATTTTACTTTAAATTTAAAGATTGTCCCAAACACAGTTTTATAAACCTCAATTGTAACACACTTCATACTTATCCACATTTAAATTGTATCTGCCATGCGTCTGTCCACTTTAACCAGTTTGTCTCACTGCTTACTATGTTGGTCAAGTTTTATATATTCTGCCAATGTTGTAATTGTATTCCTTATACCCAAAAAAAAGGCAATGATCCTAATGCAAACTCCTGAGGGACCTAACCAGATATTTCTGTCCAATCAGCTACATCTGTTCACTACTACCCTTTGCCTTCTATCTCTTAGCCAATGATAAGCTCCCACCAATACTACTTTGGAAAATTGAAGCACATACTTTAGTTCTATGTTATATGATACCTTATCAAACGCTTTTTGAAAGTCAGTTAAATACATCTGTTGCGCTACTTTCATCATGCCTCAGTTAGTTAGCCAGATTTGCCTTCAAATCTTTTTTTTTATTCATTCATGGGATGTGGGCTTTGCTGACTGGGCCAGCATTTATTGCCCATCCCTAGTTGCCCTTGAGAAGGTGGTGGTGAGCTTCCTTCTTGAACCACTGCAGTTCATGTGGTGTACTTACACCCACTGTGCTATTAGGAAGGGAGTTCCAGGATTTTGACCCAGTGACAGTGAAGGAACGGCGATACATTTCCAAGTCAGGATGGTGAACTTCCAGGCGGTGTCATTCCCATCTACCTGATACCCTTGTCCTTCTAGATGGTAGTGGTCATGGGTTTGGAAGGTGCTGTCGAAGGAGCCTTGGTGAATTCCTGGACTTAGATGGTACACACTGCTGTCACTGTGTGTTGGTGGTGGAGGGAGTGAATGTTTGTGGATGTGGTGCCAATCAAGTGGGCTGCTTTGTCCTGGATGATGTCCAGCTTCTTGAGTGTTGTTGGAGCTGCACTCATCCAGGCAAGTGGAGAGTATTCCATCACACTCCTGACTTGTGCCTTGTAAATGGTGGACAGGCTTTGGGGAGTCGGGAGGTGGGTTACTCGTTGCGCTATTCCTAGCCTCTGATCTGCTATTGTAGCCACAATATCTATATGGCTAATCCAGTTCACCCCCACCTACCCCCCTGCAAGGATGTTGATGGTGGGGGATTCAGTGATGGTAATGCCATTGACATCAAGAGGCAATGGTTGGATTCTCTCTTGTTGGAGGTGATCATCGCCTGACACTTGTGTGGCACAAATGTTACTTGCCACTTGTCAGCCCAAGCCTAGATGTTGCCCCTATAACCCATGCTTCTCCAAGTGATATTTTTGTCCTTGATTTATGGTATCCAGTAACCTTGTGATCACTGATGTCAAATTACCATAAATTGGGATTTTAAGGAGTAGGAGGAATTCAAATTAAAAAGTTGGTAAGTGCCATTAGATCAGTGATGGGATTTAACTGCATCTAGACTGCAACTGACCTGGGGCACTTGATGCTTCCAGTTCAAAATGAAGGGGCAAGACCAAAGCAATAATGGAGAGAAAAGGATTCATTTCTTCAGTGTACACCTATTTTGGAATGGACCTGAAGGGAAACTGGTTGATGCTTAACAGGAATTGAGTACCAGAATGAAAGCTACTGAATGAGTAGATTGAACAGCAGCTTTGAAACTGGCTAGTAACCATTGCAGTTTTGTTAAGAGTAGGATTTTTTTTGTTTCTTGGTGTTTTGATATTTGTGTTTTAACTCCACAGAAAGCAACAATTCTGATAATCAGAGGCTTGGGTGAGTTTGTGTGTGTGGACTATTGTAAGCTGGATTTTAAATGCATGAAAAGCTTAATATCCTGAAATTAAATGTTGTACTGGTCATATGACCAATATTCTATTAACTTATTTCTGGCTCCAAATACCAAAAGATAAAATTCCTGGTTGACTGTTTTGCATATTTCATGTTCGTGCGAAGAGGGATTAGACTGAAAAATTCTGTGGTAGTATGCGGAGTTCGTAAATGATCTGGGAATCCACATTCCCTAAATGTCGAGGCTATTGTTGCAATTCTTGGCGTGTGTAGTTATCCCTGCAACTTTAGAAAACAGTCTGATTCTTAGCTTGGGACAGATGGAGGCATAGTTTTGTTAAACTGAAGCCTGAAACATGTGGCATGATATGACAATCTCATGCAGTCTCTAAATGATAGTGGACGAACTTGGTCATTCGGCCTTTTGCCTGCCTCCTTGTGCTTGGAAGCGCAATAATTAATAGAATGGAGATAATTTCCAAAGCAATTGCCATAATATTTAAAATTTTAAGTGGTCTTGGTTTCTGTGCATCAGCAAGTTCTGTTAAATATCCTTAAGCGAAGGGAATTTTAGTCAAGTAAGGATTAGAGTTCTGTAATGTGGCCTGATAAACATAGATATAAAAAAAGTTGTTCCAGAATGTTGGTAAAATAAAATGACACAAAAGTATAGGATTACAGAGGCTCGGATCATACTGTTTTGGTCATCTAATTTGGAACATCGTTAGCATTATGTTTTGCTCGCTCTTAGATGCAAAAATAGTTGCAAACAAGGAGTGGAAGATGTGCTTAATAGCTCTGGGGTATTGAACTGTGATGATTCTCCACCAAGAAAGAAGACCCCTTCACCACCTTGTCCTGCTAGTAAAGTAAGTCTTGCAAGTAAAACTTTCCATAATTTTTGCATTACCCCATTTTAAAACGTATACTTGTTTAACCTCCCTATCTGCCAGGTGGATATGGGGGATGCTATCTTTTTGATGTTCTTCACGATATCCTTGTGAAAACTACATAATGACCTTTTGCTCTTGCACAATTTATTTTCACCCTCATAAAAGTTTAGAGGACAACAAGATAATTGATCCCATTGTTCTATTAGAGAACTAGCACAGGAGCAATCCTTTAATTCCCAGTCTGTTTACCATACCCACTTTAATTTTGCACTATTTACCATTTCCCTTTTTAAAAGCTTCCACAGCTGTTTTGGTTAGCATTGTTGTAAACTACCTATTTGTGTTCAAGCAATGGACTCCCTAATCAATGGAAGCGATTTGTTTTCTACCTGCCCCTCCAAAAACTTCTATACTTATAATTTCCTCTTAACCTTCTTTGGTAACAAAGAATCTTAGTTTTATTAATGTTATAAGTAAAGTCTTTCTACTTCTGGTGATTATCCTGGTATATATCTGAATATATCCATGGCTTTGCCATCCTTCCTAAAGTAAGTTTCCCAACTGGATAGTCTTTTGTAAGTTTTGAAAGGGTGAGAGGACCCAATACGATCCACAACCATGGTTTGCTGTGCTTTGAAGGAAAATTTAACTGTAGGCTACAAAGCTTGACAATTGATGTGTTCGAACAAATGTTACTTCTGCTCCAAGGGATAAATGGGACCAGAAATAAGATTGCAATCCTTGTGTATCAAGAGACTTTTATTTCACCATCGATTTTGTTTCTTTGAATTTAAGTTGCTTTTTAAATGTGTGATTGCAAATATTTCTGCTCAACTCAGCATACACACAGATCAGTGAGTTTGTCTAACAATTTTTGCTTTTGTAGGTAGTTCGACCAAAACACAAAAGCTTCCTCCACGCAGTTCAGAAGAATCAATTGCTGATGACTCCTGTTTCGGTTGGCCGCTCAATGGTGAAGTCCTTCATCAAACGCAACACGCCTTTGAAAGTTGATCCCAAGGTATCTGCGCCTGCCTTGCCTTCAGGATATTTATATATCTTTGTACACCAGGAGACTGTTAAGAATTTAGTCCTCAGCTGGATGCCTTATTCGCTACTAGTGGGGAAAAATGACTTTTATTTTAGCCTTGCATGCACTAATTTATTGTATTAAATGCTTAATAGCTTTTTAATTTCTTCAAGTTATGTGTTCGTATTAAAAGAATCTTACTGACTTGGATTTCAAGGCTTGGCAGGCACAGGTTTGGAGCATCCTGGAAACTACGCTTACCACATCTTATACTCCCATTGGAATTTTATTTTACTTTCCTGGCCTTAGAAGCTGGCCACTGAAGGTGTCCTGTCCTGTGAATTTCTGGTTATTCAAATAGCTTGTGTGAAGGAGAATAATGGAGAAGCAGATTGTAAGGATGTGTGATTTTTAATTGTAAATTGGAGGACAATGGACTTCTGATCCAACCCTGACTACTGCTATTTTCCTCTTTTTTTTTAAAGGTACTTTTTCACTAAATGAGTAAAAATCATCTATTATGTTATGATTGGCTGCCTTGTAATTGTCCTCTGCATATGTTAGGAAAAGGAGAAGATCCGCCTGGAAAATCTAAAGAAGAAGCAAGAACAGGAGGAAGAAAGGATACAGAGAGTGGAGGAAGAGAAGAAACACAAATTGGAAGAGCTTAAAAAGTAAGAAAATGTGCTGTTAATTAATAATAATGTCAATGCAATATTCCAGACTCAGGCTAGCTGAGGAATAGAATGTATCTGATAAAATATACAGCACAATCATTCATGAAAGCTCTTGCGCTCTTTGTTGGATTGCTGTTTTTTTTTCATTAAATATCTGATTATTGCCCTGCTGGCTCCAGATATGGCCACATTTTTCACTCTTCAAAAATTAGATTTAAAAGCTTTAGACCCCATTGCACAATCTGAAGAGAAATTTTCAATCCTGGCCAACACTTTCTTCAGCTAGCAGCACCCAGTGAGCTTCTCATTGATTACTGGGACCATTTCAAACTAATTATTTGTATATGAAGTACACTGGAGTGTGATGAGCTCCTATATTTATGCAAGTTCTTTAACAAATATTGGTTACAAACCAGGAACTGAACCTTTTGTTCCTGAAAACCTTTAACCCCACTGTGTCATTTCAGTGCCCATAAATCTCCAAATCTTATCTTGCTTTTTCATAAGTTTTTGGAAGCTAGCTAGAAATATCATACTGACTTTATTATTATAACCCCCCAAATTGGAAATGCCTAAACTTTTTTATCATGGATGTATTTATCCTTTTTGCCAACTTCCAAATGCTGCTCCCCTCCTGGCCAAACTCTTCCCCTCGTGCTTGTGTATGGTTCTGTGGGAATTGGTAGCTTTCCAACATTTTGTCCTAGTGGCCATTTATGAGCCTCCTTGACACAAAGTATTATATTATTAGAAAATGGATGGGGCTATGTCTATATTTCAAGTCTTGAATTGGGTATGCATGCTGCTCCATGCATTTTATTCCTTCTATCATGATTTTTGGTCTGTTGTGTCAGCTATCTCAATGTAGCTTCAGATTCTAACCACAGATGACTCTGTAGAGTTACTGAAATTTCTGCTTAATCGATTGCTGTCTTGTATACAAAAAACCTTGTATTCATTAACTGAGTCTGATCACTACAGGAAATTCATGTACAGTTTCTCATAGCATCATTGAGTATGACAGTATACACAGTTAGCAAAAAGTGCTAGGAAGGAGTAGATACTGGATTTTAAGTGGAGCTGAAGCAAAGTAATGGATCAAGACAAAGACTGATTCATTGTTCTATATCCCATCATATATATTTTTCAGTACTAATCGGAGAACAAACAAGTGACTTTTTAAAGATTAAAGCGTTATGCACAAATAGAGTTTTAAGCACTGCCTAGACAAATTGCTGGTTCCTATATTAGTTCTGGGAATCAGTGAAGGGTGGAGGTAAGTCCAGGGGTAAGGCAGTGGCCTGGACAAACTGGAGATATTTCCAAAAAGTGAAAATTTTCAAAGGAAAAGGAAATAAAGGAGCAGGATAACCGAAGAAACATGGTAATGGAGTTGGAACAGTGTTTGAAGACTGGAAAAAAGCAAGCTATGGGGGTTCTGTTAAAATGGGGAAAGGTGTGGTGTAACAGTAGAAAAAGTTGAGGAAAGCAGAGATGTGCCACATTAAAATGCCCAGTTTGACCAAGTGTCAGACCTTCACTTGGGGCAGCATTAGGGTATGGAAGTGGACCAGGAATGGGGCAGCATTAGGGGATGGAAGTTGACCAGGAATGGGGCCATGAAGGTCCTGGTCAAGGACAGCTAAGAGGCATATAGGTGGCAAGAGCTAGAATAAGGAAACAAAGCTGTAAAATAAAAGCAAAGTTTCTCTTCTACAGATCTCAAAATGGTTGAGAGTTTAGATTCCACTGTGTAAATTTATAATGGTTAAAACCTTTAACTGCATTGCATTTGATTCAGTAAAATTGAATGAGGAGTATTGACATGACCAAAAATCACGAATGCAGGTTTATGGAAAGGCAGTGCAGGCAAGGTAGGTTTTATCGTTCTTTTTCATTCATGCTTCTCTGAATAACGAATTTTGAATACAATTGCGTTTCATATATTACCTTGAATAGAAAGCGGGAAATGCGGCTGAAACGTGTTTTGGAAACTCGTTCCCGAGTTGAGCAGCAAGAGGAGGAAAAGAGAAAGAGAAAAATTAAGCAAAAAAATTCACAGATTGATGAGAAGAATGAAAAGGTATAATAACTCTGATGCCTAAACATTGCTTATTGCAAGTAACCCAGTCGCCAAACAAGTAGGGAAACAAACACATTTTCTCTGCACCCCCACCCCCTTTATATATTATACAGCCTCACTTGGAGAGATCAGTGTAGCATTCTGTATCCCTTAACAGATGCGTGAGGAACGACTTGCTGAAGAAAAAGCTAAAAAGAAAGTGGCTGCTAAAAGGATGGAGGAGGCAGAAGGTCGAAGGTTGCAAGAAGAGGAAATCAGAAAACAGAAATTGCAACAGCTGGTATGGCTGCTGTACCACTGAAGTAACTTTTTTATTCTCCTGTTATTTCTGTTTCCCTTCCCCCTGAGGTGATGAGTCCTGATAGTATAATACTTGTGTACTGTGTCCTTCAATATTGAGCCAAGGAAAATTGTGTCAATAGGCTATTTGACATGAGGGGATCAGAGCTGAGCCTGATGACCAATTCTCCTGCTTTGTCCAGGCCATCAAGTGAACTGTTAACATTTTTTTCTTTTTAAAGAAAACTTCAGCTATTTTAAGATCATTGGTTGGTGATTACTTCTCTACCAAAGATTTTCAGGGATGCATTATTTGAATTAACTTACAAGTTCAGTGTTTACCAGGTGTAGGACAACAGGCCTGATGATCACCAAATGGCACCTAAAGCACCCACACGGAGTATCTGTATACATTGAGAAAACTTTACTGTTAAGGAGATGCAGCATACTTGGAACTATCTTCATTCATACAGCTGCAACAAGAATAATACTATATATGGGCCATAATGAACTGAGGAGGTTTTGATATCACCAGATGTGCTATTGATGAAATGAGATGAAGTTAATTATCTCCTTGACATATTTCAATCTTCCAAAAATTGACATTTTTCTTTTGGGGAGGGAGAAGAGAGACTTTTTTATATTGGACCAAAATGTTTGAAATATTTTGCTTAGTATTTCTTGTGTTTCACTCTTACTCCCCCTCCCAATGTAAGAGGTTTTATTGTGCTAGGATGCAATTTAATGGTAGCTGCAAGTCTCCTTGCATCTCACCCAAGTATCTGTTTTCCTTGAACCTTGATCATAGTGGCATACCAGTTGAAGTTAATACACCCTGTCCTAGGCCAGTCTTACTACTACTGTCTTGCCAAAAGAGATACTAGTAATTAGGAAAAAATTGGACCACCCCACAAACCTCAAAACACTCCTGGGAAGACCAAGTCATTTTTTTTTTATATAAATAAGGTGCTTATAGCCTCTCTCTTACAGCAAGTAACTACATCAAAGTACTAAATACATAATGTTAGAAGATGAGGTTCTGTTTCTCTTTATTTCCTTCCTTGAATAAATTTTCCCTGGTATGCCATGGTTAGCTAGTGCTTAATGTTTCCTTTCCTTTATTTGCGTATCTGAAATACAGGAACTTTTGAGCATGAGTAAACTAACATTGTGGATTCTTTTCTACCTCCCTCTTGATTTTGTTTGCCACAGCTGATTCTGACGGCTTTAGTAGCTCTTTAAAGAATTATGACACATTTTAACTGGCATTTAAATCTATTAAACAAAAGCTTCAACTCCTTCATTCAATTCTGACAAACTGAGAACAATTGATCAGTGCTTACTTCTGCAGGAAGAAGAACGCCAAGAGCTACTGCAGCGCAAGAAGGAGGAAGAGCTTGAACGGCAACGTAAAATGGTGGAAGCCAGAAAGCTTCAAGAGCAGCAGCAAACTGAGCTTGAGAGGGAGCGACTGCATGAGTTGCAACTGGCCGCAGATAGGGAGCGGGAAAGAATGCGGGAACAAGAGAGCATCCAGGCAGAGAAGTATGGAGCAATAAAATGCTGCAGTTGTCATAACCATATCATAGAGAAAATTAATCTTGGACCCAAATGCTCTCATGTGATGGCCATTTTTTGTGGTACTCCTGATTCATTTCCCTTTGATTTGAAATTTTTCCTACTCCCAATACCAGTGATTCTCAAACTTTGTTTTGAGGACCACTCAAGGGGGCAAAAGACCCAGTGGGCTACCTACCTGTCCTACCCCTGCCCCTTTTGTTTGCCACTGCAAAAAGCTGATCAGAATTAATTTGAAGACTGGTGCTGCTTTTGTGATACCAATGAGTTGTTGACTGGCTTGAAGCTGGAGAACCTCAGTCTCGTGTTGTGCTCCATGTTTAGCCAATTCCTCCTCTTTGTCTTCAGCCCCATAAGTGTTGAAAATCTGATGTTGCAGTTGTACAGTATGTTACAGTAACATAAACCTTGCTTTTAAAACTATTGCTTGTGCTTATGGTGACTTGTGTCATTTATGTGGGAGCCATGAGTAGTAGGGTGAAGATTCTGGCTGATACTCTTGTATGGCAGTGATTTGTATTTTGGACCAGCCCCTGGACCACCAGGTGGATTCTTGCAAACTACACTTTGAGAACCATTGTCCTATACCATTGAGAGCTGTAGCTTCCAATACTTTGCCTAAGTATTATACAGCTCAAAATACTTGAGTTGAACTTTTGGAAGGAGAGAACCTTTTAATTGTACCGCTGAGTATTTACACAGATTAAATGGAGATGGAATGAAATCATTCCATCCAGTATTTTAGAAATCCTGATGACAATAGAGTATAATGGGTAATGCTAAAAAGATGATCATAAGTGTCTTGAGACTTGCAACTTGAATTGTTTTTTCTCCGAGCTCCTAGCAAGTAAATGCGAAAAGTTTACATTTTTAAATCTGGATAACAGCCTTTCTTCCTTCTCTTAAACCCCAGTGAATACATTCTCTTTCCAGTCCTGGTGGAAAGATAAGACAATATTCGGGTGAATTTTTTGCAGCGGGCAGAATGCAGTGGTTGGTGAAACTGGAGTTTCAACAATTGTTTTAAATTTGCAGTAATTGGATAGTACCAGTTGCTGAGGAATTTATACTGTTAGTCGTTTGGTAGTACACAACTTGAGTATTCCTGAAAAAAAAATACATGTCTAAGCTTTTTGTCTTACACTCATCAGGACACTTGCAAGAATACCAGTATAAGGGGAAAACAAATTATACTGTATGTGAAGAGTGCTGATTGGTTGACTGACCAATCAGGGTCAAGCTGCCTGGTTCAAATTCCAAACACTGCTTGGCAGTTAACTGTCAGCCACCATCACTGGTATATTCTCCATGGCAACGCCACTGACTAACCAATCAGCACTCTCTTCATATACAGTATAAATTGTTTTCCCTTTATATTGGTATTCTTGTGTCCTGATGAGTGCAAGATGAAAAGCTTAAATATGTCTCTCTTTTTCAGCAATACTCAATTTATACTGTCTTGCCAGTAGGTGAACTGGAATAGAATGTGCAGTGTAGCATTCCTACTCCAATAAGTGATCATTTTTCTATATCAGGACAGGAAGTTGGAGCATTGCGAAACTGAAACGCTGCTAATCCAAGTCATCTTACTTGGGTTTCTCAAACATTCATAAACGATCAAAATTAAATTCTGTTGATGCCATTCCAATCCTTACAAAAGAAGCTAAATCGGGTTGTCTTGCTGCAATACCCTAATGTGACTTTTTTGAAATGGTGTGCTCTGCTGTAGACTTGCAATTGGTAGAAAAGCTAGGCTATAATCTTTGTTCTGGTGAATGGCTTGAGTCTAAAAGGTCTGCATGAAAATTGGCACTGGTCTCATGTTGATTTTGTGAATATTAGGACTTACCTAACTCTACCCATGAATTAAACTGTTTTCCACATTAAATGCAATGGTAATATATTAGTGAAGATTTAATATGCTTTCATCAGTTAGTCTAAAACTTGCAAGAACTTTTTTTTTCTCTTTGACATGACGTTGTGTCTCAGGAACCACCCCCCCAGGCTCCAGTATAAGGCCTAGTGTCTCCATCCCTCTTTGCTTGTCCCACCAAGGAAGGCAGTTGACTTCACTGAAGACCACTGAGGATGTAATTCATACTTCTACCCAAATCATTTTCAAATTGGATAGAATTTTGTTGGAATAAACGCAGCATGCAGCCTGTAGATAGTCATAATGGCACAGAAGGAGGCCATTTGGCCTATCGAGTCCATGCTGGCTGTCTTTAGAGCTGTCCTATTTCTGTACTATAACCATTCTATGGCTCTATCCCTTAACTATGCATGTTTAGTTCCCTCAATACCCCTCCAGTTTCCTTTTGAAATTCCCTATATCTCTGCCCCAAAATCTTGTAAATCTATGTAACCTAGTCCTTCTATCATCTAGTGGGAGCAGCTTTTTTTTGATTATCTTATTTAAATCTGTCATAATCTTGTGCACTTCTTTCAAATATACCCTCAACCTCCTTTGCTTCAAGGAGAACAAGTCCAGCATCTCCAACCTAACTTTGGTGCTAAAATTCTTCATCCCTGGAACCATTCTCATAAATCTCCTCTATACCCTCAAGGACCCTCGCATCCTTCCCAGGTGTGGTGGCCAGAACCATATGTAAGAACCTAGTTGTGGCCTAACCAGATCTTCAGCATAACTTGACTGGTTTTTGTACTCATTTTAATGAAGCTCAAGATCCCAAATGCTTTGCTAATTACCCTCTGTCCTGCCACCTTCAAACATCTGTGAGAGATATAAAACACACGTGTGCGCACACAGTATACCATCCTCCTTAGCCATTTTAAAAAATATTTTAAGCTGACACTGACCCTCTTATTCACAGGGTGTGGGTGTTGCTGCTTAGGCCAGCATTTGTTGCCTATCCCTAATTACCCTTAAAAAGATGACTGTGATCCACTGCTTTGAACTGCTGCAATCCATGTCGTGTAGATGTACACATAATGCTGTTAGGGAGGGAGTTCCAGAATTTTGACCCAGCAACAGTGAAAGAAAGGTAGTGTAGTTCAAAGTCAGGATTGAGAGACTTGGAGGGGACCTTGCAGGTAGTGGTGTTCCCATGCATCCACTGCCCTTGTCCTTCCAGGTGGTAGAGGTCGCAGGTTTGGAAGGTGCTGCCAAAGGAGCCTTGGTGAGCTGCTGCAGTACATCTTGTAGATGGTACACACTGTTACTGTGTAGGTGATGGACGGAGTGAATGTTTAAGGTGGTGGATGGGATGCCAATCAAGCGAGTTACTTTGTTCTGGATGGTGTCGAGCTTGAATGTTGTTGGAGGTGCACTCCTCCAGGCAAGTGGAGAGTATTCCATCACACTCCTGACCCGTGCCTTGTAGATAGTGAACAGGCTTTGGGGAGTCATGGGGTGAGTTACTTGCCACAGAATTTCTAGCCTCGATTCTACTCTTGTAGCCAGTGTTTACATGGCTAGTCCAGTTCAATTTCTGGTCAGTGGTAACCCCCAGGATGTTAGTGATTCGCTTCTCTATTTTTCTCACATTCGTTGAACAGAATCTACAAGCAGCTGCACAGATTCAAGCCAACATGATCTTCCTCCAATATAAGTTCAAACTTGAGCAAATGAGGGAGAATCTTTTTAGATTAAAGCAAGTATTATATTGGTTAGGTGTTTACCTTGGAATTCTGATGTGTATTATTTCCCTCGTTGCTGGAGTTTGAGATCATTAGACTCATGTTAAATGCATTATTTCAAAACTAGAATTTTGCAAGAACTAGAATGAATAACAAATTTCTCTTTTTAATAGAGAACGTGAACGTCTGGAGAAAGAAAAGGCCCTCAAGTTACAGCAAGAGCTGGAGCGAACAGCACGGGAGGATGCTGCACTGCAGGCTCAACGAGAAACAGAAAAGCTTCACGAGGAAGCACAAGAGAAAGGCAGAAAGCAGGTAACGGGCCTCATCTTGGTGGGAATTCAGTGTCTTCCAGATACCACACCCTTTAATAAATGATCTCAAATTTTCTAAGTGGGACTACAAACTGAAATATTTAAGTCATGGTCATGTCTTGGACAAGTGTATGTGGAACTACAATATTATTGCTGTCAGTTCCATCCTGCGGTATAGGATTTTTTGGCAACCCTGGGAACTGACTGTTACAGACCATTTCTGTTGTTGCAAGTGTCATTCTTGTTACATAGTAAATGTCCTACATATGTATTAAATTGAA
Organism: Cetorhinus maximus; assembly: GCF_964194155.1. NCBI lineage: Eukaryota > Metazoa > Chordata > Chondrichthyes > Lamniformes > Cetorhinidae > Cetorhinus > Cetorhinus maximus. Next base: position 87,519,238 of record NC_135887.1, read on the forward strand.
GGTTTTTGCAGCAGAAGAACTAAAGAATAGAGGGATTTGAGTGGAAAAATTGTCTAGTTGCTAATCTTTGTACAGTATATTTCAGTAATTTGAAAGCAAATATCAATTTTAGAATGATTTCCAGTGGTAATGACACTAGTGCACTAGTTAAATGATGCAAAATAGATGCTTAATTTTGGCCTCTGTACTTTCAGAAGGTTACTTCTATTTTGGAAAGTTGTATTCAGTGCTTTCCTAATTAAGTTAGTGAAGCTATTTGTGGAGTAGTTGAGTTATGCAGACCAGGAAGGTCCCTGGTTCATTCCCCTCAACTTTTCTCTGGAGAGGAATAGGGATGCTAAAATTGGACTTTTAGTGGGGTGAGAAAATAATGAGTTTCAACAGCCAACTTGCATTTATGTAGTGCCTTTAACAAAGTAAAATATTCCAAGGAGTTTCAGAGGGGCATTATCAGAGGTTTGACACCAAGCCACACAAGGTGATAGTGGGGCAATCGACCAAAAGCTTAGTCAAAAGAAGTTTTTAAGTTTCAAAAGAGGAAAGAGGGGTGGCAAAGATTATGGGGAATTCCAGAGCCTCTGCAACTGAAGGCATAACCACTAATAGTGGAATGATTAAAATGGGGGATGCACAAGAGGCTAGAATTGGAGGCATGCAGAAGAATTTTGCATTTAAAAATACTTGGAGATGTGCACTGTGCTGTAACCCACAAGATCATGAACCAATAACTTGGATGGTGGGATTAGGTTGGGTAGCTGTTGCCTGGCCAGCACAGATGCAATGGGCTGATTAGTCTCCTTCTGTACCATAAATTTTTTCTGTTGATTTTGAAAGGTGTGGGGTCCAAAGAAGTTAAGTTGGGAAGCTTCAAGGTCATGTAGGGATTTGAAAACATTGAGTATTTTAAAATTGATTCCTTGCTCAAGCAAGGTTTGGTGTAGATCAACAAGGGGATCAGGCCTACTGCACGTACAAGTCCCCCAAAAAAATGCCTGTGTAGCCTTGTGATCTTGTGCAAACCTCACGTGAATGTCACTACATTTACATAAGTACACTGACCCCAAAGGAGGTCAATTTGTTCATGGTGGGAGTGGAAAGAGAATTAACACTTTAGCCTTTGAGGTTAATATTTGTGTGTCCCTGTTTGTAGGAAGAGCAATTGCCAGAGCTGGAAAGTCAGTCTTTAGAAAATGAGAGAACCACAGAACAGAAATTGGAGCAAGAAAAAGAGAATAGACTTTGTGGAGATCAGCAAAGAAAATGGAAGGAAGAACAGGACAAGAAAGTGAAGGAAGAGGTCTTCAACAAAAATATATTGAATGTAACTGTGGAGATGCATGTGAGTGTTTTAATAATCTAGGCTGGGGGAGGGTGACAATGAAGTAGGGCAGGAGACACTCTTCTTCATTTGAGTTTTGTATAATCATGGAGTCTTCAGTTAGATTTAAGGAATATGTTTGAACACTGGATAGCAGGTCACCTGTTACAATTTAAAAAAATAATTCCACCTTCCCATCCCCCCTTAGCCTGAGCTTAGCCTTAATCAGATTTGAGGGAAAATAGAGTACAGTATGTCAGATAATTAACAATTTTCAAATGTTTAAAAGCATTTTTTCATGAGTTTTCTGCCTAAGGGCAGGTTTAACCCATAGCATCATGATCTACCACCATGGGCAGGCCAAGGAGGCAGGTCCCAAATCCATCCCAGCCAGAACAGGGATTGAACCCTTGCTGTTGATACCAACCTGACCTGCACCGCCTGTCCAGCCAACTGGACCTCCCAAGGGAGTCAAAGTTGCTGTGGCAATGTGCACTTTTAAATGCTGCTAGTAGCCTGGAGCTATGGGTAGTGATGATAGAGGGTCTAATTTCTTTCCATCACGTGGCTGACCAAGGATTTCTCCTGCTTTTGCTGGCTGCCATTGGCATATGTTGCAAGGATTTACAAGTTGATACTGAACCTGTTTGGTCCCATTATGAACACTCCTTCCTTTGGCCATCAAGTCCTGGGGTGGAGCTTGAACCTGGAACTTCTGGCTCAGAGGCAGGGATACTACCACTATGCCACAAGACCTCCTTCAAAACACTTGTATTAAGACTATATACAGAGCAGACCTACATCTAGAAATTGTATGTGAAGAAATTCCTGGGAATTTTGAACTTCCAGAGATTGCACCCTATTCAAATAAGGGAGTGGGAATAAACCTACCAACTGTGGGCGAGTCAGCCTGATAGAAACATAGAAAAATAGCAGGAGTTGGCCATTTGGCCCTTTAAGCCTGCTCCGCCATTCAATATGATCATAGCTGATCCTTTATCTCAACGTCATACTCCCGTTCTCTCCCTATACCCCTTGATGCCTTTGGAGAGGGTTGATGAGGGATAATGTAGTGAAGTTGTGTACATGGGCTTTCAAATGGTGTATGATAAAAGTACCACATAATAGACTTATAGCAAAATTGAAGCCTGTGGGATTAAAATGGCAGTGCCTGCATGGCTATGAAATTGGTGAAGGAACAAAGTAGTCATCAACAGTTGTTTTTCAGACTGAAGGGAAGTATGCAGTGATGTCCTCCTAAGCTTGATTCTAGAATCACTACTCTCATTGATACGGTATATAGCAATGACCTAGATTTCAATATACACGGTTTAAATTTCAAAGTTTGTAGGGAAGATATAACACGAATGTGTTTGTGTGGTGGTTAAGAAAAGACTTTGGAAGGACGTAGATTGGTGAAATGGGTAGACATGTGGCAGATGAAGTGATTCATTTTGATGGAAGGATTAGAGGCAAGATAACCTAAATGGTACAATTTAAAGAGAATGCTGGAATAGAGAGTTGGATGTGTGTGCACAAATCTTTGAAGGTGGCAAGGCATTGAACAGGCAGTTGTGGAATCTTTTTGGCTTTATAAACAGAGGCATAAGAGTGCAAAAGCAAGGAAGTTATGCTGAACCTTTTATAAAATGCTGGTTAGGCCTCAGCTGTGGAGTAGTGTTAAGTTATAGGCATCGCACTTTAAGAAGGATGTGGAAACTTTGGTGAGGGTGCAGAAGAGATTTACTAGGATATCAGAGATGAACATCTCCAGTCTGTCCACTAATTGAAGAAGCTGGAGTTGCTCTCCTGAGAGTAAAGAAGGTAAAGAGGTGTTTAAAATCATGAATGATTTTGATAAATAATAAACCGTTTCAGTGATAGGGTCAGCAATGAGAGGGTACATATTTTAAGATAATTGACAAAAGACTAGAGGTGACAAATGGTTTTACATAGTAAGTTATGAGCTGGAATGCATTGCCTGAAAGGATGGATGGTGGAAGCAAATTCAATAATAACTTGCAATGGGGAATTGAATAAATATTTGAAAAGGGAACATTTACAGGTATGAGGAAACAGCAGGGGTGTGGCACTATTTGGCTCTTCAAAGAACTAGCATAAGTACAATGGACTGAGTGAGTGGCCTCCATCTGTGCTGCAACAATTTGATTTTAATGGCATTCAAAGTAGCCTTCCTTGAAGGTAGCCAAAGAAAATTAATTTTGCTTTATGCTTCTGTTTTTGAAAATAGTACAAAAGTAATCATTCATACATTGTCCAATTACTGAGTTTAACTTTGACCCAAAAGTTGTTTAAAACACTGTTAAACATGCAATCAGAGAGGGCCTCATGTCCTGGTCAATATCCTATTACATTCTGAAGTTTCATCCTTCAATGTTGTCAGTGTCATTGTGCTCAAGTGATAGAATTAGCTATCTTCCTAGTTTAACCATAATTGCTGCATTAGCTATTCTGAATTTGTTCATGTTAAAAATAATGCAAATTTCATATTTCTGTTCTTGCATCCTCTCCCTTCTCTCTTCCCCCATTTGACCACCACTTCCAAGTGAATTGAGCAGCTTTGCATAGCAGTGGTTGGTTGTATCTTAAATTGGAGATTCTTCACTAGGCTTTGCTTGCATACCTTTTGGCAACTGTTCAAAATGCTGTTGGTACCTGCTTGGTGTAAGTAGTCCTCTCAGCCACAGGAAATCTGTGGCCTGTTAGTGGAAAGGGGAAGGAATTGGGTGAGCGAGGAGGTGTCCCATGTGGGTGTTGGTGGGTAGAAGGTTAAGAGGAGTATTTTTTCTAATGAAGAAACTGAACTGGGATCTTGTTAGAAATTGCTGATGGTTCAACAACTTATGGGATTTTAATGGATTTAATTTTTTTTCCAGCACTCTCCAGCTTTGGAGTCTTACACTATGACTCCCAATAGCTATTCCAAAATCAAGTTGCCCAAAGTAAATTTGGAAAGTTATGGAATGGACCTGCAAAGTGATGACTCAACAGATGACGAGGGGGCACCCCGTAAACCCATCCCTACTTGGGCTAATGGTAAGGAGCGAGCTTAGATCAATTTAGAAAGAGTCTGTTTACTATTTCTGCAATGAAACCAAAAACTTACTGAATTGCAATTCAATCTATTCATGGTCCATACTTTCAAGTATCATTTACATCTAAGAGCAGGCATTTAAGGATTGTATATTTTAAAACATAGCATATAGTTGCCAATACCTGATTTTAAGGCTATTGAGAGAGGCTTCGCTTTGAGGGACAATTTTAATTGTTTTTAGGAAACCACCTTCTGGTGTAGTTGTGCTGTTTTACTCTAAGTTGATTTAAATCCATACAAGTCAACCAAGTCGTAAGTTCGATCTCAGTATCTGATCAATTAGCTGATTTCAATCAGGGCAACAATAGGTTGCAACAGTGGAGAGGGAAAATCATCTAGTCCTCCTACTTTTGATTTGTTATGAACTGACTGTTGTTTGAACAAAAGCAAAATACTGCAGATGGTGGAAATTGGAAAATAAAAACACTGGAAATATTCTGCTACCAACCTGAAAAGTTTACTTTATTTTTCTCTCAGCAGCTGCTGCCTGACCGGCTGAATATTTCTAGCATCTTCTGTTTTTAACTCTTGGTGGAAGGTGCATTTGTGTGGGCTTTGCATCTGAGCCCACTCTACTTTTCAGAAAGGGCTATTGAAAGTGTAGGCTCACAGGAAAAGATTGAAGTGTGCATTTCTTCCTTTTTCAATTTTTGCACAGTGCAAACTAAATCCTTGTATGTAACAAGGTAGAGAAGATAAACATGTTGCGCATGTTTTCAAATGGGCCTTATCACTGGTGACTCTGCTCTTCTTTCCTCTCCACACCCAACCAAATGGTAGCTCTAGATTACAAATTGAAAGAGGAGGGGCCACTGTTGGATAAATTTACATATGGATTAACAGGTTTTATCAGTTGTTAGAGGATGTGTAGATAAACAGGTCAGAATGCAATTGACCTAACTTTTACATCTGTACTGTTCTGCAGTATTCCAAAAACTTGCAAAGATCCACATTAGTTTACAGAATGCACCTTTTGTTAATGAAGACAAGCTGTTTGCTCTTTTTCCCTTCTATTCCAACACTAATCCTTTACTCTTCTGTCTGCTTGCATTCCTGCCATCCCAGACCAGAATAGCCCACAGTTACTCTGTACCCCTGTTGACTTTCTTTAAAGGGCCTTCTTGTGAACCACTTCTGCAACTGTTCCAATCCTCCTTTGCTGACCTTCTTGTTAAGTGTGTTTGCTAAACTTGTCCACCTCTATCCTCTTGCATGCTCCTTGTGCTCCCCCTTAAGTCACTTACAACTGTACCTTCAGACTCTAAGCTGCATGGCTTTTGGCTGTCCTTTTTCTGCCCCTCAAAGTTACAAATGACATATTGCCTAACTATAGTAAACACTCATCCTCCTTGGCCTGTATACATCTGTTACATGGTTACCCACACTATTTCTCCTCCAGTGCCTCTCCTCTATCGTTCAGCTGGTTGGGACTGCCCTCTCCTGGTTCCAATCTGGTTGTAGCCAGAAAATTATCTGCAATAGCTTCTCTTCATGCTCTTGCAATGTTGCCTCTGGATCTGCCCTAAGGATCTATTATTGTCCCCATCCTATTTCTCAAGTACATGTGTTCTTTTTGTGATGAACTCTTAATCACTTTTGAAGAATTTTTCCATACGCCAGAAACAGTATAAATGGCAGCCCCACCCTCTCCCATGGTAATATAGAAAGTCCCATACCTATATAAGCAATACAGCTAAATTAGTTTGCATTTTCAATCTGAGGAGTTGTAAATAGCCTTCCAGCTTCAGTGCATCACTTTGTGTTTGAATGCCATAATTCTAATGGAATTTGTTTTTCTGTCATCAGGTAAACAATTGCAGCAAGCGCTCATCAAACAGTATTACCACCCACTTGATCTAGACAAATTCTTCGGTGTCATTCAACCCCCAAATCTTGAGGGTATCTTTGGTAAAAGCAAGCCACGTTACCTGAAACGCACTAGTTCTGCAGTGTGGCAGTCACCGCCAGTATTAAACAGCATTAAGAATGTATCCTATGGTTTTATGAAATACTGAACTATCCCTGTTGTATATCAAATGACATTGCAACAAGTAAAACTATCACCTGCTCTCATTGTTTTTGCCCTTTTCTATATTGTATCTTTGTTGCCTGATTTATTTGTCTAATTTTGAAGATGAACTGCTCTCTTGGCTGCTCCTCAGAAATCTTATTGTGCATTATTGTTTTAAAGTTTTTGAATTTTAGTACACAGGTTTTTTTCATTTGAATTTATTTGGTGTCTAAGTTCAAATCTTGATGGGATGAAAGTCTCTGCCTGCCTGCTTTCTGTAAGGGTCATACACAACATGTTCATGGGAAGTCTTGAACCAGTTCATGCTGTGGCATAAGCCTGCAGCACAAAACTCTCTAATTTGTACTTATTGGCCAGCTCAATGCCTGATGTGTGAAATTACACCAGGTGCAAGGGGGAAGAAATCTTGAGTGCAGTACGGGGTGCTTTTCTGTCGTTGGGACAGAGTACAAGAAGCTTTGTCATGCATCTGGCTGCACACCTTATCTCAAATGCTTGATGCTGGGTGCTTGAAATAGGTTGGTTTCTAATTCTCAACTGGAGAAATTACCTCATCTTTAGTGCACATTGTAAAAAGGATTCTGTTTCCATTGGAACAATACTTTCTAACTAAATAATAATTGATCTTGGGTGTATTATGCCATTAATTTTTTGGAAGTTATAGGATAGCACTTTTTAAACAAAGATACTAGAAATATCTAGCCATGCGGACTGAGATTCAGTTCCTGGAGTTAACTGATCTCAGTTGGGATGGCATTTTTTTAAATGTTGAAATCAATAAAAGCACTTCTGGGGCTAAGGACTAGGAAAATGACCAGCGTTCCCACTTCTAATTTGTTTTCCCTTGTTGAAAGTGCATGGGGATGTCCGAGGACAGAATCGGGCTTATCTGTTTGTTTTTCTTTTCACAAAATGGCCAGCTAACATCCACCACTTAGACTTGTGTGTAGGACGGTCACTTGGCAGGAATCCTACCCTGGCAAGAGTTGTCTTGAAAGGAAGAGAAAATTGATGACAAAAATACCCTTGGTGTTTGAAAAACTGCACTGGTGCAACACTCGTAATTCTGCCAAGAGGCTGAAACTTCAGGGTTCAAGATGACTTCAAATGCAATGCAAGTCTAAGCTGTGTTAGTGTCTACCTTTGTAATGAGTATCTTGGTGTAAAGTGTTTTTTGTAAATAAATCGTATTCAAAAGTCTAAATAATGAGGGGAAACTTTCATTTTTAAAACTTATTGAACTTAATAAAAGAATTGAGATATAGTCTTAACTTTATTCTTCAAATTATAAGACTTAAACTGAATGTCATTTATTAAAATAGTGTAAAACTAAACTAGAATATAGCTTTTGCAGCTCATTTGTCATTGATGTTTCTTGAGCCAAAAACCACGGGGAGGAATTGGAGAACAATCATTTATCTTTAGATTGAAATTAGCTCTTAAACCAAATGTATTAACGCAATCTCTTTTTGGTAGGATCTGATGTGGAATAAGCACTAGGTGTGAAATGTTCCATAATTCAGTCTAAATTGGCACACTTGCACAGATGCTTGAAGGCTGGTCTGGAATATCGACTTGCTACCTGACCTGTTAGCCACTTGCTGAATGTTTGTTAAAGGATCTTGATTTCATGATTCGCTCATTCATCCTTCAATATTCAGCCCTCTGACTACTTGAGTTGGGGAATTGTATTATATCTGGGTGACTAAAGTCCCTACTCACATGAAAAACAAACCTACTACATGATGGTCAATATAACCTGATTTGAATATTAGCAAAAAAAATGTGCACCCTTTCTTGTATGACTTGAATCTTTATGAATAGCAAAGCCATGACCTAAGTACTGTTATGATCCCTTTGGAGACTATCAAACCCCCAAAAAACCAATGGACAAGATTTTACCTTACTAAACCAAAATCCCTAGGTCACAGCAGCACCCAACTACCCTGTTTTCCACAGGCACAGTCTTCACCAAAATCTCACACGGTTGCAAAACTTCAACTCTGCTCACAACAGTCTTGATGGCATGGATCCACCAATGTTATCTTTGAGTAATAGAAACAGCTGTATTTGTCTATTTCCAGCTCCTGGATTCAGCCTGCCAGTTATGTACCACTGGATTCTGAGCTCAAATGGCTGTCATTTTATCTGGTTTCAACCAGTGTTAGTTTCCCCAGAAACCTAAAGTTACTATTTGTGTTTTCTTAGGGAAACTGAAGCATCAGATTTCCACCAGTTAGCTGAAGTTTCTGCTTCGGTGCCAGTTAGGTCTATCTCAAAAAATACAAACTTTGAAACCATGGATTCGAAGACAGTACAGGTTCTATTTTATTACAATATGCGTGGATAAAGATAAAGGAGCTGAGGGATACAGGAACAGGATGGCTAAATATTATTAAAATGTTTGATTGTGCACAGACACACTGGTGTGGTGGTTATGTTACTGGATTAGTGATCCAGAAGCCTGGTCTATTAAAATGAATTTGAATTCAGATTTTAAAAAGATTTTTTTAATATCCATAATGGTGACCATGAAACTAACTGGTGGTGTAATAACCTAACTGGTTCATATGTCCTTTTAGGGAAGGAAGTTTGCTGTAATTACCTGGTCTGGTGCATACATAGGGTCACAAAATTGTTATGGTGTAGAAGGAGGCCATTTGACCCGTCGTGTCTACGCTGGCTCTCTGAGCATTATGATGTAGTGCCATTCTCCTACCTTTTCCTGTAACTGCACATTGGTTCTATTTAAATAATCATCTAATGCCCTCTTGCATGCCTTGATTGAACCTGCCTCTACCATGCTTCCAGGCAGTGCTTTCCAGACCTGAACCACTGTGTGGAAAGAGTTTTTTTTCTCACATCGCATTTGCTTCTTTTGCAAATCACTTTAAATTTGTGCCCTCCTAGTTCTTGATCCTTTTAAGAGGATCTCCCTATCTACTCTGTCCAGCCCCCTCATGATTTTGAACGCCTTCATCAAATCTCCTCTTAGCCACCTTCTCTCCAAGGAGAACAGTCCCAACTTCTCCAATCTATCTTCATATCTGAAGTTTGTCATCCCTGGGACCATTTTTGTAAACCTCTTCTGCACTTTCCAATGTGTTCACATTCTTCCTAAAGTATGGTACCCAGACTAAACAGTACTCCAGCAATGGTCTAACTGGTGTCCTATACAAGTTTAGCATAACCTCCTTGCTCTTGTACTCTATGCCCCTATTAATAAAGCCTAGGATGCTGTATGCTTTATTAACTGCTCTCTCTGCCTGTCCTGCCACCTTTAATGATTTATGCACATATACACCCAGGCACCTCTGCTCCTGCACACCTTTTAGAGTTGTACCCCTTATTTAATATTATCTCTCCATGTTCTTCCTACCAAAATGAATTACCTCGCACATCTCTGCATTGAGCTTCATCTTTCATTCCACGAACCTCTTTGTCCTTTTGAAGTTCTACACTGTCATCCTCTCAGTTTACAATGCTTCCAAGTTTTGCAACATCTGCAAACTTTGAAATTGTCCCCTGCACACCAAGATCTAGATCATTAATATCTCTCAGGAAAAGCAAGGGTTCCAATACCAACCCCGATGAATTCCACTATAAACCTTCCTCCAGCCTGAAAAATATCCATTAACCATTACTCACTGTTTCTTATTACTCATCCTATTTTGTACCCACGTTGCTACTGTTCTTTTTATTCCATGAGCTAGTACTTTTCTCACGAGTCTGAGTGTGGCACTGTAACGAATGCCTTTTGGAAGTCCATGTACACCGCATCAACAGCATAACCCTCATCAACCCTCTCTGTTACCTCTTCAAAAAAACTCCAAGTTTGTTAAACACAATTCTCCCCATTGGCTCTTCCTAATCAGCCCACATTTTTCCATGTGACTATTAATTCTATCCCAAATAATTGTTTCTAGAGGCTTTCCCATCGCCAAAGTTAAACTGACTGGTCTGTAATTGCTGGGCTTACCGTTACAACCTTTTCTGAACAAGGGTGTAATGTTTGCAATTCTCCAGTCCTCTGGCGCATTCCCTGAGGCTAGGGAAGACTGAAAGATTATGCCCAGTGCCCCTGCAATTTCCATTCTCGCTACCTTCAATATCCTTGGATGCGTCTCATCCAGTTCTGGTGCCTTGTCAATTTTAAGTGCTGGCAGTCTATCCAATATCATCACCTTATCAATTTTGAACCCTTCTAGTGACAGAATTTCCTCCTCTGACACCATTGCCTGGGTAGCATCTGCCTCCTTGGTAAAGAAAGGTGCAAATTATTCATTTAATACCTCAGCCATGCCCCCCTGCCTCTATGTGTAAATCCCCGTTTTGGTCCCTAATCAGCCCTATTCCTCCTTTTACCACCGTTTTGCTATTTATGTGCCTATCGAAGACTTTAGGATTACCCTTTATATTGGCTGCCAGTATTTTCTCAAAATCCCTCTTCACTTCACTTATTTGCTTCTTCACCTCTCCTCTGAACTTTTTTATTCAGCGTGGTTCTCAATTGTATTTTCTATTTGACACCTGTCATAAGCACACTTTTTCTTCTTAATTTCTATCTCCCATCCAGGGAGCTCTGGATTTGTTTGCCCTACCTTTCCCTTTTGAGGGAGTATACCTTGACTGTGCCCGAACCATTTCTTTGATGATAGCCCATTGTTCAGCTACAGTTTTTCCTGCCAACCTTTGGTTCCGGTATATCAGGCCCAGTTGCGTTCTTGCCCCACTGAAGTCAACTCTCCCCCTGTTAATTATTCTTTCTTTGGATTTCCCATTGTCCTTTTTTACCATCATCCTAAACCTTATGGTACAATGATCACTGTTTCCTAAATGTTCCCCTACTGACACTTGGCCTGCTTCATTTCTTGTTGGACCCAACGCATACTGCTATAGAAACTTCTTCTGAACACACCCTGGGAACATGACTTCAGACCAACTCCAAAGTGATCGACTCTTGATGGCCCTCTTAAAATGACTTAGCAAGCCACTAAGTTATATTAAGACCACCACAAAAGAAAGGAATAAAACTGGCCAAACCACTCTGCTTCATGCTAGACATCAGATTCAAATATGACAAAGGCACACCTAGCCCAGTCAATCTTCCTCACTCACATCTGGGAACTTGTACCAAATTTGGAAGTGCTGTCCCACAGTCTAGTCAAGCAAAAGCCTGACATAGGTATGAATATGGCAGCAAGTATGACTATCAGTCAATGTCCTAGATGCCTCTAGCACCGTCACCACATTTGCCCTGTGTTAATGCCAAGACAGATCCACCAGAGGTGGCATTACATTGGCACACAGTCACAACAGTGTGATGCTGAGAATCCTGAACATTGCCTCTGGACCTTACGAAGTATGGCATTAGATCTACAATGAGTAAGGAAAACTATTGATTACCACCTACTTCCTTCAGCTCTTGATTCAGGGCTCCTCCATGTTGAACACCGCTTGGAAGAAAGAAGCAGTGAGTGTAGCAATGGCACAGAATGTACTCTGGTTGAAGGACTTCAACATCCATCACCAAGTGTAGCTCAGTAGCATCACTACTGACAGAGCTGACTTTGCTTGTAGAAGGTGGTAAGGGAATCAACGTGATAAGAAAATCTTGTCTGTTGTCACCAGTCTATTCTTGTAGATGCATGTGTGCATGATTGGTTCATGTGATAACCACACAGTCCTTGCAGAGATGAAGTACCATCTTTCCATCAAGAACAGAACAATAAAACAACTAATGCAAGGAGGAGGTTGCAAGGATATCCCACTCCTCAACAATGGTGGAACCCAATATTAGTTCAAAAGGCAAGCATTTTCAATCAGAAGCACTAAGTGGATGATCCAAGTTGGCCTCCTGATGTTCCTACATTCACTGAAACCAGTCTTCAGGCAGTTTAATTCACTCCATGTAATATCAAGAAACAGTTGAGTGCACACAATACAGCAAAGCTATGGGCCGGACAACATCTGCCTTGTAATGAACACTCTAGAATTAGCCTAGCCTCTAACCAAGCTTTTCCAGTACAGCTACCATATCGGTACATGCCTCAAAGAGGAAAATTGCCGAAGTATGTCCAGTCCACAAAAAGCAGGACAAATCTAATTCAGCCAATTACTGCTCTATCAGTTTACTCTCAATCGTCAGAAAAGTGATGGAAGGTGCTATCAAACAACACTTCCCAATAATCTGCTCACCCATGCTCAGTTTGGGTTCCGTCAAGACCATTCGGCTCCAGACCTCATTGCAACCTTGGTTCAAACATGGACAAAGCTGAATTTCAGTAAGAGGTAAGATTCTGAAGGGGATTGATAGGTTGTTTTCTCTATGTCTACCCTATGTGTTTCCTGACTGAACAATCAGGTATGAAGTGCCCCGCCACTCCTCTCAGCAGACTGAGCTCGCAGCTGTGATCATGGCCGTGCACCAGACCAGCGACCAATTTGTAAACGTGTGGTCAGGTGCGCTTATGTCTGTAACACTGCCCTGGCACTGATTCTGCATCAGAAAAATTATTTTTGTTCCGATGATGGTAGATCGCTCGCACAAGCTCCTCTAATACGGACGTTATGGGATGTCCTACAGAAGCACTCAGCCCCATCATACTTAGGGAAGTTGGCCGCGCATGGGAATAATAATGCGCCATAGACCCCGGGGAACTGTGCTGCAGATAAGACCACCAAACATGGTGCTAGACAGGGAGACCTTTTACAACCATGGGTCCTCAACAGCGCTCTCCCAGTTGGCGCTGCCTCCATGGAACCCCTTGGCCTGAGTGACTTACAATCGCAGTATCCTGCCTAACCCGCCACCGTTGAATGAGTCCAGGGTGAGGCGGTATTTTCCCTAATTCCTTGGGCAATGGACACTTCTCTCAACACCCAAACTCAACGTCCGCTTTTGATGTGGACTGAGTTTCTCCTCCCTCGCGCAGCAGCTTATTTGCCTCTTTCAAGCGCACCCCACGGATAGCCATTATTCCGCTTCTACTACCCTAGAAAAGTTAGCTGAGGTGTACTGGTGGCTCGATATGCGCTGAGATATAGAGAACTAAGTTAACCACCGAAGGTAAGGAAGGTTAGCCTTTCTTACCTTCAGACAAACTGCCTAAGTCACTCTAATAAAGTGTTTCTCCGCTCACCAGCCATCAGCACAGGGATCCTGGACTCACATTCAGATTGATTTACGGATCCACTTACTAAATCGCAGGGGAACTATTCATATGACTTGATAGTGATCGATCAATTTACAAAGCAGATCGAGGCTTTCTCCTGTCGAAATAACACTGCTTTGGCGGCAGCGAAATTGTTATTGACTGAGGTGTTCTGCAGGTGGGAATTGCTGGTGCAAGTAAACAGTGACCAAGGATCTCATTTTACTGGAGATGTTTCTCAAAACTTACAAAAATTACTAGGTACCACACATAAGCTGCACATCACCCATTATTACCAATATTCTGGGATAGGAGAGAAGGGGAACAGAACCGTAAAAGGTATGTTGAGCGATGTATGTACAGAACACCCCAGTAGATAGGCTGAAGTCTTGCCACTTTGTTTGATGGCTATTGGGTTTATTTTGCATGAAACTTCCGGGGTATCTCCTTATCAAGCGATGACTGGGCGCCTTATCAGGGCACCCGGACATCTAATCTTGACAAACGGTTCACCCTTCACTATGCAACCACAAATGGTTGGAGCAGTTGGTCAAATACATGGGGGAAATGGAAAAATGAACAGCAACCAACTTGGGAAAAGCGCGACAGCAAATTGAAAAAAAGTTCGATTAGACGGAAACAGGTCCAGAATTAAAGCCCCAAGGAAATCTCATTTGAACCTAAATGGCATGGACCATATTGGATAGCGGACAAATTGAAGCCAACCATGTATTTGATCAAACTCCCCCCGAAGAAGTGATCGAAAGGCCCAATATTTAAGTGGTTCTACCTGAATCAGTTAAAACTTATGAAAGAATAAATGCTACATTTGTCTTGCAGGAAGCAAGGGAAGTGGGGTTTAGGGTGATGATACTGTTCAGAATGGTGGTGAACCCGACCCTTCCCATTCTTCATGTACTATCCTAATAGGCAGAAGGGCACACATTTCGATTGGACGAACCCAAAGGACATCTTTGCACTGCATGTTCCTGGGGTAACACCCGGTAGAGCTGAAGTGGGAAATTGGTGGAATTTTACAGTAAACTCATGGGAAACAGTCATCCAAGCACCAGGGAGGGGTCAGTTCAATGTACCATCAACTGCACCATGATGGTCCACTAGAGGGGAAGAGTTTCCAGTTAAGTCAGCTTCTAGGAAGAACAGTGAATAATGTGTTACCACAATACAGATGAAGTATGAATACGGAGACGGGACTTGCCCCATCGATGCCGGGGCGTTTTGTTTGAGGCCCATAATCCCTTTTAAAATCAGAACTCATGTATCGCCCGGCATATATGATCGACGACAGATGACAGTCAATGTGACAGATAAATTACAGGAAGAATTATGCCATTATGTAGTTAGGTTCGGATCTGACATTTCCCCTGTTCCCTGACCATCTAACAAGAATGGCGCAATATATCAATAGCTCATTATTACATCATACAACATTGGAGTAACCAGATCAGGGAAGAGATTGCTGAGGTTGGAGATTCCTCCATAGGTTAGGATACTCATCATCGACATTCATGAATTAAGAATGGTCAGTTCATGAAGTATTGAAGGAAGATTGAT
Organism: Cetorhinus maximus; assembly: GCF_964194155.1. NCBI lineage: Eukaryota > Metazoa > Chordata > Chondrichthyes > Lamniformes > Cetorhinidae > Cetorhinus > Cetorhinus maximus. Next base: position 87,534,432 of record NC_135887.1, read on the forward strand.
GTCCTAGGGATCAAATAATCAAGATTCAGAGAATGCATGAAAGGAAGAGAAGGGGAATCTTCAATCTGGTTCAGTCTCTATGAGAATCTAATTCTTTTTCTTTATTTTTTTTATTTCTTTGTCTTTGCGTGATGCAGCAGTATCAGGATTTTTTGTGGCACCTGTCTGCTGTATAAGTTTGCTGTACCTCCAGATTCCAGTTGTATTCAGTGGGAACTTGTGCTTCGAACTGCTAGAGGGTGGTTCAGTGAATGTGGTTCATTATGTGGTCCTGATATCTTCATTGAAGTTGATGACTAAAACAGTTATGCTCCTATTTTTTTCTTCTGTTGTTCCCAGGGAGGTTTCACTCTGTCTACAGTAGAATGCAATTTTAATACATGATTCAATCTACCACAATTTATTTTCCCTCCAACTTTCTGCCTCTACTCTTCCAGTACCTCATCCAAGTGGCCACTTTTTATGTGTGAAACTGGACAGAGAGCATATGGGCAATTTGAGGAAGCTTACCTTAAGCTTCCTGATAATATTGCTGAAGGGCAGCCTGCAAATGATGAAGCAAAGGAGACCATGGGTGGACTTCATTATTACCCATTGGAGAAGGCTGTGACTTTCCAGCACATGTTGTATTTATTTGATGACACCTGACCTCATTTAAAATAAAAGTTAGTAAAATTAACATGCCTGGTTTGGAGGCTAAAAATAAAATACTGTCCCCTGGGGTTAGATTAATGACCTTGAATGTGAAAATGCCTGACATTTTAACACTTTAATGCCTGAAATGGAGTGATACTGATAGATGGATCATATTAGAGTGGCAGGAGAAAGGAAAAGAATATATGAAACAAGTACAATGGGACAAAAGCAAACATGAAATGTTTGTTCTACTGTGGCCTTTAAAATTTGCAGATTCAAGAACATGGGGCCCCAAATTTGTCAAACAATGACACTGGCTGTTGTGATTTTGCTTTGTTGTGTATGTAGTCTAACATTGATTAAGATACTGTTGAATATGTAAAGGGTTTGGTATAATTAATCACAGAAGTGATGCAAGTTAACATGTTATAAAGTAGTTGGAGCAGTATTGATCAGCAAGTAACACATGTATGAAGAGCTCTCCTGGAATTCTGTCATTCTTCAATAAAGAACCCTTTGTTTAGGTTACCAATCATTGTCAAAATGTTTGGTACGCTTGTGTTAAGACCTAATAGCACAACATTGGTGGCAGCAGTGCACAACATGATGATAACAATGGCAGCAATTTGCATTTAGTGGCAGTGATCACAAAGCAGTGACATATTCTGCCAATTGTTTTTGAAACACCTCACACTCTGTAGTTAGAATTTCTACCTTCACTTGTCATTCTATGTTCTTGATTTTCATCTGTTTGCATATCTCTTTGGGACTGTAATGTTCTCCAAGGTTTCTTCTAAACGTGCAACTGTTTCCCTCAGCTCTGCAGTCTCTTCTTGGATCTCTCGGCTTCCTCCCAGGTGCTGAACATTCCTGAGTCTTCTCTGAAAACCGGTTTGTCAGTTCTTTCAGGATGGCATTAAATTCATTTTGTTTCACTTTGTAATGTTCCAGACAAACAAACCCTAACCTGAGGGATCCTTGTAACATGTGATGGTCTTTCAACAGGTTTTCCTTCTTGTTGCGAAGCTCAATTACTTGGTCTTGAGTTTTCATGTAATTTACCAGAGTCTCATTGAGTTTGTTCTGCTGTTCTTCCATGCTGCCTCTCAAGCTATTCTTTATTCTGTCATGTTGCTGAAGGGTTATGGACTGTTTTTAAATATGATCCTGAATGATAATTAGCTGTGTTTTCAACTGTTTATTTTCTTGGTCAGTTCTTGCCTTTTCACTCTGCGTTTCATTGTATTGCTTTGTCACTACTGATAGATCAATGTTAAAAGTCTTTAAAGTTTGGGTACAGCTTTAAGAGTTTACAGACTTTCAGGATGGTCTCGCTGTTCACTGCCATACAAAGGATTTGCCATACTGGTGGTTTTGACGGGCTCCGCAAAATGGTGATGGTGTGCTTCTTGAAGGAAAATTTTTAACAATGGCTGACTAGGTCAGGCAAGGAGCTATGTCCATCTCTAGGTCTTTACACATCTCTGCTCAACACCACACTGTGTCTCCTTACATCACTGTGTGGGCAGTACTGTATTCAGTCTCACATTAACTGTGTATGTGCCAAACCTTATTCTACAGGAAGGGCCAGATCAGACACAGAATTGGGCACTATGGAGGATGAGATTTTTAAAATTCAGAATTGCATCCGGATTAAACAATAAGTTAGAGGCTGAACCAGTCAATACATTATTGTACTTGAGTACAATACAGTATTGTACTTATTGTGCTTGAGCCAAGTTTAACAAAAAGGTCCAGAAGCCTGGTGTACCTTTATTAATGACCTGTATCAACTGGCTGAGGTTGTGAATATGGTGATCTTATATCTGAGCTGATATGAGACCGCATCGTAGTTGGGTTAACTGATGACACCTTTTCTGACCTACTGGAATCCAAAGAAGACTTAACTTTGGAGAAAGTGATACAGTTAGTTAGACAATCAGAAGTCCATCAGCAAAATAGAGCCATACTAGGAGGGGAAGTCAAACGATGGTTCAGAAAACCTCAAATGATGGTACAACTTATTAAAGCAAAGAATGCCAAAGACACTCCGGGGCACAAAAGACCTTATGGAACAAGAGCGTGAGATGCAAGTAAACCATGCCAGCGTCGTGGCACCAAAAAGCCCCACAGGTGCAAACAGTGTCTTGCAAGCACTGAAGAATGCTTTTATTGTAAAAGGTTTGGACACTTTGGAAAGATGTGCAGAACTAAAACCTCCAGGTACACAGAGGATCATGAGAGAATCTTTGCACAGAAGGCCATTAAAGAAATAGATGAATCTCACCAAAAACAGGAACAACAATGTTTCCTAGGCGAGATCAAAGATCCAATAAACACTTTCTGGAATGTGGATATTTGTATCAATGGACACATCACTAATTTAAAATTGAATACAAGAGCAAGTTTCATAGTCCTGTCCAATGAAGAACCATGGCTAGCAAACCTATGGCTGAGGACAACTGAAACACCGTTATGTGATCCAGGAGGGATCAAAATACCAGTCATAGGCATGTTACAATCAATGCTCCAATACAGGAACAAAGAGATACTGGAAACATTATATGTTATTTACAATAAGGAATTTTCTCCTCTGAACCAAAATGCTTTTGTCAAGCTCAACCTAAACAAATAGCCAAAGACACCAATGTACCAAAAGTCATCGATTATGCCACAGAGGAGCCCCTCAAACCATCCAAAAGCTCTGATGAGCTAAATTTCAGTGTTGATTTTTTGACACTCTTTACTGAGGCCAATAATCTAACCCCTTTCCAATAACATGTACGGGGACGGAGCGTAAACCTGTTCTTCCTGAAGTGCTAATGAAACAATTGGACCAACGAGTACCTGAATGCAGCCATGACCCTTCATCAATCTGTGCATTTTGAGAGGGTGGCAGACAAAACCCAGACGAGACAATGCACTGGTACAATATCACATTCATCTGACAGTGGTGACCCCTTGGTAAGTATATTCACACTTATCTATCCACAAAAAGTGATAATCCAGGATGTGAGCAGTAAAACAGGTCCAAGACCATAGAAGAGAACTGAACCAGATGATGTCCACTTCTTCCACGTTGGAGGATACTGTCCTTACTGCTACACCAGGGTTATGGGAATTTGAGGGAAAGCAAAATGTTGATCAAGTGCCTTCCTCACAGCTTCCTATCTTGCCTACACAATTATCTCTGGAGGCAGCAGACCAGGATTCTCCAAGACTTCATGAACCAGAGGCTACAAAGAGTCATCGCTCCAGAAGTAAAGAATGATGGACAAACCTGTCAAAAGGAACCAGAGTCAACTCAACAAACAAGCATAGGGAACATAGTAAACATAAAGAAAGGGATAAACCCACAAAATCTGACCATGAGAGAGAAACAATAGATCAAGAGAAGTACAACAGCAAGGAGAGGAAGAAGAGCATCATGAGTAGATCCACATAACAGAACCTTCCATTATTTATCTGGGAGAATATTATGACCAATGCAGTTGATAAAGTGGAGTTATTTTAAAAATCCCAGGGGGAAACTTTAAACAACTGTCATAACCTATAATTTTAAGCGTTATGTTTGAGATGCGACTCTAAATTCAGGAATCAGACCATCAGTTCTTGAGGTTTTACATTAAAAAACACTAGTTGAAACATTTTATTAATTTACACAGATTAAAAATATATATACACATGGCTACAAAGTACTACTATCATAACATTTTTTACAAATTTCCAAACTAATCTCCATTAAGGAAACAGCACCCATAGGCTTAACCAAACACCAGGCAAAGCATTTTCACCTTACAAATTCAAAATGAGGTTCTTTTCACTGTGGAGCCAGTTGGAGGCTTGCAGCTGCCTTTTGATCTTACATTGCCTCTGCCTGCACACCCGAAAACTACTGAAGTTATACTAACCACCACTGATTGAATTCAAATTCTCATTGTCTCACCAGTCCCTTTGAACTGTACCTTTTAACAATGAAACCCCCATTAATTGTACCAAATTGTATTAGTAATATAAACATATTGCTTGGTAGCTGCTAGAAAGGCGTCAAGTTTTCACCCCACTTCTTGAATGCTCTATTCAAAAATGCAAATGGTTGTTACCTCTCTTACATATCAAAACTAGGACCCATCAAAGCACCCAGACTAGCTGACTTTAATCCAATTAAGACACACCTGCAGACTAAACCTCTATTTTAAAATAAAAATATTTTCCAAAATATTATATACATTAATAGCTTCATGACAGAGAACTAGTTGTTGAGAGTCAAACTGACAATGCACCAGATACTGCAACTCTTGCCGAGGACCAACCAAGTCAAGGCCAAGAAGTCGAAGGGGAGTCTACTTCCAAGCCTCACAAGGACCAAGGAGAGTCATGAAACACCCAGACCAATTAAACCTATGAAGTCAGAGACTTGGGAGGAGAAGAGGCAGTGTGTAAATATAAATATATTTGGACAAAGACTTGGGGGCTGATTAGTATTAGGGTGTTCAGGGCTGAAAGGGTTAAAGGACTGGAGAAACAGTACCACATGTAAGAGAGTCACGTGATTAGGAGTCTAGAAGGAGAAAGCTCATGGATTAGATTGAGTAATAACTGTAGTCTCATACTTCTGTAAATAGCTATGTTCATACAATAAACCAGTTATTGTACAGGCATATCTTTGCCTCCTCAACTGTTCCTTCGCCAGTCACAATCACTTGTACATTTTAGAGACAGTTGAACAATTAATGTGAGGGTCAATACATGTGTAAATATGATTCACAATTATCATATTCCATTATGTACATAGCTTATAACTTGTGCAATTGTTCCTATTTAAGGAAAGGGGGATGTTGTGATATTGCTTTGTAGTGCATGTAGTTTAACATATTGATTAACATACTGCTGAATATGGAAATAGTTTAGTATATGTCATCACAGAAAGTGATTCAAGTTTACACGTGACATAGTAGTTGGAGCAGTATTGATCATTAGGTAACACATGTTACACACAAAGAGTTTTCCTAGTATTGTGTTTTTCTTTATTAAAGAGCCCTTTATTTAGATTACTATTGTCAAAGTGTTTGGTATGTTTGTGTTAAGAGTCAATAACACAACACTGGCATTAGTTGCATTGACTGTCATTGTAATATACATTATTCTACTTTTCATGTCCTTTTTAGGGACCCTGTGGCTGCGTCAAAATTCTTCTTTTATTCCTCCCCAAAAATGAAGATCTTCAGTTAGGCGACCGAACATAATATTAGACTTTTTTATTGGTCTTCCTTTAATGTGTTTTCTGGGGCCTTGGTAGTCATCAGCCCATTTTCTGTGGACTAGCTGCAGATTTATAGATCTGTCTTATCTGGGATACGAGAGACCGTTGTTCACCTCCTTGTGGAATCTGCCTGTGCAAAGAAGGTCTGGTGAGAGATGCAGTGGTTTTTGTCGAGGTTCATCCCGAGCAGTTCTGTGACACAGGACTTTGTGCTCTATGGGCTGTTCCCAGGGATGCACACAAAGACAAACATCAGCTGCAGCTGGAGGATTATCAACTCGATGAAAGATGCTTTTTGGTCTGCCCGAAACTTGTTGGTCTTCCAGTGCAAAGAGTTGTCCCCGACCGAGTGTTGCAGACTGGCACATTCCAAGGTCCAGGACAACGTGCACAAAAGTTTGGGGCAGCCACCGCAAAGGGCGCAATGGGGAAAGGTCACTATCAAAGACCTTTCAGCCATAGTGCACCGAGGGGCTGAATATCGTATAGATCCCTCGGGCTGTATGACTCACAATGAATGTATGCAGTGAAAACTACATGTATCACAGTTGTATTGAAGCACCTCAAAGTGCGACATGATCTATGTCGATAACTTGAATACCATTGTCTGTCTGACCGTCTGTAATGACCATGTTGAAATGTCTGTAATGTTCATTGATTATATTGAAGCACCTCGTGATCTATGTGGAAAACTGGAATATGATTGCTCTCTTTGTGATGGCCATTTTGAAATGTTTTGTAATGTTCTTTCAGATATTTTATGAATAAAGTGTATTTTTCAAAAAAAACAAGTCTGCCATAGATATATGTAAACCAAATTTGATCGTATAAATGTCAGGACTGAACTTCCAAACCTTGAACTAAAAGACAAATATAAAAAGTTTTATGGTATGCCCTTTTTCTTGAAAAACTTAAGCAAAAAGTGGAAGTTGACACTATCAAGGCCGAATAGAGTAAAAGACATGATTAAATAAATTAAGAATTAATGATTCAGTGACACTAAGCTTGGATTTTAAGAATCTTGAGGTTGAGGAGGAAAGGAAGACTAAAGAGGTATGCCGTTCCAAACTTTTGAGGTCACTTAGGTTCCAACTCTTGAACTTTATCCCACTGTTAGTGACAAAGTCTTGAGCCCTACTTTCTGGAATTCTCTCCCTAAGTCACTTGTCTCTCCGCCTTTAGAAACCTTCTCAAAACTTTTTGAATAAATTTTCAGTCATCTATCTTAACTTGTGCGTTACGACTAGCTGTCGCTCATTTTTTTCTGCATAATAGAAATCCTTATGACGTTTCCTACTTTGAAGGTTATATTGTGTATGACCGCATCTTGTCCTTGAGGAATATTGCGATAATTTGTCACAAGTGACAAGGTTAGGTCACGCCCTGACAAATGAAGGTGAAAAAAATTCCACGTTCCACGGCAAAGATTGGTAATGCACTTTTAAAAGCGTTGTCATCATAAAAAGGTATTGGTAAATATTTTTTCCCCTGGGGATATGGGGTGATGAATGATACGCATCTGTGTTATTCTCGTCCTGCTGGCCTCAGATACAGCAATACAACGGTGCATCCTGATACGTTTACATCAGTGTTGTTATGAACACAGGCTATTCATGGAGATGGTGCCCCTTTAAAATATCTGCATGTTAAGTGCTGTGGTAAATTGCAGACTCATGGTCCAAGGAAGATATAACAGGCAGGATCACAGGTTTGGCAGCAATGATGCGCATTTTCCTGCAGAATCTGTAAGATGGCTGTACAAGGTTGCAGCTGAAGGTGAGGTGCTTGGCTTTCTACCACATTCTGCCTCTCCATTACCACCAGCAAGCCCGCCATCACACGGACACCCTTTACTAATGACATGATGAGGCGATATTTTAGTTCGTCGCTCCTGATTTCCCTGCATTTCAGTTCTTCATAAATGATTGTAAGATAATTTGGGGAAAAAGGTGCCAACCGGCTTCGCTATTAGACTCTCCCTTCGTGCTTTGTTAAACCGACCCCGCGCGCGGTCACCACATTAAGCGCGAGGCGCCACTTAAAATTAGGCAAACAATAGCGCCGCGCGCTATCTCCCAGCTCGCGCAGGATTAGGTGGTGGAGATCGGAGCGCGATCCAGCGCATGGGGACGAGGCCGCGCGTCCCTGCTGTTGCGGGCGGACTGGTACGCGCGTTCCTGCGGTTGGGGGTGGGGTGGGGCGGGGACGGGAATTTCTTTTTAAATTTCCGGAAGCTCCTTCCCACTAAGGGTTATCTTCCAGAATTACGCATGCGTATCAGCTTTTCCCCCTATAAGAAGCTGTTACGAGTGTGGGTGGGATCAGATTGAAGGAGAGTTTAAGGGAGAGACAGCGTTCCTGCTTCAACAGTGATTGAACGGAACCTTCATTCCCAAGTACTTTTTCCGTCCACATACACATAGCATCCTCATATTCTGCTCTATCACCATCGCAATGAGCTCCCAGGTCCGACAGAATTATCATCCTGACTGTGAGGCCGCCATCAGCCGCCAGATCAACCTGGAGCTGTATGCGTCTTATGTTTACCTCTCCATGGTGAGTATGGTCCGCAGGTCAGGGAATGGGGGTGGTTACTACTACTGCTTCACTGGTGAGAGAGACAAAGAGCTTGGTATGTCGTGAAGGACAAGGGGGAGTTGTTGGGATCAATCTGAGAAGAGGACATGTGCTGGGTGGGGGAGGGGACTGGAGAGGAAAAAGGTCGTTTCTCCCCCTCCCCCCTCCTCCCCTCCCCTCCCCCCTGGGCTCTCTGGGTAAGATGTATGATAACTGTTTCCGCGGTGGTGGTGGTAGTAGAATGACGGTGTAAAGAAGCTGATTGGCTTGTAGTTATGTAACGTTTTATTGCATCTGAAATGTGTTCATGATTGATCATTTAAGTGCAATGATTTTGAATGCACCAGCCGTTTTGCATTCTGCGAAGTCGGTTTGTTCCAAGACAAAAATAAAAATACCTGGAAAAATTCAGCAGGACTGGCAGCATCTGCGGAGAGGAAAAAACAAAAAAACTACTGCGGATGCTGGAAATCCAAAACAAAAACAGAATTACCTGGAAAAACTCAGCAGGTCTGGCAGCATCGGCGGAGAAGAAAAGAACTGGTTCTGCTGAAGGGTCATGAGGACTCGAAACGTCAACTCTTTTCTTCTCCGCAGATGCTGCCAGACCTGCTGAGTTTTTCCAGGTAATTCTGTTTTTGTTCTGCGGAGAGGAACACAGTTAACGTTTCGACTCCGTATGACTCTTCAACAGAACTAAGTGAAAATAGAAGAGGTGAAATATAAGCTGGTTTAAGGAGGGGGGTAGGAGGGGGGTGGGGGGGGGGGGCACAGGTAGAGCTGGATAGAGGGCCAGTGATAGGTGGAGATAGCCAAAAGATGTCATAAACAAAAGGACAGAGGTGTTGAATTTTATTATCTAAGGAATGTGCTAATTAAGGGTAGAAAGCAGGACAAGCAAGGTACAGATAGCCCTAGTGGGGGTGGGGTGGGGTGAAGGAATCAAAAAAGGCTAAAAGGTAGAGATAAAACAATGGATACATTTAAAAATAATGGAAATAGGTGGGAAAAGAAAAATCTATATAAATTATTGGAGGGAAAAAAAAGGGGGGATCGGAAAGGGGGTGGGGATGGAGGAGAGAGTTCATGATCTAAAATTGTTGAACTCAATATTCAGTCCGGAAGGCTGTAAAGTGCCTAGTCGGAAGATGAGGTGCTGTTCCTCCAGTTTGCGTTGAGCTTCACTGGGACAATGCAGCAGGCCAAGGACGGACATGTGGGCATGAGAGCAGGGTGGAGTGTTGAAATGGCAAGCGACAGGGAGGTCTGGGTCATGCTTGCGGACAGACCGAAGGTGTTCTGCAAAGCGGTCACCCAGTCTGCGTTTGGTCTCTCCAATGTAGAGGAAACCGCATTGGGAGCAACGAATGCAGTAGACTAAGTTGAGGGAAGTGCAAGTGAAATGCTGCTTCACTTGAAAGGAGTGCTTGGGCCCTTGGACGGTGAGGAGAGGGGAAGTAAAGGGGCAGGTGTTGCACCTTCTGCGGTTGCATGGGAAGGTGCCGTGGGAGGGGGTTGAGGTGTAGGGGGTGATGGAGGAGTGGACCAGGGAGTCCTGGAGGGAAATGATCCCTGCGGAATGCCGCCGGGGGGTGGGGGGGGGTAAAGGGAAGATGTGTTTGGTGGTGGCATCATGCTGGAGTTGCTGGAAATGGCGGAGGATGATCCTTTGAATGCGGAGGCTGGTGGGGTGATAAGTGAGGACAAGGGGGACCCTATCATGGTTCTGGGAGGGAGAGGATGTGCGGGAGATGGGCTGGACACGTTTGAGGGCCCTGTCAACCACCTTGGGTGGAAAACCTCGATTAAGGAAGAAGGAAGACATGTCAGAGGAACTGTTTTTGAAAGTGGCATCATCAGAACAGATGCGACGGAGGCGAAGGAACTGAGAGAATGGGATGGAGTCCTTACAGGAAGCGGGGTGTGAGGAGCTGTAGTCGAGGTAGCTGTGTTCCAAGCATTGGGATGAAAGGCCAGTTGGTTTCTTTTTGGTGATTGGAAAAGGAGGTGGGCAGGACACTCGATAGCTCTCCGCTTTTGTTCAAGATCCATCTAAGCCATTGGGACAAGGGGTGCTTTAATGGCTCATTGGATATAAGTCTAGACTTTCTCCAATCACAAGATAGGTGGCATTACTGGTAAAGCCAGCATGAATTGTCCTTAAGGTTTTTCTGAGTTGCCTTCTTTAGTACAGCTGAATAGCATGCATGGCCATTTCTCTGAAGTCACATGCCCAAACTGGATAAAGACAGTAGATTTCTGTTCCTAAAGGACATTAATGAACCAGGTGATCTTTTACAGCAATCCAGTAGTCCCATGGTTACCATTTCTAGCCTTTTGAGTATGAATGGTGAAGAAGGCGCTATATAGAAGCAGGATGAGGTAGTTGGAGATTGAAGAGCTCACAAAGACTCGGCTTTTTCAAAATGTTGATTTACAAGTCTCCAGTGCTGTTTGATGTACTTTAGCCCTAAATTCCAGTATGGTCATTCTACTCTTGTGGCTCTGGCCTTCCTGCATCTTTTTTGTGCCTTTTGTATGTTGGCAACAAAGCCTTCAATGTGCTCTAAGCTCTCCGTCATTAAAAAGCCTCCTTTTGCAAACTTACCTCCTTGACCATACCACCTTCCACCTATCCTTGGTGCCCATCTAGCTTTCACTTTTTTTGAAGTGCTTTGGGATCTTTGTTATGGGATGTGCTATGAATACTATCATATTGTCTTGTCACTTGAGCACATACTTTTAAGTGTTCTCAAATATACATTATTATTTTCTTTTCAGTCCTTCTACTTTGATCGAGATGACATTGCATTGAAGAATTTTGCAAAATTTTTTCTTGAGCAATCTCATGAAGAGCGTGAACATGCTGAGAAACTCATGAAACTACAGAACCAGCGAGGAGGGCGCATCTTACTCCAGGATATCAAGGTTTTAGATGCTTACTAGTAATATCCTAAAATATTTTGTATGCTTATTGACTATGCAACTAATTTCAGGTCAGTCAAGAATTTGGACTAAGTGCTTACTGATGGCTCAGTTGGTTACTATGTTAAGTAGCTGAGCTGTGCTAAACAAAAATTCTGGGTTTTTCTTGGTGAAAATGGGTTCTATAATGAGACCTGTTTGAAAGTCTGGTTTTAGCACATACCTTTGGGCCTAGTTTCTGATTACCCATAATTTGAGCTTGCTGGAGATGCTAAATTGGACACATGCAGGGTTTTAACATTCAAGTGCTGATTAGTTAAATTACCCATGAAAATTGCATGTGGACTCCTTGCACCCACTTCCACTGAAGATGTAGAGTGTGAAGGCTGACACACTAGCAGGTATTGGATGGCTTGAATCTGAATGAAGGGATGTATAGGTTCTCGGACATGGTGCTGAAGGTTCTGGTGGTGGCAGTCCAATAGAAGGGGGGTGTTCTGTACCTGCAAAGGGAAAGGGGTTTATTTCCCTCCTGCAGGAGCTGGTGCTGCTGACAGCCTCCTACAGGCCAAGAAGCTTCCCTAGCAGGTTGCTGATTAAGTATTTTTTGTTGGTTACTACATAACATGGAGTAGCCCAGAAACCCTCAAGAAAAATTTGGAATAAATGTTGAAGCCAGTGTCACATCAGACTGGGTTTCAAGTGTTTGCTTCAAATCTCATAGCAAGTAAAGAATAAAATGTAATATGCCTTCAATTGTGCTCAATCTTCTAAAAGGATGAATTTATTCCTGGTCAGCTGATCTCTAATAGAGGATTAGGACAAGTGCCAACCATCAAACTCCTTTGCAACCTTGTTAATGGGTGCTAATGGGAAGTTGAGTGCCAGTCAGCTGCTTAGCTATCTTCCTGACAAAGGTCATGAACAGACTTCCAGATAAAGGCCATGAGCGCAAGCTTCAACTTTACTAAGATGCGTTGTGCTAAATGGGTGTTCCAGTATAAGACCCCTCAAACTCTTTTTGGTACCTGAAGTATTGAGGGAGAATTTCCCCCCCACCTGTGCCAGGTTAGCTGCTCTCTGCTAAGGTGGTAGGAGGTATTACAACTGACATCTGCATCCCTTTTATTCTTTCATGGGCCAAGGCCAACATTTGTTGCCCATCCCTAATTGCCCTTTGTGGTGATGAGCTGCTGTTCATAGTGTACCTATACACCCACAGTGGTATTAGGGAGGATGTTCCAGGATTTTGATCCAATGACAGCAAAGAAATGGTGTTATAGTTCCAAGTCAGGGTGGTATGTGACTTTGGAGGGGAACTTGCAGGTGGTGGTGTTCCCATGCATCTGCTGCCCTTGTCCTTCTTGATGGTAGAGGTCATGGGTTTGGAAGGTGCTGTTGAAGGAGTGAACCTTGGTAAGTTGATGCAGTGCACCTTGAAGAAATCATCTTGGGAAAGGGAAAATCTCCCAGGATTTCTGATCCTAATTATCATTTGCTGGCTCCTGTTCAGAAAACAGATTTGGGCTTTGCTATGCTTCATTTACCTTGCACCTGATGAAAAGTCACGTGGTTGGGATGTTGTCCATGGAATCCTCCCCCAATTGGGGGAAAAACGTGAAGAAAAATTTGTACACCAAGATTAACCAATAAAGGAAGGTGTTTTTGTTGATTGAGTGAGCTACATCCAGAGACCACTGCCTTGATCCCCTCATTTTTCTTCAAAGCTTGCACTTTCATATTGGACCATTTTTAATTTTTATCGTCTTTATCAAGGTACCTCCTGGGATTGCAAAATTCCTTTGCATTAGTATGCCATTTGGAGGTTAAAGTTCTACATGTGTTACTCATGGTACATTAAATAATTACCAGGTGGCCCCAAAACTCTGGAAACAAAATGATCCCTGTGTCTGCACTATAGTTGCATTCTTGGGAATAGTAAGAATTTTCAAACCCTCCCTTTCTTTAAAAGGAAAGCTCAGTTGCTTTAAATTCCTTTAGCTTCTCCTGGGTAATGCTGTGGCTGTGTAGAATGGATTGACTGTTCCCAGTCCCCATGAAGACCACTCTGCTGTCTTGCACTTTTTTGCCTTTGCTTTATGCCCCATGTGTCTCTTCTCCTAACTGCCCCTCCCCCTGCCACCACCATCACCACAAAAAACCACAGGAGTGTTTCCTGAAGTTTTTAGTGTTGAAAGCTTTTTGGTTTCACAATACATAACATGTGCTCTACAAAATATCTGGATTGTCTATAGTTCAAAGCTTGAATTAGATTGCAGCCCTAAACAACAGTGATTGCAGTTGCATCAAAGTACCAGAGGAAGACCAATTAGAAGTTTGGGGTTCTGAAAGAGTGAACAAATATTTCAGATGGACAGGAAATGTCTTGGTATGGGATCATCCCCTTGCACTGTCAAAAGGGCTCGAGTACTTCTGCCAAAACAACAATTTACATGTGTTCAAATTTAATATACATTCACTGAGACAAAGATGTAGATTAGGCGACTCTGCACCTTTGTTTCATGTACTGTCTTAGCCTGTGGCTTGACCTTTACAATTTCCAGTCAGACAAATCAATCCCCTGCCCAAAAGACAATCTAAAGCATCTTGTGCTGTCAGAATGCTTACCTAACATCAAATCTGGATAAATCTCAACCTCTGGCTCACATTGGGAGAAGAACAAAATCCATTGATTTTTGGCACCCGCTAAAATCAACTTTTATCAGCAGCACTCCTAATAAAATGTAATGGCCACTTGTGGTCCAAATCCTCTTTATCTGCTCAAAAGACCAGCAAACCTTCTCCACATGCCCTGGACTTTCATTTGAGCTTTCCTGTTGCAGAACTTTGACATCTGGGATTTAATGCTGCTTCCTCTTATATTTCAGCACAAGGTAACAAGGAATGCTATTTATTTTTGCATAGTATGCAACAAGTTCTTTTGCCATTTAACTGTTTGTCCTCTAGTTGTATGTTTTTGTCTGGCCTTCTCTAGGCAATTGTCCAGTAGCCAATTTTTAGTTGTGAATTCACTGCAGGGAGTCATTGCTCTATGGGTTGATATTCTAGAGTCTCTTGAGCAAAACATTGCTCAAGATAAGTGCTTTATACTGGTATGTGAAGTAACTGATATATTTTTCTCTTGTCAGAAACCTGATCGTGATGAATGGGGAAGTGGCTTGGATGCAATGGTGTGCTCTTTGGAGCTGGAAAAGAGTGTAAACCAGTCGCTTTTAGAGTTGCATAAACTGGCTACAGACAGGAATGACCCACATGTATGTATTTCTTGTATCATATCTGCTGGTGTGGGTCACTTTTATCAGTTCATAGCCAGTGTGCATTTACACTAGGTCTTGACCAGAAAACTAGGTGTGGTGACTGCTGGTAAACAGATGGAAGAATAGTGAATGAATGAGTTCTTGGAATTTAATGCCTGTGTTCAGTTTTTTTAAAGCTGGATTTAAGTGCTGATGTGGATGGAACTTCAGTGAAGTTACACTTGAAACTGTGTATTTTGGTCATTTGAAACTAGTGCTGTCTGGTGAGAATTTTAAATTGCCTAATACTAGGGGTGACATGAATGATTGCAGGTCTGGTGATGGGAGTGATTTATTTTCTTCTAGATGATGAGTATTGTACAAAAAACATTGGCTGCATTTTTTTCAAAACTATTTGGTACCAATGTGTGGCCTAGTGATAGCACTTTATCTCCTAGGAATTTGCACCAGACCTTGGGTCCCTGTTATCCTGCTGATGCAAAGCTGTTCATTAATACTGTAATAAATTACCTCAATGTGACAGGTCTTGAACAAAAATCATAGCTTGTTATCAAACTGCAATTCATCTGTCCTATTCGCTATGCTAGAATTCTGCTTTTGCTGTGAAACCATGGACTAGATTTTGCTATTTTTTTTAAGTAGCTTGTCTGAGATCTTTGATAAGTTACCTAGTTAACACTGGTGCAGTTGGATTATTTTAATTTTCAAGTTGGCTTATGTATTCAGTAGGTAATTGGTACCATTTAGTCTGCTGTTGTAACGGCTTGTTTTCTTTAAACAGCAAAATATCTTAATTGGCTTTCAATGCATTTTTATAGATTAGAGCCAGCCCAGGATAGGCTCAACACTAACCAGTATCCACACTTCTCACATGCACATTGATATTTGCAGCCGGTAACTTGTTGAAAAGATTGCTTATTTCCAAGCCTGGAGGAATTGCAAAGTAATACTTTTGGATGATTTGTGCAATTAACTTGGGGGTGGCTGTAACTCAGATGTGAATTGCTGTTTGCCTTTTTAATTATGTCAGATGTGCAGTTTGAATTTGCATTGTTGCACCTTAGATACTCATTTGGCCTTGTTTTATTCTAGTCGAGTTGCAAGTAACAGTTAAGAACAGTAGATTTCTTTCCTATGTCTCCTTTTCCTGATGGTGGCTCATGCTGGAGTAGAATTCTGAGCCATGGCTTTTCCAATGCTGCCCCCATCTGGCAGTCATTCTTGAGTCTTGGTGATGAATGTTAGGATGTTTGACTGGAGGTAAATAACAACTATTATTTCCTAACTGGCTAGCAATAGAAAATAAATCTTGCTGCCCTTGTGGTTATTAATTAGCCTCAATTTAGTATTCCATTTCTCCACAGCTCTGTGACTTCCTGGAGACCCACTACCTGGATGAACAGGTCAAGTCTATCAAGCTATTAGGAGACCATGTAACCAACCTGCGGAGAATGGGCGCTCCTGAAAGCGGAATGGCTGAGTACTTATTTGACAAGCACACCTTGGGTAAAGACAGCAGCTGAACACCTGAACTGTCTATCCCTTGCTGCTTTACTCTGAAAAGCTCAGTGCATGTTTAACTTATATTTGTAGTCTGTCAAGTTTTCACACCATCCAATTATGTAATTGATTGCCACCATAAACTTGAATGGGTTTGATTAAGCTATATATTGGTGGATTATTGAAGTGTACTTGTAGAAAATGTTCTTTGGCTTATCTCCAAATAAAGCAACTTGAACAGGAAATGCTGTTTCTGAGTGGTTTGCCTGTTTTCTTCCCTCTTTGCAAAAGCATTGACTATTATGTAGCTCTTGTTAAACAGGTTATTGTATGTAGAGTCACAGCTCAGTCTGATCTTATCTTCACATCCATGCACACAGCCTTTTAGGAACAGAAAAAGGAGTAGGCCATTTGGCTCTTCTACTCTGCCATTCTGTAATATGATCTTTGACCTCAACTCTTCCTACATTTCCCACCTCCTTTACCTCCCTTTGTAGCCCAAAATCGTGACCTGAGGTAGAGAATTTAAGGTTTACAACCCTGAAATTTCTCCAGATCTCAATTCTAAATGACTAGCCTCTCTGTGTTCAGACAGTGACCCCTAATTCTAGCTAGGGGAGACACCTTCCCAACATTTACCCTGTAAAGTCCTTATGAATGACATGCTAAATTCTTATTTGGAAGTGGGAAGCTGTAAGTGATGCGAACATTTGTACATTTGCATCAATTGCTGTAGACTCAAAGAAAATGGGAGTGACTGATCTATATGGGCAAAGTACTATGTCTATTGCTATAAGTCATTGAGGTGAGTCTGTTGAAGATGAGAATTGTGCTGTACTTTGCCAAAGCCTGTACATCATCTAGTTGTGTCCAATATTTTTTCCACTGCCCCTGGTATGTTGTGACTGCAGGCTATAGTGCATTACTCAATGAGGCTACCTGTTAGTTTTTTTGCCTTTCAATTTTGAGTTACTTTGTAATGCAATATAATCAAAGCTTGCAACTAATACAATTGAAACAACTTCACTGCAATTCTAAATAAGCAATTTAAAATGAAAATATTGGAAATCTGCAACACTCCTGAGTCAATGAGCAGCTGGGAAAATATGTTTCTGGTGTAGGCCCTTCATTTGTGAAGGATCTACAACTAAACTTTTCCATTCTCCACAGAAACTTGAGTAGCTGAGAATTCAGTAGAAAGCACAACAAATTACCTGGACTGCACCAACTATCATCTAACTGGTGCACATGTCCTGTGTTCTTATCAGTTAAAGGCTCTGCTGTGGATGGTGCTAATTGGGAACACAGGTAAGACTACCTATTTAAACAGACATTCTGTAGTACAGAACACAATTTTTTTTTTTTGTCGAAGGTTTTCACCTTGCACTCAGGACAATTTGCAAGAAACGGGAGCAACAATTTTGTGATTGACAAATGGACCGTGGTAGAGTCACTGCCATGGAGAATGCACCAGTTGACGGTGACTGATAGTTAACTGCTGAGCATTGTTTGAAATTTAAACCAGGCAACTTGACTCCAAGACATTGGCCTGAGGAATGATCTAGTGAATGGCTGTCGCTTATTTTGTTTATCTGAAATGGGTGCAATGTGTACATCTTTTTTCTGTATGCAAAGAATATTTATACATTGCACCTTTTTCTCTCATTTTCACCTGTGTATTAATATGTGGCTTCCAGTACGTGCAAATGTGCCACTGCGAGCCCGACGATCTTAAATTGGTTGTCAGTGTAATTCTCAGCACAGGATTTAGTGCATGTTGTCCAATTGTGGAATCTCATCTAACCTTGGACACCCAAGTTTTGCAAGCACGAGCTGGTTGGGTATGGTCTACCTTGCCCATTGCGAACGGCAGGAGGGATATGCTCATCAGTCTTTGGGATGTATGATCCGCATACCTAGCATCATGCTGACACATTTATATACCACATTCTGCCTAATCACACAATGTCTTTTTGGCTTGATGGCAGCATCCTGTTAGCGGCAAATACCACTTCTGTTGCTACTGTGTAGAAGCGATATGAAACAGCTAGCTTCACCTGTTGCTCAAATTTGAGATATCTTGCCCTTCCAGTGTAATCTGAGGTTGACTCAGCACTTTTCAGAGCTGAAAGTGAACTTTTCAGAGCTGAAAGTGACAGCCTTAGACTATTCACGAGTGTGCGATATACAGAGCAAAATGATCTGATCAGGGTAGCCATTAGCCCACAGGATGATTTTGATGCACCCTGTTTTGGCATCAAGCTTACATGGTGAGCAAATAGCTCAGCCTATTTGAGGTTGCCGATAAGACCAATCTTATGTCGTGTAGAACTAAGGAATCCCAATGTGTATATTGACCAGTCAATCACCATCAACTGGTGCAATCTCTAAGGCTAGCTGTTTCATATTGCTTCTATGCAGTAGCAACATAAGTGGTATTTGCCACTAACAGGATGCTGCCATCAAGCCAAAAAGACATTGTGTGATTAGGCAGAATGTGGTAGAGAAATGTGTCAGCATGATGCTAGGTATGCAGATTGTACATCCTGCCATTAGCAATAGGCAAGGTAGACCGTACCCAACCAGCCCGTGCTTGCAAAACTCGGGTGTCCGACATTAGATGAGATTCCACAATTGGACATTATGCACTAAATCCTGTGCTAAGACTTACACTGACAACCAATTTAAGATCGTCGGGCTCGCAGTGGCACATTTGCATGTACTGGAAGCTACATATATTAATACACAGGTGAAATCAGAGTCCACTTGCCAACAATCAGCACTCTTCTTGTTCAGTATAAATTGTTCCCTCTACATTTTGGTATTCTTGTAAATTGTCCTGATGAGTGCAAGACAAAAAGCTTTGACACACTTTTTCAGCAACACTACCTATTTAATAGGTTCTTGTAACCAGCAAACAGAAGCGACATCCACTTCATGAATTTTGATTCAAATCCATGCCACAGAAATGAAAGCCTCTACCTTCCGTCATAAGATACTAATTTCATCAGAGGGTAGAGGAAATCCGACTAACAATTAACTACTCCCAGTATTGTCTTATTCTGTGAATGGTTTGAGATTTGAGAGGAAAGTATAGGGAATGCTTTATTACAAATTCTTGTTTATTTATGTATTGGGAGTAATGTAATAAAATTAAACTTTTGGGGTTGAGTTGAGGGATGGCGTTGCCCAAATTATGTTTCATACTTTTTGCTGTTCCTTAAGTTTCATCCTGTATGATATAAAAAAGTTTGGGAATGCAGCTAGAGTTTCATTTTAAATGTACATCATGGTAGATATGCATGGACAAAAGTATAACTTTTTAAAAAAAACTTGAAGTAGGACTGAGCTGTGCTTCCACCATGGGACTGCGTGGTTTTCAAGTTTTTAGATGCTCTCATGCCAGCAGCAAGTCTGAATGGAAACTGCATAAGCTGGATATGTTTGAGATAAGATTTTAGGCCAGTGCAAAGCTGAACCCTTGCTGGTTTCAGTGAAGCTACACTTGAGGGCTTGCCATTGACAAGTGATCCAGTAGAATCCTGATCTGATTGGTCACTGGATGGGGAAAAAATAGCTCTTGAAGCATCTTTCTGTGACCATAAATTTTAAGTATCAAATTGGGAGTGCTTTTAAGTACTAGAAATTCCTATCATAGAAAAGTTGGTTGAGTAAACTTCCTTATTGACAATGTGATGTAAACAATTGAAATGCATTACTGCATTCTACCATTTTTCCTTTTTCATTGATTGTGCCCCTTTAAATGCTGAGGGTGCTCAATATTGCATTGAAGTCATACTGTAACTTGGAGGAATGCTTAGTGCTTGTCACTAAGTGGAATTTTTTTATTCCTTGCTCGTTGGCATGTACTCTGAAAACATAGGCATAAACCCAGGATTAAGAAGATTAATTTTATCAGACTTCCATATGTTGCTTGCTTTTGATCTAGTCATTGAGACCAATCTGAAATAGGACATGTGGAGTCTTAAAGTCATTCAAATCTGTGGCTCAAGTCCCCTCTGATTCCTGCACATCCATCACCCTCATCCCTGAAAAACTCAACTGATTTACCTGTTCCCTTTCCCAAGAGATTAGGCAAATTATAGCACAACTACTTCAGAGCAGATCAGGAATCTATCTAGACCTTCCTGGTCTGTATAGGTTTGTGTAAAACTTGTTGGTGCAATATTCAAGGCTCTCAGTTTGATCAGTTCTGATGGATGAATACCCTAAAATGTCATATCTGTCTTTTCTCTTTACAATTCTGAATTACCTGTTAAATTTCCAGCATTTGTAGTGTTTCCTTTTTATTTTACAAATGTAATTTGCTTTTTTTGTGGGCGGGAAGGAATAATGAACAGAAATGGTTAAATCTAATAAAGTGACATCTATCTCAGTATATGTTCGCTTCACCCTGATTAGTTCTTTTTGTAAAGTGCTTAATCCCTGATGTAGAGCTGTGTCATTGAGATTAGCAGTGATCAGAAGAGAGACACGAGGAAAAATATGAAAATGGGTAAACAGCATTGCACAGAGGTTTATCTGTAAATTAGTTACTATGGCAATGAGTCTGGCTTAAAGTACTTTTGAAATGTGGGTATTCATTTAACCCTAATGGCGCTGCCAAGATAACTGCTGAAATCCTTAGAGCAACGAGATCAAAGTTTAGTCTTCTGGTACTTAATTTTTTTTTAACCTTGCGTTTTACAAATGGCTTTCAGCTAATGGGGAGACAATTTCTGAAGATGAGGATCCCTGCACAGGGGGTCTTTGAATAAAGAAACCCCAAGCAATATTCTCTAAAAATCATCAATGTCCTTTTGAACATTGGGTGCTCCCAATCACTGACATTGATATCCTGCAGCTTGCCAGTACAGTATGCCATGAAACAGTTGGATGTGTACACCACATCAGGTGGACTTGTTGCATTTCACCTTCTGAGGGACTTGTGCTTCACCACTGGAACAGAAGGGAAACGTGCCTCTCATGAACCTCCTGGAAGCTGACTACAAAGCAACATCGATGGAAAAGCCTAGAGTTAGTTAACTGCTTGCATGCCCACCTCTTACTGAGGGAACAATTTGTGATAGAGGAAATGTCAAGACAGGTGCAGGAAAAAGTATTTCCCATGCACAGTATATTGGTCTGGATTTTGTGTTCATCTGTTCTAGCGTGGGCACCCTCTACAAGGCATCAGTAGCATATGTGAGGAGGGCAAGCAACCGATCAGAATGAAGTATCCTCACTAAAACATGCAGAGTCTAAACCAAGAAGTAAAAGCTATGTTTGAATCATGTGCAGAAAATGAAAGAGTGGGAAAGAAAGATGGGATTAAGAGAAAATATTAATAAAAAATTAAATCTCCAGCACTGATTAAATTCTGAAGGAATGTAACTCCACATTTGTAAAAAAATATGGAATGAGCTGTAGATCATTTAGGAGAGTTGGCAGAAGGCACAGGCTTAAATACCTTAAGATTTTTTAAGTTGGGAAGGGAAATGAAAAGGTGAAGCAGTTTAAGCAAGGAGGGGTGGGGTGAGGCCTGCGCAGCTGAAAACTTAAGTTTTCAAGGGAAGAATGCTGCAAGGGGATGGTTGCACAGAAGTCCAAAGTGGGAAGATTGTAGAATGGGATTGGAACTTGGAGGTATTTAGATTTGTACAATTGTGTGAGGCCTTGGTGGAAATATATAAGCAAGGGCAAGGACTTTGAGTTTGATGTGGAGGGAGGGAGCCAGGGAAGGTCATTGAGGAAAGGGTGATGGTGAGTGAAGCTAAGACAGGTGGTGCATGGGAACTTGCTCAAGGAGTTGAGCCTTCAGGTACAAAATTAATAGGGTTTCAGTGGCAGAAGAAGTGAGATAGCAAAGCTATTGTAAGGTGAAATTATGTTGTTCTTGTGATATGATTTAATACACAGTTTAAGGTTGAGTAGTACATCAAAGTTGCACAATATGATTCAGCCTGAGTGAGCAGCTTGGGAGGGAGATAGAGTTGGAAACAAAGGTACAAAGTATTTGTCAGGCTCCAAATAATGCTGCTCTGGTTTGCCTGGGAAAATCTCTGGCTCATCCACAAGCTGAAGTCAGAGCTACCCAGTCCAACAACACAGAGGTGGAATCAATATGAAAGATGGAGATGCTTATGATCAATAAGATCAATTTAGTTCTACCTTCATTCAATCTTTATAAGTCCCTGGCTTTAATTTCCTTAATGCCTTACCTCTCAGTTTTCACTAAGCCTCATTCCCTCTCTTAACCTTATTACTTGCTTTTGTCTCATTTATGGACTGCAGTTTACTCACCATCAGTCCTCTCTACTCAGTCATTCCCCATTCCTCTTAATTTTATTTGACAGTTTAATCTTTTGCCTCTCTTTTTATTCAGTTGGTATTTTCCCACAGCTTTAACCTATTTATTTTCTCAGCCTTTAATCCATCTGCTCCTCAGTGACTCCAATCTTTGTGTTTTTTTTTCAAGGTCTCTATTACTCATTTATGTCCCTGTGACTTGGTAGGTAACACACTTGCCTCTGGATCACAAGGTACCAGGTTCAAATCCCACTCCCGTACTTGAATGCAAAATCAAGGTTGCAGCTCCAGTGCAGTACTGAGGGAGCGCTGCATTCTCGGAGGTGCTGTTTCTCAGATGAGACATTAACTGAGGTCCCGTCTGCCTGCTCAGTTGGATGTAAGAGATCCCATGTTGCTATTTTGAAGTAGTGCAGGGGAGTTATCTCTGGTGTACTGGGCAATATTTGTCCCTCATTCAAAAACACAGATAATCTGGTTGTTATCACTTTGCTGTTTGTGGGAGTTTAGTTCAAATTAGCTGTCATGTTTCCTACATTACATCATGAAGTTTTGAGGAGACTGCACTTCAAAAAAGTACTTCATTGGCTGTAAAGTGCTTTGAGATGGCTGGTGGTTTTGAAAAGTACTATAGAAATGCAAGTCTTTGTTTTTTTCTTTTCTGTTTAGTTTCCATTCTTCTGATGTGTATTGTATTTGCATGTTAATTTGAACACTAGAGGGCCCCACTGATAGGAGCAGGTGTCCTGCAGCAATTAAAGTCCTGGGTCTCCTCACGTAGTCTTTGTTATACGCTTCAGAGAATGTTCCAGAGACTCTGAAATTAAAGCAGCCATTACATTACCACCCCAACTTGAGTGCTTATTGGATGTAACAGTATGTGCCAATTGCCTCTCTGAAATTACTTAAATGCACGTTGTCTTCATCGATAAAAGCAACTGTGGTGTAAGGTGACTATATTTTCCTAAATCAGATCTGGGGACACACATGTAGCATGGTCAGACATCCGGTTTTGTACTGGACAGTCTGTCTTTAGCCAGTCTGGCCACTGTCTGGTACTGCGTTACTTCATATGAAGTATTTTGACCCTTAGCACACTTACCTTAGTAAAGCACCAGCAGGGCCTGAACTTGGTCCTTTCCCTGTCTGCAGCATCTTGAAGCGATGGGGATGCAAATGTCAGGTTTGCTTTCATACTTATTTCCCAAACCAACTTCCCTTGCCATTGTCTGTCCAACGGCGCCGAAACCCCAAACATGATGATGTCACACCCATGCCTCCAGCAATGGCCATATGATTGAGTGAGGCTGAGGTACCGGGTCCTGTCTGTTAGACAGATTTTTGATCAGCAAAGGAATCAAGGGTTATAGTTAGTCAGCAGGAAAGTGGAGTTTAGGCCACAAACAGATCAGCCATGATCTTATTCAATGGCGGAGGAGGCTCAAGGGACCAAATAGCCTACTCCTGCTCCTACTTCTTGTGTTCTTATGTTCTGCCCAATTACAGAGACAGACATGAAAATGCTTCCACTTTGTGTGTTAACGTACCCTCATTGTTATCTGTCCCTGAGGCCATGGCTCACACACAAACACTGCTATCACACTTCCTATGCAAACACAGCCACCCCATTGAACAGCCAAACTAACCTTTAGCTGATCTAAACCAAAGCCAAATTGTCGTCTCAAACTATGATTTTGTTTTTATTTATTCGTTCATGGGATGTGACCAACATTGGCTAGGCCAGCATTTGTTGCTTATCCCTAATTGCCCTTGAGAAGGTAGTGAGCTATCATCTTGAACCACTGCAGTCCATGTGGTACAGGTACAGCCACAGTGCTGTTAAGAGAGTTCCAGGATTTTGACCCAGTGAGAGTGAAGGAATGGACATATAGTTCCGAGCCAGGATGGTGTTTGTTTTGGAGGGGAACTTTCAAGTGGTGGTGTTCCCCTGTATCTGCTGTCATTCTCAACCTGTTGTTGTGGTCCTTCTAGGTGGTAGAAGATGCAGGTTTGGAAGGTGCTGTCGAAGGAGCCTTGAGTTGCTGCAGTGCATCTTGTAGATGGTACACACTGCTGTCACTGTGCATTGGTGGTGGAGGGAGTGAATGTTTACGGTGGTGGAAGGGGTGCCAATCAAGTGGGTTGCTTTGTCCTGGATGGTGTCGAGCTTCATGAGTGTTATTGGAGCTGCACTCATCCAGGCAAGTGGATCCATCCTTTTATTGGTCCGTCACTGCTATTGGGCACAGAATCTGTCAATCAGTAGTGGGCCTTGTTGATTGGTGTGTCTCTGAGTGCAGGTGCAGATTTACACGAGCTACAATTAGGTTGAATGGTGCTTTTCAAATAAAATGGCAGCTGGGGTATTTGGGGATGGGCTTTTTGAACTGGGAGTTATTCTGGGGACATTTGTTTGCCCAAAGACACAGTACCTCACCTGGGTCTGCCTCTGGAAAATGGGGACGTACAAGCACCTTATTCTGCTAAGAAATTCTGTCACAAAACCAAATGTTTTGTTCTTAGCAACAGGAGCTTCCCGAGGCACAAATCATGAAAGGAGCAGTAACTTCCTCTGCAGTAATGAATAGATAATGTTGTGCAAAAGCTGTGAAATGGGTAAGTGTCTAAAATGCTGATGGCTTCAAAGCACAGGTAAATTGAATTTTTTAAAAATGTTTTTTATTATGGTTTTTTTCTCTTCCTTCAATTTTATACCTTCTCTTGGAGATGCTTATTCTGATTGGTCACCCCTCAGCAATTCACCCAACTGGTCATTTTTTTCATGCCTATGTCTAGAAAGTGGTTATCGGCAAACCTTTCCTGTTTTTTGTTATAGGTTGGGTGGGTGGGTGGTGGTGTTATTCTATCCTGTGTGAGGGGTCTCAGACTTGCATTAGTTTCTTGGTATGTGTGCTGTACAGATTAAGGTTATTAGGACAGTTGGTGGGAGATATCAGATCTTGTGGACCAAGGAGCTGCAACTAATGGAATCTAGTGTTGATTTTGTTGCTGCTGTTTAAAGTTTACTTTGAATAAACCCAATTCACAGATTATAGCCTGTGGATTGACTGAACATATATTGTTCAGTTAATCTGACAAGTCAGGAGCATTGGATGAGCCACATGCCCTTCCCATGACCACACAGCATAGAGTTGTTTGGTTTGATCACAAGAAGCACTTCATTACCAGATAGTGTGCATGCAAAGTCACATCTCAGTTCATAGGGAGTGAAGGCTTGTTTATGGGAGTGGTCCCTAGTGTTCAGTATAAGAACAATGTCTGGAACAGCCTAAAAATCATAACAGGAAATGGGCTACAAACACCAAGTCATTGTAATTGTTCAGAAATGTTAATTGTGATTCTGAAGTGTCATCTACATTTTGAAGATTTATATCAGATGGCATGGTGCATAGTGAGAGAATAAAACATTAAGGTTTATTTTGTGTGCAGTAGGAGAAATTCTCATTTAAACTGTCTTCCTTAGTCTCTGAGGTTTTGTTGGACTGCAGCAAGAACATCCTTTCCACTTGTGGTCCATCAGTTGCAATCTCAAGTCTCTCCATAGGCCAGTTGCTTTGTCTGGTTTATTTCCCTTCTATTTTACTCCAGTATCTTCCCCTGGGATGTGGTTTGTGTTTTGGATTATTTTCTGTGTGTCCGTGTTTGTGTGTTTATATACTGGAAGAAGTGCTTCATGGATCTCTGAAGAACATTATTTCTCCAGTCCCTGACAGAAGTAGAATGTCACTAATTGGGACTGGAATATATTCCACAGGCCCTAAGCTTTTGTTTCTTATGGTGATGTTCAACTTCACTCAGAGAAAGTGTTGGGGTGGGGGTGCGGGGGTGCTGTGGGAGCTGAAATATTGTTCTTATTGTGATAAAGTATGTTTTTATATGTGGAAATAATAGACACCCAGAAGTGAGTTGCAAGCTGAAGGAAGAATCAACTTGCATTTACATGGCATCTTTCACATGCTCAGGGCGTTCCAATGTACTTCAGAAATAATTAATTGGATATGAAGTACCAAACGATCTGCTACATCCATCTGATCAGGACTATTAAACTGCCTTCATTGAAGAGGTAACATTGAAAGTTTGGAGAGGGGGCAGGAGAAGAGAGAAAAGTACATTGTGATTTAGCATTTTATCTCTCTTACTATGCAGCATTCCCTCACTAGTGCACTGAAGATTGGAATCACGAGGATTTATTATATCCAGAACTGAGTTTCAGATTGGAAGTTAATTTAAAGTGTTGGATGGTTTATATGTTGGATAAGGGATGAAAGTTGAAGCCAATTTTTTTTTCTTCTTATTTGTTTGGCAGTGGTTCAGTCCATTCTAGTATATGCACAAGGCTCAGTGGGCCATGGAAAAATAATACAACTAAATGCCTATCATGTCATATGACTCAAGTTCCTGAACAGCACTCTAGCTGCACAGTGCTAGTTTAGAATGGAGGCTGAAGAGGAAGATTAATTGGAATAAACCTGGTATCCTGTTTTGATGTTATCCCTGCCCAGTTACCATCAATCATGTGTCATTGCTGTCCTTGTGCCTACTGCCTCTTTCTTCACATCGCATTAATCCCTGTCTCATCCTCATGATACATCTACTTGTCAAACTACCAGGGTGACTTCAATAACTTAGTGAGAACATGTAGGATATTGGGTATATAGTATTTATCTATCAGCCATGATCTTACTGAATGGTGGGGCTGAAAGGCCAATTCCTGCTCCTAATTCGTATGTTTGTATGATGTACATGAATTGGCTCTTGTTTTGTTAATGCTGGTTCTGGTTTGAAGGATTGGTGTGTAGGCTCTGATTAGCACCACCCCATAGATTTATCTTTGAGGCTGAAGAATGCAGCTTAGGAATGGGCGATGCAAACCTCTGATCCAATCTGGGTGAATTGAGCACCCCTCCCTGTGTCTGTTTGTTTTCTGAGAATGTTTCTCTGTCTATGCAGCAGCTGCCTATCTCCTGATATCGCGAACTGAGGGCATTGCTGAATAAACATGATAATTGCAGCTAAAGTGCATTCGAACCAGCAAAAATAATACATATTTCAGTTTACTGTTTTTTTTCCTGTTCTCTATTCTCCCCTCCTTTCCTGACCTTGCTGACTCTTTGCTAGGTTAGGGATCCGCACTTCATGTCAGCCCTCCATTAGCATTCTCAGGTGGCCACTTGTCATTTAATCATCTCCAGTTCTCCGTCCAAGCACTTCGTAGTCATTCTCTTTCATTTTTTCTGTGTTTTGTTTTTCCTTCCTTACCTTTCCCTTGTTCTGTGGCTTATTTTTTAACTAACTGCTGTTCACCTGCTGTATCTTCCAGTTCTGAATAAAGCTCTCAGAGCTGAAACTTCAGCCTCTGTTTTCCCATAGGTGCTGCCTGACCTGCTAATTATTTCCAGCTTTTTCTGCTTTTATTTTTGGACTTACAGCACCTGCAGTATTTTGCAAGCACAAGCACCTGCAGGGATCACTTGAAAATTATCAGGAGCTGATATACTGCCTGATTTTGCTATTCTTTATAGCTCAAAAGTGCAGAAGCCTTTGGCACAGCCACACCATCTAAGGACAGCTAACTTGGCAAAAAATGAGGACTAAGTTCTTATCCCTATCTGTAAGGCTCAGTTACACATAAGGTGGTGCATATACCAGTTGAGGTGTTGATGAGATGTTAACCATTTTAGCTCCTCCGCTCACATGCTCAATTATCCTATGAAATCACAGTTTATAAACTTTATGAACTACACTCGGTCAAAATATAAATAGGCTTACACATGAAGAATGACTGCCAGTGCAAGGTAGTGGAGGGTTGGTAGTGTCCATGGAATCAGACTCTAGCAAGAATCAGATAATTGGAAAAAAATAGTGAGAGCTGTAAAATACTATAGTGACAGTGATGTTTCTGCCTGTATCCCATCTGGTTCGGTTGTACAGGCATTATAAATGTTCAAGATGAAAATATTGTATTATCAATAATAATATTCCAATGTAAGCTAGAGATCAATTCAATGCCTGATCATTGTGTCTTATTTAACAAATATCAGGCTTTGATTCCCACTCCACCCTTCCCCCACTCCCCACCATGTACATGCACACTCACTGTGTCATATGTATGTATATTTATTTACATGTCCCTTCATAAGCATGTACATACTCCTACATATTTACGCATACCTGTTCTGTTATGTACATATACACAGTCATATCCATGCCCATTCACAGAGCCACACACATTTACATACCTCCTCACATAGATTCAGACACACATTCAGTCACAAGCTCTCTCACAGTCATTTTCAACCTCATTCACACACCCTATCATAAATAAGCCTGCAGTCCTTCCCTCAAGGATGCACATAGTTGATATGACAATAGTAAACTGACAATGGTAAGGAACGTAAACTGCAGTGTTGCACTTTCACTATCATTATGTTTTAAAATCTTTGCACATAGTAAGTAACAATCAGCCAAGGCAACATTTCTAATCCCAGTGAATCAAGTTGTGGTAACTTTAACTCTCAACAGAACAACTATTCACTGTATTTGCATATTGTTTAATTGACAAAAAATATATTATTTTAAATTTGTAATACTGAATATGACAAAGTAAAATTACAATAAATCATACACTTCTAAATTGAGCATTAAACATTATGCAACATAAAGATTATATCATTTTATTGAAGAAATACTACCTCTAGCTGAAGTTTAGTGATAATCAACAAACTGAATTTTGAGTCTGTCCATGAAAAGAGTTTCTGGAATCTGCAGAAATCGACTCATTGCCATTTTGAATAAAATCCATCTTTCTGCTGCCGTTGACCTCATTTGGACCTGCCCTACATGTTACTCACGTTACCTGCATTTTACAGGTAGAAGTGACAAATTCCAGGCATTCAACTAAACCAGAGAACTTCCTTTCATCTGCAGGAGTCTGAAATTCAAAGCAACTTGCTAATTTTTGAGTAGTTTCAGTATATTTCTCCATCTGTTTGTGTCCTTTACTATGTCTCTAGCCTATCTCCAAACCTTCAGTGCGTTTCCTCAGCTATCTCTAACTGTTTAGATCTCTGCCTCCATCTTCGACCCTTTTTTTTAACTCCCTCTGCCTCCAACCCTTCAATCTACCTTTCCCTCTGTCTCCAACACTTCAGTGTGTTTCCATCATTTCTAACCAATTGTTTTCTTTCTACGTGTTTCTCTTCCCATCTCTGGCCCTTCAGTATATCTCTTCCCCACCACCCCCATCTGTAACTATTCTGTGTGACTGCCCATATCTCAAACCCTTCATTGTTTGTTGCATTCCATCTCTATGCTTCAGTGTGTTTCACTATCGTCTCTCTCAGCCCCTCCAATGTAGCTGATTTGTCACATTGCTTTTCTGACAAGCACTGGATGAGCAGAAATTTCTTCCAGTTTGTCTTTGATTCCTACCACTAAGTGCATTCTCTAGCCATTAACTGCATTCCTCTCCCTGGCAGCTATCTGAGGCTGGGCTAGACCATTCACACCCTTGGTGTTATATTTGACTCTGAGTTGAACTTCCAACCAAAGAATCTGCTCCATCACCACAACTACCTACTTCCACCTCCAAAAACATCGCCCGATTCAACCCCTGCCTCGCTACACTGCTTTTGAAAACCTCATCCATACCTTTGTTACTTGTGGATTTGACTACTCAAAAGTTCTCCTGGCTGGCCTCCCATCTTCTACCCTACATAAACTTGAGCTGATCCAACTTGCCCATATCCTAATTTGTATTAAGTCCCATTCACCTGCCCTGTGCATGCTGAGCTACATTAGTGCTGGTCCATCAATGCTGCAATTTACAAATACTCACCCTTGGGTTGCAAATCCCTCCAGGGCCCCGCCCCTTCCTACCTCTGTAACACCCTCCAGCACTGCTGCCCCCCCACCCCAAGATTTCAGCTTTCCAGTTCTGGTCTCTTGAGCATCCTTTATTTTTATTGCTCCACCATTGGTGGCAGTGCCTTCAGCTCCCTAGGCCTTAAGCTCTGGAATTCACTTTCTAAACCTTTCTAACACCCTGTCTTACTCTAAGACACTCCTTGACCAAGCTTTTGGTCAACTGACCTAATATTTCCATATGTAGCTCGATGTCAAATTTTGTTTGGTAACACTTCTTGGGACCTTTATGTTAAAGGTGCTATTTAAATACAGATTGTTGTTGTTTATAACCATCTATCAATGTCTCTAGCAGAATCCCTAACCTTTCAGCATGACACTGCTTCCATTTCTATCCCATCCTATGTTCAAATCTTTTATTGTATCTCTATCCATCTCCAACCATCCACATTTCTGTATTTTGGCACTTTCTTCATTATTAATCCAACTATATCTCTTTCCTCCTTTACTATTCACATAGTATATCTATCCTGTCAATTCCAGTCTTCGTGTCTCTCTTGGTCTATTTCTCGTACTTCTGTGTTCCTCGACCTTCGATTTCCACTCTTTTTGCTACTTTGCTGCATCTTCAAATTTTCAGTACGTTTAATTTCTCAGCCTCTCCTTCCCTCAGTGTGTCTCATTGTACCTCTATCCCTTCATGATGCATTCACCTCAATCCCTAATTTTTAAGACTCTCTCTGCTTCCACCTCCAGGTCTTTCGTGTGTATCTCTCTACTTTTCCAGTTCTTGAATCTGTCTCTTCCATGACCTTTCACTATGTCTCCCTCACCAACCTTCCATCCCCACACCTTTGATGCGTGTCTTTTTCTCCATTTCCATTTTATTTTTACTATTCCTCTCCCTTCATCTCCAATTTGTTACTTGTGGCAGAGCAAAAATTATTTTTCCTTGTTTGAGGAAGCTTAGGCTGAAGAGGTACAGGTGTAGAAAGTTCTATTACAAAAATTTAAATGAAATACTCATTTTACTTATAAAGAATTGTTTGTTTTGGGTGGCATGTAGGATGTGGGCCACACTCAAAATATCTAGGAAACTATACTTGCATCAAGTGCCAACTAACTGAGTCCCTGACATTCATGACTATGCTCAAGAACCAACTAACTGCACTGTAAATCAGGAGGAGTGTTATCTGGGAGATTCCAGTGCAGTTATCTCACTGGGATAGAGGAAACAAACAGTAAGATATGGATAAAAACAAAAAACTGCGGATGCTGGAAATCCAAAACAAAAACAGAAATACCTGGAAAAACTCAGCAGGTCTGGTAGCATCGGCGGAGAAGAAAAAAGTTGACGTTTCGAGTCCTCATGACCCTTTAACAGAACTAAGTAAAAATAGGAGAGGGGTGAAATATAAGCTGGTTTAAGGTGGGCGGGGGGGGGAGAAGTTGGGGGTGGGGGAGGTGGAGGGGGGTGGTGGAGGGGGGTGGTTGTAGGGACAAGCAAGCAGTGATAGGAGCAGATAACCAAAAGATGTCACAGTCAAAAGAACAAAGAGGTGTTGAAGGTGGTGATATCTAAAAGAATGTGCTAATTAAGAATGGATAGCAGGACAAGCAAGGTACAGATAGCTCTAGTGGGGGTGGGGTGAAATAAGACTAAAAGGGCATAAAAGGTATAGATTTAAAAATAATGGAAATAGGTGGGAAAAGAAAAGTCTATATAAATTATTGGAAAAAACAAAAGGGAGGGGGAAGAAATGGAACAACATTTTTTTTTGTAAGGGTTATTAAAAATTACTATTATCAGTTGTTGAATATAAAAGCATGGTAGGTTTAAAAAGACAACTGTATGGGAGGCAGCACTATTAGTTCTATAATCCCAGTAAAGAATTTGATAGGAGATTTGCAAGTAGAGGCTAAGTGGCCCAATAGTCTTCTGCTTAAAATGTTATTCTGCTTCTATATTTCTGGCTCCATCTCCCACCCTTCAGAATGAATGATTGGAGATGAAAGCAGAAACAATGTGGCTCTACCTTCACTTCCAATCCCCCACTGTGAGCTGGATTTTATGCAGCCTGTCACGCAGGGACCAGAGCAGCTGGGATAGACCCCACATTAGTCTCCCAGTGGCAGGAAAGCCTCCCCTGATTAAGTGGGAGGGGCTAACACAGGATTCCTGGCTGCTGCCAGGGGAAATCATTGATGAGCCAATTGATACCCATTATCCTTGAGCCCATTGCAATTTAGTGGTGGCTCAGGGATTAAATGGGGAGGCTGCATTGGTCTCCCATGCCGTCTGAAGGCTGCCTAGCAAAAACTTTCAGGTTTGCCAGTGGCCTCCTGGGGAGGGGGTTGGGAGGGGGAGGGGTGGGGTTGGGAGGGGGATCCCTCGCTTTCAAGCACTCAGTACCCAATTGAGGGACCTGGCATTGGGCAGGGATGGTGGCCACTCAAAGTCACCCCACTGCCCTTGCCTATGACCCCCACCCCCCAAAACCCCCTTTTGCAACGCCCACCTCACGACCCCCAACCTACCTTCCCTCACCTGTGGTTTGGGGTCCTTTCATGATCTTGGGCCTCGGATGGATGCAGCGTTGCCAGCAGCCACCACTCCTGCTGGTGCTGACGGCAATGACAAGCTGCCTGCCTCTGATTGGCTGGCAGCTCTCAACGGGGACCTCAGTCACAAGGAAAGCCTGACAGCGACCAACTAAGTGCCTGAAGGGCACTTAATTCTGTTGGGTCTCCCTGATGGAACTGACGGGGTTCCCCACCTGTTCTCTAACCAGTAGGCGAAGACCACAGTCAGCCTGACAAAATCCATTTTTAACCATTCATTTGCACCGCCCCCACTAATTAGAGAGAAATTATAGCAAAAGTAACACTTTTTCTTTGGTTGTGACCCTCACTGAATTGACAAGAACTTCCACTTTGACGCCCTTAGTCTCTTTGTAAAAACACTTGAAAATGTTACGCCTTGATGAATAGGTGTAACTGGGTTCTTAACATCATGTAAGTTTTCATAATTATTGCTGAACGTCCTCACTGGCCCTGTAAGAGTAATTTTATATTTGTTAAATGTCAAATTGTGACAAGAAATGTCACAATTTTTAATAATCATGTCTTAAAAGTTTTTGACATTTTAGCTTCTACCTTTAATCCCATGTGTATGTTCCAATGTACTTTGCTATCTGTAAACCTTAAAATTGAATTCAGTATTTTTCTGTCTGTTAGAATACTTCAATGTGATTGGCTGCTTGCCGTGCTTGATGGCATCACTGTTGCAGAATTCCTGGAGATCTCTTTGACTTGGTGCTAGATTCAAACCGACATTGGGAAAGAGGAAATCCATGCCACAGAGATCACTAGGTTTTTGTGGACAGCTTTCTTCGAGGTCAGCAGTGAGCACTGTTGTTTTACTGCTAACTGCAAAATCTAGCCCATTAAATTTTAAATCCTGGATTTTATCTGTGGATCCAGTAACTGTCTAAAGCCTAGCTTTGGAGGTGGCACATTTAAAATGACATGCCTGGTTAAATTGGTGCCCATCATTGTGAAGAATGTTAGTATTGAGGAATAGAATACCTTACATTTTGGCACTGACTGTCAGGATCAAACGGGCTGGATAGGCATAACACAGGAGAGTAAAACCTTCTCTACTTTGTTCCTTGATATTCCACTGCCTCAACCCAGAAGAACACTTTACTGCAACAGTGTGACAATTTTTCATTTCCCACACCAGTCATCCTGTGGCCTCATTGAGTGAGGCTGCCAATTTAGGGGCAATTTTGTGCTGTATGCCTTTGTTAACTAGGAACTGGTTTGAGATCGGCTAAAGGAGGCAGTAGTGTAGTGGTATTGTCACTGGACTAGTAATCCAGAGACCCAGGGTAATGCTCCATGGGAGATGGTGGAATTTGAATTCAATAAAAATCTGGAATTAAAAGTCTAATGATGATCATGAAACCATTGTCGATTGTCGGAAAAACCCATCCAATGTCCTTTAAGGAAGGAAACCTGCTGTCCTTGCCTGGCCTACATGTGACTCCAGACCCACAGTAATGTGGTTGACTCTTAGATGCCCTCTGAAATGGCC
The DNA here is from genome assembly GCF_964194155.1 of Cetorhinus maximus. Taxonomy (NCBI): domain Eukaryota; kingdom Metazoa; phylum Chordata; class Chondrichthyes; order Lamniformes; family Cetorhinidae; genus Cetorhinus; species Cetorhinus maximus. Next base: position 87,568,903 of record NC_135887.1, read on the forward strand.
TAGCAAGCCACTCAGTTGTATCAAACCACTAAAAATCGAAAAAGAATAAAACCGGATGGACCTCCTGGCATCAACCCAGGCAGCAGAAAAGACAATGGTAAACTCAGCCCTGTCGACCCTGCAAAGACTGCCTTACTAATAGCTGGAGGCTAGTGCCAGAATTGGGAGAGCTGTCTCTGAGACTAGTCAAGCAACAGCCTGACATAGTCATACTCATGGAACCATACCTTTATAGACACCATCACCATCCATGGGTATGTCCTGTCCCATGCGGGACACTCTGGGCGCTGTGGGTCATCAGCAGCAGCAGAATTGTACTCTAACACAATCTATAACCTTCTGGCCTGGCATACCCCCCACTCTACCATTATCACCAAACCAGGGGATCAACCCTGGCTCAATGAAGAGTGTAGGAAGGCATGCCAAGAGCAGCATCAGGCACACCTAAAAATGAGGTGTCAACCTGGTGAAGCTATAACACAGGACTACTTGTGTGCCAAACCGCATAAGCAGCAAGTGATAGAGCTAAGCGATTCCACAACCAACGGATCAGATCTAAGCTCTGCAGTCCTGCCACATCCAGTAGTGAATGGTGGTGGACAATTAAACAACTCACTGGAGGAGGAGGCTCCACAAATATCTCCATTCTCAATGATGGGGGAGCCCAGCAAATCAGTGCAAAAGATAAGGCTGAAGCATTTATTACAATCTTCAGCCAGAAGTACTGAGTGGATGATCCATCTCCTGGATGCCAATCTTCAGCCAATTCGGTTAGCTCCATGTGATATCAAGAAACAGTTGAAGGCACTGGATACTGCAAAGGCTATGGGCCCTGACAATATACCAGCAACATTATTGAAGACTTGTGCTCTAGAACTTGCCAAGCCTCTAGCCAAGCTGTTCCAGTACTGCTACAACACTGGCATCTACCTGGCAATGTGGAAAATTGCCCAGGTATGTCCTGTACACACAAAGCATGAAAATCCAACCTGGCCAGGTACCACCCCGTCAGTCTACTCTCCATCATCGGTAAAGTAATGGAAAGGGTCATCAATATTGCTATCAAGCTGAACTTGCTTAGCAATAACCTGCTCACAGACACCCAGTTTGGGTTCCGCCAGGGTCACTCAGTTCCTGAACTCATTACAGCCTTGATTCAAACATGGGAAAAAGAGCTGAACTCCAGAGGTGAGGTGAGAGTGACTGCCCTTGACATCGAGGCAGTATTCTGGCCGAATGTGGCATCAAGGAACCCTGGCAATACTGGAGTTAAAGGGAATTGGGAGAAAACTCTCCGCTGGTTGGAGTCATACCTAGCACAAAGGAAGATGGTTGTGGTTGTTGGAAGTCAATCATCTCAGTTCCAGAACATCACTGCAGTAGTTCTTCAGGGTAGTGTCCTAGGCTCAACCATCTTCAGCTGCTTCATCAATGACCTTCCATCATAAGCATGAAGTGGGGATGTTCGCTGATTGTGCAATGTTCAGCACCATTCGCGACTTCTCAAATACTGAAGCAGTCCATGTCCAAATGCAGCAAGACCTGGACAATATCCAGACTTACGCTGACAAGTGGCAAATAACATTCATGCCACACAAGTGTCAGGCAAAGACCATCTCCAATAAAAAAGAATCTAACCATTACCCCTTGACATTCAATGGCATTACCATCACTGAATCCCCCACTATCAACGTCCTGGGGGTTACCATTGACCAGAAACGGAACTGGATTAGCCATATAAATTCTATGGCTACAAGAGCAGGTCAGAGGCTGGGAATCCTGCAGTGAGTAACTCACCTCCTGACTCCTGAAAGCCTGTCCACCATCTACAAGTCAGGAGTGTGATGGAATACTCTCCACTTGCCTGGATGAGTGCAGCTCCCACAACACTCAAGAAGCTTGACACCATCCAGGACAAAGCAGCCCTTTTATTGGCATTCCATCTACAAACATTCATTCTCTCCACCACCGACGCACAGTATCGGTAGTTTGTACCACCTTCAAGATGCACTGCAGCAACTCACCAAGGCTTCTTAGACAGCACCTTCCAAAACCCATGACTGCTAACATCTAGAAGGACAAGGGCAGCAGACACATGGAAGCATCACTACCTGGATGTTGCCCTCCAAGCCACTCGCCATCCTGACTTGGAACTATATCGCCGTTCCTTCACTGTCGCTGGGTCAAAATCCTGGGACTCCCTCCCTAACAGCACTGTGGGTGTACCTATACAATATGGACTACAGTGGTTCAAGAAGGCAGCTCACCACCATCTTCTCAAGTGCAGTTACGGATGAGCAATAAATGCTGGCCCAGCCAGCAACGCCCACATCCCAAGAATGGAAAAAGAAACCTATTTCACCATGGGACACTCACAGCTAGCAGGCTGGTATACTCAAAAGTGAAAAGCCAGTCTAAAAGCCTACTAAAAATATCCTACTTCATTCCACTCGAATTGCTTCTGCAAAGGGAAATCATCGTGCAGCAAGACTGCAGTAAACATTACATTGCATTGTGCAAGCCTACTTTAACAAGTGCTACTTTGGAGTTACATTATATAATCTGCTATGTTCAAAATAAGGCTTCAAAGTAAAGGTATAGAAGGACAACCAAAGGAAATGACGCACGCAGTCTTCAGTGTTTTATCTCAGTCTTTTGCTTCTGAGTGCTTATCCATCTTCCCATTCTCAGGAACGTTTTCTGCTGTTTCAATTATGATATCCATCAAGTTGACTAGGTCCCCATCGTTGAGCGAGAATCTTGTATCATTTGGAGGCACGGTCTCATATTTCAGATGTGGTTTCATATTGGCATCACTGGTACATTCAGCAGTGGTCATGGATTGAGTGGCTATATTGGTGTACTTGGAAGAGGTCCCCACTTCAGAAAACCCTTGGGAAGGTGTGCTTCCTGCCTTATAATCAGTGCCAGAGATGGTCCCACTTGGGATCCTTGACCTCCCCAGCATTGGGGAAGACACTGGTGTGAACGAAAAGGCGGACATGTTTGTACCACAGCCTGGAGTGTTGAGTGAAGGATTTGAAAGGTCTGGACTGTTAGCATGTCCAAGGGACTCTAGGGTCAGTCTAGGATGCTTACGTGCTCGGAAACCAATGCTTGTATTAAGCTTTTGTTTCATTTCGTTAAGTTTATCTGTGTCTGAAGAGCTGTCTATGAAGAGACAGTGTGGACTTTCAGGAACTAGTAGTAAGCTATTACAGCTATCATGATTCAAGCTGCTGGATGAAGGCATAAGAGCTTCCTTGTTGTTTAAGGAATGGGTACTTGTAGCACTTTCTACTTCAGTTGCTGCCTGACTACTGTCCACCACTATTACCTTCTCAGATGGTTCATTCAGGGAGGCATCTTTATTGACATTAATGCTGTTTCCCTTGTCCAGCTCGTCAGCTTTGGAGGCCGACACACTGCTGTTGCTTCCTTGGTTTCCAGCAGAGGAGACCGAGATGTTGGCAAGCATAGAGGGCTTCTTTAAAGGAATTCGTTTGAGTGGAAATGTCATGGGAATGGATTGGATGGGTGTTTGAGGAGCGCTATAGTAACCAGGTCTGTCATAAAGTGAAGAGGAGATGAAGCTGTCAAAATCCCCTGCTTCGTTATCCAAGGCCACACAACCTAGGGTGGATCCTAATGGCGAATGAGAGGAAGATGAGGCTCGGTGAATTCTTGCAAAGGGTCTATTTGGAGGGAGACATCCTGGCTTATGAAACCCATTAGGCGTTGATTCTGAGCTCAGGAAGCTGTACGTAGCAGCCTGCGATAATGCACCATTCCTCTTCCTTATTAGGTTAATTCGAGGAGTAGATCTTGAAATGTTCTGCAAGTTGGTTGATGGAATTCCTAGGAGTCGTCCTAAGTTACTCAGAAGAGGAGTGGCGTGGTTTACTTCTTCATTCTCATTGATCTGTTCCAGGGGCTGGAACTCCATCTCCTCTTTAAGCATGCTGTAAGGGATGTAAATGTAAGTTTTCTGTAGGCAAACATAATATCCATATAAACAAAGTACTTTGTGTCTCTCAAGATATAAAAAACTTGCATTCTGAAGGTTTCCTCAATGCAAAGTCACTGTACAACTGACTGACTAGACAAATTAGATTCCCGCGTTTGCTGATCTCAGCTGAGGTAGCATTAGCCTCCATATTCCTTGATTAGGGAAAAATAAATTGGTTAGGATTTGAAGTCATAATTACTATTCAACAGTTTTTGGATGGAAATGTGCATTCACTAAATGATATTTTACGTACTTCTAAATGGATAAGGAAAATGTGATACAAAAACAAATTGGGAATAGATTGTGCTGCGGCACAGCTGGGCCATGGCAATTAGAGATGCTTGTCTTTGAAGTTTATTTATCTATGTCAAAACATTTGTCCAGAAGCTAATTGAGTCAAAAGTTGCAAGATGACCATGAGCTGTTTTGAAATGTTAATGTTTGCAGCTTAATATCTAGGAATCGTTGAATTCAGTTTTCCTGATGGACGAACCATTAAAGATAGATTTTTGTAGAAACAGTAATTCCCCATCATTAGTGCTCTCTCCACAACATAAACAAAATGTTGGGTGGTATTTAATGGATGCAGTGGAGGTCTTGTTCTCCAGCTGGAGAGCTGGCGAGAGCCATTTCACCTCTTTTGGGGCACTTAAGTAGGCAGTGATGGGCCTTCCTCAGGGTCTAGGATCTCTGGATGGAAGTTCCACTGCTGAGGATTGCTGGCCAATCAGAGGCCAACAGCACTTCATTGCTTGGCAGCGCCATGAGGGAGGCGGTGAAGGCCACAGGTGGCAGTACATCCACCCAAGCCCTTGGATGTCTGATGGACCAAGGCAGAGGTGAATGATCATGGGAGGGGGTTGCGGGGTGGGAGGTTGAAGCGGTGGGGAATTGGGGGTCAGCAGCAAGGACAGGGGGCTGGTTGTCACCCGACCACCCCCTTCCTGATGCCAGGTCTCTCACTAAGGTACTGAATGCCTTTGAACAAGGGCCTCTCCCCGGGAACCTGTAAGCAACCCTAATAGGGTTTGCTTTATGGGCTTCCTGCATGGTGAGTCTCCCACCCACTGCTGAGTGAATACCATTCGGGGCAGGATGAGGCCCTAGAGTGGACATTAATGGCCCATGTATGGGCTTCAATTGGCAGCAGGTTGAGAAAGCCAGCCATGGGCCTTCCTGCCACAGACTTATTTGAGGAAGTGGCAGGAAGGCAGCAGGGTTCCCACCCGCCACCCTTGCAGCTGATTAAATGCCTCCCTGCCACCAAACTTACCACGGGGGAGGACATTAAATTCTGCCCATGGTGTTATTAGATTGCCTGTAGACTTCCATGGTATGGTTATAACTTGAAAGTCCCCATGGCCCATTATGCTGCTTTAGGTCTATCTGGAGATCTGAATTCCATAGATTGGACAGACATATCATTCATGTTCAATTTTCATCATGTAACCCTACAAAGAGCCAGTTTCATCAAATCATTCTAACTAATTGAGAAATGTAAGAAATATGTTCCAAAAGATTATTTTGTTCCTCATGTGGAGCTTATGTACCTTTTATTAGTTTAAGCATCACACTGTCATTATACTGCTTCTGTGTAGTATTATGTTGTGTATAAATATAACTATTAGTTTAACCTATACTTTTTTTTGTCTACGGCATGGAGTTTTCAGCTTTTTGAAAAGTATGAGGAAAATGTGGCATCTTGTGTGATCACCAATGGCTGATATCACATAAAAAGGCTAATTGCTAATCCACTGGCTCAGGATCAGCACTGAATTTCAGTTAACAGTATGTTTATGAAAGCTATGGACACCAGAGGAATGTGCTGAGACGAGACTGGAGCCCTAACGCTTTGGTGGAAAGTGCACATGTTCCTTAGACTCCAACTTCAATCCACAGGGAAACAGTTGGGATTCTATAATTGGCTTTAATGCCATCGGTTAAGGAGATGAAGCTCAGTCAGGGTTCTTGCTTTTACTATCATCCTAGTGATCCACCCGCTGGAAAATGTGTACGTGTGAGCATCAGGTGAAGGCATTGATTGTTGAATACCCCACCACCACTCGATGTCTAACACAGGAAGAATGGGCAGTTGGGAGAGATACTAGATAAGAGAGGGATGGGGGTCAATAAAGTTGGCTGGAAAGTACAAAAGTACAAAAATTGAAATAAGAAGTGGAATTGCTCCAGCTCAACCTATCTCCTCCTTGTGTTCAGAATGTATCTGGCATCCCAGATCTTCTAAATAAAGGCATAGAGTGCAAAAGCAAAGAGGTATTGCCATATCTATACAAATCATTGGTTAGGTCACAGTTGGAATAGTGTGTACAGTTTTGAGTAATGGAAAGTATGCGACGGAGATTTCCTAAGGGTTGAGATGCTTGAGCTAAGAGGCAAGACTAGAGAAACTGGGCCTCATTATATTAGAACAAAGAAGAGATCTATTAGAAGGGCTTTTACAAAGTAATCAGGGGAAAAAACACTATTTCCATTGGTCAGTAAGTCAGCAACTAGAGCATATACATTTAAGACAATTGGCAGAACTACATGGGGAAAGATTAGGAGAAAAATTTTCTCACAAAGCGTTATAAGGATATGGAATGCCAAGTGGTTTCTTTCCGTTCTATTAAATTTTATAATCAGTGGTGGAACTAGTAAGGCCCAAGGCCTAGGAGTAGGCTTCCCTAATGGCTGCTATCCACTAACCTCTGTTGGAAAACATCCTTGATGGGTGATGCCCCAATGATGGAACAGTCTGCTAAAGTTTATGGACTAGGGTCATACGTGAAAAACTGCTGCTCGGGTAGGTTCAAAAGGGTGGCCAGTGGCTGTAGAACCTTAATCAAACATGAGCTCACACCTTTAGAAGAGGAAGAGAGGGTGGAATATTGGCAGAAAAAAATAGAGGAGGAGAAAGATTGAGAAAGGAAGTCAAATACAAGAACCCAGGGATTCCACCTGTTGGAGCATCAATATGGGTGCCCCTTTGAATATAGCTGTTCTCTATGGGAAGCACCAATTCCTGAAGGGAGAGATGAGAACAGGAAATCAGAGTAGGGATATTCATAAAGATTTACTCAACAGCCACAAACCTAAGTACTGCGTTGCTTGAAGTCTACTCTTGGAAATGCTGCACATTTTGGAATGCAGTTCTGTGCCAGAAATTCCCCATCCACTGAGCTCCTGGGGATGGATTTCACAGAGGAATGGATTACCCCCCCCCCACTCCCCGGACTGAGAAGTCCATCGGCACCCTGCTGACTAGAAACTTGGCTGCCCAGCAGTGATAACGTGCTGGGGGCAGCCTTAATTGATTTTGAGTGGGTCTTCCATCCCCATCTGGGAGTAAGTACTGCCCTAGAGAGCTGCCAGCCAGTCTGATTGGATGGCAGCTCTATAATCCCAGCAACACCGGGATCAAACTGTCCCCAGAGAAGAAGTGTCATGGATGATGGACTTGAGGATTTTGGACCCGCCTGCCTGGCAGACCCCATTGAGGGGGTGGAGGTAGTGGTAGTGTTTTAGAGGCCAGTGGGGGAGGCTTATAGGGGAGGGTTGTGATCTTGGAGGCAGGATGTGCCTCTGATGTGAACAGGGGATCCCACCACCACCCCCAAAGGAGGTACCCCTGACTTTCTGCCTGCCAACAGCTTCTGCAGTGAAAACTGCCAGGCCTTGCTTTCACCTTCCCCCCCCACTGCACGCATTATAATGGCGCAGGTGGATTGAGGCCATTAATTGTCCACCTAAGGGCCTCAATAGGCCCAAGAGTGAGCAGGCGGTCTGCCTGACATTCTACCTGTTCCCTGTAATATGGGAGACAGTTTGGGGATGGGTGGGAAGGTGGTTGCCAGGCCCCCCATTTTATTTTATGAACCCCCCCGGCCCCCCACCTTCAAATATGCCGGTGGGAGGCCATAAAACTCATCCCCTGATTTCAAATATACCAGTTCAGACTGCTGCCAAATGGCAGCCAGGCCATTTCCCACAAGGAAGGGAAAAGGAGGCCCTGGAATTGATGATTTTATTAAAACTATAAGAACATCAGAATTCTCTGAATGTATCGGTAACATATTACTCTACCCATATTTTAACAGCAGCGTTAAGCAATTTACAATGAATAAACTTTTATTATTAACTGATGCCACTAATCCCATGAATTCGTAACAATAATGTTATCACGTGGCCATCTGCTCATGTTCTACCTAAACGCATGAACCATGATTATTCAGAGGCTGCTCCTCTGCTAAGGCATTGGAATTTTGTGTGTGCGTGAGAGCAAAAGTTGGTGTCGCTGTTGGCAGCAGCTCAAGCCCTGGGTGAGAATAAAGGAGCCATGTGGTGGAATCATGCTCCACATTGTGGTGTTGGATTCCATAAGAAGGGCTGTCAGGTTAATTTAGGGGCCAGTTTGGAGCTATGGAATAAGAGAGGGAGATACCTGGATTACAAAACGCAAAGTTTTATGTTGTGCACATCAGTAAGAACAAGGAAAGGAGCTGGCTTTGCCAAAGTAATTATTATCCCTTTCCTCCCATGTCTTTACTGGTTTTCTTCTTATCTTTGACCATGCTTTTTTCGTATAGTGAAAGATACCTGTGCAGAAGAAAATCAAACACGTTGTGCATGCACAAAGGCCAATTGCCATGGTGATATGCTGGATGGTAAGGCATGTATAGCTGTGCCTCATCTGACAGGCCACGACTGCCACTGTAATTATTGGCGAATTTTTGTTTTTTCAGCTTCATAAAGAATTTCACTGTGAAAACAATTAACCTGATATCAAAAGTGGAGCCAAGGAAGGAGGTTTTCCGGTGTTCAGTGGTTGCTGCAGTGTATGGAGGTTTAGGATCATTGTCATTCCAGTACTTATCCTTCTCAAGAGCTGGTACGTTCTGATGCATTTCGTCAACTGCCAGGAGAGAAACCTAAACAAAAATCAGGATATTTAAAATCTCAACCCTGCTGAAAAACTAAACCACTGTACAATTACGTAATCAGTAACTCACATTACTGAATAAGCAGGAATTCTGTGAGTACAGTGAGCTATCCCTACAGTGCTGAATAAACACAAATTCCACATAGTTACATGTTAAACTAATTTTTAACCCGCTGAATAAGCATAAACTGTATAGAATTGTTAACAAGGGAATGGGTTACTGTTTATTCAGCAGCGTAAAGGTTAAGCACCATGCAAATGTTCACATTCCTTGTTATTCTGCCTGAGCCTCGCACTCTCTCGCTTTAGAAATACTGTCAAATCGGGAGAATCTAGACAGCTGCGGAAAATATATGACCCATAATTTAATGCGATAATCACAGCTGCATTTAATTCTATGCTCTGTTTTTGATGCAACGTACCTCTGGGGGCCAAGACTCCAGTCAGCTGGAAACAGAGCTCCCATGACAAGGGTTGAAGGTTTACACCGCTTTTGAAGGTGAAAATCCCAACAGTTTAACTCACCAGAGCATAAAAACATATTAGCCTGATCTAATCTAATAAGGCTAAGCTCCTATCATCCTTCATACCGAAAAGTTTAAGATGTCAGCAGTCTTGCTAATATCAGAAAGTCCCACCAACTTCACTGCTGGAGTCTGAACCTCCTTGGGTCCATTCATTGGCACTTAAGGATACATCAGCCCAATAAGTTGGAAGCTAAAGCTGCTTTAGCTGATTGCTAGAATCACAGTCTCACAGAATAAAGTCCTATCATTTCAACTTGTTAGAGTTCAAGCTTCCATCAGCTGAACTAGTAAGATATTAATGTCCCACTAAATCATGAATCAGGCTCAACAGCTTATAACTTATCTGACCTTGTGATTTAAATTATAGGTTTTAAATTGTTCCTTTGTAGCTGTTTATGCCATTCCATTTGTATGCAAGGCTTTAATATCAATACATGGTGTATTATCTATAATAATAGGCAACCACTATTGTATGATTAATTGCTCACAAACAGAATCCTGCCACGGTATCAATTTACTGACTTTCCTGAAAATTCCCCTGTTATTCTGACATGATAGTGCTGGTTTTGTAATCTTCCAGTTTCTTATCACTAGGTCTCTGGGACAGTTTGTTGATTACCTGGAAATTTCTGTCAATGAGCCAGTTTGCCTCAAAGTCATCGTCGTCCTCGCCAAAAGGGTTAATCAGCTGCTCAGCCACCTGTGTAGTTTCAAACAATTTGGTTAACAATGAGAATGGTCTTTTAAGGTTAATTTTTTGTTCCTGCTATTCCTTGCTAAGTTAAGAAATGCAGAAAAGACTCGCCATATTTTCAATTTCTCTCTTTCCCGAAGATGCGGATTCTTGATGGCATTGACCATCTCATCCAAGTGGCCAACCTTCATGCCCGAGCCGAAACAACAAGCTTCAGCAGGCTGTTCGTGCAATATAGCACCGCCAATCCTGTCTCATCTGACATCCACACACATGCCCTTTTTACAGAGGTCAATTGGTAAAGGTCAGGAAATTGAGCATTTGTTGATTTTAATTCTAATTGGTACAGAGGCATCAGTGCCAATTGTAGTAGTTGCACTGTCACACCAGCAGAGACAAACTAACTCAGTACAAACCAGCAATCATGAGACCGCGTGGTCTGTAGAGCTTAGGACCATTAATGTATTCAACTGTTTCTACGTAATGTCTTTTCTATAGTTGCCCTTGCAACTCAAGTCTGTTGGAGCAGATCACAGGGGGAAGTTTTACACAATTAAAAAAGAGGGGGTTGATGTATGGAATTCTTTCCCTGCTTTATTTCTCTCCTCTTCTACCAAAGGCACTGCTTGAGGCACCAATCACCTCAGGTACCTCAGCCATTCTTCATGTGTTTGTCTAAAGAAAGACTATTGGCATGAAATCCAACATAATCAGGACAGATACTGTCCGCATCTGTAGTCTTGATGCATGTATATTCCAGCACGGGTCACTGGATAATGGAAACGCTGAATTTTGTTTCTCCTATTGTCTCTTTCTTTTTCCCTAGCCCAAGTGTGCGGAGGTCTGTTGTATTGCTCTGCTGTTCTGGCTGAGATTACCTATTTCAGTACAGGCCAGATTTTGAGCCTGAGACCTACTTGGATGACTCAGTCCAACACTGGGCAGTGCATTTGTCAACTAGCCATCTGGGGGTTTCATATTGGGATTTCTGGGAAGGGCACTCATTCCCTGATGGTATATCCTCCCAAGATTACACACGTGATTTTTTTTTTTAGAACATGTCTTGTTTGAGTCATTACCTTAAGCCAACCAGCATAAAAGAAAAACTGCAACAGGGTGAAGGCGGGTATGCAGAGGTCAAGCTCATGGCCTGGGTAACCCTGACTGGGATCGAGAAACTGCCGACCAATCAGACATGCCAGAAAGAAACTGTAAACGGCAATGGTGACGACCTGGGATATAACAAACACAGTGAGACCGATGCAAGTCGACCACGTCATTAGAATTAGATTCAGACTCCAGATGTATCTCGAGGGTCACAGTCTTCCTTTTATTTTATGAGTCAATCATGAAATTACTTCATTGAATTACACACTGTATGATTGTTTGTAATGCTGCCACAAGAATGGCACACAGCTCTTTCACAAATTAAAAATAGTCTAGCAAATATATTGCCTTGGCTAAGAATAGAATCAGTCTGCCCTCCATCTCTGTTTTACTGAAATGGGTCTTTGATGCAGTCAGTTTTTGCTGTTGGTAACACTGATATTTGGATGATGTGTAGTCAGCACTGAACCAAGAATTAATAATCATAAAAATACCTGGAAAAACTCAGCAGGTCTGGCAGCATCTGGGGAGAGGAACACAGTTAACGTTTCGAGTCCATATGACTCTTCAACAGAACTAAGTAAAAATAGAAGAGAGGTGAAATATAAGCTGGTTTGAGGGGGGGTGGGACAAGTAGAGTAATAATCATGTTGGTCTCAACTATGAACTGCATGGTATGTAAAATCTTATCCAGTTTGAATTGGGCCTATCTCTGGTTAAGCTTGTGTTGGTGTCTAAATTTATGATAAATTATTATAAAACAAATGTGGCTTTCCTAAAATTAGAATAACTTCAAGTTTTACAATATAATAGTTTCTGTCCAGGAGGAAGGAGGGCTCTCCGGCTTGCATTGTGCCTGTGCTGATATCAAATCCTAGCTACAAATCTGTTGAAGCAATAGCAGGAGGCAATTTGCCCTGTTATGAGATGTCAGAAGTAATTCCTATCCCCAAAACAGAGTAGTGAACCTGCCCAATGTGTCAGCCTCAGTTATCATTCTCTGGGTGTATTGTGGATGTATCTGCCCAGTGTAGCACTGAACTATACCCTGAAACAGTGATTCTTACCTGTGTGTAAACGAGTGGGACGCTGATCCAGTCATAACTGTACAGCCTCTCACACTGGCTGCGCAAGTTATTCACCTCCTGTAGAAACAACACAATTTAAATATACTCTGGACCTTTCCCCACTTCTCAATGTCCTCAGTTTCTAAAACAAGGACATTGTGACATCCATGGTTCTTTTCCTCTCTTCCTCTAGCCTGGTTTGATGTTTGGGTAGTCTACTTAAGTTATTTCCTATGCCATGACTGAAGTTCACCTACTGTGGCTGTCTCCTCACCTTGGCTGAGTCACCCCACAACAAATCCCTCCCACTGAAAACTACTAAAGCTCCACTAAAATGTGCTCCAGAACTGAAATCTGGTTCCTGGCAATGGCCATGGATATAGCTTTTAGGATTGTGTGTTGAAACTTTGGGCCTCTGAACTTGAAGCTTGAGGTTGGGTGCCACGATTCAGGTGCATGAGAAATGCAGCTGAGTTGTGACAGGCTTGGGCCCAATGCTGCTAACCCTAAGTTGTGGCCTAGGGGGTGTACATACAAAGGTTTGCAACTGTAGCGAGACAAGTTGTGAAGGCTGTTTATGGTTTATTATCAGAGGCAAAGAATACAAAAGCAAGGAAATTTTGCTTATCTTCCTAAAAGCCTGATTAATCCATAGTTGGACTAGTGTGCCCAATTTTGGGCACCACACCTTATTTTCAAAGCGTTGGAGAGTGTAGAAGAGATTTACAAGAATGGTCGTGTCATGTGCTCTGCCTGAAGGCAGGTCCTTGCCACATTGGCTGCTGATGCTTCACCTGGAGCTGTTTGCTTAGCAGTTTTTTTTTTCAGTGGTGGTTTGCAATTGCCTTTCACTGTTGGGGCAAGGAGAGGATACAGGTCCCAAGTCTATGTTAGACAGAATGAGAATCAAGCCAACGCTGTTGGTATTATTCAGAACCACATGTTAGCTACCTATCCAACTGAGCTAACTGGTTCCTTGTTAGAATGGTAACAGGAACGAAAGACTTCGGTTAACATGGAGCGACTGGAGAAAACTGGGAATGTTCTTGTCATGTTCTAGTATGTTATGAACTTTCATTCAAAGCTTTAGAATTTTGAACACAAACAGACTATTTAAAATAGCCACAACAATTCAGATGGCCTTTTGGCATTTTGGGCTCCAGACAGTCTTGAGTCTCAAGCAAATATTTAATTAAATATGGATATTCACAGCCCTCTGGGAATTCTCACATCCCTTTATTTAAAGATGAACCATCAACAAAAGAACTGCAGCATTCCAGCTTTCTGTTTCACCATGGACAAAAGAAGCATCGAAACTCAATGTGTGTTAAACAAATGTGAATGGATCCCATTGATCTTCCATTGTATTATGATGATCCCTGATCCAACTAGACTGGGTGAATTTCAAGGTGGCAAATGTCAATTCAGGATGTGTGATTAACCACACCATTCCTTTTTGGGAAAAGGACTTTGAACTTGTACAAGTCACATGGTGAGGAAGCTATTTTGTTGTGTGTTTTTAAAATAACAGCAAGAAAGTATATTCTATAGACAGTCCCATCAGAAAGCTATTGAACCAGCTGTGAGTCATCTAAGCAATTAAGGTAGGAAACAGAAATACCTTGAAAGTGAGAAGGTTTCCACCCCCCCAAACAACCTATTCCAATTTCAAGTTCACCTGAGAACTAACCTCCTGAAAATACAAGTAAAAGAAGCCTTGCAGCTTATTGAGAATCCTCTGCTTCACAAGACCTTCACTTCAACTAATGCATCAATTCATCTAAGAAACTACATGCTTGCCATGAAAGAGATGAAGACAACCATAAATTGTAATTATATTGTTTTACCTTCATTTGCATCTAATTTTTGTATGTGACAGTCAGAGAGACAGGTGAGTGAGACATGGCATTTTAAACATCTGGGGCAGGTGTTGCTGCTGGGATTATTAAATTGGGACAATCACTCTGAGGGTAAGAAAAAACACACCTTTTAAATACAAAAAAGCACTGATTATGGGCAGTAATAAAACACATTAGTTTTGTTCATGACAAAATTGGGTGCTGCAGTCCAGGGTTGTATCTATTGCAAATGAGCCAAATCTGACTTCAAAGGAATTGGGAGTCGAAGGGGAAAAGTAACGTTGCCGAAATTGTTGAAACAAAAACCAAAAGGGATTACAGCAGTAAGCTTTGAGTGCTAACAATAGAAAATAAGATGGCTACTTCTGATGTGAAAGCATTTATGCCAGAAGAGGACTTAACGTGGCCAAAGTTAGTGTCCCTAAACATAGAACAACTAAAAGCCATAGCTAAGCAGGTAGAGCTTAATATACACCATAAAGCATGGAGACCTAAGCTGTTAAACAGGCTGGTCGAGCATCTCTGCCTTACTCCAGATTTGGAACAGGTAGCGTATACAGAACCTGAAACAAACCAGGTTATTTTAGCCAAAGTTTACCTAGAAGGGCAGAGTCTAGAGTTAGAGTTTCAGGCAAGGGAGGAATGGGAAGGCCAGAAGGAAAGCGAAGAGAAAGAGAGAGAACCCAAGAAGGAAAGGGAGGCAAGGGAATTCCAATAGAGACAGCAGGAGTGTGCTTTCCAGCTTGAAAAGCTTGAGAGAGAGTTACAGACACGGAAAGATCAAGAACTGAGGCAGATTGCAGCAGGCAGCGAGAACCTGATTTTACCGAGTATTTAAATACCTTCAGCCCAGAGACAAATTTTGATTTCCTAAAGTATTCCTGATTTTATCCCCAAATTTAAAGAGGAGGATATGGAAATTTTCTTTACAGCCTTTGAGAAATCGGCAGCTTAATTGCAACGGCCAGCAGAGTTTTTGGACACTCCTGATACAAGGTCCACTAGTACGAAAGGTCCGTGAAATTTATTCCACGCTGCTTGCCAAGATTTCTGCCAGTTCTGATCAGACAAAATTCTCGGTGCTTATGAACTCTTAATAGATGCATACCGCCAACGTTTTGGAACTCCCTTCAAAAGCCTACACCGACTTTCCTGGAGTTTGAGAGAACTAAACAGTTAGCAACTGATGGGTGGATCTGAGCTCTAAAGATTGACTGTACCTACGAAGGGTTAAGAGAGAGTACTGTTAGAGAAGTTCAAAAACCATCTCCCAAACAGCCTCAAAATAGGAGGAACAAAGGGTTTCCAAAGTCAGAGACACAACTATCATGGCTGATGACTGTGACTTAACCTATAAACCAAAACAAATTTGCTCAAGTAACTCTTACCAGAAAAGGAAAAATAAGAGGAGGGAGATGGAACAGAAATAGATCCATTGGAAAGGAAAGTAGTGAAGACCTGCAGTCAATCCCTAACTTTAAAAAGAAAGAGCCAGAAAGTAAATCAACAGGAACATGTCCTGCCTGCTTCCAGTGCGGCAAGCCTGGGCACATAAAAGAAAACTGTTGGTTTGCCAAGAAACCAACAGGAGAGCTGTGGTCAGAACAGTTTCCATAGCCTTGAAAGACCAAGCCCAGACTCAAATGCGATGGGGATAGTACAAAATACCTACCAAACAGATTCAATAGTAACTTTTAGGGCAGAATTTTCCATTCGTCAGGCGGGCGGGGCTGACCCAATCGTGGGTGGGCGCGGAGCCGATTGCCACCGGTGATCCGGGCCGTGCCGCACCGCCATTTTGCACAGGCGAGCCAATTAAGGCCCGCTCAGCGCATTTCGCACTCCCATGGAGAGTGGCATTTTCAAAATTGCAGCGGGCATGTACAAACTGCCGGTTCCAATGGGGAACCAGCAGTCTGTATAAAGAAAGGCCAGGCAGCCACCTTTAGGCCGATCACCATGGCCAGCTACAGGTGCAGGGGGTCTGCACAGCGGACTCCAGAGGAGGGCAGGCCAGAGGAGGAGGAGGGCAGGCTGCAGGGTAGGCCAGCGGGGGGCCAATGTGCCCCTTGCTTCTCTGATGCCTGCCTTGCTGCCCTTCTCGGAGGTGGCAGCATGTCCTGCGGGCCTGGCAGGAGGTGGTGGAGGTGGTCAGCTCCCATGACGCTGTCCGTCTAACAGGGACCCAGTGCCGCAAGCACTTCAAGTGTTTGTTGCGCTCTGGAAGGGTGAGTACCATGTCAGCCTTGGCCATTTGACCAAGCAGGTGGCCTTAGCCTTTGAGGCCACCCCACCCCCCCGGCCCAACACATCTTAGTGTCGTTACTGCATTGGGCATTTGGCGCACACTGGGTGGGCAAACAGATAGTGACCATGCTTACATCAGCCTTAGTGGTTGATGAGAAGATGGGTTCTCCCTGCAGCATATGTTGGTGTTTTCATTTGAGTAGTCTGGGGGCAACCTGCAGGAGAGGCAGCTAGACACATACTCAGAACTCCAACACATGTCTTATTGATGGTGATGAAATGGTGGAAGGGGAGCCTCAAGGTATCGTGGCCAAGAGCCATCTGCTGGCCTCGGTGCCGCACCTAGTTGCGCCTCCTTGCCATGGACGCTAAGACCCCTATGTTATTGAAAGTGATGGATGCCGAATGTGTCCAAGGTGGCCGTTGGGGGAGGGGGTTGGGAGCGGCTGTACTATCTTCTGGTGACTGATCACCAGTAGTGTGGACAGGAGCGGCTGGAGGCCTCAGATGGGCTACTGTGGTTGGGCTGCGCGTGCAGAGTACATGAGCGATCAGCCCCAATAAAAGGTGTTCTCTGTTCTGCAGGCAAAAACTGCGCACAACACGCAAGAGCGTTTGTGCACTGGTGGTGGCCAGGCCATGCTGCACACTCTGACCCACTTTAAAGAACAGGCCATGGAGCTAGAAAGGAGCCAAGCGGACAGGTCGGCAGGTGTTGGTGAGGCTGGGGTACAGCGGCCAGGTATTTGAGGCCCACAGTTCCATCCACTCTGTCTCCCCACCGTCCAAAGCACTGATGGTTGCTACAATTGTTAATGCAGCAACACTGCTCATTCACAGGCTGATACAGTCAGATGTGTGGGTCATACACAAAGGTCCCTCGGCCCCTTGAGGATACGCGTCACTAGCACCTTCCAAAGTCGCCTTATCCCATTTCTGACCACTATCCCCATGGCCTAACATGCCATGGCATTGCTACTGCACATCCAAATACTTATTGCATCTTAGGAGGGTTTGTACCTCCACCACCCTTTCAGCCAGTGTGTCCCACATTACTCTGTCCAAAAGGTCCTCAACACCTCACCTGTCAACCTCATGGCACTCAGCTTAAATAAATGCTACCACGTTAGTCATCCCTCTGCCAAGGGGAAATGTTGCCTTCTGTCCACCCATTCTATGCCCCTCATAACGGTATGAAGGTCAATAATGTGACCTGTCAATCTCCTCTGCTCCACGGCAAATGTCACAAGTGTATGCAATATTTCCTCATAACTCCGACTCTCCAGGTCGGCATGCATCCTGGTCAGGAACCTCTGCACTCCCCCCACTTCAGTGCCATCCCTCCCATGAAACGCAGGTCACAACTGAAGGCAGAAGTGTAGATGTGGCCTTGATAGTGTTTTCTGCACTTGCAACATGACCTCCCTTTTCCTCCATTCTATTCCTGGGCTAATAAAGGCAAGTCTGGCTTTTACCTTGTTAAATGCCTTATGTTCCTGTTCTGCTACCTTAATGGGTCTGCCCAGCAAGGTCCCTGTAATCGTCCTTACTTTCCACGGTCCTACCATTTCTCCTGTATTCCCGTACGTTGTTTGTCTTGACCAAGTGCAAAACCTCACACTTATCCACATAACATTCCATGTGGCATTCCTTGGGCCATCTGACCAGCCTGTCTGTATGCGCGTGTAATGTTTGGGCCTCCTCTTGACTATTTACCACCCCACCAATGTTGGTCTCCTTAGGTTCTTGAAGATTGAGCGCATTATGAGCCTGGGGGGGAAAGGGATGAATTGTGTTACTGACTGAACGCTAACTGATCCACTTTCCTTGTTGTTAATTTCAGCATCACCACCGCATGGCCGCCAGGAGGATGTCCAGAGTCCCCCCCTCCACACCTGAGGGGCGTCAATTGGCACGAGCGTCATTTCATTTCAGCGAGCCAGGCACCAGTGCAGCGACTACCACATCGGTGGGGATTATAACGTCGGCTAGTGTCCCGGGGCACAGTGGAGAGGGCACTTCACAATCGCTGGAGGAGATGGCACAGGCAGAGTGCGCGGATGGCACAAGCAGCCAGAGGACTGCAGGGAACCAGGCACATGCTGAGTCGGGCCGTGATAATGTACCTCTGGAGATGTCTGCCATGCAGCAGCTGCAGGACAAGCGGCTGGGTGCGCGGGAGCATCTAGCGGGGTTACATGAGGGTGTGCTTCACTTGGTCTCTGTGGTGGAGGAATCCAGGCAGATTGTCAGTGATGGCATGAACCTCATGTCAGACCATCAGGCTTCCTCCATTGAGAGATTGGCGACTCTCATGGAGAGGGGCTTTCAATGGATTGATCAGCATTTGATTGGGTTACGCTCGGACCTGCAAGCCCTCTCAGCGTTAATGGCCACAGGTGGTCATTGGCAATGTGGGAGATGTTCTGGGCACCAAGTGTCCCAGCTCGGTGTCCATCCATCTGCGGTGAGCAGGGAGGTCCAAAGTGACCTCACGTCGTCTCTGCGGGCTCCTCTCAGGGCGCTCCGGATGAGGGCAGCAGCTCCTCCGCCCCTCTGCCAGTGACTGTTGCATCCGTTGAGGCTGCGACAACTGGGGAGGTGCCAGTTCTGGAACTGGCCACTCCCTCCCAGGTGGGGCCAGCACAGGCTCCATGGGCCAGAGGACGTCCGCCAAGGTCATCGAGGCCAACAGGACAGCAGAGTCATCAGGCTGTCTCACAAGCCACTCCGAGTGATGGGGCAGCACCAAGACGAGGCACCCGCAAACGTAAGCATAAGGCACATTAGGCACTCCACGGGTTTCTCACTGGTGCTTTTCTGCTGCCCCTAGATTGGGGAATTTATTTTTGTCAACGTCGGAGCAACGTTTTGTTGTGTTTTGGGTGGCACCATCTGATGGATGGGAATAGAGTCCACATTTGTTACCATGGCTGAGGGTGTCTCCTTTGTGCTGCATTTGTCTGTTTCACAGACATATCATGAGTGTTTGAGTGGACATTGATGTTTATTTACTAAGCCCTTAGTTGCAGCTGATGAGGTGGAAGATGTAGCACTTAAATGCCGCATATGGATGCGCCAGGCAATGCTGGTCCTGCAGATCCATTTGTGTGGAGCTAGCTGAAGGTTCATTGGATTAAATTGTCCCGGGTGTCCCTGCATCCTTGGTGTAGTAGCGGGTCGGCGTGCTGCCCCTCATCATTGCCCTGTGCTTCCTCATTCTCTGATCCACTGCTGGATTCATCATGTGCAGCCTCATCCAGTGTGTCAAGGTCTTCATCATCAACTTCATCCCCCCTTTCCAGCGCAAGATTGTGCAGAGCGCAGCATGCTACCACTATCACAGAGACACGATCTGGGGTACTGGAGTGCGCCCCCTGAGCGGTCCAGGCATCGGAAGCGCATCTTGAGAAGGCCAATGGCTCTCTCCACCACAGCCCGTGTGGAGTCATGGCTCCTATTGTAGTGCTCCTCAGCTTCTGTTCTTGGATAGCAGAGAGGCGTCATGAGCCATCTGCTGAGGGGATAGCCCTTATCACCCACCAGCCATCCATCCAGCCGAGCTGGAGCACTGAAGAGCCCCGGCACCTGGGAGTGTCTGAGGATGTAGGCGTCGTGGGAACTGCCTGGGTACCTTGCACAAACTGCATCCTGTGATCACACACTATCTGCACGTTCATGGAGTGGAAGCCCTTCCTGTTGACGAAGGCACCGGGCTCACCTGCTGGTGCCTTGATGGCCACATGTGTACAGCCTATTGCACCCTGGACATGGGGGAAGCCAGCAATCGCTGAGAAGCCGCTGGCTTGCTGTGCCTGACTTGTCTGGTCGCAGCGGAAGTGGATGAAGGTCAATGCATGTCTGAACAGAGCATCTGTAACCTGCTTGACACAAGTGTGGACAGCTGATTGGGAGACACCGCAAAGATCACCCACCGAGCCCTGGAAGGAGCCAGATGCATAGAAGTGGAGGGCAACTGTGACCTTCAGAGCTGCTGGTATGGGGTGTCCGCCCACACAGTTAGGAGATATCTCAGGGCCAATCATCTGACAGATGTAGTTGACTGTTTCCCTTGACAGTCGGAGCCTCCTTCGGCACTGTACCTCAGTCATATTGAGGTAGCTGCTTTGCTGCCTGTATACCCTGACAGCAGGATAGTGGCGTCTTCTGCGGCCCCTTCCACCTTGGACAACCTCTTGGCCCTGCGCCCCTTGTGCCTGTGCCTGGCCTCCCAAAAGTGGCTCCCCTGGAGGCTGATTGTCCACTCCTGGCCTCGTCCTTATTCTATCCCTCCCTTCCTCCTCAGAGGAGCTGCCTCCAGTGGAAATGTCAGAACCCATACCCAGGCTAAATGGAGGCCTCCGGAAATCTGCAGGCCCGATAAAGATTCCTGACTGCAGACTGCTGAGCTGAAGCTTCAAAGTACAGAGAAAGCTGTTGGAAATCGATCTGAACTGCTACCGATCACACAGGCAAGTTTAAAACACTTTCTGCAATAAATACTTCACATAAAACATTAACAATCCCTCTGAGCCCACATATCCCGCCCGTGGATGAGGTTTGTTTAAAAAGTCACTTACCCGCCTGCCCGTTGCGCCCGTGCGCCGAGCCGAAGATCGCACGGGCTCCTCAAAATTGGCATCGATTGCCAAGTTAAGGGCCTTAACAAGCCCTTTAATTAATGGCGGGCGTGCGTCGAACTTCATCGTGCGCCCGCCCAGCTAAATATCGCGATGGCACGCGGTGATGTCGGGACGCTCACCCGACGTCAGCGTGCGCCATTTTAAGCACTGACATGCGGGGCCGGTCATCCGCACGTCATCCAGAAAATTCCGCCCCTAAAGTGGAATTGGGGTATGTACTTAAAAAGGAAAAAAATATCAGTGTTATGGGGATAGAGCAGTGTGAGACTAATTGAATAGCCCTTTCAAAGAGCCAGCACAGCAAGATGGGCCAAAAGCCCTCCTTTAGTGCTGTAAGATTCTACAATTGCTGCACAAAAGGGAAATGACTCCTTTTGCATTACACGCTCCAAGAAAAGAATAACTATTTTCGGAGAAACAGTATGTTTTCAAGCGAAGGTTGCTGATTGGCCACACGAAAGCAGGACAAACACCACCATGCTAGTTCAAGGGCTTACTGGCACAAGTTTAAAGATTCCCCTAGTAAAAATTCACCTGCAGAGCAAGTAGGCCACCAATGTAGTGATGGTCGGAGTTATTACGAGAATGCCCATAGGGGGATTGGATCTATTGTTGGGAAATTATTTGGTTAGGTACCAGGTACTGTACCCAGAGGATCAAACACAGTCTACAGAGACTGAGGAAACAGAAGGGAACCAGAAAAATTCTGTTCAGCTGCAGAGAGTTGATGTCCCTAATATCTTACAGGGGTTGATAGGGCCAGTAAGAATTAGGAGGAATGCCAAAGGACTTTCTGGAGTCCAGCAGAGGGTCTACTGAGGTAAAAACGATCAAGTTGCAACCCTTAAAAGCTAAGGAGGCCAAAACCAGGTCAATAGAGTTTAAAGAAGACAAAGCAAGACCAATAGAATTTAAAAGGAATGAAGTATCTAAAGCAGAGGCCTGGTTAGGTCTTTCAGGGTGGAATAGGGACAGAGAAAGTTCCCAAAACAGCAGACAGAAAGTGAGGGAGACGCCTCACCCAGTCGAAGAGCCATAAGGCAGTGCAGCAGAAACTGGCCAGCCACCTATGAGCAGTAGTGTCCCAAAGGACATGGGGTAGATTGGGGACAAACCCATCCCCAAAGAAACAGAAAAGGGGAAGTTTTCGTCCCTTAAGACGAAACGCCCTTTTGAAAGCCACAAGGGAAATACAAGTGCAGCTAGCACAGGATGAACACAATTAACATCACAGGATCAGATTCAAAACTTAAATCCATCTGAACTCAGCATTCAATTTCCAAGGCAACAGACAATAAGGTGCTAGGGGAGAACCCAGACACCTCACAGGGGTTTAAAAACACTACACCCCACAACATCACCCTAGAAATAAGAATCATCAATAAACCTGAACCAAAATTATCAGATGCCTGTGTTCTGGAAGCTGTCATGAAAGGGCTAAGAGCTTTACAGGCATCCCAACAAAATGATCAGAGTAATATATATATACAGCAAGCTTCAAAACAGACTCTAGCCTTGAGTTCGGATTCCTCCCTCAAAGCCGGCGTGGAGTTTGAGCTTCCAACTGCTAACTGCATTGAGAATCATGTCTGTTCGGGTTACCATTCCCAAAACCTTGGGTACTGGTATTAATGAACATTCACCAGTTAACACATAACTGGGAATTTTAAGAAAAGGGAGTGCGACAGAGAAACTGCACCAATACCAGATTACTGTGTATGAATTTCTGACTGTATGAAGAAGTGAATGTGTACATTGTTCTTTTGCTTCACCAAGGAAGCTCGGTTAAAAGAAATATAGAAAATAGGAGCAGGAGTCACAGATTCCATTTTTCTTCTCATGTGGTAGAGGCAAGTCAGGTTCCAGTATGTTATGAACTTTCATTCAATGCTTTCAAATTTTGAACACAGACAGACTTTTTAAATGGCTGCTGAAAATCTTGTGACCTTTTGGCATTTGGAGCTCCTTCAGTCCTGAGTCTCAAGCAAATACTTAATTAAATATGGACATTCACAGCCCTCTGGGGAATTCTCATATCCCTTTGTTTAAGGATGAATTATCAACAAAAGAACTGTAGCATTTCAGCCAGCCCGTCTTTCTGCTTCACCATGAAAAAAACAAACATTGAAACTCAATGTGTGTTAAACAAATGTGAATGGATCTCTTTGACTTTCCCATGTATTATGATAGTCCCTCATTTAAACTAGACTGGGTGAATTTCAAGGTATCAAATGACAACACAGGATGTATGAACAACGCACCGCCCCTTTTTGGAAAAAGGACTTTGAACTTGTATAAGTCACATGGTGAGGAAGACAATTTGTTGTCTGCTTTTATAATAATAGCCAAAAGCTCTTCTGTAGACATAGTTCCATCAGAAAGCCATTGGACCAGCTGCGAGTCATCTAAGTAGCCAAGGTAATAAACAGCAATACATTGAAAGTGGAAGAAGGACTCCCCCCAAACCTGTTCCAACAATGAGTTCACCCGAACATAACCTCCTGGGAATTCAAGTACAAGGTGCTTTGCAGCTTACTGAGAATCCTCTGCTTTACAAGATCTTCACTTCAACTAAAGCATCAACTCATCTCAGAAACCTCAGGCTGCCATGAAAGAGATGGAGACAATCATAAATTTAAATTATTAATTAAAAATTGTAATTGTTTTACCTTCATCTGCATCTAATCTTTGTGTGTGTGAGTTGAGTGAGTGAGACATCACATTTTAAACATCTAGGGCAAATGTGTGATGATAAATAATTTTTAAAAAACTCACAAAAAGCTTGCTGCTGGGATTATTAAATTGGGACAATCACTCTGAGGGTAAGAAAAAACATACCTTTTACATACAAAAAAAACCACTGATCACCAGGCAGTAAAAAAAATGTAAATTCTGCCCTTGACATTCTTCTTAGAGCACAGAAGGTTATGGGGAGATTTGATACAAGTATTTAAATCAGAGTAAATAAAGGGAAACTGTTTCCTGTGGCAGAAGGGTCAGTAACCAGAGGATAAAGATTTAAAGTAGTTGACAAAAGACCCAGATTCAAAATGTGGAAAAAAAATATAGGCAGCGTGTTGTTCTGATCTGGAATACATTGCCTGGTGGAAGATTCAATACTAACTTTCAAAATGGAATTGGAAAAATACTTGAAGTAGAAAAATTTGCAGGGCTATGGTGAGGGGAACTCTTTCGAGTTATCAACAGTCACAGATTGCAACTCTTTCGAGTACAATCACAGTTCTTGGTTTCCGGGAGTGGGACATGAACCCACAACCCTCTGATTCAAAGGCGAGGGTGCTATGAACTGAGCCACAGCTGACACCTCAATGGTGAGGGAAACTCTTTCGAGTTATCAACAGTCACAGATTGCAACTCTTTCGAGTACAATCACAGTTCTTGGTTTCCGGGAGTGGGACGTGAACCCACAACCCTCTGATTCAAAGGTGAGGGTGCTATGAACTGAGCCACAGCTGACACCTCAAAAATTCTTTCGAGTTATCAACAGATCGCATGTAACTCTTTTCGAGTACATTCACAGTTCTTGGTTTCCAGGAGTGGGACATGAACCCACAACCCTCTGATTCAAAGGCGAGGGTGCTATGAACTGAGCCACAGCTGACACCTCTCAATGGTGAGGGAGTGGGACTAATTGAATTGCTCTTTCAAAGAGCTGGCACAGGCAGGATGAGCCAAATGATCCCCTTCTGTGTTATATCATTCTAATGATTGTGTGATTGTTCCAAGAGTAGACTAATAAACACACACAGTCACAAAATGCTGTCAAGCAATTTAAGCAGTAAAATAAATTCATTGTATTTGTGCATGGTGTGTGCCAAAAAATGTTGACAAAAAAATCCAATGTTTAAAGTAGCGCATCACTGCCATCATTATGAGCAAATATTTTCAAAGTCTGAATGTAATTTTGAACGTGTTATGAACTGTGGTCATTGTTTTCAGTGTATCCATTTTGTTACTAGCATTGCTATTGTCATTATTGAGGTTCTTCAGCGCGCATCCTGACATTACGGAAGCAATGTGTATCTCTGGACCTGATTTTGGTAATAAAAGCAATAGGGAATTTTAAGATTATTCCCCTCCTCAAAACTGATTCAACAATAAAAAAAATCTGTGAATTATTCCTGGAAGCTGGTAGAAACTGATTTTAAAGGTGCCTAAAGATAGGCTAGATGGATAGACAGGTAGATAGATCTATTGTGCAGTGACCAGTGTTTACCATGTGCCATGTCGTGGTTGGAAATATTTCTTCCTGTGTCTGATTCAATCTTAAAGATCTGAGCCAAACTGTAAGGTGAAGATACAATTGTCACTTTTCTTGTTCCACAGCACAGACCAGAAAGATAAGAGCAAGGATCATAGACAGGATCATATGTAGCCATGCGACAGAGTTGGGTAAAAATAGACTTCAGCTTTACAAATTAGATTTTTGGCATATGATTTACATTTTAGAAATTTCTGTACAGTTCAGTCAAGAATAGACTGAAAGTTTTTTAAAAAGCACGATGGTGACCCTAAGCATTCAGCAATTGCTTCCCTATAGGGAAGCAGGAAAGGAAATTAGAGAAACTGTCACTCTGGGTTATGCTTATGTGCACCAGTAAGAGCCTGGGAGCAGGTTATTTGAAATTCCCTGTGACTTATAGGGCTGAATTTCCATCCTACTGCCCAACTGATCGACATTGGCTGTGGCCAACATTGCAATGGTTATGTTCCCACAGGCCTATCATTGAGCAGCCTCCTGAATCAGGCATTAAACTCATTAAAAATGTTTATTGAGGCCCAATGATGTATATAGGACCCTGATTGCCATTTTTGGTTCTGAGTGGGTGAAATAAGTACTTTTTGTGGGGCCAGGATGAGCAGCCTAGTCTGCTGGTGCTGGAGTTGGTGGGCTGCGCTATAGGCTCAATCTCCTGCTGCAGCATGCCTGCCTGTAGAGAGGCTTGGCCAGCTGTTTGAAGTCTGTTTAGGGTAAAATCCATGCTATGATCTCCAGCCCACATGTGAGCCCATCCTGAAGCCTCTCTAAGTGAGCTGGCTGTTTTGGTGTCAGTGTTATGCCATGGGTCAACACATACTAGGAACTGGGTGGGATGCCTTGCAGCCAATCAGCAGAGAAAACTTTCATCCCTTCAGCTGGCGCTTATCTGAGGCCAGTGTGTCAGTGATGAAAGGCCTCTGCACTATAATTCCTTTATCATTTACGTACTAAATGTTCACTTTTTTGATTAATTGTTCCCTCATTCTCTTAAGCAGCAGAGTCATAAAAATACTTTTGGGACGCAATTTCACTCAGGGAAGGGCTGGGAGGGTGACTGCTGAGGCTGAGTCTGAAGGAAGGGCACAGATGCCAATTCTATCCAACCGGGTGCAGACACTCACTCTGAAGATGTGTGCCAAAGACACGTAGTCACTGATTCGGTCTTCTTTCCTCGCTTTCACCGCTAGATTGACAAACCACACACAGGGAACCCAGAATTTATTGTGAGGAGAATTCAGGCTTTCAAACTTCCTGTGCTCATCTGGAGTCATGAAACCTGGAAACAAAGATGACAGACAAAGGAAAGGATGAAGAAGTCACTCTGTGATCTGTTGAATAGCTGTTGTACATCATGGCTGGTATTTTTGGTTGACAACCCATATTTTCTCATTTTTAATGGGTGGAATTAAATGCTGGCAAGCGTAAAAACAGAAGCCCTGGCAAACAATTCTATCCAATTATATACCTCCTCTCCTGGAGGCATAACTAAAGCTGAAGGTTGGCTGCCGTCTGGAGTCTCATTCAAGTGCTCATTATTAATTTGTGAACTGAGATGGTGAGTGCTATCAAAATAACACAGTGGCAACACAATCAAAACACAATCCTGTTCAACACTCACAGAAACACTTTCAACATGGGTCATTGAATAATAACCAGAAGTGGAAATTCCAGTTGATTTTTTTCCTTCATAGCCGAGGGGTACTGAGGGCAACTGTGTTTGCAAATGCTGCTCCGACTCAGATCAGTAACTGAGAATAGAACAGGAAATGAACACGATAGCCTATGATCTACATGACTCAGTACTAATCTGGATGGACATTTTTTCCAATCTTTTTATGGCAGTATTTATTGGGTATTCTTTTTTGTACTTTTATCCACCTCCTTTATTTGTCTGAGCTGACATTTCTGCAACTGAGAGAGCAGGTGTATAGTTGGCTGCTGCCAAGGCCTCCTGTTATCAGCATCTAAGAAAGCACAAAGGATTGATTCCCAACTGCAATGTCTCTCTTTCTTCAATCTTGATTTTCCCTCTCCGCTCGCTACCCATCACTCATTTCTTCCCCCGTTCCCCAGACAAGGATGGAGCTGTGCCTGAGGTGGGGCTCTGATCCTGGGTCCATTTACTGT
The DNA here is from genome assembly GCF_964194155.1 of Cetorhinus maximus. Taxonomy (NCBI): domain Eukaryota; kingdom Metazoa; phylum Chordata; class Chondrichthyes; order Lamniformes; family Cetorhinidae; genus Cetorhinus; species Cetorhinus maximus. Next base: position 87,596,404 of record NC_135887.1, read on the forward strand.
TGGCCGCCCTGTTGTGTTTGCTTACCTGCCTCCACCATGTGCCTCGTGGTGGGAAAGCGTTTGTAGACGGCGGTGCTGACTGAGCGGAAGGTGAGGATGGAGGCGAGGTTCGCATAGCGCATCAATGTTCTACGCAGCATCCTGCCATACTCGTCAGTGCCTTGGACATGACAGGAAACGGTGCACATAAGGCGGTCCAGCCATGGCATGCTCTGGTACTGGTTCCACCAGCGAGACACAACCAGACTCACATAGAAACCTAGGGAGAGAGACCAGCACTAGTGAGCAGGAGGGTAGGGCCCAGGGATACACTGGCTATCTTTTGACATAAATGTTGTCTCATAGAGCATTAGAGGTAAAGGATCCGAGCTGAAAAGAGGATAAAGGGGAGGTATTGGTTACATAGTCAAATGGAGGGAGATGGCTAACAAGTGGATTTGTAACAGTATACCAGTGAAAAGACATAATGATTGTGTTGAAATTAGTGAAGAATGAACTCGGTAGGGCTTGAGCCTACTTTTTGGGGCTGATCTGGATGGCATGCTTTCCAATAGATTGAGTTGGTACTGGAAATAATGAGGAACATATGCAGGTCTTTATGCCTTCATGCATCCAGATAGATGGTACATACACAATCCCTCAGAAAGCCACATACATGCTGATAACTGCAGCAGGGCTTACTGACACTTAAAACTGGACCATTGTCATATGACCATTTGGAAAGGTAAGTGCACAAAGTAATGTTATTATAGAATTAACCTGCATTGTACATAATTATTTATTTGTTCTCACACAAACTGGGAGGCAGGTGGCCATTTGGGCTTTTCAAATTTCCAATACGCACAATTTAAAATTACATTAGGAAAAATAGGTGGTCAGGAGCGATATGGGCCTCTTGACATCTGACAAGAGTGATATTGTCAATGAAAAAATAATGGAAATTGTGGGGATATTGAATAATACTTTGTGTCAGTATTTACAGTAGAAGGTTAGATCTGGATGCTGGAAATCCCAAGGAAAATAATCAGCAATTGGGACAGGAATTCACCAAAATTAAAATAAGCAAAATAATAGTAATGGAGAAATTAATGGCACTAAGGAGAGAAGTACCAGGATCAGATGGTTTCCATCCCAGGGCTTTAAAGGAAATAGGTGAAAACATTACAGACGCTTTAATTATAATCTTCCCAAGTTTTTTTGATTCAGGAACTGTTCCTTTAGATTGGAAAATGGTGCATGCTACTCCGCCATTGAAGAAAAGTGAGAAAGGAAACCAGGGAATTATAGATGTTTGCCTAACATCAGTTGTCAGGGAATTGTTGACTCTATAGTTAAGAATAGGGTGATTGAACACCCTGAAAATTTTCAGCTGATCAGAAAGAGCCTGCATGGATTTGTAAAGGTTTCAATTTTTTGAAGAGGTAACTGAAGTGGCTGTAGTAGTAGGGTCTGGTACATAAAGGGTTTAAGTGGGACTGAGTACAGTATCGCCCATACAGTGATGTAAGAAGGCACATGACAGGGTCAGTCTAGAGATGGACAGAGTTGGGTAAAGACCTTGAATGGAGTCAGCTCCATACCTGTACCCTCTACTGTATATATGTACATAGTTATGAGTTGTTAATAAAGACTTTCTGTTATTATACTCAAGATTACAAAGCCTGCTTCATGGTGTTTGAAGTGGGATTCTTCAGTGGTGACAGGAGAATGTGAGTGGATGTTATTTATATGGATTTCCAGAAAACATTTGATAAAGTCCCTCATAATAAACCGTTAAAGTTGAAGCCCGGGGAACTCTTGACCTGGTTAGGAAATTGACTAAGTGGCAGGACACAGAGAATAGGGATAATGGGAAAGAACTCTAATTGGCAGGATGTGACTAGTGGTATCCTGCAAGGATCTGTGTTGAAGCCTCGACAATTTACCATATTCATTACTGATTTGGATGGTGGGATAGAAAGCCACATATTCAAATTTGCTGATGACACAAAGATAGGTAACATTGTAAGCATTGCTGATGGAAGCATAACATAGAATGTGATATAGATGGATTGTTTGCATGTACAGAATTGAGGCAAATGAATTTGAGGTCATACACTTTAAACCCAAGAAGGATAGAACAGGGTACTTTCTAAATGGGGGAAAAGCCGAAACTGGAAGTCCAAGAGACTTGGTGAAGGGAGTGAGTTTCCAGGTGTGCGGATCAAAAAAATCTCATCAACGGATACAGAAAATAATCAAAAAGGCTAATAGAATGCTGGTCTTTATATCTAGGGGGAATAGAATACAAGAGGGCAGAAGTCATGCTTCAGCTATACAAAGCTTTGGTTGGATCACACCTCGAGTACTGTGAGTAATTCTGGGCACCACACCTGAGGAAGGATATGGCGGTTTTGGAGGGAGCGCAGCATACATTTACTGGAATGATACCTGGCCTCACAATGTTAAATCAAAAGCAGAAATTACACAAACTAGGATTGCATTCCCTAGAATTTAGAAGGTTAAGGGTGATTTGTTTGAAGTTTTCAAGGTATTAAGAATGTCTCAAGAAGCTCAACACCATCCAGGACAAAGCAGCCTGCTTGATTGGCACCCCATCCACCACCTCCAACGTCCACACCCTCTACCACCGACGAATGTGGCAGCAGTGTGTACCACCTAAAAGATGCATTGAAACAATTCACCAAGACTCCTCTGACAGCCATGGGGAGCAGATGCATGGGAACATGCAAGTCTCCCTCCAGGACACGTCATTCTGACTTGGAAATATATCGCCATTCCTTCACTGTCGCTGGGTCAAAATCCTGGAACTTCCTCCCTAACAGCACTTTGGGTGTACTTACACCAAATGGACTGCAGTGGTTCAAGAAGACAGCTCACTACCACCTCCTCAGTGGCAATTAAAAATGTTGGCCTAGCCAGCAATGTCCATGTCCCATGAAAGAATAACAAAAGGGGAACAGAGAGGGTAGATAGAGGGAGACTCTTTCTGCTGGTTAAGGGATCTAGTACTGGGGGCATAGTCTTAAAATTAGAGCCAAACCTTTCAGGAATGAAATTAGGAAACAACTCTACACACAATGGGTGGTAGAAATTTGAAACTCTCCTCCATAAATAGCAATTGATGCTAGATCAATTGGTAATGTTAAATCTGAGATTGATAGATTTTTGTTATCCAAAGGTATTAAGTGATATGGGGCAAAGTATAGAAGTCAGGCTGTAGATCAGCCATGAGCTCACTGAATGGAAGAACAGGTTTGAGGGGCTAAATAGCTTACTCCTGTTCCCATCTTAGCATCATTTCTTTACTTCAATGGATAAAGTAACATGTAATATTGAAACACAGCATTCTGTTAATTTGTTTGCTGCCATCATATAGATTTTTCAGTATATACTTGATGAGAATCACTAATTGAAATGTATTTGTATAATAAGATGAAGCTTTCACCTACTTTTGGATGAGGTCCTTGGGTCTTCCATAAGACATAATTGGACCTTGAGTGAGGGTTAGAAACACCTACAGATGTTTTGTGGAGCTGCGTAGAGCACTCCAACTCCTACTAACTCCACAAGAAACTACACTCCAGTAGATTTAGAGATTTTTTTTGAGCAGCTACTGGTTACACTGTTTAAGATCTGGAAGTGCAAACTCTGACTAGGGCAAATGAATTTACTCAACTTGATCTGAGATGGGTATAGAAAACTCATTTTAATATTACAAAGAAGCCTGTGCTCACTTCAAACATCTCTGGGGCCACCTAAAGCAGCAGTGGCTTAAACACCTGTACAGATCTGGTGTGAGTCTCTGCACTGCCAAATTGATTGTTGTTATACCTGCTTTAGGCCCATAAAATGGGTGTAACAATGTTAAATTTAGGTCCCTCACTCTCCAAAGGTGTTGTACTGAGGAGGACTTGATGAGGGAAAATGATTTTAAAGCGAACTCTGCCACAAAATCTGCAAGTGGAGGGCAGATCAAGATAACTGGCTGAAATCCAATAGAATTCTTACCAAGCACAAATGACATTGGGATCAGGTCAGCATAATTGTTACAGTTGATGGCCATTTTCTCAAAGAAGCGCTTTTGGCTCTCTTCCAGCATAAACCTATAGATATCCAAGGAATAAAATCAAAGAACCATAACTTAAGCAGAATTCACAACTTGATCAGTAGGCATTGTGCTAGGTACATCATTTTAATAGAGAAACCTATGTGATAGGCTGAGACACATGGCCCAGAACAAGTAGAGTTGGAAAGTGAAGATAAGTCAATTAGTACTGGTTAGGTGCCGCTTGGCTTGAATGTCAAAAGTTGCCTAGAATCTACAGCAGAGAAATATACCATTTGACCCAGCTGTGCTGATGTTTACATTCCATCAGAATCTCATCTTGTTCTAATTACCAATTCCCACCCTGTCCCCATATTCCTCCATCCCCTCTTCTCTCTTGATTGAATTAAACTCTCCCTATATACATCAATGCTATTAGTTTCAACTTTTCCACATGGCACTATCTTATACTTAAGCCCTGTTGTTTTTGACTTACCCCAAAAATGGAAATAGTTTTTGTTTGAAATAGAAATCGTTCTCCACATTCACCCAATTAAACCCCTTCAAGATTTTACATCACTTTGTCAAGTCTCATCTTAGTCTTTTCTTTTCTACATTCCGGTCTGCTTAATCTTCCCTGATGGTTGCCCTTTTCAATTCTGGTAACATCCTTATAAATATTTCTGCACATTAAGACTAGAAGATGGTGCAATGAGTTTTGGTTTCCATATTGTCGGCAAGAGGGAAGAACAAGTAGATGAATGTGCCATGGAGAGACATAAAGTCATTATAAGAACATAAGAAATAGGAGCAGGAATAGGCCATTTGGCCCCTCAAGCCTGCCCACCATTCAATAAGATCATGGCTGATCTGCCCCAGGCCTTAACTCCTCTTTCATGCCAGCTCCTCATAGCCCTCAACTCTCCTATTATTTCAAAAATCTGTCTACCTCCTCTTTAAATACTTTCAGTGATCTAGTCTCCACAACTCTCTGGAGTAGAGAATTCCAGACATTCACTACCTTCTCAGAGAAGAAATCCCTTCACATCTCAGTTTTAAATGAGTATCCCCTTACTCTGTAACTATATCCCCTAGATCGAGATTCCCCCACTAGTGGAAACATCTTCTCAACATCTACCCCATCAAGCCCCCTCAGAATCTTGTACGTTTCAATAAGATCACCCCCTCACTCTTCTAAACTCTAATGAATAAAGGCCTAACCGGTTAGACGTTTTTGATAAGTCAACACCTTCATCCCAGGAATCAGCCTAGTGAATCTCTTTTGAATTGCCTCCAATGCCAGTATATCATTTCTTAAACATTGGGACCAAAACTGCATACAGTACTCCAGGTGCAGCCTCACCAACACCCTATACAGTTGTTACAAGACTTCCATATTTTTAAACTCCAACCCCCTAGCAATACAGGCCAAAATTCCATTTGCCTTCTTAATTACTTACTGCACCTGCATGCTTTTTGTGTTTCATGCACAAGAATACCCAGATCCCTCTGTGCTGCACTTTTTTGGAGTCTCTCTCCATATAAATAATAGTCTGTCTTTTGATTCTTCCTACCAAAGTTCATGACTTCACACTTTCCTACATTGAACTCCATCTGCCAAGTTTCTGCATCACTCACTCAACCTATTGAGATCCCCTTGCAGATTCCTCATGTCCTCGTCACAACATGCCCTCCCACCTATTTTTGTATCATCAGTAAATTTGGATACATTACACACTGCCCCCTCCTCCAAGTCATTAACATAAATAGTAAATAATTGAGGCCTGAGGATTGAGCCTTGTGGCACTCCACTAGTTACGTCTTTCCAACCTGAAAAAGACCCATTAATCCCGATTTTTTGTCTTCTGTGTGTTAACCAATCCTCAACCCATGCTAATACATTACCCCCAATACCGTGAGCTCCTATCTGGTGCAATAACATTTAAGTGGCACCTTATCGAATGCCTTCTGGAAATACAAATACACTACATCTACCGGTTCCCCTTTATCAACTCTGCTTGCTGTATCCTCAAAGAAATCTAGCAAATTTGTCAAACATGATTCCCCTTTCACAAAACCATGCTGACTCTGTTTGATTGCGTTAAACTTTTCTAAATGTCCTGCTATTTCTTCCTTAATAGTGGACTCTAGCATTTTCCCAACGACAGATGTTAGGCTGACTGGCCTGTAGTTTTCTGCTTTTTGTCCCCCTCCCTTCTTGAACAGGGGTGTCACATTAGCGGTTTTCCAATCCGCTGTGATCCTCCTGGAATCCAGTGAGTTCTGGAATATTTCAACCAATGTCTCCATTATCTCTGCAGTCACTTCCTTTAAAACCCTTGGATGCAGGCCATCCGGTCCTGGCGACTTGTCTGCCTTTAGTTCCATTAGTTTGTCAAATACTTTGTCCCTCGTGATAGAGATTTGTTACAAGATCTTTCCTCCCATTAGTTCCTTACTTATCTGATATCTTTGGGTTGTTTATAGTGTCCTCCATCATGAAGACCGATGCAAAATATTGGTTTAAATTATCTGCCATTTCCCTGTTCCGCGTTATCAATTCTCCAGTCACATCTTCCAAGGGTCCCATGCTCACTTTAGCCATTCTCCTTCTTTTAAATGCCCATAGAAGCTCTTGCTGTTTGTTTTTATATTTCTTGTCAATTTACTTTCATAATCAATTTTCTCCCTCTTTATTAGCTTTTTGGTCATCTGTTGCTGGTTCCTAAAAAAATTCCCAGTCCTCTGGCCTACCACTAGTTTTCGTCACTTTGTATGCCTTAGTTTTTGATTGGATACTCTCCTTAACCACCTTTTGTTAACCACGGGTGGTTCATCCTTCTCATCGAGTCTTTCTTTTTGACCAGGATAAATTTTTGCTGAGCATTATGAAATATCTGCTTAAATATCTGCCACTACTCATCCACTGACCTTCCCCTTGGTTTATTTTCCCAGCCTGCTTTAGACAACTCTTTCTTCATATCTCTGTAATAGTCCTTGTTTAAGTTGAGGATACTGGTTTGAGACCCGAGTTGCTTGCCCTCAAACTGAATTTGAAATTCTACCATGTTGTGATCACTAGCCTCCCTAGAGGACCCTTAACTACGATATCTCTTATTAATCCCATTTTATTACACATTACTAAATCTAAAATAGCCTGTTCCCAGGTAGGTTCTGCAACATAGTGCTCTAAGAAACAATCCCTGATGCACTCTACAAATTCGTCTTCCATGTTACCCCTGCCAATCGGATTTGTCCAGCCAACATGCAGGTTAAACTCACCTATGAGAAGTGTAGCGCCCTTCTTACATGCGTCCATTATTTCCTGATTTATACTTTGTCCTACGGTGAGGCAACTCTTTGGGGGCCTAAATTCGACTCCCACCTTTGACATCTTCCCCTTGCTATTCCTTATTTCCACCCAAACTGATTCCACATCACGATTTATTGCACCTAATCACTACCGATACCTTCCTTTATTAACAAAGTTACCCCACCTTCTTTTCCTTTTTGCCTGTTTTTCCGGAACATCGATTGCCCTTGAATATTGGGTTCCCAGTCTATGGCATATAAGGAATTCACTTGGCCTATCAAGTCCATGCTGACTGCGTGTCAAGCAACCCAGTCAGTCCCATTCCCCTGCCATAGCCTTGTAGCCCTGCAAGTTTATTTCTGTCAAGTGCCTATCAATTTCCTTTTGAAATCATTAATTGTCTCTGCTTCAACCACCCTCGTGGGCAGCAAGTTTCAAGCCATTACCACTCACTGTGTAAATAAGTTCTTCCTCACTACCACCCCACCCCCTATATTTCTTGTCCAAAATCTTAAATCTGTGACTACTATTCTTGAGATGCTTTTTGTGTCTTCTACTGCAAAGACAGACACAAGATACTTGTTCAAAGTCTCTGCCATTTCCTTATTTCCCATTATCATTTCCTCAGTCTCATCCTCTAAGGGACCAATGCTCACTGTTGCTACTCTTTTCCTTTTTATATACTTGTCGAAGCTTTCACTGTCTGTTTTTATATTTCTTGCTCGTTTTCTCTCATACTCCAATTTCCCTTTCTTTATTAATTTTTCCATTATCCTTTGCCAATTTTCCCAATCTTCTGACCTACTACTAATCTTTGCAGTATTGAACATTTTTTTTTCCAATTTGAAACCATCCTTAACTTTGTAAGCCACGGATGGTTATCCTTCTGGTTGAAACTTTCTTTCTCAACTGCATTTATCTTCATTGAGAGTTATGAAATATTGCCTTAAATGTCTGCCACTACTTCTTTAATGTTTTAACTTTTGATCATTCTTCCCATTCAATTTTAGGCAACACTGTCATAATACCTTTATTTAAATTTAGAACACTAGTTCCAGACCCAACTTTCTCACCCTCAAACTGAATGTGAAGTTCTATCATGTTATGATCACTCTTACCTAGTGGATCATTTACACTTATTTATTAATGCTGTTTCATTATACATTGCATATTACCAGGTCTAAATTAACCTGTTCCCTGGTTGGTTCCAAACCACATTGTTCTAAGAAACTGTCCCAAATACACTCCATGAACTCATCCTCCAGGCTTCTTTTGGCCCAATTTGATTTATCCAATCTATATGAAGATTAAAATCCCCTATGATTATTGCAGTACTTTGTTTTACAGCCCCCTATTACTTCTTGATTTATACTCTGTCCTACAGTGTAGTTACTCTCAGGGGACATATAAATCACTCCCACTGGTGACTTCTTTCCTTTGCTATTTCCTATCTCCACCCAAACTGATTCAAAATTTTGATACTCCAAACCAAGATGATTTCTCACTTCTGTACTGATCTCATACTTTATTAACAGAGCTATCCCAACTCCATTTCCTTTCTTCCTGTCCTTCCAAAATGTCAAATACCCTTGAATATTCATGTCCCAGTCTACTCACTTTGCAACCATTTCTCTATAATGGCTATGATATCATACTCATTTATCTCTATTTGTGCTATCAATTCATCCACCTTGTTATGAAAACTGCGTGCATTCAGCTGAAGAGCCTTTAATTCTGTCTGTTTACCATTTTCCCTACTTGGACCTTATTTACTGTTGCACTCTTATGTTTGTACACTCTGTTGCTTTCTGTCACACTCTGGTTATCATTACCTACATTGCTATCCTTCACTATTGCCTTGTCCTTTTTCTTTAACTAGCCAAATCTCCCCTCACATGAACCCTCGCCCACCCCCACTATTTAATTTAAAGCCCCCTCTACATCCCTAGTTATACGATTCACCACTACACTGGTTTGAGCACAGTTTGGGTGAAAGCCATCCCAACAGTACAGTTCCCTCTTTCCCCAGTACTGGTGCCAGTGTCCCATGAATCAAAACCTATTTCTTCCATACCAATCTTTGAGGCACGTATTCAACTCTCTGATCTTATTTACCCTATGTTAATTTGCTCGTGGCTCAGGTAATAATCCAGAGATTATTACCTTTGTGGTTCTGCTTTTTAATTTAGTCCCTAACTGTTCAAACACCCTCAGCAGAACCTTTTTCTTAGTCCTACATATGTCGTTGATACCCACGTGGACCCCAATAACTGGTTCTTCCCCCTCCTACTCCAAGTTCCTCTCCAGCCCTGAGGAGATGTCCTTAACCCTAGCACCGGGCAGGCATCACAGCCTCCGGGTTGTTCTCTCAGCTGCAGAGAACAGTATCTATCATCCTAACTATACTATTCCATACTACAACTAGATTCCTTTTTTCTCCTCCCCACTTGAATGGCTTCCTGCACCATGATGAAATGGTCAGTTTGTTTATCCTCTCTGCAGTCCCTGCTCTTGTCCACACAAGCTGCAAGAACCTTGAACTTTTTGGACAATTGCAAGGGGTGAGGCTCCTCCATTGCTACCTTCTGGATCACAAACCTGCCTCACTTACAGGCATATCCTCCTGTCCATGACCATGGACCAAATCTGAAGTACCTAGCCTAAGGGGTGTAATTGTCTCCTGGAGCAAAGTGTCCAGGTAATTTTCCCCCTGTCTGATGCATCGCAATGTCTGAAGCTTAGACTCCACCTCATCAACTCGGAGCCAAAGCTCTTTAAGCTGCAGACATTTACTGCAGATGTGGTTCCTATGGATCACACAGGTGTCCACCAGCGCCCACATGCTACTGCTGCAACGCATCACCTGCCCTGCCATCTTTATTTTGTTTGTAATTAACTAATTCAATTTCATGTTTGGGATATCACTCAACAAATATCTGTAGTTATATTATGGAGTTTAACTAGTTACACTATAAATTTAATATGATACTGATATCTTCCCAGTACAGGTTTAAACTACTGCCCTAGTTTTGAGGAGAATTAAAAACTTAAAATTCACCAATTGCTTACCTGTACACCTAATTAATGCCTCCAGCCTTCGGCTCTCAGGTCTTGCTGTCTCCAATTCTCTCTCTTGGATCATTCCTTTTTGTAAAAGACCAGAACAGAACCTCCTCTCTCACTGCACCAAATTCCCTTACTTACCAAATTCCAGTATTTAAACACTCAATCTTGTTGCACTCAGTCTCCAGTCGCACCTTTGTCCGACCTCTGCTTGCCTATCAAAGGCCTGTTGTGGTCGATTGGTATGACCCTCACTGTCTGCCACACTTCCAGATTTGGTATCATTGGCAAATTTTGAAATTTTACTCTGTATTCTAATATCATTTATATGTATCAAAAACAAAAACTGTCAAAAGACAGCGTCCTAACACTTATCCTTGGGGTACATCTTGGTCTACCAACCTCTAGCCAGATAAGCAATCATTTGCCTTGACTTTCTGTTTTCTGCCCTTAAGCTATTTTCTTAATCCAAGCAGACACTGGCCATACTATTCCATGAGTCCCAATTTTGTTAACCATCCTTTTAATCAGAGAATCATAGAAATGTTACAGCACAGGAGGCTATTTGGCCCATCCTGTCTGCACTGGCTGTCTGAATGAACAATTCGCTTAGTGCCATTTCCCTGTCTCCTCCCCATAACCCTGCACATTCTTCCTTTACAGGTAACTATCTAATTCACTTTTGAATACCTCGAATGAACCTGCCTCCACTACTCTCTGGTGGTGCATTCCAGATCCCAACCACTTGCTGCATGAAAAATGTTTTCCTTATTGCGCCATTGCTTCTTTTGCGAATTACCTGTAACACTATATGTAGAAGAGCAGAGAGGTGACCTGGCCAACGTTCCTCCCTCAGCCAACATTAACAAAGCGTAATAAACTAGTCATTCACTTCATTGTACTTTTCGGGTCTTGTGTCCTAAATAGGTACTTTGTTTGCTTGAAGAATGGCAGTAACTGTGCTTATAAGTAACTAATTGTAAACTGAAGCACTAAGAGAGGTGATAAGGTGCCACATAAATGCAAGTCTTTCTTTTTGTTTTCCCTCTGCGGTCTTCACCAGTGTTTGAAGCAAAAGGGAAGATTAGAAAAAAAATGTCCTGATGGAGTAAACAAAAAGTAAATGGGACGGGGGGGGACAAAAATGGGGAAAATAATCCATGTAAAATACAGAGAATCATCAACATGATGAGGTGATCTTCTGTCACCGAACCTCCGCCCCATTGTAGATTACTCTTACCTGTAGATGCAGCTGAGAGTGAGGTAAAGCAGCATGAAGATGAGGAACTCCTTGTACAGTAGTTTGTATATGCTGCCCTTCCACTGTAACAACAGCTTGGAAAACCCGCACAGGCGGGCATTAGCCACGCGGCTTGTGTAGGTCACCGTCATACCACAGCTTGAAGGGAGGAACAGTATGTCAACTGTTGCCAGCGGATGATTACCTGAGAATGTGCAACACATTTTATTTTATTTTCTTTGCCATAATTTATTTCTCCCCTCCCCTGGTCCTGAACTTGTGTTAAAATGCATTTCCACAGGCACTGGCCATCATTAACTATCTCAGGGGAGGTGGTCATGTCGTGGTAATGTCACGAGAGAGAGAGAGAGAGAGAGAAACTAAAGTTGAAGTCTTAAAGTTGCAAAGGAATTTGTATATATGTCAAAGTTGACTAAATTAAAATCTCAAATGACATCATGATGACGTTGTCAAGAGACCAGGTTCAAGGAACCAAGAAGTGAAGACCCCAGAAGTCCTGGGATCCACGGAAAAGACAGACAAACTCATGTTGAACTTATGCATCGTGCCATGCCTCAACTAATGGAATGTTAAGTATCAATCTTTAATGTCCAATAAACCTTGTTAGTTTGATTCTAAATGAGTGATGGTCCTTTTTGCCAACAAGGTTATTCCTCAAAGAATTTTCTTATTTTGGGGTTTATACAGAATCCAAATCCCTACAAGAGCCACAGCAATGTGGTTGACTCTTAACTGCACTCTGAAGTGGCCTAGCAAGCCACTCAGTTCAAGGGCAATTAGGGATGGACAACAAATGATGGCCTTGCCAGTGATGCCCATATCCCATGAAGGAATAAGGAAAAAAAAATTGGACGTATCATCTTTTTGTATCATTCAGCCACGAGGATGATGTCTAATTTTGTGCACAGTTGAAATTCACACATATACCTAGCAGGAGTTAATGAATATTTGAAATCCTGTCTGGGTTTTTACCCCAACCTCGCACAAGGGTATTGAAGCAGTGCACTTGCGACTACCCAGTCTGAGATCAGCTAACTCAACACTAACAGAGGATTGAGCTTGGCATGATTCAAAACCACAACTGCTTTTACCATCGAAGTTAGTGATCAGCTCAGAAAAAAACTGCTTTGAGAAATTAAACCAAAGACCTGTCTATTCTCTTTGGTGGATGGATAAGGTTCCACTACTGTATTTCAAAGAAGAGCAGCAGAGATCATCTTCGTGTCACCGGGCATTATTTATCCTTAAATTGACATCTGAAATAATAATATTGTTTGTGGGAGCTTGCTGTGCATAAATTCTTCAGCTGTAAAATGCTTTGGGATGTCTTGAGATCATGAAAGGAATGAGATAAATGCAACTTCCTTTCTAAATGGATGCATGTTTCCATGGATAGTTGGATTTAGATTGTAGAAAGTGAAAATAACATCGGGACTGGGAGAATGCTGGAGTGTAATATTGCCTAAGCAATTATAACAGTATTTAGCACGGTTATGTTATCCAACATGGTGTCTATGGAAACCCAGAGCATTAGATTGTATCAGATTAATGCATTAGTTTGCCACACATTGAATGTTCAGTATCAGACTGTGATAGAACGAGAGTATCCAAATAACACTCCATAAATTTCAACAATGTTAGTCGAATAAAGTAAAATTGTGACATAGCAAGACTATCAGAATGTAACACAATGTTAAATGGGTACACAGTACATTTGGACAAGTCTGAGACCGATTCTAATCTAGTTGTTTCCTTTAATGTTTGGTTTAGGAACCTGAACATGAATGTCTTTCCTTTTGGGATAATTTGCTAGGTTCTCCTGGCTTGGCTTTCTGAAAGCAGCATTACCCACACCAGCTGACGCCCATCATTGAAAGTACAAAATGGTTATGACCCATCGCAATTTCAGGGAAATCCACAGATGTAGAATATCTTTCTTCAGAAATACTTTGAAGTCATTCCTAGTCATTCAGCTTTGTGAGTTGGACAGAACATGAGCAAGGATGTTGCTAGTAATTATTAATTAACACAATCAGATGTCAGTTTACAAATGGTACTTACTGTAGTTTAGTGCTGCAGGCTATCTGTTTTCTTTCCGTTCGTGTTCCAATTTCCAGCAGGTTCCGGAAGGCTCATTTTTTATGTGAGCGTGGTAATATGGCAAAAGAAAAGTGTGTGGAATTTCCAAACCCTTTCAAGTAGCAGTGGTCACTTGATCAGCTAATCCGCAAGTTTACAACACTGCTTTGTTCTTGTGTTAATCCCTTTCTCTGACATTCTCAAGTTTTTATTGCTATTTCACAACACAAAGTGGTTGGATATACAAACTTGTAAAATACCAAACCAATATTTGACCACTAAGATTTAGATCCTCAATAACATGACTCTTTGCATTTTCTGCACTTTTAAAATCCCAACTGTCTAGCCTTTGGCCCTCTGTTCGCCACAATATTTTTGCAGCTAATGATTTTCTCAACCCCGCCCTCTCCTCCACCTTTGATCTAGTTTTCATTAAAACCATTACTCTTTTGCATCCTGGCATTTCCCCCTAGTACGGCCCTCATCTCTGCTCCCTTAAGTCCAAGGGACACAGACTTGAAAGGATATGGTGACAGCTGGTTTAGCTGGTCACTGCAGGTCCTGGCCGAACCACTATTGGGTCCTACTCTTGTCTGCTAAAACTGCTCATTATTCCAGGATCATCCTGGTTTGGCTAAAATAACCCCAGCTTCTTTTCTCTACTGCAAAGGGTCGTCTTAAAACCTCTCCCCTGCCTCCTCCATTCTGGCCTGCAACAGTAAGTGCAAGGTGCTCATGGATTTCTTTGTCACTAAGCTCAAGACATCCAATCAGCTGTTTCTGCTGCATCTCTCCTTTCCACCAGCCTACTGGGCCAATCTTCATTAAAATCTCCTCCTGTCCTAGCCCTGAACATGCATCTTTCTCTCACCTATCTCCCTCATGTCCTGCTGGAGCTCACCTTAGAGTCGTAGAGTCATAATGGCACAGAAAGAGGGCATTTGGCTTATTAAATCTATACCAGCTTTCTATAGAGCAATCCAGTCAGTCCAATTGGCTAGGAAGTCAACTCATTTCAACTTCTCATTGAGAGGCAGACTCAATTTCTCTCAATTGAGTGACAATTTCTTTCTAAACAAAAACGCACTTTTTCTTTCTAACTCATGCTGCTTATAAAGTGCATGAGGTGGAGTGGCAGAGTAGGGTCTCATGCACCTAAGAAACCAGCTGCCCACATCAGCTGTTATTGTCTCCCTGGTGACTGTAGACCTTAACCTGCATAATTGCTTTTATCTGGCAGCTCAATAATTGCTAATAACTTATTTTGTTATTACTCAGAGAGAAAAGATAAATGCTAGAGTTACACATCAGGCTTCCCAGCATGTAAAAGAAAAAAAAGACAGCTTAAGAGTTTGAACTTACTGCCTTTGTCAGAACTGCAGTCCAGAAATATTAATCCAACCTTTTTAAATGTTGACAGACATGCTGTGTACTTTCAGCATTTTCTGTACTTATGGTATCGTCACAAGTACGTGCTATCCATGAGACCCACCTCCTGCTCCCTCGAACCATGTTAGCTGATTTTGTTAATGGTTCTCTCTTTTTGGTGTTGTACCTCTCTCCTTTTAAATGTACCGTCATCACCCCTGTCCTCAAAAAAACAAACCTTAACCCCACCTTCCTTGAAAACTACTGTCCCATCTCCCATCTCCCTTTCCTCTTAAGTCCTTGAATGTGTTGTTGCCTCCAAATCCATGCCCATCTTTCTGGGAACTCCATCTCCCTCCAGTCAGGTTCCCTCTCCTCCCATAGTACTGAAACAGCTCTTAACAAAGTTACAAATAGCATCCTATGTGACAAAGATAAACTATACCTCCTCATCCCTTTTGATCTATCTGCAGCCCTTGACCTCCAATGCCTCTCTGCTGTGGTCCATCTGGGTGAGACTGCTCTCACTTGGTTCCATTCTTATCCACTTAGTCGTAGTCAGAGTATCACTGGCAATGGCTTCTCTTCCTGCTCCTGCATTGTTACCTTTGTTGTTCCCCATGGATCTATTTTTGGTCCCCTTCTATTTCTCATCTACAGGCTGCCCCTTAGTGACATCATCCAAAATCACAGCATTAGTCTTCACATGTACCCTGACAACACCCATCTACCTCAGCACCACCTCTCTCAACCCCTCCACTAAATTGTCAGAATGCTTATCCGACATCCAGTACTGGATGAGTATAAATTTCTTGCAATTAAAGATTGGGAACACTGAAGCCTTTGTTTTCAGTCCCCGCTGTAAACTTTGCTTCCTGAGCTACTGACTCCATTCCTCTCCCTGGCAACAGCCTGAGACTAAACTAGTCTGTTCGCAATCTTGATTTCATATTTGACCCAGAGATGAGCTTTCAACCATGTATTCACGCTATCATGAAGACCACCTATTTCCACCCTCTTAACCTCACCCAACTTTGCCCTTTTCTCAGCTCTTGCTGAGACTCTCATACCTGCCTTTGTTACCTCTAGACTTGACTATTCCAATAACCTCCTTCATTCTACCCTCTATAATCTTAAGGTCATCCAAAGTTCTGTTGCCCTTATCTTAATCCATTCATCCATCACCCCTATGCTCGTTGATGTACATTGGCTCCCAATCAAGCAACATCTTGATTTTAAAATTCTCACCCTTTGTTTTAAAATCACCACATGGTTTCACCCTTCCCTATCTCTCTATTCTCCTCCAGTCTCACAATCCTTTGAGATATCTGAATTCATCTAAGTCTGGCCTCTTGAGCATCACCAATTTTAATCACTCCGCCATTGGTGGCCGTGCCATCAGTTGCCTAAGCCCTAAGCTCTGGAATTCCTTTCCTACACCTCTCCACCTCTGTACATTGCTTTCATCCTTTAAGACACTCCTTAAATCCCACCTCTTTGACTAAGTTTTTGGTCATCTGCCCTAATATCTCCTTATGTGGCTCGGTATCATATTTTGTTTTATGATGCTTCTATGAAGCACCTAGGGATGTTTTATTATGTTAAAGGTGCTATATAAATATAAGTTTTTATGGTTGTTTGGCACAACAAAACTAAAGTAATCATTTGAACAGGCAAAACCAATTATGTTTTTTTTTCACTCCTCTGTTTTCCAATTTTAAGAATCTCTTGCAGTTAGGCCACACCTTCAGTTGGGTGTGATGAGCCATGAATACCATTATTATCAAACCATATTTTGATTGATGAGACAGAGGTGCAAACAGTGAGGTGACAGTGCAAAGGGGGCAGCAGTTCCCCTCATTGGGGTAAATAGAGGGCTAATGCCTCTCTCTGGAGTGAAGAGAGGAACACATCGTACCCATAGGGATGGTATAACAAGCAGAAATCATTTTAGTCCAAGATGGATTATTAATTCTTGCTGGTCACAACACACTCAAGGTTAAAATTGGTTACTGCTAGATATGTATGCAAATTTCAGAGAATACATTTTCCCAATTAGTTGATATAGACACTTTAAGCCAATGGCATCGAGCTTGTTCAGGAGGCCCTTAATATATGTTGATTGATTGCTATCATTGTCCTTGATTGTTCAAATTGATAAGAACTGATCAATGGCTCAAGCCAGTCAATTCAAATACAAGCATCCTATGAAAAAGAAACACTTGCATTTATTTAGTGCTGTTCATGACCACCAGATGTGTCAAATTGCTTGACAGTCAATGAAGTACTTTTGAAGTGCAGCCATTAATGTAACGTAGGCAGCCAATTCACACACAGCTGCCACAAACAGTATATTGCGGTAATGACCGGGTCTTCTGTTTCTGTGGTGTTGATTGAGGAATGAATATTGGTTAGCACACAAGGGAAAGCTCCCCTGTTCTTTGCAATAATGTCATGGGATCTTTTATGTCCACCAGTGAGGGCAGAAGTGGCCTTTGATTAATATCTCAACCAAAAGATGGCACCTCTGACAGTGCAGCACTCCCTCAGCATTGCACTGGGGTATTTGTCTTGATTTTTGTGCTCAAATGTTGGATTTAAACGCAGAACCCTGTGACTTGGAGGCAAAAGTGCTACCAACTGAACATTGTACAATCATGAGCAAACATTTCTAACCTTAGGATGGAGGGAAGGTCATTGATGAAGCAGCTGAAGATGATTGGGCCTAGGACACTACCCTGAGGAACTCATACAGTGATGTCCTGGGACTGAGATGATTGACCTCCAACAACATTCCTTTGTGCTAGGTATGACTCCAACCAATGGAGAATTTTGCCCCTGAATCCCATTGACTCCAGTTTTGCTAGGGGTCCTTGATGCCACACTTGCTGGCTTGATGTCAAGGGCAGTCAGTCTCACCTCCCCTCTAAGGGTTTCAGCTCTTTTGTTCATGTTTGGATCAAGGCTGTAATGAGGCAGGAGCGGAGTGGTCCTGGCAGAACCCAAACTGAGCGCCAGTGAGCAGGTTATTTCTGTGTAAATGCCTCTTGATAGCACCATCGACCATCCCTTCCATCACTTTGCTGACGTTCAAGAATAGACTGATGGGGCAGTAATTGGCCCGATTGGATTTAATTACCTCGGCAATTTTCCATATTATCGGGTAGATGCCAGTGTTGTAGCTGTACTGGAACAGCTTGGCTGGGGCTAGTTCTGGAGCGCATGTCTTCAGTACAATTGCAGGAATGTTGTCAGGGCCTATAGCCTTTGCAGTATCCAGTGCCTTCAGCCATTTCTTGATATCATGTGGAGTGAATTGAATTAGCTGAAGACCTGCATCTGTGATGCTGGGGACCTCAGGTGGAGACCGATATGGATCATCCACTTGGCACTTCTGGCTAAGGATGGTTGCAAATGCTTCAGCCTGGTCTTTTGCACTGATGTGTTGGGTTCCCCCATCATTGAAGATGGGGATATTTATGGAGCTTCCTCCTCCAGTGAGTTGTTTAATTGCCCACTACTATTCACGCTGTAGGGGAAAGAGATGGAGAAAAGAATAAAGTCATCTGGTAATCCTCTGCAGCTGATATGATGGATACAATTGTTTCTTTTACTGCGTGTTATGTTTTGACTCTTCGGACGTGTGGCTCACAGCTGGAGTTTATCTGATTGTTACGGCTCTGTGCATTGACCGGGGTGTTCACACTGGTTTATGAACAGCAAATTGCAAAATGACAAACCCTGTGAAAGCCCTGCCCTTGAATTACGACCCTAATTAATGCTTGCAGCCAAAGAGAGAGCCTTCCTGACATAAATGGATAACAAAGAATTATTTTTGCTCCCTTCCAATTTCTTCCTCCTCCTGAAGATGCTGATTCCTGCCCTGGACAATTGTCACTCCACAATTCCTCGCTCAAATGGCCTTAATTCATATGTGAGCCTTGTCGGGCTATTCAACAGTAAAGAAATGGAGGCCCATCTTAATCTTGCCCAGTGTTGACACACTGGCCCAGATTTTCACCAAGTCAGGTTAACTCAGGAGCTCTTTAAAAATGGTGGGTGGGACCTGATTCTGGGATTTCCGCCCCCATTCCCATTTCCGGCAATTTTCACTGTTACAGGATAAGGGGGCAGATATTCCACCTACACGCAGCGTTCCTACCCTTGCCTGCTCCATTGAGGGAATGGGAAATTTAAAACTCCCTGCAGTTTTAGTGGAGTCAGGCCCATTCAGGAAGAAGACCTGGTTCACGGCCTCGCAGAGGAGGCATGAATCATAGGGGACCCGCAGTCCCAAATGAACAAAAAAAAAAGTGACCTGTTCCTGGAATTCTTTCATTGGCAGGCTTTGAAACACGTACAAAAAAAAATGTGCTTTCAGTTTCAAAAGTTAGATGCTGCATTGTAAGTTAGATATGTTTACCTGTAGTGATTGGGATTTTTAGGTAAACATATCTAACTTACAATGCAGCATCCAACTTTTGAAACTGAAAGCACATTTTTTTTGTGTGTGTTTCAAAGCCTGCCAATGAAAGAATTCCAGGAACAGGTCACTGTTTTTTTTTTGTTCATTTGGGACTGCGGATCCCCTATGATTCATAAAAGTGATTTATGTTCCCAGTGTCCTTTTAAAATGAAAGAAAAAAATTTCTGCAGCTTTCAGAAAAAATAAAAGCCCCCACCTGCTCTGGGATGCTTTGATTGATAGGACATCTGGTATAGCTTAGGAAAAAAAGGGGAAAAAGTTTTAACGTTTCAATAGACTCTATTATTTACATTTTCCAGGAATTGTTATCATAGCTGAGCCAATAATAAATGATTGGCTGAGTTTTAGAAGGAAAAAAATCACTTGCCTCAGCAGGGTGCTATGTTCAGATTTTGATTTAAAATTTTAAGAGGCTATTAAAGGATTATCTGTCTTTGATGTGGTTAGTGAAATATATGTTTGTTTGTTTTTTACAACAGATTGACCGCTTGAGAGGATTCTTATTTTTGAATGGGTTTTATGAGTCTTTTCAGTGTCAAGTCAGAGCTGTATTAGATTGCAAGAAATTTTTTTTTTCATGTTCACGCGGCTCTAAGGTCTGCACATAATGGATACTGGATGAGTGGCTATGGACAATACCTGGGGATTATGAAGTGGGCATGGGGAATATGAGGGAGCATAGAGGGCATGAGGGGACATGGCAAATATGAGGGAGCATGGAGGGGGAATGGAGGCATGGGAGAATGGAGGGCATGGAGGTGGCACAGGAGACATGGGGGCATGGAGGGGGAATGTAGGAGGCATATGGTGAGGGGGGGTTGAGGAGTGAGGATTTGAGGGCCCGACATTCATCAATGTCCCAGTAAATAGAAGTGGGCCTTCCAGACTGCTGCCCTAGCCATCCGCCCACCTCTGTTGTTACCTTGGGCCTACCTCTGGAAGTGATGGGCCCAACTCTATCCTGCCCCCACCTCCCTGGAACATAAATATCCCAGGCAGGGGTCTTTTTTAAAGGAGGTGGGCCTGCTGTATCAGGAAGTTTCCTGACCTAACCTTCCGCCTCCTCCACGAAAATCCAGCCCAAAATCCGTCTTCAGTAGATTCACAGGATGCTGATCGAGAGCAGGAACCCTGATTGGCTTCAACTTGCCTGTAATCCAAGTGTTCTAGACTAAATTTAGCAGTTCCAACTGAAGTCAGTTAACAGCACAGACTTTGTATGCTTCAGAGATAATAGCCTTGATTTTTAAGCTTGCTCATATGGCAGGAATGGATGTACTCTTGGCAGGGGGAAGTTAAAGAGGCGGCCAGGTGCACTGCACTCCCACATCTCTCTCCCACCAATTTGACTGGTGGGTTTTTGGGAGCATTGAGATCTACAGGTAGGTGGGGACCTCAAATATTTAAAGGTTGAGGTCTAATATTGTGATTCAGTAATCCCCATGCAGCTGATTTTATGTTCTTTTGGCCGAGGACTGGCTCTGCATGCCTGCGCAGACAAGAGAGAGAGAAAACAGCGCAAAGGGACAGGTCAAATGACCTGCAACAGAGTACCATTTTCTTGTAAAAATGTGTCCCAAGGGAGCAGGATATGGGAGGCGGACAGGGAGAGGTCCCAAAAGGCAATCCAAGACTAGGGATAAAAGCCAGAGGACAGGAGTAGGTCCCTTAAGTGAAGTTAAAGAAAGGAGCAGAGCAATAAGCTCTGAATTCAAGAAAGAGCCACATGGAGCAGAATTTAAGCGAAGTAGGCACTAGAGGAACCCTGAAGATCTGAGAAGGCAGCCAAAGTTTGGGGACTCCGTACTGAAGGCTATTGGGGCAAAGGTACCCCTCTTGGAGTAGTGGTATTCTGCTTGGCACAGCCAAACATCTGAAATTGTGTGTGGAAGATGAAGCTTGAGTGTACTTGGAAATCCGGGGGAAAAAATCTCGGAAGGCAAGATTGAAACCCTATGAGATGGGTCATTGTTGAAGCTGTCTGAGTGGGAACGACTTTTGAAGAGAGCTCTAAGGCGAGATCTTCAGATGTGGAGACTGGAAACCCTTGTGAGAAAGATAAAGTTTCAGTAAGATCGATTGGCTCACAATGTGACAAATGTCTGGGTGGATTGTTGAGGAATCCGTGGAAACTTTTGTTTGCATTTGTCAGCTATTATGTAGTGTGGTGTGTCTGACTGCAGTTCGCCTGTTAATTCACATGTACCTCATACTTGCCCTTAATATAAGAGTATAAGATAGATATTGTAAATTGTTTTAACTTTCTGAACTTGTCTAGTAAAGTTTGTTTAAAACCCATGGAATCTTTTGGCTTTATTCACTTAGTGAGCATCTGACTCTCAAACTTTATCTACTTTAAACAAAACCTTTTGATCCCTAACTGGATCTCCCCCCACGTCCTGGGGTCTGGCAAGGACCATAACACTTGGGTCTTGGGAATGGCCAGTCGTTGCACTATTTCCTGCTCTCATTGGCCAGCCAATGAGAAACCTTCCTTTGTAGCCTAGCCATCTCTGACAGTGAGGTATACACTTAACTTCAAACAAACTTGTATCCTAAATCTCTGGATTTGAGCTTTGCTGTAGTCTTGAGGGTTTTTTTCCTCTTTATTTTCTTCCTGCTCTTTCCCATTTCTTGAGAGTGCTTCACTGCTCAGCCATTGAAGTCTGGAGTTAATTATTACAGGGCAATAACTTAATGAAAATGGTTTCTTATTACAGTGTGTGTGTGCCTGGCCAAGGGTCAGATTGTCTGGCAGTGTACATCAGTAAAAACCTACAGCTGAGTTCACTAAGAATATGAGCAGCTTATGTCTGTTATTTACTCTCAACTTACCAACTAACTTCCAAAGAAGCTTCCAAGTTTTTTTTTTGCTGCGCAAGATTTTGATTGCCTTGTTATGTGGGAGAAGAAGACATAGAGAGAGAGAGTTAGGTTCGGTAAGATGGAGCCTGGATCATGAAGAGTTCACACTGTGGGAGGTCTCATAAACATGGATATGAGGTAAATGCAGCTGCATCCGCCTCCCAGAGAATGAATCAGGACTTGGCCGTGACAGGGGAAGCAGAGTTTGTACCTCCTCTACCCCTTACAGTCAGCTAGAGTCTCTCGGCAGTTGTATGGACCTCTGCCCAGAAGGTACCAGGTTTCTGGAATCTTGCACAGTGCTACACATTGAAGAGAACTTGACCATCTTCAGGTAGGATAGATTGTGGAAGAGATACAGAGGCGGGAGAAGGGGAACAGTCTAATTAATTCTTACACATTGCAGTATTTTCAGACCAGAGTCTGATTAATGCAAGGGTTTTCCATAATCCAAAGGAAGCCCCAAATCACCAAATTGCATCACAAAACGTTTGCACAGAATGACTTTCAAAATGTAAACTGATCAGTGATCTGTTCAAAACCCATGTTTAGACACCTGGACCACGATTTTCCAGTCGTCGGGCGGGAGCTGGCAGGGTTGGTCGCGGAGCTGACCGGCGCCCGCGATTGGCTCCGCACTGCGATTTCACGTGGGTGGGCCAGTTCAGTCTTGCCCTGCGTGGATCGTGAGCAGTAGAGCGCTACCTGTGCGGTTGGGGGAGGAGGGAGAGCGGGCCTGGCGCGCAGTTTGTGCATGCATGCGAAAGAGTGCTTCAATCTCCCTGAGGCATGAAGCTGCCCCAGGGAGATTGAAGTGCTTTTTGAAAAAATTATTAAACACAATAAAAATTCAATGAAACATGCTCTCTCATGTAACTGCGTCACATGAGATGGGACATGTTTTTAATTTCAAAGGAAAGTTTTTATTTAATTTGTATTAGCTTTAGAAAACCTCATCCCGCTTGTGGATGAGGTTTCCTAAAAAACATAAAGCCCGCTTGGCCTTTTTGCCTGCCCGCCAAGTGTAAGGTTGGATGGGCAGTGTAAAATTCAGGTTAATTAGGTCCTTAATGGCCTTAATAGGCCTTTCAATTATCGGGGGGCGTTCACCTGCTGAACGAAATATCACGCGAGTTCGCGATGACGTCGGGATGCAGGGCCAACGCTATCGCGCGTCATTTTACATTCCGGGTGCACCCGACATGCCAAGTGTAAAATTCTGCCCTTAGTGTTAACATATGAGTGATGTTTTATGATATAGAGACGTTAATTTAAGATTTTTGATGAATTTTCACCTGTGGCAAAGTAATCATCTGCACTCAAGCCACGATCTCAGCCCTCTAAGCTACCTCCATTCTATTCTATTCCTACCCTGATTCTGCTCCAGCCCTAGCCACAATCAGACCCTATTCCACCTCTGCTGTGAACGATTTTAATCACTTCATCATTCATGGCCATGTCTTCAGCTGCCTAGCCCTAATCTCTGGAATTACCCCTATCCCCTCAACACCTCTACCTTGCTTTCCTCTTTTAAGACCCTCTTTAAAACTTACCTCTTTGACCAAGTTTTTGGTCATTGCACCAAATATTTGCTTCCAATGGCTTTTGGGTTTGATATATGGTACCAGCCAGTAATCCTGACTATAGTGAGATCCCAGAGTTTTGTAATGAGAGCAACTCAGTTGCTCTGTACTCCCTTTATAAGAGCAATGGGTTTATGGACAGGGCAAAAGTTGTCTTCCTATCAGTGAAGTGACCAAATGCCCACCAACAGCACTGACACTGAGGTTGCAAGCAAAAACTGACCTGTGTGCAATTAAATTCACCCAAGTTATTCAAATTAGAAAAAAACAGATGTGATGCATAATTATAAGCTGATGGTTTACAAGGTTGATATCAATCATCTCCGCTCTTCCAGCAAACAAAAGGCCAGAAGAGGAAGCAAGATTGTCTGACATATTCTTTGAATTGAGTCAGTGACAAAGAATAGAAAATGTACCATGTTTTACTATTTCATTGCACGTGTTAAAGTCAAGAGCAAATGGGATTTGATCTTTTATTTGCATTCACCTTGGTGAATGGAGTTAGTCTGGAGAATTGAACACTTTTTGGGCTGGACTTTTGTGGAGTTGGGGTGACTCAGCAGACCTTTAAAAATGGCTTCCGGGAGCCAATTCCCGGATTCCCAGCCCCATTCCTGCACCCCCACACCCCCCAATTTTCATCAGCACAGGACAAGGGTGTAGGCAGGGTGGGTCACATGCCTGCGCCCTGCACTCCCAACCTGGCTGGCTGTATTGTGGGGATAGACATCTCCTAGCTCTCCACAATTTTTATGGGGTTGGGTCAGCTTTTCAATGAATTGTGGTTCACAGCCCCTCAGTGGCATTGTGAACCATAGTCTGGGTGAGGGAACCTTTTGAAACATAAGCTCAAAATACTTTACCCATGCCCCCCCATGCCAATCCATGCCTCTCCTCCTACTCCCCATGGCCCCTCGCCTTCCATGCCAACCTGTGGCACGTCAATGCCCATTTACCCGATATACACTGTCCAGAACTGATGAACCCTATAGTTAAAATGTCAGGTGTGAAAAAGCTTTTAAAAACCAGTCATTCATTCATAACTTTCTTAGAAAAACTAATTTTACCACAGCCCTATAAAAGTGTCAATTAACCAATCCTTTAAAGTATCAATAGCAGAAACTGCAAGCACTTGACACCTCTTTATCCTGTGTAAATAAACATTAAGCAATTGAGGAATACATCTAAGTGAGAAAGATGTCGATCAAGCAATGTTTTCCCTTGGGGGCAGCTGTTCAACAGACTAATGGATGACTGGGCTCTCAGACAATCCTCCCAAGGTAGGCATGCTGAGCCGGGAAATTTCCCAACTCCTGCTCCTTGCCAAAGGATGACAATCCAGCCCATCATTTCAGAAACTTCATGTTAGCATCTAGCTATCAAAAATCAGTTAGATGCAATGTCAAACTCCCTCTATGCTTTTCTACCTGCCGCTCCTCACACACCCCTCCTCCAATAAAAGTGGTTGAGTTGCTAACATTGAACAGCTTGCAAGATAAAGTGATAAAAACAAAAAGCTAAAAGCTACTGCGGATGCTGGAAATCCAAAACAAAAACAGAATTACCTGGAAAAACTCAGCAGGTCTGGCAGCATCGGCAGAGAAGAAATCAGTTAACGTTTGATGTCTGTCTACTTGCATCATTTCTGCCGCTCAATGTCCATTGCTCTCAATATGCCACAAACATCAGGGCTGCATGATTGGCTGCCTTTCAGTGTGCTTCAGGCACTTTCCTGGCACGAGGTGGGAGATAGTTGAAATGGGCAAGGAGCATGAGGAGACACCAAGTATGCAGGGCAGGTGGGGCAGAAGGGGAAAAGGTTAGAAGAAGTAGCCTGATTTTTTTTAAAAACCTCTCATTTAATGCCCATTTAAATTGGGAAATACATAACTGTGGAACTGTTCAAATACTCCACGTTTATTACAAAATGCTGCATATTACAAAATGCTGCATATTGCAATAAAGGTCGTGTACTTAATATATGGCTTTTCATAAGTAAGCATGTCCGATTTTCCAGGCATCAATGCGCTGAGGCATGCCAGGTACTCAACCCATCGTATTATCAGCCCTGATGAGTGAGATTGGCAATTTTATACAGTTGCTCCCATTCCTTTAGGCACTGCATTGAGAATGTCCAAGTTTGCTTATTATATGAATCTTGGAGGCAGCAGACAGGAGAGACTTTTAGGCCATCAGTGTTGGACCTGACACCAGCTCCCCAGAGATGAAAGGCATGTGTCTAACTCACTGCACCACGAACTGATGGTTTTAACATACTTTGGTATCATTCATCAGTTATAGGTACAAATTTGCACACCTAGGGAAAAAATAGAGATGATGAGTAAAGATTGACAATGTGCGACTTTCTCTGAGGAAGAGTGAGGTAAATCATGCAGCCTGAGCTGTAGGTTTTGGGAAATGCAATGCTTTCTGAGGTGTGGTTTGAGGGGATTGCAGTATGTGATGCACCCTGTTCTGTTTAGGGGCATTGTAGCAGGTAAATACATTCTGAGCTGTAGGTTTATGCAAATGCACTTACCAGGTTTTGAGATTTTTAATAATTATTTCTTAACAGAAAGGGTTTTGGGACTGTTTTACAACAACAGCATCAAATTGCATTTATATAGTGCTTTTAACACAGTGAAACATCTCAAGACTATCAAGCAAAATTTGATACTGTTACAACCAGTCCCCGGGTGAGGTCCCCCAGTATGATCCTGGATGAGGTACTCCAAATTGTTACACTCCCCGGGTGAGGAGGGATGAACTGACGCCCTTTCTTTATTCAACCTCCTCGGTTGGTCGCAACAAGATTAACTTAAAAAGGATCCCTTCCCTTATGGATACCTTTTCCCAGTCCAAATGTATTTATGTTTTAAAAGGAGCCAATTTAACCAGGCTGTCTTGAGTCAAAGAGCGAGTTTATTAGTTACTAAATGCAAGAAAAAAATAATAAAAATGCAATACACATACACACAGATTAGAAATGAGAAATAAAAGTTAAGAAGATATACAAATCAGTCCTTTGGCTCGTCTGTGAAGAGTTTGTTTTTATTTATTCGTTCATGGGATGTGGGCGTCTCTGGCTAGGCCAGCATTTATTGCCCATCCCTAATTGCCCTTGTTCAGGGGGCATTTAAGAGTCAACCACATTGCTGTGGGCCTGGAGTCACATGTAGGCCAGAGTAGGTAGGGACAGCAGATTCCTTTCCCAAAGGACATTAGTGAACCAGATGGGTTTTTATGACAATTGGCAATGGTTTCATGGTCATCATCAGACTTTTAATTCCAGATTATTTTCATTTAATTAGAATTTCACCATCTGCAATGGCAGGATTCGAACATGGGTCCCCAGAGCATTATCCTGGGTCTCTGGAATACTAGTTCAGTGAAAATACCATTATGCCATCGCCTCACCATATGGTGAAGTTTTGTGGCTGTTACGTTGGGGTGATTCTGGTAGTGCTGACTTTGGCGGTTGAGTGGTTAGTTTGGAGATTCTCAGTTCTACAGGTTAGCCGAAAGGAATTGTCCTGTTACCTTTTCGACTGTGGCTTGGCTGACTTGTGACTTGCTTCCAGCAATCAGAAAGAGAATCCTTTTTACCTGCAAGCGCATGGATGCCCAGTTGGTGTTCTTCAGCTGTGACCTTCACAGCACACCAGAACCGAACACCAGACTAGCACACAGAACTAGGATTGCGATTGGCTTTTTAAAAAACCCTTTCTTTGTGTATTCTTGGAAAGGAAAAACAAACTTGTCTTTTGCCCAGATCTGTTTTCTTTTCAACTCAGTTTATGTTCACAGTCTGGGGTATAGCTCAACGGGTGGTTTCAACTGAGATGGTAATCATTTTCCATTATCTCCGCAGCCACAGGAGATTACAGTTCAGTTTGCATTGTATCTTTTCCTTTGAAGTGCCTCTGTCTGAAGTAGGCCGTGTCACACCTTTTAGGTGCAACATTCTGTTCTCTCTGAACTAGTTGGTCAAGTACTCCACATAGGAATTTTCCAGCAAATGGTTACCTTACAGTCAGTCAGCTTTTGCTCGTATGTCCTTTTTAAAAAAAAACACATGTCTCACTTTAAAGTTCAGTATGTCCATAAGTAATTCAGGGGTAGGATCCATGGTCATGACAACACTGAGCCTTAAAAGGTGACATTAGGACTTGTGATCCAAAGACTTGTGGTCAAAGAGGTAGCATTTTAAACGAGCATATTAAAAGAGGAGAGAGAGGTAGAGAGGTTTAGGCAGGGAATTCCAGAGCTTTGGGCGTAGGTAGTTTATATTTAAGTGTTTAAAACAAAGTAAATTTGTAAGGATGTAAAAAAAACTGCTTCGGGCATTGAACGTATATGCATCAAATCCAGATGGGCCAGTTTGTGGGATGTCACAGCTCATTATTTATTCCAAAATTCTTTACAAACCCAAACCTAAACCACTAGGTGGAGAAATAGTGTAGCTGGGTTTATTGATAAGCCTACTGATGAATAACGGACCAGGGAGGAAGTCTGCACCACAGCCCTTCCCTGCTGGGAGCACATAAGAAAGGGTCATGGAATCGGGTTTTAAACAAGAGACTATTTGGTGTAGCTCAAGGGCCCAGAGCTGGGGGCAAAAATAAAGGGCAGTTTTTGCAGTTGGAGCAATTTAGAAAGAATGGTAATAGCAAAAATAATTTAGTCAGCTCACAATAGGGGCAGGATGTGAGGTTTATTATTTTTCCCCATTTTTAAGGAGAGAGATGATGAGATTAAGTTAAGTGGAATTTTCCTTGACTATTACAGTGTTCACCTGCTCTCTGAAGTAAAGCAGTTTAATGGAATATAGCTGGCTATGTTTTCACAAAGTGTTTCAGACCAAAAGCTGGAGAAGGGCATGCATGAAAGACACAAGTACCACTCAGATCACAAGGAGGTACTATTGTTACACATTGAATTATGCTATTTTTATGATTAGATATTGGGCAGTATTAGCACAGTGCTGAGTGCAAGACACCTGGGCTCCTTATTATATAGAATTACGTAAAATTTTACACTGCAGAAGCAAGCCACATTCAGCCAGTGTTTATACACTAAATGAGCCTTCTCCCAATCTATTTCATCTTCCCTAATAGCATATCCTTCCATTAAATTCTCCCACATATACTTATCCAGCTTCTTGTTAAATGTATCTACACTAATTGCCTCACCATTCCATGCATTAGACCATTCCACATTGCAAAAGAATACCTAAAGCAGACCCAAAACTTGGGATGTGTGCAGTAAACTGTAGGTTAAGGTGTGTTGCCTCCTAGGTTATCCATTAGACAGAATGCAATGCACCATGCCCCCTGAGCTTTAGGGCCAGAGGAACATGGTGTGTGATGCTTGCTTAGCTGATTATTAGGGGAAATACACCCTGAATGTAGAGTGCAGTATAATTTGACTATAGGGTAGTAGCAATGCAGTTTTATGCCCTTCCAAACAAGGGAGGAGAGGTACAATCTGTTCCCTGGCCTCTGAAATCTAGCACCAGATGAGGAGAAGATTTAAAAAAATACATTCTATATAAATTTTGAGGTGTATGATTATCATTTCCACTGAGATTGTACAATTGCACTTCACAATAGGTGAATGGCCCCAAATTCACCTTGACCAATGCTGATTTGTTCTTATTCAAACAAATGGGTTAACTTGCCATCATTCACTGAGCTTTGGTCTGCAGCCAATATAAACATCATATACAGTGAACGGCAAGTTCTTTTCAGATATCCTAATCTGCTCTCTTGCAAATAGAAAGCTTGTTCAGAGTCCTTTGTGTTCTGAGCATTACTCTGAAGTGTAAAGTCACAGTAAACATAAGATCATGAAAGATCAACTTTAAAGGAGAAATGTTATCTGATAATTGCTACATTCTAAATGGTATGAAGAAGATAACTGGAGTTAACATCATTTGAGTTGTTTTCCGTTCCTGTGCTTTCTCTGCTGGTTCAGTTCCTTAATGGTTGTACGGTTAAAAGGATTGACTTATGTGATATTGAGATACATCAATTGGATGGATCCACATTTGATTCCTGGCCGATGTTGAGTTATCTGAACTCACCTGAGGCAATGTTGGTGGCATGTCAACCATCATCAGCACTCCTGGGCAAAGAAGGGCAAAAGAATCAGCCAGTCCCTGCTACTGATCATCATCCTGTAAGCCCTGCTGGAAAGTGCACATGTGGTTGCCAGATGAAGACAGATTGAGTTTTTCTCTAAGACCTTCCATGGTCCAAAATGAATATGAATGAGGAAAACCATTCAGCTGATGTTAGCTCGTCCAATTAGAACAACCTCCAGGCCCCCACACAACATCGATTGTGAGAATGAAAATACCGCAGCCGTCCGAAATCTGAAATAAAATTGAAAAATGCTGGAAATACTCAGCTGGTCAGGCAGGATCAGTGGAGAGAAAAACATAGTTTATGTTTCAGTCTGATGACCTTGTTCTGATGAGAGGTTATTGAGCTGAAACACTAATTCTCTTTCTCTCCCGATGCTGCCTGACCTGCTGAGTATTCCAGTATTTTCTACCTTTAGGTGGAGCAGGTTACCTGCATCACATGCTATCAGCACATGCTGCTCAGCCCCTTGCAGAGTGCCCAGGCAGCCAGCAGCATGGCTCCCATTCAGGCTAACGCTACAATAGTAAATGAGGAGGTAGCACGAAGTTTGCATTCTGCCTGTCTCAATGGGAACGTGGGAAGATGGCAGAGTGTGATCCCTACACCTGAAAAAGGGCCTTAATGAATTTTTAGCCCAAGGGTATAAAAGGGCATTATGCCCATCAGAGGTCACCCTACTGTTACATTAGCTCTCCACTTTGTAGCATTCAGTTCTGTCTTTACTACCTTATCTGAGAGACTGCTCTGACTATTCCTTGTCCTCATGAAGAATTTTTTAAAGTATTTATTTAATTCCCCTTGAGAAGATGGTGGTGATCCGCCTTCTTGAACTGTAGCCTGTGTGGTAAAGAGCTGTTAGGTTGGAAATTCCACGATTTTAAAATTTAAGATTTCTGTTTTAAACAGTTCTTCACTAATTGAAATGTATGTATTATAGTCCTTATCTGATTTACTTTGAAGTGATATTGTGGCACGTTAATTTCTTTGTATCACTTAATATAGTAAGAGTCCCTTTCCCTTTAATGGTCGTCTTTATATATTGTATAGTTTAAGCTTTTCAAATATTTCGCCATAGCTCATTCATTTAGTATTTGTATTTTTTATTCTCACAATATCCTTTCAATCTCCATTCTGAGGCATTATTGCTTTGTATGATTAAAGCTTTGAACTGGTGGTAAACTGCTCATTATGTTACACCCTTGTTGCAGTAGGAGAGGGGAATTAATCTTGCCTCAGTTTTTGGTTTGGGTACATTATCGGACGTTCCAGCTTTGTAACTTTGTAATGTGTTTATCAGGGTCTAAAATGTTCTAACGGTGCACCCAGTGACTCCGGTCGAAGTCTGGGTGGCGGTGTTGCAAGTTTATGCATGCTGACTAAGTTTGTTCAAAGTCTTTTTCAACTAAGGTCTTTATCACGCTTGTATCAGGCTCTCTTAACACTCTGCCCAGACGGTGTCTCTTTTATAGTTAGCAACTGAAAGAAGGGCTCTACTGATA
Source organism: Cetorhinus maximus (assembly GCF_964194155.1). Classification (NCBI taxonomy): domain Eukaryota; kingdom Metazoa; phylum Chordata; class Chondrichthyes; order Lamniformes; family Cetorhinidae; genus Cetorhinus; species Cetorhinus maximus. The sequence continues at coordinate 87,628,118 of NC_135887.1, forward strand.
GTTTAGTGAGTTAACCGTACCATGTGTAACTGAGCCACACAGAATAGAAAATCTCTGGTTCAATTCCTATTCTGTGCTGATTTAGTTAATTTCAACAGAGGTTGAATTTGTTGAGTTTGGTGGCCTGGCCAAAAAGGAAAGCAATCAGCTTGGGATCTTGTTGCTGATCCTTATTCAGAGTCCCCTTTGAAAAAAGTGTGTGGACTTTGAAGACAGAATTTGGACTTGATTGTCATGCATAGCTATGTATCTGCTGACACTCACTGTATAGCTTTACATATGCAGAATCTCTGAGGTATCAGAGGGTAGCTAGCACCTATGGAACCAAACCCCAGCAAGGGGAATGGGAGTAAATTAAACTGCAAAGTTTATTATTTAAAATCATAAAATTATTTATGTTGCTTCTGTGCAAAGCTCTGGCACCATTCAGGCCTTTGATATCAAACCAGGCCTCAGACCAAATGCAAAAGAGAGGCCTGCGGCGGAATTTCAGAATGATGTCACACAGGCTCCACTTTAAATAACAAACATCAGTTTATTACATTATCCCATTTTTCCACAGCAAGGAATGGATTTTGGACTTCCCTCAGGATTCCTGGGGTCAATGCTTAGTTGCTGAAAATTGCCTCCTCCATCATACCTTCCCCAAGTTCCACTGAGCTGTCCATGTTTACAGGCATAGCGGGCAGAAATACCCAGAGCTTTTACTTATGGATCTCTTCCTTCAAGAATGTGGAGGCACTCAGATTTCTAGACTGCTGGATTCTGTTTCTGCTACCGGTCTTGGGTAACTCCTTGCCTGAGTGCAGGAACTCGAGGCTAATCTCTAACACTGATGTGCTTACAATCCCTTTAAAGGCAAGTTTAAGGCGACATTAGAATGTTGCTTCTACTTAGATTCCTAATGAGTAATATTTAGCGCTTTATGATTGGCTATGAAAGATCTTTGTATCAAATGACAGTCATGGTTTTCCGCTGTTTTTTTTGGGGTTGTCAAAGTTTATTTCTTACTCCTGATTGCAGTAGACAATCTCCTCATAACCTCACTTCAACCTGATTAATTTTCTCCCCTCCACTTCAGAATACGTAGACACCTTGTGGTTTCCAAATGTGGATTGTGTGAATCTGAGCACTGCGTGCCAATATTAATTAATCCTCAGGAGATCTGAGATCAAGGCCCTCAGACATTCACTTCCCAGCAGGAGTGATTGGAGGAACAGGAATCCTATCTAACTTTAATCGACTAAAGCCTAGGGCTCTGAAGCTAAGTGCATTGCCCTGACTGCTAAGATCAACAAACTGAACACCAACTGGGTAATGAGCCTGGGACCTTCTTGGTCCATGTGGTTCAGCACCACATCAGGTGATTCAATGGACAACTGAACTCTCAATTTTTTTACTGTATTATAAAGAATTATGACTAACTAATGCAGCATACTGCAAGGGAACTGCAGCAAAATCAGTGGTGTGTACAGTCAGTATTGGTTGGAAGCAGTTATTAAGCCTGACTACGTGAGGGAACTGGATTAATGTCACTGGAGGTGTGGTCAACAAAACATTGCCGGCAGGAGGAGTCACTGATATTCTCTTAAGGGTGATGCAACTTGTTTCGGACTTTTTGAATTTGTTCAAAAAATTAATTGCAGCCTTGCTGTCAAGACCTGGACTATCAGAATCGCTTTCTTTTCCCATGCATGTGCATCAGCTTTAACTCGCAGTTTGTGGGAACGGAGAGTGCCAGAGGCTGAACTTTTCCGGGCATGTCCTATCCTGTCCACAGACTGCAACTTTCACCAGTTTGTACCCTTGAGAAATCAGGTTGGTGATTTACAAATATGGAGAGGGCCTGTGAGCTGGTAGTGTTTCCATGTCCTTCTGTGTGGAACATACAGCAGAGCTCAATGTTATCACAATGTGGGACAATCAGAATGCGGAAGATTTTGTAGGTATCAGCCTGTAACCTAGTAACCTTAGCTTGTTTATCCCAGCTTCTGGGGAAAGTTCAGAAAATCCATTCTAGGTTTAGTGACTTTTCTATTTTATACCATTAAATGGGATCCTGCACTGGATGGCATTTTGATTCTGAGAGAGATTTCCCAAGAAGTATACAAGATATTGATCAATATGGATAAAGTCAGTTAATTCACTGGAATAAGGGAATGTGAGCAAAAACAGATCACGGGATAATATATGTCTAATATAATGAAGAACTTCATACAGTGATTAACATTGGGAATTAACTTTGGGTAGTAAATGCAGCTGCAAATATTAGATTCACTCAAGGTACAGTTGGATGATGAAAAGGGGGATTGTAAGTATTCCTGTACCCTGGATAGAGTTGATCAAGTTAGGTAAATGACTACCCTCAATATTGTGTGTGGGCAATGTGCTAAAAGGACTAAATGAAGTACTAGTGTATAAAATGGTGGGAAAAAGAAAGAAAAATGTGCATTTATAAAGCGCCTTTAATAACCTCAGGATGTCCCAAAGCACTTTACAGGCAGTTATGTACCTCTGAAATGTAGTCAATGTTGTATTGAAGGAAACACAACAGCCAACATATACACAGCAAGCTCCCACAGATTCTTCTTCTTAGGCAGTCCCTTGGGATTGAGGATGATTTGCTTCCACTCCGGTTCGATGGGCACTGAGATGGCTGATAAGTTCAATGTGCAATCTGCAGACTCTGTCACATGCAGGGCAGGTGGTGATGAAGAGTTGGGTAGATGAGTTGTTTGGAGGTTTGTGTGCTCTCTCTATTGCCTCAACTTTGCCTCTGCACGTTCCTGACATAGTCTCTCGATGTGGTCGGTGCCTTCCCGAATAAACCTTCTCCATTTTGGTCAGTCATAGACCAGGGACTCCAATGACATCCCTAAAGTGTTTCCACTGTCCTTCTGGTAGTCTGCTGCCACAACTGAATTCCAAATAGAGCATTTACTTTGGGAGTCTGGTTTCAGGAATATGAATGACATGTCCCTCCCAGCAGAGCTGGTTTTGGTGATTAGCGTCTCAATGCTGTGGGCATGTTGGCTTGGGAGATTTTTGTGCTCAAGTTTCTGAAGTGGGACTTGAACCCTCAACCTTCTGAGAGTTCTACCAACTGACCAATAGCTGAAACATTACCTATAAGAGATTTTTCTTATTCATTGCCAGTGCTTATTAAAATCCATGGATGGCAGTGTTTTATGCTGGGATTTGGCTCTGGTTATTGCTATGTGCTGACAAGAGGTGAGTGTGCCTCACATAAATGGCATCACAAATGTTCCGGCTGTCCTGGAACCCAGAGTATCAACATGCAGGTGCCCACTGCCTGACAGCAAAATGTTCATCACCATCACACATGGAGAAATGGGTTCCCTTGTGTAGGCAGTGTCCTGGCATTGACAGAAATTCTGCACTTTCAGCTTTTACTTTGTGACCCCTTGCACTATTTCTAGTAAGGTTTGTGTTAGTGTATGTAAGACCATATGCAGTAGAACGCAGCAAATCGCTCACTTTCATCAGCTACCCTGATGTTTTGGTGTATACTCAGTTACATGAGCTTGGGGATCGAGTCCCATTCTGGGCTGCATCAACTGGAGTAGCAGTATGGGTGCTACAGTTGGTCTCTGAGCCCCTGCATTAGGAAAATCAGGCAAGGTACTCTGTTCCTAATCATTATCCTGGCTGGAAGGATGTGGATGTTGGGACAGAACAGGATCCAGCCCCAGCTGGATAATGCAGCAAAGCTCTCTGATCACATGAAGAATGGACTGGAGGGTGAACCAGTGCCTGTGCAGCTTTATACACCAACAAGCAGCAGTGCCTTCAGAGAGGCAAAACATGGCTCAGTCTTAGAATGAGACACTTCTGACCTTTCAATTAAAATGACAAGTTTGGATTGTTTGCATTTTAGTTTATTTCTCTGGTGTGAGTTGATTAGCTGCCAAATGTCTGCAGACAAACTGTTTCACAAGTTGGAAATTGTTGATGGGTTTAGAGTTCAGTAAAGTCCATGTCCAAATGCAGCAAGACCTAGACAATATCCAGGCTTGGGCTGACAAGTGGCAAGTAACATTCACACCACACAAGTGTCAGGCAATGACCATCTCCAACAAGAGAGAATCCAACTCTCACCTCTTGATGTTCAATGGCATTACCATCACTGAATCCACAACTATCAACATCCTGGGAGTTACCATTGACCAGAAACTGAACTGGACTAGCCATATAAATACTGTGGCTACAAGAGCAGGTCAGAGGCTAAGAATCGTGCGATGAGTAACTCACCTCCTGACACCCAAAAGCCTGTCCACCATCTACAAGGCACAAGTCAGGAGTGTGATGGAATACTCCCCACTTGCCTGGATGAGTGCAGTTCCCACAATGCTCAAGAAGCTTGACACATCCAGGACAAAGCAGTCTGCTTGATTGGCAGCACATCCACAAACATTCACTCCCTCCACCACTGATGCACAGTAGCAGCAGTGTGTACCATCTACAAGATGCACTGCAGGAATTCACCAAGGCTCCTTCGACAGCACCTTCCAAACCCACGACCACTACCAACTAGAAGGACAAGGGCAGCAGATAGATGGGAACACCACCACCTGGAAGTTCCCCTCCAAGTCACTCACCATCCTGCTATGGAAATATATCGCTGTTCCTTCACTGTCACTGGGTCAAAATCCTGGAACTCCCTTCCTAACAGCACTGTGGGTGTACCTACACCACATGGACTCCAGCGATTCAAGAAGGCAGCTCACCACCACCTTCTCAAGGGCAACTAGGGGATGGGCAATAAATGCTGGCCCAGCCAGCGAAGCCCACATCCCGTGAATGAATAAAAAAAAAGTCTGAAGCTCTGGAGCCATGCAGCTCCTATTATTCAGGCCGGTTGTGGGTGTCAGTTTTGTTTGGAAAGGGAAGCTACTCTCCCAGATATTTTGAGTGAAAGCAAGCAGTTTTCGGTCAGATGTTTTCTTCCTTTGCTTTCTGTCAGCCGGAGCTCCTTGTCTGCCTATTTGTTCATAAGATGCCGGAGGGAGGGTCACATGTTTCCCTTATTCAAAAAGATTGAGTGAGTGAGCGAGCTGCATGTGATCATGTGATGTTGAGTCTAGGTTGCTGAGCTGTTCCTGTGCGTGCCCAGTGTAGTAGAATGCGGTGAAGCGGAGAGAGAATCCCGAGAACAGAGTGGAGCTGCTGGTCTGGGAGGGGGGTGGGGGGTTAGCAGCTTCCTTCCTCCAGTGTCTCAGTACTGGAAACTGGCAGCTTAGCCCTTCGCTTGCCTGTGTAATGGAGCCGCAGCTGCAAACCGTAGCATTGGACAGTTAGGTGTGGAGGAATGAGGGGGGGTGGCCCTCGCTAGTATGTGGAAACGGTAAGTCTGAACCCTGTTGAGTTACAGCTTCTTTCCTGTGTTAGCTGCTGGGAAGCTTCTGCCGTCACCCGTTCGAATGCAGACCTAGTGGTGTCTCTGAAAAGAAAATGTACTGGGGAGGGGAGGTTTCGAGGGTAGTGAGCGAGCTGGAAGTATGTGGGATGAGAAACCGGGCTCCAGTACTATATCCGTGTTGACGTATTAAGTCGGCTGCAAATCCTAAAGCAACTCTGGCAATGATTGTAAACTGTTGTTTAATGATGTGCTTCAGACTCTGTAATACAGTGAAAGTATAAATTAATGTTGATTTGTGACTTCTAAGGAGGAGCTCTTAATATATTCCTTGATTTGTGAAAGACAGAGCCTCACAGAGACGAAATAGAAAGCACAAGAACATTTTTTTTAAAAGTCAAGAACGAGAAAGGGACATTCAGCCGTTGAAGCTGATCCCTAAACAGAGACACATTGATAGCAATTTGAAGTTGCAGAGAAAGAGGCACTAAGGGAGACACGCGTGTCAACAGAATAATTTTCTTGTGGTCTGTTAATAGCACTGTCTAATTGTGATTCCTTCTCTCTGTCCCATGTTTAAATCAGGAGGAGAAATCTTTACTTTTCAGAGGATGTCCAGCCTTTGCACTTTTGCATTTTAACAGTGACATTGGAGATGTAATTTTAAAAAAAATCTTTCCCCCAGTTTTTCCTGGAGGTAGCAATTGTTGCTTGGGTACAGTTTCATCATGGGCTAGAGGCCATTCTTGGTGTTTGAGTCTAGGCAGTGAGGGTAGCAGATTATTTGGCTGTGGAAGCATCACAGTTGAGCTAATTTTGTCTTCATCATACCACTACATTTCACAGAATGGGCCACCATAGTAATTAGGAGAGGCAATTTTCCCCTTTCTAGCCCAGAGTTGCTGAGGCTTGTTGTAGTCTTGCTGTTGACCTGGCTGAGATCAGCTCCTTGAGCACAGGCCTCAGATCAAATTTGGAGCCTTCTGGTCTTTGAAATGCACCAAGTAGTGCATTTACTAACTGAACCATCAGACTGCTCCTGCATTGGCTTAATTTTAACTGTAGGTCTGGATCTTTCTCTTACTGAGTGCTATTATTTAGATTGCACCCTGTGAGGTTAACATAGCTGTGGTTTGATATAATATTGAGAAACTCTGCAATTTTTCCTAACCATAAACATTCTTAAAGAGACACTATTTTCATGGAAAAAGTATTTTTGGTAAACCTCGGCTTTTATTTGCATGCACTTGCTGCTGTGACACAGGTTGTCAAAATGTGACACTTTGGTTCATATCCCAAGCATGGTTGTGCCAATCCTTGTTTGTTGTCGAGGATGCTGGCTGTTTAAAACCTGCTAGCCTGCATACCCAGAAAAATGCCCTGATGTGCATATGAAGCCAGTGTGACAAGCTTATAAAGTACGTTGTTGAATAAGTTCACAGCTGTGGCTCCCCTGATCCCTCAGTTGCTAAAGGCAACTAACTTGACTTGTAGGACAGAAGGACCTAGGTTTGATTACTCTTTTATGGTGTCTGCTGATCTGAACCAGGGAGGGGTACCAGTAGAACTACTGAAACTGGCTTCAGTGCGCCTGCATTCGGGAGAGGAAAATCAACCAGAGTTCCTGCTTATGATTGCTATCCAATGACTTTTGTGAAATGCGTGTTTGTGCAGGCATCATGTGAAGGCAGGGTTTGGCTTTGTCTGAGTAATGCAATGAGCAGAGCATTTGCCAGCTAACCATTGAAGCTGTAGAAATACTTTTGATTTATAAGTACCTTTTTCTGGTATTGGTGGAGTGGTTGTGTTTGAGAGCTAGTTTTGAGAGATGCTGAGATAGTATCAATTCATATTGGTAATCTTGAATAAAAGCAAAATACTGCAGATGCTGGAAACTTAAAATGAAAACAAAGTGCTTGAAATACTCAACTCAGGCAATATCTGTGGAGAGAGACAGAGTTAATGTTTCAGGTTGATGACCCTTCATCAGAACTTTCATTTCATTTTCTCCTGATTAAGTGTAAAGCATTGAGCTCAACAGTTTCCAATGCCACACTAAATTAACAAACTGAATCAGAAGCTATAGTATGGCTGGCATGGGAATTGAATGAAATGTGACTGTCTTTTTGAGATTGACACTGAGCAGTGTTGTTGATATAAAGGAACTTTATGTTGCATCAGACCCAAACAGTACTTGATTTGGGAGTGCTTTATATAACATTATAGACGGAACTTTCTCCTGCATCTTGCTATATAAAGAAAGAACTTGTCTTTGTGTGGCATTTTTCACTTCCTGAAGACATCTCAAAGGGCTTCACAGCTAGTGAAGTACTTTTGAATATATTCACTATCCTATTATAGGAAAATGCAGGAGCTAATTTGTCCATAGGAAGGCTCCACAAACAACAATGAAATAAATAATTAGATAACTGTTGGTTGAGGATAAATATTGGCCAGAGCTTCAGGATAACTGTCCTGCTTTTTTTTATTTTCAAATATTGCCCTAGGATCTCGTAAACTCATTAAGGACGGGGTGGGTGGGGACTCTGCTTAATGTGCCATCCAAACAACAACACCCCCAACAATGCAGCCCTCCCTCAGTACTACACTAAGGTACCAGCCTAGATTTTGTGCTCAAATCTCTGGAATAGGGCTTGACTCCTTGACTTTCTTACTCTTGGGAGTGTTACCACTGAGCCAAGGCTGTACCATGTACCTGATGTGCAAGTGCTTTATGGGACAATGTAGAGAGAGCTTTACTCTGGATGGAACCCATGTGCTTGTCATGACAATGCTTGATGCTTATCATGTTCAATTGTTCCAAGTTTCACTGAGTCTGGTAACTGACCTATGCTCACTGTGCTTGATTGGTTAAGCCTGGGTGTGAAAACAGGCACCACAGAAGCTGCTAGAAGCTAGAGCTGGGGTAAACATAGTGCAGAAATTTTGTATTGCAGAGATATTTTAGAAGTGCTGTAAATAAACCTATTGTACACTTTGAGCAATGCAGATGGTACTAGTTTGAGATATATCAAATATACAACAATGCTCACATTGGGTGAAATAAGTTAAGCAAAACTTAATTTTCAATTCTAATGTCTCACTTTGAAGAACATTTAAAAAAGGCAACAGGAACAAAATGATGTACAGAAACAACTTGGATGTTCCAGTGAATAAAGGAACTGCCAGATGTCTCAAACAGAGTCCCAAGTTGGATCTCAAGTCCCTGCTCAGTTCAACAATCTTAACCGGGACAACAAGTGGGATGTTGATTAATCCTTGCAGTCCTGGGAGGGGGGAAATTAGCTATGGTTCTATTTCTGATCATTGTTCATTGACCTTTACTGTAAAGTGCAATATGTAGATGTCAGGTGAGCACAGGATGGACCTCTATTAGGATGTCATTGAAGAAGAAATAGCCTCCTGACATGCAGTATCTGTCCAGACTCTCTCATGAAGAATGTCCAATGATATTGTATCCCTAGCATATTAATACATTTTTTAGAAGAAGAAATAGAGGGAGAATTTTTTTTGAGAAAATAACTGAGGCCATGTTCAACAGTTGTTGTCTGTTCTGAAGACTGCAAGGATCTCCAGATTCCCAAAGGTTTAATTTTCTGAATGTTCCAGATTGCAGTTATTTTGGTATAATACTGCCATTGTCCTTCTAACACTGGCCATGGATTGCACAGTTGCAATTTCGTGTGGGAGATTGGAGGTGATTATTCTCTCCTGTGACCCTCTGATTCAATCTCTGCTGGCCTGACATTGAATGGACATTTCTGTCTCATAGCCTGTGTCAAACCATATCACAGCATCAGTTCAACTTAAGTACAACAAAAACAAAGACAATCTTTGAAATTTATGTTTAAAACTTTGAATATCACAGATGCTGACTGCAGCTATGTTTGGCCACTGTACTGGGCCAGGTAACAAATGGTGACTCATCTTAGCACAATAATGAGAAGTCCCTGGATTTATTAGTGCTTTAAACCACTTTACATTTTTAGTATCTGGCAACTTGGAACATCCTAAAACTTATGCATGATTGGAATTAAGGGATCATAAGTATTGGGCTGAGGGGTAAGTGGGGGAGCATAAATAATCCTTATTTGTAAAATAGTGGCAGGAATTTTTTCATAAGAAAAGGTATGTGACATTGTCTTGGGGCTGGAGAGAGGGAAGAAGATTATTCACATCCTGCTTCTGATTTAAAAAAAATATATATTCGTAATATGGGCACCACTGGCAAGTCTGCATTAATTGCCCATCCCTTGCTGCCTTGAGAAGTTGTTTGGTTACCTTTTTGACTGTTTTTACCACAGGTTGCTTGCTAGACCACTGAAGAATGCATTAAGAGTCATCTAGTGGAGCCCTGTGTGGGCCAAATCAAGAACAAGGTTGTCTTCCCAAGAGAAGATTTACAAACCAGATTTTTTTTTTAACTGCAGTCCAGTAGCTTTCATATTTCTTGATGATAAACCACAAAAGACCAGATTTATTGAATTCAATGTCCCAAATTTATTTTAGGGAAATTTAATTTGCAACCTCTGGGTAACTAGTCCAGTACCATAACCACTACTATTAATTTATGACGAGACTCCTAGAAATTGTGGGTGTGCTGAGGCTGAGTCTAGGTAAAATTGTACCCTGCGCTGAAACCCCACAGTTAAAGTCTGGCAGCACACTCAGTTTCAGCTGATACGTGGTGATTGGCACCTTGGGCAAAGTCCTGGTGACTGTTCAGTGCCTGTAGAACTGAACTGAGAGATGGTGCATTCGGATAAGTAGAGAATATTGAGTTTTTTAAATGAAGGCTGCTAATTGTGTTCTGAGCATACTATGTGACAACAGTGGGAGAACTTGAAACAAATTTTGGAGAGTTTGAGATCTTGCTGAAAGATGTGCTATAGAATTACAAGTTCCCGCCCCTTTCTTTCTCAAGGAGGACAGGGCTTGAGATTTCAAAGGCAGTCACACTTATTCCTGCTGCGCCCAGTGTTATTTCTGAATGTGGTTGGGGATTTGGAAGAGGAAGTGCGGTTCCATTCTGCTATGCTGAGTGGATTCATTTGCACAGAGTTCAAAATCACTGATCTCTCAGCAACATTTAAATGAGTAGCAGGCTTTGCTTGGGTTAACTCTTTTTTTTTCAATGAGAGCCAAGTTCCCTACACACGTCACACCACTGATTGCAGCAGATCAAATGTCTCTGAATACTGATGACTCTTAACTGATGAGATGAAGGGCTGCAAGCTGACATTGACACAACACACTTGAGAGGTCGTTGAGTGTCGTGTGGATGAGATTTTCTGATTTTGCTTTCATACTCTGGCTGTTTACCAGAAGATCTTTTGCCTCTGGTATGTTTACGCAACTGAGAATAGTTGCAAAATATAGAAAAAAGAAATTGCATTACACACATACACACCGTGATATGCCTGTCAACATGTTGAGCTTTCTTTCAGTGCAGCCCTTATGATTCAGTGGGTTAATGTGTTGGTGTGGTGCTGAGTTATGTAGACCAAAATGTCCCCAGTTCTATCCCCCAGTCTGTGATGTTGGCTGGAGTCAAATAGGGCCATCACTTAGTACTAAAATTGACCTCCAATGCTCCTGGGTTAGGGAGGGGCAATTCAGCTGATCATGATTTAATGACACTTATTAGAAAATTGGGTATGTGGGCAGCAGCTGAAGGCAGGATGGGGATTAGATGTGTCAAGTTTCTAATCATTTTGTCTACTGACTCAGGATTGATCAGGTTGCTTTTGGGGTGGGAAACAGGAGCTGGGTCTGTTTCTGGGTCCTTGGTATTGGGGGTGGGGGGTAAACAGTGATTCATTGGAATTTTGACTGGAGTGCTGCCTTAATTGGCATGGAGACCAGTTCCCTGTCCAATTAAGGGCAGCGGACAGGCTCTTGAAGCTGGAGGGCCAGCCAGAGACTTTCCAACTTTGGAGGTGCATTCGGCTGCAGGAAGAGGCAAGTAACTGAGAGGGTGCTTCAGCAAGTAACTGCCCTCTCTCTGAAATATTTAGTTATAAAATAGAGAAAGCAGCCAGGCTACTGCTGAGGGGGTGGGTGGTGGGATTGGGGGTCTCTCTACAGGGTTTTCAGCCCACCTTATTTTTGGGCCCCATCCACCTCTGGTCCCAAGCACTGCAGGACCTGAAAATCCTGCCCTTGCTGCCTAGACTCGCACCTGGGTGAAGCATGGAATGGTCACTGGGTTCAAGTTTTCCAATCAAGTGTACGGGCAATACCTGAGTGTAGTCCAGTGTCAGTGGAGTGACCGTATGAGTAAACATTGAATATGAGGGTATTTTTGATTTTGGTGCTGGGTGTAGAGGTGTTAGGGAGTTTGGTGCAGGGTGTGTGGTGGAGGCTGGTGGTTGGTGCTGGGTCCGGGCGGGTGGGGTGGTGTTTGGGTGTGTGGGGGGTCTCGGTGGTTTCTGCTCTCTGGATCAGTCATGTTAGTGACTGAGCTACTTGCTTCAACGCTGGTGCTTGGGCTGGGTAATTTGTCCCAAGATATGCAATTAGACTACAACAGCCTGTTCACCAATGACACACATCTGTAGCTAATGTCTTAACCACCCTAAATGTTGTAATTACTGTCAAACTCTTTGATTTGACATCCACATTGTAGAGTGCAGAGTTCAAAAGAAATCCAAAAATGAAAATTGAAATCTGCAAATGCACGGAAATTACATCAATCTCTGAAAGAGAGAAAATGAATAATGCCATTGGAGATACTTAGTCAGGCTTCTGCTAACCTGTCTCAGACACTGACTGACTTTGCCTTGAATATCTGATATAATGGCCTGGCTGTTCTGCAGCTGAATCTCCGGGGAGCATCAGTGGAGTAGCACACTGTCGAGCAACACATCTCTGCCCCGTTTTGAGTGCTACTCACCTTTGAAAGCACGTAGGAAGATCGGGAGAGGAAAAGCTGCTCGTTTTCCAGGCCTCCAATGAACCTGTTTAAGACCCATGGAAAATCAGCTGAAAAATACTGTTGTACATGCAGTGTGTGTTTTATCGGGTGGTGCAGTGGCTCTGTCTGCTGCCAGCAGCTCATTATGTTTAAAAGCACTTTGAGGCATACAGTTAATTAAATTAATCTTTCATTTTTGATAGCAACATCAATAATTTCAGTAAAAACTTGTGCTGAATGTCTTCTCTAAATTATCTTGTTGCTTATGGGAGCTTTCTGTGTGCAAATTGGCTGCTGTGTTTCCCACATTAAAGCAGTGACTATACTTCATAGGTACTTAAAAGTACTTTGAGAAATCCCTGAGGTCTCACAGTGCAATATAAATACAATTTCTTTTCTATATTTTGCTGACTGTAGTTAGAAAAGCAGAATTTGTGAAACTTTGTGCAATCTCCTGCTTTACCGGCACAGTTGTCATGTAGCCACAGGAATTGAAAGAACCTTCACAATGACATACAATTGGAATGTAATCTGCTGTGGAGGAAAGAGAGCTGCATGCTGGATCTGAAACATTACCAATCCATAACTCTTGCTCCAGTAGGAGCTCTTGTAGCTATCCAGTTCCATGCTGTGTTCTATGTTCACTGATCTGAGCAGGAGCCTGTTGTTGATCAGACATTTAGGTTTTAAGCATTGACACATTATAATTTATAGATGTGAAAATTGACAGAAGTCTGGGACAGATAGCTGTAGTCCTACAAGACTTTTGGGAACGAAAGGTGGGGATTGAGGAAGCTGGGTGAGAATTGAAGATAAAATATTGTCTATTGATTTTTAAAAAACATTTTATACAGTTTTCTTTTCACAAGTCATACTTCGTCGAGATTTTGAGCCATGCTTTTTTTATATCAACAATTGGCAATGAAATTACTTATGTGAAACATTTTTAAGGAAATACTCCAAAAGAACATGTTAACATTTATTGCAGTTGTTGATTAATTGAATCTCTCTTATTTCAGAAATTCAAAATTATAGATTTTAAGCATCGAATAATTAAAACTATTACATACTGCACATTAGCATTACTTAAATTCACTCTCTTTTGATTTTTAATAAAGGTTACACTTAAAAGCCTCAACTTCTTTCAAAATCCTGGAATTGATGAGTTTGCCTAGAGTAGGGATACTATTTGAAAATCCTGTGGTTTGAGCACCTGCATTTTGCATACTTTTCAGGAATGCAGCAGCAGTATTTAAGCTAGTATAAAGGGACAAAATGGGGTTGTTTCCACCGGGTTTCTTGCACTTGTCTATGTTTACACTGTTTTACCAGGGTTTCCGTGGCTCATCTGCCTAGGTTATGGAGACGAGTAGAGAATGTAGGAATCTACTCCATTGCTTTCCATCAAAATCTTCAAGTAAAATTTGAATACGTTTCAAACACTGAGGGAGAAAATAATAGACTGTGTAGTAGTTGAAGCTTTTGATTTCGGTTTATAAATGCTCTGTGTACTTCATAAAGCATTTCGAGCTGACAAAGACACACATGCACTGAGTGTCTTATCTCATCTCATCTTAATTTGAGTTCCTTTCTAAAGAAAAGGAACTGAGTTGCTCTTTGAAAGGAAACAAAGCCTCTAATTGAGACATGCTTACCCCTGAAAAAGCAAATTTGTTCTGTCCCAGATTCGCCATTAAGGTTGCTGACTTTTCAGGGCCTAGATACATAACTGATAACTTCAATTGGCACATCTTGCATATTATTTTACTATATACATTCTTAGATTTAAAACTGAGGTTTAAAACCAATTTTTAAAATTTCATTCACGGGATGTGGGCTTTTATTGCTCATCCCTGGTTGCCCTTGAGAAGGTGGTGGTGATCTGCCTTCTTGAACCTCTGCAGTCCAAGTGGTGTAGATGCACCCACAGTGCTGTTAGGGAGGGAGTTCCAGGATTTTTACCCAGTGACAGTGAAGGAATGGCATTATATTTCCAAGTCAGGATGATGTGTTACTTGGAGGGGAACCTCCAGGTGGTGGTGGTGCTCCCATCTATCTGCTGCCATTGTCCTTCTAGATGGTAGTGGTCGTGGATTTGGAAGGTGCTGTTGAAGGAACCTTGGTGAATTCCTGCAGTGCACCTTGTAGATGGTACACACTGCTGCTACTGTGTTGGTGGTGGAGGGAGTCAATGTTTGGATGTGGTGCCAATCAAGTGGGCTGCTTTGTCCTGGATGGTGTCAAGCTTCTTGAGTGTTGTGGGAGCTGCACTTATCCAGGCAAGTGGGGAGTATTCCAACACACTCCTGACTGTCTTGTAGATGGTGGACAGGCTTTGGGGAGTCAGGAGGTGAGTTACTTGTTGCAGGATTCATAGTCTCTGACTTGCTCTTGTAGCCACAGTATTTACATGGCTTGTCTCATTCAGTTTCTGGTCAATGGTAACCCCAGGATGTTGATATTGAGGGGTTCAGTGATGGTAATGCCATTGAACATCAAGGGGCGATGGTTGATATAGATTTAGGGAATATATATAAATAAAATGATGTTCAATCATGGTTTTCAATGAAGATGAACAGATGTGGAATTAAATTTCCAATGTACGAGCAAAAATCTCAGAACACTACTAGGACAAACACCTCTTGTTATAAAATAGTGAATTCTCCGACTCACCATGAACATTGCCTCAGGTGATCTGCTTTTGTAAAATGGAATACAAGCAGAGAGCAAAGGTTGAACTTAATTTGTTTATTCCTTCAGCTCTAACTGGAGTCCTGGGTAACTTGAGTCCCACTGGGTTTTTAGACTTTCCATTTGTAAAACAATGGCTGTAATCCTTCAATGACCCCAGCTGTTAACTCTCTGGTTCAAAGGAGTACAATAACCCATCAATAAAGGACCTTCATACCTGGCAATGATGTCACAGAACAGAACGAGCAATGTCTGTGAGAATGATCAGAGAAGTGAGATTAGCTTTGAGTGTTGGAGAGGCTGGATTGGAAAACCTTGCTGCATCCAGCAGGACTAGGCCACAGCGGTCTTCCAGGCACAGTTGGTAGGCCTCAACTGTGTCAGTGCAGCCTGACTCATAGCTTCCGATGGGACCACTCTCTCTTTCTCTCTGTTCACAGGAAATCTCTGCTTTTCTGGGCACAAAATCTTTTGTCAGAAGAACTTTGTGGAATCTGATCGTGTTTTCTTTTCTCAACTCTGACCTGCTCTTGTCAAGCCCCTGGGACTGTACGAAAGCACAAGCATTCTTTCCTGTATTTATTTTTTGCCTGTATGTCCATTATAGATTCTACAGAATTCCGCTTCGATGCTTTGCTTTGATGAAGAGGAAACGCGAAGTAGACATGTTGTGGGTAGGCTATAACCGGTCTCGTTAGAGAATGGTTAGAAATGTATGACTTAGATGTTGACTCGGGGCAAGGTTTGGGTTGTGGTGTTGGCTCGGGGCAGTGTGTAGGACTCTCAGTAATGAGGTGTTGCCGTGGTTAAAAAGCATAAATGTAGGTTCTGTTGAAGGGTCATGAGGACTCAAAACGTCAACTCTTTTCTTCTCCGCCGATGCTGCCAGACCTGCTGAGTTTTTCCAGGTAATTCTGTTTTTGTTTTGGATTTCCAGCATCCGCAGTAGTTTTTAGTTTTTTGTTTTTATCTCTAGGTTAAGTTGCATCTGTTCGAAGGATGGCTAAATGGCATTAATGTGCTCGGCTCTGGCTCTATTCTTTTCTACCCTCTTCCTTTTCTCCTCCACCACTATCTTCTTATAGTCTTGTTGAGAAGTTGGAGGTTTCCTTGAAGTGACCGATTGTTAGATAAATAGAATGCAGCAGGCATATGAATTATCAGAAGATGTCTCAATGTCAGACATATGATATAAAGAGAAATGTATCAGGGTAGGAGAGCTGATTGGACAGGAAACAATTTGGAATGCAAAGGGTTTGGAGCTTCTGTAGTCTATCCAGGGGTCAGTACTGGGTCTCTTTTGTTTGGGCATAGGGAATGTAGTTGAAGTAAACTTTGAGTTCCTATAGATAATACACTGCAGCTAAAATGCGCTATTGATGGAAGGGTGGGTAATAAGCCCAATGGCATGGCCCAGACAAGTGAACTACTTTATCTTAGGTGTTGGTGAGCTCCTTGCATGTTTAATAGACGCTACCATCGAGTCACATCCCTGACCTGAGCTTTTTTAGACAGTGGAAAGGCATTTGAGGGGACAGGAGATGAGCCACTTGTCACAGCCTCTGCCTTGCTTTGTAGCCATGGTATTGATATGAATCCTCCAGTTAAGCATCTGGCCAATGTGGTTGTAGGTGGTGAGGCACTCCAGGTCAGGGTGAGGTGGCTGGAGTTTTCTCCTCATGGAAGGTGGTGATTATCTGGCATCTCTGCAGAGTGAATGTTGTCAGCCATTTCTTAGTCTGAGCCTGAATGTTGTCCAAGTTCTGCTGTAGGGTGGTATGGGTTGTTTTGCTATTGTTAGTGCACAGCTCTTGAGACAGTGGGTTGCTGCAGCAGATGAAATGGTTGAGCTGAGAAATTTTTTAGGACTGCAGATCGGCCTTGTCACTCCCACAAGAGCTTCTACCTATGAGCCGGGTATGACTTCAGCCTCCAGGATGTGTTTTTTTTTCTCCTTTTCAATTCCCATTGGCCTTAGTTGTGCTTGGAATCTACTTCCAGGTATTTATTTAAATAAAAGCTATCTGAACATCTCGGTTAGATTCCAGCTGGTAACACTCGTATGCTACTCTATGTAATTTTAAAGTGCGAAAGACTTATCCATGTGGGAAGTACAGTGAGTTTGGCTATTCAACTGAGTCATCACTGAAAACACAATCCTTTTGTGACCCAAGTCTATATTTGCATTCCTTCTAGAAAGAGGCACTAAATGTCAACATGAAATTTGAACTCTGGCTGACTCTTCTCTTGCACCCCCAGCTGAGGGAACAAAAATCAATTGTCGAGATCTTGCCACCACCTGGACTGTGATGAACTGACTCTGCACAGATTGGGAATTAAACCAGGGATCTTCTAGTCATTACAGTTCAACTATTAATTGCTTTAACCACTGCTACAAAGGGAGCCATGACATGGGCAGTTTGACAAATATAGGACTTCCATTTTAATCACAGAATCTCACACAATCACAGAATTTTAATGGCACGGAAGGAGGCTATTCAGCCTATCGTGTCTGCACCAGCTCACTAAATGAGCAGTATGACCTAGTGTCATTGCCCTGCCTTTTCCCCGTACTCCTGCACATGATTTCTATTCAAATAATCATCTAATGCCCTCTTGAATGCCTGGATTGAACCTGCCTCCATCACACTTCCAGACAGTGCATTCCAGACTCGAACCACTCGCTGTGTGAAAAAGTTCTTTTTCTCACGTCACATTTGCTTCTTTTGCAAATCACTTTAAATCTGTACTCTCTCATTCTTGATCCTTTTATGAGCGGGAACAGCTTCTCCCTATCTACTCTGTCCAGCCCCCTCATGATTTTGAACACCTCCATCAAATCTCTTCTTAGCCACCTTCTCTCCAAGGAGAACAGTCCCAGCCTCTCCAACCTATCTTTGTAACTGAAGCTTCTCACCCCTGGAACCATTCTTGTAAACCTCTTCTGCACTCTCTCCAATATGCTCATCTCCTTCCTATAGTGTGGCGTCCAGAACTGTACGTAATACTCCAGCTGAGGTCTAATGAATGTCTTGTATAAATTCAGCATAACCTCCTTGCTCTTGTACTCTATGCCACTATTAATAAAGCTCAGGATACGTTCTGCTTTATTAACTGCTCTCTCCACCTGTCCTGCCACCTTCAATGATCTATGCACAAATAAAGGTCTGTCTTCTGCAACTCAACTTCAAAGTTTCACCTTATTTTATATTGTCTGTCCATGTTCTTCCTACCAAAATGTATCACCTTATACTTCTCTGCAGTGAACTTCATCTGCCACCTATCTGTCCACTCCGCCAACTTGTCTGTCCTTTTGATATCCTACACTGTCGTCCTCACGGTTTACGACACTCCCAAGCTTTTTATTATCTGCAAACTTTGAAATTGTCCCCTGCACACCGAGATCAAGATCATTAATATATATCAGGAAAAGCAAGAGTCCCAATACCGACACATGGGGAACACCACTACAAACCTTCCTCCAGCCCGAAAAATATCCATTGACCATTACTCTCTGCTTCCTATTTTTCAGCCAGTTTTGTATCCATGTTACTACTGTCCCTTTTATTCCATGAGCTAAAACTTTTCTCACAAGTCTGTGTGGTACTGTATGAAATAAATGCCTTTTTGAAAGTCAACAGCATTACCTTATTGACCTTTTTCTGTTGCCTCTTCAAAATATTTCGGCAAGTTAGTTAAACACTATTCCCCTTTTTAGAAACCTATGCTTGCTCTTCCTTATCAACCCATATTTTTTCCATGTGGCTATTAATTCTATCCTGAATAATTGTTTCTAGAATCTTGCCCACCATTGAAATTAAACTGACTGGTCTGTAATTGCTGGGCTTATCCTTTCAACCTTTTTGAACAATGGTGTAATGTTTGCAATTCTCCAGTCCTCTGGCGCCTCGCCTGAGTCTGGGGAAGACTGAAAAATTATGCACAGTGCCCCTGTAATTTCTGTGGATACAAAGTATTCATTTAATGCCATGGCCCCTTCATCCATGTTTAAGTTCCCTTTTTGGATCCCTAATCGGCCTTACTCCTTTTTCCACCCTTTTTACTATTTATATGCCTATAGAAGACTTTGGGATTCCCCTTTATGTTGGCTGCCAGTCTTTTCTCATATTCCCTCTTTGCTTCTCTAATATGCTTTTTCACCTCTCTTCTGAACCTTCTGCATTCCTCTTGGCTCTCAATTGTATTTTCTACCTGCCACATGTCATAAGCACCCTTTTTTTCTTCTTAATCTCTAGCTCCTTTTTTTATTCAGGGAGCTCTGGATATGTTTGCCCTACCTTTCCCTTTCGATGGAATATACCTTGACTGTAACCGAGCCAATTCTGTTTTGAAGATAGCCCATTGTTTAGCTACAGTTTTTTCCAGGCTATCTGGCCCAGCTCCGTTCTTGCCCCATTGAAGTCTGCTCTCGTCCAGTTAATTATTTTTACTCTGGATTGCCTGTTGTCCTTTTCTATCATCATCCTAAAACATACAATACAATGATCACTGTTTCCTAAATGCTCCCCCACTGATCTACTTGGCCCACCTCATTTGTAAGAACCAGGTCCAACAGTGTCTCTTTTCTTAAACAAAAACAGAAAATGCTGGAAAAACTGAGCAGTTCTAGCAGCATCTGTGGAGAGAGAAATACAGTTAACGTTAATGTGTGTCTTGTCTTGTTGGATTGGACACATGCTGTTGTAGAAAACTTTCCTGAAGACAATATAGGAGCTTTTTGCCCCTCTCTGCCCCTACCACTGTCGCAGTCTACGTTCCAGAGTCCTCCGTTATAACTACTCTATAATGCTTGCATCTCTCTGCAATTTTCCTGCAGACTTGTTCTTCTTCGTCCTTCTTGCTAGTTGGCGGTCTGTAGACTACACTGAGCAATGTAATTGCACCCTTTTTGTTCCTTGGTTCTGGTCAAATTGATTCTGTCCTTGAACCCTCTGGGACACCCTGTTTCTCCAGCACTGCAATGCTCTACTTAATCAATTCTGCCACCCCTCATCCTTTTCTATCTTTTCTGAAAACCTTGTACCCGGAAATATTTAACACCCAGTTCTGCCCTTCCTTGAGCCAGGTCTCTGTTATCTCCATATAGCAACCTGCGCCTGTAACTCCCCAATCTTATTTACTATACTCCGTGCATTCACATACATGCATAGATTTAGATCTTGTTACTTTCTCCCTCACCCTGCCTTCACCTATTAACTTACCATTCTCTATACTAGTACTATCTGTCCCTCCCAGTATTTTATGCACCCTGATATTCCTCTCTAATATTTTCTCTTGGTTCCCACACCCCTGCCAAGTTAGCTTAAAGCCCTCCCAACAGCACTAGCAAAACGCCCGCAAGGAACTCAGTCCCAGCTCTGTTCAGGTGCAGCCTGTCCGACTTGTACAGGTGCCATCTCCCCCAGAGCCAGTCCCATTGTCCCAGAAATCTAAAGCTGTCCCCCCTGCACCATCTTTCCAGCTATGCATTCATAGGCTTTATCCTCCTATTTCTGTACTCACTGGCACGTGGCACTGGGAGTAATCCAGAGATAACTACATTTGAGATCCTGCTTGCTAATTTTCTACCTAGCTGCTTACATTCTGATTACAGGACCACATCCCCCTTCTCACCTGAGTCACTAATGTGGATCACGACCTCTGGCAGATCATCCCTCCCCCCTCCCCCAAGAAGAATGTCCTGCAGCTGCTCTCTGACATCCTTGACCCTTGCACCAGGGAGGCAACATGCCATCCTGGAGTCACGCCTACAGCCAAAAACACCTGTCTGTTCTCCTAACCAATGAATCCCCTATCACTATTTCTCCTCTTCCCCTCCTGTACAGCTGAGCTGCTCATGGTGCTACAAACTTGGCTCTGACTGCACTCCTCCGAAGAACCAGCACCCTCACCAGCTTCCAAAAAAGAAAACCGATTTGTGTGCGGGACTCCTGCATTACCTACCTACTTCTCTTGGACTGCCTGGTGGTTGCCTATTCCTTCTGTCTCCAGGCCCTTAAGCTGTGGTGTGACCACCTCTCTGAACATGCTATCTATGTAGCTCTCAGGCTCACGGATGCGCCACAGTGACTCCAGCCGCTGCTCAAGCTCAAAACTGGAACTCAGATTTCTGCAGCTGGCAGCACTTCCTGCACATGCGGCCATCTAGGACACCGGCAGCATCTGTGACTTGTACAAAATACAGGGCATACATTCCACTTGACTGAGCTGCCCTGCCATGTCTTAACTCTACTTCCTTTATGTTAATTTTATTCTACTTTGGACTATTTATATTACTTTATATTGGCCCAAAATTTCCCTTATTCCTGGCACTTCTCAGTTAAATAAAGTATAGCTACTCGTTTGAAAATATTACACTTTTCTAATTTACTCACCAGGTCCTTCTTACCAAGGTTGCTGCACTTCTTTCTGAGGAGAGGTAGAAAAGGAAATGAGCACCTCCTCCCTCCTTACTGAGCTCCCTCAGTCACCTCCTGAACTCTCGCCACTTCTTATGCTATTTAATGCAGTAATGTGGCTTAGAGTTGGTGTTATTTTATTAAGAAACATAGGTGAGGGGCCAGAGAATAGTTAAGTAGTGATTAAATGATGCCACACTAGAATTTAAAAGCCTTGGATTGTAAAGAGAAGAGAAACTTGAGGGGTTTGATGGCTTTGAGGTCCTGGCTAGACTGGGTTAGAATGCAGACTGTACACTTGGCCTTGACAGCGATTAGAAGGACAGAGAATATGCAGTTAGGGTATTTGGACTTGGGAGGAACAGCAGAAGAAAAGTTCAAAGCAGCATTCTCACATTAAGAGATAAAATTTATAACAGAAAATGAAATGTACTTGTACAGAATCTTCTGTTGCAAATAGCTTGAGCTCCTTCTGGGTGGCTTTACTTGAATCTTCAAGTGCAAGCTGAGCCTGTACCCCCTCTTAATTTATGTTTCATTCCTAACCACCAGCTGTTGTTTGTATGAGATGTGCATGGAGGCACTGACTGTTTCTCTTAACTTGTGGAAAATGGGCAGCTTCCAGTCAGGAAATCCCAGAGGTTGAGGAAACTTGCATATATATATTTTAAAATGTAATAGGTGGTCAGGGAATCAATGGTGAAAGTAAGTGGCCACAATTCATAAACCCCAGACCTCACACTAAATTCCTCACTCTTCCCTGAAGCATCTGTCTGCATTTATTTAACTCTCCTAGTCTGCACCCCACACAATGATTGGCCTGAATTAGGCCTAAGCAGTAGCTGGACCAGCCGTGCTAGTGCCCAGATGTTTCTCTCTACTTTTCTCTCTTACTCTAAGCTTAATTTTATTTATAACTGTCAGTTTACTTTGCAAGCAGCTGCAAGATTTTAAAAAAACCTCAATACTTCATAGAATCATGTAGCAAAGAAGGAGACCATTCTGCACATCTTTTCTGTGCTGGCTCTTTGAAAGAGCAATCCAATTAGTCCCACTCCCCTGCACTCTCTCCAGATCCTGCAAATGTTTCCTTTTCAAGTATATATTCAGTTTTGAAAGCTACCATTGAAACTGTGTCCACCATCCTTCCAAACAGTGCAATCCAGATAGTAACAACTTACTGCATTCCTGGGCCTACACTGGACTATCTGGATGCAATAAATATCAGAAAATTGGGAGGATTGGAGTGCCTGCCTGTAAAGGAACCCAGCTGATTTCCCTTCCATTTGAGTTGAGTAGGTTACACTCAGTAAGAGACAAATAACACTGATAGTTAATCTATTTGAGAACTGGTGTTGTTTTAGGGAGAGAGAGTTTTTAGTCATGATACAGCAAACTTGAATAGTAGATAGGATCATCACATTGAGGGTTTATTTTAATATCCAAAGTTCAGTTTTTTTTTCAGCTGAATCAATCCCTCAGTTCTATGTCATATGCTTAAGTCCTGCAGTGGATCACAGTTATTTATTCAGACTAGTGTCACCAGCTGAGTCAAGCTGACACATTGCCTGTACGCTTACCTGTTCTGGGAGTATTTGAAAGTGCAGAGGGAACTTCTATTTAGCATCTAAGTGGATGTCTCATTGATTTTTGACCACTAACTGAAGGGTGCAAAAGCCAATTGTAGTTTCCCTACCACTGTCCTAGTTGAGATTAGGTAACTTGCCAGAGATTGGGAGCCTCATTTGGGCAGCAATAGGATTGTTACAAATGGGCTCATATCCCCTGATCTAGGAAAATCAGCCCATTTCCATTGTGTTGCAAAAGCTTGGAAGTGATATGGGACCATTAGGCTTATCTATGATAGTCCCTCCTTTCACTGTCTAGTCTCATAAATGAAGATTGCTGACTTGAAGTACTGCAGGGATTGAAAGACAGAAGATCAGGAAAAAAGACAAGTGCTGTGCTTCTCATAATCCAGTCCAATGGTGTACAGTTTTCCTAAAAAATATTCACAATAATGAATCCTAATCACAAATGACAATTCCTGGAATCTCACTCAATAACAAATAAGTTAGATTTGTGCAGTTACCATATAACTGTGGCCTTTCCTGCAATTCTGTTATGGAAAGATGGGTAGAGATCAACCGTTCTTGCTTGAAGTAGCTGGCAGTCTATTTCAGACTGTAATTCAACACACAGCCTCTGCAGCTCTTTGAAGGTGAATCTCAAATGATTTACATTAGTTTGAAGTGACTGCAGCACTCGGCTAGCCTTCCTGGCCAATTCCTCACATATGTGTGGAAGAATAATCAGCAAGCAGTAGGACCCAGTGGCAACCCGAGAGATGCAGAACTGGATTGAGTGGGAGGACAGCGAGGCAGAAACTTGATGAACACTGGCTTCTTGCCAACAAACCCAAGCTTCAAATGGTAGACCATTGAAGAGGCAGGAGAGAGAGCTGCCAGAAGGTAGAAAACAGTAATTGTGTGTGCCTACTACTTTTTGTGTCTTTGGGGGTGACCATGTGTGTCTTATGCATTGACATTATGAAAGGACTGTACTCTGGGCTGTACTGAATTATCTTATTTCATCTGGCACACCACTAAGGGATGTTAGAATTTTGAAATTTTAAATTCACTCCTGGGGTATGGAGATCTCTGGCAAGGCCAGCATTTATTATCCATCCCTAATGGCTCAATTGAAGGCATTGGTGAGTTGTCTCTTTGACCCGCTGTGGTCGGTGTGGTGTAGGTGCAGCTACAGTGCTAATAGGGAATTTCAGAATAGGATATTTACCCAGTGATGATGCAGGAGTGGAGGTGATATAGCTCCAAGTCAGGATGGTGAGTGGCTTTGAGGGGAACTTGCAGGTGGTGGTATTCACATGCATGTGCTGTCCTTGTCCTTCTAGGTGGTGGGCTTAGAAGGAGGCTTGGTGAGTTGCTGCAGTGCATCTTGTAAATGGTACCCACTGCTGCCACTGTGTGTTGGTGGTGGAGGGAGTGAATATTTAAGGTGGTGGATGAAGTAGCAATCAAGTGGGCTGCTTTGTCTTGGATGATGTTGAACTTCTTGAATGTTGTTGGAGCTGCACTCATCCAGGCAAGTGGAGAGTATTCCATCACACTCCTGACCTGTGCCTTGTAGATAGTGGACAGCCTTTGGGGAGCCTGTAGGTGAACAATAATTGCAGAATTCCCTGCTGACTCTGGCATACTTTTATAATCACAGTATTTAAGTGGATGCTCCTGTTAAGTTTCTGGTCAATGGTGGGGTACCCAGTGATGGTGATGCCATCGAATGTCAAGGGGAGATGGTTGGACTAACTCATGTTGGAGATAGTCATTTTCTGGCACTTGTGTGGCACCATGTTACTTGCCATTTTTCAGCACAAGCCTGCATGTTGTCCAGGTCATCCTGCATGCAGGCATGAACTGCTTCATTACCTGAGAAGTTGAATGGGATTTGAAGACTCTGCAATCAATGGACATCCTCAACATTCCTCCTACATCTCTTGGCCAAAACCTTAAACCTGTGCCCCTAGTCCTTGTGTAATTAGCTGTTGGAAAACAGTTTTTCCTAGTCTATCTTAACCAAACCTGTCATAACCTTTGTACACTGCCATCAGATCTCCCCTCAATCTCTTGTTCTCCAAGGAGAACAATCCCAGCTTTTCTAATTTTATGCAGTGAGTGGTAATGACTTGGAACTCTACAAGCATGTTGGGAGTGGGAACGATCAATGATTTCAAAAGGAAATAAACCTGCTGGGCTATGGGGATAGAATATGGGAGTGGGACTGACTGGATTGATCTAAGAGCTGCCATGGACTTGATAGGCCGAATGGTGTCCTTCTGTGCTGAAAATAACTCAGACTCTCCCACTTATAGAAGAAAACCTGCAGAACCTTTATAGAAGAAAAGTCATTAAAGCAGCTGAAGATGATTGGACCTAGGACACTACCCTGAGGAACTCCTGCAGTGATGTTCTGAGGCTGAGATGAATGACCTCCAACAACCGCAGCCATCTTCCTTTGTGCTAGGCATGACTCCAGCCAGTGGAGAGTTTTCCCCCTGATTCCCATTGACTCTAGTTTTCCTAGGGCTTCTTGATGCCACACTCTGTCAAATGCTGTCTTGAATTCACACTCGCCTCATCTCTGGAATTCCATTCTTTTGCCCACGCTTGTACCAAGGCTGTCACGACGACTGGAGCTGAATAGCTCTGTCAGAACTCAAACGGAGTGTCAGTGAGTGGTTTATTGCTGGGTAAGTGCTGTTTCATGACACTGTTGATAACGCCTTCCATCACTTTGCTGAACACTAAGATGGGGCAGTGGGCTAGAGGAGGGGAGGGGGTGTGAGGTGGGCTAGTATGGAATGCAATGATTAGTCAGATTGGAATTGTCCTGCTTTTTGTGGAAAGGATATAGCTGGGAAATTTTCAACCGTCAGGTAGATGTCAGTGTTCTAGCTGCACTGGAACAGCATGGCTTAAGGTGAAGCAAGTTCTGGAGCACAAGGCTCCAGAACTACATCTGAGATGTTGTTGGGATCTATCTTTGGCTGTATCTAGTGCATTCAACTATTTATCAGCTGGAATGAAACAAATTAGCTGAAATCTGGCATCTGTTTTTAGGGAGGGGTCTTGGGTGAAGGTCAGGATGGATCATCCGCCCAGCACTTCAACCTGTTGTCAACACTTTAGCCATGTCTTTTGCATTCACATGCAGTGCTCTGCTATCATGGAAGATGGGGTATTTGTGGAACTCCCTCCTTAATTGTCCCATTGATCACTGTGACTCTCCATAGAAATGTGCACTGGCTGTTCATGACACCTGGTATACCGTGGACAAACTAAGAAGCAGGTTGTGAAGACACAAGAACAGTATTTTTGACTGAAACTGTGCAAATTAGCAGCTGTGCTGACAGAAATGTCACTGTCTCTCTAACTAGGATTAATTTTTTTTCTCTCAATAATTGAACATTTTATTCTAAAATGATCAGGGATATTTCTAATGTTTAATTACTTTTCTTGAAGAAAAATAGTCCTAAAAGTTGTAACATCATGTGGAGCTCAGTATTAATACCTTGGTATCAATATTAAATCAATGGTCCATGAACTGATCCATTTTTTTTTTTAAAAGCTCCAAACCTGTAAATTTTGAGGCTGAATTTGATATTCTGTCAGGTTCAGCATTACGAGTTGCTGCTATGGCCCTTTGGTGCCCAATATCCAGCATCCCACAATAGCCATAGCAACAACTTGTATTTATAATAGTGCCTTTTAAGATAGTAAAATATCCCAAGGCACAATTTACAAGCGTCATAAAGCAAAATTTGACACTGATCCACAGGAGGATATTGGTTAAGAATGAGCCGTAGAGAGAGGGAGAGATTTAGGAAAGAATTTTCAGTGTATAGGGCCTTGGCAGCTGAAAACATGGGCCATAGCAACAACACCAACTTGAACCCTTGTGATTGTTGTAGTATAAAGGTTTAAAGGTGGGATTTGTTAATGTATGACGTAGATGTACTACTGACCCCAGCCAGCCATGGGTTAGACTCTCCCTTGAGAGGGAGGTTGGAATCATGCCTAGGAGATATGTGCCTACTCTCTAACCTGTTTAGATGTAGTCCTCATAGACAAGTGTTAAGCAGATACCAGACTCTGTCTACAGCCTGTCTAAGAACCAATTCACATACCTAGAGTTCAAGACCAAAGAACTCACCTCAACAACTGTTAAGCTCACACATGTCCCACATGTCAACCTTCCAAAGGTTGATTTTAAAAATTCTAGCGAAATGAAGCCATTGTAAACTAAGCTGGTTTACTTCAGTATTGTCCAATATGCTCACTTGCCATATGTGGCTAATCAACCACAGATATGTGGTGAATGAATGCTGCTCATCAGGTGAGAAATTTTAATCAGATGGGCATTAGGATTCTGTGGCTGAGGATGTGGCTCTAGACTCTGCCTCACAGAACCTGTGGGCATGTTGGAAACCCAACAAGAAAAACAATGCATAACATTAAAAAAAGTGTTGCCTAGATCCATTATAGTATGTGGTAAAGAGGCCCCCTCATTGAAGGAAGTGAAAGCATGTTGAAATATTTTAGTTGCTACACCACAACTGGTTCCTGTGTAATGCTTAGTTGCTGCTTTTAAAAATATCCTTTGACGGAGTTGCAGTCACAGTGCAGGGTGCATTGCTCACCTTTGGTTCTGCCCCTCAAACCCAGTTCATCTCTGGGAGATTATTCCAAGATTCACCATCCCTTGCTTGTATTTTGGTGAAAATGGTGACCTGATTGACACACTCCAAACTTGTGCTAAAGTACTATTGGACAACATTGTTCATGGAAAACAGTGTGAACAAATAGAATATAGTTCACTTTGAATTTCAATCTACTTGATGATGCTTCTCATAACAGTAAATAATGAAGCATACCACTATACAGATTAGCAAAATCCTTGATAGTTAGCTCTAACCTTTCAGTTCTCTCTCTGCATCTGCCTTCCACTCCAAGTTTCTGTAGACTAATTTACCAGGTAGAGACACAGTCCAACGCATGACCTTTCCATGTAAGTGGCCACTCACTGCTACCATGAGACCTGGGCTTCCACAGCTATCTCCCATTAGGTTCAAAAGAATGAAACCATTTGGAGATATTGGATGTCAATATCTACTGGATTCTCTTAATGAACTCCATTTGTCTTGAATTGATGTATATAGGGAAAAACAGAATTTAGTCTAAAACTAATCTACATCCCTAGACACTTGTGCATTGTGTGAATTTAATCTCTCGTGAACCGAATATAATTTAGTAGCCACTTTTTTATTATAAATTAATTCTAAACTCTCCTTGGACAAGTGTTGAAATGTGCCATAAGAATAATACAGCACAAATGGAGGCTATCTGGTCCATTGTGCTTGTGCTGGCTCTTTTTGGTAGAGCAATCTAATTAATCTTGCAACCCTGCATTTTTCCCATAGCCTAGTAACTTTTTTTCCAAGAATTAATGAACTAGCAGGACACAGTCCACTCAAATCCCACTTGCGATTCAGGAAATGAAGTAAACAAATTCCAGAAAAATCATGATCCAGTCTTTTAGTTGCTACGAGCCCTGGTCATGGGTTGGAGATGCCAACTTTGGACACATTGCTGGAGGTTTGACCATGTGACATTTGATCACTGAAAATATTATTGCATTTTCCTTAATTTATTCAATCCTTGATATTCCACTATTTCAGACTTTTTTGTTTTGTAGAATATTGAGATAAGTTACAAACTTGCTTTGACTTATATAAGTTGTTGCAAGTTATGCTGAACTTTTATTCTCTACCAAGGGGGAACCTTCCACTATTCCAAATTCTTTAACACACACATTCCTCAGTTCCTTTTATTTTAAATCATTTTTCACTGCTTCTGATTCTACCCTTTGTCATTGTATCCTGACCCTGGCCCCTCCCTCCTTGTCAATCAACTGTCCTTGCCTAACCTTGACTAACTTCCTTTTCAAGACTCCTCATTCTGGGTAGATGGAGTTCCTGCAGAAGCTAAGCATTATTGTAAAGTGTGTCTTGTATGTTTATGTGGGATTTAAAATAACTGGTTCTCTGCTAAATTACTGGGAAGCTAACTAGAGTTGGGTAGAACAGGATAGTTTAGTAAAAGTAAAGGGGAGACACAGTTTTCACAGGAGGGATGAGGGCTGTATCTATGGAGAGGGACAACTTGTTTGCAAGGCTGGGGAGAGCTTGGGAACAGAGGTCCTGTTGAATTTAACGGCAGGATCAACATTACTTCTTTCTCCACCATTTCCTGTTTGGCAGCTGACTAGAGAGATAGACTGGCAGACGGTCAGCTGGAGAAGGCTGCATTTGGGATGGCAACTGGGGAAAATGGAGGGTTAATGAAGGGTCGAACTGACAATAGGGAATGAGGCAGGAAGGGGAGAGATTGTGGAGTGGATGGGCTTTGGGAGGGCAAAGGGAACAGTGTGGTCAGACCTTCATTTGGGAGGGAAAGGGGACAGTCTTTGCGTGGTGGCCACCCACCTTTGTGGGGGGGTGGCTGATTGCAGCAGATATGATGTTTGCAGAGCTGGGAAAGCACTGTAGCTCTTCCTGGCCCATGAGCAGTGCTATAAAATGTGCTTGCCTTCTTGACCTGGCAGCTCCTGCCCAAGGCCTGGGAAATCTGGCTGGCCAGTGTTAAATCCAGCTTCTAAATGCACTGTGGCAACCTCACTTAAATGTTATTCCGTCTCTCGAGCATGGGGTGTGATTACACCTCTCAATCCACAGCTGTAGAAATGGCCGCCTCCGGCCCATTATAGAGCGGAGATGGGGGTGGAGCTCCCCTCAAGTTACCTAACAGAAAATTGTTTTGTTAGTGAGTCAGTTAAAGTTAATCATGGGACTTGTTTTTAAAATGTGACAAATACAGTATAAAATGGTTGATATGGTATTGGATCAAGCATACCTTGAGGTCAGTAGGTACCTGAGCCAGGCTGCTGGCAAACTGCCAGTAAGCAACTTGGCCTTGTCTTGCAGGCCTGTCTGCCAATGACCTTTGGAAATAGGCTCGGCAATTACTGGGATATTGCAAAGCTAGTTGAAGATTGGTGCCATTGACTGTAAGGACCTTTGCATCCAACCAGTAGCACTGTGGGTCTTGAGGTCATCTCCTCCCTCAACTTGTAGGGCAGGATTTTCGAGGGCTGATGGGGATGGGAGGGCACATAATTTTGTACGACTGGCGGGTATGCCAGATAGCCAGCACCATCCAACCTCGAGCCATTTTAGAGACGGGCAAGTCAGACATGGACTGGCTACCTGCTCGCCAGCTTGTGTGCTCCCTACAGTATTGGCAACACAGCAGCTGTCTGGAGGCAGTCTCCTGGTGGTAGCCCTCCACAATGGTGGCCTGGCAGCTGTGACCAATTCTTGTTCAGATATGTTAAAAATACCATGAGGGCACCTCAAGATGGAGATGTGCTAGCTCTTTTCACTCCCTTACCCCCAATGACCTATTAGCCCTCAAACCTTGAGGTCAGCCACCATCTCATGGACTCTGAGTTCCGTAGCACTTTGGCTAGCTCTAATAGCTTTTAGTAGCATTCCCAGGATAATAACCGTTAAAAGCTTTCCTGTTCTGTCCCACCACTATTGCAGTGTGCCTCCCACAGAATCTGTCTTGTATTTAGAAAAACTGGCAGAGGATTGCACAATCGGAAATTGTTTCTGACTTTGTTAAATAAATGGCTATGTCAAAGTAAACAAATATCTATATTTAAGACCATAAGATGTTGGAGCAGAAGTAGGCCATTCAGCCCATCGAGTCTGTTCCGCCAATCAATGAGATCGTGACTGACCTGCTAATTCTCAGCTCCATTTTCCTGCCTTTTCCCCATAACCCTTGATTCCCTTAATGATTAGAAATCTGTCTATCTCAGCCTTGAATATACTTAACAACCCAGCCTCAACAGCCCTCTGAGGTAAAGAATTCCACAGATTGACTACCCTATGGTCTTTGACTCCCCCACAAGGGAAAACAGCCTCTCAGTATCTACCCTGTCAAACCCCCTAAGAAACTTGTGTTTCAATAAGGTCGCCTCTCATTCTTCTAATTTCCAATGACTACAGGCTCAACCTGCTTAACCTCTCCTCATAAGAAAATCCCTCCTTACCCAGGATCAACCCAGTGAACCTTTTCTGGACTGCCTCCAATGCCAGTACATTTTTCCTTAGATAAGGGGACCAAAACTGTGCATAGTATTTTAGGTGTGGTCTAACTGGTGCCTCGTATAGTTTTAGCAAAACTTCCCTATTTTTATACTTCATTCCCTTTTGAATAAAGGCCAACATTCCATTTGCCTTCCCTATTACCTGTTGAACTTGTATATTAGCTTTTTGGGATTCATGCATGAGGACCCCTAAATCCCTTTGTGCTGCAGCCTTCTGCAGTCTTTCTCCATTTAAATAATATTCAGCTCCTCTATTCTTCCTGTCAAAGTGCATAAACTCACATTTTCACACATTATATTCCATCTGCCAAGTTTTTGCCCATTCACTTAACCTGTCTACATCCTTGTGTCTCACCACTTGCCTTCCCACCTATTTTTGTGTCATCCCCAAACTTTGCGATAGTACATTCACTTCCCTCATCTAAGTCATTAATATATGTTGTAAATAATTGTGGCCCCAGCACTGATCCCTGTGGCACTCCACTAGTTACAGGTTGCCATCCTGAAAATGCCACCCGTACCCCAACTGTGTCTTCTATTAGTTAGCCAATCCTCTATCCATGCTAATATATTACCCTCAACACCATGGTCTCTTATCTTATTAAGTAGCCTTATGTGCAGTACCTTATCGAACTCCTTTTGGAAATCCAAATATATTGTGCCTCTTAGTTACCCTTTATCTATCCTGCTTGTTATCTCAAAGAATTCTAATAAATTTGTCAGGCATAATTTCCCCTTCATGAAGCCTTGCTAACTCTGTAATTCTAGATTATGCATTTCTAAATGCTCTGCTATTACATCCTTTTATAATAGACTCCAACATTTTCCCAATGATGGATGTTAAGGTAGCTGCCTATAGTTATTTGCAGAAACAAATATTCTAAGCGTTTTGAAATGGAAGGAAGACTTTTTGTAGTCTGACTAAATTACTAATGTTTTGAACTAACTTTGTATGTACAGAGTGATAATTTCCTCGTCTGTAACTTGGCAAGAGAGTGGTCCAAACCCAGGAAAAACTGTGTAAACATGGGATTTCTGTGGTGGTTCCCCTGAAGTTACAGCAGATAGAGCTCAATAGTGAAAAATAATCTCCTTTTGTGTATTGTGACTGGGTTTTAAAGGGGCTGCCACCAAGACAGAACTAAACACACATGCATCTGCTCTAGAGTCTTTGGGGTGCTGCATACAGCATTGCCAGGTTTGTTGCTATGCTGCCCTTTTGAGGAGATACTGTGGAATGCAAACCCTTCCTCCACCCAACTCCACCCAGCAGCACCCTCTTGTTGCCAGCCATGAGATTGGCAGTGTGGCCACTTTGGCTCCAATTGCCTAGATGAGGCCTGCAGTAAATTATTTGTTTCAGTTTTCGGTGCCCTTGTGGCCCCTTTTAAACTACCTTCCTCCCCCTTTCAGTGCTGCAGTCCCCATTGCTGGAACACCTGGATATCACTTGGGACCATTGCTGACCAGAACCTGCTATAGTGACATTTGATATGGGATCAGAATGGTGGGCAGAGGCCCTGACCCCACCTGTTGTCTGTCTTGGAACTTAGGAACAAGATTCAGCCACTTCGATCCTGGCCAATGGCTGGAACAGATGGCATTGTGATTTTGCTTTCTGATTGCGCTGCTCTTGGGATGATTGTGGAGAAGTGTGCTGTACAGGATTTTGGCTCAAATTAACATGATGTGCCTGGGGTATAGCTTCCTGTAAATTTTCGTTGAAGTCTATACAGCTACTCTTTTTTATTTGACACCACTAACTCTTTCAGGAAAAATATTTCTTTTCTATACGACAGAATTATGGAAGGTTCAAAATGCTGGCAAGTTCATCAGATATATGCACAAAATTCCTGGGGAGGGAAGGACAGCAGAGCTTCCTAGAATGCGAATCTAGTATATTCAGTGTTCAGGTCTCCTTTAGTCATTTGTGAACTGTACTTTTTCTTCCCCCTGTAGTGAAGGTGACGGGTTGGATATACCCATTGCTTTGTATTTCTCTGTAGTTACTTGTTTTCACAAGTTATAGGGCTATTTTTGAGTTGAGTAGCTTTTTAAAAAAAAAAAGTCATGGTCAGCTTTTTCTTATCCAGCTTTTTCTTATCCAGCTTGGCCTGTATGTGGACGTTGCACGTTGTGCTGTCTTTTGATCTGTTTGTTCTTTCGACGAACTGATGCTTGAGGTGGAAAGGACAAGATCAGTGCTCCGCTGTAGCTGACTGCACTGGTGGTCCTTTTGCTGCTCACTGTCCCATGTTATTTCCTAAAATGGGAAGATACGTGTTAAGTTACTTACATCACTTAAAGTAAACAGCCGTTTAACTTGTTAATGTGAAAAACTCCCATGCGTTTGGTTTGGTTGCATTTCAGCTCTTAATTTTCTCCCTTCCTCTGCAGCAGGTGCTGACTCTTGCTGGTTTATAGTTCTATAAGAACCAGCAGTCTGGATTCTAGCTCAGACATTTTGCTGAGCCTGATCCTGCTCTCTCTTGCTGTTGATGCATTTTTGCATCAGAAATGTAGTTTGCAGAATAAGAATTATGGCTGACTTGAGTGTACTGAGAACAAATGTAGTATCCCAATACCTCTCTGACTCAGTCCAACTCTTCCAGGGGAAAGAGAGAGAGAGAATGCATGCACACAATCTTTATTTAGAAATGTCTATCTGGGAGATTAACTGTATTGCGTTGCCTGGTTAACAGTGTGCCTCTGAGAGCTGAATAAGACTTTTATTAGCCTGAATATAGAGTAGCACCAAAAGGCCTGAGCCTCCGCACTGCTGTAGCCCCAGTAGACTAGGATCTGTTGATATTGCCACTGGCAACCCTCCCAGCTCAGATGCCTGGGGGGTGGAGTGGTCTCTATGTTATCTTCACTGTGACTCAGGTGATTCCGGTGAGTCACCAGTCCTGTGGGTCACCAGCCCAGGGAGTTGCTGGAAAGTCTCTCTGGTAATGTATAGATTTTTATTTGGCCAGCTTTCTGCCCCCCCTCTCCTGAAAGTACTGACCTTTTCTGCTGTTCAGATCCATGGACACCATTTACATCCTGTAGCTTGCTTGGGGACCATTGTTCATGACCTAAGCTGATACACATGATAAATGAGGGTCAATATGTATATACAGTAGGGACATTACAGTGAAATCTGCCCTGTCTTTACTGGACTTTTCTCCTTTCTCCTACATTCTGCAGATTAAAAAAAAAACAAGGGAAGGCACAAACACCATGCCTTCCACAACTTGCCCCCCCCTCCCCCACCCCCACCCCTCAAAAACTGGTACAAATGAGAAGATGTCTTGGGTGAGCTGAATAAAAATTCCCACAATGAAATGGTATTTATTCCAGACTGCTGTGGTGAAATGCTGGTCTGCCTCATACTCTAGCATCTTGTGGTCTGTATGGATCAGCTGCTTTAATGAACAAACTTCCATCACTGTAGATATTTATCCACTCTTGTGTTTTTCTTCCCCCCCACAATAGAGATGAAAAGTCCAAAGTGCTCCGATTAGGAAGAGTAGGAGAGAAGGTGAACTGAATCAAGAAATAATGGTTGGTTGATATAGAGCTTGGGTTTAAAAAGCCTGCAGATTGTAGGATGATGGAAATATTGGGGGAAGTAAAAAATTCACCAACTTCTGAGGTTCTGGGAAAGAATGAGTTTGAGTAGGATGCTGAGAGTGAGCCTGCATTACCACACAGCACTAATGAAGGGAGGACAAAAGGTTGATAAATTTTGACAGTAACACATTTAATCCATTAACCTTTGTCTTCATTCATGTAAATTGGCAGTGAGTGTTTGCATTATACATGAGTCGTTTAACTTGTGTTTCTAAATCTCTAAGAATATCCCACTTTTTGGATACAATTATGTAAGAAGCATTGAAATTAGAAATATTGAGTGCAGCCTCCATCCTGGTATAAACAGCATGACGCCCAAAGGAATGACAATTACTTGAGCCCCCCTATAGCTTGCATAGTCTGTCTATGCAGATGAGAGAAGAATGGCTGGGTTAGGTGAGCTATCATAGAGTTGATGGTGCCTGAGAATTATACCTCAGCAGGAATCAGTCTGTCTTTGGGAGACAAGGGAAGAACACGGGATAAAACTCCCCAGATATCCATTGGATCTGTGGAGTATGCTCGCCCTCTAGTGTTTGTCACAGGAACTGTATTGACCCTGTTTTGGAGGGTTTATTCTGGGTACTATAACATGCCACAGGTGCAAGCCAATTTACAATTGTTTGTCACTGTTTAGGTTTGTAAATGATGTGTGGACCCATAACCCCCCTCCCTGTTTCCTTTTTAGGTAGAGTTTGTTCATTCTTTGTCTTTCTCTCTTTCCCTTGACATTTCTGCTACTGTCTTGCTCTTTTCTCTTTTTTCCCTCGTTCCCGTTCTCTATAATATCTTTATTTTCTCTATCTTGGTTTTATGGTCTCTTTCTTTCAATTTCATGCTCTCCTTTTCTTTTTTTCCCCCTTATTGTATCTCTCACCCATTTCCTTTTATTTTTCTCTCTCATTGTCTCCCCTCTGTCTGTTCTAGTTTTTGTATCTGGATAAGGATTGATGCAGTGCTGTGGTTTCAGTCTGGGGTTGAGCCGCTCCAATGGCCTGGGTGTATCACCTGAATTCCCATTTGGCTTTCTCTCAGGGATCAAAAGCAAGCAGTTGGAAGCCAGTGTTTTGCCAGTAAAAGCGTGCTCAGCACTTGGAAGGAGGCAATGCCCGTGGACGATGAAGTTGAGTCTGAGCAGCATGCAGCAAATGCTCAGCAGGAAAACTCTGAGCCCATGAGTGAGGAGATGCTTCGCAATGCCTACCATCTGTCCCGGCTACGGAGTTCCTCTGTGGAAATACGGGAGAAAGGGTCGGAGAGGTTAAAGGAGGAGCTGGCGAAGGCACAGAGGGTAAGAGGGTGCAGCCCTGTATGTGATTAAAACCAACTTCAACCATTTGCACTGGACTAACTGAATTCAGATAGTTCATTGTGAATTGAAGTGAAAGATGGGAGGAGTGCAGCACCAAACAGAATAGAGGAGGAGTGATTGAGTTTATTGTCCAGAGGAAAGAAATGTTATCACACCATTCTTGGGCATATGCTAATTATAACTGCAAGTGGTGGAGAAACCCTCTACTTTATATCTGCATCATCATGTATCTAAAGGTTTTAGATCTGTCCATCTGAGTTGAAGGTGTTACACAAATATTACATTCGAAACCAGCAGCTGCTCACAACTAGCGAATCAATCAATGATCACCTTTAAAAAGCATAAAGAATGAAAATCAATCCTGCTGCTTTTACTTGATAACCTCAAAGGGAAAAGCTGAGGGTTTAATAACAGCTGTGAATCAATTGATAAAGCTTACTAAGACCAGCAGTTAGCCTTTAATTGAGCTCATGAAATGCCCATTTCCAGGAATTTGACTTTGTAACTGGAATGTGAAAGTTCAGTTTAAGTGCAATTCCATCTTAACTATAAAATGTGTTACAAAGTATAACCTTTTCTGGCCCATAGTGCATCATCTAACTTGAGCATTGCCACAGGTGATCCTCCTCTGCAATATAAGAATGTTTTCATTGTTCTTTTAAAAAAAAATCCTCCCTTTAGCTGTCGTCTTTTAAGTCATCCTGGGCCACTGTTCACAGACCTTGTTACATGTCCATTCTTTACAGTGAGTCTAGACATTGATGACAACCCTTTTCCACATTATAGCTGAACGCACTGCCTTCACCTGATGTCCACCTGCACAAATACTTAAGAGTCTCTGGACAGTGATTTGGAACAT
Organism: Cetorhinus maximus; assembly: GCF_964194155.1. Classification (NCBI taxonomy): domain Eukaryota; kingdom Metazoa; phylum Chordata; class Chondrichthyes; order Lamniformes; family Cetorhinidae; genus Cetorhinus; species Cetorhinus maximus. Next base: position 87,665,087 of record NC_135887.1, read on the forward strand.
GAGTCAAGGCCGTGGTGTGGAGAACAATTATTGTCCATCTGCTCACACCCTGGGCCTGTTAAGCTAACTTAGCGCCAGAGTGGGTTAGAGTCAGGAGTCATTCCTGGCTCAAGACTGTACTAGATAGTGCATTTACCCTCTGAGCTGTTGCGGGTAGCCTTCCACTGATGTGACTGTGTGACATATGTCTTTGTTCCCTTTTGAGGAGCTGAAGCTGAAGGATGAAGAATGCGAGAAACTATCTAAAGTGCGGGAGCAGTTGGAGCAGGAACTGGAGGAGCTGACGGCCAGTCTCTTTGAGGTACTGCCAACTCCACAGCCAATTGTTGATGTCGGATATTAGTTATTCCGGGATGGGTGATGCCTGATGGTGTTCCTCCCTGGGCAGGCAGTATCTGAGGGCTCCTGATCTCGCCAGTTGGATGGCAGCCAAGGGCCCATCTCCCCAAGTGTGTGTGTGTGGTGCCAGAGGACTTGTTTCCTCAGTCAGGTGGGTTTGGGTTCAGGGAGGTTCCCAGTGTTGAGGTTGCCAGTGTTAAGGTTAACTATCATGTACATTGTCCTTACAACAACTATAAACTGATGAAATGGGACTGTAAGAAGATTTTGCTCATTGGGGTTCCAGAAATTAAGCCATTCCTGTAGCCAGCATTGGCTGTGCTCGTGAGTTATGCATTCGGTGATTTAGTTTCTGCTTGTCTCCCAGACTCCTCCATAATTCTCTATAAACTTTGTAATTCATCAAGTTCTTCCCCTCAACTCAGCTATTCAGGAGAGTTTTTTTATTCATTTATGGGATGTGGGTGTCGCTGGCTAGGCCTGTTTTTATTGCCCATTGTTAATTGCCCTTGAAGGTGATGGTGAGCTGCCACCTTGAACTACTGCAGTCCCTTTGGTGTAGGTACACCCATGGTGCTGTTAGGGAGGGAGTTCCAAGATTTTGACCCAGTGACAATGGAGGAACGACTATTTATTTCCAAATCAGGATGGTGAGTGATTTGGAGGGGAACTTCTAGGTGGTGGCATTCCCATCTATCTGCTGCCCTTCTCCTTTTTAAATAGTAGCAGTTGTGGCTTTGGAAGGTGCTAAGGAGCATTAGTGAGTTGCTGCAGTGCATTCTATAAATGGTACACACTACTGCCACTTTTCTTTTGGTGCAGGGAGTGATGTTTGTTTGTGGATGGGGTGCCAATCAAGTGGGCTGCTTTGTCCTGGATGGTGTCCAGCTTCTTGAGGGTTGTTGGAGCTGCACTCATCCAGGCAAGTAAAAAGTATTCCATCACACTCCTGCCTTGTGCCATTGTAGATGGTGGACAGGCTTTGGGGAGTCAGAAGGTGAGTTACTCGCCACAGGATTCCTAGCCTCTGACCTGTTCTTGTAGCCACAGTATTTATATGGCTAGTCCCGTTTAGTTTCTGATCAATGGTAACCCCCAGGATGTTGATAGTGGGGGATTCAGTGATGGTAATGCCATTGAATGTCAAGAGACAATGGTCAGATTCTCTCCCGATGGAAATGGTCAAATGTGCGAATGTTACTTGCCACTTGTCAGCCCAAGCCTGGATATTGTCCAGGTCTTGCTGCATTTGGATAAGGACTGCTTCAGTATCTGAGGAGTCGCGAATGGTGCTGAACATTGTGCAATCATCAGTGAAATCCCCACTTCTGACCTTTTTTATGATGGAAGGAAGCTCATTGAAGCAGCTGAAGATGGTTGGGCCTCGGACACTACCCTGAGGAACTCCTGCAGAGCTGAGATTCAGTAGAGTGGTGAGATTAGATTCATTACAGACCCATACCCATTAAGAACCCTGACTATGTTGTTGATAAAGAAGCTGTGTGTCCTTTGACCTAGTCTGAGATTTCTGGGACCTGAGGCTTGGGCACTTGACACACATTTTTAATCCTAACTTCTCCAATCTCCCCGACCCACTCTTGACCTATGCCCTCCACCCGTAGCTTGCGGTCAGTAATAATTTCTTTTCTTATGGACAGGAGGCACATAAGATGGTGCGGGAAGCAAACACTAAACAGGCCACAGCTGAGAAACAACTCAAGGAAGCACAAGGGAAGGTAGGTAACCACTCCCCATGATGTGGTCAAACTTGTGTCCTGCAAAATCACCTGACGTGGCAGTTGCCTCATAGGGTGACTCAGTAGGATCAGCAGCATGAAATCTTCAAGCTGTGGTAACCTTCGCTTCTCCAGCAAGGGCTGTCCCTGATCCTAGGTGTTGACCACAGGTCATTGTGCAGTAGATGTGTTGTGAGAGATGTCGTCTCCGGTACTTGTTAAAGGTGCTATTCATGTAGGTCCTGGGGTGGTGTTGAGTACGGTCAAGAAGCTTCAGGCTTCGTTGCAGCATCTGCTGGATCTCTGAAACCCCTCTTCCTCATAGATTTCTTAGCAAAATTGAAGCCCGTGGGTTTAAAGAGACAGTGGCTGCATGGATCTGAGATTGGCTAAGGGACAGAGCTGTAATGAATAGTTATTTTTCAAACTGGTCGAAGTATGCAATGGTGTCCCTTGGGGTTAGTGTTGGGGTCACTGCTTTTTAAAAAATATATTATTGACCTGGATTTGGGTAAACATGGCATAGTTTCAAAGATTGCAGATGAAACTTGGAAGTGTAGCAGGTGGTGAGGAGGATCATAACAGACTTCAGGAGGATGTAAACAAACTGGTGAAATGAACAGACATGTGGCAGATGAAATTTTAATGAATAGAGCAGTGTGAAATAATTAATTTTGTTAGGGAGAATGAGAAGAGGCAATATAAAATAAATGGCCTAATTTTAAATTTGATACAGGAACTTGGAGACCTGGGGGTGTATGTGCACATATATCTTTGAAGGTGGCAGGACAAGTTGAGAAGGCTGATTTAAAAGGGACAAGGGATTCGTGCTTTTATAAAATGAAGCAAGCTATGCTAAACCTTTTGAAACACTGGTTAGCTCACGGCTTGATATTCTGTGCCCTATACATTAGAAAGGATGTCCGGGCCTTGGCGTGGATACAAAGGAGATTTATTAGAATCGTACCGGGGATAAAGCATTCATATGGAGACTGGAGAAGCTGGGGTTGCTCTCTTTAGAGCAGAGACGATTGAGGAGATTTGAGAAGGGTATTCAAAAAGTTTTGAAAGGTTTTGATAGATTTTCCTGCGGTGGAAGATTCTGTAACCAGAGTCTACAGATTTAAGGTAATTGTCAAAAGAACCAAAGGCAGCATTGGGGGGAGAAAACAATTTTACACAATTGTTATGATCTGGAATGTACTGCCTGAGAGGGTAGTGGAAGCAGATTCAATTGTGCTCAAAAGGTAATTTGATAAATACTTGAATGAGAAACCATTTGCTGGGTTATGGGGAAAGAGCAGGATAACTCTGAAAAGAGCTGGCACAGGCATGATGGACTGATTGGCTATCTTTGCTGTATCATTGTATGATTCTAATGGTCAGTTACACTTGGAGGATAACAGGTGTGGAAACTTGAAAAAATGCTAGGTGGTATGGTTGCTCGACATGTAATGGAAGTTTAAAAAAAAAAAATCTTTTTGGGCCTCATCTGACCCTGACTCCTGCACCTGTATGGTACCCAATAGGGAAAAAAAGCCTCAGTATCTTCCTCACCATTCGTTAAAATAGCAATTGCAGCTCTGAAATCGTCAGGATCCAAGAATTATGTTGTCTGTTTACTGTGAGTGTTCAACAAATGTGTTCAGAAGAGCAAATTAAAATGGGAGAAAGGACGGAAGCAGGAGCTCCTTGGGACAATTTAGGAAACTCTCCCTCTATCCTGCCCCTTCAGGTAGGGTTAAAATCCACTCCATGAACATCGTCTATCTCAGATATCCCATTCCCCAGTATTAACATCCCTGCCCTTGTTTAAGCTTAAAATTCACTGAAAGGAATAAAGATGTTTTGGCCATTGTCTGGGAATATTGTTGATGACTGGGAACTGGGTTGATTTCTCTGCCTCCTCTTCCCTCACCCCATCTTAGATTGATGTGCTACTGGCTGAGGTAACTGCACTGAAGACCCTTGTAATTACATCTACACCATCCTCTCCCAATAGGGAGCTGCACCCACAGCTCCAGAGCCCCTCAAAGGCTGTCTTTAAGAAAGGTCACAGTCGCAACAAAAGCTTGAGCAGTGCCATCGTCACGGCAGCAACACAGAATACCCAGTTACAGCCAATCAGCAAGGACGGCAGGGAGGTGAGTGTGAAAATAGATCTGGGTGTCTTGTCTGTCTCGCTTGCCTGCCTTCCCTCCTTCCTGTCTGTTTCTCTTTGCTTACTTGTCTTGCTCTGACTGAGTAAAGCTACATGACCCTCCAAGTGGGTTTGTGATTCAGTACCTTGTCTGATAAATATGACATTGCCCTGGAAATGTTCTGCCAATTTTAACTGCCCACTGCCCCTGAGCCTAGTTTCAAGCAGGCAGGCATGGGTGTCTGAAATGGAAGCTTCCTAACCAAACTTCTCTAATTTATTTGTGTGCTGCCATCACAACCTGATCATAATAATAAAATTCCTGAAACTCTTGGCTTCTAGCCTCAATGCCTGGGGCTTTTTAAAGCTCAGCCATTAACCTCATTTCACCATTGTAATCTCTGGCATTTGATTTTTCTCATGACAGCATTATTCCAAAGCTCGGTAGGGAGAGGGGAGGGGGCAGTCAGCTGAGCTGAGTTAGGATCTCTGTGCTCCCACCTGTGGAGGGAAGGCTCAATCAGTTATCCTGCTCTGTAGGAGCAAACAGTGTCTTGTTTACCATCATCCAAACTTGGTGAGACTGTGGCGTAGTGGCAATGTCACTGGACTAGTAATTCAATGCTCTGGGTTCAAATCCCACCATGGCAGCTGGTAGAATTTAAATTCAATTAATAAAATCTGGAATTGAAAGCTAGTCTCAGTAATGGTGATCGTGTTTAAAAATCCATCTGGTTCACTAATGTCCTTTCTTAGAGAAGGAAATTTGCCATCCTTGCATGTGGCCCCAGACCCACAGCAATGTGGTTGACTTTGAACTGCTCTCTGAAAAGGTCTAGCAAGCCACTCAGTTCAAGGGCAATTAGAGGTGAGCAACAAATGCTGGCCAAGCCAGCAATGCCCACATACCAGGAAAGAATAAATTTAAAAAAAAAATAATGTTGGTGACCCCAGGGTTGTAAAAATTGAGTGAGTTGGAGCCCTATCACTCTCTATGGTATAACTATAATGGCACTGCCACTAGCAAATTTGAATCCATAGGGCTCAGTACTAATTAGATTTGGTGGGGTGGTATTGTTTTTATTTGAACCAACAAATAACCTGACCTTGTACTGGGAGACCCTTGGCAATATTCATAGGCAAGGGTCAAAGAATGTGTAAAGCATCTCTGTACAAAAGGTCACAAAAGGACATTGTTTTGACGGAACTCAAAGACATTTACCATTTTACTGAGGGAATAGTGTTTGGATTTGGAACTAAAAATGAGTGAAAAATCAGTTTAAAATCTGAATTTGTACATCGACCTGGGCTTTATCCCATTATTTGCTGGTTAAAGTTCTGGCTGCTTTCTCACTCTCTTCTCTCCCCTCTAATACCCACATTGTGTACCCCCCCCCCCAACTGCTCACCTTTTTAAAGACACAGTGAGTTGCATTCACAATGAAGTGATTCTGGTGTTACCCTGAGTCTGTCTCTGGTCTCTTGGTCAATTCCCTGTCTCTTTATTCTAATACTCTAACTCTACTAACACTGATTTTTCATGGTGCTCCTGAAGGCAGGAGTGCCCACTCTCCTCTCTCTGCTGCTCTGCATTGTACCTGGGAGGGCGATTTATGTCACACCCGAGCCGTATGAGCATCTTTCCAAGTCATCGTCGATGCAGGAGCATCAGGTACTGTTGCCACCTTGTGCTTTGAATGACCTGTTATGTATGTCTCTGAAATAATTAATTTGTAAAATGGCTTAATATCAAGAGGAATTAAAAAAGATAAAAAGGATTTGTGGTGGGGTGGATTCATCTCCAGCCCAGGCTAATAGATTGGAAGTCTCCTCTGTCTGCTGACTATAAGTGACATACATGAGGAGTTAGAGCTTTCTCTGAGTGACATTTACAGCACAGATTGTTAATTTGGCATGATAGAGTCATAGAGGTCTACAGCACAGAAAAAGGCCATTCGGCCCATCGCGTCTACGCCAGTCAAACAAGTATCTAACTATTCTAATCCCATTTTCCATCACTAGGCCCATTTGCCTTGTATGCCATGGCATTGCAAGCGCACATCCAAACGCTTCTTAAATGTTATTAGGGCTTCTGACTCTACCATCCTTTCAGGCAGAGAGTTCCAGATTCCCACCACCCTCTGGATGAAAAAATTCTTCCTCACATCCCCTCAAAACTTCCTACCCCTTACCTTAAATCTATGCCCCCTGGTTATTGACCCCTCCACCAAGGAGAAAAGTTCCTTCCTGTCTACCCTATTTATGCCCCTCATAATTTTATACACCTCAATCATGTCCCCCCTCAATCTCCTCTGCTCCAGGGAAAATAACCCCAGTCTATCCAATCTCTCCTCATAACTAAAACTCTCCTCTGCACTCTCTCTGGTGCAATCACATCCTTCCTATAATGCAGATTCCAGAGCTGCACGCAATACTCTAGCTGTGGCCGAACCAGCGTTTTATACAGTTCCAACATAACCTCCCTGCTCTTACCTATTATTAGCCGAAGCATAGAATATAAGTATCCCATCTGCTGCCTTAACCACCTTATTTACCTGTCCCGCTACCTTAAGGGCCGGGTGGACTTGCACACCAAAGTCCCTTTGATCCTTGGTACTTCCCAGGGTCCTACCATTCATCATGTATTCCCGTTCCTTGTTTGTCCTGCCCAAGTGCATCACCTCACACTTATCCGGATTAAATTCCATTTGCCACTGATCAGCCGATCTGACCAGCCCGTCTATATCCTCCTGTAATCTAAAGCTAATCTCCTCACTATTTACCACCCCACCAATTTTCGTGTCATCCATGAACGTACTGATCAACCCTCCTACATTCAAGTCTAAATTATTTATATATACCACAAACAGCAAGGGACCCAACACCGATCCATGTAGAACCCCACTGGACACAGGCATCCAGTCACAAAAACGCCCCTCGATCATCACCCTCTGCTTCCTGCCACTCAGCCAATTCTGGATCCAATTTGCCAAATTGCCTTGGATCCCATGGGCTCTTACCTTCGTTATCAGTCTCCCATGCGGGACCCTATCAAAAGCCTTGCTGAAGTCCAAGTAGACTACGTCCAATGCATTGCCCTCATCCACACACCTGGTCACCTCTTTGAAAAATTCAATCAAATTGGTCAGACAGGACCTCCCCTTAACAAAACCGTGCTGACTGTCCTTGATTAATCCCTGCCTCTCCAAGTGTAGATTAATTCTGTCCCTCAGAATTGCTTCCAATAGTTTCCCCGCTGCTGAGGTTAGACTGACTGGCCTGTAGTTCCCTGGTTTATCTCTTCCTCCCTTCTTGAATAACGGTACCACTTTGACTATCCTCCAGTCCTCTGGCACCTCTCCTGTGGCCAGAGAGGTATTAAAAATTATTGCCAGCGCCCCTGCTATCTCCTCCCTTGCCTCACTCAACAACCTGGATACATTTCATCTGGGCCTGGAGATTTATCTACTTTTTAAGCCTGCCAGACCACTTAGAATCTCCTCCCTTTCTAAGCTAGTTTCTTTAATTATATCACAGTCCTTCTGCCTGAATTCCATACCCACATCGTCCCCCTCACTTGTGAGCACCGACACAAAGTATTCATTTAGAACCCTACCTATGTCTTCCAGCTCCACACACAAATTACCACTATGGTCCTTAATGGACCCTACTCTTTCCCTAGTTATCCTCTTACTCTTAATTTACTTGTAAAATAACTTCGGATTTTCCTTTATTTTACCTGCCAATGTTTTTTCATGCCTCCTTTTTGCTCTCCTAATTTCCTTTTTAAGCTCCCCCCCTACACATTCTATACTCCTCTAGGACTTCCACTGTTTTTAACTCTTGGTATCTGCCATAAGCCTCCCTTTTTCTCTTTCTCCAATCCTGTATATCCCTCGACATCCAGGGTCCCGTGGATTTGTTGATCCCAACCTTTTGTCTTTACTGGAATATGTTGGCCCTGTACTCTCCCTTTTTCCTTCTTGAATGAGTCCCACTCCTCTGATGTTGACATTCTTGCCCAGTAACCAGCAGCAAATATTTAGAACGATCACTGGAAGAAAGAAACAGAAAGTTTGAAAAAGAGGAGGACTCAAATGCGCATCTGGATTAAGAGCAGGTCTGTGTGCAGTGATGTTACTTACAGCAGTTTGTTCTGACTCCAAGGCATTGCCTGCCTCTGCTACTAACTATTATTGGCTGGGTCACACACCTACCTCATTAGCCCATTAGTGACTGGATCATACCCCTCCATCATTAATCCATTAGTGATTGAGGCACAGCCCTCCTTCATTGACCCATTAGGACAGGATTGTGCTTGGCTATGCTGCATTCTCTTGTTAGCATTCTCTGGCTATAGTTACTGAGGTGCTAAGTGTGCCAAATGCCTGTGGAGTTGCACAACAGTGAGGGTCAGCATTGCCGGGGGAGAAAGGAAGAATACAAGTCACCTTGACTGCATATTGGGCAGGAGATCCTTGCCTGCTGGGAGCTCTGATTTAAAAGCTATTGCACTTCTGTTCCTGATGCCCCTGCCTTGCTGCTTACAGATCGACCTGATTTTGTTTGATGAGTTCCAGGCATGGAAGGAGGAACCAACCCTGGATAAGGCTTGCCCGTTCTTGGAGAGGATTTACCAGGAGGATATCGGCCCATGTCTCTCCTTTGCCAAGCATGAGGTGAGTTTTAACCTTTGGAATGAACTGTCATTGGACGGGGGTGATTGCCTGGTGGCAGTAGCATTCTGGAGGATGAAAATTTATCTTTCAAATAGCCCATAGACCTCACCTCTTGTCTAGGCTGGTACCTCTGAGGTGTTGAGTTGTGACTCTCCTCAGCTGGTGTATGAATATGAGGACCTGGGTTTTGAGTTTCTTGCACCTGATTTCTGGCTAAATTAGGAGGATCGGCGCTTTCCGGATTTACTGCTGGCAAACTTATTCAAATTAAGAGTTACTGATCATAATTTTTCCCTTGTGTCCAAGCTTCCTCAGGATGTAGTTCATTAAAAGCACATTTTAAATAGATTGATAAAAACAAAAAGCTAAAAGCTACTGCGGATGCTGGAAATCCAAAACAAAACAAAAACAGAATTACCTGGAAAAACTCAGCAAGTCTGGCAGCATCGGCGGAGAAGAAATCAGTTAACGTTTCGAGCCTTCATGGCCCTTCGGCAGAACTGCCGAAGGGCCATGAAGGCTCGAAACGTTAACTGATTTCTTCTCCGCCGATGCTGCCAGACTTGCTGAGTTTTTCCAGGTAATTCTGTTTTTGTTTTAAATAGATTGTATTGACTGAAGCACTTTTGAAGCATGAGGGGGGAATTTATAGGGCAGCAAAGACAAGTGTAATCTGTTGTTACTTTGCTTTTTGAAAACAAGGTAAAGACCCTGGAGGGTGGAATGGAGCCAGGGCTGCTTCCTGTCTGATTCTAGAGGAACTGTCTGCAACAGGAGATGAAACCAGAGAATGAAGAATTTAAACATGAGAAGATAGATTGTGGGGGGGAAAGCTTTTTGCAGTTATTTGACTTCTGTCAACTATTTTTCAATCACTATATGGGTGAAATGACTCTTTGTGGACAAATAAATTCTTTTATTTAAAGAGTAATTTTTTTTTCCTTTTTTCTGTCTTTTTATCTCGGTCTCTTCCAACCATCTATCCATCTTTCTCCCATCTTTTGCTCCCCTCTCACAGCTGACAGAAGCAGTCCAGACTGCTGTGGAGAGCAACACTTTGAGTATTGAGCCAGCTGCTGCCCAAGCATTACCAGTAGTCAAGGCCTCAGCAATAGAGTGTGGAGGACCAAAGTAAGAGCGTATTCTTCCTTCATAGCCTTTGATCTGATGCTGTTAATTGGTCTGATTCTCCTCTTGATTTAATGTTCTTTCTCTCTTCTAGCGGGTGGCGGGCTGAAGTATTGACGTAAGTGTTCACATAAATATTCCTGAACCTAATGCACACTAACTCCTGTATGTAGCCAGCAATTACTCACAGTATTAATACAGCTTCTGTAACTCATAATGGCTCGTAAGCCATATTTATTATGGGGGCAGTGGTGCTGCAGTATACCAGAGCCTGTTCTCTGGGATCTGGGATTGAATCTAATTCACATTGATGCAGTAAACACCTTTTATCTGCCTGCTAGCTGTAATGTTCCAAAGTGAAATGAACGGGACTTTCTCAATTCAACTCCTGGTGGCCATTGGCCTATACACCGTGAAACTGGCTCTAAATTGCCAATCCTGATTTGGAGAGCTGCAGGATGGTTGATGTGGAAAATGGATAATCTCACATTGGTGCAGCAGAGAGCTCTGTACCTGGATGGGGCTGAGGCATATCACTGGCACAGAGAAGTGCAAATGTATTTAAACTTGTTCCATGGATCTTAAGTTTGCGAGAGGGTCCCAGAGATCTGTGGGAGCAGAGACTCACTTAGAAGGACAAGACCTGAGCAGGTGCATAGGAACACCACCACCTGCAAGTTCCCCTCCAAGTCACAAACCATCCTGACTTGGAACTATATCAAAGTTCCTTTATTGTCACTGAGTCAAACTTCTGGAACTTCCTCCTTAACAGCATTGTGCGTATATCTACAACATATGGGCTGCAGCGGTTCAAGAAGGCAGCTCACCACCTTCTCAAGGGCAATTAGGAATGGGCAATATATCCTCACCTTGCCAGCGATACTCAAACCTCTTGAATGGATTAAGAAAAAAATCCAGTCTCTGTTCATTCATCACCCAATATCCATATTTGTTGGCTTGCTGGCATGAGAAATGTTTTCTGCAATGATAACACTGTTCTCTTCGGGTAAGTAATTGTTGTTCAGAAGTTAGGGCATGAGTCCATGCAAGTGTATCTGTAGAGGGGCCCTATTTGCAGGGGGGACAGGGTGGCTTCCTGTTCTATATATAGTGATGATAATAGAAATACACTACAGGTTACTGGAACAAGATGGGAAGGAAGGCTCATTGTCTGTGGTGTCTGGATATGCATGCCCTTTGTGGATTGTTGAGGAAGGTGTGGGGTGGTGGCTTGGTTAGACATGTTGCCTTGGGCAGGGAGGGGTAGCTACATCATCTGCGGAGATTATTCAGTCAATGTTTGACTGATGAAGTTTTGCTTAATTTTCTTTCAGGGGTCTGGGAGTGTTTATGCAATATGTCCCTTCAGGGGATGAAATGGATGGGTTAATGTCTGTAGATGTTGGGCTGGATTTTTAAATGGTGTCTGGATTGGAGGCAGGCAGGGGTGTAATTTTGCACCACTGGCTTCTGTGCTGACTTCTAATCTGAGATATTTAAAAAGGTTTAATGTAAAGTGCACAATACTGCAATCCTTAACAGTTGTAACATTTATGGAATTCTCAACATTATTTCCTGCTGAGAAGCATGACACCAACAATAATATCCCCAACTAGCCAAGATTAGAGTTTAGAGGAAAGGGAAGCAAGTTAGTGTAGTCTGTTCTCTTGTGCAGTGAATACAAATCTAGATGGCATGCAGTATTCCTACAGTGAATGTAGACTTTGTTAATCTGTAGTTGCTTGGTGCACATTACCTCCAATATAGTGAACGTAAACTTGTTTGGCTTACTCTGCCTTAATGTATTGAATGTGGACTTTGGTATCCACACTATCTCCAGTCCAGAGAGTGTTGACACTGTTGATGTTTAAAGCCTGTTGGTACACTCTACTTCAAGTTGGATGAATGCAGACCTTGTTTTTAAACACTATCCCACACATAATAAATGTGTACTGTTTTAAAAAAAAAGTAATAAAATGGTTAAACAATTGATTCCGCAGTGAATAAGGTAATGGGATTTGGTGCTGGGGCAGGAGAGAAATGCAAGTGGTCTGGTTGGACACACTACATAGAAGTAAATGATGGGATGGGCCATGGCTTTATCTCAATCTTCAACTCTTCAGAATTTTCAAAAATTTAACATGAAGGTTGAAATCCTGACCTGGAATCTGGATTGAATCAGAATTAGGAGGCCATTCCCAGTGGATAGTATATCAGGGAAGAGGTAGGCATGAATATGTTTGATAAATGATCAATCCACTACAGTGTCTCTAACTGCTTGTTATATACATACCTTTAAATGATTTGAAGAAGGCTTTAAACATAAACCAGTACCCATTGTTCATAAACCTACCTCACGCGCACTTTCTTGTATGTCTCAATTCCTCCTTTTTCCACGACATGTCTGATATTTTTACTGTTCACTTCAATGATCTTCTGGAGTAGCATTTTCCATAATTTTTTCATTTTGGGTGAAAGGTTCCGCACAACTTCCTCCCCTTCTGGATCACTTCATTCCAGGGGAAATTAGTTTGAAATTAAGATTTCTTTTGATCGTGAGTTTCAGTAAAATTACAATATCATTCCTTTGAAATTGCTTTTATGATTTTGGTAGAAATGGGACTGAAGAAATTTTCTTCACATGAACCTTTCACAATAGTGAACAATCATTTGTGAACTTGAGTTGTCAGGCTTAGCTTAATGTGAGCACTTGTCAACCATTGAGTCAGGCTGACACCTCTGTTCAGTGCTGAGGGAGGAACCATCTTTTGGGTCAGAAGTGTCTATCTGTTCTCTAATTGGATGAATGTTTATAAAAAAAAAATCCCATGACACTATTGGAAAAAGGGAAGAAATATTCTCCCAGTACCTTGGCCAACATTGTAACCCTCAACCAACACCACCAAAGTCAGATTAACTGCTCATTTACCTGATTGTGGGATCTTGCTGAGCACAAATCAGCTGCAGCATTTCTCTATACTGCAAGTGAGTAACACTTCAAAAGGACTTGTTGGCTGTAAAGGATATCCTGATGCCACAAAAGGTGTTATATAAAAGCAAGCCCTTTTAAAGTTGAAACTTTGAATTACATCACCTTGATATTTCTATTTTTCCGGAGTTGAATTTGTAACTTTTAAAATGCATCATTGCTTTGGTTATGATGAAAGCAGGTGCAAGCAGGAAATCTGTTCTGTGTCTATTGCACCCCCCCCACCCCCCCCAACTAGTGTAAGGACAGACAAGTGTAGCTGAGAGCCTCCAACAATAAGTGTGCATTGTACATTGTGAGGAATGCTATCTCTGTATGTGCTCACCTGCAGTTATCCAAACTGCTTTGACTGGGGGAAATTTGTCACTAACTTTCAGGTTTGCCTTCAGTCCAATATTGAAACCAAGACTGAGTGTGCTGTCTTGTGTTTGAACTCCTCTGCCTCCGCACTGGAATTCCAAATGTCTCTGGATCAGTAAGCTTGTAAAACCCCAAGCTTCGCATAATTATCAAGTTTGACCTTATTTCCTTCAATATGATTTTTCTTGGTGGGATGATCACATTATGGCCCTTCGCCTCGACTTGAAAACAGCTGTGTTGTGGTAACACATCACAAGCTAAAATTCTAATAAATTTTCAGTATCTTACTGCAGGTTTTCACTCTCAGCAGAGATAACCAGACTCTGATTTTTCTTTTGGTTAATATCTGCCTGGCAAAACACAAAATAAAACCTCTCTCTCCTCATACCCTTCCAACCCCTTTTTAAACCAGCTTGTTCTGACTATAGAAAAACAGTAGCAGCACACCAAACTCTCAAGATATGAAAACCAGCCAGTTTACTGGAAAGCTCAGCCTGAATTCTTTCTTCCATCATAGGCTGAGGGTTATGGCACCCATTTATCTATTACTCTGTGATACATAGTAGGATATGGGAGGGATCCCAACTCTGGCTCCATATGGTAACTATCAGGAGACTGTTCGCCCTCATGGTATTAGTCATTCATATTACTCTGATATATCACATCCTAGTAACCACCAAACTAGTAGAGGAGTCTCCACTGAGACTGAGGCAGTATCTGTGTTGGTTTGGAGTCTATGCAAACAATGACTTTTGGGAGAATATCTGCAACCTTCAATCAAAATGTCAACACCTGGGGACCAAAGCTCCCATTCCTAATACTATGTGTGCGCCATGCCAGGGCTGCTAGGGTTGGGAATTGGCAGCAAAGTCCTTTTGGCTGGACCTCTACCTTGTTTGTGTGCAGGCAGGTTTCTTGGGACCAAACGGGCAGAAGTGGGAAGCTCTAGCCTGAAGCATGCAGGAGCATTACAATCGCATACAAATGCTTTGCCATTGCCTGGGATTCTGCTGGACAGTTCCTGGAGTGGAGAATGCCTACGTAAGCTTGTTATCTGATGTTGCTGAGCAGTGTCTTCAGATCAGATGTTCAAAGGGACAGCCAGCAACTATCTGGTAATTTGGGCAGCAGGGGTCCACCTTTCCACCCAATTCTGTGCAGCAGAGCTGAACTATAGATGGTGGAGAATCTGCTGCTCGTACTAGTTTCTCTGATAAATAATGCTGCTTTTGCTATATTACTGTGCAGATTGTTAAGATTGACAGCAGTCCACAACATCCTATTTGAAACAAACATTGAGTCTTTGTCACCCTGTCCCATCTTTGGGAAGTTCATTCAAAGCAGCTGAACTAGTCAGACTCGTTAAAACAGTTGCTCCTAAAAGTGGGCAACTGACTTATGTTGAGGCTGGAGGTTGGGACAGCAATGTTGAGGTGAGCTGGGTGTGAAGCAATATGCATTATAATTTATCATGGCAAAATAGGAATTGCTAGACAATTTTGAAAATTAACATATGGAATGCGGGCATCGTTGGCTAGGCCAGCATTTATTGCCCATCCCTAATTGCCCTGGTGATGGTGGTGAGCCGTTGCAGTCCATGTGCTGTTAGGGAGGGAGTTCCAGCGACAGTGAAGGAGCAGTGAAATATTCCCAAGTCAGGATGGTGAGTGGCTTGGAGGGGAACTTCCAGGTGATGACGTCCCCATGTGTTTGCTGCCTTTGTCCTTCTAGATGGTAGCAGCCCTGGGTTCGGAAGGTGCTGTCTAAAGAGCCTTGATGAGTTGCTGCAGTGCATCTTGTCGATAGTACACAGTGCTGCCACTGTGTGGTGGTGGAGGGAGTGAATGTTTGCGGATGGGGTGCCAATCAAGCAGACTGCTTTGTCCTAGATGGTGTCAAGCTATAGACCAATTGCAATCTAACTCGCCTTCCACCATGCTGGTAATTACATGTTACAATGATAATGGAGTAGTTGATTGCTATGATCAATCTCCACCAATTGTTTGGCTCAGACCTAGGCAGGGCGCTTTAGGAACCAGCGACCAAAAGGGACTTGTTACACTTACATGTTGTCTCAAATTACTCTCATACTGTATCCTAAAAAGAACATGATCAATCCCACCTCTGGTACCGAAGGCTGGTTCTGTGAGGGGCCTGTGAACCAGGGCTGTTCTGTACTTGTGGTGGGTCAAACACATTTGTTCCTCAGTGTCTGTGGCCTGGCGAAGGAAAGAGATTAGTCACTGGGAAGTGGCATTTACTTTAAATTTTATTTTTTTAACTTGATTTCACAAGTCAAGACAGGGGCTTAAATAATGGGTATTCAAAAATGTTGTGAGCATAATGTCATGTGTGCTGTTCCCCCTCACATCCACCATCTCGGAATGTAACGAATCGAGGAAATTACAAGAGGACTTCTGGGAATAGGCATAACTGTAACCCCACATTATTCAGCACATTCACAATAAAAGAAAACTGAAAAATCTGCCTGGTTCAGGAATGTGGTGCTGGAAGGATTAGCTGAAGGGCCTCTTTGTATCTGACAGGGCTGGAGATTGCTGGAATGTTTTCTGTGATTGTATAAATTCTTAATTCCTGCAGATCAAGTAGGAAATGCTGTATCCCAAGGGGACACAGGAAGATAAGAAAGATGATACTGCAGTGTTAGAGGGCTTATGAAAATTTCACCCCCTCATTCCACTATTATCAGGGGAAGTAAGAGAATGTTCTTGCAAATTGTACGGCTAGGCAGACTAAAAGATAAATGAAATGGGTCAAAAAAACTATGAAGGCAAAAGAGGGAGGGTAGAAGAATGTGTTAATAGCACTTAGCCATTCCTTGACCCACATGGCTGATGTAGTTGGCCATTTTTAAAATCATTACTTCAACCCAACAAAATAATGTCCAATGTATGGTCCACGACCAAGAATCATACCTCTGAGATTGGCCCCTCTCCTGGAGGAAAATGTGTCAAAGCTCATTTTTCAATCCAGACACAACGGAATTTTTGGAGGCCTGCAGATTAAGGAATGGGGGCACTCCATTACTTATACTTTTCTAACCTGTTTTACCCCTGATTGACTTCAATAGAAGAACACTATGATTTCAACCCCTTTACGTTAAACTAACCTCTGAACTTAGTAGCGCTGAACAAGTGGTTTGAGCCTTGCAAAATATTTGTAGATGCTGAAATTTACACAATTACATAAGCTGATATCCTCCCCCAGTGCTCTTCACTATAAGGAGACATGGGCTAATTAGTTTCCTTAAGTATGAAAAGGGCCAATTAATGGAGAGATGAGTAGCTTGGCAACTCGTGCTCCCCTCCAGGGAGAGGGAAGTGAGCAGGGATCCAAGTGACATCCTGCCCTGCAAACAGGTCCAAGTACATGACAGGGGCAGAAAATAGTAGAGCAACTTTAATTTAAGAAGTGTTACTTGCTTGTCAAAGGGGAGGAGGAAGGTGTGCAATCATTTTTGGGCCAGTTTTGAGGTCATAGAAATTTACAGCACAGAAAGAGGGCATTCAGCCCAAGGTGTCTGCGCAGCTGACCAGTAGCCATCCAGCCTAATCCCACTTTCTCGCCTTTTTAGTTTGTGACACTTCAAGCACGTATCCAAGTACTTTTAAAATGTTATGAGGGTTTCTGCTTCTATCACCTTTTCAGGCATCGAGCTCCAGACCCCCCCCTTTCTGGTTGAAAAAGGTGACCCTCAAATCCCTTCTAAACTCCAACTTTTTAATCGAAATCTATGTCCCCTGGTTATGGACACCCCAATCAAGAGAAATAGGACCTTCCTATTCATTCTAATTGAGCCCCCTTATAATTTTATATACTTCAATTAGGTCTCCCCACAGCCTCCTCTGCTCCAAAGAAACCACCCCAGCCTATTTGATCTTGCCTCAAAATTAGAAGTCTGCAGTCCTGGCAACATCATTGTGATTCTCCTCTGTACCCTCTGGTGCAATCATAGGGAGGTGAGCTAAACTATAGAAAATATAGGTTGCCTTTCTTGGAGATTCTAGACCATCATCCCTAGTGCTTATTTTGAGATAAATAGTACCATAATTAATGGTGTTTCTGTACTCGAGCCCTGTCCAAACTTGAACAGGCCTAGTTTAGACTCTGAGGTGGATCCTTACCTCTTTAAATGATGTATGCACTACTGCTCTCAATTTCCTGTAAGGATAATATATTTAACTGGAACGGTGCTTTACTGTGTGACTTTGTTCCCTCTTCACAGGAAATGTGCACTGAGTGGCCTGCCCAGAACCTGTAAACATCGCATCAAGCTGGGAGACTCAGGAAATTATTTCTACATTTCACCATCCTGCAGGTCCAGGGTATGTAAGAGACGAAAGGAGGAGAGGACTTGTAACATAGTGTGTCAGGGCTATACCAAACAGGATTTAAGACAGTTTTCTTCAGGATGTGAAAGATGACCATGTTGTCCACTCAGCAGGCAAAAATTTCAGGCAATAATACTCTAATCGTTTTGAAATTTCTAAAAGTATGTTACATAACCATTCAAATTTGCCATTCCATGAACTACATTGCAGAGTATGTGGCACTTACAGGTTTTACTTACAATATACATTTCATGTCAGATGTTCTGTGGTGGACCTCTATGTTCAAGTTAATTTTATTGTTTAGTAATGACATTTTTGCCTTCTGTTTTGAGTTAATTAACTGGACGTGTTGAAGAGTGACTGCTGTTCAGACCTCTGGAGAGAGTTTGAATGTACATGGGGTGTGTCAATGGATGTATGTGAGTGCACGAGGACTAATGTGTGCGCGTATCAGTTTGTATGCGCGCGCGCGCACA
Source organism: Cetorhinus maximus (assembly GCF_964194155.1). Lineage (NCBI taxonomy): Eukaryota > Metazoa > Chordata > Chondrichthyes > Lamniformes > Cetorhinidae > Cetorhinus > Cetorhinus maximus. The sequence continues at coordinate 87,683,286 of NC_135887.1, forward strand.
CGCTAACGTGCACACACACCAATGTGTGTCTCTCCCCTGAACCATCCCTTCATTCTAATTTCCTTCCCATCTCTACCCCAACTCTCATCAACATAATTTCCTTCATGAAACACTCCACCTGCTGCCTTAACCTCTCTCCAACCCCGTTGTTGGCCAACCAATTTCTTGTCAGCAATATGTTTACTCACATTGTAAATCTCTCCTATACTTCAGGCGGTGTTCCTGCATGACACTTTCAAAATCACTCTTCCCACTGCGCACCCACCCCGCTTCAGAAAAAACTTCTTGTTCAAAGCTCACACTTGCCTATCTATCTTTCAAACTAATATCATGGGCTGAATTTTGCTATCTCGATGCTGGACAAACCCATGTCGGCAGCCACAAATGGAAGTAGGGGACCTTGACGTCAAATTTCCCACCTGATTTCCACTAGCCGCCATTATGATTGGCGCAGGAGTTGTGGCAGGGGTAAACGACGCTCACTTAGTGTCTTCGGTTTCAGTCTTTTAAATGCCTGCCTGAATTGTGAATTTCCCGGAGATCTTCAAGGTGAATTGGTTTGTGAAGCCAGGTTAGTCCATATGTGAAACTTGGAGAAAACCTGTTTTGGAGTCTGGAAGCTTTTGTCAGGTTAAAGCTCTTGCCAACTTCAAATATCATCATGTAATGGTGTATGATAATTTGTTTTTAATGTAGTGATTGGTCCTACGTCTCTGTCCTTAACAACAGACAAGTGACATTTGTACAATGCTGGTCAATTTAAGTGCTTGTGTATTAGAATAATTTTTATCTATTAGATAAAGTGCTCTTCTGCGTTCCAATATTAAGAATCTCATTTAAAGTAGTCATCTGGACAATGTGCTTTTGACTTTTACATTGATTTAAGTCCAGACATTTGTTGAGGAAACTGGACAGATGCCAGACTTCCTCAATAAACTCCATCTGTTGAGCCCTTGAAGAAAATGAGCAGATGATCAGGCCACTTTAGAGACTCTACTATATTGAGCTCTAGAGGGTTTTATTCAGCTGTACAATGGAATTTCATAAATGCATGGCTGAGTTCCAAACCCCATTAATGTGGAGGGGCCTGTGTGCTTTGTTTGACTGTTTTAGAGCAGCTACTGGGATTAAACGTTTTGAAGAGATTTTTGAATAGCTGTTTATTTTAACAGATTTATGAGCACTTGAGAGTGCTTTTTCAATGGCTGTGTTTGACAATTTTGAGATGTTAAGAGAAATAATTTTTTTCAATTGGAGCTTGAATGGATGTCTTTTATTTCATGAACATTTCAAAGAATTCCCAGTGTTTTTATAGGGCTTATGAGTTCTGCCCATATTGGATACAGGGTGAGTATGTATGGAAGGGGCACGAGGGTTATAGAAAGGCATGGAAAATATAAGGGGGTGTGGAAGGGGCATGAGGGATGAGGGCTAGGGGAACACAAATGGGACAAATAGTTGATCTCAGTCATGAGCTTCCAGGAGGCAGCCAATTAAGAAGCTGCCTCTTGGAGTTCCACACAATTCAGGATGATGAGCGGACCAGGGAATGGATAGGCCCAAAGAGTGACCATCTCTGCCTGACCAACAGCCCCATTGGGAGGTTGGTGCCTTTTGATGTAGGATGCGATGTGGGGATGTTTCCAACTTGAGGAGCCCTCTGAAGAATTAAAGTGTTTATTTAACAAAAAAAAGTGCAATAGCTGCCAGGCCTTCGTTGTGGAAGGAGGAGAGCCTCCACAGAATTACTTGTGGCTCCAGCCAGGCCCTCTGATCCCTGCGGCTACAGGAAGGTTGGAGGGGTGGGGTGTTGAGGGTGGATTTGAAGGAAGCCTCACTGGCCTGCCAGTGGGAGGATGCTTCCAGGCAAAGGCTGGGCTTTGGCCTCAGCAGGGGGGTCTATCTGCCATCAGGAAAATCACTGCCAGGATCACCAATATGATCCCAAGTGGGGACTTAATTGAGCCTAATTAGTTACTCCCTGGTGTCAGTCAAGCTGCATCTCCAGCAAAGTTGCTCAGAGGTGGGATCAGGTCAGGGTGTTGCCCTGTCTCGAGATTCTCTAATTTTGCTCTTGGTCCCTCCCCCAAACACATCCCTGCAGGACTGGGAAAATAAAGCCCTTTATTGTGAGCAAATTAGTTGTCGGCTTTCCTACGTTACCACTGACTGCATTTCAAAAGGACTTCTTTGTCTGTTGAGGGATCAGGAGATCATGAAAGGTGCTATATAAATGCAAGTCTTTTGAATATTCTTCACTAGCATTCCTCTGATTTCTGTGAAACCACACACTTCTGGATTCGCACCCTCGTGTCAACCTATCTCCTGATATGTCTTCTCCCACACCCAAATGGTGACCCAACTTTGTATCTCAGTGCTCTATCACTGGTTCCTTTCTATTTGCCATCTACTTTCTATCTCTCTGCAGACTCATCTAGAAGTATGACACCAGTTTTTTTTTCTCTCGCATCCTGACTACATCATCTGCCATGACCATTGACTTTCGGGCTGCCAGCTGCATTACTGCATGACCTCTGGTTTCTGCTTCAGCCAAAATTCCCTGCAGTTGAACACCTTGCAACATTTGAGGTCATCTTGTTTGGCTGTCACCAGCTCCCTCATGCTCTTTGATCCAACTCCATCCATCCACCCATCCATCTTCTAGTTGTGCAGTCAGGTTGAACACAGTGGACATGCTGCCTTGGTGTTCTGTTCAATGTTAAGCTGAGTTTTGAGCCCCACTATATTGCCCACTTACAACCCCATCTCTTTCTGTCACTGCCAAAATCCATATCTAGGCTTTCAGTGCTTCAAGAATTAATTTCTCAAGAGCTTTGCTACACAAATTCTATTCAATCCAGAACTCTGCTGAAGCAGGAGTCCTGTCCCACAGACCAACACACTTGACCCCTTTACTCGTCAACACCGCAGGCTCCCTCTGTCCCAGAAAGTTGGTTTCAGTGTTCACTTCCTCCTCTTCAGATCGCTCTGTGGACTTACTCATCCTTTTGTTATGGATAATCTTTTCCAGCCGTATGTCAAGTCCTGCATTCTCTGTTCCCCTGTCTTCAGATTTTTGCTAGTCTCCTGTGCTCTTTTTCAAGCTAATCTTTCAATTTCTATTCTGCTTTCTCTGGAATTCTGTCCCTAAATCCCTCAAACATCTTGCCTGAAAGCTCCCTAAATGCAGGTTTCTTTGATTTCATGCACCTTTTTTAATCACCTTTTTAAATTCCCTTGCATCAAGCTTGGTGCTCAGTTCTTTCCTCTACAAGGTATATACTGACCAGAAAAATTACCGGTATTGACTTGTATTTGTGTGTGTCTCCTCTGTCATCCCGTAATGTGCACTGTGACTCTAGAGCTCATTTATGCCTTTTATATAATAAGTGCCTTATTAATTCTATTCTCATACGTGGCAGCTAATGGTGATGAGAATATACCCCAATAGCTGCATAGGATCCTGCTATTATTGTGATATGTGACTTGAACCCAAGTGTTTCAGTGCTGAATCTCAATGAAAAATAGAATGAATTTGTATGAGAATTCCACAAGGTTTCTGTCAGTCTCTTGCTGTAACTCCAGCGGGAAAGTTGGCAGACTGCCCCCACCACCATCCCCAAACTTGGCCAATGAAGTTTCAGGGCAAGGCGTTTTAATGTTTGAACAGATCCAAAATCTGTCTGTGGCTGGGTTTGTTTCAAATTTTATCTGATGTGCTTGTAACTCTGCTGTTTCTTGCACAGATTACCGCTGTTTGCAACTTCTTCACATATATTCGTTATATCCAGCAAGGTCTAGTCCGACAAGATGGTAAGATCATAAACAGTCTTTTTTTCACTTAAGAGCTGAAGGTGAAAGCTTGAGGTCAATTAGTGGTCTTTTCAACATCTCCAGGGGTGAAATAGATAGAATAGGGATGCACGGTAAATTGAGAAGCAATTTAAAAAAACAAGTTTTAATGGAGGCTTAAGCAAGTTTAAGAGCAACAGCAAGTTTGAGATTACCATTGCAATTGACTGACCCCTGTGAAAAATGTGGGCACTGGATGAGGTCTGAGTGAATTCCTGCCTCGGTGTCAAACATTGTTCAAGTTTGTGTTCCACAGCAGAGACTTGAAAACAAAAGTACAGGCTGACAGTCAGAATGGTACTGAGGGAGTGCTGCACTGATTTGTGGTCTGGCCTTTTGGATGAGCCATTAAACCAAGGCCCAGTCTGCACTCTTGAGGTGGATGTAAAAGATCCCATAACACACTTTTTTTGAAAGAACATGGCGTCATCCATGGTGTCCTGGCTAATATTTATCCCTGAACCAACAAAAATTGTCTGGTTACTGTCACCTTGCTGTTTGTGGGAGCTTGCTGTGTGCAAATTGAGTGGTGTCCTTGCCATGTCGCAACAGTACAGAAGTACTTCCTTGGTTATAAAGTGTTTTGAGATGTCCTGAGGTCATGAAAGGTGCTATAGAAATGCAGGTCTTTCTTTCTAATTTGTTTTTTTTCCCTTTTGTAGTGGAACAGATGTACTGGGAAGTGATGAAGCTGAGGAAGGAGATGTCTATTGCTAAACTGGGATACTACACAGAGGAGTCTTAGTGTCCAGGTTAATGCCCCAGATGCAGGACTAAGCTGCCATGCAAGGGGCCATTCATTTACATAATGGACTTAAACAAAATGGGAAATAACGCCATCTAAAAACAAACACAAAAGCCTTTGCATCCATGAAAAGCAGGGAACAAACAGGAAGTGTGGTAATGTGCCCAGGATGAGTGAGTGACTGCCTCTGCGGCCTGGGCTGTGTTTTAAAAACACAAATTAAATGCTGCGGAGAGGCTATGGATGATAAACAGGGTAATTTTAATATCCCATTAGCCATTGATCAAAGATCCTGTAACTTTGACCTCTGTTACAACAGCCAAGAATTGTAAACCTCCACAGCTCAGCCTTTGTGCCTAATAGGCCTCTGTGGCTTAATTTTTTTGTTTAACTGGCGTAAGATGGAGAAAAGTGGTTGATAAGGGGATCATTTGAAGGAAAAAGATTTTTTTCCTTTTGACGTAACAATAGTATTGGAATATTGGACTTCCAGTAGGACATTAGGCCCAGCTGTGATTGGTCAGTTGGTTTTGCCCTCCATGGGGCACTATTCACCAGCTAATTTTAAAAGCCTATGGGCAGGGCCAGTGCTGGCTGAATCAGTCCTGCTGCTTCATATCAGCAGCAGTGGTGCTAGGCAGAGAAATGTGCAGTGAAAAGAGGAATGTAGAGAAACCCCACCTGCACCCATAAAGCTGTCCGTACTGTCATCTCCCAGCTGAGACCCATCCTGAACCGACCTATTGGAATATTAATTTGCAATGCACTGTTACTGTACACAGAGCACTCCATTTCAACACTTAGTGTTGGTCATTCTAAACTAGCAGCTGATACTCAACATCTTTCTGGTGTTCCTGAAGTCTCAGCGCTGTACAGTGCGGACTGCACACTAGCCTTACGCGATCTCTTGTTCACACTCCATAGTACATCTCTCCTCTTCTGGAATGGTCTTCATAATTTTTCAAACAGGAGAACATTGTGTTTCTTATGTTTTTGCATTTCACCCACCACCCCCACCCCAACCAACTTTGGATGCACCACCTCCTTGGTAACCAGTCTCCTCAGCAATAAATGTTGTGCCCTCTGTAATGTTTCCAAATGCCTCATTATCTCTGATGCACAGAATCCTGAGAATGGGAACCAATATTTTACTAAGAGTTTCAGTTTTTAATCTTTGATTACAAAATGGCTTGAGCCATGTATCATTCCTTACATGTTTAACTTGTACTAGAGTATTATAATCACTACGAAATTCCTTATAATCCATATGTTACTATTAAAGGAGCACTGTCAAATGTTTGGCAAACATTGTCTAAAAATAATTCATGCCAATTTTCTCCCCTTCTCCTATCTTCAAGGTGCTGCCTCTTGCCAGGATGCAAAGGCCCTGGTTGCCCTCCAGTATTTGGCTCAAGTGGTCACTCTTCAGCTTAGTGAGTGAGTGGGTACTGGTAGGCTGTTCAAACCTGGGAACTATCGTAGGAGAGCCTGATCCCCTTTCCATGTACTTCCCAGCAGGGGTCACTGGATTGTGATCAGGAGGAGGACCCCTGGTTCTTTTTTTCCACTCTCCTAACTGGCATGAAAAATACAGCAGCCCTTGCATCATCCAATTGACATTAACTAATCTGAACAAATCTGAGACCATCATGTCCTTGTAGCTCAGTGCCACACTGGATGGTGTACTTATCCAATGAGTTGTTGGGGAAATCTTTGTTTAGAAATATCATGACATAAATCATATCATAGTGTAATAACATGTTAGTTGTGAGATATCAGCCTATCAACCGTGACACAGTATTCTCCTGGCTTTTCCTGTTCTCAATTTCCCCTCCATCCCCTACAAAAGAAAAGCGTTTGCCAAACACTTTTTTCCTATAGGTAGTGCTCCTTTAAGCTGCATGGTGCATGCTTATCTTTTTACATTGACTGTTTTTTCAGGTATCATTAATTCCAGTGTTTATTGTGGAGAATTGTGTCCTCCATTTGCCAAATGTAATGGCTATTGGACGCAGGGGCTCCCTGTCTTCCTGAAAACCAGTTGGAGTTTCCCTTCTATGGGTTGGACTGACTGCACAGTTATACAAATATCTAATACATTTCTACAGTGTATAAAATAACAACTAATTAAAAACTGACAACTTGCTCCTTTAAATGAACAAAGTGATGTTGATGGGCATAGTTTTGAAAAAAAAATTTTTTGCACGTTAATAAATTGTAGACTGGAATTTAATGAAGGGCCTTGGATGGTTTATATATAGAATAATGGAAACCTGGAAATGAAATGGGCAATAGAAGAAAAGTCAAGGACACAAAAATGCCATACTTCCTTTCCAGACTTATGCTTTATTATAAAATATCAAACATTTCTAATATTAGCCTGGCACCATGATATATGTGCACAATCTACCTCTCTTCTGTCTGCTGGTCTTCTGATACCCCAAGACCAATTTAACCTTAGGGGAGGTGACCACTGGCATTGTTAAAATTGGTACCACTTAATGCTCTGGGGCCATCCACTACTGGGTGGTCCAGGTGCCTGTCTGAATGGGGCTTCCATACTGAATGCAAGCTGGGGCTGAAGAATGTCACTGCAAATCAGAGACGGCTAGAGAGAGCCTGTGCAATGCACAAACTTCCCAGTTGAACTGGAAGGTGAAGAACAGGGTTTCACAAGCTGTGGGTCAAGACCCCCAGCGGGGCCATGAGATGAGATTTTGGGATCGCAAGCTCCAAGGCAGCAATGGCTGCCGTGGAGCTCATATTTCTGACAGCTGCAATATGTGGCCCTTTAAATCCCCTTTTTTTATTTTTGGTGGGCTTTGGTGAACTACTCTGAGAAAAATGCCTATGCGTAGGTAGGTGCTCGGTTTTGTTTTTATGAGAAACCCTGCCTTTTCATCATCTTCCCTCATGAGGGAGAAACTCTGGTTCCCTCCCTTCCCCCCCCACCAAATTTTCACCCCTGGGGTGCCTCAGTTTGAGGCATTAAAATGGTGTCGCACCATATGCTGGTGAAGAGAAAGAAACCCCAAAAATGTAAATGAATTAATTTTTGTTGGGACAGGTGTGCTCTGCACTCCACTGTGAGCTACTGCTGAACACCTCTTTCGCTACTTCTACCTTCCTGCCTGTCAGCTTGTAATCCTCTGATATTCCAGGTGATGAGCTGCAGCATGATGGCCATTCAGGGCATGCATCCTGTTGGCAGCAGAGTAACAAGGTCCAGACTTTAGGTTGGACTGGGTGTCCTGTGAGCAGGCAACTTCACATCCTTCCACCCCTATCTTTACCCCGCAGCTCATCAAGTTCGTGTCTGCAGTCCGGTATTATCACTGGACTGGTAATCTAGAGACTCTGCGTAATGCTCTGGGGATCTGGGTTCAAATCCCAGCACAGCAGATGATGGAATTTGAATTCAATAAAAATCTGGAATTAAAAATCTGATAACCATGAAACCATTGGTGTTTGTCACAAAAACCATCTGCTTCACTAATGGAAAGGAAATCTGCCATCCTCGCCTGGTCTGGCCTACGTGTGACTCCAGATCCACGGTAATGTGGTTGACTTTTAAACACCCTCTGAAATGGCTTAGCAAGCCACTCAGTTGTATCAAAGCGCTACAAGGTGAGTTAAAAGCAATGAAACTGGACAGACTACCTGGCATCGACCTTGGCACTGGAAACGACAACAGCCATGTCAACCCTGCAAAGTCTTCCTTACTAACATCTGGGCCCTTGTGTCAAAATTGGGAGAGCTGTCTCACAGACTAGTCAAGCAACTACCTGACAGTTATACTCACTGAATCACACCTTACAGGTCATGTCCCAGACACCACCGTCACCATTCTGGGAGGACAGACCCAGCAGAGGTGGTGGCACAGTGGTATACAGTCAGGAAGGAGTTGCCCGGGGAGTCCTCAACATTGACTCTGGCCTCATGGCATTAGGTCAAACATGGACAAGGAAACCTGATTACTACCTTCTGCACCCCCCACCCTGCCACCACAGCTGATGAATCAGTGCTGCTCTATGCTGAACATCACTTGGAGGAAGCACTGAGGGTGGCAAGGGTGCAGAGTGTACTCTGGGTGGGGGACTTCAATGTCCGTCACCAAGAATAGCTCCGTAGCACCACCACAGGCTGAGCTGGCTGAGTTCTAAAGGACATACCTGCTAGACTGAACAGCAGACGGTGAAGGAACTAATAGGGGTGAAAAACATACTTGACCTCATCCTCACCAACTTGCCTGCTGCAGATGCGACTGTCCATGACCGTGTCGGTAGGAGTGAGCACTGCACAGTCGTTGTGGAGACGAAATCCTGTCTTCACATTGAGGATACCCTCCTTTGTGTTATGTGGCACTACCCCTGTGCTAAATGGGATAGATTTCCAACAGATCTAGCAACTCAAAAGACTGGGCATTTATGAGGCACTGTGAGCAGTCAACAGCAGCAGAATTGTACTCGACCACTATCTGTAACCTCATGGCCTGACATATCTCCCATTCTGCCATTACCACCAAGTCAGGGGATCAACCCTGGTTTAATGAAGAGTGCAGGACAGCATGCCAGGAGCAGCACCAGGCAAACTTAAAAAATCAGGTGTCAACCCGTTGAAGCTACAACACAAGACTACTTGTGTGCCAAACAGCATAAGCAGCAAGTGATAGAACTAAGTGATTCCACAAACAACAGATCAGACCTAAGCTCTGCAGTCCTGCTACGTCCGGTCATGAATGGTGGTGGGCAATTAAAAAAAAAACTCTGGAGGAGGCTCCACAAATGTCCTGATCTTCAGTGATGGAGGAGCCCAGCACATCAGTGCAAAAGATAAGGCTGAAGCATTCACAACAATCTTCAGCCAGAAGTGCTGAGTGGATGATCCATCTTGGCCGCCTGCAGAAGTCCCCAGCATCACAGATTCACTCCACGTGGTATCAAGGGCAGGATTTTTCCCTTGCTGGGGTGCTCGGCAGGGGCAGATCGCGAAGCAGACCACCGCCCGCGATCGGCTCCGCACCGCACCGCAATTTTATGTGGGTGGGCTAGCCCAGCGTTGAACCTGAGCAGCTGTGGGGAGGACGGTGAGTGGGCCGATCTTCATGCATGCATGCAAAAGAGTACTTCAATCTTGAGGCATGGAGCTGCCTCGGAGATGAAGCGCTGTTTTTAAAAAAAAAAAATAAAAATAAAGGAAATAAAATTGTCATAAAACACGCCCCCTCATGTAACAGTCACATGAGCTGGGACATTTTTAATTCAAAAATAAAATTTTTATTTGATGTTTATTTGCTTTAGGGAACCTCATCCTGCCCGTGGATGAGGTTTCCTAAAAGCGTGAAGGCCTTTTTGCCTGCCCACCAACTCTTAGGTTGGACGGGCAGCGTAAATTTGAATTTAATTAGCTTCTTAATGGCCTTAATAGGCCTTTTGATTGTCGGCGGGTGGGCAGCCAACTCTGGCGTGTGCCCACTAAACGAAATGTTGTGAGACTGCGTGATGTCGGGATGCTTGCCCGATGTCACAGTGCGTCATTTTACTCTCGTGCATGCTTGCACGCCGAGCGTAATATTCTGCCCCAAGATATGGCTGATGGCACTGGATAATGCCAAGGCTATGGGCCCTGACAATATTCTGGCAGGAGTACTGAAGACTTGTGCTTCAGAACTTGCTGCACCCCTAGCCAAGCTGTTCCAATACAGCTACAGCACCGGCATTTACCCAGCAATGTGGAAAATTGTCCAGGTATGCCCTGTACACAAAAAGCAGGACAAATCCGACCTGGCCAATTACTGCCCCATCAGTCTACTCTCGATCATCAGTAGTGTGCTTGTCTAGCTTCCCCTAAATGCATCTATGCTATTTGCCTCTGCTACCTCAGCGGTTGCAAGTTCCCCATTCTCACCCGGGGGTGGGGGGATTGGTGGGAGTGGGGTGGTGGGTAAGGAATTATCTTCTGAATTCCCTATTTGATTTCTTGGTAACTATATTGACAGCCTGTAGTTTTGCTCTTCCCCACATGTGGAAACTTGCCCTCCGAATGCAAAATTTGGATTTGTATCTCCCTGTTTTTTTTTCTGGCACTGCAAGTGTCTTTAGAAGTCCAAAATAGTCTGCCACGCATACACACCATTCTGGTGTAAGTCATGTTAATGAAATTCAGGTTTGGGGACGGGCTCTCCCTACCATTTGATCCTTAAATGAGAAATTTGGTATATTTATGATCTTTGTATTTAATTCCTAGCCTGTGACAAGTAAACTGATGTCAGTCATGCAGTAAATAAAGGGTGCTACAATTGTGTCTATATCCCTGGCTTCACAGCCAGGACTTCATCTCTCAACCCAACTACCCCTGCCAGCAGGTTTGTATGAAGATGTTCAAACACAATGGATCAGGCTTGGTTGTCACATAAGTTGGCATTCACAATCCAAGTCTATATGTGACCAATGGCTACCTGGCGGAATTGTACCTCTGCATTAGTCAGCACCTGCAGGAGAGGAAGGGAGGAGCTGGAAATAAAAACCCCACCAAATAGGGCAATGAACATACTGTTTGAGACTATAAAGGGGGAAAATCTGTAATACATTTCATTCAGCACATATGTTGTACATGCTCTGCTATCACCATTCTATCCTGCATCTAAGTGGTGTCCTACATAGAAACAGGAGTAGGTCATTCTATTCTTCAAGTCTGTTCCACCATGTGGCTTGTGTTGGCTGCAAGAATCTCGTACCCAAGCGTCACTGTGTTCCGTGATATTCTCTGTGTGCTCTCAGCACCTTTCGAGGCAAGGCTGCACCCCCCCCCCCTCCCCCCCACCCCCCCCACCCCCCCCAAATCTTGACACCATTCCTGACAGGTGAAGGTGTGGTGCTGAAGAAAACAGGTGCTGAAGCCTGCCGAAGGATCAAGTTGTCTTAAACTCCATGTGGCCGCTGTTTCTCAGGAACATCTCGATAGGAGTCTCTTCACAGAATGTATGTGTGCTACTCCCAGCCAAACAGGTGTCAGACGTTCCCAGATGCAATGTGAAGATCTCAGGAGAGTCCTCACTGCGTCTCGTCATCATCCTCCTGCAATCTTGCAGTAATGAGGGCTTCATGACTGCGCCTGCCTTGTCTAGCCAGTGCAATGGCCTCATTGCCTGCACCCTCGCCTTCCAGGACCTCATCACCCTCATCCCCTTTGATTTCCCCCTCATGGGAGGAGATATGCAGCTATTTGTATTGCCAGGTTGTGTAGCACACAGCAGGTCGCTATGATGCTTGACATCCTCTGGGGAGTGTACTGTCACGCTCCACCAGATCTGTCCAGGCACCGGAAACTCATATTTTCAGGATGCCAATGGTGCGCTCAACCAAACTCCAGACTGCGGCATGAGCCTCATTGTGCCTTCCCCCTCAGCAGGAGTCTGAGGCCGCCGCACGGATGTCATCAGCCACATCCTTTGTGGGTAGCCCTTGTCCCCGAGGAGCCAACTCTGCACCTGTGTGGTCCCTGGAAGATGTCAGGGACCTGAGACTTGCTGAGGATGTATGAGTCGTGGATGCTTCCGGGGTATCTTGCACAAACCTGCATGATCCGCTTGTTATGCTCACAGACCAGCTGAACATTGAGAGAGTGGAAGCCTTTGCAGTTCACACACTGAACTGCTTGTTGCTAGGGAGATTTAAGAACCATGTAGGTGCAGTCGATGGCACCCTGCACCTGTGGGAATCTGGGCATCTGAGCAGATCCCAGGGCTCTTGCTCCCTGGCTTGCCTGATCTCTGTCGACATTGACAAAGGTGTGTGCCTTGGCAAAAAGGGCGTCCGTGACCTCCTGGATATATTTGTGGCTGGAGGCTTGCGGAATCCCGCAAAGGTCCCCAGTGGAGCCCTGGAAGGAGCCACTGCCGTAGAAATTGAGCGCAGCGGTAACTTTAACTGTCACTGGCAGTGGATGCCCTCCGAGTCCCCATGGTGCCAAATCCAGCAGAAGGTGGCATATGTGCCTGACCAGTTCCCTTGACATGCGCAGGCATCGGCAATACTGGTTCTCGCTCATCTGCAGGTAGCACATGCACTGTCTGTCGACCCTGGGTCTAGCGATGTGCCTACGAGCGACAGCTCTGTGGGGTTCATCCTCTGAGTGCGGAGGAGGCCGTGCCGCCCCTTAGCCTTCAGGGTTCTGCTCCTTCCTTTGGCGAGCCAGGTGCCTCCGCATTCTTCCCCTTCTCTCCTGCCTATAAGCCATGAGGCAGACAGTGAGATCACCAGACTCCATGTTCCTGTTGGTCTCCTCACTGCAGTATCAAAATAGAGATGCAAGGGTCAGCAATTGTCCCCTAAGGACCACTCTTGGTCAAATCCATCGCCGGTGGCTGCCTCTCAAGGCCTCTTAATGCATGCCGGAGAGTCCAGGCCACCATATGGATGCCCAGTGTTTAGTGCACATGAGGGCTCACCATGCCCGCACCCAGCAATACCCCACGCCACATGACCAAGTGGTGGCAGCTTCGGCCACTCGACTGCATCCTGAACTCTCGTCTCAGGCGGAGGCATTTTCCGAACCTGAATCCAAGGCTTTGCAGTTTGCTTGTAACACGAGGGTGACTTTTCAATGTCAACTGAAACATAATGCAAGGGACTACGAGCGCACCCCTCCGTCAGTGTTCGATGGCCACCTTTCCCAACAGGATCCTCAGGTTTGCCCAGTTGAGCAATGATTCTGCAGCACCATAGCTCTCATTCGAGTTTGAAGTGTTCATCTGAGGGGTTAACAGTAGAGGAGTGATCATTGGCACTGTGAGGAATTAGTGCTGCTTGAGTGGGCACAGCTGCTTGACTAGGCTCACTCCAAGCATGTCAATTGAGCTCAAGCTAAATATTCTCAGCTGCGGTGGAGCGCTAATGTTTGATATGTTTTGCCATTAGCCTGGTCATTGCCTTTCCCCCCAACCCCCCCGCATGTGTTTGTGCTCAAACTTCAGTCGGTGCTGCCATGAAGTCACTGGTGGGAGTCCGAAGAATTGCCTCACTGTAGGACAAAGTATAAATCGGGAAATAATGGAAGCATATAAGAAGGGCGCTACAATTGTCGTGGCTCATTTTAATCTGCATATTGACTCGACAAATCCGATTGGCAGGGGTAACATGGAAGACAAATTTGTAGAGTGCATCAGGGATTGTTTCCTAGAGCAATATATTGCAGAACCTACCTGGGAACAGGCGATTTTAGATCTAGTAATGTGTAGTGAGGTGGGGTTAATAAGAGATATCGTAGTTAAGGAACCTCTTCGGGGTAGTGATCACAACATGGTAGAATTTCAAATTCAGTTTGAGGGCGAGCAACTCAAGCCTCAAACCAGTGTCCTCAACTTAAATAAGGACAATTGCAGAGGTATGAAGAAAGAGTTGTCTAAAGTAGGCTAGGAAAATAGACTAAGGGGAAGGTTAGTGGTTGAGCAGTGGCAGACATTTAAGCAGATATTTCATTACACTCAGCATAAATTTATTCCGGTCAAACAGAAGGACTTGATGAGAAGGATGACCACATGTGGTTAACAAAGGTGGTCAGGGAGAGTATCCGATCAAAAACTAAGGCATACAAAGTGGCTAAAACTAGTGGTAGGCCAGAGGATTGGGAATTCTATAGGAATCAGCAGTGGATGACTAAAAAGCTAATAAAGAGGGAGGAAATTGATTATGAAAGTAAATTGGAGGATGCGACTGGAGAATTGATAACGGGGAACAGGGAAATGGCAGATAATTTAAACCAACATTTTGCATCGGTCTTCATGGTGGAGGACACTATAAACATCCCAAAAATATCAGTTAAGCAAGGAGCTAATGGGAAGAAAGATCTTGAAACAGTCTCTATCACGATGGACAAAGTATTTGACAAACTAATGGGACTAAAGGCAGACATGTCCAGAATGCATTCGATAAGGTGCCACATAAAAGTTTATTGCACAAGATAGGAGCTCACAGTATTAGGAGTAATGTATTAGCATGGGTTGAGGATTGGTTAACACACACAAGACAGAGTTGGGATTAATGGGTCTTTTTCAGGTTGGAAAGACGTGACTAGTGGAGTGCCACAAGGATCAGTCCTAGGGCCTCAATTATTTACTAGGGCGCAGAGTATAATGTATCCAAATTTGCTGATGATACAAAAATAGGTGGAAGAGCATGTTGTGATGAGGACGTAAGGAATCTGCAAGGGGATATAGATAGGTTGAGTGAGTGGGCAAAAATTGGGGCAGATGGAGTTTAATGTAGGAAAGTGTAAGGTCATGCATTTTGTTAGGAAGAATCAAAAGGCAGACTATTATTTAAATGGAGAGAGATTCCACAAAACTGCAGCGCAGAGGGATCTGGGTGTTCTTGTGCATAAACACAAAAAGTTAGCATGCAGGTGCAGCAAGTAATTAAGAAGGCAAATGGAATTTTGGCCTGTATTGCTAGGGGATTGGAGTTTAAAAATAAGGGAAATCTTGTTACAACAGTATTGGGTGTTGGTGAGGCCACACCTAGGTTACTGTGTACAGTTTGGTCCCTGTATTTAAGAAAGGATATACTGGCATTGGAGGCAGTTCAAAAGAGATTCATTCAGCTGATTCCTGGGATGAATGGGTTGACTTATTTAGAACGGCTATACAGGTTAAGCCTTTATTCATTAGAGTTTAGAAGAATGAGAGGCGATCTTATTGAAATGTACAAGATTCTGAGGGGGCTTGACAGGGTAGATGTTGAGAAGATGTTTCCACTAGTGGGGGAATCTCAAAGTAGGGTACTTAGTTTCAGAATAAGGGGACACTTATTTAAATCTGAGATGTGAAGGAATTTCTTCTCTCGGAGGGTAGTGAATGTCTGGAATTCTCTACCCCAGAGAGTTGTGGAGGTTAGATCACTGAAAGTATTTAAAGAGGAGGTAGATAGATTTTTGAAATATCGGGGAGTTGAGGGTTATGAGGAGCAGGCACGAAAGAGGAGTTGAGGCCTGGGGCAGATCAGCCCATGATCTCATTGAATGGCCGGGCAGGCTTGAGAGGTTGAATGGCCTACTCCTCCTATTTCTGATGTTCTTATGTTCTCCCCCTTTGCACTGTCACTCTTGCCATGGCACCACAAGCCAGCCACGAAGAAGCCACTGCGGAGACTTGCCTGTGCCTCCCCTAAATCCGCAGAGCCAGTGGGATCATCGCGAGTGCGGCGCAAAGTTTTGTGCACTTAACTTCTGACTTTCCCTCGAAGTTGAGGTTGCTTGGTTCACGCCTTTTAAAGGCAGTTGTAAATAACGCCGACGTGGGATTTAAATTTGACATGGGGGGGATGATTCTGCCATGTGGCCACAATAACTATATGCAATTTTTTTTACAACTGAGTTCCTGATATTCGACGGTAGGAAATGTGGCCCACCATTGACAGGGTGGGGGGAGGGGACAATCATTGTCAAGAAATGTGACCCAGGCCTTCTCGTGAGATTCTCTGATCTCACCACTGTACCCGCCCCCTGCGAACGGGGTCGGAAAATCCTGGCCTTTGGATTGAAATTCCCAAATGTTTCCACTACAATTCCAGCAGCCGTGCAATGGAATGATCAGAGACTCCGGTGGCCTTTATTTGGGGTGGAGCCCCTGCATGCCCTAAACAAGGCCCCTCTTTTGGAGGGCACAGGGCTTGGGGCACCTTATGCACCATCAGCCTTTTAGTGGCTTGGTGAATCTTTCAAGGCCAGTCCCCTGAGAGAGTTGATGGAATTGGGTTCCACATTCAGATTCAATGATTTGGCTTTGGCCTGGAGGCTGAAAAGGAGGATAGGCAACCATTTAAAACATTTTTTTGGAACAGCCCCTTGGCAAGTAACGCACTGAAGGCACAGCCTAGCTTTGTCCGTATATCATTCTTTTATAAATATTATCAATTTGAATAACTATGCATATTCCTTTAAATTTCAATATAAACTAAGCATTCGTATTGAAATTCCAGTTTCTTTTAAAAATGTTTTTATGTTTTGCTCATTTCAATTAGATTAGATTACTAATCACTTTATTGTACTAACTTTCAGAGACATTTCCATATTTAACTCAATTAGGTAGCATCAAGTATGAATTTAATGTTCTCATCAGTGAGATTAGTTAAATCATACCTTTTTCATTTGTTATTTTATTTAAATTATAGCTTTTAATACTTATTTCATTTTTTGAATCTTGCTAATTAACAGTAAGTTAGTGCATTTGATTCTGAAACACTAGAACATTATCATGGCTTTTGGTCACCTAGCTTAATATCTTCTTATATGGTTCTGTCAAATTTTGTTGGTAATTGATAATGCTCCTGCAAAGAGCCTTGTGACATTTTACAACATTAAAGTTTCTATATAAATGCAGATTGTTGTTACACAATATCAGGCAGGCGCCAATGCAAGTTGGCAACAGTTCAGTTTTACCAAGGGAGACACTATGGCCTGAATTTTTGCTCAGCACAATTCCTAGTTCCGCAAAGCTGACCCAGGAGAAAGTGCCCCAGAAGTTTTGATTTTCAGTCCAGGGTTGGGGGTGGTTGGTGGGTGGGTGAAAATGGGAGTCATGGTGAGCGATCCTGGAATAAGAGTGGAGGCTGCTGAGGCAAGCCAGCTGAGAGTTCTGTCTTGGTATCCAGCTTTTTGTTGATGATTTAAAAAAAAAATAACAAAAGACAGCCTTCACTCCTCCCCCTCCCCCCGCCCACTCCCCATGCCCCATTCATGCCAACCCATGTCACATCATGCCCCGCCCTCTCCCCACAGCCTGTCATACCCTCCATGCCTACCTATGCCCCTTTACCCACTCTCCATAGCGCCTCATACTCTTCAATGCCAACCCATGACCTCACCTGCCAAACTTCACCAAAAATGGTAGGTACTGTGTTACCATGCCAACTCACCCAGTGTCCTTTATGAGCAGACTTCAGGACCCATGCTGAGATTTAAAAAAATTCTCAAGTGCCTATTGAAGAATTCACTATTTCAAGCAAAAAATCCACACTGTGATTAAAAACCTATTCACATTTAACTTCCTTTAATCCCTTATAGAAAACAAGTATTGAAATTCATAGTCCCACTTCAAGGAGTTTGTAACTATTTAGAGCTGTCAATTAAACTGTGAACTGATAGGCACCCCCACTGTGATAATGAAAGGTTATGAAATCAGTCATGTAGCACTAATCCTGTAATGATAACCCTCAGACTTATGTCAACAGATACTGAGGTACAACAGGTACTGTCAACAGAACTGCAGTTTTTTTCCCAAATATTTAAAGGGCAGGAGTTTTGAATGTTTTGACAGCTTGAAAGTTCCTTTTGACAGCTCCTTTGGACAGTTACAATGAGCTTGACCATTCCAATGAGTTTATGCACTTTCTATACGCCTTCATGTCTACTTTTAACAATCCAAAGGGCATCTTACCTTTCCAAGGGGTGTCCCAGGACTATATCCTGAAGGGTACCCTACCTCTCCAAAAGGGTACCCTTACCTCTCCAAATAACTCCAGCAGCTTTAGACCTTCTTCCACCTGGTCTAAAATGCACAAGTCATGTTTGGGACATCCCACTAGTGAAAATCAGATCAGCCTGAGGCAGCTGTACTTTAACATGTGCAGCTGCCTCCATGTGCAACTTAGAACATTTCCCGTCAGCAAAAATGGTAGGCACTGTGTTTGGGGTTGGGACTTTTGGACCCAGGCCTCTGCTGTAACTCTCATAACAATGAAGAGCCTCCCTGCCTTTGTGAAAATTCAGGCCTACATGTGGGTGACAAATTGTATCTTCCAGCTCAGTGGGTCACAACATGGGGCTTAAATATAAAAACTGTGTTGGAGTGCTAAAACTTTCTTACTGGTGACCTTATTTTGTTCCCAACTTGAGTGAATTTATACATAACAAAGCTTGCTGCAAAATATGCTTTGAAAGTTTTATTGGAATATATATACAAACACAAGATAAACTGTTGTAATAGGAAGAATATATAATGTTGAATAGGGATTCTAAATACTCAGATTCATATAACAGTTTTATTTCAGGCAGCTTGCTACGATAAAGTCTAATACCCTGATAGGATGAAGATGTAGATTTTACAGTGGTTACACGGTCGCAATTCTTACACTATACAGATGTTAAAATTATACCGTGAAGTGACAAGAGTATTTACAGAGTTTCCACACCTTATTCCATTTATGTAGTAATGAAGGCAACCAACCTCTGAAAATCTTAATCCTCATTTGTCTCAATCCAAAACCAGGATACATTAAATTGCACTGTATACATCTCTGTACCAAGTTTTGTTGAAATTATCCATTAGCTTTTGAGAAATATTGTTTACAAACAGACAAACAAATAGGGCAAAAACATTACCTACATCCATCTTTGGTGGCAAAGGTAATAAATCAAACCACTCTTTATTCATTCCCATTCTGGAAAATTTCCATGGACACAACTCATTCAACATTTATTATTTTATTATTCAACATGTTAATTCTATTTTACAGAATTTTGTTAATTCTGTTTTACAGAATCCCACTGGACTTCACCCTCTCATTCACTCCTGTATAGAATTTCTGATTTGAGGCTAAGGTTATTATTATGATTATTATTCTGTTTTTAATGCTTAGCACTGGGTATAATCAAGCCACTGTTTAAGCTACGGACAACAGCTTTGTTAAAAGCCTAATAGGATTGAGAAAAATATTGAGATTTGTTCAGTATTTTCTGTTCATAATTCATCAATGAATGAATCACCAGATTGGAAGAGATACAAACAACATATCCAAGAATTTATCTTAAACTATTCTAGAGTGATTTTATTCTAGAGTGAAGATTTTGGTTCCCCCTCTCACCTGTGGCTACTCTGATATCCCTGTTTGTAACTATTTATTGCCATCATGCGGTTTGCTGGACTGTGGGATGTTGATAGCTGCAATTTAGCATGGTTCTCATTGCTCTTTGGCATATGGTAACAACAAAGTGGTGTAAGAGGTATAGGTATCCAAGATTCTGTACATTCAATAAAAGGGCTCCATTAAAATGTGACTATTCGGCAAAACTATTGACCCTTTAGTTCTTTATCCCTCTTCCTGTGGGGAAAATGCCTGAACTCCACTCAGAAATTGCCCAGAATGGTGTGAGGGGAATCATAGACATGACTGAACACCTTGTGAGAGTGGTCCTGATCAGACATTGGTTGAGATTGTGGACCACAGAGTTAACTAGTAACATAGGTACCAGGCTAAAGAGAATGAGTCCACAGGAGCGAATGAGTTGAGATGATGAGGACGATACATCTCAAGGTGGGGGGGTGTTGTGCAGAAATAACCAGAGTGGTATTTGTGAATTATAACAACTAAGACTGAATTCAGCCTTTGTAAATTATCACTGGATAATGTGTGCTCCTTTTTAATACAATATATATTTTTAGAACATTTGAAATAAAGTCCTTTTCCAGCTTTCAGGCAAAGTGGGAAAGTAGCTGATGCAGTTTGAATGTAAAATGATAGATCTGAGAGTCCTCCTGCCCAGGGTTTTTCAACTGTAATTACTTAATTATTGTAGTATAAGTATGGTGCTTGTTGAATCCCTGTGGTACTAGTCCTGGCTGCAGTATGACTGGCTGTGTATCTGGATCTGCTGATGGCAGTGGAGTAACATGTCAGCTCCAGTTTAATAAGAGATGCCAACAGAATAACCCAAAATTCAATGAAAGCCATGACATAATTATACACATTAAAGCTGTCATTCATAGCTACCTGTTGTATGAATCCAACTGTTCTGGTTGGTAGGTGATATTCCAGTACATAAAGGTAACAAATGATTACACTACTGGCTAATACACAGTGGGCTCCTCGGTTTTTTGTGAAACTGCCATACGTGTTACAGAGTATAAGGGCATATATGTAGTTTTGTCCACATTTCCAAGGAAACCAAACTGGCTAATTATATGCTGCAAGATTTTCTCCCCAGTCCCAGTGTACATTAGATAGATAGAATATAGGAGAGAGAAATTTCAACACAGCTTACAAAAAGAGAAAGAGACACTTCCAACAGAGACAGCACACTTTCTAGCAGCAGAGACAGACACTGTCTGCATTTCCTTGAGTTGTTATTTAGCAGCTGCACAAACACACCTGGTTTCATCTTCAAGAGATATCACAGACTAAACGAAGAAGTGGGAAGAGGTTACAGTAAAATGTGAGAATGAAATAGGTCCACAGAATACATGGCTGAATGGTTCCAGAATGGGGTAACATCATGGAGATCAGAATAAAGCTGTACACCTTGAATGAATAAACCTCTTTTGCAGGAAGGGAAGTCTGAAGCTTTTATAAAAAGTGATAAACTAGAAAATGGAACTGTTGAGTCATGTGGATGGTGGATCAGCATATGCATTGTGTCCAGTGTTGTCATCTTGCCTGCTACCATTTTTAGATGAGAAACATTTGATGCACAATTCACATTTAATCACAGTCTCACTGTTGTCCTGATGCCTCTGCTGATATCTAGGAAGAAAGAAACATGTTATTTTATATCCAAAGCAAACTACTGCGCATACTGAAAATCCAAAATAATGAAAAATGTTGTACGTGTTTGGCAGAACAGGCAGCATCTGTGGAAAGAGAAACAGAGTTAACATTTCAGGTCGATGACCTTTCGTCAGAACTGGATAAAGTTAGAGATTTAATGTGTTTTAAGCGTGTACGGATGCAGTGAAGGAGGGGGAGGGGAAAAGAACATAAGGGAAGGTCTGTGATAGGGTGAAGGCAGGAGAGATTAAATAACATAAGGGATGACACTGAAAGGCAAAAAAAAAGTTAATGGGACAATGTTTCTGCTATTCACATCTTTCTCCAGACCATGTTTTGTTTTTTTTTCACTTTTCTCATTACCATCTCAGTGCAGCCATTGAGGCAACATTGCGTAGGAGCACCAGGCTCATGGGTCCAGACTAAGGGAATTAATGCACAAGAGTAATTAGTTGATGTGTGCAATATGGCAATGCTTAATTCATAAGTTTGGTTTGGAATGTTTACTTTGTGTTGGTTTTTATTTTAGCAGCGGCCAAGTGGACACTCTGATGATCAATGCCAGATGAAAGGTGAGGTGTAGGACTGTTGGTGAGTGGGGAATGAGCCATCTATTGACAGCCCAGCCAGAATGGGGGTTGTCTCCTCATTTCCTCTTCCTCCTCCAGCTCTTCAGTTGGCTGCTGCATATTTGGTGGAAAGGACAGTGCCCTCATCATAGCTGTGCAGCATGAAACGTGAATTCTGAAGCGTATTGCAGGCCTCCTCTAGAGTGATCCAGGCAGCGGAAGCGTTGTTTCAGCAGGCCAGTGGAATGTCCTGTAACATTTTGTGTGGCGCTATTTTGTATGCTGCTTGCATTTGCATGGGTTGTGCACCAAAGTCATGCGCCATGTGGTCAGCAGATAGCCCTTGTCATCCAGTAGTCACCCTCTGGTTTGTAGTGGCTCAAATGCAGATGGAAAGAGTGGATTGCAACAGAATGAAGACATCACAACAGTTGCCAGGAGACTGGGCATTGACCTGAGTGATAATGCTGCTTATGGTCACACACCAGCTGGATATTTAGGGACCAGAATCTTTTTCAGTTATGGCACATTTCAGAGTTGGGACGCAGTGCCCTGAGATCGATGTTTATGGGGTCAATGGCACCCTGCACCACAAGAAAACCTGCAATCCTCGCAAAGTCGCAAACTCACTCTACCTGCTCCTCTCTGGAAATGAAATGTAGTCAGCTTTCCTGGAATACAGAGAGTCAGTGACCTTCGTTATGCAACAGTGGAGAGAAAACTGGGAAATATTGCAAATATCACCTGGAAGGAGCCAAACGCATGAAGTTCCCACTGGCAGTGCCATCCTTGCCCTGCTCTGAGACTCCGAATGTGGCTGTAGCAGGTGGTAGATTTCAGTGGGGCTCTCCTTACTAAAGCACAGATATCTCTTACATTGTTCCTTATTGACGTTCAGTTAGGAAAATTGCCCCCTGAATATCTTGGCTGGGTGTGGGCTCCTGCTGAGAGCCCTTCTCCACATCCTCCTCCTCCCTCTTACACCACTGCTGTAGTCCAAGGGGAATGCCTACAACTGCAATCATATCTGAGAGCAAGTGGTTTGTACAGAATCCTTAAAGTCAGGACAAAGTGCTTCAGCACCTGCCACACTACTCCCAGTAGACTTTAGCATCTTTAAACAACTCTTGGAAAAAACACGTTTACCATTGCAGCAACAGCCTGTAGAAAATCAATCAGTAACTGACCTGAGTAGTTGATGATTGCATAAATAGCAGTGGTGGGCAGTCCTTGTTGCTGAATATACATTCAGCTATGCGTGTTTAAGAGAATGTTTGCTGGATAATTAAGCTCCAAAATGGCACCATTGGCGCCAGATCAGCATTATATGCTGATTGATGTCACAATCTGATTACTCTGTTTACTTCCAGAGGGCATTCCCTGTGTGTGCCGGTCCCGCCAGAGATGGCGTTTTGGAGCCAAAACAGCTATTGTAGTGCTAAAAATATGGCTGCTGAGGAGTCAGATTTTGTGGCCTTAATTTTTGATCTGTGTACTGGTATAACCCTATGAAATTTAGAAGATAATCTGGAAGCCAAATGCAAATTCTTGAATGATGAACTGCTACTTCCATAACAGACATATGCAAGGAATAGTGATGGTTACCTGTGGTGTGTCTGAAGGAACTGTAATACTGCTTGATAGATGGTAATGAATGTTAAATGTTTAGTAGCACTTGGAGGTTCCTCAGATGCTATGTCTATTAATGATCAATAGTATCAATATATAATCATACATTTAGCACAGAAGGGGGCTATTTGGCCCATTGCACCACTGCTGAATTTATCATGACTCGTTTCTTTCTGATGTGTTCCAGACAGGGCTTGAAGAATATAAGCCATTTTTCCAGCAGAAGGTGGTTTTGTGGGTAGTATCTTTCTTAAAATAGATTATTTTTAACATACTATAAAGAGAGGAAATATAAACTGCAGAATAAAATATTTTCTTTATGTCACATCCTGGTCTGCAATGAGTTGGGTCATTTCAGCCAGAGTATTTAATAATCATAGAATCATTGAATGGTTTCAACACCAAAGGAGAGACCATTTGTCCATTGTGTCTGTGTCTGTGCTGGCTTTCTGAAAAAGTAACTCACCTAGACCCACTTCCCTGCCTTTTCCCTCTAGCCTTGCAAATATTTTTGTTTCAAATAATTATCCAATTCTCATTTGAATGCCTCGATTGTACCTGCCTCCACCACACTCTCAGGCAGTGCATTCCAGAACTTAGCCACTTGCTGCGAGAAAAAGTTTTTCTTCATGTCACCATTGCTTCTTTTGCCAATCACCTTAAATCAGTGTCCTCTGTTCTTGATCCTTCCGCCAATGGGAATAGTTTCCCTTTATCTACTCTGTCCAAAGTGCTTATGCATTTGAATACATCTATCAGATCTCCTCTTAATTTCCTCTTCTCCAAGGAGAACAGCCAACCCAGATTCTCCAATATATCCATATAACTTAAGTTCCTCATCCCTCATCATTCTCTTGAATATTTTTTCATCCTCCCTAAAGTGCGGTGCACAGAAATGGACACAATACTCTAGTTGAGGATGAATCAGTGTTTTATATGGCTTATCACAACTTCTTTGCTTTTGTACTCCATGTCCCTATTTATAAAGCCCAGGATTCTGTTTACTTTATTAACTGCTTTCTCAACCCGTCCTGCTACCTTCAATTGTTTATGCACATATACCCTCAGGTGCCTGTATTCCTTCAGCCACTTCAGAATTGTACCCTTTAGATCATTGCCTCTCCTTGTTCCCCGTCCAAAATGTGTCACTTCACTTCACACTTTTCTGCATTAAATTTCACCTGCCACTTGCCCACTCATTCGACCAGCCTGTTTAAGGCCTCTTGAAGTTTATCACTACCCTCCTCGCAGTTCGCAATCCTCCAAGAATTAGCCTCAGCCTCTCCAGGCTAGCAATGGAACGAAAGAAAATCATCCACGATTTCCACTTTTGCTAACCATTTAACAATAGGTGCTGAGATGTACGTGTGAGTGGATGTCACATGAGGAAAGGACTGCTCTTGGCTTTTCTGACTTCCAGTAAACAGCTTGTGGACACATTGTGTACGCTCAGCTATGTAGGATGGGCAAGGTATTGGAGGACAACAGTAACAATGAATTCATGCCCATCATAAGTCATCTTTTAGGAGAGGTGATGTAAGATCTGGAAATTTGGGGAGGGCATAAGAACTTACAAAATTAACATTAGTCAAATACTTTCAACCACTCTGTGTGTATGCATGTCCACCTGACAATATTAAGTGCTGATGGATAAGCTATTAGGCAATAGAATCTTACCTTTGGAAACAGGTGACTGCAAGCACGATGCTGAAAATACAGCTGCAGACAACAACAATTGTGATGAGAAGGCTTGGATTCTTTGAAGCATTATCTATATGAAATATTTTAAAAACAAATCTGTTATCGTGAAACATGTGTGAGCCAGTAATTAAGTGATATTACAGGTGGAACTCTGTACCTAACAGTGATGTAGCAGCAATCTGCAGGTTGATACTGAAGGAATGGTGAGTTGGAACCTGATAATTAAGCAATTATGGCTCAGCACCTATCAGTTGTAGGAGCTCAAGCCCAATCTGTTAATGTATGTTTCTGATGATTCAATTTCTACTATGATTCAACTAATTTTTTGGTGGATTAAGTAACTTTTAGTCAATTTCCCCAATAATATAATCAGCCATTGTCACATTGTTTAAAAACTAGTTGAAGTTGATAGGCAGCATAGAGAAAGCTTTTGGGGGACCCTAGAAATGGAGCCATAGTTTAAAAATAAGGCATCTCCCTTTTAAGACAGAGGTGAAGGGGAATTTCTTCTCTCAGAAGGTCGCTCATCTTTGGAATTCTCTTCCCTTGAGAGTATTGGATGTTGGGTCATTGAATATATTCAAGGTTGAGTTAGACAGATTTTTGATCTACAGGCAAGTCAAGAGCTATGGGGGACAGGCAGGAAAGTGGAATTAAGGCCACAATCAGATCAGCCATTAAATGGCGGAGCAGGCTCGAGGGGTCGAATGGCCTATTCCTGCTCCTATATCTTATGATCTTACTGTATGCTTAACCCATACCCTATTTAACCTGGGAGTATTTGACGCTCCATTCCTGAACATTGACATCTCTTATTCCGTTTGGTGGAAATATTCTCTAAAAATTGATATTACAGGATGACTGTGAATCTAGACATATTCACTTCCACTATTGCGCTGCACTGCATTGCACTGGTGATTATATCATTTTGTGTTTAAGTTTTTGCTGTACTCTGTCATGAGTGTGCTGTAAACAGGGTAAGTACCACTTAGCTTAATGTTTTCATAATCTCCTCCATTGGCATTGCTGTCTCAGAAGCTTTGTTTTCTCTTTTGTGCTAAACATTTCCTTCCCCTTCATCATCCCTTGACTCTTTATAAGGCCCAAATCTGTCCTATACTTGGATGCTGCTCTCTCTCAGACTCCACTTGAAAAGGCCAAGGCCCATCATTAACCCATCTCTGACTTTTATGTTACAAACTCTGTCATGAAAATATAATAATTTTCATAATGCTATTGGGATTTATTGTAAAGTAGGAATAGCGTGTGTGTTTAATTGAATTACAGGCAGCTGGCCTGGGTATTCTGATGGATCAGAAGAGAAGCTAGATTTGAAATGCTAAATAAATAAACATGGGTGAAGTTTTAGAATGTGAGGTGTAAAGGAAAATTTACATTTTTAGATAAACCAGAGTAGTTTGAATTTCATAAGAGAGGGTGAAATGTTACACTTAGCCAGAAGAAGCTAAACAGTATGTTTATTTTTCCCAAAACTTACTGATAAAATTGGTACTATGAAAGTTTTTTATTATTATAAAGGTGAAGTCCAAAGGCGTATTGGAACAATGGGATTTACATTAAAAAGGGAGAAACATGTATAAAGGAGATGAGGTTATGTGTAAGGAGAAGGAATTCTAAGATCTAACAAGTGTGAAAAGCTTCCAGCCTCTATGTACTAAGCTGCTGCCTATAGGAACTGAAGCTAAGAGAATTAACTGTAAATATACCTGTCCAGGGTATCGTGCGATTTGCCTGGGTCTGTTAAAATCTATTTTGTTTTTACTGTTACCTTAACGGAGGTATAACTGGGAGTCAGATTAATTAGGGGAGCTAGGAGTTATCATGGTAGTAATTTGTAGACCAATGTATGTGCTTAAAATTATTTTTTTTATTAATAAAGGTTTAGTTTTACAACAAAAAAAACCCCTAAGACTTGGTGGATTTATTACTATTGAATTCAAGGCACGCATCTCAAAATAAAAATACAAATTGCAAAACAGTTGTGGCAGTTGTTTTAAGTTTCCCTCTGGGATTTGAGCATCTTAGCATTTACCATCCTCTGTGCCATAATACTCTGTATCTTCATCACAATGTTTCCTATTTCTATTTTAGTTATATCACGGTTGTCAGTATATGAACTTTCCTCACTTACTGCTTCTAATCTGTCTCCTGTTCCACACATTTCCTCCTCCCACTTTCCTCAATGTTGAGATAACATTAATTATGCCTTTTTGTACTTTAAACTCATCCTTACTCAGGATGTCAGAATTGCTTAATATCTCTTGACTTCCCCCTAAAATCTAGAGGTTTTTTCCTAAAAAAAACATGCTTGTTGTTACCTAACCACTAATTCCTGATTTGCCTCCTACTTTTTTCAACCTTTGTGGTGCCCTGTGCCATGAGTCCTGACTCTTCATCTGGGTATTAGAGAACTCCAAAAAAAATTATTCAAATGACAGATAATCACTGTTCATTGAAGCCTGATGGACCGTCACTGTTAACCAGGTTGTGAATCTGAAAGAGTAATGACTGATTAGGCGTGGGTCTGAGTGGGAGGAGAGCAGTACCAGAAATCATAAGGTGGGCAGTTAGTCTATCTGGTGTTCCCACTAATCATTTGTAAGTCGATTTTATAATTGTGCTGCGTCAATGCTCAGATCTAAGAAAGTAGGACAGTGAACTCCTAGGTACCTTGGCATGTAGGTGCTTCAGAACTCCACGTTCCAGTTAAGGGGTCGCAGGTTAGAGATGAAGATCCAACAAGCTCAAGTCCGGCATAACATTCAAAATGGATGGATGTTTTACAAAAGAAGAAGTGTGCCCTTTCCACTTTGGGAACCTCTCCGCAAGGAATATCTGTGGAAAACAGGAAGATCCAATCGTAACAAACTCCTGGAATGCTAACATCCTTTAGGTGCTAGGGTAAACAGAATCAGAGCAGAATACCATAGGGCTTACGTTACTGGGATTTCTACCAATCATTCCTTTGTCATTTGGTTGACCTGGTAAACCAGCCCTTCTAAGGAATCAGTTATTTAAATGCCTCATGTTTTTATTCACTAAAGATCTTCTGTAAATTTGGTAACATAAAGGTGCCAGCATTCATCTCTAAGAATTCTAGCTGTTTTGTCAGTTCAGCTCTTCTCTTTGTACCAGCTTATTCTTGTTGAGTTTTAATAACTGCAACAAAATAATCCTAGCTTTATTGGTCAGCCAACGCGATACTGAATCGTGCAGCTCAGGAAGGTCCTGGTCGGTGCTGAACAAGCTGATTTCACTAAGGAGGAGACACCATAACTGACCTCGTCACCCTAGGTGTGGGAGGGGAGGAGAAACCGTGCTGTATTTTTCCTGGAAAGTGCACACATGAGGAGGGATCAGAACTCTGCAGTATGTCATTCAGATGAAATATGCTATTGCTAACTGCTGTACAGCTCACAGCTGGGTGAGGTACTGGAATGGCATGAAGAATTCATGGAACAGTCCTCTAGCATGTGTCAAGGTATTTGACTTGGGCAACACTGCAAAATGGGCAGCAGCACATGCACGGAGTGTTGTACGCACTGCCGATACTGCATGGTACTGAATCTCGGACAGGTATGTCAGGCACAGCAGTATATCAGGCAGGATGTATGTTGGACAGGGACTGCACATCAGGCATGGGGTGCGCATCAAGCATGGGGTGTACATCTGGAATGGTGTACATCAGATACAGGGTATATATGAAGTGTGTTGTACATCGGATGAGGGTGTACATCAGGCACGGTGTATTTTGAGAAATAGTATTTGAGGACCAGAATCTCAAATCCGAGACTAAGATCATGGTTTACTGGGCAGCAATGATTCCTGTGCTCCTATATGCTTTGCAGACTTGGACAACCTACAGCAGGCACCTCAAAGCACTCGAGAAGTACCACCAGTGCAAGATCCTCCAAATCCAGTGGCATGAAAGATGGTCCAACAGCTGCATCCTCTCCCAAGCCAACTTGCCCAGTATCGAGGGGCTAATCACTCAAAACCAGCTTCACTGGGCAGGACATGTTGCTTGTGTGCCTGATACCAGAAGCCTGAAGCAGTTGCTCTACTCAGAACTCGATTGCAGCAGAGACTCCCAGGTGGACAGTGGAAATGCTTTAGGGATGTCCTCAAAGCATCAGTGAATAAGTCATGGGAGTCCCTGGCTTGTGTCTGACCAAAATGGAGAAGGCTCAAAATGGGAAGCATAGAATACGTTGATGGACTTCATTGGGAATGTACAGGGACGAAGTCAAGTTGTCAGAGGAAGTGCCATCTACCCAATCCTCAAGCACCACCTGTCCCACATGTAGCAGAGTCTGCAAATCACACATTGGATTCATTAGCCATCTCAGAGCTCATTGAGACAGAGTGGAAGTAAGTCATCCTTAATCCCAAGTGACTACCTAAGGGAAGAAAACATTGAGTGGGTGTACACTGGGCAGGGTATACATCTGGTGAGGGTGTACATCAAGCACTGGGTGTATATTGGACAGGGTGTACATCTGGCATGGGGTGTACATTAAGCACAGTGTATAATGGGCGGTTTAAATGTCGGGTAAGGGTATACATCAGCCATGGGGTGTACATCAGGCATGAGGTGTACATTGGGTGGGGTATACTTTGGGTGAGGGTGTCCATTGGGAACAGGGTGTATTAGGCCTGAGTATATAGGGTGAGAATGTATATTCGGTGAGGGTGTATATCGGGCACAGGATTTATGTTGGATCAGAGTATATCGGACAGGGTCTTCATTTTAGGGGGTCTATTGGGTGGGGTTATATCAGGGTGGAGATTATATTGGGAAGGGCCAATATGTCAGGCAGAGGGAATATCGGTCAGGGGTATAAGGGGTGAGGACTTTATATTAAGGGAGGTGTACTTCTGGTTCCTTCTATGCTTCCTGATGTGGATGCACTGGTCACTGAGGTTAGAACAGACTGTTGAATGGATTTTCCCCAGCAGGAAAGCAGATATCAGAACTCATTCCATCATCCATCCCTGCCTTGTCCTGATCTTACTCCCTGTTCTCCCTCCATCCCACTGAGTACCCAACCCGACCCCACCTCTCCTTTGACCCCTCACCTGACCCTTCCCCCTATTCTACCCATTCTGTTCTATGCCTTCTCTATTCAGCCATGGTGCTGCCCTGATCACATCCTCCCCATCCTGTTTACCTCCTCTTTCCCTGCTCCCTTCTCTTTTCCAATTCCTCCCACTCCATTCCCACCTCTGTGCCTCACCTAAACCCCACTCTCTGTCTGGTTCTAGAGTTGGAAAATGGCAGCTACTGACCTGCGACCTCCTCTCTCCAGGGAGACAGATTGAGTGAAGGGATGGCAGAACTGTTACAGTGTACAAAGTCGATGGGATACTGATTCCTTGAGAACACATCCACTGGTATTCTATGAATCCTGGTGCTGTCACATATGATTCTGGAGAGGGTGACTTTGCTCAGTTCTTCTCTCTGCTGGCTGGTAAACACATCCTCCTTTTCCCACCAGAACCTAATGAGAAAAATGCAGCAGAGTCAGGTCCAGGACTCAGATAAGGTACTTACTGAAAAGCTGAATAGTGTGAATGATGCAAATCTGAAATAAAAACAGGAAATGCTGGAAATACTCAGCATGTCAGGCAGCATCTGTGGAGAGAGAGATAGAGTTAATGTTTCAGGTCGAAGAACTGGGAAAAGTTAGAGATGTAATTTCAATTTTGAGCAAGGGGTGGGTGGGACAAGTACAAAAGGAAGGTCTGTAATAGGGTGGAAGACAGGAGAGATTGAATGACAGTCGGGTTAGTTTTCCAGGGACAAAGGGAATGCTGATGGGGCAAGAAGGGAAACATAAGATGTGCCTAGAGCAGGTGCGCTGCTATTTGAAAGCAAAAATAAGAGAAATATCAAAATTAAATCTCTAACTTTTCCCAGATCTAATGAAAGGTCATCAATCAGCAACATTATTCACTCTCTGTTTCTCTCTCCACAGATGCTGCCTGATCTGCTGAGTATTTCCATCATTTTCTGTTTTTACCTCGGTTAAGGTGTGTTACCTGGTTTTGCAAGTAGGTTTCATTGATGTATTAATACTGATGATTGTGTATGATGGTGGAAGAAGATATGTCCCTCACTCCCCAGTGTTGTAAAGATCCATACAGATCTAGATTATAGGAATGATTCCCAAGTTGTGCTGAGGTAGCTGATCTCAGTCCAGATGGCAGTGAGGTGCTAGAATCTGCTTAAATATCCCTGAGCCCAGGAGAAAAAACTTGGTCCAGCTCCTGCTGGAAGGGTGTGAGAATAGATTTTAGGTAAGGACAGGATGAGGCTCAGTTGTGATGTTGCACATTCTGAAATGGTGTGCACAGGTGAAGAATGACCACGTGTGCAAGGTAGCAGAGGGTGTTCGATCCATATGAAATGTACCACAACAAGAGTCAGTTATCTCAGGAAAAGTGAGGAGGAAATTGGAGAAGAAAATGTTTTTAAAAATTCATGCAGTAGCGTGCATTGGCCTGGAAATGGCTTTACTTGAACAGAGCTTTCCAGGTGGCTGGAGCAGGATGTTCCTAGAGTTTAACTTGCCTCATATGTGCCCCATTGTGATGGCAATGACACTTTGAACTCACCTAAAAGAATTGCAGCCTTTTCACGGTTTATCCTCTCAAACATTAAATTGCTGATCTAAACCAGAGAGATAATTGGATGGCTGGGGAGGAAATGGAAACGTCACATCAGCGCAGAGTGATTCACTCTTTGTTGTTAAAACTTTCACTCTGCCTCTACTCTTGTTGGACGTGACCTGGGAGTGCTTGATCTAACACGGGAAGGCAGAAATGGGATGTGTTCGATTCCAGAACACTAACATCATGCTTCTCAATAAATCTCTCAAGTTTTAAGTGCTTTTGGGGATGTTTTACTACTTTTTAAAGGTACTATCTGAATGCAAGCTGTTGGAAAGGCTGACCTGGGGGCTGAGAATGCAAAAGCACTCTTGTAAATCCAGCATTTAGTGCCTGCCGATCCTGGATTGGAGAACTGACAAGCAGCTTCACATAGCTATTGGGTGGAGCCTTCAGTTATACATCTTATAGATGGTATACATTTATATATTTGGTAGACATTTTATATTTAGTATAAATTTATATAATTAGTATACATTTTATAGTTAGTTGTGGTGTTCACTAAGCCTTGCGCTCAACAGTTATCTAATCGCTGATCAGTGAATATCTTCTTGGGTGTTTGGGTGAGGACTGTAAGCTAGGCCTCTTTGGGGTGGAAGTGGTTCCTAGATAGGTTTCAGTCTTCCATTGCCAGTGCACTATCAATCCATTAGAGCAGATTCAATAATCTAAGGAACTCAGTTAAACAGATCCACAGTATTCCAGGGCACCATTGATGATTATCAGTGAGCTTGGTTCATTACTAATTGGACCTCGAGGGTTAAATGGAGCTCTGGTGTTAAACATAGATAATGCACAATCTCTACAGGAACACACTCCAAAGACCCAAATGCAGGGAGCTTGACCACCCCCAGATGTGTTTGTCACTGAAAGTTGGGATTCTTCTGGTCCACTTCTGATAAACATGAAAATCGAGGCCCTAATGGATAGGCTGGTTCTCGTCAGATGTACAGATGGGCTGCACAGAGCTATTGCTTGTTAAACTCTAGCAGCACACTTGCACACACCTGAAGATCTCTAAACCATGGGTCCTGCCAAACTATGTAGCTTTTTTCACAAGTATCTTGTAAACTGAATTTTTCCCTTTCTTCCATAATTTTGTATCCCGACATAGTAGGTGTATGCTAGTTATTTGGAGTTAGTGAAGTGTGGTGTGTCCCCATTAAGAGACTCTATATCAAGCACCAGGAACTCTACATGTGTAGCTTGGTTTGGACTCTGCTGGGGCCAAAAAAAAACACACATTGATGAGCACGAAATATATAAAAATGTCTGTGCAGGAAATTGAAATTAAGTCTCTGACCCCCAAAACTAACCATCTGCATATAGATGTAGACTGTCATTGCCAAGGGCTGGGAATTTCCATACGCACCTATCTCCATCCCTCAAAACCTGGAATTGTTTTCCGAGAAGGCAGGCTAGGAGTTCTCCGACTCGAGCTTTGGGCAATAATGGCTCTGCTATTGCGCCGATCCACACATCTATATTGTTGGGTGTCTTGTACACTGACAGGAGCTTCTTGGCCAAGTATGTGCTGTTAAATATTTGTATTAACTCAGAGATATTCCTGGCTTCCTGCAGTCCACAGAACCGTCTCCAGGCATTGTAACCTACAAGAAAAAAGAAAGGACATCCAAACCATTCTTTGAAAATAAGTTACAGTCACATGCATAGCTTCAGAAATCACTGCAGTTATCTATAATTTGCTGGCACTAATGGAAGAACACATTGATATACAGCTGTATGTGTTGGGATGCTGCATTTTGAGGCTAAGGACTGTTTGGTTGTTAGTCACTCTGGCACCACTAGGTGAACTAGGTGGGGGTGGGGGGTTGGGTGGGGGGTTGGGGGTCGTCGGGGAGGGGGGGTTGCAAAAAACTGCTGCCTTTTAAAAAAAAAACAGAACTGAAAGCCAGCTGCATTAATATTGATGAGCAAATGGCAAATTTGGTTCCAGCAGATTAGGTTATTCATACTGAAAGGAAGGGATTGTGTCCATTACTTTAGCTGTGTTTTCCTTTTAGAAATAGTGGTAACTTTTATCTTGTTCACTGAATAGAAAATAGCATGAGAAATTTGAATTGAACTAATGTCATTGCTATGCTTCATTGATGGACATTGTCATTTCTATTCAATGGTATTTGTATCGTGTACTATTCATTTCTGTAACTGAATGGCATGCATGCTTTACTAGCCTTTTAAAATGAGTTGTGGGCTATCCAGCTCCATCTTCTTGTTGAGTAAAGCATGGGCATCTGCCGTACAGAACTGTCCTCAGGGTACCATGTGTCCCACAACTTACCAGCCCTTAATTAGGTGTGAATTGAGGCATCTTTTAGTTACAATCAATGCGCTATTGAAAAGCAGTTAACGTAATGCAGATTGCATTGATTTTACAAGATTCTGATAAATAAAGATTTAAACTATCCTGAATTGGCTTTTTAAGTGTCTCTGTTGTTAAATTCAATTGAGAATTTGTGTTTTATTTCTGTTCCAAAATGTAGTAAGGGAGAGTTGGGACAAATTAGCACAATAGAGGCAAATGCTACTCATACATACATAGTAACACATACAGAAATGAAATGCAAACATTTTAAATTAAGTTTTTGACAAGAATGAAGTCTAGCAACTGGTGATATTTAAAAAATTATAACATTAAAAATAGCTTATCAATTTCAAGTGGTTATTGTCTTAATACAACCCTGATTGAACTTAACAAGTCTGATACAATATTTTGAGATCTCCTATTTAATTGCAATACACCCTCTGTGCCATAATCTAGCTTAACCACTATATTAAAATTTGCAAAGCGGCCAGTATATATTCATTCACTGGATGATGATGCAGTGTAACATTTTTCTTTATGGATATTCTAGCTTCAAGATTCTTTGTTATCACAATTTCTGCACCAACATTCTAGTGAGGTGGAAGTACTTTGGAATTTAAAAATATTGCAGGATTTTTTTAACTTATTGCATTTTACTAGAATACTTGTTGACTTCCCATTTAGATCTTTTGTTCCATGTGATCACAAAGGGGTTTACAAATCCTGGCACAATGTCGTATTAGTGGGATTAAAAGCAGAAACAGCCAGGATTCTTTACTAGGAGTAAGGGAGACAGAATTGTTCGTGTTTGAAACAACAAAATCAATAACTTCACAATACAATTTGGAATTCATCAGAAAGGAATTGATTTTTTTGGGTTTTCAAGTATTTTGAAAAGGCAGTACACGGCCAGATAATGTTCTATATGGTGAAGCTGCAGGAAAGAAAAATCACAAGTGAACGTTATTGGGGTAATTTCAGATATTATAAACTAATAGCCATTTGCATGTTTAACAGCCATGAATGGGACACCTTAGGACACCGATGCATTTAGCAACATGATTTCATTATCGTTATAAAGGAAAAGAAGATGATGTACGAGAAGTCGTCACTGGAGCAATTCGAGATATGTCTCAAAACACTGGTTTAAAATGACCAGACGTTTTCTTATGACATCAGCTCTAATTTGACCTACTTAGTGATATTACAGGTGTTTGTCAATTATATATTTGAATGCCCCACATGAATTATAAATATTGTAATGCTACCATTGCTTCATCAATGACCTTCCTTCCATCATAAGGTCAGAAGTGGGGATATTTGCTGATGATTGCACAATGTTCAGCACCCTTCACGACTCCTCAGATACGGAAGCAGTCCATGTCCAAAGCAGCAAGACCTGCACAATATCCAGGCTTGGGCTGACAAGTGGCAAGTAACATTCGTGTCACACAAGTGTCAGGCAATGACCATCTCCAACAAGAGAGAATCCAACCATCGCCCCTTGATGTTCAATGACATTACTATGACTGAATCCCCCACTATCAGCATCCTGGTGGTTACCATTGACCAGAGACTGAACTGGACTAGCCATATAAATACTGTGGCAGGTCATAGGCTAGGAATCCTGTGACGGGTAACTTACCTCCTGACTCCCAAAGCCTGTCCACCATCTACAAGGCACAAGTCAGGAGTGTGATGGAATACTCCCCACTTGCCTGGATGAATGCAGCTGCCACAACACTCAAGAAGCTTGACACTGCCCAGGACAAAGCAGCCCACTTGACTGGCACACAACATCCACAAACATTCACTCCTTCCACCAATGTCACACAGTAGCAGCAGTGTGTACCATTTACAAGATGCACTGCAGGAATTCACCAAGGCTCCTTAGACTGCACCTTCCAAACTCTCGACCACTAACATCTAGAAGGACAAGGGCAGCAGATAAATGGAACACCACCACCTGGAAGTTCCCCTCCATTCACCATCCTGACTTGGAAATATATCGCCGTTACTTCACTGCTGCTGGGTCAAAATCCTGGAACTCCCTTCCTAACAGCACTGTGGATGAGAGGTGTGGGAGCGGAGTGCAGGAATCTAGTGAGTGGCGCTGAAGGAATGTGGTGCTGTAGAATAGGGGGAGGCTGAGACCTGAGTGAAGGCAGGCCACGGATAACAACCACCCGTGAATAATTGTTTTTCAAAGGTTAATTTGGGGCCGGAGGGCTGGGTGCTCCAGGCTAAAAGTTTGCTTAGCGCAGCAAATACCCTTGCACTGGCCTTACGTACTGTGGTTTTATGGTGGTTCTACTGAGTTAAATTATGACCATGGACTAGATATCAGGTAGGTTTCTAAAGGCACTTTAATCTGGTACCAAGTACCACTTAATATCCCTCTTATTTTTGACAGTTAGAATTTTGGAAGGTGGGGCTTACACATTGTAGACTCCAGGAAGGAATCTCGGGCACTCCGATTATGCATTTCAGATTAAGCATTATCCTCTATGTGACACACCCATGCTATTTATATTTATATACTGTGACATTACATAGAATTTAGACAACAAAAACTGATTGTGTGATTCAAGCATTCTATTGGTGCTTATTCTGATTATGACCAGTTGAGAAGGGGTGAACTGGCTCGCCTCTATTCAACCACCTCAGTCGGTCACAACAAAGGTTTCTTTTTCGCAAGAATACGCCTTTTCCAAATCAGAATGTAATTAAGTAGCGAGCAATAAGGAGCTAATCAAACAAGGTTTCCTTGAGTCAAAGAGCAGAATTTTCTGTTCCCGCTGGCGTCAGGCATGTTTGGTTGTGCGAGCGGACAATATGGTGAGAAGGCCCAACATTGGTTTCACGACGTTGTGAAACCAATTTGTGATCGTCTGCTCTGCCCATCATTGGCGGGCTGTGTTTGCCACTGTTGGATGTTGGGAGCTTCATTGTAATAATTTGCATCTCATTATAAGCCCAGCTCACCGGAATCACCCCCCCGCGCCGGAATCACCCCCCCGCGCCGGAATCACCCCCCCGCGCCGGAATCACCCCCCCACGCCGGAATCACCCCCCCGCGCCGGAATCACCCCCCCGCGCCGGAATCACCCCCCTGCACCGGAATCACCCCCACACGCTGGAATCATCCCCCCGCGCTGGGATTATCCTAGCGACATGTTTCACAACTGTACATAAGTGACGTGCAGCTGGAAGGCCGCACTTCACTCGGGACTTCGAGGTTTGCTTGTCTACCTTGCTTTGGGCAGCACTCGCGGTCATCAGCGCCAGGCTTCACAGGCAGCACCACATCACTTTTAAGGGGGCTCATGTGCAGGTCTCTATCTACCAGACCAACCGTAAAGCTGCAGGGCTAGGGCTTGCTTGGAGAAGGGGACGAAGTGGCCTCAGGCAAGGGAAGAGACTGCAGGGGGTGGGCTGTCCTGAGGAAGGGGGTATCCCAGGGTGTGTGTGAGGGGATAAGTTGATCTGTGCAAGTGGCCTCAAGATGGTGAGGGCAGAGGAGATTAGGCCAGATGGACATGAGAGAGTATATGTCTGTGAGAATGGGTGGTGATGTCCCTTGAGCTGGCAGTGAATGAGATGCCAGTGAATCTGTGATGGGCTTGAGTGATAGTTTAGAGTGATGAGATGGTTGCCCTACCCTGGCTGCATGGATGAGAGCATTCATCCTCTATCTGCATTGAATGGCCAACCTCTTCTGTGCAGCATTGTCACTGATCACCACTGTTGTCACCCACTAAGCCCGAGTGTTGAGATTGCTGGACCTCCTGCGGCCAGAGTGGGGGTAGAGGGCATCATGGCGGGCCTCCATGGCATCCAAAAAGTGTTCCAGGGGCACGCCACTGAATCGAGGGGGCTGCACCCCTTCTTGCCTTTCGGGACCATGTCTTCTGTGCAGCAGTTTTGGGCTGGAAGCAACTGAGAGGCGTGTGCGTGGCTACTTTAAATATGGCAGTTGGCATAAGGAAGCACGAGGTGACGGCGTGATGGGCAAATCAGAGTCCACCTGCCATTGAAATGACGTGTTTCCTGGGAATGCATGGTTAGTGAGGCAGGATTGGGACAATACAGCATGAAAAGCCACTGTTGCAGCTGATGGGTAAAATGTTCTTTCTCCTGCCCACCACTAGTGCAAACCTGGAACAATCCCGCTCAAAGAAAGAGCAAATTTATTAACCACTGAACCCAAGGGAAAAAATAATAAAAACGCAACGTAAAGCATTCAGTTATCGAAAATAAAGGAAGTTGGAGTTCAGTTAAAAAACGGTAAAAAAATATTCAGTTCACTGTCCTTTGATGGTCTTCGAGGTGTAGATTTTAAACGTTGTGACTGATTTAGGTTAGCTGGTTTCTTGGATGCGGTTGGATATAGAAGATGTTGCAATGAATGATTACGAGATCTCAGTTTGCCGGTAGGTTTCTGGTAGAATTGGCTTTCGAACCAAGTGGCCCTCTTATTTCAAAAGAAAGAAAGGGAGACAAAGCCGCCTTTAGCTGTTTCCTCTGCTGAAGACTTTCTTGACACCGCCTGTGTCACTTGCAATCTCTCTCTAGTGGCTGGGCAACCTCGCCTTGAAATACTTAACCCATTGTGTATTTCCAAGAGGTTTTGGTTGTGTTTGTGACAGCCATTGTTTCAATATCCAGTACTTTGTATTTTTTAATGTCTGTTCCTTAGACAGTTACGAGTTTTGATGGGTGTCTGGCTTATGGGAAATTTCTCTTCCTTCATACTCCTCTGAGGGTGATTTATTTGTTCCTCACCTTCACCTTGGAATGTGGCCTTGCATTTTTAAACAGTTTGCTCTGTCTCAGTTCAAATTGCAAAATTTACAGTCAGTTGAAAGTTGAAAAATGATATTTTCAAAAAATAAAAGGACATAGCCTCATGACAGTGGTCCAAGCGACCCTTGACCTGAACAAGCTCGAACCACCCAACCCAAATCACTTTACCCCGAAAACCAGCAAGATCCAAAATCCAGCATGGACTCTGTCCTGAGGTGGCCAGTTTTTAGAAACTGTACCTGTAGTAGCATTACTATAGATACAGATCAACTTAAAGACTGGTACAGCCAGAAACTTGAATTTCCAACTTCCCCATATTTAAATA
Source organism: Cetorhinus maximus (assembly GCF_964194155.1). Classification (NCBI taxonomy): domain Eukaryota; kingdom Metazoa; phylum Chordata; class Chondrichthyes; order Lamniformes; family Cetorhinidae; genus Cetorhinus; species Cetorhinus maximus. The sequence goes on from NC_135887.1 coordinate 87,722,470, forward strand.
GGTCATGGTATCAATTTTGGATATGTAGAATCACACAGCCCAACACCTAAGATGAGTTGATGGCATAAATAGAAATAAATGAATATGACTTGATAGTTATTACAGAGAGGTGGTAGCAGGGTAACCAAGACTGGGAACTCAATATTCAAGGGTATTCAACATTCTAGAAAAATAGACAAAAAGGAAAAGGAGGTGGGGTAGTTTTGTTAATAAAGGGAGGTATCAGTGCAGTGGTGAGTAATGAAATAGGTGCAATAGATCATGATGTGGAATCAGTTTGGGTGGATAAAGGAATAGCAAGGGGAAGAAGTCACTGGTGGGAGCTGTCCGTAGGCCTCCGAAGAATTGCCTCACTGTAGGACAAAGTATAAATCGGGAAATAATGGAGGCATATAAGAAGGGTGTTACAATTGTCGTGGGTCATTTTGACCTGCATATTGACTCGACAAATGCGATTGGCAGGGGTAACATGGAAGACAAATTTGTAGAGTGCATCAGGGATTGTTTCCTAGAGCAATACATTGCAGAACCTATTCGGGAACAGGCGATTTTAGATCTAGTAATGTGTAGTGAGATGGGGTTAATAAGAGATATCGTAGTTAAGGAACCTCTTCGGGGTAGTGATCACAACATGGTAAAATTTCAAATTCAGTTTGAGGGCGAGCAACTCGAGCCTCAAACCAGTGACCTCAACTTAAATAAGGACAATTACAGAGGTATGAAGAAAGAGTTGTCTAAAGTATGCTGGGAAAATAGACTAAGGGGAAGGTTAGTGGTTGAGCAGTGGCAGACATTTAAGCAGATATTTCATTACACTCAGCATAAATTTATTCCAGTCAAATAGAAGGACTCGATGAGAACGATGACCACACGTGATTAACAAAGGTGGTTAAGGAGCACATCCAATCAAAAACTAAGGCATACAAAGTGGCTAAAACTAGTGGTAGGCTAGAGGATTGGGAATTCTTTAGGAATCAGCAGCGGATGACTAAAAAGCTAATAAAGAGGGAGGAAATTGATTATGAAAATAAATTGGAGAATGCGACTGGAGAATTGATAATGGGGAACAGGGAAATGGCAGATAATTTAAACTAATATTTTGCATCGGTCTTCATGGTGGAGGACAATTATGAACATCCCAAAAATATCAGTTAAGCAAGGAGCTAATGGGAAGAAAGATCTTGTAACAGTTTCTATCACGAGGGACAAAGTATTTGACAAACTAATGGGACTAAAGGCAGGCATGTTCAGAATGCATACGCTAAGGTGCCACATAAAAGGTTATTGCACAAGATAGGAGCTCATGTATTAGGAGTAATGTATTAGCACGGGTTGAGGATTGGTTAACACACACAAGACAGAGTTGGGATTAATGGGTCTTTTTCAGGTTGGAAAGATCAGTCCTCGGGCCTCAATTATTTACTATCTATATTAGTGACTTGGAGGAGGGGGTAGAGTGTAATGTATCCAAATTTGCTGATGATACAAAATAGGTGGGAGAGCATGTTGTGATGGGGGCATAAGGAATCTGCAAGGGGACATAGATAGGTTGAGTGAATGGGCAAAAATTGGGGCAGATGGAGTTTAATGTAGGAAAGTGTGAGGTCATGCATTTTGGTAGGAAGAATCAAAAGGCAGACTATTATTTAAATGGAGAGAGACTCCACAAAACAGCACAGAGGGATCTGGGTGTTCTTGTGCATAAGCACAAAAAGTTAGCATGCAGGTGCAGCAAGTAATTAAGAAGGCAAATGGAATTTTGGCCTGTATTGCTAGGGGGTTGGAGTTTAAAAATAGGGAAGTCTTGTTACAACTGTACAGGGCATTGGTGAGGCCGCACCTGGAGCACTGTGTACAGCTTTGGTCCCCGTATTTAAGAAAGGATATACTGGCATTGGAGGCAGTTCAAAAGAGATTCACTCAGCTGATTCTTGGGATGAAGGGGTTGACTTATCTGGAACGGTTAAACAGGTTAGGCCTTTATTCATTAGAGTTTAGAAGAATGAGAGGCGATCTTATTGAAATGTACAAAATTCTGAGGGGGCTTGACAGGCTAGATGTTGAGAAGATGTTTCCACTAGTGGGGGAATCTCAAAGTAGGGTACTTAGTTTCAGAATAAGGGGACACTTATTTAAAACTGAGGTGCGAAGGAATTTCTTCTTTGAGGGTAGTGAATGTCTGGAATTCTCTACCCCAGAGAGTTGTGGAGGTTAGATCACTGAAAGTATTTAAAGCGGTGGTAGATAGATTTTTGAAATATCGGGGAGTTGAGGGTTATGAGGAGCAGGCACGAAAGAGGAGTTGAGGCCTGGAGCAGATCAGCCCATGATCTTATTGAATGGTGGGGCACGCTTGAGGGGCTGAATGGCCAACTCCTGCTCCTATTTCTCATGTTCTTATGTTCTTAAACAATATACAAAGATAAACTGAAATGCTAGAAACAGATTGATGTTGCTTTGCAATGCCATTGAAAAGTGATTTTTTTAAAATTATGTGTTCCCGGATGTGGGCATTGTTGGCCAGGCCAGCATTTATTGCCCAGCCCTAACTGCCCTTGAGAAGGCAGTGGTGAGCTGCCTTCTTGAACTGCTGCAGTCCATGTGGTGTAGGTACACCCACAGTGCTGTTAGGGAAGGTGTTTCAGGATTTTGACCCAGCGACAGTGAAGGAACGGCGATATATTTCAAAGTCAGGACGGTGAGTGACTTGGAGGGGAACTTGCAGGTGGTGGTTTTCCCATGTATCTGCTGCCCTTGAACTTCTAGGTGGTAGAAGTCATGGGTTTGGAAGTTGCTGTTCAAGGAGCCTTGTGAGTTGCTGCAGTGCATCTTGTAGATGGTACACACCACTGCCATTGTGCGTCGATGATGGAGGGAGTGAATGTTTAAGGTAGTGGAAGGGGTGCCATAAAGTGGGCTGCTTTGTCTTGGATATTGTGAGCTTCTTGTGTTGTTGGAGCTGCACTCATCCAGACAAGTGGAGAGTATTCCATCACACTCCTGACTTGTGCCTTGTAGATGGTAGACAGGCTTAGGGCAGTGATGGACTTGTTCCTGCCCTGTGTGAACCTTGTTTGTGTGCCAATACTCACTTGGTAGCCCGTGATCCCTCCCTCGCTGGAGGTTTAGTGCTGCCAGATCCAATGCTAAAGATTTCTTAGGTTGAAACAACTTTTCTGTTAGCTCTTCTGGCATCATCTGTGTTTGTGTTTGAAGCTTGGCAGAGTTCAGTATAATTCCTCGGACAAGAGGGTCAATTCCTCCTGCAGTACAACACAACATCAGGGGTTAGAGTGTGGGACAATGTACCTGATACTGAAACAGAGGGAAATAGACTGTGGCAGATTGGCCTCCCATTTTAAACAACACCAGATTCAGACCAGAAAAGCTATAGGCTCTATTCAGAACAGGCAGATCTTAGCCATGTTGTGTGTTATAATTAGCTTCAACATCTTGGGGGTCACAAAAGGAAGGTCCAAAATTGGTACCAGAGAGTGCCATGCTGGGTTTCTGGCATGTTCTCACCTCTGGGCTATTTTTGTTCCAGGCAAAGCAAAGGGCTGATGGCTATCTGCCCACAAGCAGCATGTGGTTCTATGGTGGTCTATCAGGTCAATTAAATGGCCTATTAAGATTACTCAGCAGAAGCTGACCACAATCCTCCTCCTCTGAGGCCGAAATAGGGCCATGGGATGGAGTCTGCCCCTCAGCGGCAGACTTGGGGAGAGGGGCTCAGTGCTCCAATCCACAAGAGCAGCCCCACCACAGCCGTTTGGTCACAACCGTGTCTGCTGGCCAACCAGTGGAAAGATTGCCTGGCAGTTGTGGCCATTTTAAATTTAAGATTTTTTTACCTTCTCTTCAGAAAATGCCTCCATGGTGAAGTGTCCTTTCTTGTTCTTACATGCATGGGGAATTCCCAACTTGGGGCTGAGCCAGGGAGGAGAGTGCCAACCAGTGCTGCTGCTCCCTCGTGGCTAGTGTCTGTGCACTGTACTGGCTCTGGACTGTGTGTGTGCAGCAGCACAGTGCACAAGTGCAGACACAGAAGATGCTCAGGCAGTGGCAAGAGGAGACCTTGAGCAGTGTCTCCAGCCATTGCCCAGAGGAATCCCGGACAAATAGCACCCCGGGAAGCCCATGTCCGGGACGGGGACGTGAAGCCAAATTCCGGGACAATCCCAGAAAATCCGAGGCTGTTGGTTACCCAGGGCTGCCAATGTGTCATTATTGAAGGGGCCTGCAGCCTTGGGAACCCACCGCTCTTTGTTCTGAATTGAATGGCGAACACACTCCCTGCATGGCCACTTATTGGTCACCCTACAGAAATCGTGTCAGGCAGCTGATACTGGTGTGACACAGGGTCAGGATCTGGAACGTCACCTAATGTCAGGGTCCCAACCCCAAAACAAAATCCAACCCTTTTTAAGTTTGACCTCTGGATGGGAAGATGATTATCCGTGACCAAACGACACTCACTGTTCAGACTTACAGATGAAAGATGATAGTTTGAGTAAGGAGTTACAAAGCTGGCAGCATCCGTGGAACCAAATAGCAAGAAGAGAGAGGTATGGTAAAAACTAACATGAATGGATTTTGCTCTCAGTGTATTGGGCCAATGCTAGATGGACTTGTTGCATTGCATATCTTGAAATAGTCAACACTCTTCTTACCTTCTTCTATAATTCTCCAGGGAGAGAAGAATGACTTGTGCAGAGAGATGCTAGGGTAGGCAGGGTTCTCTTTGTAATTCTCATCTAGTCGGAACACTATTGGGTGGATGGTAACATGAGCAAAACGAAATGCTGCAGTGGCAAATATATTAGAAATCTGAGGGTCAACTGTTGCATCATAACCCCTGTAGGGAGGCAGGTGCTGCTTTGTGGCATCTGGTCCTAGGATTTTAGGTACATAATCCTTCCAGTTTATGATCTGTATGGAGAGGAAGGGAAGTTCTAGTCACACCTCCTTCTTCTCAGACCATTTACCAGCACAAAACCTAAATGCTTAAAGCAAAATAGCTTCTCAATGGCATTAACCTAGACCTGAATTTTAGTTGGCATCAGTCTTTCCCTATACTAATCCACATCCCCATTAATCATTACCTGGATTTCTGCTTATCCACTTTGTTCTTTATTTATCCACCTTTATTTGCATTGCCCTCAATCTCTATTCTTGCTGACCTTGATATGTTGGCATTGATTTAGATCTACAGTGGTTCTCACCTAGACATGCTTTTGGCACAAGTTTACATCCCTGCTTGCATTAACTTAAATCTGCACCTGCATTAACTTGCTGTTCAATTTGCAGTAACCCAGACCTGAATTTGCTTTGGTGTAAATCTCCACTGGCAGAGATGCAGACCTTTGTTGCCATTGCCCCAGCTCTCTCTTGGCACTGACCTTAACCTCTACTATCTCCAAAGGTCTGCATGGCACTGGTCTAGACTTGAATTTCTGTTTGGAACTGTAATTGGTCTAGCAACTAGATATTAAATGACATATTTTTGAAAAATGAGGAATATACATATGCATGTTTTAACCTGAATTAAAAGAGTATCAGGAACAAATACAGCATATATCATACACTTCACACCTATGGCTGTCTCAGTGGGGAGGCAGAGTATGTAGACATGTGCTCATCAATGCCTGTGCAGCCCCTCAGATCATTTGCAGCCAATGAATTCTATTGCTTTTAGCATGAACATGAATCAAAGAGCGATGGCATTTTACTTCCCATCATTGTTTCTCCCTTTCACTATGACTTTGGCTGTCTGAAAACGAAGCTCATTTGGAAGGAGTGAAAACCATCTTTATAGCTGGATTGACAAACTACATGATAGAGTACTGGGAGAAACAAAACATAACTCCAGATTTGTTTTCAAACTGGGTCCTTCCTGCTTCAACCAGGGATGATACTCCTGCTTTTGATAGCCTGAAGTTCAATGGATAAGGCATGGGCATAAGCATAGTCTGACAGGGTAAGACTGAGTAACCTTGCATGATTTCTGTAGCACAGTACATATTTGATTTAAATTGCTCAATGATGTGCAATATGTTGCCTGATGAACAAACCTGAGTTACATTTGTTGAGATTGATTCTGATACTGTAAATTAGCCTGGTCTGCAAACTGGATTCTGTATTAAATTTGTTTTCATTTGTCGAATTCAACAGCTTTTATTTTATCTAAATGTGACATTCTACATACTTTTTCACCTTCCTCCCTCTTCACCTTGTTGAAGTTGAGACTCATCACATTGCTTTCTACTCTAGTCACAAAATTTGGCTGCATAGCACCTATAGTTTCAGTGCTGTTTTGGTACCAAAATGCCATCTGTGCCATTTGTGCTGCTTTCTGGAACAGCTCATGCCAAACACCATCTTGGCGAGGATGTGGGCATTAGGAGCATGCACTAATGTAACGTCAATGTGACGTTGATTTCATGCCAGTACTGCTACTTTCGACCTCGTTGCTCCAGCAAATGCCCTCTCTTAAACATGCACAGCAGAATGTGCATTCAGCAGCAGGAAGAACTCTCCTATAAGCACTATTTAAAGGCTTCATCATCAATTTGCAGGTTAATTGCTACTTACTTTCTACTGACTCTGGATGAGTTTGTGGAATTGTTGGGCATTTTGAGAAGTTTATAGGAAGTGGGACTCCATGTGCAGATGTGCAGAAGGTTGTGCTGCAAGGGCTCTGGGCATTCCATTTGCTCCCAGGCAGGGTGCAGCATGAGAGGGAGATGGTCCAGAAGCAGCAAATAAGAGACAAGCTGCTCACTAGAGGGAGGAAGAGGGAGAGAGGGGCTGTCAGCAGGAGGTCTTATCCACTTAGTGTCTTCCCAGAAGCAAGGAGCAGTGTTGTGATTTATATAGGAGGTGCTCACTGAAATCTGCAAACTCCTGAAAGCAGACCTGCAGCCTCAGAGCAGGGTGAGGATGGTGTTGCTGGTGGCCATGAAGGTGACCATGATCCGAGTTTTTTGTGTCAGCATCCTTCCAGGCTGGTGGAAGTGACATATCTCACATCTCCCAGTTTGCTATCAATTCTACATCAGAGATTTGACAGTGGCATTCTATACTACAACAGAGGAGTTCATTATGTTCTCTCTGAACACAGAGAAGCAGGTAAAGCACACATATGGCTTTACCTGTAGGGTCCAACCAACTGCATGCATGTGGCTTTGTGGGCACCACATCTAAATGCTGAGATGTACCATAGCCACAAAAGTTACCACTCATTGAATGTAGTGTTGGTGTGCGACCACAGATAGCACATCATACTGGTGAATACCCACTATTCTGGCAGAAGTCATGATGTGTTCATCAATCTTACAGGCAGAATGTGGCTGCGGGGCAAGTCTTGTCTGCCCTATACATGAATCCCCTCAGCAACCCAACACACCTCACCAGCACTCATATAATGAGATCTATTCACAGGGGCTGGAGTGCATCACCAGCCCCCAAAATAACATTTTAATTCAGCTTGTTAAGTTTTCTTTCAAAATTTGTCTTTTGTTACAGTGCCGATTCAATATACCATGAGAAACATTATTGAGTAGACGATTGGGGTGCTGGAGCAATGGTTCTGATGCCTTGACTGCTCTGGAGGAACCCTCCAGTAGTCGTCAGAGCAGCTTTCCAATTTGCGGTGTTCTACTGCATCCTCTACAAGCTGGTCACAGGCCTTGCTCCAGGGATTCAGTGAGCACCTCAGGTGGAAGAGAAGGAAGAGAAAGAGGAGGAGAAACTGGAAGAGGAGGAAGGGCCATCTGTGACAGCCTCATTCAACTTTGGTTCCCATGACTACCTCTCCAGATCCCCATTGTACAAAAACCTTACCATTCCTCTGATATGGACCATCATAGCCTCCTTTGGACGACAATACTGACATAAAAACCACCACGACAAGAACCATTCCATGCCAACTTTATCTGACAAAACATCCATATTCCAAATAAAACTCAACTAATCACCATTATGCAATCGTTTAGTGCAGCGATTCATAAACTGTGGTCAGGACCCCAAATGGGCTCAAAGACACAGTGGGTGGGGTTGCGCGCTCCCCCTCCTCCAAGACTGAGCCCAGGCAATGTTTGGCCCTGTCCTGACCCTGCTCTTCTCTTGGACTCTCTCTCTCCGAGCCGAGAGTCCTGGCCAGTGCCAACACTATGAACAAGTTCAATGCGTGAGTCATTGATTTTCTCCTCCCACACTTCATCCTTCTCCCACTGAACGTATTTACCGGATCCGATCTTAGCACTGGCAGTCTGGTCCCTGGGACTTATTTTCTTCTTCTCAAAACCATTTAAAAAAAGTCATGTGTAAGGGGAGTCATTAATTTGGGAGTTCCTGTTCTTTGGTCCATATTAGAACCTCTTGTACAGTGAGAAGTAGGAATGTGGATTAACAAACTGATTGATCTGAAAAATTAACTGGAGCCTGAGGAGGAGTCATTTTTTACACTGGTGAGTATGTGGGTGGTGACGGAGGGTACAGGGGTGGGGGGGTTGGTGAGAGAGTAACCCCGCTAATTATTACATGATCCAGTCTAACATAATTACACAATTTTCCTCCAAGCATCAGTTTACTCCAGTGGAGTGTGAGGGAGTGAACTTTACAAGAATAGCAAGTTTTAACTAAAAACGTTAGGAAAATATGAAATTTTTAATAGTCAATAGCTGGTAGGCACAACAGGAGCCTGGCGTTGGTGAATCAGCTGCATACCACTCGGGCTGGGGCTCAGGCTCTCAGAGCTGCTGTGCCTCCTCATTGGCTGTCAACGGGGTGTGCGTGCATGTGGGCGGGGGTGGGGTCTTCATTGAGTCTCTTGTTGCCAGGGAATATGGAGAGCTTGTCTGAAACCTACACAAGTACATAAAATAATAACATTTTTATAAAGTACTTCATAAACACAGATTTTCAAATATATATTATATCTTGATCTATAATATGCAAACTTTAATAATTAGATATTGAATGTTACTATGCTGCTTTATTACTGTTTTGTTTTTGTTGGCATCCGGGGTTGCGTCAATTTTCAAGTGTTAAAATGGGGTTGCATTGGGAAATAGTTTGGGATGCACTGCCTTAGTGCCTGTCTTGTAGGTCTAGCAATCGTACACAGTGGTACCTCAGTGGCTGGTGGAATGCTGCAGATTTTCAGTGGGGAGCGTGTAGATGGCCTTACTAGAAGGCCCAGGTTTGGACTGCATCACTTCGGCATGGATGGGAGCAGTCTGACAGGCAACAGCAGGGGCGCTGGTGGAGCGACCAGTGATGAGAGCACAAATGCTATCATCCTGAGAGAGGACAGCAAATTCATGCACCACAGAGCCACTGCCACTCCCCAATGGTGGGGCCTCAGTAATCTGAGTAATCTGATAGAGCACAGATTACTAGACTGCTGTGAGACCCTGCAAGCCCCTCTGAACTCTTATATCTGCAGTCTGAGCCTGCTTGGCAACAAACTGAAATTTCATCACTTCAATCTGAGCTTCCATTGTAGCACTCGGACATTGGGTGGTTTCTGCTGTGTTCAATGGAAGTTGAAACATTGGCCACAAGATGCTGCATGATAGTTGGGCCCATAAGTACGCTATCTTTTTTGCTGGCCCTGGCTGTAGCCCGCTTGTGCCAGGTAACTCACCGCATGCAGATGCCATCTCTGTATTACCCTCTCCACGAAGCACCAGCATCTGAGCTGGTAGCTATGAGTGTGAGATTGACAGTGTTTCTTCATTTTTTTTATTCGCCCATAGGATGTGGGCATCCCTGGCTCAGACAGTATTTATTGCCCATTCCTAACTGCCCTTGTTCAGAGGGCATTTTAAAAGTCAACCACATTGCTGTGGATCTGGAATCACATGCAGACCAGACCGGGTAAGGAAGGCAGATTTCCTTCCCTAAAAAACTTAGTGAACCAGATGGGTTTTTAGGACAATCGGCAATGGTTTCATGGTCATCATTAGACTTTTAATTCCAGATTTTTTACTGAATTCAAATTTCACCATCTGCCTTGGTGGGATTTGGACCCAGAACATTACCCTGGGTCTCTGGAATACTAGTCCAGTGACAACACCACCCCCTTCCCAAGACTGTACCTGTTCTTTGAGGACTTAAATTTTCCACTCCTCTGCCTGACCAGGCAGTCATCTTGTGTATCTGAAATCAGGAAGACAGAAGGAAAGTGGAGGCATGGAAAAAAGGAGGACCATGCTTACACAATCCACAGCTTGTAAATCATAACGGATTGCAGGATGAGGGTGAAGTGGGGTTTCCATGGGTGGATTAGGTATTAACAAACCATCATCCTCATAGTTTCAGCCTGGGACTAGCCACAGCCTCAGTATGGCTGCCCCAATGACTGCCAGCACTGACTCCTCCATGGGGGTGAGGACATGCAGCTTGTATCCCTCCGCTACTGTCTCTGGCTAGGTGCCATCTTGTCTTTCAAGAGAAAGGGAAGTGTGTCAGTGAATGTGGTACAATGTACTTGGGTGATGTGGCCATGATGGTTGAATAACTAGCAAGCTGTTTTAAATGGGTGTGAGACTTGCAGCAATGTGAAGGTGAGCTTAGGCTATGAATGTGAGGTCTGAGTTGTGTTTGACAGAGATTGCTGGTAGGTGACTGAAGGGGGTGTAATGAATGGAGCCGTGTCTGACGCTATTGCATCATTTGGAAGGAAATAGTGCATTGAGATGCATTTACTCACCTTGACCTCATGTGAAGTCATTAAACTCTTTCACAATGCATCCGGATCCTCGAGGGTAGACTGCTGGTATTGACTACTTCCACTGCCTTCCCAGTATCTGCCAGGAGTACCTCATGGCTCCTGAGGGAAGAGCACCTCTCTCCTCCTGCGCACCTCCTGCACCAAGGCCTCTAGCGCTGCGTCAGAGAAACTTGGCACGCTCTTTGGCTAGTTTCACCATCTTTCAAGGTTCTTCCTGCTCAATAACTTTCACCACTTCCAGCCCCTGTTTCAGCCACAATGCACCTTGCCTTTAAGAAGTGCAAACTGGCATTAAATAGTGCATTCTAGTTTTAATTGGTGCTAGCCTCACATGCACTTGAACCCCCTGAAGAGGCATGCAGTCACTCCAGAACATTTAGTGCTGGGTGGCAAGCCATTATCATTATAATTAGCAGGCAGCACAAAGATTGCAAGCTACCTGCTTTACTTTGAATGGGCGTGGGATATTTGCACATTGTGATCCTGCACCCATTTGCAGGGACTATCCAATTCTTTCCCAGGACCTCAAAACTGTAGAATACCTCATCTCCTCCAGTATTCCCTCCATCCTACAAACTACAGGCTTCTAAAACTTGAGCTTGTCTTCACGTCACTGCTCCTTCCTAATTTGTCTCAACTTTTCTCCTTTGTTTTCAGCCATAGTAGTTTCCTGCATTATGGACATTACTCTCACAAGATGACAGATAGGGATGAGGAAGACTTTTCAGCTCATCATAATTATTCCACCCAGAAAGACCCTACATTCCCCACACTACTGCATCTAACTATTTCTTAAATGGCTCCAGGGTTTCTACCTCAAGCACTCTGTTTGAAAGTCTGTTCCAAGTGCTGGTCAGTTTCTGAATGAAGCCAAACTTCCTCAAAACAGTCTTAATGTTATCTTTTGCTAACTTGAAGCCTTCTCTCCTGTCCTACTCCCACAGTTTAATTTAACCTTTCCAATACCATTAACTGTCTTATCTAATGTTATAAGCTCACTTCTCAAAATGTGATTGGCTTTTTATTTGATTGCTGCTCTGCACTGGTTAATTATATTGAGTGTCAGGCATATTAAGACTCCTAGGGTGGAATTTTCTGTGAACACTGGCGTCAGGCGTGTTTGACAATATGGCGAGAAGGCCAAAAATCGGTTTCACGCCGTCTTAAAACCAGTTTGCAATTGTCCGCACTACCCGTCAATGGTGGGCCATGTTTCCCACCATCGGGCGTCGGGAACTTCGTTGTAATACATCTGCATAAGTCCAGCCCGTCGGAATCATTCCCCCATGCTGGATCATCCGGGCATGTCGGCATGATTGCACACTGATGTGTTTCACAACACCATATATAAGGCGTGCTTGGCGGGCTGCACTTTGAGAGGAACTTGGAGGTGAGTCCACAGTAATGTTCAGGCAAGGGCACAGGCAAGTTGCTTTTTTCCGACTGGCTGTCAGTGCAGTGCCAGGACAAGGGCTGCCCTGCGGTTGAGGCAACTCAGAAGGGGGAGGGGACAAGGCCTTCCCTTCGGTTGAGACGACTTGGTGGGGGGGCAAGGGCTTCACTGCGGTTGAGGCCAGTTGGGGGGGGCAAGGGCTGCACAGTGGCTGAGGTGAGTTGTGGGGGGGTGGTTGGGGGGTGGGGGCAAAGGCTGCACTGAGCCGGATGGCAGTGCACAAGCATGTGTGGGGTGGGGGGAAGTGAAGCGACCATACATTAGCGAAACCTTGTATAAAGTGCCATTCCTCTGCAGCTGAGACAGTTCAGACACAGCCACATTGGACATGCCTGGAGTTGAACCTTTAGCTTATCTGCCCACTCAGACAACGCAGAAGCATGGAAGTGCCACAAAATGCTCCTGAACTTTTCAGCCTTCAGACACAGACTGCAAACTAATGAGCGTTTTAGTGGACTGCAGAACAGCTGAACAACCGGGCACGTTGTACAATCTCCTTGCGCAAGTTGGCCATGGAGCAGTCACTGGTGGAGGCGCTCACAGCCCCTTGCACTGTTAGCATTCAGGTTTGGACCAGTGGGTGAAGCTGCCACCAATCAGTCAAGTTGAATGGGGCAGAGGTGGCTGGGGTCTCGGGCAGTTGTGCAGCGCACTGAACTCTGGCCAGTGGTGGCCAGTACTCTCCGGGATACGTTAATGGGCCTTCAGACTTAACAAAGAGAGGTTCTTAGAACACCCATGCTAACCCATGCATCTCTCTCTTTTATCCTGCAGGAGGAGTACATCAGGAGCATGGAGCCTGGTGACCTCGCTGTATGCCTCATGGCTTACAGAGAGTGGTGACGAAGGAGAAGGGAGCGATGAAGGTGCCTGGTTGGGCAGCGGGAGGAGCAGCACCCTCAGGAAGAAGGGGCGGCTGGGGCTCCTGCAAATGCCGCTGAAGAGCCACAGTGAGACATCACTGTTTGGTGCCTAGCTAGACCCAGGGTTTACAGATGCCACCTTTCATTCCTGCAGATGACTGAGAACCAGTGTCACCAAAGACTGCGCAGATGTAGGGAACTAGTCAGTCACATCTGCCAGCTGCTGCAGGATTTGGCGCCATGGGGACATGGAGGGCATCCACTGCCCATGGCCGTGAAAATGACAAGCGGCGCTCATTTTTACGCCTGTGGCTCCTTTCAGGGCTCCACAGGTGACCTTTGTGGATCTCACAAGCCTCCAACCGCAAAGGCATCCATGAGGTCACGGATGCCATCTTTGCGAAGACACAGAACTTTGTGCATTTTGCCTGGGACCAGGAAAGCCAGGATGCAAGAGTGCTGGGATTTGGCTGGATCTTGGGTTTCCCACAGGTGCAGGGTGCCTTCAACTGCACTCATATGATGCTCAGATCTCCATTGCAACACGTGGTCAACTATGTCAATCGTAAGAGATTCCATTCGCTGAATGTTCAGCTGGTGTGCGCTCACCACAAACACATCCTGCAAGTCTGCGCACGGTTTCCAGGAAGCGTCCATGACTCCTACATTTTCAGTCGCTCACAGATCCCTGACGTCTTCCAGGGTCCACAGAAGCTGCAGGGATGATTCCTCTGGGACAAGGGCTACCCACAGAGGGCGTGGCTCATGACACCTTTGTGGCAGCCTCAGACTGCAACAGAACAAAGGTATAATGAGCATCATGCTGCAACTCATACCTTGGTGGAGGAAACCATAGGGATTCTGAAAATGAGGTTCCATGACTGGACTGTTCTGGTAGAGCCCTGTAATATAGTCCACAGAGGGTGTCACGCATCATCGTCATCTGCTGCGCCTTTTGCAGTGCCAGGTTGTAATGGGGAATGGAGCTGGCTGAGGAGGAGATGCAGGAGCTGGACGTCTCGTCCGATGAGGAGGACAATGGGGATGAGGGTGAGGAGGTCCTCGAAGGCAACGATGACGGGGATGAGGCCCTTGCACTGGCCAGACGAGGTAGGCGCACTCGGGAGGCCCTCATACCTGCTAGATTTGTGGAGGATGATGACAACATGCAGTGAGATTACCCCATAGATCCTCACATTGTATCTGTGAACGTTTGACTCCAGTCTGGCTTATGGCAGCGCACATACCCTCTGTGATAAGGCTCCTGTCATGGAGATGCAGCGGAGGCCCTAATAGTCGCTCGATTGCAGGAGGATGATGACGACATGCAGTGAGGACACTCCATAGATCTTCACATAGCCTCTGAGAATGTCTGACTCCTGTCTGGCCGAGGGCAGATGGCTTGTGCTCTGTGATCAGGGTCATATCATAGGGATGCAGCTGTGAAACTTTAAATGTACTTGATCCTTTGTCAGTCTTCAGCACCTGACCCCTTCAGGAGAACAGCGCCACCAGTCACAGATGCTGATGAGATGGGGGACAGCCCCACCTTAAAGGTGCTGACTGCACACACAGAGAATGACGTGTGACATCTGCCCACGACATTCTGGCAGCAAAGACAAGCACTGTCGAGGTGCAGGCATCAATAATGTGTTCAATGGGTGTGAGGCCGGACCATCACTTTGTACTGAAGCCTGCACAAAGCACAGGGAAGAGGCCCTGGACTGAGACACTTGCCTTTATCTTGTGCAGGAAATATCTGAGTGACACGAACACTGCTCATCAGAACAAGGAGACATAGGCAGGGAGACACTCATGGAAGTTTATTTACTATAGTGAACATTACGTACAAGTGATTAACACCCATGCCCAGGCTGTGCAACTACATCTTTTTAACCTTCCTAACCCTGCGGCTATGTCTTGGTGCTCCCTCAACATTCACAGTGGAAGTGGAGGCAACCTGCTGATTGCAATGTCATGTCTGTGATGACCTTGGCGGGCGTCCTCTGGAGGGCCGAGACCTGGAGGGCCCTGGCCTGCTTTTGGAGTCCTGCTGTGTCGCAGTGGCACCCTCCTCGGCTTGTGGAGCTGGAGCTGTTGGGGTCACAGGAAGAGGAGGTTTGGATGGGCCGGACAATCCTTGAGTCACCTGGGTCGATGGCCCTAGGGTGTGCAGCTGCTGATCCTCCTCCCTGTGGGTGCCTGAGTGCCCCTGGCTGACTCCTTCAGGCAAATGGGTAGTTTGAGTGAGATCGAGCTGCCCTGCACCCCTTTTGCATACACAATGTTGGAGGCCAACTATGGCGTCAGCGATGGAGTTCAGCCTGCGCAGCAGTGCAGGATCGATGTCCTGTACCAAGGTCTCCATGGTGGCTGCCATCCTACCAGTGTTGACCTTGGTGCGTTGCTGTGCCGCTGCTATCACCTCAGCCTGAAGGCAAACGGACTCCTCCATTGTGCCTTGCAATCTGAGGAGTGCAGTGTACATTCCTTCCTGATGTTCCCAAGCTTGCCTTTGCAGCTCCAGCAACTGAGATGTGACTGAGTCCAGAGGCTTGTCATCTGACTCGGACTCAGAAAATTTTTGGCCTCCAACCATCCCCTGAATGTCAAAGACCCTGTTGCCACCCACTGTGGATCAGACAGATTGTGCTCACCAGATTGTGATCACGAGGCTACTCTAAAGTAGGCCCACCGAGGTGTGTGTCTCTGCACTGGTGGAGCGTCTGGGCGAGCGCTGTGACGGGTTTTCAATGAAGCTGCCTTCAGATTCCTCTTCAGAGATTTCTTTGGGGCTTGACTGAAGGCCCCAGGTTGTGGACTCTGTTGGAAGTTTCCCAGATGTGCCTGCGAAAGCAAGGAGAGATAATTAGTGCAAGGCAGGGGACCACGGAACGGGACACATCACTCACAGCATGGTTGTCTGATGGCTGTTGCACTGCTGGATCATCACTTGGTAGAGCAGCGCCCGCCTCACCGTCAGCACAGGAACGGTCTAGATCCTCGCCGGCCAGCTGGATGGCTGTGTTTTCAAAGTCCATGAGGACCTTGATTTCAGATATTCCTCCACCAGTCTGCAACCTCCCCCTGTTGTTGTGTGCCAGCTTGTCCTGCATGAATAGAGATGGAGAGAGTGTAAGCAGACACCTGCCAAGCCACATGCTGGCATGTGTGGGTGGTGAGTGGTCCCATGGACAGGCTGAGGACAATGAAGACGTGTGTGAGAGAGTGAATGATGATGTCCCTTGAACTGGCACGAGTGAGATCCATGTGAATGTGTGATGAGCTTGTGAGTGTGTGAATTGAGAGTGACGAACAGTGACTTACCCTGGCGGAACGGAGGAGATCGTTCAACCTTTTTCGGCACTGGGTGGCTGTCCTCTTATGCAGGGCATTGGCACTGACCACTGCTGCCACTGCCTCTCATGCTGGATTGGTGATTTTGCTGCCCCGCCTTTGGCCAGGTGGGGGTAGAGGACATTACCGCAGGGCTCTACTGCATCTAAAAGCCACTTGAGGGATGCATCATTAAACTGGGGAGCTGCAGTCCTCTTGCCTTTCGGGAGGTTGTCTTCTTTGCAGCAGTGCTTGTCCAGAAGTACTGAGAGGCGTCCGCACATCTGCACTTTAAATATGGTGCCTGGCGTGATGAAGCGGTGAGGTGATGGCATGGCGGGCGAATGAGAGCCCACCCACCATCGAAACAACGTGTTTCCTGGGAATGCATTATTAATGAGGCGGGATTGGGACAATACAGCATGAAAAGCCGCCATTGCAGTTGGCGGGTAAAATGTCCTTTTTCCCGCCCGCTACCGCACTTAGTGCAAACCTGGGACGATTCCACCCCAAGAGATCCTCAACTTTATCATTAGTCATTTCAACATCAAATATCGAGTATACATATCATATCTTTCTCTCTATGTACAGTATATTACATTTATTTGCATTTACGTTTCACCTGCCATTGTTTGGCCCACTGTATTTTACTTATACCATTCTGTTTTATCTGGGCTGCCTCCTTTGATTACACAGCCCTTCTTAATTTGGTATTGTCTCCAAATCTGATTACTTTGCATTGAGTTTCTGATATAAGTAACTTATGTAAATTAGAAAGTGGTGGTCCCAACATTGAGCCCTGGGGAATCCCACCCATTACTTTTCTACACCCCACATGACTCCAACGAGTACTGATGGTTTCTACCTTTGAGCAGATTTCCTATCCATTCCAAAGTTTTACAAAGAGGATTCCTAAGGTACCACTAAGTACATCGGTCATTTTAGTGCTATGGATTGTTTCAGAGCTATGAAATATGTTTTCTCACAACATTGGCAGTTAAAGAAGATTTCCTTAAAGGAGGAAGCTTGTCATTGATACAATGAAACTATTCTAAGGAAGTCCAAAGCCCTGGATTGTGACTCTTTTCCTTGCCTCTGTTTCCTTTTGTTTTTCTGCACCTTCCTTTTTTTCTACATAAATTTCTAATTCTTTTGTTCTGTTGAAATTTAGACCAATTGTGCATCTCATTGTGATTACGTAGTTGTTCCATTCTTTGGACCCTTGAGCTATTAATTTAGAAGAATCAATTAATCACAATTAATCTTTAAAACTCAATTAATCTCCTTCGAGAATTCAGCATGAGGGGGAATAGCAAATACACAAGTTAGCAAAAGCAATTAACAGCCGTGGAACCGAGCTACAGCACAAGCCTTTCTGGCAAGGAGCAGAGAAAACTTGAAGAAAGAAATAGTGGAAATTGTTCAAACAAGAGATCTGAAAAAAAAAATGGATCCACTTTTTGTACTTTTATCACATATTTTGTAGCAGAAACTGTGTTGAGCAGGTATTAAATGATATCTCTGAAATGTGGATTCATTTCAACATAAACTATAAGCTGTATGTAAAATAATTGGTGGTATACATTGCACAATGGAAAGATCAGTGAGATCCCTTGGTGCAGTGTGGGATTGCATGTAGACCACACTTGAGTGTGGCATATAACGGCTCAATAACAGTTAAGATCAAAGATTTTTGAAGGCTCGAAAAATACTCTCCAGTATTGTCAGTTATTAGTCTGGATTTCTTCAAAGTTTGAATACATGTTATGAATTTGTATATGGCTCTGTTTAGAGTGAGGTTTTTTAAATTTGTCAATGACACACTCTGATGAGACTTACTAATATCATTTTCATAGCTACCTTAATGTTCCATAAGAAAATTAATTGCATTTATTTTCCACTTTCTATCACTATGCTTGTTATACAAGCTAAATATGGTTACAGTTGAGTGAAGCAATTGTAAGCTGGATGCGCTGGTTCCTCAAGGCCTACCTTTGTTGCAGGAAAAAGGCAACAATATTATTTGCAGTATCTCAAATGCAACCTTCACACAAGCTCAGCTTTCTCATTTGTGCCAACAGTCAGTTTGATTACAAAAGGAACTCCTGAGAATATCGACAATTAACATGTTTTTTAACAACAAAGGCATGGTTTGCTTTGAAAATCAATATGCAATCTGATTGACAGGTAGACATACCCATTTACAAAGTTCACTCTTATTTTTCTTTTTATTCATGGGATGTGGGTGTTGCTGGCAAGGCCAGCATTTATTAGCCATCCCTAATTGCCCTTGTGAAGATGGTGATGAGGCATGTTCTGAATCTACTACAGTCCATGTGATGAATGTACTCTCATAGTGTTATTGGGGAGGGAGTTCCAAGATTTTGACCCAGCGACAGTGATCGAATGGTGATATAGCTCCAAGTCAGGATGTTGTGTGACTTGAAAGAGAACTTAAAGGTGGTGGTGTTCCCATGATCTGCTACCCTTGTTCTTCTAGGTGATAGAGGCTGTGGGTTTGAAAGGTGCTGTCAAATAAGCCTTGGTGAGTTGCTGTAGTGCATTTGTAGATGGTGCACACTGCTGCTACTGTACCCGAGTGGTGGAGTGAGTGAATGTTTAAGGTGGTGGCTGGAGTGCTGATCAAGTTGAATGCTTTGTCCTGGATGGTGCCAAGCTTCTTGTGTTGCTGGAGCTGCACTCAACCAGGCAAGTGGGGAGCATTCCAACACAAGCCTGACCTGTGCCATGTAGATGAATAATCAAAGATATATTTTAAAAATTTGGACAGGTTTTGAGTGAAGCATTTTGCAACATGTCATAGGAGAGCAAGTCTGTGCAAAGGTGTGTACAAGAGTTCTTAGCCCTTTATAGAGTTGAACTTGAAAGAGAAATATTTCTGGAATCTCTTTTTTTTGTAGTATGTTGTAATCATTGCCTGTGTGGCTTCTTGTTTTTGAATATTTCCTGGTTAACTGTGATTAAATCCATCCATTATGATTTTCAGGTGAAAATTCTCTGTAAAATTTTCGTTTAAGGAACAGAGGCTGAGAATTTCACAGGAGCTGCTCCTGTCATGGCTTCATTGGACATGTGCCGGAAACACCGCCCAGGCCCACAGAATAGTGCACATGTCCTACCCAATCACAAACCCACAGAGTGTTGGCAATTATGCTTCTAGTGCAGAATTCATGATGGGTGTTAAGTAAAAGGGATTGATGTTATTATTTATCAGGGAAGTTTACACATTTCTTATAAATTGATGGATGTAACTCCATTCATAAGCACAGAAACTGTGGTTAGTTATTTGGAAAGCACATTTACAATACAGACTTGTTCTGACTGTTATCCACAAATATATTGTATTTGTCATTGGAGAAAGAGTGTTCACTGAGGCACCTCTCAGGCACCTCTTAAAGCCTAGCTAAAAGCAGCTTAGACACAAGCATTGAAGGAAGTCATACAGCCCCAGTCTTGAACAGAATTGGTGCATGGTCTATTAGGATCTGAGTAAAGAGGTAAAGAAGTCTCTTGAAACGTAAGGGGATCCAATAGCAATCCTCTTCCTTACCTGTTGATAGGCTCCTATGATTTTCCGTGCTTCCTGGTACAGGGTCTCGCCACTCCAGTGCGGATTCAGCTGGTGCAGTTCTGATGCTATTCGATTGTGCTCCCGTAAGAAAATTGTGTGTAGTACCTGCATCCCTAAATGCTCGTTTGCTCGGGAATCTCCTGCATCGCAAAAGAAAACAAACAATCTCATGGCATTCAAATTCCCAAGTACTACAGAAATGGGACAGTTGTGCTGCAGAATGTCTATTCTATTGCTGTAAAATTGGGATGGGTTTGAAGCAGAAAATAGTCTTAAAGGTCACTGAAATCACAGAATCTCAGAATCTTTACAGTGCAGAGGGAGCCCATTTGGCCCATTGACTCTGCACTGGCTCTCTGAAAGAGCATTCTACCTAGTCCCACCCCCTACCTTATTCCCATAACCTTGCACATTCTTTCTTTTCAGATAGCAATCCAATTCCCTTTTTGAATACCTCGATCAAACCTGCCTCCACCACCCTCTCAGGAAGTTCGTTCCAGACTCCAACCGCCCTCTGGGTGAAAATTTTTTTCCTCACTTCACTGTTACTCCTTTTGGCAATTATTTTGAACCTGTGCCCTCTAGTTCTTGATGCCGTCTTGAGTAGGAACAGTTTCTCACTATTTGCCCTGTCCATACCCCTCAAGATCTTGAATACCTCTATCAAGTCTCCTCTCAACCTTCTTTTCTCCAAGGAAAACAGTCCCAACCTCTCCAATCTATCCTCATAGCTACAGTTCTTTATCCCTGGAATCATTCTTGTGAATCTCCTCTGTACTCTCTCCTTTCTCAAGTATGGTGCCCAGAACTTGACGCAGTGCTCCAGATGAGGCCTAACTAGTGTCTTATACAAATTCAATGTGGCCTCCTTACCCTTGTACTCCATGTCCTTATTAATAAAGCCTAAGATACTATATGCTTTATTAACTGCTCTCTCAACATGCCCAGCCATCTTCAATGACTTACATACATATACATTGAGATCCCTCTGTTCCTGCACCTCCTTTAGAGTTTCTCCCATTATTTTATAATGTCTCTTCATATTCTTCCTGCCAAAATGAATCACCTCACACTTCTCTGCATTGGACTTCACCTGCCACATGTCTGCCCAATCCACCAACATGTCTATGTCCTTTTGAAGTTCAAGACTATCCTCATCACAGTTGACAAAATTTCCAATCTTTGTATCATCTGCAAATTTTGAAACCGTGCTCTGAACACCACAGTCTAGGTCATTGATATATATCAGGAAGAACAAGGGTCCCAACTCTGACTCCTGGGGAACTCTGCTACAAATCTTCCTCCAATATGAAAAACAACCATTTATCACTACTCTCGGTTTTAGGGGCCTTGTTTTTCCTGACCTGGTATTGGGAGTCAGCACCCTAAATGGAAAGGGTTTGATTCCCCAATCTAATATTCACACCCAAAAAAGTGTAAAACATTTTGCATTATTTATAGATGTATATTCTTTGGGCCTTCTTTTCAGATATGTGGGCTTGAAGACACTCGGCTAACTCTGTGCTGTTATCTCAAGCAGGGAAGCTAATTTCTCACAATGGGATGTTAGTTTAAGTTGTTAAATTTACGAAGAGCTGGTTCCAACTTCAGTTTATTCATACCTGACCTGGTAGAACTGTTGGTCTCTTCCATTGCATCTGAGTCATGCCTCATGTAATGGTGTAGTATTATTAGCTGCTATTTCCTCACCTCCCATCCTTTGTACACTAATCTTCTCTTCCTGTTTCCAGAAGACATTGATACTTTGTAGACATATGGGAGCACTCTGGTACCTTATGTAACTGGGCCTTACATACATACGAACATAGGAGCAGGAGTAGGCCACTCAGCCCTTCAAGCCTGCTCCACCATTCAATAAGATCATGGCTGATTTGATTGCAAGCTCTTTCCTATCTCCAATAACCTTTCACCCCATTGTGAATCAAGAATCTATCTAGCTGTGCCCAAGAATATTCAAAGACCCTGCTTCCACTGCCTTTTGAGGAAGAGAATTCCAAAGTCTCGTGACCTGCTGAGAGAAAAAAATTCTTCTCATCTCTGTCTTAAATGAGCGACCCCTTATTTTTACTTGTGAACATAGACAATAAGGCCTCAATTTTCACGCAGATGGAGAGGCGCTCAGTCTTTGTGAAAATGGCACTGGTTGCCAAAATCTGAATGTTCCACCTCCACACTCAGCCCCGACCATTTTTGCAGGGGCCAACAGGGGCAGGTTGAACATTGGGCATCTGTAGTTCATGGAGGCAGTTGTACATGTTAAAGTGCAGCTCCCTTCAGCCTGATCTGATTTTCGCAAGGAGGGAGTGAGAAATATAGGACTTGTGCACATTAGACTTGGTAGGAGAATGTCTTAATTTACCAGAGTTCTTTGGAGAGGTAGGATACCCTTTTGGAGAGGTAAGGTACTCTTTATGGTCCCAGGACACTTTTGGGAGAGGTTGGTGTCCTTTGGGATTGTTAAAATTAGACATGAATGTGCATAAAAAAGTGGATAAACTCATTGGAACTGCCAAGAGAGCTGTCAAAGGGAGCTGTCAAGAAATTAAATCTCTTGCCCTTTAAATATTTTTAAAAACTGTCTGCAGTGTTGAAAATAAAATCAGCGCTTGCTACTTTACCCTGTCTCTTGACATAGGGCAGAATCTTCTGTTTGGTGTGCAGGGGTGGGCCCCGCACATTGACACATAAAATGATGCACGGTGACGTCGGGCGTGCGTCCCGATGTCACCACGTATAATTCTGATTTTCCATTCGGTGGGCATGCACTGGAGTCAGCTTCGCGCCCGCCGAACTGTCAAAGGCCTGTTAGGGCCATTAATAAACTAATTAAAGTAATTGTCAGGGCTGCCTGTCCAACCTTAAGGTTGGCGGGCAGGCGAAGAGCCCAGGCAGCCTTTGCATTTTTCATGAAACGTCACCCACAGGCGGGATGAGGTTTCATGAAGGGTTTACTAATTAAATGAAATTTTTAATGAAAATTCATAAACATGTCCCAGCTCATGTGACACTGTCACATGAGGGGACATGTCGGAATAATTTTATTTTAAAATTTTTTTCCATCTTTATAACTGAACTTAATCTCCCTCAGCTCTGTGCCTCAGGGAGATTTCTGTGCTCTTTCGCACACATGCGTGAAAGAGCGCAGGCCCCGACTCTCCTTCCTCCCCCTGCCCTCACAGGTAGTGCTGAGCACTACCGGGCACGCGTCATGCTGGGCAGGCCTTAATTGGCCCGCCCAAGCAAAATGGCGGCACGCAGCTGATTGCAGGTGGTGATCGGCTCTGCGCCCGCCTGCGCCCACTCCCGACCAGCCCGCCCAGCGGAGAGAAAATTCTCCCCTATATCTGTAGATTACTATTATAGGATCAGCACTGCATCACTGTTTTCTTAATCTATCATTATCACAGCGGGGTACCTGTCAGTTCACAGTTTGATTGACAGCTCCAGGTGACTATAAAATGGGATTGTGAATACAAATACTTGTTCTCATAAAGGATTAAAGGAAGTTAAATGTAGTGAATGGGATTTTATCATTTAGTGTGTTTTTTTAAATACTGAATTTAACAAGACACTTAAAAACTTTATTTAATCTCAGCATGGGTTCTGAGGGCTGCCCATGGTGGATACTGAATAATTGGCATGGAGGGTGTAAGGGCGAAGGGTAGTGGGTGGGGGCCATGGGTTGGTAGGAGTTGGCACTAAATTGGCATAGGGATTATAAAGGGCCATGGGGGTTGGGGGAGGGGCAAAGGCTGGCATGAAGGCTATGAGGAGCTGTGGGGCTAAATGGAAGGCGTGAGATGACATGGGTTGGCATGGAAAGTATGTTGGGGGAAGGTTGAGGGGGTGTGAGGGGTGAGTGCTGGACGGCTGATTTTGTTTTATTTTGTTTTTTTCACAGCTAGGACAAAGTGCTGGCGCATGAGCTTGGCCTTTCGCCCAGCACGCCTCTGCACACAGCAGCCCCTGTGCTGCCTATCAACTTTTTCTGGGGGCAGCGGGCATGGCTGCCATAAAATCCAATCCCCCAGATCAAAAATCCGAACTTTCAGGGCACCTTTTCAGGAGTTGGGTTTACTGAGCCGGGAATTTGCCTGACTTTGTGAACCCAACGTGAGTGTGAAAATTCAGGCCTTTCACTGTGAACTTTCACTGGGCATCATAGCCAAATGCAATCCTGTCATCCCCACATGAATTTCCCAGTGGAGCTCACTGATCAAGCACGGGATTGATTTTTGTTTCCTCCTTACCTTTAGGACTCATGCCAATTGTAACACCGCAACAGACACTGCAAATCTGATCAGACAACTTGGAACAGACTGGGAAATGGATTAGAGTGTTCTAAGCTTTAAGGCTCACTTTTACACATTGCTATTAGCTGCTAAACCATTACAGGAGTTCAGCGTGTTAGGGTCAATGTCTTATTCACTGGACTGATGGCCTGTTGGTTCAAATGAAGAAACATTCTGAAGTTGGAGCTATTCAATTGTTAAATGAAGTGTGCATGTAAGTAATGACAGAAGAGAATTTTTGAGCAGGTTGTTAGCAGTTAGAGTGTAAGAGTACCTTGGGACAAGTGCAGCTTGAAGGAGAGTCAGCAGGAGGTGGATCTAAGGACAATATTAGGTTAAATAAATTGTCGCTGGGAACCATCACCAGTGAGGGGGTCACAGTACCAACAGCAAGGGGTGCTCTATCGTGTGGAAGTCTGGTGAACATCCAGGGGGAATGGTTGAGAAAGGCACAGTCTGATTGTTATTAACATTGGGAAGTAAAGGGTAACCAGCATATACTGGAGTTTAGGAGGGCATGATCAGTACTCCTGTGATCAGGAGATAGCATTCCACCATCACTTTAACCCTATAGCTGTCTACCAAAATCTTATCTTAGAGAATTAGATAGTGGGATCTCCATAAACTACTCCCTACAACCAGAACACCAATTTGATGCATGGCAGCTCTACCCAGGTAAGAGTTCAATGAAGGGAGGAAAGAGAAGCTGCAACTTTGTGTATGAAAATTAGGCAAAAAACTGCCAGAAGTTGACAGGTACATCCACAATCCACAGCAATGACACAGCGTACATTTAAATACATTGGCAAAGTGAAGGCACCAAGTCAACTATGTTCAAAATGAGGAACTGTCTCTCCTTACACATGACACTGTGCAGGTCTGTAAACAATTGGAAAGATGCTACTATTAAGGGAGGAGATACCTTTGAATCACTGGACTGAAAGAACTAGGATAAAAGAAACTTAAAGGAATCGGGGGGATGGCATAAAACAAAGTTCTTGAACAAAGCGATGAGACAGAAGATCTACTTGGATAGTTAATGATCAAGAAAGGACTTTGAAAGAAGATTATGTAGTTCAAGAGAAAGAAGAGGAGTTTCATTGCAAAATAAAGAAAGGCAAAGAGTGGTTCCATGGAGGTATCTTTTTAAGGACCTTTTAAAAAGATTGGCATGAGATAGGAGAAAGAAATAATTTTGGAAGAAACTTGAGAAGGAGCATGGAGAGCTGTTGGGAATTCAGGAATCAAGGTTGAGAACATGGCCAAGAATCACAGAAAGGCATTTCTGCAAAAAGCACTGGACAGTTTACACATTTGTACGCATTATTCATATCTTGAATTTCTGCTTAATAAAACCTCTATTTTCTTTCATAAGTAAACCTTGAATCATTTGTATTATCAGTGCTAGAACTTGGGTCCTCTAGGTTACAAAACACTGCTGTTGTTTATAGTTTTTCTTCCTTGCCTCCTCCCTGTATTACTAAATATCTTCCAAATACAATGACCTATTTCGACTTTTAGACTCTTTCTCTTTTACATTACAATGATAAATTTGTGGTACACATGCCTTGTTATGGATTTACCTGCCAGAAAACATGCAATGTCTGACTTGTTTGTGGTGAGGGATTGATCTCTGGTCAGTGCACAGGGGTTTTGAAGTTTCTTGCTCATGAAAGGTAGGTAGGCCAGGCCATTGTCAGAGTACTCCTGGTTAATGGCCAGATACCCGAGATCATTGGTTAGGTTCCTCAGTTTCCGTGCTAGGGAGTCTGTGCTTCCATAAACCATGCTGGCATCCACGAAGGCAGTGATGCTGTTCATTTGTTCCCTGGGATGGAGCTCCCCTGTGAAGATTCCAGACTTGCCACTCCCACATGCTGGTGCTGAGCGGAAGAAGGGCATGCACTCCCTGCTTTCACAGGCACGTGGGTCATCATCAGGTATCTGCAAAACATCCAGATTTAATCAAACAATGAGCAAGAGTTCAAATACCACATCAAATGTACATCAGTGATGCAAGACAG
Source organism: Cetorhinus maximus (assembly GCF_964194155.1). Classification (NCBI taxonomy): domain Eukaryota; kingdom Metazoa; phylum Chordata; class Chondrichthyes; order Lamniformes; family Cetorhinidae; genus Cetorhinus; species Cetorhinus maximus. The sequence goes on from NC_135887.1 coordinate 87,748,792, forward strand.
ATACTTACCTGAATTGGGAAGCACGGGCCTCTGTTGTGACACAATGATGAACAGTCACTGCTGTCGATAAAGGAAGAGGAACTGGCACTTTGTGGTGTCAGGTCCATATCGTGGTCAATCCATTGCCCCCATTCCACCAAAATGTGGGCGTACCTGCTGTCCAGAGAAATGTTCTCATTGCCGGTGTACAGGATTGCAGTCGATACTGTCCTGGCCTGGAAATAACCAATACAATTGTTAAGCTCAGAAAGCTCTCATCTTTCTATTACAGCACGATCGTCTCTATACACCCACCTCACCTCAGCATGCCCCACTACATACCAGGGGTAAGGGGAACCCATTATATTCTTTGCTTTCAACCCATCCTTTTGGAAGTGAGAACCCATCATCATACTCTGGAAGTAGCCATCGAATATATGGTACATTAGCTGCTCCCCACCAGGAATGCTGCCTAGAGTCAGAGAAAATACAATAAATGGTAAATTATTTATGGTGAGCAGATATTTGAAGAACCGTAACAGAGGTTAGAGAAATTGGTTGTGCTTCCTCTAACACTCCCTGGGAACAAGCTACATTTGCAAGGTAAAAGGTAACATATCTATTAATGGGGACATACTCATACTTGTTAACCAGCACATTGCAAGAGTTATTGTGAAATCTCAGTATGGTGGAAGCTATGCTAATACATTAGGGGCATCTAAGCAACTGGTAAGGTCATACTGTGGGTCAGCAAATAGCAGACCAGATCTCCACACCACAGCCGGCTCCTGCAAGATTCTACTGGCAGTGAGCATAAGCCAGAAAATCAGTGAACAGACCTGCATACCCAATACATTGAGTGCTGTGAATTGTGGTGAAGAAAGTGGTCAGTATTCAGGAAACTGTGCTGCTGGAGGGTGTCTCAGAGGATCAGGGGCCACGAAGGCAGGGGCTATCCCTGGCCCACTATCCTCCCTCTCTGGAAATTCAGCTTCTGTGTTGGGTAGATTGTCCAAGCTCTTCTTCAATAAGACAGAAAAGAAGAATTCATTCAGTGCATTTTCTATCATGTGCCTACTTGATACCCTGTTACCTTGAGGGGTCTTTCAATGACCCTGCCAATTCCTTTAATCGCATGGTTTCCATGAAGAAAATAAAAAAAAAACACAATTTCCGTTTTTATCATGACTTTCTTGTTTTCGAGATGTCCCAAAGTGCTTCACAGGTAACAAATTACTTTTGAGACTGTTTTTAGGCAAACTTGACAGTTAATTTGTACACAGGGAGGTGCCGCAAACATCAGTGAGAAGGACAGCCAATGAATCTGCTTTGGTACTGGTGAAGGGATGGATGTTGCCCAGGGCACTGGGAGAACTCTTTGTTTTTCTTGGAAAAGGGTCCATGGGAGTTGTTTATGTTGACAGAGAAACTCAGTTTAATGTCTCAACCAAAAGGTGAAACCTCTGTCAATACATTGCTCCCTCAGCCCAGTGCTGTGGTCTGCAGACAACATTTACCTGGAGTCCTTCTTTGGAATCAAGATTATTGATGGTTTTCCTTTTTAAAGTAAATCAGGCAGGAAGTCCATGCTTTCTGCAGCATTCACCAGACAATAGCCTTCCCCCTTGTGAGATTTCTCACCTCCTCACAGGCTCCTAGAATCTAAGCTTTGTGTCACTCATCAACAGCTCTTCCATTTCTCATCCTCTTTTCAAACCTGCTGGTATCTGGTATTTTCACCCGAGTCCATCAACTTAAAAAGAAGCTGCCAAGAGCCACATGACTGAGGGACTGTCCTGCCAACAGATACATCTGACAATACCATTGACATAACCATTCTTTCTGCTGGTGCAGTACCTGTTATTGCAGATGCCAGGGATGGTCCGATATTTGTTCAGTAGGCACGAATTGGAGCAAGTTACTGACCGCAACTGAGTGGTGCAACCTGTCACCTCAGCCAGCGCCTGAAGATCGAGTGTGCTGAGCAGATCTGAGGAACAAAGCACCATCTTAATCAGAGGGTGTAAGGTATGATCTCAGTCAGGCAAATAGCAAGATTTTGAAGTTTCTTTGTGTTTTAATTTCCTTTCTCATTTGTCCTGAAGGCACTGATTCATAATGAAAATCTGTTCCCTCACCAGAATGATCATTCTTCAGGCGTGGATCGTGTTGGGGAGTTTTGTGAAGCTTTTCCACCATTCAGGGCATCAGTGCCGAGCCCTAATTCCGCCCTCATTTTCTAGCAGGTTCAGGAGTTGGAATCCTGGCTGCTTTTTCTCATTTTAGGGGTACAGAGATCCAAATATTACACTTCAACTGGCGCCCCAGTTTAGATCAGGTAATCCGGCACAGAAAGGGGGTTGAAGCTGAGGCATTTTAGCCTGTATGTCGTAACACTACAACAGTTATCAATTGAGACATTACACTATTTAATTTGGATCTGTAATATGCTAAAGATCAGATCTTCCAAGGTTCTAACATTAGAACAAGTTTCAAACAAGACTTTGATTTGGACTCACCTTTCCTCTACAACAATGGACAGATTCCCAGCTCCAGCAGCTAATGCTCCAATGTGTACAGCTGAATGAATTAAACCTGGTTAAAATTGGGGTTGAGGATTATAAGTGAAACCATCTGCAGAATTTTCTGCCTGGTGGGTGGGTGCGCCCGACCCAATCTCTGACGGGTGGGAAGCCGATCCCTGCTGGAGAAGTGGGCCCCGCCGCCATTTTAAGTGGGCGGGCCAATTAAGGCCCGCCCAGCGTGACGTCTGGCGGGAAGTGCTATGCGCTTCCTGTGTGGGCAGGGGGGGATTCCCCAAATGCGAGAGTGTGCTCTTTCACGCATGCGCACGAAAGAGCGCACATCTCCCTGAGGCAAAGTGCTGCCTCAGGGAGATAGCTGAAAGTTGTAAAATTAGAAAAAGAAAAATCCTTCACATGTCCCCCTCATGTGACAATGTCACATGGGATGGGACATGTTCATAAATTTTACTAAAACTTTATTGAATTTTATAAATCCCTGCGTGAAACCTCATCCCGCCGGTGGATGAGGTTTCATGTTTTTTCTATTGCCCACCGGGGCTCCTGGCCTGCCCGCCAACCTTAAGGTTGGACGGGCAGGTCCTTTAATTGTGTTAATGATCCTGTCAATGGCCTCAAATGGCCATTGACAGGTCAGCAGGCGCGCAGCTGATTTTGCTGTGCCCCTGACTTCCTGAAAATTTAAATGGGGCGGGATGATGACAGGGATTCCCCCCGATATCATCCCGCGTCATTTTACATGTTGGTGAGCAGGCCCCGCCCCCTGCTCGCTGACGGCAAAATTCTGCCCCATTAGTTTGCAGTTTTCACAGAAAAAACACATAAAATGTGATCCTCAAAACATTGGTAAAAATCTTGCAGTACCATGTAGTAAGAATGGAGCTTCAGTTATTCAGTCATATTAAACCAATGATTCTAATGGTCAAGCAGTGTGTGGATTTGATAAAACTTTGTATCACTGATAATGTGATGTCAAGGTCTTGAATAATACAATGTAACATGCAGGATATAATGGTTTTGATTTTAATTTACCTTTGGGTTCAAGAAATAATAATTGTAGAACATTTTTTTTGGAGATTAAATAGATAGGTACCTGAGTTGTTTTTACCAACAGTTGGAAAGAACATTTTTCAAACCCCCTGACCTCTATCATCTAGAAGGACACCACCACTGCAAGTTTCCCTCCAAGTTGCACGCCATCCTATCTTAGAATTATATCACTGTTCCTCCATCATCACTGGGCATAACCTTACATTTATCCACATTAATTGCCATCTGCTAGATGTGGGCCCATTCTCTTGCATCTAGATTTGATTCTTGTCTTTCTTGTCCTCTTCCAAGGTTCTAACATTAGCAAAAAATTTGAGTCACCACAAAAAGGCCGAGAATATTGTTATCAGAATGTGCCACAAACCACACTGATTCTATTACCTGGTCCCCAGTCCTTCCTCTGCTTTTGTTTCTCACTTGGGATTTATTACTATTTTATAAAATGCCCTAGGACACTTCTACAGAAAGGTGTTGCCGACATATAAGTTGTTGTTGTTTACCCGTTACATTCTTGAACATTTTCTCCTGGGTGTAAACCATCTGCCGAATGAGTTCGATGGTAGTTTCCATCAATTCAGCTGCTCTCACTGCTGTCCGAGTCTCGGCTACAGGATGTTTGAAGAAGCTGAGCAGGTCATTGGCACTAATGGAGCCTTCGGCCAGCGCTGCTTTACTCCTGGGAATCAAAGAGTACACCTTAGAGCAGTAGATGGTTTATCTGTGGCAGTGTAAATCTTTCACCAGAACCCTCCCCCTGTCTTCCAAATGAAAGCTGTAGAACATAGGGAAATAAAAGGCATAAATCTGTCACATGAGTTTTAGTCATCATCCTGTCATCCTTATTTGAAGGGATTCAATTGAGTTAGTTGCAGAGAAGAAAACGACAACACTCCCAAATTCCCAACTCAGAAACGTGTCATCGATGGTAAGATGCAGTTGCTACTTTGGCAGCTGGAGGGTACAGATTCCAACCTGGGAGGCTTTGCCCATTTTCTGATGCCTTTTTCCAGCCAATCAGAAATTAGTTGGAGGCATCATCTTTAGTCACTCCACTTGCCTGGATGAGTGCAGATCCAATAACACTCAAGAAGCTCAACACCATCCAGGACAAAGCAGCCCACTTGGTTTGCACCCTATCCACCACCGTAAACATTCACTCCCTCCACCACAGATGTACAATGACAGCAGTGTGTACCATATACAAGATACACATCACTAGCTCACCAAGCCTCCTTCAACAGCACCTTCCAAACTCGTGACCTCTAGCATCTAGAAGGACAAGGGCAGCAGATGCATGGGAACACCACCACCTGAAAGTTCTCCTCCAAGCCACACCATCCTGATTTGGAACTATATTGTCATTCCTTCACTGACGCTGGGTCAAAATCCTGGAACTCCACCCTAACAGCACTGTGGGTGTACCTACCTTCTCAAGGGAAATTAGGGATGGGTAACAAATTCTGGCCTAGCCAATGATGCCCACGTCCTGTGAGAGAATAAAAACAACAGGTAAATCTACCTGGAAAATTCCTCCAGGAATGTTTGGCCTTGATTTCTTTGTTCATTTGTGTGTTTTGTGTGAACTAAGAATAGATCATCAGGCAAATTATTCTACTTGGTATAACAATAGAAATGACAAAATAATTTTAATAATATTTAAAGATATCAGGTGGTAGCAGTGAAACATTTCCTTCCTAGGGCCTGTGTACTACTTTGTTACAGGTGGCCATCTTTACCCTTTTCTCTTATGCTTGTACTTTATTTCCCACTGTTCAGAATTCAGTAAGCCAGGATACTCTTGTTAACAGTTAGCACACAAGCCACATCAAATCCTATTGAACGCTTCCAGTTCAGCAACAGGGTGAGATAGTTACAAAGCAAACTTCCCACCACCACATTCCCTCATTGAGTACCTACAGACCAGATGCAACACCGACTAGATAGGAAAATGACTTGCACTGATATAGTGCAATGTCACATCTCTGAAACATCCCAAATCACTTCACATGATAATTAACTTTGAAGTGCAGTCACTGATGTTTATGTAAACAAACTCAAGATCCCACAACAGCTATGAAATGAATGACTAGTTAATCTGTTATTGGCGGAGCAAAGTGTATTAGCCAGGATAATCCCTTGGAATAAACAGGTAGATGGCCTCTGCTAAGTGTCTAATTCAGAGAGTAGCACCTCTAACAATGCAGCTCTCTCCCTGTGATGCACTGAGCATTAAGTTCCATGGGACATTTTTACTAATTTAAAGGCACTACGTAAATGCAAGATTTTGTTAATCAGCTAGATTATGGAGTGATGTTCCGTGGCCTTAGAACCCAAAACTTTCTGTCTCCAAGACAAAATTTCTGCCTGCTGAGTCAAGCAACATTTAAATGCAGGGTAAAGCTCCTAACATGCCTTAACTTCAAATCTTGCATGGTGACATTTTCCTTTCTTGCAGAGACATTTCTGAATGAAATTGCCAATTTGCTGGCGTGGTTATAGTCCTGTGGTGTAGTTCCTGCCTGGTCGCTGATAAACTCACAATATTCTGTCCATTGCATTGTTCCCCCTCCGTGCATCCTCACTGTGCTGAGCTCAACACTTTTACACTAACTGACTTTTTCTTCTACAATTAAATTAAAGTTCAGTGACACCTAATCAGTGCACCCAGGTATATTCCCACTTGTTGCCTATTCTTTTCCACCTTATGGATAGCGTTCTGTACAAGGGGCCTTGGCATTTAACTGGTTTACCAAATTTAAAATAAATTCTGCTTTGTCCCTTTCTTAGCATGTTTTGATCTTACCTGTCTCTAGATCTTTTGTAGGCTGCATTGACAAGATCAAGTGCTTGCCGGAATGCCTCATTGACAAACCCACTCCCTCGCTGAGTCACAGATCCTGCAAGGCCAGAAGAAAAGTTACATGGTTTACAGATTGCAGCAATAGATTTAATTGTATAAATGTAATGGAAATTCTAGGCTAAAGGAGGAGAGTTATTTGAATATACTATTTAGTCCCAAATGTTCCAATTCTGGGAAGCTTTGCTTAGACATTTTAGATCAGCCTTATATTGCAATGGGATCTTCAGTGAAATTTCCATCTGATAACTCATCCCCTCTGCTTTAGCCTGACCAGAAATCTTGTCCTTTGTTCCCATGTCAATGATACTGAATTAAAACTGTTTAAAAATCTCAAGTGTTTCCACTGCCACAAAGCTGGGAAATGTAGTAAGCAGTGAGGAGGAAAGTAGCAAACTTCAGGGGTAATTAGACAGACTGGTGAAGTAGGCAGACACCTGGCAGATGAAAGTTAATGCAGAAAAACGTGAAGTGATGTATTTTGGAAGGAAAAATGAGAAGAAGCAATACAAACTACATGAGGTAATTTTAAAGAGGGTGGGGGGACAGAGATGCCTGGGGGTTCTTATAAATAAATCTTTCAAGATGGCAGGACAAGTTAATGAAGCTGTTTAAAAGAAAATATGGGATCCTTGGCATTATAAATAGAGGCATAGAGTATGAAATGAAGGAAGTTCAGCTAAAGCTTTATAAATCACTGGTTAGGCCCCAGCTGAAGGATTGTGTTCAATTCTGGCACCACACTTTAGGAAGGATGTTAAAGCCTTGGGGGAGAATTTTCCCCATGTCGGAATGCTGGTCGGGAACGGGTGCGAGCGGGCGCAGACCCATTTGCCACCCGCGATCGGGTCCACACCGCCATTTTACGCGGGCAGGCCAATTAAGGCCCGCCCAGCATATTTCATGACTCCCAAGGATAGTGGGAGTGGGCGGGTGGCGGGCGTGCTCAGGCTGCTTGGTCTAATGACAACACAGCGGCCTGTTTAAAGGCCTGGCAGCCTTGGAAAGGCTGCTTGCAATGGCTGGGAGAAGCGCTCTGCAGAGGGACAATGTTGGTGACGCAAATCTGGAGGGTAGGCCATTGGAGCAGGCCAGGCTGGAGGGTAGGCCAGCGGGGCAGTGTGCCCCTCGTTTTTCAGAGGAATGCCTAGCTGCCTTCCTGGAGGAGGTGGCAGTGTGGCGGGAGGTCCTCCTTCCGAGGGACGGGAAGCGGAGCCCCTCCCCACCTGTTCAAATGTGCATGGGAGGAGGTGGCCGAGAGTGTGAGCTCCCATGACGTGGTGTGGTGCACATGGCTCCAGTACCGCAAAAGATTCAATGATCTCCTGCGCTCGGGAAGGGTGAGTACCATGTTGCCTCAAGTCACTTAATGCAGCTGTCATCCTTTCCCCCAAACCCTCCCCTCCACCCCAACACCCCCGCCAACTCTGAGTACAGTAACGTCATTGAATACCTCATGGCATGGATCCCTCGCTGGGTGCGACAGTAGATATTGCCCATGCCCAGTTCACCCTGAGAGGGTTGAGCTAGGATGGGTTCTGCACCCGCAGCATGTGTGACACTGACACTCAGAGTATAGAATGAGGTTGAAAGTCAAGAATCTGCAACTAGGCACAGTGCTGGAACTGGGAAGCTTGTTGAAGTCAAGGTGCTAAAATGCTGGGAGGGGAGCTTCCAGTTGGCAGGGCACTAATCCATCTGCTGGTCTTTGTGCTCCACGTGCTTGTGCCTCCTTGCTGAGCAAAGTGACACCTTGTGGTGCCACATGTGAAGGAGGCAGCATTTGGGCAATGGGGGGGCTCTGCCCTGGCTGGTTTGGGTGAGTGTGCGACAGCTGCGGGGTAACGAAGAACTGGAGTCCTTCAATGTCCCACTCTGGCTGGGTTGGCAGAGACATGATGGGAATCCAGGTGCAGGCTGGACTAATCAATGCTCTTCTCTCCTTTTCAGGAAAAGACTGCGCACCACGTGTTGGAACAAATGCGGACTGGTGGAGGGCAGGCCCAGTTGGCCATCCTAACGGCTTTCGAGCAGCAGGCCCTGGATCTTAAGAGGCGCCATGCCCCCAAGTCCACTGGTGATGGTGAGGCTGGGGTGCCACGGGGAGGTACGTTTGGCAAGCACTCAGGTCACCATGTATATCACCGAAGCCATGGCATTCTGAATGCTCCGTGATTGAAGTTAACAACATGGGTTTACCCTTGATTATGGAAGGATGAGCGCATAATGATCCAGCGGAGATACATGAGGCTCTGCGTGGCATGCTGCCCGTGCTGGAGGAGTCCACGCAGAGCATCACCGATGCAATGAGCAACATGGCTGAGCGTCATGCTTCCTCCATGGAGGAGTGGCAACTTTCGTGAAGAGGCTCCTCCAGGAGAACAATCAGGTCCTCCTGGGGTTACGCTGAGACCTGCAAGCCCTCACAGCGGCATTGGCCACAGCTGGTCAGTGCCCGTGTGGGAGATGGTTTGGGCACCAGATATCCCAGCTCAGTGCCCATCCATCCACAGTGAGCAGGCAGGTCTGAAGCAACCTTACATCGGCGCAGCAGCTTTCTGTCGTTTCTGCAGGCTCCTCTCTGGGCGCTCCGGATGAGGGCAGCATCTCCTCCACCCTCTGCCAGTGACCGTGGCATCCGGTGAGGCTGCAGTGACTGAGGAGAAGCCAGCTGTGGAACTGGCAGCTCCCTCTCAGGCAGGGCCATCAAATGCTCTGCGGGCCAGAGGACATCCGCCAGGGTCATCGAGGTCAACAGGACAGCAGAGTGAGCAGGCTGTCTCAGATGCCAGTGCCAACGAGGGGACAGCACCTAGACGTAGCACCCGTAAGCGTAAATTTAAGGCACCTTAGGCACACCACGGGTTTCTCACTGGTGCTTTTATGTTGGCCCATAGTACTTGGTCGTAGACTGGGTGTGCTGTCCAACACCGTTTTTGTTTTGCTTTATGAATTTACTTTTGTTCACTCAATAAATTTTGATATGTTGCCATGCCGCAGGGTGATTCCTTAATTCTGCATGTGTACGGGAAGCCATGATGTTATGAGTGAGTTGTTTGACATTGAGTTTTATTGACAAGGGCCTTAGTTAATGTTACTATCCAGGCTGATTTGGCACTCAGGCATCAAGTGTGGAGCCTGACATGTGTTGAAGATCCATCTGTGATGTGCTAGCTGAATGTTCTTTGGATTAAAGCCTCCCAGGTGTCCACTGTGTACCCCCTTTCCAGTGCAAGATTATGGAGAGCACAGCATGCAACCACTATCAGCAACACACGACCTGGGGGGTACTGGAGTGCACCTGCTGAGCGGTCCAGGCATCGGAAGCGCATCTTGAGAAGACCAATGGTTCTCTCCACCACAGCCCTTGTGGAGGTGTGGCTCCTATTGTACCACTGCTCAGCTTCTGTTCTTGGATGGTGGAGAGGCGTCATGAGCCACCTTTTGAGGGGATAGCCCTTGTCGCCCAGCAGCCATCCATCCAGCCGGCTGGAGCACTGAAGAGCCTCAGCACTTGGGAGTGTCTGAGGATGTAAGTGTTGTGGGAGCTGCCTGGGTACCTTGCACAGACTTGTAGAATCAGCATCCTATGATCATACACTATCTGCACATTCATGGAGTGGAAGCCCTTCCTGTTGATGAAATCACCGGGCACACCTGCTGGCGCCTTGATGGCCACATGTGTGCAGCCTATTGCACCCTGGACGCGGGGGAAGCCAGCAATTGCTGCGAAGCCTCTGGCTCGCTCAGTTTGACTGGCATTGTCCCAGCGGGTAGTGGATGAAAATCAATGCACGCCTGAACAGAGCGTCTGTCACCTGCTTGACACAAGTGTGGACAGCTGATTGGCAGACTCCGTAGAGATCACCCACTGACCCCTAGAAAGAGCCGGAGGCATAGAAGTTGAGGGCAGCTGTGACCTTTAGAGCCACTGGCATGGGGTGTCCACCCACATAGTTAGCGGAGATCTCAAGGCCTATCATCTGACAGAGGGAGGTGACTGTTTCCCTTGAGAGATGGAGCCTCCTTCGGCACTGCACCTCAGACATATTGAGGTAGCTGCTTCGCCACCTGTAAACCCTGGCAGCAGGATAGTGGGGTCTTCTGCGGCCCCTTCCGCCTTGGACTTGCCCTTGGCCCTGCACCTCTTGTGCCTGCGCCTCTCCTCCCAAAGGTGGCTCCCCTGGAGGCTGGATGTGCACTCCTGGCCTCCTCCCCCTCTTAGCCCTCCCTCCCTCCTTAGAGGAGATGCCTCCAGTGGAGAACACAACTCCCATTCGCAGGCTAAGGGAAGGCTTCCTGAGAGCTGCAGGCCCCAGAAATAATCACTACTGTAGAGTCCTGACCATGGCTTTTACTCCCGTCCTAGCAGCTGGTATGAGTTTTGAAGTCTTCCTGCTCGCTCAGGCAAGTATAAGTTACTTTCACACTTAAATACCTCAAACATCACCTTCGTGACCCCACTTACCCCTCTTATCCCGCCCGCGGATGAGGTTTATACAAATGTCTCCTACCCGCCTGCCCATTGCGCCCGTGCGACGCCCTGAAGATCGCATGGGCCTCGAAAAATTGAGATCAATTGCTGCCTCAAGGGCCTTAACTGGCCCGTTAATTGATGTTTGGCGCGCATCTGAACTTATAGCGTGCCGGCCTTCCCAAATATCGCGATGGCACGCGGTGATGTCGGGATGTTTGCCCGACATCACCGCGCCTCATTTTACACGCAGGCATGTGGGGCCCACCCCTCCGCATGCCAACAGGAAAATTCTGGCCTTGGAGAAGGAGCAGTAAAGCTTTACCAGAATGGTGTCAGTGTTGAGAGATTTCAATTAGATAGAAAGGAACTAAAGAAGCTGGGATTGTTCTCCTTAGAGCACAGAATGTTAAGGGAACATTTCAAAGAGGTGTTCAAAATTACCAGAGACTTTGGTAGATTAATGATGCAATGTTCTAAGAATATTTAAGAAAGAAGCTGTGCCTCAGCAATCAACAGGTGGCATGCTCTGATTGGTTATAACATTTTGCTGGCTCACCCAGTGATAAGAACAGCTGGCAGCAGTCTGAGACTGTCTGCCCGTCTTTGTGAAATATGCTGCAATGTGACCTATGGCGATGGTGCTGTGAGCGTTGCTTTCTTCCTTGTGAGCCCCTTGTGCAATATCAGCTCTGTCAAACAGGGAGCCAGCTGCTAAGCTGCCCTTTCACTGGGCTGCAGGCTTGGTTTGCTTTAATTTTATATTTTGCCTATCACTTCCACTTCAGCCCATTCTGATTCACCAGTTTAATTGTTCCTTTTACATTAGCTTTCACTGGCATGCTGATTTCCTCTCCCATCACTGCACCCATCCAAATCTGCATATGTCCAAATTGAAGCAGTGCAAATCCTGCTCTACATAGAGCAAAATGTCATTAATGGACGGGTAATGAGTCTCCTATGGATTTTGTTTTGGCAATGTTGGAGTCTCTTGTAAGGTATGTCAGCTTACAGCTGGCAAAAGTCCCACTGGTTCTATTGGTGTAGGAGCAGCTGGAATTGCTCCAGACATGTTGCTAAGCCTGGTTATTGACTTAAATTCAACACACCCATAAAAATGGGATTTGCATCAATTATAATGCAGGTCTTAATTCTGGTGAATCCAGGTTCCAGCCTAATTTATGGATCCTCTGCAGAAAGAGTTTCAGAGTCCCTGTTTTCCAAAAGGGACTCGACATTTTGGAATAAAGCTTGGCATAAGCTGGAATTAGTCCTGTGAGTACTGTTGTTAAAATGGGCTACAAACCATTACACATTTCTCAGTGAAAGATTGAAGGATAATGTGAGTTCTTCATTGTTCTGGGGGGCCTCTTAATGACCTTGGCAGGACATTCTGTCTTTACAGCTCATTGGGAAACTTTAAGAACATAAGAACTAGGAGCAGGAGACCGTATGGCCCCTTGAGCCTGTTCTGCCATTCAATGTTATTAAGACTGATTTCCTGCCTCAACTCCACTTTGCTGCATGCTCCCCATGTCCCTTGATTTCCTGAGAGATCAAAAATCTGTCTATCCCAGACTTAAATGTATTCAATGATGGAGCATCCACAACCCTCTGGGGTAAAGAATCCCAGATTCACTACCATCTCCACGAAAATATTCTCCCCATCCCAGTCCTAAATGATTGACCCCTTATCCTGAGGCTGTACTTCAGTGTTTTAGATTCTTCAGCCAGGGGAAACAATCTCTCTGTGCCTACCCTGTCAAGCCTGTTCAGAATCCTGCATGCTTCAATGAAATCGCCTCTCATTCTTGTAAACTCCAGAGAGCATAGGCTCAATTTACTCTGCTTCTCATCATGGGGCAATCCTCTCATCCCAGGAACCAATCTAGTGAATGTTTGTAGTACAATCTTTGATGCAAATATATCCTTCCTTAGATTTGGAGACCAAAATTGTGCATAGTACTCCAGGTGTGGTCTCAGCAAAGCTCTATACAATTGTAGCAAGACTTCCTTCTTCTAGTATTCCAGTACCCTTGCAATAAAAGGCAACATGCTAATTGCTTGCTTATCTGCATGCAAACTTTCTGTATTTCTTGTACAAGCACACCCAAGGCTCTCTGAGTATTACCATTTAGAAGTTTCATGCCTTTTAAAAAATATTCTGCTTTTCTATACTGAATACCAAAGTAAATAATTTCACACGTCACCATATTATATCGCTGTCAACTTGTTGCCCACTCATTTATTCTGTCCATATCTCTTAGAAGCCTGTTGTTTCCTCCTCACAGTTGTATTCCTGCCTAGCTTTGTATCATCAGCAAATTTGGATACCATGGCCCAAATTTTCCAGTATCTGCGTCATAGGAGATTGGACGTAAGTTGGGAGATGTGTGTCAGGACCCTGTGGAAGTCCTGGAGCACTGAATTGCCTGAGAAGTTTAAACTTCTAATGACCTGATTTCTGCTGCCCAAGACCTCTGCGAATGTCTCCGACATTCTGAGCTCCGTGTCAGAGACTTGGGCAGGTATGTGGGACTTACCTGCAAACTTACCCTGGAAATGTTATGCTGATTAAAGCTGGCCTAACTCAGAGATTCACTAGCATTACTGAACTGAGTGTCACAACTGATCTCATAAATCACCCACCGACCTGACCTGACTATCCCCGCTGCCAGCCCCTCCCCCCGCATCGCCTGACTAACCGCCCCGGCCACCCAACTATTCCCCTGTCCAGACCCTACTACCTCCCTTCATCCGACTACTCACTCACTCATCCACTCGCTAACCCACTGAAAGGCTTGAGACCTTTAAAAACTTACCTGAATATGACAGCAAATGTCATGAAAAGGGGGCGTATCTTCTCTTCGTTCATCTTTTCTTGCTCCTTCTCTGTGGATATCTGCGCTGACCCATTGCTGCTTAAGCTGGGGTGGGAAGTTCCAGCTGAAAAATCGCAAAAATGGTCACAGAAATCTTTGCGGGTAACATCAATGCATGCAGCATTGATGCTAACCATAAGATCTGGACCATTACTCGCGATCTCTTTGTCCAAGTCATTGATATGGATTGTAAATAGTTGAGGCCCCAGCACTCATTCCTCTGGCACTCCACTAGTTACAGTTTGCCAACCTGAAAATGACCCATTTATCCTGACTCTCTGTTTCCAGTTCATTAGCCAATCCCCTAACCATGCTAATATATTACCGCAACACCATGAGCTCTTATGTGTCTATTCTCCTCACTATATTACCACCTATCACTACCACATTCTTTTTCACTCCCCCACTTGAATGACCTTCTGCACTATGGTGCTATGATCTGTTTGCTCATCCACCCTGCAGCCCTTGTCCTGACCCACACAGGCAGCAAGTACCTCATACCTGTTGGCCATAGACAAGGGCTGAGGGTCAAAGTCAAGGGCCTCCATCACTATATCCTTGGGCCTATGCCTGCCTGACTCACAGTCACACCTTCCTGTCCCTGACTATTGACCAACTGTAAAGTTCTGCTTGACATGACTGAGCTGTCTTGTGGAGCAAAGTGTCCACGTAGCTCTCCAATGTCTGCAGCTCGGACTCCAGCTCAACAACTCTCAGCTGAAGTTCCTTGAGCTATAAACACTTATTGCAAATATGGTTGTCCAGGATTCCAATAATTTCCACAAGCTGTCATAAGATACAGTTATGGTACATCACCTGTCCTGCCATGTCTATCCAACCCTATTCATTTATTGATTTGATTATTTACTGATTTAATAAAGTGAGAGCAAGTTACAGTTTTCTAGCTCGCAGACACCAGCTATTGGAGCTAAAACAAAAAGAACAAAAAACAACTCCACCTTCCCATTTACACTGAATTCCCACTTGCACCAAATTCCAGACTTTAGAACTCTATCTCCGAGGCACTCTGTGGGCTGGCAAATACTGTCTACTGTACACTAAATGCATGGATTGCAGAAACATTTACCTGGTATTGTAGGATGCATTTCTGCCAATGTAGAAGTGGAACTCAGGTAACTAAGTAGGAGCAACAGCTGGGGGATTCCTATGTTTAATACCTACATGTGAAAAAAGAACAGTTAGCACCACAGTGGCATGTCATTTCACTGAATATAAGCCTAGAAATAACAATGAATAAATTAGCAGAGACATTTTTAAGTTAGATCAGTTAAGATAGCTAAAATAGTGTACAAAGAACAGTCCTATAAAAACGTGAATCATTTGTACAGTAAAATTCCAAACAATAATACCTAGGCTTCAGAGAATTTGTTGACGATCTCCTTAGATAGTCTTTCTGCTATAAATTACCTCAAAATTATGATAGAACTGCACATGTAAGTGGCACTTTAAGCATAACATCATTGACTAATTGATTTCATTGTAGTCAGACCTAACATCCCAGATTTTCATCCTCGAGGTGGGAATTGTAAGTTGGGCCATTTCCTGACGTCGCAATCCCGCCTCCTTCCTGCCAGTGCCCAGCCACACTATTTTCATTGTGGGGTGACAGGGATCAACCTGAGTCGGGGCCACCGCATCCAGAAGCAGGCCCAAGGCAGGAGAGGTGGGTGGATGCTGAGGACGGCAGGCTAGGAGGCCCACCTTCATTCACATTGGCCCAGTTCATGTATATGAATGTTAGGAACCATAGTCCTCACCCCTCACCTCAACACACCCCTAACTACCCCCAACCCCTTCATATCCCCACATGTCCTGTCATATACCTCTATGACTCGTCCATGCCCCCTCCATATCCCCCATTCCTCCTCATATCCCCCCATGCCCATTCACCCAGTATCCACAATTGGTAGAACTCATGAGCCCTATAATAATATTTGAAAGTCTTTGCGCTGCTCTTGAGACTCAAAATAAACAAACAACCATTCACAAATCTCATCAAAAATGTTCATTCTCTTAGGAGCTCATAAATCTGTCAATAAAACGTACAGCTATTCAAACTCCATTTGATAAAAAAGTAATCCTCTTAAGTGCACATAAAACTATCAAGTTAGAACAAACAGCTGTTTAAAATCCTCCTTAAAACATTAGCCTATTAACTGTTCATAAAATGGTCAATAAAAACAAAGCTCACAGTCCCCTTGACTGCTGTATCAATAATCCCCGTTGAATTGAATCCATTGTTGTGGTTTGGAGCTCAGTCACACATTTATAATAGGATTCCATTGCACAGCTGTGCCAACAAAACCTCCCGAGCTGAATACATTAAAACCTTTGAAGTAGTGAACAGATGGCCATCAGTTGCACAGCTTCAAGGCACAAAAGAAGGCTGGAATGTCAATAAAAGAATGCAGGTATCTGTTCAGCTAATTCAAAGGCTCAACAGATGGCTGGGCTGCCAATAAAATAAGTCAGCCATCTGTTCAGCTATTTTGAAGGCTCAACAGATGCCTGGGCTGTCAATCAAAGGAGGCAGCAAACTTTCAGCTTTTTTCAACAGATGGCTGGACTTTTAATCAAGAAAAAGATTAAATCACAGGGTGAAATTGGCGTATTAAAATCTGAATCTCAGTGCTGTTCAATGCAGTAGAGTACTTGATCCATGGATAAGGTACTCCAGTGCAGATAAACATTTTCACAATGCTGGTGAATTTAATGGTCATTTACCTTTTCTAAACAAAGCCTTATCATTAATCACTGTATTAGAACATATTTAACTTATCATACACCATTATATCATGACATGTGAAGTTATCACCACCTTCTGAACTTACCTGCCATAATGTTCCTGACTCCAGACTAGGCTTCCCCCACAGTTCACAACTCCTCTGAGATGCTGTGAACCACGTCTCCTGCTAAAATGGGCCTGACTCCAGGTAAATAGCAGAGGGTCTAAAATACCTGCACAATGGAGTAGGCAAGGGCAAGAGTGTCGTGTGTGGACTCGCTAACCACACACTTATCCTGCACTTTTAAAAATCCCACTTGATAGAAATGGAGGTGGGAATCACAGAATTGGATCCCACCCACCATTTTAAAATCTCGCTCTGTTCAAATGCTGCCTTGATGTTAAGAACACTCACTCTCACCTCACCTTTGGAATTCAGCTGTTTTGTCCATGTTTGGACCCAGGCTGTAATGAAATCTGGAGCTGAGTGGTCCTGGTGAAACTCAAACTGAGCATCAGCGAGCAGGCTATTGCTGAGTATCTGCCATTTGATAGCACTGTCGCCAATGCTTTCCATCACTTCCTGATGATTGAGAGTAGATTGATGGGGCGCTAATTGGCCATCGGATTTGTCCTGCTTTTTGTGGACAGTGCATAGCTGGGCAATTTTCCATATTGTCGGGTAGTTGCCAATGTTGTGACTGACAAGAACAGCTTGACCAGAGTTGCAGCTAGTCCTGGAGCACAAGTCTTCAGATCTACAGTTCGAATGTTATCAGGGCCCATAGCCTTCGCTGTATTCAGTGCCTTCAGTTGTTTCTTGATATCACTTGGAGTGAGTTGAATTGGCTGAAGACTGGCATCTATGATGGCAGGGATCTCAGGGGGAGGCCGAGATGGATCACCCACTTGGCACTTCTGGCTGAAAATAATCACAAATGTTTTAGCCTTGTCTTTTGCACTCATGTGCTGTGCGCGCCAGCATTGAGAATGGGGATATTTGTGGAGCTGCTTCCTCCGGTTAATTGTTTAATTGTACACCACCATTCACAGCTGGGTCCGACAGGACTGCAGAGCTTAGATCTGATTCGTTGGTTGTGAAATTGCTTAGCTCTGTGTATTGCATGCTGCTTCTGCTATTTAGCATGCAAGTAGTCCTATTTTGTTTCACCAGGTTGACACCTCCTTGTTAGGTATGCCTGGTGCTGCTCCTGGCATGCCCTCCTGCACTCTTCATTGAACCACACAATGGAGCATGTTCTCAGTGTGAAGATGGGACTTCATCTCCACAAAGACTGAGTGATGGTCACTCCATCAATCACAATAACTACTTATATTTATAGAGTGCCTTTAACATAATAAAGTATCTCAAGGAGCTTCACATAAGCGTTGTAAAGCAAAATTTGACACCGAGCCATTTAAGGTGATATTAGGATAGATGCATAGCCATGACTTCAGCTGCCTAAGCTCTGGTATTCCCTCTTTAAACCTCACCATTAACCCAATTCTCTTCTCTTTAAAACGTTTGTTAAAACCTACCTCTTTAACCTGACTTTTGGTCATCTGTTCTGAATATCTTTTTATTTGACTCAGTGCCAATTTATGTTTTTGGATACACTCCTGTGAAGCACATTGGGATGCTTTACCACATTAAAAGTACTATATAAATACTAGCTGTTGTTATTAAAGCAATGAAAAGAAACTTCCATTCAATCGATAGGCAGAAAAAGCGACCAGCCAGCAATGAAACTCAACAAGGTTGAACCAGAGACTATCACAAAATGAATCACGCAAAACACTCAAAATTCTGAAAACATCCGACAAAAGTTTACAAAGCTTAATTTTAAAATTAGTCATTTAAATTAGAAGTTCCCTGCATGGGGCTATTGTTTACTCTGGGGCCAGAGTTCCGCTTTAGTCCTAGGACTGACAATTTCTCCTGGGCTGCTCCCATTGACAGATCGTGTGTGTGCGTGCATGTGTGTGTGCGTGTACGTGTGTGTGTGATGAGAGTTGTAGTTATCACCCTGCTCCTGTATTTCCAGAGTGCACCAGACAAACTCTTCAATGGTTAGTATCTTCTGCAATTGTACATTATTATGGAAATTTGCCATTGGTTAGTGGCCACAAAAAAAATCTGACAACATGACCATCAATATGTCAAGATGTGAAATGAGATTTGGTATATCTTGTAATTTGTGGGCTGCTACCAGGAAAATAATTATGAAAGCTACCGCCGCTGCTACTTGCAGCTACTCCTACCGGGTGATCTGCCGCCATGGTAAGTCACACTCGCCTGTCTTGCGCCATCCTCACACGTCCACTGTAGCTCATCTGAAACTGCTCCATGATGTCCATCCTCCAAGTACACCTAGGTTGACTCCGCTTTCTGCTTTGCCCTCCACTTTGCCCTCTAGAAGAGATCTCTGTAACTTTCCAGCTCTCATCAAATGGCTGAAATACTGACCTTTTTACTCTTTTAGTGGTCTTTTTGTTCCTGAAATTTCAAGTACCTCTTCATTGGTCTTATGATCTGTATATTGGATTTTTAATCATACATCTTTGCATCCACATTTCAAAGGCCTCTATTCTCTTCCACAGATCTTTACTTATTGTTGAGGTTCCTGAGGCATACAGGAAAGTAGATAGAATTTAGCATCTTTTGAGTTTTTTCTTTGTTCCAAGCTTGAGTTTTCTTGTTGTTAACAAATCCTTCTTCTTCACAAAATTGCGTATTTACCCTTCTTTTAATTTTGGCATCACATCTGCCATCTTCTGTTATCATTTGTCCTAAATAGATAAACCTATCTATTTGTTCCAGTCTTCACTCTTGTTTCTTCTAATGTATTCCTCCTGACTACCATTAGTTTTGTCTTCTTGATGTTCATACTCAATCCATATTCTAAACTTTTAGATTTTACTTGATCTGTGATATTTTATAGGGCCTCTTCTTAGTCTGCAAGTAGCACTGTATTAGCAGCATACCACGAGTTTGTTGTGTTTTTGCCTCTAAGTTTTATGCCGGAAGTATATCTAATTCCCTGAATATTTGATCTGTATACAGATTGAATAGTTTTGTCGACAGCACACAGCTTTTTTGTACCCTTCGCTTGAAACATGTCTGATTATCCATCATCTAGCCTGGTGTTCGCTATTTGGTCCCAATGTAGGCTCTGGATAAATCTGACATCTTTATTGTCAATGTCACATTTCAGCAGCACATCTATTAATTTTTGGTGCTAAAGCTACTGTATAGTTTAAAAAAAATGTCAGGGAAAGGAACCTGCCATCTCTCTCTAGTCTGGCCTACATGTATCTCCAATCCTACACTACATGGTTGCCTTTTAATAGCCTCTGATATGGCCAGTTGTAAACAGTTATTAGAAAATTTAATGTTAGGAAAGAATCAGACCGACCTAATACTTAAGTCAAATGAGGATCACCAGTTATTGTTCGCAAACAACTGATAGATCAGTAACTTTTCCATGATATGCATCATGAAGAAAGGAAGGGGATAGATTGTACTCTGACTGAATGACTTCAATATCTCCCACTGAGAATGGCTCAGTTGTACCACCACTGACAGAGTTGGATGATTCCTGAAAAACATGACTGCCAATCTGGGCCTGAGTCACATGGTGAGGTAGCCTATCTGACCTCTGACTTCACTAACCTGTTGCAGTCAAGTCTGTCCATGATGGCATTTGTAAGAGTGATCACCTCACAATTCTTGTGGTAACCAAGGTGTTGATTGTACTGATTGCCATTGAATGGGAAACATTTGGTAGTAGATTAACTGCCTGTGCTTTCCTTTCAGCTGACTACAGATACCATCCAGCAGGAACAGTTAAAATCATCCGCTAAATGTTTTCTGATTGGTGAGAGCATTCTCCATCATATAGTGTGGCACTACCACCATGCTAAGACAGATTGAGCTATTTAAATCTGGGCTTCCATCAACTTCAGCAGAATGTTATACCACTACAATCGATAACCTCATTGCCCAGCCCATCCCCCTGTCTTCACTCACCACTAAATAAGGAAACCAACCCTGTTTCAAAGGGGGTTACAAAAGGTGTGCCAGAAGCAGCAACAAACATAACTTAGAATGAGACACCAACCTGGTGAACTCAGGCCTACCTGTAAGCTAAGCACCCCAAAGTAACATTTTTGGAGAGTTAGGCAATCCCATAGCCTATGGATCAGAACAAAGCTCTCTAACGCTCTGCACCCAACATGGTAATGAGCAATTAGGATACTAATAGGAGCAGAGGCTCAAGGAACAGCCCTCTTTGCAACCATGATGAAGCCAGCATTTGAATGTAAGAGACAAGGCTGAAGTGTTTGTCAGTATCTTCAGCTAAAAGTGATGAGTAGATGATCTGACTTGGCCTTTTGTTGAGGAACACTACCATAATTAGCACTGTCCAGTAAATTTGATTTAATCCACATAACATTAAGAAGTGCCTGAGTGCACTGAGGGAATTAAGGGCAGATTGTTCTCACTGTGAGGCTTGTGATGATAACATTCTGATTATAGTGCTGGGGACCTCTGCCCCAGAATTATCCATTCACTAAAATTCTATAGAATTCAATTAGAAAAAAGAGGTGGTGAACCAGAAAAGGTGAGGAGAAGAGAAAGAAAGAAGAGAGATGGGACAGAGAAATTCAAAAATTCAAATTGAAGAGAGGCTGTGTGAAAAACCCATAAAGGGTAGAGAGAACCAGTAAAGGAGAGAACATGACTGAAAAAAAGAGAAGGAAACCAAAAAAAGCAGAGAGGGAACCTGAAAAGGAAAGAGATGGTGAATGATAAAGGGGAGAAAATCAGAAAATCAATGTATGAACCAGAAAAGTGGAAAGAGAAAGGAAAGGAATGTGGACGAGGCAATGACCACTATATTCAAGGTGCAGGTCCTTGCAGACTCATCAGGGGGAGAAATCTTCATGGTTAGGGTAACCTCAATTACAGCTTTAAAATTGGCAAAGTCATGGATTGTGCTAAGAAAGTATTGTACTGCAACCAGTGATGTTCATATGCCCACCCACATCTCTCAACTGCCACTGGTGGGAATCTTTATGCTGACAGTAATTGTTGCATTATCTCCTCAACTTTAAGTTGCTTCATGTTGCCATGATAAGCACATATGAAAGATAGGATTAATTACCGGTGGAATTTAGATCATTGACCATTCACAAATCTACATCAAGATACAGTCAAAAAATTCTGGAAGTGAGAAAGTGAACAGTTGAAAATATTGACCTAGATTTTACAAATTAGTGGCGAGCAATGCACTTGCCTGATTTCTCATCTGAATTCCCAATAAACGGCCCCATTGCACAAAGCTTTCTGCTGTGAGTGGAAATCCATAAACTCTACCCATTGTGTCCTCTCTTGTTACATCATTAAAATAAAAAATAGCTTAGCGAGAAGAAACAGAAAAGAGATCTTAAACAGTAATTAGCAAAAAGTAAAGCAGATTGACATAAGCTAGTAGAATCAAAGAAAGGGAAATCAAGCTAAAATAGGAAGACAGAATATGAATAGACAAGTTAGAACAAAAAGGCAAACAAAGTAGGTTACCTGATAGGAAACTTGATCAAAATGAAAACGAAGTAAAAGTATCTGAGAGAATCTGAGAGAAAAAATGCAGAATTCAGGTGAAAAAGGGAAAGAAGCTCAAAGTGACGAGGCAGAAAGAAGTATAGGTTCTCATTTTTCAAAGCTGTAAAATATATAAGTGATATCGATTAGAAAGATGAGGAATTAAGATGCCCATTACATAAAGTGACACCTGCTGACAATGTAGCCATAAGTAAATGTGAAAGAGATATTCATTATTTACAATGTTGGCACAGAGGGACAAAGATACAGCAAAGTAACATTGGGACAAGCACCTTTTACCAGAAGCCTTGCCACATATGCATTACAGAAAGGATGTTCGAAAATTTGATAGAGAGTTTATTAAAATGTTTCACATGAGTTTGGGTGTGAACGTTCAAGAGAAATTTCTATTCCCAGTAAGAGGAGATTCCTTGAGCTATTCCAGATTGTAACAAGTTCAGGAAAATTGGCTGATTCATCAAAAAAGTCACTTAATAGAACTATCTCAGCAGGTCGTCTCATCTGACGCCTCAACAAGAAACTTTGTCTCTTTCTTTCAGGTGCAAAGGAACGCAAGCTCCAACAACTCATCGACACCAACACCCAACCAGGACCCTCCACCCCTGCCTGTCCCTCTGTACCCATCCTGTCTTCCAATCCCAGCCCCGGCCGTGTATTCACCATACCCCCTGACCTTCCCCTCTCCGACGCTGAACGTTCAGTGCTCAGCAAAGGACTTGGTTTCATACCCTTACGCCCTCATCTCAATGAATTTCGGGCTCGGCACGATGCTGAACTCTTCTTCCGCCGCCTTCGTCTCTGTGGTCACTTCTTTGGGCAGGAGTCCTCTCCCCGTTTAATGGATCCTTTTATCCACCTCCAATATTCTCCCTCCACCTGGACCCCTCCCTCTGGATTCTTACCTTCTCTTGATCTTTTCATTGAGAACTGTCGGCGTGACATTAGTCGTCTCAATTTCTCTGCTCCTCTCACCCATTCTAACCTGTCTCTCTCTGAACTTGCTGCACTCCGTTCTCTCAGGTCCAACCCTGACATTGTCATCAAACCCACTGACAAGGGTGGTGCTGTTGTTGTCTGGCGCACTGACCTCTACCTCGTAGAGGCTGAGCGTCAACTCGCAAACACTTCCTCCTACCTCTCCCTGGACCATGACCCCACTACTGAACATCAAGCCATTGTTTCCAGGACTGTTACTGACCTCATCTCCTCTGGAGATCTTCCTTCCACAGCTTCCAACCTGATAGTCTCCCAACCTCGGATGGCCCGCTTCTACCTCCTACCCAAAATCCACAAACAGGACTGTCCTGGCAAACTGATTGTGTCAGCCTGTTCCTGCCCTATGGAACTCATTTCTTGCTATCTTGACTCCATTGTCTCTCCCCTTGTCCAGTCCCTTCCCACCTACATCCGTGATTCCTCTGACACCCTTCATCATATCAACAATTTCCAGTTCCCTGGCCCCAATCACCTCCTCTTCACCATGGACATCCAATCCCTCTACACCTCCATCCCCCACCAGGATGGTCTGATGGCTCTCTGCTTCTTCCTCGAATAGAGGCCCGAACAATCCCCATCCACCATTACTCTCCTCCGTCTGGCTGAACTTGTTCTCACACTGAACAATTTCTCCTTAAACTCCTCTCACTTCCTCCAAATAAAAGGTGTGGCTATGGGTACCCGCATGGACCCCAGCTATGCCTGTCTCTTTATGGGGTATGTGGAACATTCCTTGTTCCAGTCCTACTCCGGCCCTCTCCCACAACTCTTTCTCCGGTACATCGATGATTACTTTGGTGCTGCTTCATGCGCTCGTCTGGACCTGGAAAAATTTATTAATATTGCTTCCAATTTCCACCCCTCCATCATTTTCACATGGTCCATCTCTGACACTTCCCTTCCCTTCCTTGACCTCTCTGTCTCAATTTCTGGTGATAGACTGCCCACCAATATCCATTACAAGCCTACCGAATCCCACAGCTACCTCGAATACAACTCCTCACACCCCGCTTCCTGTAACGACTCCATCCCATTCTCTCAGTTCCTTCACCTCCATCGCATCTGTTCTGATGATGCCACTTTCAAAAACAGTTCCTCTGACATGTCCTCCTTCTTCCTTAACCGAGGTTTTCCACCCACGGTCGTTGACAGGGCCCTCAACCGTGTCCGGCCCATCTCCGGCGCATCCGCCCTCACACCTTCTTCTCCCTCCCAGAAACATGATAGGGTCCCCCTTGTCCTCACTTATCACCCCACCAGCCTCCGCATTCAAAGGATTATCCTCCGCCATTTCCGCCAACTCCAGCATGATGCCACCACCAAACACATCTTCCTTTCACCCCCCCTGGCAGCATTCCATAGGGATCGTTCCCTCTGGGACACCCTGGTCCACTCCTCCATCACCCCCTACACCTCAACCCCCTCCCACGGCACCTTCCCATGCAACCGCAGAAGATGCAACACCTGCCCCTTTACTTCCCCTCTCCTCACCGTCCAAGGGCCCAAACACTCATTTCAAGTGAAGCAGCATTTCACTTGCACTTCCCTCAACTTAGTCTACTGCATTGGTTGCTCCCAATGCAGTTTCCTCTACATTGGAGAGACCAAACGCAGACTGGGTGACCGCTTTGCAGAACACCTTCGGTCTGTCCGCAAGCATTACCTAGACCTCCCTGTCGCTTGCCATTTCAACACTCCACCCTGCTCTCATGCCCACATGTCCGTCCTTGGCTTGCTGCATTGTTTCAGTGAAGCTCAACGCAAACTGGAGGAACAGCACCTCATCTTCCGACTAGGCATTTTACAGCCTTCCGGACTGAATATTGAGTTCAACAATTTTAGATCATGTACTCTCTCCTCCATCCCCACCCCCTTTCCGATTTTCCCCCTTTTTGTTTTTTCCAATAATTTATATAGATTTTTCTATTCCCACCTATTTCCATTATTTTTAAATGTATTTGCATCCATTGTTTTATCTCCACCTTTTAGCCTTTTTCAATTCCTTCACCCCACCCCACCCCCACTAGGGCTATCTGTACCTTGCTCGTCCTGCTTTCTACCCTTAATTAGCACATTCCTTTAGATAATATCACCACCTTCAACACCTCTTTGTCCTTTTGTCTGTGACATCTTTTGGTTATCTCCACCTATCACTGGCCCTCTATCCAGCTCTTCTTGTCCCACCCCGCCTTAAACCAGCTTATATTTCACCCCTTTTCTATTTATCCTTTGTTCTGTTGAAGAGTCATGCGGACTCAAAACGTTAACTGTGCTCCTCTCCACAGATGCTGCCAGACCTGCTGAGTTTTTCCAGGTATTTTGTTTTTGTTTTGGATTTCCAGCATCCGCAGTTTTTTGCTTTTATCTCAGCAGATGATGCGTACACTTTAACATACATCTTAATCATTCCCGATGGAAGGGGAACAGTTCCCAAACCCATCACAATGGTAATCCTAGAACCAAATTATTGCTTAGTCTGTGATGATTATGTTAGCAATCATATTCTCCTTTACTATGTAGTTATATTGTCAAAATTAGTTATTAATAATGCATTAAACTGAGTCTTACTTTTAAGATAAACTAAGACTTAGGTATTGCTTAACCAACACTCCACCTAGCTCCTACTGAGGACTAAGCCATGGCTGGATCTTTTTAGCTCAATTACTTTTTTTGTAGGACAACTAAAAACATAAAATGATAGTTAATCACACAATGATAAGAACTGAGATTAAACTAGGAACTGGCATTTTGAGTCATCCGTGTACTGAACAGGTTAATGTGAACATTGTATTCTAAGGGCTGTAAGGCGGATCTTATTTAGGTAAAAAAGTCACTGATAGAGGAAACTTTAAAGAGTTGGATTATTCTGTGGCATTAGGGCGAAAGGAGAAGCTCAATAGTCAAGTGAGGATCTGATTAAATAATATAACTGATGTTTCACCCAGGAAAGGAAATCTAATATTCGCTTAGTTATGGTATTGATGATAAATAATAGTTTACTAGTCCATAGTGCGTTCATACTGCACCATTGATGTTCCATTAAATTAGTTACTTTAAGAAAGCACTGCTTTTTAATAGTTAAGTTCTCTAATAAGAAGGCTACCCAATGTATCTATGGCAGTCAGTGAGGTTACTGACAGTTTGCACAATAATCATCAAATGGTGTTCTGTTCAGTTTTTGATATCTGGATGACAACTATGAGTTAAATACTGCTTAACCAATGCTGTACTAAGTTTTTGCCAATGACTGAGTTTTTTTTAATTGAGTTGATTTACATAGAACTTTTAAGAGGCAAAGATGCATTTGAGAATTTCACAGGAGCAATAAAGTATAGGGTACTGTATCATTATTCATGAAATGGGTTTAAACAGAAATGATGTGATAGCTAATTGTTTCTTCACCATATCAACAGTGAAGGACTACTTTGCCAAGCAGGTGTTGCATTTCTTGAAGTTAAATGCTCCTGTTATCTTACATTAAATTGAACCGAGCTGAAGTTGTGATATTGTAATTCTGAACTGAGTTACATTATGTTAAGTTGGGCCTCACTACTACTGAATTATTGTAATTCTGGAACCAAATTATTGCTTTGTCTGTAATGATTATGTTAGCAATCGTATTCTCCATTACTATGTAGTTATATTGTCAAAATTAGTTATAAATAATGCATCAAACCGAGTCTTACTTTTAAGATAAACTAAGACTTAGGTAGTGCTTAACCAACACTCCACCTAACTCCTACTCATGACTAAGTCATGGCTGGATCTTTTTAGCTCAATTACTTTTTTTGTAGGACAACTAAAAACATCAAATTAGACCTTGGGCATAAAAATCCTAAATAAAATCTGAAATACAGATTCATCATTCTTACAATTTTGCAGGATTTTGCAAATGTTAATTTCCAACTGCCTTATTCTCCAATTTTACATTGCACCAAACAATATTATTCTTTAATTTTAAAAATAAACATTTATTTGTGAAAATTTTACAGATTTCACATGGAAATAACAACTAACAATCCACATAACAGAATGACAAAATAAGATATAAAAATTCTAAGCAGGTACTCACTACAATGCAGGAACTTTTACAGATGTCACAAACTCTTCGAACAATTAACTTATTGGTATGAAAGACACACATCAGAGCACATGGAATGGGAGGGGTCACCCTGAGCCATCTTTGACTTCTGATCGAAATCTAAGCAACTCTATCTATCTATGAAGATAGATTGAGCCGGAGAAGCGTTTGAGGGGGCCAGGCTCACAAAATCTGAGACTGCAGCCTGTTCCCTCAAACAGATAAACTCAGAACAAATGAGAAGGTTAGCCTCTGGAGAAATTCAGGAAAGGTGGGGGAAGAGATAGAAAAATAGACAGGGAAACTGAGAAAGAAACCATGAAAGACCAGGAAAGAGCGGGAAAGGACTTGCCTATGTAGGATGAGACATAGAACCCCAAATCCACATTATTAGCCATCCTGATGTGAAATGTAAAATAGACTTTTTAATTATTCTATAGGTTAAAGAATTCCTTCCTTACCATCATTCTGTCCCTTGCAGGGTACTGTCGTTCTCTGCTCTTCAGTAGGATTCCAATGTTGAAGCTTGAATTTTGGATGTCTGAATTCTCACTGTTGAAACTAATGTTTCCAGACCTATGTTTAGATTTCCCAGTTTGAAGCTGAAACTTTCAGTTGTGTTTGGGTTACCAGTTCTGAAGATTGGATTTCCAACCCTGTGTCTAGATTCCCAGTGCTGATTTCCACTGCTACAGTTGAATTCTAGACCTGTGTGTATGTCTCTGAGTTATCCCTGTGTGTTTGTTCAGTGAGGTTCAGTTCTCTTTTTATCTGTTGGATTTGGCTGTTGCATTGGCAGAACTCATTACTGCAGAACAAAGCTTCAACTGCTCTGAAATAATAGTCTCATTCATACAAACTTCAAAAAGATTTCTAGTTCTAAATATTTAAATTTGTGGTTTGGGCATTGATAGACAGTGTCTCTATCAAAATAGAGAACATAACTTCTGTCAGAATTCATCAGAAATTGAAGGTCAAGGCGATGTCTTTGCTCCTTCTGATAAAGGACATTGCTGGGGATTCCATGCATTTGAAAATGATGGCAAGATATTTTTGAGTACTGTGAGATCATTCACAAAACAATAATCAGAGTAAGGTTATGTGATTTTTTTTGTCTCCTCCCAGTATTGCAAATGCTAATGTGCACTGGTACTTCTATATTATTATTAGTAACATGTCTGTAGCATTGCCAATGGTCCCTTGATGAATGTAAGTTTTTATTCCTTACAAGATGGGAGACTTCAGAAATTCATTTGACTGAGCCAGCCAATGGCTACAGAGTGAAACTACACTGTGATAGCTGACACCTTAAAATTGAATGGGAAATGATTACATAACAATTTAGAATGGTAACTGTTGACAAAATAAATGTTTTTGAAAATCATGACAGCAGGAAGTTTTGTGGAGAAGGAACGTGTGCACTATGCAAGTCATTAACTGTTTTATACGCATATTGATATATGGTGTGTGTATTATACACCTGCAGCAGTCAATGAGGTGAAACAGCATCTACTTGCATTTATAGTCAAACATCATAAAGTCGTTCACAGATGTATAATCAGATTAAAAAAATAGAAGCTGAGTGAAGGAAGGAAGTATTAAGAGGGGTAAGCAAAAACTTTGTGAAAGAGGTAGGTTTTAAAGAGGGCCTTAAAGGAAAAGAGAGAGCTGACAAGATGTAGGGATTGAGGGAGGGAATTCCAGTTTCAATAGTTGAAGGTAAGGCTGCCAATAGTGTGACAGAGGGAGGGGAAATGAGAAGAGGCCTGATATGAGGAACAGAGATTTTGGGTAGAGGTTTGTAGACCTGGAGATTTGGACAAGCTGAGTGAGTGGGCAAATGCATGGCAGATGCAGTATAATGTGGATAAATGTGAGGTTATCCACTTTGATTGCAAAAACAGGAAGGCAGATTATTATCTGAATGGCTATAAATTGAGAGAGGGGAACGTACAACAAGACCTGGGTGTCCTCGTACACCAGTCGCTGAAGGTAAGCATGCAGGTGCAGCAGGCGGTAAAGAAGGTAAATAGTACGTTGGCCTTCATAGCAAGAGGATTCGAGTACAGGAGCAGGGATCTCTTGCTGCAATTATACAGGGCTTTTCTGAAACCACACCTGGAATATTGTGTGCAGTTTTGGTCTCCTTATCTGAGGAAGGATGTTTTTGCTATAGAGGGAGTGCAACAAAGGTTTACCAGACTGATTCCTGGGATGACGGGACTGACATATGAGGAGAGATTGAGCCGGTTAGGATTATATTCGCTGGAGTTCAGAAAAATGAGGGGGGATCTCATAGAAACCTATAAAATTCTAACAGGACTAGACAGGGTAGATGCAGGAAGGATGTTCCCGATGGTGGAGGAGCCCAGAACCAGGGGTCACAGTCTAAGGATACGGAGTAGACCATTTAGGACTGAGATGAGGAGAAATTTTTTCACCCAGAGAGTGGTGAGCCTATGGAATTCGCTACCACAGAAAGTAGTTGAGGCCAAAACATTGTATGTTTTCAAGAAGGAGTTTGACATAGCTCTTGGGGTGAAAGGGATCAAAGGATATGGGGAGAAAGCGGGGGCAGGCTATTGAGTTGGATGATCAGCCATGATCATGATGAATGGCGGAGCAGGCTCGAAGGGCTGAATGGCCCACTCATTCTCCTAGTTTCTATGTTTCTTGGTTTCTGAGGAGGATGTTGCAGAGATAGGGAGAGGCAAGTCCATGGAGTGATTTAAACATAAGGATGAGTTTTAAATAGGAGGCTTGGGGGAATCAGGTAAGGACAATGACGATTGGTGAAAAGGACTTAATGCAGGATAGCATACGGGTAGCAGACTTTTAGATGAGCTGAAGTTTATGATGGATGGATAGTGGGACGGTAGCCAGGAGAACATTGGAAGTGTCAAGCTTGACTGTGATGAAAGGTGATGATAAAGGATTTAGCAGCATGTGGGCTGAGATTGAGAGCTGCAAGGTTCTTGTGAAGGAAAATTTTTGGTGTTAGAAGATCAGCTTGATGTCAAATAGGATTGCAGCCTGAGACAATGGGCAGGGAGGGGAAATTGAAAGATGCTTCCATAGTTTCCTCTTTTACTTCCCTCAGTATCCTCAGATGCATTCCATTTGGTCCTGGTGACCTATCAATTTTAAGTACAGCCAGCCTTACTAATACCTCCTCTCTATCAATTTTTAGCCCGGTCAGTGTCCCAACTACCTCCCCCTTCACTATGAATTTGGAAGCATTTTCTTCCTCGATAAATGCAGTCTTCATTAAGAACCTCAGCATGCCCTCTGCCTCCATGTGTAGAACCCCTTATTGTGCCCTAATCCACACCCCCCTTCTCTTACTAACCTTTTACTATTTATACATCTATAGAAGACTTCTGGATTCCCCTTCATGTTAGCTGCCAATCTCTTCTCATGCTTTCATTTTGCCTCTCTTATTTTCTTTTTCACTTCCTGTTTGAACTTTCTACATTCAGCCAGTTTCTCATTTATATTTTCAATGTGACTTCTGTTTGGAAGGGCATTAGAAGAGGCGAGCAGAAAGGAAAAGCTCAGCTGGCCAAGAAAAAGGCACAGAGAAAGCAGAGGTCAGCGAGGTCACCTTCTCAGCCCACTTCTTCCTCTGCAGCAAATGCGATAGAGATTACCATGCCAGAGTGGGGCACCTGAGTGCACCAGGTTATGCTTAATGCAGAGTTGACCACCATGATGCAAACCATGATCTTGCAAGGTGGAAGGTTGCCACATTCCACATACCAGCCTGAAATCTGTTATATACTCCCTTTATCTTTTTCATCTTTCTCTCTATCTGTTCCATCATTCATGGAGCTCTGGCTTTGCTAGCCCTAAATTTTCCACTTGTAGAAATGTACCCTCTCTGCCCTTTATCTCCTCTTCAAAGGTAGCCAATTGTTCTATTACAGTTCTGCCTGCCAAACTTTGCTTCCAGTTTACCTGGGCTGGGTCTGTTTTCAACCCACTGAAATTAGCCCTCCTCCAATTAATTATTTTAGATTGCAATTACTTCTTGCGTATTTCCATAGCTAATCTAAACCTTGTGATACTATGATCACTGTTCCCTAAATGCACCCTTACTGACACTTAATCCATTTGACCCACCTCATTCCCCAGAATCAGTCAGCAATGCCTCCTTCCTTGTTGGTCCAGAAACATACTGATCAAGAAACTTCTCCTGAACACAGTTCTAAAACCCTTCTCCCTCTCTGGCCTTTACAGAATTACTATCCCAGTTTATATTAGGTTAATTCAAGTCCCCCATTATTGTTACGCTATAATTTTTTGCACTTCTCTGTAATCTCCCTACAAAATTGAACCTCTAGATCTTTCCCACTCATTGTTGGCCTATAGAATACACCCAGTAGTGTTATGGTACCCCAATTATTTCTCAGCTCTAACCAAATAAATTCTGTTCATGACCCCTTCAGGGCATCCTCACTATCCAGCATGTAATATTCTCCTTAATCAATATTGCCACCCCTCCTACTTTCTTCCCTTCCCTAGCTTTCCTGCATATATTTTATATCCAGGAACATTTAGCTATAAAATCCTGTCCTCTTTTGAGCAAAGTCTCTGTTATCGCCACAACCTCATACTCCCATGTGATTATCTGTTCCAGCAGCTCACCAGCCTTATTTACCACACTCTGTGCATTTAGGTACATGCATAGTAAACCTAATTTAGACCTTAATATATTCCTGCTTACTCTGACCCCACCTAATACTTTATTATTTCTTACTCTAGGGCTGTATGTTGCTCTCAATCCTTTGCACACCTTATTTATCCTTTCTAAGACTACATCCTGGTTCCCATTCCCCTGCAAAGTTAGTTTAAACCCTCCCAATAGCATGAGCAAACCATCCTGCAAGAACATTGGTCCAGGCTCTGGGTGCAACCCATCTGGCCTGTGCATGTCCCATCACCTCCAAAAACTGGTTCTGATGTTCCAGAAATCTAAAGCCAGCCCTCCTGCACCAGCCACAGATTTATCTGCTGTCTTCCTATTTCTATACTCATTTCTGTGTGGCAGCAGGAGTAATACAGACATTACTACCTTTGAGGTCCTGCTTACCAGTTTCCCTACTAGCTCCATAAACTCTGCTTGCAGGACCTCATCGTTCTTGCTACCTATTTTGCTGGTACCAATATGGACCGTGACCACTGGCTGTTCATTCTCCCTCCCCCACCGAGAGTGTTCAGCAGACATTCAGTAACATCCTTGTCCCTGGCACCAGGGAGGGAAGAACCATCCTGGATTCACATCTGTGGCTGCAGAAATGCCTACGTGCCTGTGTGAAAAGGATAGGGCAGTACCTGAGAGAGGGAACCATATGTAATGTCAGTTAGCATTATGAATGGGAAGGGAAGTTGTGTGGTTGTCAATTTAGTAGAAATAGGATAAGGGAGCAAGAGGTTGGTCTCATGTGAGACTCATGTCAAAATGTGAGCTCAGATAGAGAATGAGAGGAGATATGAGAGAAATTGGACAGCAAGGACAGGCACGTGCTGTGGCTTGCTAAAACAACAGAGGTACTTCCTCCATGGAAGAGCACTGTATTTTGGGCTAGGGGTCCAGTAGATGGTAAGCAGCATGGAGTTCCCTTTCTTGAGGCCACAAGACTTCATGGGGCCTGCGATCAATTGATGAGGATTCCCAGGACCATGCCCATCCAACTATGAATGACTGTAACTCATCCTTTGATGGGTCTGTCCTACCCATGAGACAGGAGCAGCAATGGAGCAATCTGAGATATTGACTAAAAGATATAGCTGTTGAGTGACTAGTCTGTGGGATGGCTTTCTTCAGACCCCAGATATTATTGAAGAAGACCTTGCACAGTCAGCTGGGCTGGATTGCTTGCATCTTGCCCTGATCTGATGCCTGGATTGTTGCTGATATTTTTTCTAGAATTATGTACTGTAGCAAATGTTTGCTAACTGAGTAGCTTGCTAGGTTATTGGGAGGTCCACAAATTGTGGGACTAGAATCAAATGCAGGCCAAACGGGAAAAAGGATGCAGGCTCCCCTCCCTGAAGGACTTTAGTTAACTAGTTTTTACAACAAACAAGCAACTTTGATAATCATTTTTCCAGGTGCTAACCCATGAAGTACCAGATTTATTGAATTGAATTAAATTCTACAAACTTCCCTGGAGGGATTTGAACAGAATTTCTGCTTTGCACGTCTGGTACCATAACCACATAACCCTAATGTAACAATCTCTTCCTCAGGCTAGATATTTGTGGAGCTTATTTGTTTATTTGAGATTTCCTTCTGCTCTAACTGTTCCTGGCCTAAAAGTTGTGGCCTACATCCAGGAGCCTGTCAACAGGAATCACAGGCCGAATGCCAGTGGCATGAGGCCTAATAAGAGGTGAGGACAGGTCGAGAGTGTCACCAGCCTCAATACAGCTCCAAATTGTGGTGCACAAGAGCTAATTGAAAGCAGTGTTTCTCACTGGCTGGGCCCCACACCTTACATCAAAGAAAACCTTTTCTAACAAACCACAGGAACTGCAACACACTCCCCAGTTGCAAGAAAGAAAGGCATTGTACAAATACTGCCACTAATCAGCAATTCAACATCAAACAGGCCTCTTTGAAGCTTTGACTAAATGACAATAATTATATACATAGTTAGGCTTACTCGAGTACTGTACAACATTAATAAATATAATTCAGAAAAATATTTTAAACATTCACAAAAACTGGATTCATTAAAGCCCCTGGTGAAAGCCTTAGGATTTTACCATGATTACAGAAACATATCTAGAGCAGAAAACTACTGACAACAGTTTAAAAAATAACCCTGACACAAGCATCAGAAAGCTGACAATTCAAGAACCAAGTGACTAGAAGCATTGGAGAAGAACTGATTATTGAATTGTTCTCATCTGTTTAACATTTTCTACCCTTATCACCATTGCCACAGTTTACCTTCAAGACAAATCCTTCAATCTAGTTATCATCCTAGAACGTCACAGCTCATCAGATCTCTTTGGCCCTATTAATCTGCTTGCAAAAGTCTTAATCATCTGATTGTTTAAGTCAATATGAGATAAGAGCACTCTTTCCTGGATGAACCGATAAACAGAAGTACACATTTCCCTTTAATATAAAAAACACCAAAGTGAACACAATAATCTACTCTCTCCTTATATTTCCCCATGGTGTCTATACATGCCCACGTGCTACTGCCTCAGTATTGCAAGATGTAGTTAACTACAAAAGGATGTGACAGCTTGCAGGTGGGAGGGAATCACTGTTGACCGCACCTTGGAGCTTGTGTCAGGGCTGCAAGGTTTTGCCTGCTCTGTGCCGTTGACATAGTGTTCCGAAGGGAAGGCCCCATGCCTGGCACATGTTCTTGTGGTGAGAAAAGACAGCTTTGTCTAGGTGGACTCCATTCTGCTGGACCCTGGATCCCTGGCCCCACTGATCTGTGGGATGGCTGGTCTAGTGACAGCTATTAGATCTCTGAGAGATAGCAGCCAACATCCCAGTCCCCAGGGTGTAGAAGCTGGGCAAAATAAAGAATTGAATTAAAAAGCACCTATAACAACCACAGGATGTCCCAAAGTATTTCCCAGCTAATTAAGTACTTTTTGAAGTGTAGCTACTATTGTAATGTGAGAGACGTGGCAGCCAATTTGAGCACAGCAAGATTCCACAAACAACAAAGTTATGACCAAATAATCTGTTGATCTTTTTAGTGATATTGGTTAAGGACCAAATACTGACCAGGAGACTGAGGCAAATTCTTTTTCTCATCTTCAAAATTCTTCCACGGAATCTTCTACATTCACCCGAGAGGGAAGACAGGGCCTCGATTTAGCATCTCATCCAAAAGACGACACCTCCAACAGTGCAGCACTCGCACAGTACAGTACAGGAGGGTCAACCTTTTTATGTTAGAAAGTCTCCTTCTTGCTTGGAAATGAGAGTGCTACCACTGAGCCAAGGCTAAAAGCAAAGCTTAATTTGTTGTTCTGTGAAAAGGAAGACTCACCTCTGAGATCAGCAGCTTGTGTAATTCCAGCATAGTTGTAGCCCGCTGTACTGGTTCTTGCAACAAAAGAATACTTCCCTCAAGCTGTCACAAATGATGTTTGTGGATTCCAGATTTGCAACTTAACATGCTCAGAGAATGACCTCTGAACTTTCTTAATGTGCAATGGGCAGCCTTCTTCTCCTAGGCCCCACTGGCACACTCACACTCACACTCACTCCTGGCTCCATCAAACTCTGTAACTCATCCAATGCCACATCCTCACTTGCACTATCTAATTTCACCCTCCCCTCACACTCTACTTCCTGCTCTGTGAATGAAATGGTAAGTATTGCAGGAGTTGTGGCAGAGGCACATGAGACAGCATCTTGGTCCAGAGACCCTTCCATGGGTGGGATGACTTTCCAACTCTTCTCTTCTTCAAAATCATCATCCTTCCCTGTTGTTGTGATGGGCCTGCAGGAGGGGAAGGTCTAAACTAAGAATGGGTGAGCCTAACGCCCTTAGGATTAAAGACAGAAGAGGCAAAACTGATTATAAGCCCCCCCTCCAAACGGGTGCAGACAGCGTGTTCCAAGGTTCTCCATGTAGCACTCGAGGCTTTGGGGGTGGACAGGAAGTGGACGGGAAAAGAGAGGTCCTCTACCCATAGGAGCCTAGGAGGCCACTGTGAGCATGGTAGGAGCAGGTAGCCATTGCAGTCATTACCAGGAGTCTATCCTCAAGGACCTGGGTGCAGGAGTTCAATGAACTCACACAAATGGTCAATGTATCAATGAATGAGTCTTTAAATGCCATACCCCAACAACTCCGTCACTAGCCTAACACACTGCTCACGGCACATCAGCCCCATTGCTCAGCTACCAACTATCTCTATTAATCATGACTCATACCAATCATTTCACTTCACCCTCACTCACACACAGCACTGCTGAAACCCTCACACCTACATCTCATAGTATGCCACCATTCAATCACGACAGCCCCAAAGACATTGCACCACACTAACTGTCACATTTCTCTCTCTCTTGCAGGACAAGGTGGTTCATAACCTGAAACAGCAGCACCTAGCAACCGGTGAGGGACAGGTACGGCTGCATGTCCTTAGCCCTGTGGAAGAGGCGGTGCTCTCTATCATTGGAGCAGCCATGCCTGAGGCCTTGGCCAGCAGTGGAGCTGAAACTATTCGCTCATAGCTAATCCTCCTCACATCCAACTTCCCTCTCATCACATGATCGCCTCTGATTTACAAGCTGCAGATGGTGTAAGCATGCTCCACTTGTTTTTTTACCCCTCCTTTCATCACGATACCCTTGTGCCTTTTTGCTTTAGCTAAGAACTGCAACCTGATCAGGCAGTGGTACAGGAGAGTGAAGTCAAAATGGAAGCAGAGACCAATGATGACAAAAGCACATGAACTCAATCTCCCACTTGCAGCCACCAGCTTAGGTAGTGACACTGCGTGTGCCTCAGAGAAAAGCTCAGAGCTGGGATCTGCATGTGCTGTGACATCGGGCACATGTGGCCTGCAGCCAGGGCAAGGGGAAAGGGTAGCTCAGGTGCCAGCTCCCCAGAGTTCTGTTCTGAAGGACTTGGATAGAGTGGTCTGCAGAAAAAAGCTGATGGGTATGCTTGGTGCATTGGCAAGCCTGGCAGAAAGCCTGCAGTCACTCTACTAGAGTTTGGAGGGGTCCTGCATCTGCCTTACACTGAACTTGGAGCCCATCCTTTCCAGCAAGGAAGTGGAGACCAACTTCAGTACCGCACTTCTGGACTCAATCATGTTGCAGACTCTGATATTTGATGGACGGAATCGTCCAAGATTTGCACTAAGTGCAGTAGCGGGCGGGTAAAACGACATTTTATCTGCCATCCCCGATCGCGGGTTTTCACACTGTATAGCCCCAAGCCCGCCACATTATTTATGCATTCCAGGAAAGACGCCATTTCGATGGTGGGTGGGCGCACATTCACCCATCTGCCATCACCTCGCCGCTTCATCACTCCGGGCACCATATTTAAAGTCCAGCTGTGCGCACGTATCTCAATGCTTCCAGCCCACGACTACTGCAGGGAAGATGTCCATGAAAGGCAAGAAGACTGCAGCCCCCAGGTTTAATGGTGTGTCACTGGAATGCCTTTTGGATGATGTGGAGGCTCGCCACAATGTCCTCTGCACCCGCTCCAGCCGCAGAATGGGCAGCGGTGTTACAAACCAGGCTTGGGAGGTGGTGGTCAGCGACAATGCCCTGCAAAAGAGGACAGGCACCTGGTGTCACTACAGGGTGAATGGTCTCATCCGTTCCTATCCAGGTTAACCCACTCTTATCATCACTCTCAACTCACACACTCACAAACCCATCATGCATCCACAGGGTTTTCACACCTTAAGAACCAATGCCACTAACTCTCACACACACTCTCACATCTCCATCAGGCTCAAGATGCATGGGAACACCACCACCTGCAAGTTCCCCTCCAGCCAACCATCATCCTGACTTGGAAATACATCGCCGTTTCCTCATTGTGACTGGGTCAAAATCCTGGAACTCTCTTCCTAACAGCACTGTGGGTATACCTACACCATGTGGACTGCAGCAGTTCAAAAAGGAAGCTCACCACCACCTTCTCAAGGGCAATTAGGGATGGGCAATAAATGCTGGCCCAGCCAGCGAAGCGCACATTCCGTGAATGAATATGAAAAAAAATCAGTGATGTGTATCTCTCACTCACACTGTTCTTCACTGAAGTTGAGGTAGGGGGATGGGTCCTTGAACACTCTGAGTGGATATGGCTTCCTTGTGAGAGCCCTTCTCCCCCTCCTCCCTCTTTAAGCAGCTTGTCCTCCTCTGTGTTGCCTCTGCTCATTCTCCCTATCATGCTGCACACCAAGGAGGATAGAAACTATGGCATTCATGACTGAGAGCAAGGAGTCCGAGCTGAACCCTTGAAGTTGGAACCAAGGCTTTCAACACATGCCACACTGTAGGCTTCACCAGCTTTAAATAGAACAAACCACCAAACACTTCTACTGACTCAGCAGCCAATGGAAATAAATCAGTAACTAACCTGAAAGCATCATCCCTTTAAATAGCACTGGCGGGGGAGGGGAGGGTGGGGCTCCTTCCTGCTGCTGAATATGTCTTCAGCTGTGTGAGGTTACGAGAGGGCCCTAGCTGGAGCTTTGAGGTTGAAAATGACACTGCTGGAGTCAAATCAGCATTCATCCCTGAGTCACATTCTGACCTGCCTACACTGCACATTTTCACTGCACGTTCCCAGCACCCACACTAACGACCTACCCACAATGACGTCCTACACAAAAGGCACCAAATGTATGTACATAGTGCAGACATTATTTTAGCATTGAAATGGCACTTGTAAATATGAAAATATGGGTGTTACAAAACCGAAGCTTGCAGCCAGAGCAGGTTGTGGAAGTTTGTGGTTACAATTTATGTCTGCAGCCACTAACTTGGCTGTGGCACTGCATCTCTAACCTTGCCATCTCCCACAGCTGGAGCCGAATGTCTTCTCAGCAGCTCCGTGGTCCGCTTCTCACAGCAAGTGAGCTCCTGGGTGTTGGGAATGCCCTACCGGAGCTGTGGCTCTCACAGGCATTGTGTGTGGATACCTTCTGCAGCATGATTGGGTGTGTTAGGTGAAGGCTAGTAATCAAGGACTCTCACACGTGACACCAGGACTGGCATCAGCCTGCTAAAGTTGGAAGAAATGGTTTTAAAGTTTTATGTGCTAATAATTGTTATAGGAGAAATGCCGACACATTTCATAAGAATCCTAATGAATGCTGCCTTGAATCAGAGCGCAGTGTGAACAGTTAGTAGCGGAACTATTAATTTTAGAGAGTGAAGTGTGTCCTGCTGTCCAAGAAATATAAGGCAGAGTGACTGGTATGTTAACATGCCTGCCTTGAATTTCTAGCAGCACTAGCCTGTAGTTTTGTGGGGAGAAATCTGACACTTAGTACCGCCTCCCTCCCTCATGGTACAACACACATTTTTGCTGTTGCTGTCATGGCAATCGAGAGCTTCTCCCTCCCTTCCCATTGCTGCATCTCATCTCAGAAGACTTGGGATCACATATGAAAATACAAACAAGGAGCAGGAGTAGGCCATTCAGCCCCTCGAGCCTGCCCTGCCATTTAATAAGATCATGGCTGATCTGATAGTAACCTCAAATCTGCATAACCCCGATAACCTATCACCCGCTTGCTTACCAAGAATCTATCCAACCCTGTCTTAAAAATATTCAAAGATTCTGCTTCCACTGCCTTTTCTGGAAGAGAGTTCCAAAGACTCACGACCATCTGAGAGAAAATGTTTTGCCTCATCTCTGTTTTAAATGGGCGGCCCTGGTTCTAGATTCTCTGACAAAAGGAAACATTCTCTCCACATTCACCCTGTCAAAACCCGTCAGGATCTTATATGTTTCAGTCAAGTTGCCTATTATTCTTCTAAACTCCAGCAGATACAAGCCTAGCCTGTCCAACCTTTTCTCATAAGACAACCCACCCATTCCAGGTATTAGTCTGGTAAACCTTCTGTGAACTGCTTCCAATGCATTTACATCCTTCCTTAAATAAGGTGACCAATACTGTACACAGTACTCCAGATGTGGTCTCACTAGTGCTCTGTAAAACTGAAGCATAACTTCCCTACTTTTGTATTCAATTCCCCTTGCAATAAATTATAACATTCTATTAGCTTTCTTAATTACTTGCTGTACCTGCATAGTAGTTTTTTGCATTTCATGAACTAAGACACTCAGATCCCTCTGCATTTCAGAGTTCTGCAAACTCCCACCATTTAGATAATATGCTTCTTTTATTCTTCCTGCCAAAATGGACAATTTTGCATTTTCCCACATTAGACTCCATTTGCCAGGTTTTTGCCCACTCACTTAACCTATCTATATATTTTTGTAGCCTCCTTATGTACTCTTCACAACTTACTTTCCTACCTATCTTTGTGTCATCAGCAAATTTGGCAGCCATCACATCCATCCCTTCATCCAAGTCATTTATATAAATTGTAAACAGTTGAGGTCCCAGCACTGATCCCTGTGGCACACCACTCATTACATTTTGCCAACCTGAAAAAGATCCACTCTCTGCTTCCTGTCAGCCAGCTAATCTTCTATCCATGCCAATATGTTACCCCTATACCATGAGCTTTTATTTCCCGCAATAACCTTTGATGTGGCACTTTATCTCTTCTTTAACCCTTCTTTTCTACCTCTTTGCAATGCCACCTGCCTTCCTTAGTTGCTTCTGCCAGATTCTCCAGGGGAAAATATTTTTTAAAAGTGGCACAATATCACACATGAACCATCCAGTTGATAGTCAACGTGCCAAGGTAAGTTCTCTAATTAGCTGCACCTTCCCTATCCTTCTGCTGCAATCTTCAGCTACGCTTGACTTTTTAAATTTCCAAACCCTCCCAGCACAGTCCACCTATTTTATACAGAGTTTGCAGTGCAGAACAGCAATGGATATTTAGATGAGCTCATTCTTCAGATTATGACATGGTCAATGCTACAGAAGATGGCTGCCGAATTAGTCCCAGATCAGGGCACCAGCTTGAGGTAATTAGGCCCTGAAACTTAGGGGCAATGTCAGATATCCTGAAGGAAACAGTGCCATTATTACAGAACACAGACTGTTATCAGTATACAGCAGCAGAAGTCCAGGGACACTCATAGAATTACATAGGAGGTGTGGCACAGAAACAGGCCATTTGGCCAAGCAGTTCATGCCAGAGTTTATGCTCCACGTATGCTCCTTCCATCTTTCCACATTTAAATCTGTCAGCGTAACTCTCTATTCCTTTTTCCTTCATATGCTTATCTGGCCTCCCTTAATTGTATCCAAACTATTTGCATCAACCACCCCCTGTGGTAGCAAATTCCACATTCTCAATGTGCTTTGGGTAAAGAAGTTT
Source organism: Cetorhinus maximus (assembly GCF_964194155.1). NCBI lineage: Eukaryota > Metazoa > Chordata > Chondrichthyes > Lamniformes > Cetorhinidae > Cetorhinus > Cetorhinus maximus. The sequence goes on from NC_135887.1 coordinate 87,790,016, forward strand.
CATTTGAACCCCAGGAACATCCATAAAAGAAAATAAGATCACTTTTGATCACATCCCAACAAAGATGTGGCCTAAGTGGCATGTCCAAGAAGCCCCTCCCCGGTTGCTATGGTGTAAAAGCATTCCTATTTTCTGGGACATGTTTACATCATCTGAAGAATTCTGGTAGATCTACTGTAGGGGTCAGATTCCGGATGAGGGAAGGTTAGAATACTGTTGAACATTATAGAAGTGTTGACCTTGTGCTCTGTCTCTGGGTTGAGCCTCGGAATAATGTCTCCAGTCCTGGGCCCTGATTTTTATTCTGTCCCCTCCTTTTCATGGAATATGTTTCCACAGGCACCAGTCATCCTCCATTCCTTGCCCAAATGGCCATTATTTACAATTGGGTGTCAGAAGACCATTTGGCCTGATTCTCTCCTTGCCTCACATGCAGATTTGCAATTCCAGTAGTGGCGGAGATAATCAGGAGTGGGAACCTTGACTGATTTGTACCTCACCAGCCCAAATATTGCAGGCCAGTTTCAAGGCATTGGTTACAAGGTTTTTTCAATGGAAAAATAGATGAACTATTGGATTATGATTCCTCAGGACAGATTACTGACCAAGCTCTGGCTAAGCTATGCTTTTCCTTTTTCTCGGGTCTCACCAGTACAACAACTAAAGATTTTAAGACCAAGATATTTGGCATGCTTCCCAAGATGTGCAGAACACCTAGAAAAGCCTTAATTAATGTGTTGAAAAATGTAAATGGTAAATCTGGCGTAAGTATGCTGATGTCAAGTACAGAAGCTACAGTGTTGGGTATAATCAGGACAGGAATGAAACAGAAGTAGGAGCACATAACTGAGGAGGAGGATGTAACAAATAACTCCCAGCAATTAATGGGATTTGCTGTTGAGGCAGTGGATAGGGGAACTTTCCTCTGTATCTATCTCTTACTGGGCCTGACCTGGGCTTGTTGAAGGGAAACGAGAACTTTACCCATGGTGTACCGGATCTTGGAATGATAAGGCTGACACTGGGTGAGAAAAACAGTAAGCAATAGTTCATAAATACAATATATATAAAATATATTTTTTAAATGAAAAAAATTATAAATATTGCACTTCGCTCCTTGATTCTGTATGGGTGTTGATCTTCAGACAACTTTTCTTAGTGGAAACATTTGGCTTTATTTACAAGACAGCAGTAGCAACTACACGTGTTCATCAAACTCCATAACTAAAGAAGTACTCCCCTCTCTGTAGAGGTTCACTGTGCTGCTAATACATTGGTCTATACAGATCACATGATCTTACAGCACAGGATTACTCTTAAAGCTACACTCCAACATTTTCCAAAACTATAATTACTACATTCCTCCCCCTTTAATTTTTCTGTACATTTTGTATTTACAAGGATATTTATCTCATGACACTACAATATTTACGCAGGTCATGAAATTACAAGTTCAGTCTTTCAGGTGGTTTCCTGATCCGTGTGGAACGTCGCAGCTCCACAACTTCAGATTCTTTGCTAAGGAACACATTCTCTGGAACCACATTAACATCGGGTACCTCATTAGGCACTTGCAGTTCAATGTCTTCCACTCCGACAGAGGCATCGGGGATGTCTGTCCTTGGTTGAACAACTTCAACAGGAACCACTGGTTCAGTAATGGTTACAGGTGGAACATCATTTTGTTGTGGTATCTCTATTTTTCTTAAATGATTCACATGCTTACAGCTGATCCGGCCCTCCACTTCCACGTGGTACAACAATGGTCCGGTCACTGAACTCACTTTACCAGGTAACCACTTCAGTCCTCCACCGAAGTTCTTTACATATACTGCTTCTCCAACAGTAAATTGTCTCTCACGACTATGCAAATCATGGGTCGTTTCTTGGCTCCCTTGACTTTTCTCCACCTTCCCCTCCAGATTGGGAAGTATTAGGCTTAGTCCTGTCCGGAGGCGGCACCTCATCAGTAATTCTGCAGGTGTTGCTCCTGTCGTAGTGTGGGGGGTTGTTCTGGAGTGAAATAGAAAACGAGCAAGTTTGGGCTCCAATGAGTCACCTGTTAACCTTTTAATTCCCACCTTAAAAGTTTGTACTGCCCTTTCTGCCAGTCCGTTTGATGATGGATGGTACGGTGCAGTCTTCACGTGATTGATACCATTGATGCTGATAAATCGTTGGAACTCAGCGCTCGTAAAAACAGTGCCATTATCCGAGATGACTACCTCCGGCAATCCATGGGTGGTGAAGCTCTAGCGTGGTTTTTCAATAGTAACTCCCGACGTTGGTGACTTTACCTCATAAACGTCTAACCACATGGAATGAGCATTTATAATCAGTAGAAACATGGTTCCAAGTAAAGGACCGATGTAGTCAATGTGCATTCATACCCAGGGTCTACCAGGCCACTTCCATGGGGGTAATGGGGCTGCCACCGGCAAACTTTTGCAGCTGCTGACATTGCACACAGTGTTTTACCATGTTTTCAATATTGCCATCCATCCCCGGTCACCAAAGATAACTCCGCGCTATGGTCTTCATTCGGGAGATCCCTGGATGGGCATTGTGTAGCTCTACTAAAAGTAGTTCCCTTCCCTGTGGAGGAACTACTACCCATAATAGAATACCATCCTGACTGCTCATCTTGTGTCTTCGTTTGAAGAATGGTTTCAATTCATCGGAGCTTGGCTCCTGGGACCAGCCATGTAACACTTAGTCTCTCACTCGAGACAGGACTGGATCATGATTTGTCCAGTTTCTTATCTGTCTGGCACAGGCTGGCCAGGAATCTAGAATATTCATCACTAATATGAGCTCCTGTGGAATTAGGACATGTTCATCATTCTCTTGCAAAGGAAGGAGACTTAGGGCATTGGCATTTGCCATATGAATCCCTGGTCTATGTACAAAGGCGTATTCATATGCTGCCAAAATTAGGGCCCATCTTTGTATTCTTGCAGAGGCTATGGGAGGTATTGCCTTTTCCTCACTAAACAGACCCAGAAGTGGTTTGTGGCCTGATACTATTGTGAAATGTTGCCCGTACATGTATTAGTGAATTTTTTTACACCAAAAATAACTGACAGAGCTTCTTTTTCGATCTGAAAATATCCTTTCTCAGCTGCAGTAAGTGTCCTGGATACACAGCCTATCGGCCTCTCTGTGCAATCATCCATTTTGTGAGAAAGTACCGCTTCTACTCCATAGGGAGACACATTGCAGGTCAGCACCAATTCCCTTGCCTGATCATAATGCACTAATAAATTGGAAGAGTGTAAGAGTTGGTTTACTTTCACAAAGGCTTCTTTTTGGGGTGCCTCCCAAAACCAGTGCTGGTTTTTTTCTTAACGATGAATGAGGGGCCAGAGCTGTGAATAAATTTGGTAAAAATCTCCCGTAATAATTTACCATCCCTAAAAATGATTTAAGTTCACAGGTATCCTTGAGTGCAGGTGCCTCTCTTGTTGCTTTAACCTTCTCTTCAACCGGGTATACCCCTTGAGCATCTACTCGGTGGCCCAAATAGATGACTTAATTTGCTTGAAAAGTGCATTTTTCCTTCTTCAGGCACACTCCTGCTTCTAAAAATCTTTTCAGGGCTTCCTCTAGTTTGGCCAAATGTTCCTTTCCTGTGAATCCAGTTATCAGTACATTGTCCAGGTAGACTACAATCTGAGGTAGTCCCTGTAGTAAGCTCTCCATTGTCCTCTGAAAAATGGCACAGGCTGAGGAAACACCGAAGGGCAGGCGTGTATATCGGTATAACCCTTTGTATTTATGGTGATGAATTCACGGGAGGCATCATTCAGCTCCAACTGCTGATATGCATGACTCATATCAAGCTTTGTCCCTCCTGCTACTTTGGCATATAGGTCTTCAATTTTGGGAATAGGATACCTGTACCTGTTTACTGTTAGTTTATAGCTCCCACAAATCCAGACGGTCTGATCTGGTTTAAGGACAAGGACTATGGGTGCTGCCCACTCTGAGAACTAAACTGCTTTTATGACATCCATCCTCTCTAGCCGGTTCAGTTCAATGTTAACCTTCTCCCTCAGGATGTATGGCACTGGCCTTCCCATCAAGAAGCGAGGTGTTTCTTCTGGATCCACGTAAATTTTGGCCTGTAGGCCTTGGATTTTTACCAGTTCATCCTTGAAGACAGTGTCATTTTTTTTAGCAGCTCTGATAGTCCACCTGCTCTCAACTGGAAGATTTCAGACCATTTTAATTTAATCTCCTTTAACCAATCTTGCCCTAGAAGGCTTGGTCCTTCACCTTCTACCACCATCACTGGTAGCTGTGCTGATTGGTTTCTCTATAATGAACAGTAGCTCTGATGACACCTTTCACTTGGATTTCTTCACCTGTGTATGTTTTCAACTTGGCAGATGTTTGTTTCAAGTTTAATTGTTGATCACCTTTATTTAGATATCTGAAAGTGCGTTCTCCTATTACAGTGGTGGAAGCTCCTGTGTCTACTTCCATTTTTAATGGTTTACCATTCACTTGCACTGTATCAAATATTGGCTCTATCTTCACAACTTTCATGTTGCATAGTGAATAAATGTCAGAATTTGTTGTTTCAGGCTCTTCTACACTATCGACTTCATTGGACTTCGTTTGTTGTTTGGAAACCTATTTAAATCTCACTTTGCACTGTCTCATTATGTTTCCACTTTTGTGACAAAAATAACATTCTACTCTTTTATATTGCCAATCACTAGAAAAATTATTGTTTCCACATCATCGAAAGTTTTTTCAATTTAGTTGCTAAGTTGTTTCCTTTCATTTCTCAGTTAGCGGGGGTGGCTTTTTGCGCCACTTTCGGCTGACTGTTCCGCCTGATTTGGAGTACGGCGCCGTTTTGCACCCCTTGAATTGCTTGTGAATCCCTTACAGCACTTTCCATCGCCGATGCTATTTCAAAAGCTTTCTTAAAATCAAGACTCACTTCAGTCAGCAATCTCCGCTGTATAGTGTCTTCCTGCACACCACATACTAAACGTTCTCTGAGCATGTCATTCAGGGTTTCACCAAAATCACAATATTTTATTAGTTGCTTTAATTTCACGACATAGGTAGCGATTGCCTCATCTGGGGCTCTACTTCATGAATTGAACCTGAGCCTCTGCATTGTGACTGCGTTGAAAATGTCCCTTAACAAGGTCTACGAATTCACTGAAAGTCTTTGAATCTAGGGCACTGGGGGCTGCCAAGCTTCAAATCAAACTGTATGTTTTGCTCCCACAAATACCCAGGATGATCGCTCTCCTCTTCTCCTCCCCCGTGATTTCATTTGCTCAAAACGAGAATGCAAGACATTCTATATACTGAGACCAATCGTCTATGGCTGGCTCAAAGGGATCGATTCTGCCAAACTGTGGCATTTTGGAAGAGTACATCTTCTGTTATTTTTAACAAACTTAGATACTCACAATCGCTGGGCGAGGTGCAGCACTGAATCTGATCCCATCCTCGTCTTCAGTTTGTTATAGAGTTGATCTTCAGACAACTTTTCTTAGTGGAAACATTTGGCTTTATTTACAAGACAGCAGTAGGAACTACACTCATTCATCAAACTCCAGAACTAAAGAAGTACTCCCCTCTCTGTAGAGGTTCCCTGCGTTGCTAACACATTGGTTTACACAGATCACATGATCTTACAGTGCAGGATTATTCTTAAAACTACAGTCCAACATTTTCCAAAACTATTATTACTAAAATGGGACAGAAGAAGATCTCAACACCGACAGTCAATCACTTCTTTCTGAAATGGGGCATGACATATGACATATGTTTCACTGAAATAATAAACAGAACTAGACTGCAACTGGAGAATAAAGATTTGCATTTATGTAGCACTCTTCATGATCTTAGGAATGTTCCAAAGTGCTTTACAGCCAATGAAGTCCTTTGTTAAAGTCATTGTAATCATATAGAAAATTCATGAAACGTTTACTCCCACTTCCTGGTGAAGACTTTTGTATTATTTGTATAGTGCTGCCACCTCATGACTATGGACGGAATCATCCCAGATTTGCACTAAGTGCTGTAGCGGGCGGGAAAAAGGACGTTTTATCTGCCAGCCACAATGGCGGCTTTTCACACTGCATTGTCCCATTCCCGGTGTTTCCCATTTCATTAATAATTCATTCCCAGGAAACATGCCCGGTGGTTGACAGGGTGGCTTCTGATTTGTCAGGCCCGCCGTCACCTCAGGTCTTCAGTAATCTAGGCCCAATATTTAAAGGCCGCCTCTGCACAGAGCTAGCATTCTTCAAGGGATAGGAAGCTGTTGGGAACTGATGGTTGCCAAAGGGAGGAAACATGCTGGCCCCAAATTTAGCAATGCCTCTCTTGAGTGCTGGTCCATAGGCATACAGCCAAAGCAAGCCGGGGCCCTCAAGGTCTCAGTACTCCAGAGGACTCATGTCGAAGTCATCAGTAGCAACAGGACCAACCATTGCACAGGCTGTCTCCACTCCTCCTGTGGATGTCAGGGCAGCACCTAGAAGAAGTGGTAGGCCTAGAAAACTTAAGAATTTCTGATCACAAGTGGTTGCATGGGTGAACAAATTTTGTCACTTTATAATCTGAAAATATATTTGCTTTCACTGAGTAATGTGTAATGGTGTATTTCAGCTTCATTCACAGCTTCACAAGTCCTCCCCCTGCATCCTCCTTCCTCCATACTAGCAGTTCAGCTGCACGCAGTCAGACCACGAGAGGTCCTGGAAGGAGAAGTGTGAGTGTGGCAGCATTCTCCCACACACGTGGAGCCTTCCTCCATCACACTCCCAGCCATTTCCAATGCTGCCTGCTGGGGCACACTTTCAGTTGTCCATCTGAGCTGACCTGCATCTCCGCCCACTCACTAAGTGCACTGCCATGCAGTACCTGTACCTGCCCAACACAAGGCTCCTCTCACATTCAATTTCAGAGGCAAGGTTGTTGTAAGGCTTGTTTTCAGCTCCTCTGTCCTTTTCCTTCCCCAGTTACCTATGCCCTTTTCTCCATCATTGTTGATCTCCCAGCATCACCTACCAACCAGAACCTATTTCTTTCCAGGATGTCCAAGCGAATGTATAGGTTCCCTATCTTCCTGAGAATCCTGCCCCCATCCACATTGACCTCCCTGACCTCCTCCTTCCCACCCTCAGGGTCCGTGTCTGCCTCAGAGTCCCCAATAACCACATTGCTGTCCCTTCCACCGCCACCATCGCATCCTCACCTTCCCACCCTTCCGGCTCACTTTGCCCTCTCTCATACTCATCATTCCCTCCTAGCAGGCCCGCCCCCAGTTCACTCCACAGGAGGTAGTCATCCACTGCACAGACCCCTCCCTTCCACCCTTACTCCCGCCTCCCCCCAGACTCCTTCTGCACTCCCCAGGAGTCCTCCTTCCCCCGGACTCCTTCTTCCCCTGGACTCCTGCCGCCCTCTGAACTCTGTCCTCCCTTCCAAACTCCTTCCTCCCCCCGAAGTCCTTGCCCCCTCCGAACTCCTTCCCCCCTCTGAACTCCTTCCCCCCTCCAAACACCTTCCCCATTCCTTCCCTTAAAATTTTTTGCCCCCTTACACCTTCCACCCCAGTTGTCGCATTCTCCCCCATTACATCCTCCTCCCCCGTACACCCTCTCCTCCTCCCAACCTCACTCCCTCTGACACATTTGCTCCCCATCTCCCAACTTCACCTCCCTGACACCTTTGTACCCCAACAATGTCACCCCCCGCCCCAAGTATACCCTCCCCTCCCTGTCAAACCTAGACCTTCCTGTCCCGCTCCCCCCCGGTTCACCTTCCTCTCCCACTCACTGCTGGACCTTCCCCTCCCCACACCCTCGACAATCATCTGTAGCAGCCCAATGGCCAAAATCTGAAGCAGACCCCAGACATCAATGGAGACCCCCCACCTTCCGTGAGCTGCTTCGTGGCAGAGTCATGCCTATGAAAATCCACCCATCATGCAATGCATGTGTTTCTCCCGGGTCCAGTAGATGTAGGGCTCCAGCATCTTCTGCTCCTTGGATGTCCGCGATGTGAACAGGTCCTAATGGTAAGTCCCAACTTCTGCATGTCACACTTGTCAAGACGTGTTCTGGACGTGTGTGTTTTCTCACCGACCCCTCCCACCCTGATGTGGGGAGACAATTCCGGCGAGCAGGGCTTATAATTATAATTATAAAATGTCATTCTCGACATGCGGTGAGGGGAAATGTGGCCCGCCATTGATGGGTGGAGGGGATCACCGCAAACTGGGGCAGGATTTTCCCTTTGTCGGGCGGGTGTGGTGGATGGGCCCGGGAGCAGCCGTGAAATGGATCGCGATCGGGCCCTCACCCTGATTTCACGCTTGCTGGCCAATTAACGGCCAGTCAGCATGAGAGGCTCAGCGCTGCCGGGGTAGGAGGAGGAGGAGGGCGAGCGCAGAAGTCTGCTCATGCGTGGGGGAGCCCACACTGATAGCTCCCTGAGGGCACAGAGCCTCCTCGGGGAGCTTAGCATTTGGACAAAGGAAAATAAAGATTTAATAAATTATAGAAACATCTCTCCACCTGTGACTCAGTGACATGAAGAGGGGCATGTTTAAAATGAAGTGGAAAAATTCTTTTGTGTTTTTTACTTACCATTGAAAACCTCATCCGGCCCATGGATGAGGTTTAATAAAAAATGGCCTATTTGCCCGCCCGCCAACAGTAAGGTTGGATGGGCAGCGAAAAATACAAATTAATTAATTGCTTAAGAGCCTTAATAGGCCTCTTAATTGTGGGTGGGCACGCTGCTGACATTTGCCTGCCCCCACCCACCGAAAGATCTCGAGAGCGCACAGTGACATCGGGACGCTCGCCCGACGTCATCGCGTGTGATTTTACGCCTGATTGGGTCGGGCGCGCGCCTGCCCGATGAATGTAAAATCCTACCTCTAGTTTCATGACGGTGTGAAACCAAATTTTTGGCCTTTTCGCCATACTATCCGCTCACGCCCACCATGACGCCCAATGCTAACAGGGATGGAAAATTCCAGCCTATGTTTGTAGTTTACTGCAGTGTGAATGGGCCAGACCTTGGGTTTATTGTTCTTATGGAAAAGTGAATGTACTAGTAGAGGAATGATATCTGGAAGGTACCAATAAAAATCCTGGAACCCTGTAAAGGGATAATTAATTTATTCATTGTAGTAATCACTGCCCCTCAAATGTGGCACATGTATGTTGATGTCATATGCAGAACTTTTAAAAATATTTATTTTTTCATGGGATGTGGGCATTGCTGGCAAGGCCACCATTTGTTGCCCATCCCTAATTGCCCTTGAGAAGATGGTGGTAAGCCACCTTCTTGAACCACTGGTGTCGGAACCATGGAGCCCATGTGGTGTCGGTACACGTGTGTATTTCCAGCATTCGGTACACTCAGGGTAGGAATGAATATTGAGGATGTAAGCTAGGAGTGCTTAAATGAAGAAGAGGGTGTAGTGACCCAGGTCGAATATATAGGCCGGCCCTGGAGTATATATACAGGATCTGCTACTTCACCTTAGGACTATCACCTTTTCCTGTGTATTTGGGGCAGGAGAGTGGGGAGTTGGGGTCTGGGATGTGTGAGAGAGGCTATCACAGTTGTAATTCTGATTTTCTGATTTTTGATGCTAATAATAAAAAATCATCGAAAGTGTTTGAAACCTTAATGTCTCCACATCACAAAGTAAATGGAAAAAGTATATATTTTTAAAACTCAGGCTTTCTGTTTCTGCTTTTCATTTTTGGAATAACTGGGCAGCTTTCTCAAAAACTGCCCCATCTGACTTCAAACAGAGCAGCTGGCGATGGTGTTGGATTCTATTCAAGGCTGTGGGAATGCTGGCCCTAGTGCACTCTCTTTGAGTGGGCAAAAATTTGGTGAGTGGGCAAAAAATTTGGCAGATGGAATCTCATGTGGGAAAATGTGAACTTGTCCGCTTTGGCAGAAAAAATAGAAAAGCAGTAAACTGTTTAAATGGAGAGAGATTGCAGAACTCTGTGGGCAGAACTTTTCTTCCCGCGGGCAGGCGCACGCCTGACTCGAACAGGAATGAAATAGTGCGTGATGTCGTGGGGCGAGCATCCTGATGTCATCGTGCACTCTCGCGATCTTTTGGTTGGCGGGTGCGCGTGAGAGGCGGCAGCACACCCGCCGACAATTGAGAGGCCTATTATGGCTCTTCAGTAATTAATTAAGCTGCATTTTTCGCTGCCTGCTCAGCCGGTCAATTGGAAGACAGGCGAATAGGCCAGGCAGCCTTTGCATTTTTAACGAAACCTCCTCCACAGGCGGGATGAGGTTTCCAGCGCTTACTAAACAAAAAATATTTTAATATCCTTTTTCACATGTCCCTCTTCATGTGACTGAGTCATGTTTATCGCATATGTTAAAAGTTTATTTTTGTATTTAAAATCCATCAGACCCCTGAGGCAGCTCTGTGGCTTCAGGGAGCTGTCAGCGCGCGCTACCCCGCGCATGCGCACACCTCAGCGCTCACGCTCCTCCCACCCCCCGGCAGCACGGAGGCTCATAGTACACGTTTCACGCTGGCTGGCTGTTAATCGCAGGTGGTGGTCAGTTTCGAGGCTGCCCCCGGCCTGCCCGCCCAACAAGGGAAAAATTCTGCCCTGTGATACAGAGGGACTTGGGTGTCCTGGCTCATGAATCACAAAAATGTTAGTATGCAAGTACAGCAAGTGATTAGGAAGGCAAATGGTATGTTGTCGCTTATTGCATGGGGAATCGAAAAGTATTGCAGTTTAGTCACAGTTGTAGAAGGTGTTGGTGAAACCACATCTGGAGTACTGTTTTGGTCTCCTTACTTAAGAAAGGATGTAATAGCTTCAGAAGCAGTATAGAGAAGGTCCACTCGACTGATTCCTGGGATGAAGGGGTTATCCTATGAGGAAAGGTTGGACTGGCTGGGCCTGTATCCATTGAAGTTTAAAAGAATGAGAGATGATCTTATTGAAACATCTAAGATCTTGAGGGAACTTGACAAGGTGGATGCTGAAAGGATGTTTCCCATTATGGGAAAGACTAGAAATAGGGAACACAATTTAAAAATAAGGGGTCTCTCATTTAGGATGGAGATGAGGCAAATTTTTTTCTCTGAGAGTCATTAGTATGTGGAATTCTCTTCCCCAGAGAGCAATGGAGGCTGCGTCACTGAATATTTTTAAGGCTGAATGTCATGAAGCTATTAATGTATATAATATTTTGGAAAATATTTTTCTTTTAAAATAGAGGTTTAGTCTATGGGTGTATCTTAATTGGATTAAAGCCGGCTAGTCTGGGTGCTTTGGTATGTATTAGTTTTGATATGTAAGAGAGATAGCGTGCATTTGCATTTTTTGAATAGGACATTCAAGAATTGGGGTGAAAAAATGGGACCTATCTGGCAGCTACCAAGCAATATGTTTATATTACTAATAAAATTGGTTCTGTGAAAGGGGTTTCATTGTTAAAAAGTAGAGTTCAAAGAGGCTGGTGATACAATGAGCATTTACATTCAATGGGCAGTGGTAGGTGTAACAAGACAACCGTTTTGGGTATGCAGAGCAGAGGCAATGTAAGATTAAAGCTTATAAGCCTACTACTGTGTCCACAGGAACCAAAGTGAAAAGAACCTCATTTTGAATTCGTAAGGTGGAAATGCTTTGTCTGGTGTCTGGTGTCTGGTTAAGTCTATGGGTTGCTGTTGCCTTAATAAAGATTAGTTTGGGAATTAGTTAAAAGTTATGATAGTAGTAATTTGTAGCCATGTGTATATATATTTTAACCTGCGTAAATTAATAAAATGTTTCACTTAGTTTAATGTAAAACCTTGAGCTGGTGATCTAATTCCTGAATTTAGAGTCACATTTCAAACATAACACTAACAATTATAGGTTATGACAGTTGTTTAAAGTTTCCCTCTGGGATTTTTAAATATCTCAGCTTTACCAACAGCATCAGTCATGACACTGAGTTAGATAGATTCTTCATTATCAAAGGAGTCAAAATTATAGGGAGTAAACAGCAAAGTAGAGTTGAGGCCACAATCACGTCATCCTGGTGAAGAGTAAGCGGTTGAGGCCAGGGAACTGGAAATTGTTGATATGACGTAGGGCATCAGAAGAATCGTGGATGTTGGTGGTAAGAGTCTGGACAAGTCTTCCCCATGGATGTCCAATCCCTCTACACCTCCGTCCCCCACCAGGATGGCCTGAGGGCTCTACACTTCTTTCTTGAACAGAGGCCCGAACAATCCCCATCCACCACTACTCTCCTCCGTCTGGCTGAACTTGTTCTCTCACTGAACAATTTCTCTCTTAACTTGTCTCACTTCCTCCAAGTAAAAGATGTGGCTATGGGTACACGCATGGGCCCCAGTTATGCCTGTCTCTTTATGGAGTATGTAGAACATTCCTTGTTCCAGTCCCCCTCCCACAACTCTTTCTCCGATACATCGATGACTGCTTTGGTGCTGCTTCATGCTCTCGTCTGGACCTGGAAAAATTGATCAATTTTGCTTCCAATTTCCACCCCTCCATCACCTTCACATGGTCCATCTCTGACACTTCCCTTCCCTTCATTGACCTCTCTGTCTCAATTTCTGGTGATAGACTGTCCACCAATATTCATTACAAGCCCACTGACTCCCACAGCTACCTCGACTACAGCTACTCACGCCTTCCAGTAAGGACTCCATCCCATTCTCTCAGTTCCTTCGCCTCCGTCGCATCTGTTCCGATGATGCCACTTTCCAAAACAACGTTTCTGACATGTCTTCCTTCTTCCTTAACCGAGGTTTCCCACCCACAGTGGTTGACAGAGCCCTCAACTGTGTCTGACCCATCTCCCTCGCCTCTGCCCTCACACCTTCCTCTCCCTCCCAGAACCATGATAGGGTCCCCCTTGTCCTCACTTTTCACCCCACCAGCCTCCACGTTCAAAGGATCATCCTCCGCCATTTCCACCAATTCTAACATGATGCCACCACCAAACACATCTCCCCTTCACCACCCCCGCCTTGTCGGCATTCCGTAGAGACTGTTCCCTTCAGGGCACCCTGGTCCACTCCTCCATCACCCCCAACACCTCATCTCCTTCCTGCAAAACCATGCAATTGCAGAAGGTACAACACCTGCCCCTTTACCTCCTTCCTCCTCACTGTCCAAAGTCCCAAACAATCCTTTCAGGTGAAGCAGCATTTCACTTGCTCCTCCTTCAATTTAGTCTACTGCATTCGCTGCTCCCAATGCAGTCTCCTCTACATTGGAGAGGCCAAACGCAGACTGGGTGACCGCTTTGCGGAACACCTTTGGTCTGTCCGCAAGCATGACCCAGACCTTCCAGTCCCTTGCCATTTCAACACACCACCCTACTCTCATGCCCACATGTCCGTCTTTGGCCTGCTGTAATGTTCCAGTGAAGCCCAAAGCAAACTGGAGGAACAGCACCTCATCTTCCAATTAGGCACTTTACAGCCTTCGGGACATAATGTTGAGTTCAACAACTTTAGATCATGAACTCTCTCCTCCACCCCCTTTTTTCAATATTCATTCAAAATTTTTTAATTTTTATTTTTTATCCACTTATTTTTATTTTTATTTAAATTCATTTTTATTCATTGTTTTATCCCCATCTTTTATCCTATTTTCGATCTTTTTTCCCGCCACCGTCCCCTCCCCCTACCCCACCCCCAATAGGGCCATCTGTCACTTGTTCATGTTTTTATTTACAAAGTGCTTACCCTTGTCCTGCCATTATCACATTCTGACCTTAATGCCACCACCAGTACCTCCTTTAGCCAGTACCACTACCATTAACACCCCTTTGTCCTTTTGCCCATGACATTTTTGTCAATCTCTCCTTTGCCTCCACCTATCACTGGCCTTCTATCCAGCTTCACCTGCTCCACTCCCCTTAAACAGTATAAATTTCATTACATTTTTACTTCTCTTTAGTCCTGAAGAAGAGTCATAAGGACTCAAAACGTTAACTCTGTTTTTTTTCTCTCCACAGATGCTGTTGGACCTGCTGAGTTTTTCCAGCATTTTCTGTTTGTATGTTCGCATGTTTGGATTTGTCATTGAGAGAATCTCTTCAGTTGTGCTTGAGGATTCATATCTTCCCAGTTTTCTCCTAAGGACATTGGCTCCTGATGGGGTACAGTTTCAAGGATAATTGTTGCTTCTGAATACCAAACCCAAGCAGCCATTCTTTTTGCAAGAGACTAGAGAGCATGCATTAGTCGGCTCTTAAACTGCGGAGGGGCATCATAGCCAAACCCAATCTCAGTCCGAAGTCTGCATTTCCCTTGGTTGAAATTTCCCTTCCCTAACCAATATCACTACATTGCCGGCACAGGGAAGATGCTATTGATGCAGCCCCATTTTGTGTACCTTTTAATAATTTGACACTTTCATGTTCTAGGCTAATATGATTGCAGTGATATTATTTCATTAAAGAGAGGTAGGCCTTAGTTCCTATTTTGGGATGAAGGATAATATTGACTAGCTTTAATTCTAAAATTAGAATTTGCTATGTGGAAAAAATTGGGAAATATGGTGAAAATCTTCTGGAATTAGACTTGATATGTTTCCTCATGACCAGTAGGTGGCATCACCAACCTTTATATCATCAGTGGCATCCTTGCATCGATGTAAGATGATGGACATGCAGCAAATCAAATGCCTTGGGGATGGGGTGGCTTTGTATGGTGCACTTCTGCTGACGATTGAAGAGACCAATCCGTGAGAGTTCTGCCCCAAGTGTCGCTTGTGAAGTGGATATCAGATGTCATTGTGGGTTATTGTTTATGGTGTTGCTGCCTGTTGCCAAGCTGCTGATTGACATAGTGGCACACAGCAGCCCACAGGTGATGTCACATTTCCCTCTACTCTTGGCTAGTGTCTCCCAGATGTGAGAATCAATGATTAGGGCCTTCATGCCATGCTTGCAAAAGCTTGAAACAAAGCCATACAGAAAATCCTTAGGTGTTTGGCTGTCTTCCATCCTGTACACCTTCCTGAGCCAGTGAAGTCACCTCTGCTTGATCAGTGCCAACATACTACCTACCTTTATAACACAGGATATAGACTCCACTGACTAAATACAGCATTGTTAGTAATAACAATAATTCCTCTCCCCCTTACACAAACTGTTATTGCTTTTCAACAATTAACAGCTGTAATCTCCAATTTTTTTCTGAGCATTAAATATGTTTAAAAGGCTGTGCAGTCCTTTAGACCCATATTTTCATGCTTCTGTCCGTGTTGGAACCGCAGGCAGGTCAAAGACAAGAATAGTGGAAGGGACATGAATGTGGAAGTCCAGCGCCCATTTCCAGCTCTGTGTATTTCCGTTGGTGCGGGAAGGGAGTGGGGAAGGGGGTGGGATGTGTTTCGTGTATGAGTTCGGAGAGACATTAGAGGAGTTAATACTTGTAGAGGAAAAAATTTTCAGACCCCATTTTCATTGCTCTTGACACTGCAGTGAGGGACTTCGGAAGCGAGTCTTTAGCAAGGAACCGCGAACATTGTTGGAGGGTGGACTGAAGGTCAGAAACTTTATCCAAAGTTATCCCAAACTGTAACTATTTGTTTAAGTAACCTGGATATCACTTTTGAAAGTGCTGGCCTTGCACGCGGGAGGAACAGAAGAAGTTGAGGGGAATTTTAACTGAAGTGTATAAAATTGAGGTGCCTGGACAGAGTGGATCGGAAGGACCTATTTCCCTTAGCAGAGAGATCAATAACCAGGGGGCATTGTTTTAAAATAATTGGCAGAAGGATCAGAGGAGAGTTGAGGAGAAATCTTTTCACCCAGAAGGTGGTGAGGGTCTGGAATTCACTGCCTGAAAGGTGGTAGAGGTAGATACCCACAGTGCATTCAGAAAAGAACTTGGATATGCATTTCAAGCGATGTAACCTAAAGGCTATGGGCCAAGGGCTAGATAGTACTTTGGGCTAGACAGTTCTTTTTAGGTTGGTATAGGGACAATGAGCTGATTAGTAAGTTTGCGGATGACACAAAGATTGACCAGGTGGTTTACAGTGAGGTTGAGTATCTTGGGCTACAGGAAGATATAGATGGGATGATCAAATGGGCAGATAAGTGGCAGATGGAATTTAACCCTGAAAAGTGTGAGTTGATACACTTTAGAAGAAGTAATTTGACAAGGAAATATTCAATGAACGGCACGACACTAGGAAGTTCTAAGGAACAAAGGCGTGTGTGTCCATAGATCTCTGAAGGTGGAGGGGCAAGTTAGTGGGGTGGTGAAAAAGGCATATGGGACACTTGCCTTTATCAATCGAGGCATAGATTACAAAAGTAGGGAGGTCGTGTTGGGGTTGTATAGAACCTTGGTGAGGTCACAGCTGGAGTACTGTGTGCAGTTCTGGTCGCCACATTATAGGAAGGATGTGATTGCACTGGAAAGGGTGCAGAGGAGATTCACCAGGATGTTGCCTGGGATGAAACATTTAAGATATGAAGAGAGATTGGATAGACCTCGGTTGTTTTCGTTGGAGTAGAGAAGACTGAGAGGTGACCTAATCAAGGTGTACAAGATTATGAGGGGCATGGACAGGGTGGATAGGGAGCAGCTGTTCCCCTTAGTTGAAGGGTCAGTCACGAGGGGACACAAGTTCAAGGTTAGGGACAGGAGGTTTAGGGGGGATGTGAGGACAAACATTTTTATCCAGAGGGTGGTGACGGTCTGGAATGCGCTGCCTGGGAGGGTGGTGGAGGCGGGTTGCCTCACATCCTTTAAAAAGTACCTGATGAGCACTTGGCACGTCATAACATTCAAGGTTATGGGCCAAGTGCTGATAAATGGGATTAGGTATGTCGGTCAGGTGTTTCTCACATGTCGGTGCAGACTCGATGGGCCGAAGGGCCTCTTCTTCACAGTGTTGCAATTTCTATCGTAACATCTCTCACAGAGATAAGCAAACCTCCATCACGATGCAGCAATGTAAAATGTGTCAAGCACCTCACTGAGTCACTTATCTGACTTGTCATAATGCACAGCGACCCTGCCTCCTCAAAAAAAAGTGTTTATTAAAGTAACTCATTAATCAGCAGACTTCCTATAATAATTCGATTATTTTGATGACAGTCCTTTAAGAAACTGAGAGTGTAGCTAACTCCACTTGGCTCAGCTCACCTTGGAATTCTGTTTTCTTTCCTTCTTGTTTGGTTTAACTTGACTAATTTATGGTGAAGTCATCTTTGACACCCTGAAGTTTGTTTCCTCTTCTCTTGACCTCTTCACCTTTGGCAGGAAGCCAGCATTCTTGTCTCCACTTCCTGGGTGCTGGAGCCAAGCCTTATCTGAAGGACTATAAGCTATTTGTGTTTATCATTCTGGAGAGGGGAGGCAGTTTCTGCTGAAGAAGGAATGGGCCAAATGTGGAGCTCTTGATTGGACTGGAATTCCTCCACCTCACCTTAATCTAACAGCTAAAGATACTGTTCGACGGACAGAAACTGCAGAATTTGCCAGCTTCCTTTATATGTACAAACAGTGCATCACCTACCCTCCCAACAACGGTCATGGGTTTGAATCAAGGTCTGCCTGCCACTCGAGCTCTTAAACACCTTTGGAAGGGAGCTTGGTCATTTTTGGATGGGCCACAGGCTAGTTTTAGATACAGGCTAAGAGAAAATAATTTGCATTCATGGACTTCACTGCACAAACCCATTTAAACCTGTGTTTTAGCATTTATTCCTTAACCCATAAACTGCCAGTAAAACTGCTGTCCCCATGAGGAGACTGGCTTTGTTTGCTTTTTGCTGTGACCATACGACAGTAATAAAACCAGCCAAACATATGGAACAACTTTATGACTGTAATATTAACCCACAACTGCTAAAATAAACATAAACATTACATAGAAATTAAAAATGTATGCAGTTCCCCAGCATTTCATCCTCTTAATTTATTCCTTTTTTTCTTCCCTATTCTCTAACTTTTAAAAAATTCTCTTTTCTATCTAAAAATAATCTAAAAATAGGTTAGAACTTATGTTTCTGCAATATTAAAGCATTGCTTCAGCTTTTCCAGTATACTAAAGCATTGTGATGAATTTGCGTTATTTTCTGATCCACCTCCTTATGATACATCATGTGTTATAACAATTACATCAAGCTCAGCGATCATAATCAACAGCTTTTAGCAGCACTAAACTGTTGTTAGGAGCACTTAGAAGTCAGGCCAATTCAGTAATTCTTGTTTTTGCAGGAAAGCCTCGAAGATACAGAATGTGCTTCTTCAATGACTAGTCCCTGGACATACTGCTTTATGGAGTCTGGGAATGGATTGGAAAGGCAAGATGCGTGGAATGGATGGCCATCGCCTCACCAGAGCCAGAAGATCCCGGTGCAGCAATACTGGCAGGAACTCTCAGATTGGGGCAACGTGTGTAAAATCTGCGATCTGGCAGAATGCTAGAAAGAAAATAATAGACTTTCAAGAGATCTGTGGTGTTAAGCCAACACTATTACTCTGCATGACAAGGCCCTGTCATTGGAGGACCTGCGCAAAAATCAGCCCTGACAAGCCCCTCCTCCTTTCCTGTTTCCACATACAAACCAATTTAAGGCTGTCATCCTGTGCCGTATTGGCAGTAGAGAACTAGGACCACAAATACTTAGCTTGAAAGGGTAAGGAAAGTGCATTTGCCAACATGAATTCTACAAGGTGTACACATAATGAATGTTTGCAAGTCAATCTAGCAGAGCCATTAGTGTCTGTTCAATTGAGGTACATCTGGCTGTGACTAAAGCTGTGCAGTTGTATGAAATCTCCAATAATAGTTTCTTCTCTCATTCTAAAGCTGCCACCCTCTTGAGTACCTTAAAAATTCTGTTATTGTTTCCCCTCCCCATTCTATTTCCTCATTTACATGTTGCCTCTTGGCAGTATTATTTGTGAACATAGGATCATGTTCACGTGTATCCTGATGTTACCAGCTCCACCTCTCCTCCACCCTTGATTCCATAATTACCCATTACGCTGCACCTTCAGATTGTTTCCCTGACTTTGAGCTGTGAATGAACCAGATCTTTCTCCAACTGAACATTGAAAAACTCTGTATCCTTGCCCTGACTTCATGCCGTTCCTAGCTGCTCACTCAGGCTTAACCATACAGTGTACACCCCCTGTGTTCTGTTCAATTCACTGCTGAGTTTATATCCTACGCCATTACCAGGACCAATTGATTCCATCTCCACAACAGCACCGACCCTGTGCTGGCCTGATCTCCTCTGCTGCTGAAATCACCATCCACACTTTTTCATGTTACTTCCAACATGAGAATAGAGCACAACAAAAACAGAAAATGCTGGAAAAACTCAGCAGGTCTAACAGCATCTGTGGCGAGAAAACAGAGTTAACGTTTCGAGTCCGTATGACTCTTCTTCAGAGCGGGAGAATAGGCCAGTAGGCTTAACCAAGCTGTGCTGGTATTTATCATCTGCATGAATAATAGTCTAATTGTCCTAATCTCACATGCCCTGTTCCCATATTCCTTTATTTGTCTTTCCTTCAGCCAGCTATCTGACCTATTCTTAAATGTTAACATGATTTCTGCTCCAATAACTAAATCTGTTAGTGCATTCCATAGCTTCTCAACTCCATGTGTAAAAATGTTTGCATCTGTTCTCTGTTCTAAATCTCTTACATTTGCTTTTATATCTATGTTCCTTGTTGTTTGTTACCTTCAAACATAATTTCTGCAATGTCCCCGTCACCAACTTCCTGAGCTCCACCCTACATCAACTCAACTCTTCCTAGACACTATCAGCAGCCTCCTATCCTGAAACCTGCTTACCCATCGTTCTGTCCTTGTTGACTTTCATTGGCTTCTAATTCCCCCAATGCATGGAATTCAAAATCCATGTCCTAGTTTACAGATCACCCCATGGCAGCCCTCCACTCTGCCTCCCGAGCCTTCTCCAGCTCTATGTTCCTAACTATTCCCTTTGGCCCACTGGCTTTGCCATTTCAGCGTCTTAGCCTTTTCCGGAATTCCTTCCATTGACTCCTCTGCCTTGCTTTTAATTACAGCACAAAACTAAGAATGAGTCATAATCAGCAGGGCTGGCAGGGGTGGCTCTTTTGCACAATGTGGGACATTTATTGCCACTGCATCACAAGTCCATTGTTTTTCATTTACTGGTGATTTTCCTGTCATGACACTTCTTTTCTCCGTTGTTACAGTGCCATCGGTTTCAAAGTGTACGGCACCATGTTTCATAGCAGATTTCCAGACTGCATGAGCTTTGGTTAGATTCTCCCAGATTTCCCAGAAGCTTTAGGTCCATGCATGAAGTCTAAAGCCATGTTCCTATTGATTTGGATTCAACTCAAGTTACTGATATTAACACAGGGACATGGTGGTGTAGTGTATTGCCAATGGACTGGTTAGAGACCCAGGGATCCAGGTTTGAATCCTACCATGGCAGATGGTGGTATTTGAATTCAATAAAAATATAGAATTAAAAGATTGTTGTAAAAACCCATCAGGTTCAGTGGTGCCTTTTGGGGAAGAAAATCTGCCATCATTACCTGGCCTGTAATAATGTAGTTGACCTCTGAAATGACCTAACACTCAGTTGTATCAAAGTGCTTAAAAAGTCAATAAAAATGAAACCTCGGCACTGGAAATGACAACTCATCACTAAAAGTGGGAGAGCTGTCTCACAGGCAGCCTGACATAGTCATACTGAATCATACCTAACAGACACCACCATCACTCAGCAGAGGTGTTGGCACAGT
Organism: Cetorhinus maximus; assembly: GCF_964194155.1. Lineage (NCBI taxonomy): Eukaryota > Metazoa > Chordata > Chondrichthyes > Lamniformes > Cetorhinidae > Cetorhinus > Cetorhinus maximus. The sequence goes on from NC_135887.1 coordinate 87,810,813, forward strand.
GGTATACAGTCGGGAGGGAGTTGCTGTGGGAGTCCACAACATCAATTCCAGCCATCATGAAGTCTCATGGCATCAGGTCAAACATGGATAAGGAAACCTCCTGCTGATTACCATCTACTGCAACCTGATGAATCAGTACTCCTCCATTTTGAACACCACTTGGAGGAAAGGTGGCAAGGGTGCAGAATGTACTCTGGGCGGGGGACTTCAATGTCCATCACCAAGATTGGTTTGGCAGTACCACCACAGACCGAACTGGCTGAAATCCTGTCTTCACATTGAGAATACCCTCCATCGTGTTGTGTGGCACTATCACTATGGTAAATGGGATAGATTTTGAACAGATCTAGCAACTCAAGACTGAGCATCCATGAGGCACTGTGGGCCATCAGCAGCAGCAGAATTGTACTCGACTGTAATCTGTAATCTCATGGCCTGGCAAATCCCCCACTCTACTACTACCATCACGCTAGGGTATCAATCTTAGTTCAATGAAGAGTGCAGGAAGGCATACATAAAAATGAGGTGTCAACCTGGTGAAGCTATAACACAGGACTACTTGCATGCCAAACAGCATAAGCAACAAGGTGATAGGCAGAACAAAAACAGAATTACCTGGAAAAACTCAGCAAGTCTGGCAGCATCGGCGGAGAAGAAATCAGTTAACGTTTCGAGCCTTCATGGCCCTTCGGCAGAACTGGAGCATAGTTAGAAGAAAGGAGAAATATAAATTGGTTTAAGGTGGGTTGGTGGGGGGGGGGGGGAAGAGACACATTGAGGGTGTGGTGTGATGATTGTGGAGATGAGCAAATAATCAAAAGATGTCACAGACAAAAGGGTCAAAGAGGTGTTGAAGGTGGTGGTCTTTGTCTGAGAAAAGTGCTAATTAAGAATGGAAGACAGGATATTCAAAGTACAGCTCTAGTGGGGGTGGGGTGGAAAGACTAGAGGTTTTAGTTTTAGATTTAAAAATAATGGAAATAGGTGGGGAAAGAAGAATCTATATAAATTATTGAAAAAAAAGCGGGGGGGTGGGAAAAGAAACGGGGTGGGGATGGGGGGAGGGGGAGTTTAAGATCTAAAGTTGTTGAATTCAATATTCAGCCCAGAGGGCTGTAAAGTGCCTAGTCGGAAGATGAGGTGCTGTTCCTCCAGTTTGCGTTGGGCTTCACTGGAACAATGCAGCAAGCCAAGGACAGACATGTTGGCAAGAGAACAGGGTGGAGTGTTAAAATGGCAAGCGACAGGGAGGTTTGGGTCTTTCTTGCGGACAAACCGCAGGTGTTCCGTAAAACGGTCGCCCAGTTTGCGTTTGGTCTCTCCAATGTAGAGGAGACCCCCTCCCCCCATCCCCACCCCGTTTCTTTTCCCACCCCCCCGCTTTTTTTTCAATAATTTATATAGATTCTTCTTTCCCCACCTATTTCCATTATTTTTAAATCTAAAACTAAAACCTCTAGTCTTTCCACCCCACCCCCACTAGAGCTGTACTTTGAATATCCTGTCTTCCATTCTTAATTAGCACTTTTCTCAGACAAAGACCACCACCTTCAACACCTCTTTGACCCTTTTGTCTGTGACATCTTTTGATTATTTGCTCATCTCCACAATCATCACACCACACCCTCAATGTGTCTCTTCTCCCCCCCCCACCCACCTTAAACCAATTTATATTTCTCCTTTCTTCTAACTATGCTCCAGTTCTGCCGAAGGGCCATGAAGGCTCGAAACGTTAACTGATTTCTTCTCCGCCGATGCTGCCAGACTTGCTGAGTTTTTCCAGGTAATTCTGTTTTTGTTTTGGATTTCCAGCACCCGCAGTAGCTTTTAGCTTTTTGTTTTTATTAAGGTGATAGGCAGAGCTAAGCGATCCCACACCCAACGGATCAGATCTAAACTCTGCAGTCCGGCCACATCCAGTCGTGAATGGTGGTGGACAATTAGACAACACACTGGAGGAGGAGGTTCCACAAATATCCCCATCCTCAATGATGGAGGAGCCCAGCACAGCAGTGCAAAAGATAAACCTGAAGCATTTGCAAGAATCTTCACCAGAAGCACCTCAGCCTCCTCCAATGGTTCCAGCATCACAGATGCCAGTCTTCAGCCAATTTGATTCACTTCACAAGATATCAAGAAACACACAAAAGATTAGTACACAAGATAATATCACACGCAGTTAGGGGTAATATATTAGCTTGGATAGAGGATTGGCTAACCAACAGAAAGCAGAAGTTTCGGGATAAATGGGTCTTTTTCTGGATGGCAAGCTTTAACCAGTGGGGTGCCACAGGGTTCGGTCCTTGGGCCCCAACTATTTACAATCTATATTAATGACTTGGATTCAGGGATAGAAGGTACTATAGCTAAATTTGCAGATGACACCAAAACAGGTGGGAAAGTAAGTTGCAATGAAGAAATAAGAAATTTACAAATGGATATGGACAGGTTAGGTGAATGGGCCAAAATTTGGCAGATGGAGTTTAACTTGGATAAGTGTGAGGTTATCCATTTTGGTCGGAAGAATAAACAGGCGACTTATTATTTAAATGGAGAGAAACTTCAGAATGCTTCAGTGCAGAGGGATCTGGGTGTCCTCGTGCATGAATCGCTGAAAGCTAGTATGCAGGTACAGCAGGTAATAAGGAAGGCAAATGGAATTTGGCATTTATTGCTAAAGGAATAGAGTATAAAAATAGGGAAGTGTTGTTGCAACTGTACAAGGCATTGGTGAGTCGGCACCTGGAGTACCGTGCGCAGTTTTGGTCCCCTTACTTGAGGGAGGATGCAGTTGTACTGGAGGCGGTTCAGAGGTGGTTTACTAGATTGATTCCAGAGATGTGGGGCTTGTCTTATGAGGAGAGATTGAGCAGGTTAGGCCTATACTCGCTAGAGTTTAGAAGGATGAGAGGAGATCTAATTGAGGTATATAAGATGCTAAAGGGGATAGACAAAGTAGACGTAGAGCAGATGTTTCCCCTTCTGGGGCATTCTAGAATGAGAGGCCATAGTTTTAGGCTAAGAAGTAGTAGATTTAAATCAGAGGTGAGGAGGGATTACTTTTCTCAAAGGGTCGTGAATCTGTGGAATTCACTACCTCAGAGTGCAATGGATGCCGGGATGCTGAATAAATTTAAGGAGGAGATAGACAGATTTTTAATTAGTAACGGGTTGAAAGGTTATGGGGAGAGGGCGAGAAATTGGAGTTGAGGCCGAAATGAGATCAGCCATGATCGTAATGAATGGCGGGGCAGGCTCGAGGGGCTGAATTGCCTACTCCTGCTCCTAATTCTTATGTTCTAAATGGCTGAAGGCACTGGATACAGATACTGGGCCCTGACAATATTCTGGCAATAGTACTTGTGCTCCAGAACTTGCTGTGCCCCTAGCCAAGCTGTTCCAGTACAGCTACAACGCTGGCCTCCACCTGCTAATGAGCAAAATTGCCCAGGTATGTCCTGTACACAAAATGTAGGACAAATCCAACCTGGCCAATTACCGCCCCATCTGTCTACTCTCGATCATCAGTAAAATGATGGATGGGGTCATCAACGGTGCAATCAAGTGGCACTTGCTTAGCAATAACCTGCTCACTGACACTCAGTTTGGGTTCCGCCAGGACCACTCAGCTCCTGGCCTCATGACAGCCTTGGTTCAAACATGGACAAAAGAGCTGAACACCCGAGGTGAGGTGAGAGTGACTGCCCCTGACATCGATTTAGCATTTGACCGAGTGTGACATCATGGAGCCTGAGCAAAACTGGGGTCAGTGGGAATCAGGGGGAAAACTCTCCACTGTTTGAAGTCATACCTAGCACAGAGGAAGATGGCTGTGGTTGTTGGATGTCAATTATCTCAATTCTAGGACATCACTGCAAGAGTTCCTCAGGGTTGTGTCCTCGGCCCAACCATATTCAGCTGCTTCATCAATGACCTTCCTTCCATCATAAGGTCAGAAGTGGAGATGTTCGCTGATGATTGCACAATGTTCTGCACCATTCATGACTCCTCAGATACTGAAGCAGTCAATGTTCAAATGCAGCAATAACTGGACAATATCCAGGTTTGGGCTGACAAGTGGTAAGTAACATTCGTGCCACACAAGTGCCAGACAATGACCATCTCCAATAAGAGAGAATCCAATCATCGCCCCTTAACATTCAATGGCATTACCATCACTGAATCCCCGACTATCAACATCCTGACCCCAGAAACTGAACTGGACTAGCCGTATAAATACTGTGGCTACAAGAGCAGGTCAGAGGCTAGGAATCCTGCAGCGTGTAACTCACGTCCTGACTCCCCAAAGCCTGTCTACAAGGAGTGTGATGGAATACTCTCCACTTGACTAGATGAGAGCAGATCCAACAACACTCAAGAAGCTTGACACCATCCAGGACAAAGCAGCCTGCTTGATTGGCACCCCTTCCACAAACATTCACTCCCTCCACCACCGACGGACAGTGGCGAAAGTGTGTGCCATCTCCAAGATGCACTGCAGGAACTCACAAAGGCACCTTAGGCAGCACCATCCAAACCCATGACTGCTAACATCTAGGAGGACAAGCACAGCAGATAGCTGGCAACACCACCACCTGGAAGTTCCCCTCCAAGCCAGTCACCATCCTGGCTTAGAAATATATCGCCATTCCTTCACTGTCGTTGGGTCAAAATCTTGGAACTCCCTTCCTAACAGCTCTGTGGGTGTGCCTACACCACATGGACTGTAGTGGTTCAAGAAGACAGCTCACCACCACCTTCTCAAGGGCAATTAGGGATGGGCAACAAATGCTGGCCTGGACAGCGAAGCCCACACCCTGTAAATGAATAAAAAAATCCTACTGTTCTGATTTAGGATTTAGCCAGCAAGGAAGTAAACATAGATAAAAACCAATCTTTTCTGAATTCCCAGTATCACAAGATTCAACCCAGCAAATAAGGAATATAAACACAACTAGGATAGAGTTGCTTGAGCAGTTTGCCAGAATGTGACTTGTATGGACTGCAATCTGGACACTCCTGAGATACATGAACTCATAAGGTGGTTTGTTCTATTAAAATACAGCTAGCATGTGATGATCAGCACAGAGTTCTTTTTCTGGAGCTCATCTGATGTGTTCATTTTAAAGCTATTGACAACAACAACTTGCATTTATATTCCACCTTTAATGTAGCATATTATCCCAAGATGCTTCACAAGAGTCCGACCAAACAAAAATTTGACATCGAGCCACATAAAGAGATATTAGGACAAATCTGGTCACAGACGTAGGCTTCAAGGAGGCTCTTGCAGGAGAATAGAGAGGCAAAGAGTGTTGGGGAGGGACTGCCACAGTTTAAGGCCAAGACTATTGAAGCCATAGTTGCCAGTGGTGAGCTGAAGGGAGTGGAGGATGTGCAAGAATCCAGAGTTCAAATGATGCAGAGCTCTTGGAGGGTTATAGAGGACACAAATTGAAAATTAGGATGCCAGACAAAGGCTAATTTAGAGCATTTTACCAAGGAAGAACATAGGCAGCAAGTATCAGATCAAGAAAAATTGAAAATGTTTCTGGGGGGAAGAGGGACTGAGGGATATAGCAGAGTTTGCCTATGGAAACATGATAAGCTTTAATTGGATTTTGTCATTAAATTTGTTCACGTTCTTATGATTACCATTAAGATTTTTTCCAGAAAATTCTTATTCTTGGTAACATTATCTCCTATAGGGAGCCCCAGCTTTAATTTTTTTCCATTAAAAAATGTTATGTGTTTAACATTGGGCAGTTTTAATAATAAGCTGACATATTTGCATTTGATCTGTTGACCAGCCATAATAAAATAAGAGTTTATTTATTCAAACCATTATCTAATGAGTTGATTTGCTTGTGGATATCATTATCCGGAGCGCAGGAAAGCCACTGATAATGTTGAGCATTGAGGCTGTGTTCTGTTTCACCAGATTCACATTACAATGAATTTGAACTAACCTGTCGAATTCCTAGGGCAGGATATTGAGGTCGGTGATCCGGGGGTGGGGGGAAGGGGCAGGGCCTGCTCGCCGACATGTAAAATGACGCGGGATGACATTGGTCGGAACTCCCAAGGTCACCTGCGTCATTTCAATTCTCAGGTTGAGAGGGGCTCAGCTGAATCAGCTGTGTGCCCGCCGACCTGTCAATGGCCAATTGAGGCCATTTAAAAAGTAATTAGACTAGTTAATGGACCTGCCCATCCAACCTTAAGGCTGGCGGGCAGGCCGGGAGCCCTGGCGGGCTTCAGAAAAAGCATGAAACCTCATCCACGGACGGGATGAGGTTTCATGTGGGTTTTTAAAAATTTAATAAAAGTTTACTTAAAAGTGATGGACATGTCCCAAATCATGTCACATGAGGGGACATGTCAGGGAAATTTTATTTCTCTACGTGTACCATTTTAAAATTTGGAACCGATTGGGGGCGCCGATTGGAGACGGGCCCGCTCCTGAACTTCCGCCCCGACGGGGGAAAATTCTTCCCTTAAGTGCCAGGCCCATATGTGAACAACACAGCAACCAATTATCTAGAAATGGCAGGGGCATTGATCACACTCTTTCAATCCTCATTGGATGGAGGGGTAGTCCAGGAGGACCGAAGGATTACTAATGCTATGCCACTATTCTAGCAAAGGGAGAGGGATCAACTGGAAACAAAAGGCTGGTCAGCTTAATATTAGTGTAGGGGAAGTTATTGGAAACCATTATCAGGAGAAAAATAAACTTTCATTTGGAAAGGCTTGGGTTACACAAGGATAGCCAGCATAAATTTTGTTAAAGGCAAATCTGTCTGACTAACTTGATTGAATTCTATGATGACGGAACAGAGAAGGTTGATCAAGGTTGTGTAGTAGATATTGGCTGAAAATTTACACCACCCCTGGGGGCATGTTGGCAGGTGGAGGGAGTGTAAAATTGGTCTCTATGATGGTTGTGCCAGGCCCATTGCCTACTCGCATCCTCTGGGATTTTACCAGTGATGATGGAGGCATTGGGTGGCCCGCCTGTCCTTGGGCCAATTGAGGCCCATAGGTGGTCAATTAATGGCCAACCTAGCCCATGTTGAAACCCCGAACTTACCTTTAAGTCTGGGCCTCTTGTTTGGAGACTGCCTGTAGTCCCAGCAGTGGCCACTGTACCAGGTGGTGCTGCTGGAATTAGAGAGCTGCCGGACATCTGATTGGCCAGCAACTCTTGTAGGCGGGCTTCCTCCTCAATGGGGGTGGAATCCCGCCTCAAGCCAATTAACAACCCGGTGACTGTTAAATGGCTGTGGCACAACCCGTCCAAGCAGAGGTGGGCGCGCCACTGACTTTTCAGCCAGGGGGGCAGGGTCACTGCTTTCGTATAAAATTCAAGCCATTGTACACACAAACTTTCAGAAGACATTTGACAAAGTGCCACTAAGAATCTTATGAAGAAAATGGAAGCCTATGGAATTAAGGGAAAAGTGGTTTATGGAGATGGAATTGGCTCAGTGACGAGGAAACAAGGGTGTTGGTGGTCAAATGGTCTGTAGTGGTGTTCTGCAAAGATCAGTTTTAGGTCCATGGAACTTCAATTTTTATAAATGACCTAGACTCATGTGTAGGGAGCAGTGTTATAAAGTTTACAGATTATTTGAGACTTGGCAATGCAGTAGATGGTGATGAGCATAGTTGTAGACTCCACATTACATACAGGAGGGTGAAATGGGGAGAAGCATGGCAGATGCAGCTCAATGCAGAGAAGTGTGAAGACTTTGGAAGGATTAGTATGAAAACAAGTATGAAAATAAATGGCATGATATTGATAAGTGTAGATCAGCAAAGAAACCTTGGTGTCCATATTCACAAATCATTAAATGTATCAGGGAAAACTCATAAGGTGGTTAATAAAAGCATATGAATCATTTAGGCTTATAAATAGGGGAATGGATTATAAAAGCAAAGAGATCATGCTACAAATTTATAAATCACTGGTTAGGCCTCAGCTGAAGTATGTGGATAATTCGGGTCCCACACTTCAGTGAAGATATAAAGGCCTTAGAAAGGGTGCAGAGGAAGTTTATCAGGATGTTACCAGTAATGAGGGACTTCACTTATGAGGAAAGGGTGGAAAAGGCTGGACTGCTCTCTTTGGAACAGAGAAGGTTAAGAAGTGACCCACTAGAGCTTTTCATGATCAGAGGTTTTGATGGAGTAGATGGTGAAAAACGATTCCTCCGACCAATGTGTTAATAACTAGAGATCATGGATTTAAACTCAGTGGAAAAGACCTAGAGGGGAAAAGAGGAGAAATTTTGTCACTTAGAGGGTTGTCAGAATCTAGATCAATCTATATGAAGACATTGTGGAAGCAGATCCCATAAATAATTTTAAAAGGAATAGGTACCTGAGGATGAAGAATTTGCAGAGTTAAGGAGAAAAAGCGAGTGTGTGGGATTGTTTCTCTTCCATGGTGCTCACAGTTGAGTAATGTTAACTCTCTAGGGTGACCACATTCCCTAATCCCCACAATTACAGCTGTTCCTATATCTATTGTAAAGGGTTGATTGACACAGCAGGAACACTTTCATCGGGAGTCCGTTCCACATAAGTGCAACTTGGTGAGACAAATATTCCTTTTAATTGTTGGCGAAGCAGAGGTCCGAATTTGAAATCTTCTTCACTGGTAAATTCCCTAGGAACACCCACTAGGTGTCTGCAGCTTGACAGCCCCAGGTAAATGAGGCTCAAGGCCCAATATCATGTGTGCCTTCGGCCAACCTGTTCCAGCGCAGGGAACATGTCTTATGTCGAATTACCCCCAGCTTGCTCTAGGCCAAGAAAAGCTAGAAACAGAGGGCAGAATTGTCCCAGATTTGCACCAAGTGCGGTAGCGGACAGGTGAAGTGATGTTTTACCTCTTGGCCGCAATAGCGGCTTTTGACGCCATAGCGTCCCAAACCCGCCGCATTAATTATGCATTCCCAGGAAACACGCCATTCCCATTCACCTGCCACACCATCACCTTGCCGCTTCATCATGCCAGGCGCCACAGTTAAAGTGGAGCTGTGTGCACGCCTCTCAGTGCTTCCAGCCCACGACTGCTGCAAAGAAGACATGGCCCTAAAAGGCAAAAAGACTGCAGCCCCCAGGTTCAATATGTCCCTCGAGCATCTTTTGGATGCAGCGGAGGCTTGCTGTGATGCTCTGTACCCCAGCTCTGGCCTCAGGATGGGCAGCCACCTCAGTAGTCTGGCTTGGGAGACGGTGGCAGCGGTGGTCAGAGCCAATGCCCAGCAAAAGAGAGCAGCTAACCAGTGCCGCAAGAGGATGAATGATCTCCTCCATTCCGCCAGGGTAAGTCACACTTCTCATCACTCTCAAATCACACACTCACAAACCCATCACACATCCACAGGGTCCTCACTCACTGTTAGTTCAAGGGACATCACCATTCACTCTCTTATACACACCTTCTTTGTCCTTATTCTGTCCATGGGACCACTCACTGTCCACACATGCCAGGCATGCTTATTATCTGGCCTGGCAGGCGTCCTGCTTACAGTCTCTCCATCTCTATGCAGGACAAGCTGGCACACAACAAGGGGGAGAGGTCGCTCACTGGTGGAGGAATGCCTGAAATCAAGGTCCTCATGGACTTCAAAAACAGCCATCCAGCTGGCCGGAGAGGATCTGGACTGGTCCTGTGCTGATGGTGAGGTCGGCGGTTCTCTACCAAATGAGTGTCCAGCAGTGCAACATCCATCAGACAACCATGCTGTGAGTGATGTGTCCTGTTTCACAGGCCACTGCCATGCACTAATTATCTCCCCTTGTTTTCGTAGGCACATCTGCCAAACAGCCAACAGAACCCACGACCCAGGGCCTCCAATCAAGCCCCGAAGGAATCTCTGAAGAGGAATCTGAAAGCACCTTCCTTGAAGTCCCATCACAGCGCTCACCCACACCCTCCACCAGTGCAGAGACACACATCTTGGTGGGATCTAGCTTTACAGTAGCCTCAGGATCACAATCTGGTGAGGACATCGCACTTTCTGATCCACAGCAGGTGGCAGCAGGGACTTCCCACGTTTCCAGCACTTGGAGGACTGCTGGATGCCAGGAATTTGCCGAATCCAAGTCAGATGATGAGCCTCTGGACTCAGTCATGTTACAGTTGCTGGAGCTGCAAAGGCAAGCTTGGGAACATCAGGAAGAGATGTCTGCTGCACTCCTCAGATTGCAAGGCACAATGGAGGAGTCCCTCCACCTTCAGACTGAGGTGATAGCGCTGGCATGCCAACACACCGATGTCAACACTGGTAGGATGGCTGCCACCATGGAGACCTTGGTCCAGGACTTCATTCCTGCACTGCTGCGCGGGCTCAACTCCGTCACTGATGCCATAGTTGGCCTCCAACAGTATGTACGCAAGAGGTGTCCTGGGCAGCTCGATCTCACTTCAGCTTCCTGTTCTTCTCAAGGAGCTAGCCAGGGGCCCTCGGGCACCCATAGGGAAGAGGATCAGCAGGTGCTCCCTTCCCCTAACCCCCACCCTGGGGCCAACTATCCAGGTGACTTTGGGACCATCCAGCCCATCAGAATCCCTGCTTCCTGTGACCCCAGCACCTCCAGCTCCGTGACTTGAGGCGGGTGCCGATGCCACACAGCATGACCCCGAAAGCAGGCTGGGGCCCTCCAGGTCTCGGCCCTCCAGAGGATGACCATCGAGGTCATCACAGACAGGGTGTAGCAGTCAGCGGGCTGCCTCCAGCTCCGCTGTGGATGTCCAGGGATCCCAAGACGTAGCAGCAGGGTTAGGAAGGTTAAGAAGTTGTAACTCTTTCGAGTTATCAACAGATCGCATGTAACTCTTTCGAGTACATTCACAGTTCTTGGTTTCCGGGAGTGGGACATGAACCCACAACCTTCTGATTCAAAGGCGAGGGTGCTATTGCACAGCCTGGGCACGGGTGTCAATCACTTGTACACACTGTTCACTATTGTCAATAAATTCCCAAGAATGTCCCCCTGCCTATGGCTCCTTATTCTGATGAGCAGTGTCCGTGTCATTCAGATGTGAAACCTTTCTGCACAAGTTAAAGGCAGGTGCCTAAGTCCAGGGTCTCTTCCCTGTGCTTTGTGCAGCCTTCAGACCAAAGTGATGGCCCAGCTTCACACTCCCTGGACATATTACTGTGCCTGCACCTCAATGGTGCTTGTCATTGCTGCCAGAATGTCATGGGCAGGCGTCACAGGGTTCCATCATTCTCTCTGTGTGCTCTCAGCACCTATAAGATGGGGCTGGCCCCCATCTCATCAGCATCTGTGACTGGTGACACTGTGCTCCTGAAGGGCTCAGGTGCTGAAGGCGGACAAAGGATCAGATGCTTCTAAAGTTTCTTGGCTGCGTCTCTATTATATGACCCTGATCACAGAGCGCAAGCGAGCTGCCCTTGGCTAGACAGGAGTCAGGCATTCTCAGAGGCCATTTGAAGATCCCTCACCGCTCACCCCCTCCCACTCCACACGTGCTTGTGTGCTACCTTCAACCACAAGGCAGCCTTTGCCCACCCCCGAAGTCAACTCAACTGTAGGGCAGCCTTTGACCCCACCCCTCCAAAAGCCGCCTCAAGCGCAGAGCAGCCTTTGCCCCCCTGCCCCAAAGCACCTCAATCTTGCAGCCCAACAGGCGTCCCTCATGAGCGCTCCGCAACGTTACTGTGCACTCACATCTGAGCTCTCCTTAAAGTGCAGCCCGCCAAATGCACTCCTTTTATATGCTATTGTGAAACACATTGGCGTGCAATCTTGCTGACTTGGGTGAACAATCCAGCGGTGAGGGGGGGAGGGATAAGTCCGGCGGGTTGGCCTTATGATGATATGCTGATGTATTACAGTGAGGTTCCCAACGTCCAATGGCAGGAAAGGCGGCCCGCCATCAATGGACTGAGCCGACGATCGCAAACTGGTTTCATGACATTGTGAAACTGATTTTTGGCCTTCTCCTGTCTGCTCACGCCACCAAACAGGCCTGACACCAGCAGGAAAATCCTGCCCAGAGAAACTTAATTTCAATCTAAAGGTGTTCTCATGAAGGATAGTTAGCTCATTTCTCATTTTACATGTGTCAATACAATGTGCTTTTAGTAATTACAGATTTATGTTTCATATTAGTACATAATTGTATGGAGTGGGACTAGGATAATTAGTTGGACTAAAAGAGATGGGCAGAATGGCCTCATTCTGTGATGTATAATGCATTGATTTTAGTCTATAATCCTCTTTCTGTGGGGTATCTGGCAACTCAAAGAGTTTTGTAACATTACACAACTGTAGATGGGATACCTTTGGATATGCATTATTATGATGAGAAAGTATTGAAATGGTATAGCTTCCGAATAATGGGAATAGGGCCTGTTTATAGGACCTGCTGCTAAACTGTTGAATGACAAAATAATGGTATGAAACTCCAAAGTTGTAACTAGGTTTAATAACTCTATTAAATAGTTTAATAAACCTCTTTCACTTGCTGTATGGAAGTATAATAATCCTTCCTTACAATAACATCATCTTGCATTTGATCTTAGCTGATGAGGAAATCTTAGGCAGGTAAGATGTGAGCAGAAACACATGGAATTAAAGTCTGGTGAGTCTCACTGGTGGAGGGGAGGTGGGCTACATATGGTCCAGAACTGCACGCTCAGTATGAATGCTCCTTGTATGTCATCATTACATGTTCAGTCCAGCAAACATTAGCAAATGAAACAATGCTTCCTAACACGGTATGGGGGATTATGGCTTTTAATTCATGAAATTGTACTTGTCCCATTATCTCTGGAAAAACCAATTTATAGAGAAAATGCTGGAAAAACGCAGCAGGTCTGGCAGCATCTGTGGAGAGAGAAACTGTTAACATTTTGAGTCTGTATGACTCCTCTTCAATGCTGAAGAGACATTTTTACTTCTCTTTAGGCTCTGAAGAGGAGTCATATGGACGCGAAACGTTAACTCTTGTTTCTCTCTCCACAGATGCTGCCAGACCTGCTGAGTTTTTCCAGCATTTTCTTGCTGACCATCCAATTTCCCTTCTTGGTTCCCAAATTAGCTGATATTGTTAACAGTTCTCTCTCTTCGGGTACTTTTCCTCTCCCCTTTAAATCTGCCGACATCTCTCATCTCCTCAAAAAACCCCTGATCCCCGTTCTTTGTAAACTACCACCCCATTTCCAACCTCCTTTTCCTTTTCAAAGTCCTTTAACATGCTGTTGCCTCTCAAATCTGTACCCATCTTTCCCAGAATTTCATGTTTGAATCCATATAATCAAGTTTCCACCCACCACAGTACTAAAGCTGCTTTTCTCAAAGTCACAAATTACTTCCAGTGTGATTGTGACAAAGGTAAACTATCTCATCCTTCTTGACCTGTCTGCAACCTTTACATGGTTGATAACACCATGATCCTCCAATGCATCTCCACCATTGTTCAACTGGATGAGACTGCACTCGCCTCTTATCTATCTAATCCTATTCAGAGAATCACTTCCTCTTCCTCCACCTGCACTGTTAGCTCTGATGCCTCTTAAGGATCCATCCTTGGCACCCTCCTGTTTCTCATCTACAAGCTGCCCCTCAATGACATCACCCTAAAGCAGTGTTCATTTTCACATGTACGCTGACAACACCCAGCCCTAGGTTACCACCACCTCTCTTGGCTCCTCTACTTTCTAAGTTAACAGACTGCTTCTCCGAAATGCAGTAGTCGAAGAGCAGAAATTTCATCCAATCAAGTATTAGGAAGACTGAAGCCATTGACTCTGTTCCTTCTACAAATTATGTTCCCTAGCTACTGACTCCATCCCCCACCCTGGCAACTATCTGAGGTTGAACCAGACTGTTTGCAACCTTGGTGTCATATTTGACTCCAAGATGAGTTTCTGACCACATATCTGCACCACCTCTAAGGCTGCTTACTTCCATCTCTATAACATCACCCCGCTCTGCCCCTGCCTCAGCTCATCTGCTGCAGAAACCCTTAGCCTTACCTTGGTTGCCTCTAGACTTAACTATTCTAACACTCTGGCCAGCCTTCCACATTCTACTCTTGGTAAACTTGAGATCATCTAAAACTCTGCTGCCCATGTCCTTACTCACTCCACATCCTGTGTTGCTGACCTATATTCGTTCCCAGATAAACAATGCTTTCATTTTAAAATTCTTATCCTTGTTTTCAAAACCCTCCATGGTCTTGCCCTTCCCTATCTCTGTGATCTCCTCCAGCCTCACAACTCTCCGAGCATCCCTTGTTTTAATTGCTCCACCATTGGTGGCTGCTAAGGCCCTAAGCTCTCCATAAACCTCTCCACTTCTGTACCTCACCTTCCTCCTTTACGACACTCCGTAAAACCTACCTCCTCAACCAAGCTTTTGACTATCTGCCCGAATATCGCCTTAAGTGGCTTGGCGTCAAATTTTGCATTATAATGCTCCTGTAAAGTGTATTGGGATGTTTTAGTATGTTAAAGCTGCTATATAAATACAAGTTGTTGTTGTTGTAGTAACATGTGGCACTCTGTATGATTGCGTGCGAGTACTTCATTAATCTATGTTGCAGTGTGTGGGGTGAGAAGCCTGATACTTTGAAGTTCATTGACATTTATCCCACGACCCATAGGTTGCATCATGAGGTGTTTCACTTCTCTGTGTATACAAAGCACAGAACTTTGGGATAGTTAATAGGTATACAACAGAATGAGGCAAAATGAACTTTGGGTAATGACTAACTTGCTAAACATTTGCTTAAGCCCTTCCCTCGGAAAGAGAGATAAAAGAACAAAGGCCTTTGATGGGTCTTACCAGCCTTGTTTGTATGAGTAGGAATGGAAAATTCTTAAAGGGGACATCATGACTATTCATGGGGAGAACTTTCTTCCCGTTGGGCGGGCCAGTCAGGAGTGGGCGTGGGCGGGTGCGGACCCGACTCGGCTGCGTGCCCGCCGAACTGAACATCTAAATGATGCGTGGTGACGTCAACATGCGCCATTTTATGCCTTGGTGGGCAGGCCCTGCCCCTGCTCGCCTAGCCGAAGATTCTGCCCACATGTAACACAGAGGAGTGTGATAGACATTGTGTTGACCGAGAAAGCAGAGTGCTAGGCTTATAGAGCTTTAGAACTGAATCGGATGTCTCAAATAAGGAAAAGAAGGTGCTTACATTGACATGGTACCTTAATACACCATCTCAATTACTTTTGACACGCAGTCACAGTTGTTATGTAGTCAGCTGATTTAAGAACCTATTCTCGTGTCATTCTGTTAAAGTTGGGGCACAACTATTATGATAACAGATTAAAATAGCCAAAGCTATTGACATAGTGAAAGGAGTCGGTGTGCCAAAATTAAAGATGGCAGTAGAAACTTGGCCTGTTATGACTTTACAACAACCTTGTTTTTTATTAGCAACTTTTAATGAATAAAACAAAATAATAATACCTCCCTTTATATAGCCCCTTACAAGATCATAAGAAATAGGAGCAGGAGTAGGCCATTTGGCCCCTCGAACCTGCCCCACCATTCAATAAGATCATGGCTGATCTGATTGTGGCCTCAACTCCACTTTCCTGCCTGCCCTCCATAACCTTTGACTCCCTTGTAGATCAAAAATCTGTCAAATTTGCCTTGAGGATATTCGCTGACCCAGCCTCCACTGTACCCAGAGTCAAGAATTCCAAAGATTAATGATGGCCTCTTAGAGAAGAGATTCCTCCTCATCTCCATCTTAATTGGAAGACCCTTTATTTTTAAAGCCCTAGTTCTAGATTACTGCACAAGGAGAAACACCCCCTCAGCATCTACCCTGATAAGTCCCATCAGAATCTTATATGTTTCAATAAGATCACCTCTTATTCTTCTAAACTCCAATGAATACAGGCCCAACCTGCTTAACCTTTCCTCATAAGACAACCTCTTCATCTCAGGAATCAGCCTAGTGAACCTTCTCTGAATTGCTTCCAATGTAAGTATATCCCTCCTTAAGTAAGGAGTCCAAAACTGTACACATTATTCCAGATGCGGTTGCCCAAGTTGCACTGAATGGAATTTGTGTTTGAAATTCTCTGATCTTTAATGTGGATTATGCCGATTTTGGGCAAATTGCAACAAAAGAATCAGCGCAACCAAGCAGAAATTCTACCCCTATGTGTTTAAACAGATTGATGGTGGCAGGACATCACTGTCCGATAATTTGATGTGATTTTTCTCTTGCGTGGGTGGAGAGAGATGGCATGCTTCTTGCCTTTTTTTATATGTTAGTTTGCTTCTCATTTTCAGCTTCTACGCTGCTGGCTACAGCAATGCAAAAAAGGAGTCAAGTATGTAAGCATCTCCCTGTCAATACACAGCCTCTCCATTGGCAAGTCCTCAGCTGTGCCTCCTCGTGGCGACACATGGAAACTGGGTCCCTCGCAGCTCCAGGCTAAAGCTTCAGAGGAACTTGCAGGAGGTTTGGCCTTCAGACATACAGTGTGCAGGCTCACCGGCATGTGGACATACCCTGCCTCTCATGAACCAAACTCCCGGCTGTGGGTGAGCAACTCCACTGCCTTGTGGATACCTCAGGAGAGCTGAAGGCTAAGGAAGTAAACCCTGGCAGAAAACCTGGAGTGGAGCCCAAAGGCAGACTAGTGTCATCTTTCTGGCAACACCTGCAACCAAACCGGTGCCAAACGTAGTGCTCTGCATTACTTTGAATCCAACCAGGGAGGTCAAGAGGGAGACCCTGACAATTGGTCAGTCCAGGGTCTCCATAAATTTTGCCCAGGCTTACACTCTGAAGGGGACGCTCCAGTTTCGCTGAACAAAGAATTGACCACCAAGGTCTCATGAAACAGATAGCTGCCAAAAAGAGAACAGTACATTGCTGATCTTTTTGTGGTGGCGCATTATTTTTATCTGTAACTAAATCTGGACCATAGTTTTAATCAGTATACATTTGCCTAGCAGTGGTTTATTCTTCCTGGGAAAATGTGTGGCATTCCACATATTGTATAGTAAGTGATTTAATGCATTATGAGGTTAGACCTAGACTATTTAACCTCGACAAAGATGATATAAGGATGCAGCTCCTGGTTCACTGGCCTGCTCAAAGAAACAAGTTTAGCAATGAGCGCAAGAAAGGCATTGGGGGGAACCTGTCTTGAATTGTAACTCTTACACTCCTTATTTACACCATAAGTAATTGGGCCGTTGTCTTTCTGGAGGGGCATTTCTATGGTCCCACAGGCTCATGTTCCAAACAAATCCACATCTGTAGGAGATTACATCACAGCGCTTGCCTCAGAGAAGATAAAACTGTGAGAAGAATTTACCCTAGTTCAATTGACCTTAGAGATCATGCAGTTAAACATCAGATTATTTAAGCTGTCACAGGCGCTAAATAGTAACAGTGGGTTGGAGGTGAATGCTTTCCTGTTAAGTAATAAATCGTCAATTGCTGATTGCTCAAACACTGCTCTGACACAAGGAGGCTCTGTGCAGGATCTTTTTTGTCTTGTATGCTGATATGAATGGCATACTGCAGCTGTTGTTTTCCCAACTAGATCTCTTTTGCCAAAGCAGTGGTATGATGTGTAATATTCAACTTGAGCAAAAACATGAGGACACATGTCCGAAGTTTGATCTTCTCAAGCCTCTCTCTTCTCTTCCTCAGGGTGTACCTACCTTCAGGAATCTTACTGGCTTGAGCAGAACTGTTAACAATGGGTCTCTGAATGGCTCCACTAATCTGGAACTTTGTTTGAATTCTGCACGTTCATTAAGGCAAGTGTCAAGAAGGGAAATATTTTTCCACTTTCAGACCATGTCAGGCAGTGTGAGGTCTAATTTGGCACAGGAGTTATGTGACTCAGAGCTTCCTTTACAATGCCAGAAAATAGACTTCAAATTGTAACTTCAGGACAGCCACACTGCACTAAACATACAGGCTGAGAACTGGAGAACTAGCAACAGCTAATCAACAGTTTTCAAAAAAGTTAACAGCTCAAGGTCAGGCCTTAATTTAGTTCCTATGACGTGCAGTTACACAGAAATTACAGAGAGATAACTTAACCATCTTCTGTTTTCCTTTAAAGCATTTGATAGATGTGTATTTCTTCTTTCATATGTGCATACTTTCTTCCCCACCCCTTTCTTTTTTCTTAAATGTTGCTCTTCAGTAATTCTTTTCCAGTTTTAATCAAGGGGCTACACCTGATTTGCTAATTGCCCCCTCTCTCTGAGGCTGCTGACAGACTAGCTGAGTATTTCTAACATTTTCTAGTTGTACGTCTGGGGTTGTAGCTGTTAGTCAAAATTGTCCCACCTGGAGGGGGGTGGGGAGGAGGGGAGAAAGGGGACAGAAGTTAGGGAGGAAGGTGAAGTCCTTCAGTGTGCTGTTTCCAGTGCACTGTTTCATAAATTAATGTCGATTGGGAACTGGTGGGTTAGGCAAGGGCCTTTCACCTCTGTGGTCTGGGTTCAAGTGTGACTCAGTCTGCTAGAATGAAAGTATTATCTGGCTGGAAGAATCCTATGTAAAATGAAGCTGGCTGGTATAATCCAGCTCCTAATGAGAATAGGCCTGCTGCATAAAACCAATATGGCAATAATTGGCAATGTGACTGCAACATATTGGCCTAAAAAACTGGCAAAAGCTGACTGACAGCTTCAGAAAAACTGACAAAACCCCTAAAACTCCCAAGGGATCGAAAACAACCCTAAATCGAGGTCTCACGGCATTTTGAAATGGCCCATGAGCAGCACTCCAACCCTAGCAAGTCCTCTGCTAGCAGCAGTATGTAGGGGGACAGTAAGGAAATGGATGACTGACCGTGGCCCTTATTCCTGAATAGGAAAGCAGGCCATTGAATAAGAGGAGAGGCAGTGTGGGAGTGACATTGTTTGAAGATCAGTGACAGGAGGGGCATCAGGAAGTATTCATGAAGATTTTCTCACAGGGGATTAAATTGAAAGGATACATTGGATATCAGAGTAAACCATATGCACACAAACTATCTGCTGAGTTTTGGACAGTTGACTCCAATTTATCTCATATGAAATTCGCCCAAATGTATTTTCTGGCAGGGCTATTTAGATGGGGATCAAGATTGGGAATTTTAACAGGTTTTCTCTTTCCTATCCCAGAGACGTGGAAGCTATTCTGCTCCATTGAGGTCAGCCACCTCAAACACACCAGGGGCAGAATTTTTCGCTGGGCGGGAGGTCAGCGCCCGACCCGTTCAAATGTGAAATAACGCATGCTGACACTGGGCGATAATCCTGACATCATTGTGCACTTGCGCGATATTTCGGTTGGCGGGCGCATGCGGGAATTGGAAGCGTGCCCGCCAACAATTAAGAGGCTTATTAAGGCCATGAAGTTAGTAATTATTGAGATTTTTTGGTGCCCGTCCAATGCCCGTTGGGGGGCAGGCGAATCGGCCAGGCGGCCTTTGCATTTTTCAGGAAACCTCATCCATTGGGCGAGGTGAGGTTTCTGACATTAATTTAAAAAAAATGTTTAGACAGAATTTTCATCATCCATATGTTCCAGCGACTGACTCTGATGTGTGGGCATTTTTCCCCAGTTTTTAAAATCTTTATTTGTTTGCATTTAAATTCTTCAGCTCCCTGAGGCAGCTCTCTGCCTTCAGGCACCTTTCATTCCACGCTCCCCCGTGCCCGCACTGACTTTAGCGCTTGCCCTCCTCCCCCTCCACCACCCCAGCAGCGCTGAGAACTACAAGATGCACTGCAGGAATTCACCAACGCTCCTTCGACAGCGTCTTCCAAACCCACGACCACTACCATCTAGAAGGACAAGGGCAGCAGACACAGGGGAACACCACCACCTGGAAGTTCCCCTCCAAGTCACTCGCCATCCTGATTTGGAAATATATCGCCGTTCCTTCACTGTCGCTGGGTCAAAACCCTGGAATTCCCTCCCTAACAGCACTGCGGGTGTACCTATACCACATGGACTGCAGCGGTTCAAGAAGGCAGCTCACCACCATCTTCTCAAGGGCACTTAAGGGTGGGCAATAAATGCTGGCCCAGCCAATGAAACCCACATCCCGTGAATGAAAAAGAAAGAGCCTTTCAGCGCGCCTTTCACACTGGCTGGCTGTTAATTGGCCAGCCAGGGTGAAATCGTGGTTGGGGGCCCATTCCCCAGCTGATCCCGGTCCTGCTGACCGCAGAAGCCCGCTGAACTAAATATTGTGCCCCAGGGTTTAAACTTGGGATGATATATGGTGTATCTACCAGCTAAACCATAGGGGGCGTAATCCCATTGCTTTCAAATTGACCAGCAATGGTACACTTTGATAACTTGCTTCAAACCTAACCGTCTGTGAAATAAAATACTATGGGGTTGAGTTTCTGATTTGGGTGCTATTGGTAAATTGCTCTCAAAATGCACTTCAAATTGCATTGGTCAGATAACAGTTCAGGTTTCTGCTAAAATTCTTTGCATAATCATAAACGTAAAATCTTCAATCAACAAGCACATTCAGACAGCATAATGGAACGTAACTGTTCCTTTACCTTTCTTAACATCAAAAATGTCTTTGGTGTATTTAAGAGTGAAGTGTACAACCAAAAATGGGTTTATCATCAAAAATAAACATTTTTGATAGGATTGTCCTGTCCTCCACCTGTGAGAAACCTGATTTAAAATCACTGAAAATGACTTAAAAACATTATACTGAATCATTTAATAGTTTAATTTGTGTACACTAGTCAGTTCCTTCGCATTTTTTTTGATGTGAGGAAACTATTGCCAACTAGTGCCTAAAAAAATGAACACAATTCAAAATGCCTTTCCAATCTCACGTAATCAGGGGAATTTCACAATTTTAACCTGGGTGGGGCCAGTTTTTGTGGGTGGGGCCTAATCCAAGTAAATTGAATCTTAAACCAGTGTAAAAGCTCTCAGTAAACATGAATTTAAGTGACATAATTCAGTTACATTTAAAATTCCATAATTTTTTTGCACGGGTTTGGCTAATCCCACTCAGATTCCACTGATATTACTGGTGTGAGCAACCCATTCATGTGTATAGTAAGCTTTGATTGAATTGGCAGGCTGTGCAGCTTTGTTTGGTCAAAGCAATATTTGAAGCACTACAATTTAAATCTAGTCTCTCCATGGCCTCAGCCATCCCCACTTCTCCAACCTGTTTTAGCCCTATGATCTTGTGACATCTGCCCATATGACTGTAGTCACCTTTACAAACTCTATCCCTGCCACCTTCATCCACAGAGACTTCAGCTATCTCAGCCCACACTCTGGAACACTCTCCCTGTACCCGTTTACCTTGTTGCCTGTCACCGCATCTTCAAAAATCTCCTCAAAAATAAGCTCTGATCTTTTCTTTCTACCACTGTTGTGTCTCTGGTTATTTTCACAAAATGCTTTTGGATTTAACTTTTATCAAAGGTGCTTTATAAATACAAGTTTTTCTTGACAGCATTGTACTATTCACAGACAGATCACTGGATCTCCATGAGGAGATGGCCAGCACCAGAATAGAATTATATAGGCTGGGATTTTCCCATGATGGGCATCTTCGTTGGTGAGATCGGAGAATCTCACGAGAAGGCCCGAGTCGCGTTTCCTGACGATGGAAATCCAGGGCGCGATTGGTCCCCCCCCTCGCCCACCGTCAATGGTGGGTCGTGTTTTCCACCGTTGAATGAAGGGAACTTAATTTTAATAAATTTTCATCTTGTTATTGTGGCCACATGCCGCAATCATCCCCCCCCCACGTCAAATTTAAATCCCATGTTGGCGTGATTTCTCAATGGCGTTTCTTGACATTTCTCGATGGTGGGAGCCTTATAAAGAAGGCAAATGCACATGGGATAAAGGGTAATTTGATAAGGTGGATTCAAAATTGGCTTAGTTGTAGGAGACAGAGGGTGATGACAGAAGGATGCTTTAGTGACTGGAAGCCAGTGTCCAGTGCTGTACCACAGGGATCTATGCTGGGTCCCCTATTATTCATAATATATATAAACGACATAGATGGCTATGTGGGGGGCAGGATTAGTAAGTTTGCGGATGACACAAAGATTGGCCGGGTGGTTAACAGTGAGGTTGAGTGTCTTGGGCTACAGGAAGATATAGACAGGATGGTCAAATGGGCAGATAAGTGGCAGATGGAATTTAACCCTGAAAAGTGTGAGATGATACACTTTGGAAGGAGTAATTTGACAAGGAAGTATTCAATGAACGGCATGACACTAGGAAGTTCTGAGGAACAAAGGGACATTGGTGTGTGTGTCCATAGATCTCTGAAGGCGGAGGGGCATGTTAGTGGGGTGGTGAAAAAGGCATATGGGATACTTGCCTTTATCAATCGAGGCATAGATTGCCAAAGTAGGGAGGTCATGTTGGAGTTGTATAGAACGTTGGTGAGGCCACAGCTGGAGTAGTGTGTGCAGTTCTGGTCGCCACATTATAGGAAGGATGTGATTGCACTGGAGACGGTGCAGCGGAGATTCACCAGGATGTTGCCTGGGATGAAACATTTAAGTTATGAAGAGAGGTTGGATAGATTTAAGTTGTTTTCGTTGGAGCAGAGAAGACTTAGGGGTGACCTGATCGAGGTGTACAAGATTATGAAGGGTATGGACAGGGTGGATAGGGAGCAGCTGTTCCTCTTAGTTGAAGGGTCAGTCACGAGGGGACATAAATTCAAGGTGAGGGGCAGGAGGTTTAGGGGGGATGTGAGGAAAACCTTTTTTACCCAGAGGGTGGTGACGGTCTGGAATGCGCTGCCTGGGGGGGTGGTGGAGGCGGGTTGCTTCACATCCTTTAAGAAGTACCTGGATGAGCACTTGGCACGTCATAACATTCAAGGCTATGGGCCAAGTGCTGGTAAATGGGATTAGATAGATAGGTCAGGTGTTTCTCACGTGTTGGTGCAGACTCGATGGGCTGAAGGGCCTCTTCTGCACTGTGTGATTCTGTGATTCTGTGATTTACAACTGCCTGGCAATCTCAACTTCGAGCAGAACTCGGAGGTGAGCGCACACAACTTTGCGCAGCACTCGCGATAATCCCAGCAGCTCCGCAGAACAGGCAAGTTTCCGCAGCAGCTTCTTTGTGATAGGCCTGTGGTGCTGGGGCAAGGGCAACAGTGCCAGGAAGATCATGGCAGCACTGACTGATGTTCGAGCACAAACACATGCAGGTTCGGAAAATGCCTCCGCCTGAGACGAGAGTTCAGGATGCAGTCGAGTGGCCGAAGCTGCCACCATTTGGTCATGTGGCGTGGGGTGTTGCTGGGTGCAGGCATGGTGAGCCATCATGTGCACTAAACACTGGGCATCCATATAGTGGCCTGGACTCTCCGGCATGCATTAAGTGGCCTTCAGAGGCAGCCACCGGCGATGGATTTGACCAAGAGTGGTTCTTAGGGGACAATTGCTGACCCTTGCATCTCTATTTTGATACTGCAGTGAGGAGACCAACAGGAACATGGAGTCTGGTGATCTCACTGTCTGCCTCATGGCTTATAGGCAGGAGAGAAGGGGAAGTATGTGGAGGCACCTGGCTCGCCAAAGGAAGGAGCAGAACCCTGAAGGCTAAGGGCCGACACGGCCTCCTCCGCACTCAGAGGATGAACCCCACAGAGCTGTCGCTCGTAGGCACATCGCTAGACCCAGGGTCGACAGACGGTGCATGTGCTACCTGCAGATGAGCGAGAACCAGTATTGCCGATGCCTGCGCATGTCAAGGGAACTGGTCAGGCACATATGCCACCTTCTGCTGGATTTGGCACCATGGGGACTCGGAGGGCATCCACTGCCAGTGACAGTTAAAGTTACCGCTGCACTCAATTTCTACAGCAGTGGCTCCTTCCAGGGCTCCACTGGGGGCCTTTGTGGGATTCTGCAAGCCTCCAGCCACAAATATATCCAGGGGGTCACAGACGCCCTTTTTGCCAAGGCACAGAACTTTGTCAATGTCGACAGAGATCAGGCAAGCCAGGGAGCAAGAGCCCTGGGATCTGCTCAGATGCCCGGATTCCCACAGGTGCAGGGTGCCATCGACTGCACCCACATGATTCTTAAATCTCCCTAGCAACAAGCAGTTCAGTGTGTGAACTGCAAAGGCTTCCACTCTCTCAATGTTCAGCTGGTCTGTGAGCATAACAAGCGGATCATGCAGGTTTGTGCAAGATACCCCGGAAGCGTCCACGACTGATACATCCTCAGCAGGTCTCAGATCCCTGACATCTTCCAGGGACCACACAGGTGCAGAGTTGGCTCCTTGGGGACAAGGGCTACCCACAAAGGATGTAGCTGATGACACCCATGCGGTGGCCTCAGACTCCTGGTGAGGGGGAAGGCACAATGAGGCTCATGCCGCAGTCTGGAGTTTGGTTGAGCACACCATTGGCATCCTGAAAATGAGGTTCTGGTGCCTGGACAGATCTGGCAGAGCACGACAGTACACTCCCCAGAGGATGTTGAGCATCATAGTGGCCTGCTGTGTGCTACACAACCTGACGATGCAAAGTTGGAGGACCTGGATGATGAGGAGATGCAGGAGCTGCCTGTCTCCTCTGATGAAGAGGAAGTCGTAGGGGATGAGGGTGATGAGGTCCTGGAAGATGAGGATGCAGGTGATGAGGCCATTGTACTGGCCAGACAAGGCAGGCATAGTTGTGAGTCCCTCATTGCCACAAGATTTCAGAAGGATGATGACGAGATGCAGTGAGGACTCTCCTGAGATCTTCACATTGTATCTGGGAACTTCTGACACCTATCTGGCTGATGGCAGTGTACATACGCTCTGTGAAGAGGCTCATATCATCGAGACGCTGCTGAGATACAGCGGGAACATGAACTTTAAGACAACTTGATCCTTTGGCAGGCTTCATCACCTGTTCCCTTCAGCACCACACCTTCTGCTGTCAGGAATGGTGACGAGGTTGAGGGGGGCAACCCTACCTCAAAGGTGCTGAGAGTACACAGAGAACATCATGGAACCCAGTGATTATTAGGTACAAGATTCTTGCAGCAAACACTTGTTGTGGCTTACAACAAGTTGCACGCCTCACTAATCTGGAGAGTGACTTTGAAGACGGACAATCACTGTGGTCAAAATGTTACACTCTGCACAGGGGAGAGGCCTGGACCGTGACAGCAGCCTTCATTTTGTCCGGGAAACAAGGTTTCACCTTTGATTGACACAAACACTGCTCATCATAATAAGGAGCCATAGACAAGGGGACATTCTTGGGGGTGTATTTACAGTGGTCAACATAAGTACAAATGATTAACACTCATACCCACGTTGTGCAACTAAATGTTCTTGACATTTCTAACCCTGCCACTACGTCATGGTGCTCCCCCGACATCCACAGCGAAGGTGGAGGTGGCCTGCTGACTGCTACATTCTGTAGTCTGTGATGACCTTGGCGGGCATCCTCTAGAGCGTCAAGACTTGGAGGGCTCCAGCCTGCTTTCGGGGTCCTGCTGTGCCGCAGTGGCACCCTCCTCGGACTGTGGATCTAGAGCTGCTGAGGTCACAGGAAGAGGGAATTTGGATGAGCTGGACGCTCCTGGAGTCACCTGGGTGGATGGGATGTGCACCTGCTGATCTTCCTCCCTATGGGTGCCTGAGGGCCCCTGGCTGACTCCTTGGGAGGAAGGGGCAGCTAGAGTGAGCTCAAGATGCCCTGCCCCCTCCTCACGTTGACACTGATGGATGCCTGAAAGTGCCTCAGTGATGGAGTGCAGCTCCTGCAGCAGTGCAGGACCTATGTCCTGGACCAAGGTCTCCATGGCAGCTGCCATCCTATTAGTGTTGACCTCAATGCGTTGGCTTGCCGGTGCTATCACCTCACCTGAAGGCGGACGAACTCCTCCATCGTGCCTTGCAATCTGAGGAATGTAGCGGACATCCTTTCCTGATGTTCCCAAGCTTTCCTTTGCAGCTCCAGCAACTGTGACATGACCGAGTCCAGAGGCTCGCCATCTGACTCGGACTCAGCAAATTTCTGGCCTCCAGCAGTCCTCCAAGTGCCAGAAACCTGGGAAGACCCTGCCCCTGTCTGCTGTGGTTCAGACAGTGTGATGTGCTCACCAGGTTGTGACCCCGAGGCTACTCTAAAGCTAGGTCCCACCGAGGTGTGTGTCTGTGCTGGTGGAGGGTGTGGGTGAGCACTGTGACAGGCCTTCAATGTTGGTGTCTGTGGATTCCTCCTCCCCTGGTATCCTCGGGACTGGAGTCAAGGACCTGGGTATGGACCCCCCTCGGCTGCTTCCCAGATGTGCCTGTGGAAGCAAGGAGAGATAATTAGCGCATGGCAGGGAACTGCGGAACAGGGGAGCTCACTCACAGCATGGTTGTCCGATGGATATTGCACTGCTGGACCCCCACTTGGCTGAGCACTGCCGACTTCACCGTCAGCACAGGAGCATCCCAGATTCTCTCTGGCCAGCTGGATGGCTCTATTTTCAAAGCCTTTGAGGACCTTGATATTGGACATTCCTCCACCAGTTTGAGACTTCTCCCTTTTGTTGTGTGCCATCTTGTCCTACATGATGGAGAGAATGTCAGCAGGACATCTGCCAAGCCAGATAACAAGGATGCCTGGCATGTGTGGGTGGTGAGTGGTGCCATGGACAGGATGAGGACACGATCTGCAGGGCAGATGAAGGTATGTGTGAGAGAGTGAATGGTGATGTCCCTTTAACTGGCAGTGAGTGAGATCCCTGTGGATGTGTGATGTGTTTGTAAGTGTGAGAGTTGAGAGTGATGAGAAGAGAGCTTTACCCTGATGGAACAGATATCATCATCCTCTTTCGACACAGGGTGGCTGTCCTCTTTTTCAGGGCGTTGGTGCTGACCATCGCTGCCACTGCCTCCCATGCTGGATTGGTGACCTTGCTTGCTGGTCTTCGCCCAGAGCGTGGGTAGAGGACATCGCAACTGACCTCCACTGCATCCAGTAGGTGCCCAAGGGCGGCATTGCTAATTTGGGGGCAGCACATTTCCTCCTTTTGACAGCCATGACTTTCCAGCGGCTTCCAATCCCTTAGAGAGAGCTAGCTCTGTGCAGGGGTGCCCTTCAAATATGGCACCCACATTACTAAAGGTGTGAGGTGATGGTGGGGCGGGCGAATCAGAGGCTGCCCTGCCAGCAATCCGATGTGAAACCTGTGCCTCTGCATTTTTCCAACCAAGTGCTGCATAATTCGGCAGAAAAAGCTGCTATTGCCGTT
Organism: Cetorhinus maximus; assembly: GCF_964194155.1. Classification (NCBI taxonomy): domain Eukaryota; kingdom Metazoa; phylum Chordata; class Chondrichthyes; order Lamniformes; family Cetorhinidae; genus Cetorhinus; species Cetorhinus maximus. Next base: position 87,838,071 of record NC_135887.1, read on the forward strand.
GACTGGTCAAATGCCGCTTTCCCTGCCCAATATCGAACTTTGCTGATATCTGGGATGATTTCACCCTAGAATTTTACACCCTAGAAACAGGCTTTTTGGTCCTGTGCAGGTGTTTAATGCTCCACATGAGCATCCTCCCACCTTACCTTCTCTCAGACTATCAGCATATCCTTCTATTCCTTTCTCCTTTTTGTACTTATTCAGCTTCTCTTTAAAGGCATCAAGAGCATTTGCATAGGAACAATTGAACATCCAGAGTGTCAGTGGTAGCTCTGTGGTGGAGGTGGTGTGATATAGTTCACTTAAGGAGTCCGGGTTGTTGTGGCAACATGCATTTTTACATTCATTTTGTAGTCTGGAGCTATGGATAGTGATGGTAGAGGTTCCAATGTTAACACATTATATGGCTAATCAGGAATCTCTCCTGCTCTTACTGCCTTCCTTTGGCATGTATTGGAAATTTTTTCAGATTGATACTCAATGTGTTTGGCTGTGCTGTGAACACACCTTTCTTCACCATCAAGTCCTTGGGTTGGACTCAAACCCAGACCATTAAGGCACCCAGTGACCGGCCAATGAGATTGATCAAAAGGAAGGGCTTCCACTGCCTTAACATCCAAGTGGTCTGCGACCACAAGAGCTTCCGTCTTGTGTGTGCTCACTTTCCAGACAGCTGTCATGACTCCTTTATCCTCCAGCAGTTCAGGCTGGCTCAGATCTTTAATCCAACCCCCAAAATGTGTGGATGGACCTGAGAGGAAAAGGTAAATCCCTTGAAGACTTGGCTACTCCCCTCCCTATGGAGCTCCAGGCAGAGGCACAGGAGCAATACAACCAAAGCCACCTGCTCAGTAGACAACCATTGAGCTGGCCATTGGGCTTCTGAAGGTGCGATTCCAGTGCCTAAGCCAGTCCGGTAGTGACCTCCACCATACTCATGCAAGGATCTCAGTCACCGTGCTGGTCTGCTGCGTCCTCCACATCATGGCCCTCCAAAAAGGTGTGAACCCCGAGGGCAGCGAGGCCCTGGGAGGAGACAGCTCATTAATGGAGGAGCTGGAACAGGAGGAGGAAAAAGCAGGAAGATGATGCTGAACAGAGAGGGGCTCTTCCTACATGTCAAGGTGGCCTCCACCTGCCAACATCCTGGAAGAAGGCCTCCCTCCTCTCCCCCACAGCCTCCATTAGACCCACATCGACATCGATGAAATGAAGGGCAGCCCTGCCCCAGGTACCAGGTCTTCAGCTCTCCTGTGTCATCTCACTTCCCTCTGGCGCTGCAGGAGGCTTTGGCACATCAGCAGATCTCTCCCTTGGGCTGCCGGGGGGTGTAAATCATTCCCATGCTTCATCTGACCCACTTCCATTCCTGCTGCCACAGGCTCCAGTTGAACCGGAAACCCTGTGAAAATGTTAATTTTAGTCAGTTTCCCACTGGAGGTGGGTTTCTGTTTCTCTGTGGTGAAAATTCAGATCTCTATGTTTGTGTGTTAACTTTGTTGATTGAAATTTCTACCCCATGTAATTCTGAGACAAGATGAAACAGGTAAATGGCATACTAGTTAGAGACGAATGGAGTAATTCCCCTTCCTTTTTAGGAATGCCACATGATTGGTGAAATGGCTACAGGTTTACACTTTTTGGTATCTGGATAGGTTCTGTTGAGAAAGCTTAAGGGCAATGATAACCTTCATTGTGATTATTAGTGCTGTGTGGCTGGTTCACTGTTCCTGCAGGTTACTGTGGAACCAGCAAGCAAGTCACAGCATCCTTGCTGTTTGCTATCTGCCACCTTCATAAAGTCCTGCTTAGTACATTTGTTGTGACAGATCTGCTGAGTGTGGTAGTTTATTCTGTGAATGGTATGTTGTCTATAATCTCTCCATTCTCTCCTCTAGCTTCTTCTGCACTGTGCAATAAGTCAGCAATGTGTCTGAGCTGTGAGGCTGGATGTTCGGTAGAACTACTAATTTCTGTCAGGCTGTGAATCTTTAAGATCTTTTTCATAAGCCATAAAACAAACTCACATCCATAGCTTATTCATACTTATCTCATCCTGTGCAAAACAACACAAGTTTTTATTCAATATCCTTTAAAAAAGACTTACAGTCCCTTAACAATCTCATGGGCCAATATTCACACAACATAACATGGGAGCAAGACTGTGACTAGAGGACATCTGTTAGTATCAACTGCTGCTCCTCGTTACCTCATATACTCATGCCTGCACAGAGGAAAGCAGCGTCTGAGGAGACCGCTTATTTACAAACTGTTAGCTGACAGTAATTGTTCTCACATCAGATGGGACATCATTACATACAGTCCCAAGGTGAGGAAAATAAACTTTTGTGATTAGCAGATGTCGCTTGCTGTTGCTCAGGCAAGTCAGAGGATATTCTGTTTTTTGATGTAATGCAAAATTTACAGGCAAATCTCTGTTACCTGGAATGCTGTGGGAATGGGAGATGCTGGTTAATCAAATATGCCGGTTAACTGAGATATAAGGTGACTTCCGCATTTTCGTCCAATGAGAAAGCTGCAGGATGATCATGCAGGTCTTGAGGTCTCATGAGGTGTGTGGGAGCGCGCGAACCGAGTGAGCAGCGCGAGGGAAGATGAGACCAGAGTGAGCACAGGCCGCCAATAACTGTAACCGGTGAGTTTGATGCCTCCAATCGAAAAACAGACCTGACTCCAGAATTCCGGTTAATGGAGAATTCTGGATAAAAGGAATTTTACTGTATCATTATATAATAATGAAGGAAATACTTAAGTTTTGATGGAGCTTAATTAGTAATAAAAGGCACAGCTGTGAATAAAGCTGTCTGCTACTATGGTGGAGCTTTGTTTAAATGGCCTGTCACTTTAAGGCCACAAGAAACTGCATCATACATTTAATGCAATATTTCCAGAACAGAAGGGAAAGGCCTATTTGTTTGCTTAGTGTAAGTTCTCATAAGGGATCTTATTTGCAAACCTTAATCAATAAATTATTGTTTTTGGCAGCTGTAGACCAAACAGAAAGTCATCTGAGCTGTCCTGTGTGTATGACAGAGTCTAAATGGGCAGTAATGTATTCAAGTTGGCTGCCACACATTACCAACTCCAATCAATCATTGAACAACACAGACAACCCTGGGATTCATACATTCAGCCCAAGGAATAACACACTGTTGTCAAAAAGGCTTCATTTGGCTTATGAAGTAATTGGGAGTAATTGGAAATTCAAAGATATGTTATTATCTGAGTGGAAACTCACTGGTCAATAGAATCTCTTCACTCTGTTGAAAGGAGGACAGATAAAAAAAATAAAAAGCAAAGAATGTGCTTGTGTTATGTAGACAAAAGGCTTCCCACTGACACCACAACAAGCAGAACTGGAGACAATCAAATACATTTAAATATTAAAGATCAAAAGAAGATCTGGGAAAGCTAGAAATCAAATAAAAACAGAAACACATGAAAAAGATAGGTTAACATTCCAAGTGCCAGTTGTTCACTCTTTTTCAGACCCTGACTGGCCTTTCTGTTTCCTGTGCTTTTTGTTTTTATTTTATGGGCAGGATTTTTTGCTAAGTGGGCGGGTGCTTGCCTGACCTGCTCGAATGTAAAATGAAGCGCGATATTTTGGCCGGTGGGCGCGCGTGGAAGTTAGCAGCATGTCTGCTGACAATCAAAAGGACTATTAAGGCCATTAACAAAGTAATTGAGTTAAATTTTCGTTGCCCGTCCAACCTTACGGTTGGTTGAGGTGTCAGCTGTGGCTCAGTTCATAGCACCCTCGCCTTTGAATCAGAAGGTTGTGGGTTCATGTCACACTCCCGGAAACCAAGAACTGTGAATGTACTCGAAAGAGTTACATGCTATCTGTTGATAACTCGAAAGAGTTACAGTTGGCGGGCAGGTGAAAAGGCAGGTGAAAAGGCCAAGCGGCCTTTGCATTTTTTGCGAAACCTCATCCAAGGGCGGGATGAGGTTTCAATCCGTCTTTAAAAATAATTTTAAAAATTCATTGTAATTTCTAACATGTCCCTGCTCATGTGACATGAGGGGACATGTTTCTTTAACTTTTCAAAAACTTTTATTTTTAGTTTTCAAAACTGTTCATCTCCCTGAGGCAGCTCTGTGCCTCAGGGAGCTTTTCCAGCGCACACCCACATGCACGTGGGAGGTTGCGCGCTCGCTCTCCTCCCGCCGCCACCTACACAGGCAGCACTGAGTGCTACCCTGTGCATTTCACGCTGGGTGGGCCTTAATTGGCCCACCAGCGCGAAATCGCGGTTTGGCCCCGATTGTGGGCATAGCTCCCCCCGCCTGCCCCCACTGAGTCTGCCCGACGAGGGCAAAATTCTGCCCTATGTTTCATTATTATCCTGGGCAAACCATACCACCCAACAGGCAGCATTGTATACAAATAAAATAATTGACAGTACATGACCTACCTTAGTTTATACATTGCATATTACTTGTACAGGGGTGAAATTTGACTTCAACAGTTGAAAAAAATGGTTGATTGTGAATGGGCAGCCTGGTTTATAACCCGCTGCCTTTTCCATTGATTTGTCGTTTTCTGTTTTGCACTCCTGCCGAAGTTAAATTGCACCTGTGTTATTTACAGTGTCCATGGGTGTGAGATGAGCAGGTATTTAGTGCATTGCCTTGTGAAATATGCTCCAATAACCTGTTTTGAACCCATTCATATTTGTAGGTTCAGGCCATTAGTATAGGCCCTAAGCACCTCATAGCAAAGTTATATGCCTCTAAATGTGGTGGAAGTCTAGCCAATACAGCAGATTCCATGTCTTTCAACTGCTACTCATGCTGCTGCACCATGTTGGGAGAGAAAAATGAGGTGGGAGGCACCATTATGTCACTGCTGCGTTATTTGCATCAGATTATTATGTCTGCACCTTCTTCAAGTGCAAATAGTGTGTCTCCTAATGGAGAAAATCCCAGAAATCGAAGTGCATTGCAAAGAGAACAGAGACTCACTCCAGCCACATCTAAGTCTCTGGAACTGAGCATCCCCTCAGTACATAATGGAGGAAAATCAACCCCAGCATCATCAGACAGAATTTTTCATTCTGGAGATGAAGTCCGGTGGCAGACGGGAAATTCGGCATGATTCCCACTGGGCAATGAGCGGGTGAACGCACAATCTTCTGCCTTTCAGCTAATTAATTATGCACCAGCGAGGAGCTCAGCAAATCGTGTGGTGGGGTGGGCAGGAAGTTGCCCTACTCTCTGTTACCTCATGGGGTCGAAGGTCCTGGTGCCATATTTAGACAGCACCTTGACAGCCATTCACTCGCTGCAGACCAGGAGCTCCGCATTACTCCTCCAGAGTCCTTGCGGCTGCAGCTCGTACTGGAGAAGCTAACAGATGTGAGCAGCCACATCCCGGGACAAACGAGGGTGCCTCCAGCATTGCCTTTCGCTCATATCTAGATGAGAGCACCACCGGCGATACGCCCATGGGCAGGCCAATGCTCACCGTTGCAGTGGTTCACGTTTGCCAGTCTCTTGACCCTATAGAGGCCCCACTGCCTCTTGCTGCTCAGGCCCTTGTCCCTGATAGCCCGGTGGCAACCAGTGATGGGCCCTTCATCTCCTCATCTGGATGATGCAGCCTGCAGCATCGACACCTCAGTGGATGTGTGAATGAATTGAAGTGATATATTAAGGGAGCACGTCCATCTCAAAGCCAGCATGCAAGTGCTAATCCCTTCACCTGGCCTCCGTCTAGACATGGCATCCCCACCCAACCCCTTCAAGGTAAAGAATATCCTGGAGAACCAGAGCTGTCTGTTCCTCCCGTTCCATTCATACATGAATGCGTAAGGAGACATTGCTCTTCGACCAAGTGGCACTTGCTTAGCAATAACCTGCTCACTGACGCTCAGCTTAGGTTCCACCAGGGCCATTCAACTCCTGACCTCATTACAGCCTTGGTTCAAACATGGACCAAAGAGTTGAACTCCAGAGGTGAGGTGAGAGTGACTGCCCTTCACATCAAGGCAGCATTTGACCAAGTGTGGCATCAAGGAGCCCTAGCAAAACAGGAGTCAATGACATCAGGGGGAAAACTCTCCACTGGTTGGAGTCATACCTAGCACAAAGAAAGATGGTTGTGATTGTTGGAAGTCAGTCATCTCAGTTCCAGGACACCACTGCAGGAGTTCCTCAGGGTAGTGTGCTCGGCCCAACCATCTTCAGCTGCTTCATCAACGACCTTCCTTCCATCATGAGGTCAGAAGTGGGGATGTTTGCTGATGATTGCACAATATTCAGCACCATACGTGACTGCTCAAATACCGAAGCAGTCAATGTCCAAATGCAGCAAAACCTGGACAATATCCAGGCTTGGGCTGACAAGTAGCAAGTAACATTAATGCCACACAAGTGCCAGGCAATGACCATCTCCAACAAGAGAGAATCTAACCATTGCCCTTTGATGTTCAATGGCATTGCCATTACTGAATCCTCCACTATCAACATATGGGGGTTACCATTGACCAGAATTTGAACTGAACTAGCCATATAAATACTGTGGCTACAAGAGCGGGTCAGAGGTGAGGAATCCTGCGACGAGTAACCCACCTCCTGACTCCCCAAAGCCTGTCCACCATCTACAGGTCACAAGTCAGGAGTGTGATGGAATACTCCCCACTTGCCTGGATGAGTGCAGCTCCCACAAGACTCAAGGAGCTCGACACCATCCAGGACAAAGCAGCCCACTTGATTGGCATCCCATCCACAAACATTCACTCCCTCCACCACTGATGCACAGTAGCAGCAGTGTGTACCATCTACAAGATGCATTGCAGGAATTCACCAAGGCTCCTTAGACAGCACCTTCCAAACCCATGACCACTACCATCTAGAAGTTCAAGAGCAGCAGTTGATGGGAACACCACCACCTGGAAGTTCCCCTCCAAGTCACTCACCATCCTGACTTGAAATATATCGCTGTTCCTTCACTGCTGCTGGGTCAAAATCCTGGAACTCACTTCCTAACAGCACTGTGGGTGTACCTACAGGGACTGCAGCAGTTCAAGAAGGCAGCTCACCACCACCTTCTCAAAGGCAACTAGGGATGGGCAATAAACGCTGGCCCAGCCAGCGAAGCCCACATCCCATGAATTAATAAAAAAAGGGTGATCAGAGCCATGCACAAGGAAACTCATGCGGACACTTTTCCACTTGTCTCCACTACCCTCAAAACTCTATAGAGAGACCATTGCCTTGGCAGCATAGAAAGACTAACCGCATGATCCCTCGTCAGCCATGACCATTCACTCGGAGGATGAAAGTTTGAGCTGTGACTTGGCTGCCCTCCATCAGCTGTGCCCCTGGAAGCATTCCACCTCCCTACCTCCCTTCACCCTGCCTCTAACTGCAACCAATGGCAAATGCCACAGAATGAACAGCAGCTCCTCACCTTATTGGGATCTCGATGTTATGAGACCCATGAGTTGGGAACAAACCTGCTGCTGTGTGGGCTTCACCAAAGAGAAGAGAACACAACTGAGCATCTTTGACATCCAGCTGCCTCATAATTATTAGGCTCTCCCTTTAGTCAGCCACTCGGGCTGGCCTTGAACTCCACCCACCCAAAAAAGACCCTCCTCCCACCTTGAGGGATCTCACTGACACATTGCGTGGTCAAGGTCAGTTTCAAAAATGGCACGCGTCACCTTTCAAACTCGCTTCACAACTTCTACCCTCCCCCCTGCCACCCACCAACATCCCTCCCATCATCATAGACCCACCCAACATCACCATTCCTTTCCCCTTTGTCACCTTTTCACCTCCCCACATTACCCCGGATCCTATATGATCCATTTCCACATGCCTTTCCTCTCCTCAGAGCCGACACCTGTTACTGTCCCCATGCCCACCCTGACCCCTCCCGTTATCTGAGCCACCTGTCTAGTCCTCCTCCCAAGCCACCCGATGAGATCTTCACTACTAGACGTTCACCCTGGACCTGCCACCCTACCACACCCAATTCCCCCTCTAACTGTGGCTGTTCCCCCCTATCACCTGTATCTTGTGTTCACCACCCAGGACTCCACAGTCGACACCACCGAACCCGCCCTCTAAGACACTCTCTCCCCCAACCTTCCCTGGACATCCTCCCTCCTTCCCCAGACACTCTTTCCCCACCTCCTTCCCCGACACCCCCCTCTCCCAGGACACTCTCCCACCCTTCCTCCATAAGCCTTCGCTCTACCTTCCACCCTACCCTCCCTTCAAACCTTCGCCTGCCTCCCCTTCCCAGCCTTCGCTCCACCCTTTCACCCTACACCACTCCCCGCCTCCAGCCTTTGCCTGCCTCCCCTATTCAGCCTTGGCGCAGTGTTTACTAACGGCACTTCAGTGAAGCAATGTGTGGTCCCCAAGAAGAAGAAAACACCATCTACTGACCTCAAAGTTATGGAAGAGTTGAAGGTCGCCAAGTGCACACTACTTATATACAGTCATAAAACTGAATGTTCTAAATTCTCACTGGTGGGACAGTTAACTTGGAGGGCAAACTTAAAACCGATGTAGTGCCCTTTTAATGAGCATACATGAGATGCTAATGTATGCAAATTGAGTTCCTGACATTGTTCATCGGGAAGCTCGTCCCATCTTTAACCCGCCTTGAAAGTTGAGATAACAAAACTCCAACAGTTTATCCCGCCATCGGGAAACAGACTTTTTGCCTCCCGCTAAATCCTGCCATGATCCCCGCTGCTGGTGGGAAAAGAAAATTCCGCCCAAGATCATCTTCTTTTATTTTCTCCCATTTTACTTTGAGTTGCCACTTTGCTGATTGATCATCCTTCTCCATCTCCTTCTATCAGACACCAATTCTTCTTCTAATCCTGCTGCATTTAAGTCTCTCAGCAATGTATCTTTCCATCTGGGCTTCGGCCTTCCTGTCTTCCTTCTTCCGCCATCACTTCCCTCACCTCATTTCCTCTCTGTCTCCACAACAGATGACTGTACCATTTCAATCTCTTTTCCGCAACTTTCTTCAATGCTTGCACAATCTTCATTGACCCCTGATGTGCCCATTCCTGATTTTGTCCTTTCTAGTTACTCCACATATCCATGCTAGCAAAGGCATCTCATTACTATCCAGTCATTATTCCTCTCTCTTTGGTGTTGTCCAAGTTTATACACTATATAACAAGGCTGGTCTTATAACTGTCTTGTATATTATTCCTTACAGTTTCAGGGATTCTTTTCTATCACATGACACTCTACTACACTTCTTCCAATTACTCCAACAAGAGATCATTTATTGCTTAGTTTCCATTTTCATACTTCCACCTTCTGCCACCACTGATTGCAGGTACTTGAAACTACCCACTTTCTCCAAGTCTTCACCCATAACCTTTACACCTTCACTCTGTTCCTCCTCCCTTGGCTCAAACTGACAGCCCATAAATTGGACCTTTGGTCCACTGATCTTCATACCCCTGTCTTCCAATGCCTTTCTCCAGATACTCAGTCATGATCTCATCAACCCCACCACATAGCTCAATATCATCTGCAAACATCATTGACCATGGCACTTCCTGTCTCATTTGCTTAGTTAGAACATCCATACGAACATACGAATTAGGAACAGGAGTAGGCCACTCCGCCCCTTGAGCCTGCTCCACCAATCAATAAGATCATGGCTGATCTGATTGTAACCTCAGCCCCACATTGTTGCCTACCCCTGATAACCTTTCACCCCTTTTCTTATCATGGATCTATAAAGCTCTGCCTTAAAAATATTCAAAAACTCTGCTTCCACCATCTTTTGAGGAAGAGAGTTCCAAAGACTCATGACCCTCTGAGAGAAAAAAATTCCCCTCATCACTGTCTTAAATGGGTGACCCACTATTTTTAAACCATGTCCCCTAGTTCTAGATTCTCCCACAAAAAGAAACATACTCTTCACATCCACCCTTTCAAGACCCCTCTGGATCTCATATGTTTCAATCAAGTTGCCTCTTACTCTTCTAAACTCCAGCAGATACAAGCCTAGTCTGTCCAATCTTTCCTCATAAGATGATCCACCCATTCCAGGTATTAGTCTGGTAAACCTTCTCTGAACTGTTTCCAATGCATTTACATCCTTCCTTAAATAAGGAGATGAATACTGTACACAGCACTCCAGATGTGGTCTTACCAATGACCTGTATAATCATGAAGAGGAAGGGGTTTAGTGCCGATCTTTGGTGTAAATCCAATTTTGACTTTCAAACTCTCATTCTCCCCCACACTGCTTCTTATTCTTGTTAGGCACTCCTTGTCAATATAATAGTTGTACATGCTTCTTATGGGCTCCATGAATCTCATCTCAGGAGTGCCTCCCTAGGCCTTCCAGATTGATGAGTACAAACATCAGATTTCTTCATCACTTGGAAACAAAAATTACATCAGTGGTGCTGCTTCCAGGCATGAATTCAAACTGGCCTTCATAAATTTCCACTATATTTCTCAGTCTCTGGTACATGACTCTCTCCCATATCTTGAAGATATATGATAGGATCGAGACTCATCTGTAGTAAGTCTGGATGTGGGTAAGCAATTTTAGTTGATGTAAATGTGCATGAAAACCAGCTGGAAATTTTCACAAGATTTATTCTTTCATGGGATGTAGCCAGTATTTGTTGCCCATCCCTAATTACCCTTGATCTCAGTGGCTTGCTTAGCCATTTCAGAGGCCAATTTTAGAGTCAACCACATTGCTGTGGACCTGGAGTCACATGAGGCCTGACCAGGTAGGAGTGGGAGATTTCCTTCCCTACAGCATTAGTGAAGCCGTGGTGGAATATGAATCTGTGCCCCCAGAGGATTAGCCTGGGTCTCTGGATTACTAATCCAATGACATTACCACAACACCACTACTCACTCCTTGAAACACTTGAGTATTGCTGAAAAAAGAGACATGCTATCAAAGATTTTTGTCTTGCACTCATGAGGACAGCTCACAAGACAAACCAATTGTAAAGGAAACAACAATTTATATTGCATGAGAAGAGAGCGTTGATTATTTGGCAAAATATCCTGATCAGATCATTGCTCATCCCTATAGGGGCATGGGTTCATATTCCACCACGGCGGCTTGTGGAATTTAAATTCATTAATAAAATCTTGAATTGAAAGCCAGTCTTAGTAATGGTGACCATGGAACTATCATTGATTGTTGTAAAAACCCATCTGGTTCACTAATGCTGTGGGGAAGGAAATCTCCCGCTCTTACCTAAATTGGCCTCTGAACTGGCTGGGCAAGCCATTTAGTTCAAGGGCAATTAGGGATGGGCAATGAATGTCCTCTGCTGCATTCTCTGTAGCAACCAATCAGAATCCACTTGCCAGCCAATCAACACTCTCTTCTCATGCAGTATAAGTTGTTGTTCCGTTTACTGTTGGTTTACCTCGCGAGCCATCCTGATGAGTGCAAGGCAAAAAGCTTTGATAACATATCTCTTTTTTCAGGATTACTCAAGTTCTGTACTACCAAGTGCCTACTTGATACACTCTTGATTCTCTGTGTATAACAATGTCTTAGGAGCAGCTCTCCTATTGTTCATCATGTCAAATGAGGTCAGGCAGAAAGTCTTGCCACTTATGGTGGGATCTTACTGTGTGTATAGCCTAGCCATAAATAGTGGTACAATGGTCAGCAAAATATTCAGCCTTGGTCCAAGAACAAATTTCTTACAAAAGCAAAATACTGCAGATGCTGGAAATCAGAAATAAAAATGGAAAATGCTGGAAATACTCAACAGATTTGGAAGCATTTGCGGGGAGAGAAATAGCTAGCATTTCAGGGCACCGACCTTTCATCAGGGCTTCTTAAGGACTAACTTCTGAAACGGGAACTGAGATACTTCCAGTTACCCTAAGGAGACTTCCTTAAATGGCAGTGGATTAGAAATTGACGTTTTTGACATGGATGATGAAGCTGAAAGAAGAGGTTTGCTTTCCTCCAGGGATGGACTTCTTGCAACCGCCATTGGTTATGAAGCCATGTTTACAGACCCAGGGACACCTACCTGGTAATGTGTGAAGGGAATTGTCTTTACAGGCTGACATGTCCATGGAGACAGTGATAAAGTTGTATAATTATTAAAAGACTGGTGGCAGGTCAGAAGATTGAATGGAATATAAGGAACAGCAAAGAATGTCTAAAAGACTAATAAGGCGGCAAAAATTAGAGTATGAGAGAAAGCTAGCCAGAAATATAAAAACAGATAGTAAGACCTTTTATAAATATTTTAAAAAGTGTTAACAAAGTGATTGGTCCTATGGAAAGTGAGCCTGGAGAATTGATAATGGAAAACAAGAAGATGGCAGATGAATTGAACAGGTATTTTGCATCAGTTTTCACTATAGAGGATACAATTAACATCCCAGAAGCAGCTATAAACCAGGAAATGGAAGTGGGGAAGGAAGTCAGGAAAATTACAGTCACCAGAGGAGTGGTACTGATTAACTTGTTAAAGCTACGGGCTGACAAGAGCCTGGGTCCTGATGGATTTCATCCTAGGGTCTTAAAATAAGTGTTTAGTGAGATAGTTGATGCATTGGCTTTAATTTTCCAAAACTCCCTCGATTCGGGGAAGGTCCCATTGGATTGGAAGATAGCAAATGTAACTCCATTATTCAAAAAGGGAGGGAGGCAAAAAGCGGGAAACTAAAGGCCAGTTAGCTTAACATCTGTCACAGGGAAAATGTTAGAAGCTATTATTAAAGAAGTTATAGCAGGTCACTCGAGGTCATCAGGCAAAGTTAACATGATTTTGTGGAAGGGAAGTTGTGTTTAATTGTGCTTATTGTACAGGGCACTAGTGAGACCACATTTGGAGTGCTGTGTACAGTATTGGTCACCTTATTTAAGGAAGGATGTAAATGCATTGCAAGTAGTTCAGGGAAGGTTTACCAGACTAATACCTGGAATGGGCAGGTTGTCTTATGAAGAAAGGTTGGACAGACTAGGCTTGTATCCGCTGGAGTTTAGAAGAGTAAGAAGTGACTTGATTGAAACATATAAGATCTTGAGGGGACTTGATAGGGTGAATGTGGAAAGGATGTGGAAAAATCTAGAGCTAGGGGTCGCTGTTTAAAAATAAGGGGTCGCCCATTTAAAACAGAGATGAGGCAAAATGTTTTCACTCAGAGGGTCATGAGTGCTTGGAACTCTCTTCCTGAAAAGATGGTGGAAGCAGAGTCCTTGAATATTTTTAAGCCAGAGGTGGATAGGTTCTTGGCATGCATGGGGGTGATAGGTTATCATGGGTAGGTGGGATGCAGAAATCAGGTTATTGTCAGATCAGCTGTGATCTTATTAAATGACGGAGCAGGCTCGAGGTGCTGAATGGCCTATTTCTGCTCCTTGTTCGTATCAACTGCAATCACTGCTGCGGACAACCTCCACTACAGAGATGGATAGAACCGTTGTTCAAGGTTGAGGCCATCAATGTCCTGAAATTTATACTTCCATTGTTACATTTAAATGTTGTGCTTTTAAAGTTCAATTACATAAGGCTTGTCTCATGCCTGGCCCACAGGCCACAACCTGGACCCTGAAGCCTCTGTATCCTGCCTGTGAACTCACTGTTCAAACTTCGGGTAAGTTGAATGAAAGGTCTTCAAGGAGCTCCTCCAATCACAGGCCATTTCCCCCCATGTTTGCTGCTGATATGCTCACTGGCTATCAGCAAATTCGGGAGAAAACTAGTCTCTGATTGGAGGAGCAGTGAGCAGTGTGAAGGTGAGTGGCTACTCCTTTCTTTTCAGAGCGTGTGCTCTCTCTTGCCCTCCTACACAGATGGAGCGCAAGGCCAAGCTGGCAGAGCAGGCCAGTAAAACAGAGTCGCATATTTTTTAAAAACTGCAATAAAATATCAAAACCTGCAAATACACAATGGTTGAGCTGACTGAGAACATGAGATGAAATCATGGTGCTTCCTGATGGTGTTGATCAGCTGACCGCTCTACGGGCTGTCCCAAGCAACGGAAGCAAGCAAGGGCTCGGGAGATGGGCAGTGGGAAGGGTGGCAAGCAGGAAACAACAAGTATTCAGCAATCAGGTGGAGGTCGGGAAGGTCGGCAGAGCGGGTGGAGGTCGGGAAGGTCGGCGGAGCGGGTGGAGGTCGGGAAGGTCGGCGGAGCGGGTGGAGGTCGGGAAGGTCGGCGGAGCGGGTGGAGGTCGGGAAGGTCGGCGGAGCGGGTGGAGGTCGGGAAGGTCGGCGGAGCGGGTGGAGGTCGGGAAGGTCGGCGGAGCGGGTGGAGGTCGGGAAGGTCGGCGGAGCGGGTGGAGGTCGGGAAGGTCGGCGGAGCGGGTGGAGGTCGGGAAGGTCGGCGGAGCGGGTGGAGGTCGGGAAGGTCGGCGGAGCGGGTGGAGGTCGGGAAGGTCGGCGGAGCGGGTGGAGGTCGGGAAGGTCGGCGGAGTGGGTGGAGGTCGGGAAGGTCGGCGGAGCGGGTGGAGGTCGGGAAGGTCGGGGAAGGTTGGGAAGGTCTGACCATAAGACCATAAGATGTAGGAGCAGAAGCAGGCCATTTGGCCCATCTAGTCTGCTCCGCCATTCAATGAGATCATGGTTGATCTGATAATCCTCAACTCCACTTTCCTGCCTTTTCCTCAGAATCCTTGATTCTCTTACTGATTAAAAATGATCTATCTCAGCCTTGAATACACTTAATGACCCAGCCTCTACAGCCCTCTGCAGTAAAGAATTTCACAGATTCATTACCCCCTCAGAGAAGAAATTCCTCCTCATCTCTCTTTTAAATGGGTGACCCCTCACCCTCACATTATGCCCTCTGGTCCTAGACTCTCCCACAAGGGGTAACAACCTCTCAGCATCTACCCTGTCAAGCCACCTAAGAATCTTATATGTTTCAATAAGGTCGCCTCTCGTTCTTCTAAACTCCATTGAGTACAGGCCGAACCTACTCAATCTCTCCTCAAGAAAATCCCTCCATACCCGAGATCAGCCTAGTGAACCTACTCTGGACTGCCTCCATTGCCAGTATATATTTTCTTAGAGAAGGGGACCAAAACTGCTCACAGTATTCTAGGTGTGGTCTAACTAGTGCCTTGTATAGTTTTAGCAAGGCTTCCTTATTTTTATACTCCACTCCCTTTGAAATAAAGGCCAACATTCCATTTGCCTTCCCTATTACCTGCTGAACTTGTATGCTAGCTTTTTTTGATTCATGCACGAGGACCCCCAAATCCCTCTGTGCTGCAGCTTTCTGCAGTCTTTCTCCATTTAAATAATATTCAGCTCCTCTATTCTTCCTGTCAAAGTGCATAAACTCACATTTTCCCATGTTATATTCCATCTGCCAAGTTTTTGCCCACCCACTTAACCTGTCTACATCCCTCTGTAGACTCCTTGTGTCATCTTCACCACTTGGCTTCCCACCTATTTTTGTGTCATCCACAAACTTGACGATAGTATATTCACTTCCCTGATCCAAGCCATTAATATATATTGTAAATAATTGTGGGCCCAGCACTGATCCCTGTGGCACTCCACTAGTTACAGGTTGCCATCCTGAAAATGCCCCCCTTATTCCAACTCTCTGTCTCCTATTAGTTAAACAATCCTCTATCCATGCTAATATACTACTCCCAACACAATGGACTCATCTTATTAAGTAGCTTTATGTGTGGTACCTTATCGAACACCTTTTGGAAATCCAAATATATTACATCTACTGGTCCCCCTTTATCCATCCTGCTTGTTACTTCTTCAAAGAACTCTAATAAATTTGTCAGGCATGATTTCCCCTTCATGAAGCCATGCTGACTCTGCTTGATTATATTATGCATTTCTAAATGCTCTGCTATTACATCCTTTATAATAGACTCCAACATTTTCCCAATGATGGATGTTAAGCTAACTGGCCTATAATTACCTGTTTTTTTGTCTTCCTCCCTTTTTGAATAAGGGTGTTACATTGGCAGTTTTCCAATCCTCTGGGACTTTTCCAGTATCCAAGGATTCTTGAAAGATTACCACCAGTGTATCCACTATCTCTGTAGCTACTTCCTTTAGTATCCTAGGATGTAACTCATCAGGTCCAGATGACTTATCGGCCTTTAGCCTCATTAGTTTCCCTAGTACTTTTTCTCCAGTGAAAGTTATTGTATTTATTTCCTCCCCCACTTTTCCCCCTTGATTATTAAATATTTTTGGAATGCTATTAGTGTCTTCTACCGTGAAGACTGATGCAAAGTATTTATTCAACTCTTCTGCCATTTCCTGGTTTCTCATAATTATTTCCTCAGCCTCATTCTCTAAGGGGCCTATATTCACTTTGGCCTCTATTTTCCTTTTTATATATTTTAAAGAAGCTCTTACTGTCTGTTTTTATATTAGTTGCTAGTTTAACCTCAAAGTTTATTTTCTCCCTCTTTATTATTATTTTGGTCATCTTTTGTTGGTTTTTAAAATGTTCCAATTCTCTGGCTTACCACTAATCTTTACCACATTGTATGTTTTTTTTTCAATTTGATACTATCCTTAACTTCTTTGGTTAACCATGGTTGGTTTATCCCCTTACTAGAATCCTTCTTCCTCACTGGGAAAAATCTTTGTTGTGAATAATGAACTATTTTCTTAAATGTCTGCCATTGTTCATCAACCGTCTTTTCTGCTAAGCTCCTTTCCCAGCCCACTCCAGCCAACTCTGCCCTCATCCCTTTGTAATTACCCTTATTTAAGTTTAGCACAGTTTTTTCCGACCCAAGTTTCTCACTCTCAAACTGAATGCTAAATTCTACCATGATATGGTCACTGTTTCCTAGAGGATCTTTTACTCTGAGATTATTTATTAAACCTGCCTCATTACACATTACCAGATCCAAAATAGCCTGATCCCTGGTTGGATCCACAACATATTGTTCTAGCAAACTGTCCCATATGCACTCTATGAATTTTTGCTTGCGGCTCTCTCAGCCAATTTGATTTTCCAAATCTACATGAAGATTAAAGTCACCCATGATTAATGTACTGCCTTTTTTACATGCCCATATTATCCCCTGATTTATTCTCTGACCTATAGTATAGCTACTGTTAGAGGGCCTATAGACTACTCACACCAGTGTCTTCTTCCCCTTGTTATATCTTACCTCCACTCATGTGAATTCTATATCTTCCAATCCAAGATCGTCTCTTGCTATCATATGTAATCCTTACGTACTAACAAAGCTACCCCACCACCCTTTCCCTCCTGCCTGTCCTTTTGATAAGTCACATACCCCTGAATATTTAGTTCCCAGCTTTGAACTCCTTGTAACCATGTCTCTGTACATTTAAGTAAAGAGCCATTCATTTTGCCTTTTTACCATTTTTCCCCATTTGACCCTATTTGCTGCTGTTTTTTTATATTTGTACGCTCTGTCCCTTCCTGTCTCACTCTGGGTATCATTACCTAAATAGCTGCCCTGCAATGCTGCCATATCCCTTTGCTTTGTAAACCTACGTATCCCCTCTTCAGAACCCTTCCCCCCCTTTATTTAGGTTAAAGGCTTCTCTACAGCCCTATTTATCTGATTCGCCAGTACACTGGTCCCAGCACGGTTCAAGTGAAGCCTGTCCCACTGGAACAGCTCCCTTCTACCCCAATACTGGTGCCAGTGCCTCATGAACTGAAACCCATTCCTCCTACACCAACCTTTGAGCCACATATTTAACTCCTTGACTTTCTTTACCCTATGCCAGTTTGCCCGTGGCTCAGGTAGTAATCCTGAGATTATTACATAGAAGGTTCTGCTTTTTAATTTAGCGCCTAACTGTTCAAATTCTTTCAGCAGAAGCTCCTTTCTAGTCCTATCAATTGCATTGGTACCAACGAGGATGACCACAACTGGATCCCTCCCCTCCAACTCCAAGTTCCTCTCCAGCCCTCAGGAGATGTCCTTAGCCTTGGCACCAGGGAGGCAACACAGCCTTCAGGACTCAGACTCTTGGCTGCAGAGAACAATATATATCCCCCTAATTATACTGTCGCCTATCATTACTACTATCCAATTTCCTCCCCCAACTTGAATGGGTCCCTGTACTGCAGTGCTGTGGTCAGTTCGCTCATCCTCCCTGCAGTCCCCGTTCTCATCTACAGAGTTTGCAAGAACCTCGTAACTGTTGGACAATTGCAGAGGGTGAGGCTTCTCGAGTGCTACCCTCTGTCCCCATACTTGCCTCACCTGCAGTCACACCCTCCTGTCCCTGATCACAGACCAAATTTGAATTACCTAATCTGAGGGTTGTCACCCTCTACCGGAGCAAAGTGTCCAGGTAACAATCCCCCTCCCTGATGTGGCGCAATGTCTGCAGCTCGGACTCCAGCTCCTTAACTCGGATCCGAAGTTTCTCAAGCTGCAAACGCTTGTTCAGATCTGTTCGCTCTGGATCACCTTGATGTCCAGTAGCCCTCACATGCTGCAGCGACAACACATTCCCCGTCCTGCGATCACTATAGTATTTCAGTTAATTAATTACTCTGGTATCCTGCTCTTTAGGTTTGAAGAATTCCCTGCTCTCTGCACTTTATTGTAATTAATTTTATTAACACCAGTATCGATCATATGCTGTTTCAAACAGTGAAACTCCCACTCTCCTCTCCCTGTTTCAAACTGTGAAACTCCCACGCTCCTTGCTGTATCAAACGGTGAAACCCTCACTCTCCTCTCGCTGTATCGCACGGTGAAACTCTCACTCTCCTCTCGCTGTTTCAAACTGCGCAACTCCCACTCTCCTCTTGCTGTATCAAACGGTGAAACTCTCACGCTCCTCTCGCTGTTCCAAATTGTGAAACTCCCGCTCTCCTCCTGCTGTTTCAAACTGTGAAACTACCGCTCTCCTCTTGCAGTTTCAAACCATAAAATCCCTGGTTCTCCTCTCTCAGTTTCAAACTGTGAAACTCCCGCTCTCCTCTCACTGTTTCAAACCATGAAATTCCCGGGTCTCCTCTCGCTGTTTCAAACCATGAAACTCCCGGGTCTCCTCTCACTGTTTCAAACCGTGAAACTCCCGGGTCTCCTCGCACTGTTTAAAACTGTGAAACTCCTGATCTCCTCTCGCTATTTCAAGTTGTGAAACTCCCGGCTCTCCTCTCACTTTTTGAAATTGTGAAACTCCCGGCTCTCCTTTCACTGATTCAAATTGTGAAACTCCTGGCTCTCCTCTCACTGTTTCAAATTGTGGAACTCCTGCTCTCCTCCCATTGTTTTAAGCTATGAACCGCCCTCTCTCCTCTTGCTGTTTCAAGTTGTGAAACTCCAGCTCTCCTCTCACCGTTTCAAATTGTGAAACACCCGCTCTCCTCTCACTGTTTCAAATTGTGAAACTC
This sequence comes from Cetorhinus maximus, assembly GCF_964194155.1. Lineage (NCBI taxonomy): Eukaryota > Metazoa > Chordata > Chondrichthyes > Lamniformes > Cetorhinidae > Cetorhinus > Cetorhinus maximus. The sequence goes on from NC_135887.1 coordinate 87,857,427, forward strand.
CTGGTTCTCCTCTCAATGTTTGAAACTGTGAAGCTCCCAGATCTTCCCTCACTGTTTAAAACTGTGAAGTTCCTGCTCTCCTTTCACTGTTTCAAGTTGTGAAACTCCTGGCTCTACTCTCACTCTTTCAAATTTTGAAACACCCGCTCTCCTCTCACTGTTTTAAATTGTGGAACTCCTGGCATTCCTCTCACTGTTTCAAATTGTGGAACTCCTGCTCTCCTCTTATTGTTTCAAGCGATCAAAGTCCCGCTCTCCTCACACTGTTTCAAATTGTGTAATTCCCACGAATCTCTCACTGCTTTAAACTGTGAAACTCGCACTCTCCTTTCGCTGTTTCAGATTGTGAAACTCCCGCTCTCCTCTTGCTGTTTCAAAATGTGAAATTCCCACGATCCTCTCACTATTTTTAACTGTGAAACTCCCACTCTCCTTTCGCTGTTTCAAGCTATGAAACTTCTGCTCTCCCTTCGCTGTTTCAGATTGTGAAACTCCTGCTCTCCTCTCACTGTTTCAAACTTTGAAACTGCCGGCTCTCCTCTCACTGTTTAGAACTATGAAACTCCGGCTCTCCTCTCACTGTTTAAAGTTGTGGAACTCCCGGCTCTATTCTCGGTCTTTCAAGTTTTGAAACTCCCACTCTCCTCTCACTTTTTCAAACTGTGAAACTCCCGCTCTCCTCTAGCTGTTTCAAACTGTGAAACCCCTAACACTCCTCTCGCTGTTTTAATCTGTGAAGCTCCCGCTCTCCTCACACTGTTTCAAATTGTGAAATTCCCACGAGCCTCTCACTGTTTTTAACTGTGAAACACCCACTCTCCTTTCGCTGTTTCAAGCTATGAAACTCCTGCTCTCCCCTCGCTGCTTCAAATTGTGAAACTCCCGCTCACCTCACACTGTTTCAAATTGTGAAACGCCCACTCTCTTGCTGTTTGAAACTGTGAAACTCCCGGCTCTCCTCTCACTGTTTCAAACTGTGAAAACCCCGCTCTCCTTTCATTGATTCAAAGTGTGAAACACCTGGCACTCTTCTCACTGTTTCAAATTATGGAACTCCTGCTCTCCTCTTATTGTTTCAAGCTATGAACTGCCCTCTCTCCTCTTGCTGTTTCAAACCGTGAAACTCCTGGCTCTCTTCTTGCTGTTTCAAACTTTGAAACTCCCGCTCTCCTCTCACTGTTTCAAGCGATGAAACTCCTGCTCTCCCCTCACTGTTTGAAATGGTGAAAGTCCTGGCTCTCCTCCCATTGTTTCAAATTGTGAAACAACTGCTCTCCTCTCACTGTTTTAAACTGTGAAACTCCCGGGTCTCCTCTTGCTGTTTCAAGTTGTGGAATGCCCGGCTCTACACTCGCTCTTTCAAATTGTGAAACTCCTGGCTCTCCTCTCACTGTTTCAAACTGTGAAACTCCTGGCCCTCCTCTCACTGTTTCAAACTGTGAAACTACTGCTCTCCTCTCACTGTTTAAAACTGTGAAGCTCCTGCTCTCCTCTCACTGTTTCAAGTTGTGAAACTCCTGGCTCTACTCTCGCTCTTTCAAATTTTGAAACACCCGCTCTCCTCTCACTGTGTTAAACTGTGGAACTGCTGGCACTCCTCTCACTGTTTCAAATTGTGGAACTCCTGCTCTCCTCCCATTGTTTCAAGCTATGAACCGCCCTCTCTCCTCTTGCCGTTTCAAACTGTGAAACTCCCGGCTCTCCTCTCGCTGTTTCAAACTTTGAAACTCCCGCTCTCCTCGCACTGTTTCTAATTGTGACACTCCCGCGCTCCTGTCACTGTTTCAAGTTGTGAAACTCCAGCTCTCCTCTCACTGTTTCAAACTGTGAAACTCACGCTCTCCTCTCACTGTTTCAAATTGTGAAACTCCCGCTCTCCTCTTGCTGTTTCAAAATGTGAAATTCCCACGATCCTCTCACTGTTTTTAACTGTGAAACTCCCACTCTCCTTTCGCTGTTTCAAGCTATGAAACTCCTGCTCTCCCTTCGCTGCTTCAAATTGTGAAATTCCTGCTCTCCTCGCACTGTTTCAAACTGTGAAACCTCCAACTCTCCTCTGGCTGTTTCAAATTGTGAAACTCCCGGCTCTCCTTTCACTGTTTCACACTGTGAAATTACTGGATCTCCACTTGCTGTACCAAACTTCCAGCTCTCCTCTCACTGTTTCAAATTGTGGATCTTCCGTCTCTCCTCTCACTGTTTTAAACTGCGAAACTCCTGCTCTCCTCTCACTGTTTCAAATTGTGAAACTGATGGCTCTCCTCTCACTGTTTCAAACTGTGAAACTGCTGGCCCTCCTCTCACTGATTCAAAATGAGAAATTACTGCTCTCCTCCCACTGTTTCAAATTGTGAAACTCCTGGATCTCCTCTCACTGTTTCAATCTGTGAACCTCCCGCTCTCCTCTCACTGTTTCAAATTGTGAAACTCCTGGCTCTTCTCTCACTGTTTCAAAGTGCGAAACTCCCGGCTCTCCTCTCACTGTTTCAAGTTGTGGAACTCCCGGCTCTACTCTCGCTCTTTCAAGTTTTGATTCTCCCGCTCTCCTCTCGCTGTTTCAAATTGTGAAACTCCTGCTCTCGTCTCACTGTTTCAAATTGTGAAAGTCCTGGCTTTCCCCTCGCTGCTTCAAATTGTGACATTCCTGCTCTCTTCTCACTGTTTCAAATTGTGAAACTCCTGGCTCTCCTCTCACTGTTTCAAACTTTGAAACTGCCGGCTCTCCTCTCACTGTTTAAAACTGTGAAGCTCCCACTCTCCTTTCGCTGTTTCAAACTGTGAAACCCCCAACACTTCTCTCGCTGTTTTAATCTGTGAAGCTCCTGCTCTCCTCACACTGTTTCAGATTGTGAAACTCCTGCTCTCCTCTCAGAGTTTCAAGCTATGAAACTGCTGCTCTCCCCACACTGTTTGAAATGGTGAAACTCCTGGCTCTCGTCTCACTGTTTCAAATTGTGAAACTCCTGCTCTCCTATCAATGTTTCAAATTGTGAAACTCCTGGCTCTCCACTCTCTGTTTCAAGTTGTGAAACTCGTGGCTCTCCTCTCACTGTTTCAATCTGTGAACCTCCCGCACTCCTCTCACTGTTTTAAACTGTGAAACTCCTGCTCTCCTCTCACTGTTTCAGGTTGTGAAACTCCTGGCTCTACTCTCACTCTTTCAAGAATTGATTCTCCCGCTCTCCTCTCGCTGTTTCAAACTGTGAAACTCCTGGCTCTCCCCTCGCTGCTTCAAATTGTGAAATTCCTGCTCTCCTCTCACTGTTTCAAATTGTGAAACTGCTGGATCTCCTCTCACTGATTCAAACTTTGAAACTCCTGGCTCTCCTCTCACTGTTTCAAGTTGTGGAACTCTCGGCTCTATTTTCGCTCTTTCAAGTTTTGAAACTCCTGCTCTCCTCTCTCTTTTTCAAACTGTGAAACCCCCGGCTCTCCTTTCATTGTTTCAAGCTGTGAAACTCCTGGCCCTCCTCTCACTGTTAGAAATTGTGGAACTCCTGCTCTCCTCTTATTGTTTCAAGCTATCAAACTCCCAATCTCCTCTCGCTGTTTCAAACTGTGAAACCTGCAACACTCGTCTTGCCATTTTAATCTGTGAAACTCCTGGCTCTCCTCACACTGTTTCAAATTGTGAAATTCCCACGATCCTCTCACTGCTTTGAACTGTGAAACTCCCACTCTCCTTTCGCTGTTTCAGATTGTGAAACTCCTGCTCTCCTCTCACTGTTTAGAACTGTGAAACTCCGGCTCTCCTCTCACTGTTTAAAGTTGTGGAACTCCCGGCTCTATTCTCGGTCTTTCAAGTTTTGAAACTCCAGCTCCCTCTCACTTTTTCAAACTGTGAAACTCCCGCTCTCCTCTCGCTGTTTCAAACTGTGAAACCCCTAACACTCCTCTTGCTGTTTTAATCTGTGAAGCTCCCGCTCTCCTCACACTGTTTCAAATTGTGAAATTCCCACGATCCTCTCACTGCTTTAAACTGTGAAACTCCCACTCTCCTTTTGCTGTTTCAGATTGTGAAACTCGTGCTCTCCTCTGACTGTTTCAAACTGTGAAACTACTACTCTCCTCTCACTGTTTCAAGCTATGAAACTGCTGCTTTCCCGACACTGTTTGAAATGGTGAAACTCCTGGCTCCCCTCTCACTGTTTCAAATTGTGAAACTCCTATTCTCCTCTCAGTGTTTCAAACTGTGAATCTCCCGGTTCTCCTCTTGCTGTTTCAATCTGTGAACCTCCCGCTCTCCTCTCACTGTTTTAAACTGTGAAACCCCTGCTCTCCTCTCACTGTTTCAGGTTGTGAAACGCCTGGCTCTACTCTCACTCTTTCAAATTTTGATTCTCCTGCTCTCCTCTCACTTTTTCAAACTGTGAAACTACTGCTCTCCTCTCACTGTTTCAAATTGTGAAACTCCTGACTCTCCTCTCACTGTTTCAAGTTGTGGAATTCTCGGCTCTATTCTCGCTTTTTCAAGTTTTGAAACTCCTGCTCTCCTCTCACTGCTTGAAATTGTGAAACTCCTGGATCTCCTCTCACTGTTTCAAATTATGAAACTCGTGGCTCTCCTCTCACTGTTTCAAACTGTGAAACTCCCGCTCTCCTCTGACTGTTTCAAACTTTGAAACTTCCAGCTCACCTCTCACTGTTTCAGGTTATGAAACGCCTGGCTCTCCCCTCGCTGCATCAAATTGTGAAATTCCTGCTCTCCTCTCACTGTTTCAAATTGTGAAACTCCTGCTCTCCTCTTGTTGTTTCATGCTATCAAACTCCCGATCTCCTCTTGCTGTTTCAAACTGTGAAACTCCCAACACTCCTCTCCCCATTTAAATCTGTGAAACTCCCGCTCTCCTCACACTGTTTCACATTGTGAAATTCCCACGATCCTTTCACTGCTTTAAACTGTGAAACTCCCACTCTCCTTTCGCTGTTTTAGATTGTGAAACCCTTGCTCTCCTCTCAGGTTGTGAAATGCCTGGCTCTACTCTCGCTCTTTCAAGTTTTGATTCTCCCGCTCTCCTCTCGCGGTTTCAAATTGTGAAACTCCTGGCTCTCCCCTTGCTGCTTCAAATTGTGAAATTCCTGCTCTCCTCTCACTGATTCAAACTTTGAAACTCCTGGCTCTCCTCTCACTGTTTCAAGTTGTGGAACTCCCGGCTCTATGCTCTATCAAGTTTTGAAACTCCCGCTCTACTCTCACTTTTTCAAACTGTGAAACCCCCGCTCTCCTTTCACTGTTTCAAGCTATGAAACTGCTGCTCTCCCCACACTGCTCTCCTCTGAATATTTCAAACTGTGAAACTCCCGGTTCTCCTCTTGCTGTTTCAAACTGTGAAACTGCTGGCCTTCCTCTCACTGCTTCAAAGTGTGAAACTACTGCTCTCCTCTCACTGTTTGAAATTGTGAAACTCGTGGCTCTCCTCTCACTGTTTAAATCTGTGAACATCCCGCTCTCCTCTCACTGTTTCAAACTGTGAAACTCCGGCTCTCCTCTCACTGTTTCAGGTTGTGAAACCCCTGGCTCTCCCCTCGCTGCTTCAAATTGTGAAATTCCTGCTCTCCTCCCACTGTTTCAAACTGTGAAACTACTGCTCTCCTCTCACTGTTTCAAGTTGTGGAACTCCCGGCTCTACTCTCGATCTTTCAAGTTTTGATTCTCCTGCTCTCCTCTCGCTGTTTCTAATTGGGACACTCCTCCGCTCCTGTCAGTGTTTCAAATTGTGAAACTCCTACTCTCCTCTCACTGTTTCAAACTGTGAAACTCCCGCTCACCTCTCACTTTTTCAAACTGTGAAACCTCCGCTCTCCTTTCATTGTTTCAAGCTGTGAAACTCCTGGCACTCCTCTGACTGTTACAAATTGTGGAACTCCTGCTCTCCTCTTATTGTTTCAAGGTATCAAACTCCCGATCTCCTCTTGCTGTTTCAATCTGTGAAACTCCCGCTCTCCTCACACTGTTTCAAATTGTGAAATTCCCACGATCCTTTCACTGTTTCAAACTGTGAAACTGCTGGCTCTCCCCTCGCTGCTTCAAATTTTGAAATTCCTGCTCTCCTCTCACTGTTTCAAACTGTGAAACTCCTGGCTCTCCTCTCACTGTTTCAAACTGTGAAACTCCCGCTCTCCTCACACTGTTTCAAATTGTGAAATCCCCACGATCCTCTCACTGCTTTAAACTGTGAAACTCCCGCTCTCCTCACACTGCTTAAACTTGTGAAATTATCGGCTCTCCACTTGCTGTTTCGAAATGTTAAACTCCCGCTCTGCTTTCACTGTTTCAAACTGTGAAATTCCCGCTCTCCTTTCACTGGTACAAATTGTGAATCTCCTGGCTCTCCTCACACTGATTCAAATTGTGAAATTCCCACGATCCTCTCACTGCTTTAAACTGTGAAACTCCTACTCTCATTTCGCTGTTTCAGATTGTGAAACTACTGCTCTCCTTTCACACTTTCAATCTGTGAAACTCTTGGTTCTCCTCACACTGTTTCAAATTGTGGAACTCCTGCTCTCCTCTCTCTGTTTCAAGCTATGAAATTGCTGCTCTCCCCACACTGTTTGAAATGGTGAAACTCCTGGCTCTCCTCTCACTGTTTCAAACTGTGAAACTCGTGGCTCTCCTCTCACTTTTCACACTGTGAAACCCCCGCTCTCCTTTCATTGTTTCAAATTCTGAAACTCCCGGGTCTCCTCTCACTGTTTCAAGCTTTGAAACGCCCGGCTCTCCTCTCACTGTTTCAAGTTGTGGAAGTCCTGGATCTCCTCTCACTGTTTCAAATTGTGAAACTTGTGGCTCTCCTCTCACTGATTCAAACTTTGAAACTCCCACTCTCCTCTCACTTTTTCAAACTGTGAAACCCCTGCTCTCCTTTCATTGTTTCAAGCTGTGAAACTCCTGGCACTCCTCTGACTGTTACAAATTGTGGAACTCCTGCTTACTTCTTACTGTTTCAAGGTATCAAACTCCCGATCTCCTCTTGCTGTTTAAATCTGTGAAACTCCCGCTCTCCTCACACTCTTTCAAATTGTGAAATTCCCACGATCCTCTCACTGCTTTAAACTGTGAACCTCCCACTCTCTTTCCGCTGTTTCAGGTTGTGAAACTCCTGGCTCTCCCCTCGCTGCTTCAAATTGTGAAATTCCTGCTCTCCTCTGACTCTTTCAAACTGTGAAACTACTGCTCTCCTCACACTGTTTCAAATTATGAAACTCCTGGATCTCCTCTTGCTGTTTCAAACTGTGAAACCTCCGATACTTTTCTCGCTGTTTCAAACTGTGAAACTCCCGCTCTCCTCACACTGTTTCAAATTGTGAAATTCCCACGAATCTCTCACTGCTTTAAACTGTGAAACTCCCGCTCTCCTCACACTGTTTCAAATTGTGAAATTCCCACGATCCTCTCACTGCTTTAAACTGTGAAACTCCTACTCTCCTTTCGCTGTTTCAGATTGTGAAACTACTGCTCTCCTCTCACACTTTCAATCTGTGAAACTCTTGGTTCTCCTCACACTGTTTCAAATTGTGGAACTCCTGCTCTCCTCTCTCTGTTTCAAGCTATGAAATTGCTGCTCTCCCCACACTGTTTGAAATGGTGAAACTCCTGGCTCTCCTCTCACTGTTTCAAACTGTGAAACTCGTGGCTCTCCTCTCACTTTTCACACTGTGAAACCCCCGCTCTCCTTTCATTGTTTCAAATTCTGAAACTCCCGGGTCTCCTCTCACTGTTTCAAGCTTTGAAACGCCCGGCTCTCCTCTCACTGTTTCAAGTTGTGGAAGTCCTGGATCTCCTCTCACTGTTTCAAATTGTGAAACTTGTGGCTCTCCTCTCACTGATTCAAACTTTGAAACTCCCACTCTCCTCTCACTTTTTCAAACTGTGAAACCCCTGCTCTCCTTTCATTGTTTCAAGCTGTGAAACTCCTGGCACTCCTCTGACTGTTACAAATTGTGGAACTCCTGCTTACCTCTTACTGTTTCAAGGTATCAAACTCCCGATCTCCTCTTGCTGTTTAAATCTGTGAAACTCCCGCTCTCCTCACACTCTTTCAAATTGTGAAATTCCCACGATCCTCTCACTGCTTTAAACTGTGAACCTCCCACTCTCTTTCCGCTGTTTCAGGTTGTGAAACTCCTGGCTCTCCCCTCGCTGCTTCAAATTGTGAAATTCCTGCTCTCCTCTGACTCTTTCAAACTGTGAAACTACTGCTCTCCTCACACTGTTTCAAATTATGAAACTCCTGGATCTCCTCTTGCTGTTTCAAACTGTGAAACCTCCGATACTTTTCTCGCTGTTTCAAACTGTGAAACTCCCGCTCTCCTCACACTGTTTCAAATTGTGAAATTCCCACGAATCTCTCACTGCTTTAAACTGTGAAACTCCCGCTCTCCTCACACTGTTTCAAATTGTGAAATTCCCACGATCCTCTCACTGCTTTAAACTGTGAAACTCGCACTCTCCTTTCGCTGTTTCAGATTGTGAAACTCCCGCTCTCCTCTTGCTGTTTCAAAATGTGAAATTCCCACGATCCTCTCACTGTTTTTAACTGTGAAACTCCCGCTCTCCTTTCGCTGTTTCAAGCTATGAAACTTCTGCTCTCCCTTCGCTGCTTCAAATTGTGAAATTCCTGCTCTCCTCGGACTGTTTCAAACTGTGAAACTCCTGACCCTCTGGCTGTTTCAATTTGCGAAACTCCCGGCTCTCCTTTCACTGTTTCAAACTGTGAAATTACTGGATCTCCACTTGCTGTACCAAACTTCCAGCTCTCCTCTCACTGTTTCAAATTGTGGATCTCCCGTCTCTCCTCTCACTGTTTTAAACAGCGAAACTCCTGCTCTCCTCTCAATGTTTCAAATTGTGAAACTGATGGCTCTCCTCTCACTGTTTCAAACTGTGAAACTGATGGCTCTCCTCTCACTGTTTCAAATTGTGAAACTGATGGCTCTCCTCTCACTGTTTCAAACTGTGAAACTCCCGGTTCTCCTCTTACTGTTTCAAATTGTGAAACTCCTGGCTCTCCTCTCACTGTTTCAAACTGTGTAACTCCTGGCCCTCCTCTGACTGCTTCAAAGTGTGAAACTACTCCTCTCATCTCACGGTTTCAAATTGTGAAACCCGTGGCTCTCCTCTCACTGTTTCAATCTGTGAACCTCCCACTCTCCTCTCACTGTTTCAAATTGTGAAACTCCTGGTTCTCCTCACACTGTTTCAAATTGTGGAACTCCTGCTCTCCTCTCTCTGTTTCAAGGTATGAAATTGCTGCTCTCCCCACATTGTTTGAAATGGTGAAACTCCTGGCTCTCCTCTCACTGGTTGAAATGGTGAAACTCCTGGCTCTCCTCTCACTGTTTCAGATTGTGAAACTACTGCTCTCCTCTCACACTTTCAATCTGTGAAACTCTTGGTTCTCCTCACACTGTTTCAAATTGTGGAACTCCTGCTCTCCTCTCTCTGTTTCAAGCTATGAAATTGCTGCTCTCCCCACACTGTTTGAAATGGTGAAACTCCTGGCTCTCCTCTCACTGTTTCAAACTGTGAAACTCGTGGCTCTCCTCTCACTTTTCACACTGTGAAACCCCCGCTCTCCTTTCATTGTTTCAAATTCTGAAACTCCCGGGTCTCCTCTCACTGTTTCAAGCTTTGAAACGCCCGGCTCTCCTCTCACTGTTTCAAGTTGTGGAAGTCCTGGATCTCCTCTCACTGTTTCAAATTGTGAAACTTGTGGCTCTCCTCTCACTGATTCAAACTTTGAAACTCCCACTCTCCTCTCACTTTTTCAAACTGTGAAACCCCTGCTCTCCTTTCATTGTTTCAAGCTGTGAAACTCCTGGCACTCCTCTGACTGTTACAAATTGTGGAACTCCTGCTTACCTCTTACTGTTTCAAGGTATCAAACTCCCGATCTCCTCTTGCTGTTTAAATCTGTGAAACTCCCGCTCTCCTCACACTCTTTCAAATTGTGAAATTCCCACGATCCTCTCACTGCTTTAAACTGTGAACCTCCCACTCTCTTTCCGCTGTTTCAGGTTGTGAAACTCCTGGCTCTCCCCTCGCTGCTTCAAATTGTGAAATTCCTGCTCTCCTCTGACTCTTTCAAACTGTGAAACTACTGCTCTCCTCACACTGTTTCAAATTATGAAACTCCTGGATCTCCTCTTGCTGTTTCAAACTGTGAAACCTCCGATACTTTTCTCGCTGTTTCAAACTGTGAAACTCCCGCTCTCCTCACACTGTTTCAAATTGTGAAATTCCCACGAATCTCTCACTGCTTTAAACTGTGAAACTCCCGCTCTCCTCACACTGTTTCAAATTGTGAAATTCCCACGATCCTCTCACTGCTTTAAACTGTGAAACTCGCACTCTCCTTTCGCTGTTTCAGATTGTGAAACTCCCGCTCTCCTCTTGCTGTTTCAAAATGTGAAATTCCCACGATCCTCTCACTGTTTTTAACTGTGAAACTCCCGCTCTCCTTTCGCTGTTTCAAGCTATGAAACTTCTGCTCTCCCTTCGCTGCTTCAAATTGTGAAATTCCTGCTCTCCTCGGACTGTTTCAAACTGTGAAACTCCTGACCCTCTGGCTGTTTCAATTTGCGAAACTCCCGGCTCTCCTTTCACTGTTTCAAACTGTGAAATTACTGGATCTCCACTTGCTGTACCAAACTTCCAGCTCTCCTCTCACTGTTTCAAATTGTGGATCTCCCGTCTCTCCTCTCACTGTTTTAAACAGCGAAACTCCTGCTCTCCTCTCAATGTTTCAAATTGTGAAACTGATGGCTCTCCTCTCACTGTTTCAAACTGTGAAACTGATGGCTCTCCTCTCACTGTTTCAAATTGTGAAACTGATGGCTCTCCTCTCACTGTTTCAAACTGTGAAACTCCCGGTTCTCCTCTTACTGTTTCAAATTGTGAAACTCCTGGCTCTCCTCTCACTGTTTCAAACTGTGTAACTCCTGGCCCTCCTCTGACTGCTTCAAAGTGTGAAACTACTCCTCTCATCTCACGGTTTCAAATTGTGAAACCCGTGGCTCTCCTCTCACTGTTTCAATCTGTGAACCTCCCACTCTCCTCTCACTGTTTCAAATTGTGAAACTCCTGGTTCTCCTCACACTGTTTCAAATTGTGGAACTCCTGCTCTCCTCTCTCTGTTTCAAGGTATGAAATTGCTGCTCTCCCCACATTGTTTGAAATGGTGAAACTCCTGGCTCTCCTCTCACTGGTTGAAATGGTGAAACTCCTGGCTCTCCTCTCACTGTTTCAGATTGTGAAACTCCTGCTCTCCTCTCAATGTTTCAAACTGTGAAACTCCCGGTTCTCCTCTGGCTGTTTCAATTTGCGAAACTCCCGGCTCTCCTTTCACTGTTTCAAACTGTGAAATTACCGGATCTCCACTTGCTGTACCAGACTTCCAGCTCTCCTCTCACTGTTTCAAATTGTGGATCTCCCGTCTCTCCTCTCACTGTTTTAAACAGCGAAACTCCTGCTCTCCTCTCACTGTTTCAAATTGTGAAACTGCTGGCCTTCATCTCACTGATTCAAAGTGTGAAATTACCGCTCTCCTCACACTGTTTCAAATTGTGAAATTCCCACGATCCTCTCACTGCTTTAAACTATGAAACTCCCACTCTCTTTTCGCTGTTTCAGGTTGTGAAACTCCTGGCTCTCCCTTCGCTGCTTCGAATTGTGAAATTCCTGCTCTCCTCTGACTCTTTCAAACTGTGAAACTACTGCTCTCCTCACACTGTTTCAAATTATGAAACTCCTGGATCTCCTCTTGCTGTTTCAAACTGTGAAACTTCCGATACTCTTCTCGCTGTTTCAAACTGTGAAACTCCCGCTCTCCTCACACTGTTTCAAATTGTGAAATTCCCACGAATCTCTCACTGCTTTAAACTGTGAAAATCGCACTCTCCTTTCGCTGTTTCAGATTGTGAAACTCCCGCTCTCCTCTTGCTGTTTCAAAATGTGAAATTCCCACGATCCTCTCACTGTTTTTAACTGTGAAACTCCCACTCTCCTTTCACTGTTTCAAGCTATGAAACTCCTGCTCTCCCTTCGCTGCTTCAAATTGTGAAATTCCTGCTCTCTTCGCGCTGTTTCAAACTGTGAAACTCCCGACTCTCCTCTGGCTGTTTCAATTTACGAAACTCCCGGTTCTCCTTTCACTGTTTCAAACTGTGAAATTACCGGATTTCCACTCGCTGTACCAAACTTCCAGCTCTCCTCTCACTGTTTCAAATTGTGGATCTCCCGTCTCTCGTCTCACTGTTTTAAACTGCGAAACTCCTGCTCCCCTCTCACTGTTTCAAACTGTGAAACTGCTGGCCCTCCTCTCACTGCTTCAAAATGTGAAATTACTGCTCTCCTCTCAATGTTTCAAACTGTGAAACTGCTGCTCTCCTCTCACTGTTTCAAACTGTGAAACTCCCGGTTCTCCTCTCACTGTTTCAAACTGTGAAACTCCTGGCCCTCCTCTGACTGCTTCAAAGTGTGAAACTACTCCTCTCCTCTCACTGTTTGAAATTGTGGAACTCCTGGATCTCCGCTCACTGTTTCAAATTGTGAAACTCGTGGCTCTCCTCTCACTGTTTCAAACTTTGAAATTCCCGGCTCTCCTCTCACTGTTTCAAACTGTGAACCTCCCGCTCTCCTCTCACTGTTTCAAATTGTGAAACTGCTGGCTCTTCTCTCACTGTTTCAAAGTGCGAAACTCCCGGCTCTCCTCTCACTGTTTCAAGTTGTGGAACTCCCGGCTCTACTCTCGCTCTTTCAAGTTTTGATTCTCCGGCTCTCCTCTCGCTGTTTCAAATTGTGAATCTCCTGCTCTCGTCTCACTGTTTCAAATTGTGAAACTCCTGGCTTTCCCCTCGCTGCTTCAAATTGTGACATTTCTGCTCTCCTCTCACTGTTTCAAATTGTGAAACTGCCGGCTCTCCTCTCGCTGTTTCAAACTTTGAAACTGCCGGCTCTCCTCTCACTGTTTAAAACTGTGAAACTCCGGCTCTCCTCTCATTGTTTAAAGTTGTGGAACTCCCACGATCCTCTCACTGCTTTAAACTGTGAAACTCCCAGTCTCCTTTCGCTGTTTCAAACTGTGAAACCCCCAACAGTCCTCTCGCTGTTTTAATCTGTGAAGCTGCCGCTCTCCTCACACTGTTTCAAATTGTGTAATTCCCACGATCCTCTCACTGCTTTAAACTGTGAAACTCCCACTCTCCTTTCGCTGTTTCAAACTGTGAAACCCCCAACACTCCTCTCGCTGTTTTAATCTGTGAAGCTCCCGCTCTCCTCACACTGTTTCAAATTGTGAAATTCCCATGATCCTCTCACTGCTTTAAACTGTGAAACTCCCACTCTTCTTTCGCTGTTTCAGATTGTGAAACTCGTGCTCTCCTCTGACTGTTTCAAGCTATGAAACTGCTGCTCTCCCCACACTGTTTGAAATGGTGAAACTCCTGGCTCCCCTCTCACTGTTTCAAATTGTGAAACTCCTATTCTCCTCTCAATGTTTCAAACTGTGAATCTCCCGGTTCTCCTTTTGCTGTTTCCAATTGTGAAACTCCTGCTCTCCTCTGATTGTTTCAAACTGTGAAACTACTGCTCTCCTCTCACTGCTTCAAAGTGTGAAACTACTGCTCTCCTCTCACAGTTTCAAACTGTGAAACCCCTGGCTCTCCCCTCACTGCTTCAAGTTGTGAAATTCCATCTCTCCTCCGACTGTTTCAAACTGTGAAACTAATGCTCTCCTTACACTGTTTCAAATTGTGAAACTCCTGAATCTCCTTTCACTGTTTCATATTGTGAAACTCCCAGCTCACCTCTCACTGTTTAAAAACTGTGAAACTCCTGCTCTCCTCTCACTGTTTCAGGTTGTGAATCTCCCGGATCTACTCTCGCTTTTTCAAGTTTTGATTCTCCTGCTCTCTTCTCACAGTTTCAAACTGTGAAACCCCTGGCTCTCCCCTCACTGCTTCAAGTTGTGAAATTCCTTCTCTCCTCCGACTGTTTCAAACTGTGAAACTAATGCTCTTCTTACACTGTTTCAAATTGTGAAACTCCTGAATCTCCTCTCACTGTTTCAAACTTTGAAACTCCAGCTCTCCTCTCACTGTTTTAAACTGTGAAACTCCCGCTCTGCTCTCTGTGTTTCAAGCTATGAAACTCCTGCTCTCCCCTCACTGTTTGAAATGGTGAAACTCCCACTCTTCTCTCACTGTTTCAAATTGTGAAACTCCCGGTTCTCCTCTTGCTGTTTCAAATTGTGAAACTCCTGGCTCTCCTCTCACTGCTTCAAAGTGTGAAACTACTGCTCTCCCCTCACTGTTTCAAGCTATGAAACTGCTGCTCTCCCCACATTGTTTGAAATGGTGAAACTCCTGGCTCTCCTCTCACTGTTTCAAGCTATGAAACTGCTGCTCTCCCCACATTGTTTGAAATGGTGAAACTCCTGGCTCTCCTCTCACTGTTTGAAATGGTGAAACTCCTGCTCTCCTCTCAATGTTTCAAACTGTGAAACTCCCGGTTCTCCTCTTGCTGTTTCAAATTGTGAAACTCCCGCTCTCCTCTCACTGCTTCAAATTGTGAAACTCCTGCTCTCCTCTTGCTGTTTCAAATTGTGAAACTGCTGGCCCTCCTCTCACTGCTTCAAAGTGTGAAACTATTGCTCTCCTCTCACTGTTTGAAATTGTGAAACTCCTGGCTCTCCTCTCACTGTTTCAAATTGTGAAACTCCTGCTCTCCTCTCAATGTTTCAAACTGTGAAACTCCCGGTTCTCCTCTTGCTGTTTCAAATTGTGAAACTCCCGCTCTCCTCTCACTGCTTCAAATTGTGAAACTCCTGCTCTCCTCTCAATGTTTCAAAGTGTGAAACTCCTGGCTCTCCTCTCACTGTTTCAAACTGTGAAACTGTTGGGCCTCCTGTCACTGCTTCAAAGTGTGAAACTACTGCTCTCCTCACACTGTTTGAAATTGTGAAACTCCTGCATCTCCTCTCACTGTTTCAAATTGTGAAACTTGTGGCTCTCCTCTCAATGTTTCAAAGTGTGAAACTCCTGGCTCTCCTCTCACTGTTTCAAACTGTGAAACTGTTGGGCCTCCTGTCACTGCTTCAAAGTGTGAAACTACTGCTCTCCTCTCACTGTTTGAAATTGTGAAACTCCTGCATCTCCTCTCACTGTTTCAAATTGTGAAACTCCCAGCTCTCTCTCACTGTTTCAAATTGTGAAATTCCTGGCTCTCCTCTCACTGTTTCAAACTGTGAAAATCCCGCTCTCCTCTCACTGTTTCAAACTGTGAAGCCCCTGCTCTCCTCTCTCTGCTTCAAATTGTGAAAGTCCTGCTCTCCTCTCACTGCTTCAAATTGTGAAACTACCGGCTCTCCTATCACTGTTTAAAACTGTGAAGCTCCTGCTCTCCTCTCACTGTTTCAATTTGTGAAACTCAGGCTCTACTTACGCTCTTCCTAGTTTTGAAACTCCCGCTCTCCTCTGTTTCAAATTGTGGAACTCCTGGCACTCCTTTCTCTGTTTCAAATTGTGAAACTCCTGGCTCACCTCTCACTGTTTCAAATTGTGAAACTCCTGGCTCAACTCTCACTGTTGCAAACAGTGGAACTCCTGCTCTCCTCTCATTGTTTCGAGCTATGAAACTCCCTCTCTCCTCTTGCTATGTCAAACTGTGAAACTCCCGGCCCGCTTCTCGCCTTTTCAAATTGTGAAACTCCCTCTCTCCTCTCACTGTTTCATACTGTGAAACTCCCAATCTCCTCTCACTGTTTCACACTGTGAAACTGCCGGCTCCCCTCTCACTGATTCAAATTGTGAAACACCCGCTCTGCTCTCACTGTTTTAAATTTTGAAACTCCTGGCACTCCTCTCATTGTTTCAAATTGTGAAATTCCCGCTCTCCTTTCACTGTTTCAAATTATGAACTCTCCCGCTCCCCTCTCACTTTTTCATACTGTGAAACTCCCGCTCTCCACTCACTGTTTCAAACTGTAAAACTCCTGCTCTACTTTCATTGTTTCAAGCTGTGAAACTCCTGACTCACCCTCTCACTGTTTCAATTGTGGAACGCCTGCTCTCCTCTCATTGTTTCATGCTATGAAACTCACTCTCTCCTATTGCTATTTCAAACTGTGAAACTCCCGGCTCTCTTCTCGCTGTTTCAAAATGTGAAACTCCTGCTCTCCTCGCACTGTTTGAAATTGTGAAACTCCCGCTCTCCTTTCACTGTTTCAAATTATGAACTCACCCGCTCTCCTCTCACTGTTTTGAACTGTGAAATTCCCACTGTCCTTTCGCTGTTGCAAGCTATGAAACTCCCGTTCTCCACTCACTGTTTCAAACTGTGAAACTCCCAGCTCTCACTGTTTCAAATTGTGAAACTCCCGGCTCTCCTCTCACTGTTTCAAATTGTGAAACTCCCGCTCTCGTCTCACTGTTTCAAATTGTGAAACCCCCACTCACCTCTTATTGTTTTAAACTGTGATACTCCGGCTCTCCTCTTGCTGTTTCAAACTGAAACTCCGAGTCCTCCTCTTGCTGTTTCAAATTGTAAAAATCCTTGCTCTCCTCTCACTATTTCAAACTGAAAACCCCCTCTCCTCTCACTGTCTCAAACTGTGAAACTCCCGCTCTCCTCTCACTGTTTCACACTGTGAAACTCCCGTGCTCCGCTCACTCTTTCAAATTGTGAAACTGCCGGCTCCCCTCTCACTGATTCAAAATGTGAAACACCCTCTCGGCACTTACTGATTTGCTCTGTGAAACTCCCACTCTCCTTTCGCTGTTTCA
This sequence comes from Cetorhinus maximus, assembly GCF_964194155.1. Classification (NCBI taxonomy): domain Eukaryota; kingdom Metazoa; phylum Chordata; class Chondrichthyes; order Lamniformes; family Cetorhinidae; genus Cetorhinus; species Cetorhinus maximus. The sequence continues at coordinate 87,874,212 of NC_135887.1, forward strand.
AGCTATGAAACTCCTGCTCTCCTTTCACTGTTTCAAATTGTGAAAGTCCCGGCTCTCTTCTCACTGTTTCAAATTGTGAAACTCCCGCTCTCCTCTCACTGTTTCATCGTGTGAAACTCCCGCTCTCCTCTCCCTGTTTCAAAATGTGAAACTAACGCCCTCCTCGCACTGTTTTAAATTTTGAAACTGCATTGCCCCTCTCACTTTTTCAAATTGTGGAACTCCCGCTCTCCTCTAACTTTTTCAAACTGTGAAAATCACGCTCTCCTCTCACTGCTTCAAACTGTGAAACTCCCGCTCACCTCTCACCGCTTCAAATTGTGAAACTACCGGCTCCCCCCTCACTGTTTCAAATTGTGAAACTCCTTCTCTCCTCTCAGTGTTTTAAACTGTGAAACACCTGCTCTCCTCTCGCTGTTTGAAGGTATGAAACTCCTGCTCTCCTCTCACTGTTTCAAATTGTGAAATGCCTGGTGCTCCTCTCAGTGTTTCAAATTGTGAAACTCCTGCTGTCCTCTAACTGTTTCAAACTGTGAAACTCGTCGTTCTTCTCTCTCTTTTTCAAATTCTGAAACTCCTGCTTTCCTCTCACTGTTTCAAATTGTGAAACTCCTGCTCTCCTCTCACTGTTTCATACTGTGAAACTCCCGCTCTCCTCTCACTGTTTCATACTGTGAAACTCCCGCTCTCCTCTCACTGTTTCATACTGTGAAACTCCCGCTCTCCTCTCACTGTTTCATACTGTGAAACTCCCGCTCTCCTCTCACTGTTTCAAATTGTGAAACTCCCGCGCTCCTCTCTTTGTTTCAAATTGTGAAACTCCCGCGCTCCTCTCTCTGTTTCAAATTGTGAAACTCCCGCTCTCCTCTCACTGTTTCATACTGTGAAACTGGCGCTCTCCTCTCACTGATTCAAATTGTGAAACTCCCGGCTCTCCTCTCACAGTTTTGATCTGTGAAGCTTCCACTCTCCTTTCTCTGTATCAAGATATGAATCTTCTGCTCTCCTCTCACTGATTCAAATTGTGAAACTCCTGGCACACCTCTCACTGTTTCAATTTGTGGTACTCCCGCTCTCCTCTTATTGTTTCATGCTATGAAACTCCCGCTCTCCTCTCACTGTTTCAAATTGTGAAACTCCCGCTCTCCTCTCACTGTTTCATAGTGTGAATCTCCCGCTCTCCCCTCCCTGTTTCACAATGTGAAAGTAACGCCCGCCTCGCACTGTTTTAAATTTTGAAACTGCCTCGCTCCTCTCACTTTTTCAATTTGTGGAACTCCCGCTCTCCTCTAACTTTTTCAAACTGTGAAACTCCCGGCTCTCTTCGCGCTGTTTCAAAATGTCAAACTCCTCCTCTCCTCGCACTGTTTTAAATTTTGAAACTCCTGGCACTCCTCTCACTGTTTCAAATTGTGAAACTCTCGCTCTCCTCTCACTGTTTCACACTGTGAAACTCCCACTCTCCTTTCACTCCTTCAAGGTATGAAACTCCTGCTGTCCTCTCACTGTTTCAATTTGTGAAACTACCGGCTCCCCTCTCACTTATTCAAATTGTGAAACTCGCGCTATCCTCACACTGTTTCAAATTTTGAAACTGCCTCGCTGCTCTCACTTTTTCAATTTGTGAAACTCCCGCTCTCCTCTTACTGTTTCAAATTGTGAAACTCCTGCTCACCTCTTGCTGTTTCCAACTGTGAATCCCGTGGCTCTGCTCCCGCTGCTTCAAGCTATAAAACTCCTGCTCTCCTGTCACTGTTTCAAATTATGAAACTTCTGGCTCTCCTCTCACTATTTGAAACTTCTGGCTCTCCTCTCACTATTTGAAACTGAAAATCCCGCTCTCCTCTCAGTGTATGAAACTGTGAAACTCCCGCTCTCCTCTCGCTGTTTCAAACTGTGAAACTCCCGCTCTCCTCTCACTGTTTTAAACTGTGAAACTCCCGCTCTCCTCTCACTGTTCCAAGGTATGAAACTTCCACTCCCCTCTCACTGTTTTAAACTGTGAAACTCCCGCTCTCCTCTCACTGTTCCAAGGTATGAAACTCCTGTTCTCCTCGCACTGTTTCAAATTGTGAAACTCCTGCTGTCCTCTCACTGTTTCAAACTGTGAAACCCCCACTCTCCTTTCTCTGTTTCAAACTGTGAAACTCGCGCTCTCCTCTCACTGTTTCAATTTGTGAATCTGCCGGCTCCCCTCTCACTGATTCAAATTGTGAAACTCCTGCTGTCCTCTCACTGTTTCACTTTGTGAAACTGCCGGCTCCCCTCTCACTTATTCAAATTGTGAAACTCGCGCCATCCTCACACTGTTTCAAATTTTGAAACTGCCTCGCTGCTCTCACTTTTTCAATTTGTGAAACTCCCGCTCTGCTCTTACTGTTTCAAATTGTGAAACTCATGCTCTCCTCTTGCTGTTTCCAACTGTGAATCCTGTGGCTCTGCTCCCGCTGCTTCAAGCGATAAAACTCCTGCTCTCCTGTCACTGTTTCAAATTGTGAAACTTCTGGCTCTCCACTCACCATTTCAAACTGAAAATCCCGCTCTCCTCTCACTGTTTCAGACTGTGAAACTCCCGCTCTCCTCGCACTGTTTCAAAATGTGAAACTCCCGCTCTGCTAGCACTGTTTTAAATTTTGAAACTCCCACACTCCTCTCACTTTTTCAAATTGTGAAACTCCTGCTCTCCTCTCACTGTTTCATACTGTGAAACTCCCGCTCTCCTCTCACTGTTTCATACTGTGAAACTCCTGCTCTCCTCTCACTGTTTCAAATTGTGAAACTCCCGCTCTCCTTTCACTGTTTCAAATTATGAACTCACCCGCTCTCCTCTCACTGTTTTGAACTGTGAAATTCCCACTGTCCTTTCGCTGTTGCAAGCTATGAAACTCCCGTTCTCCACTCACTGTTTCAAACTGTGAAACTCCCAGCTCTCACTGTTTCAAATTGTGAAACTCCCGGCTCTCCTCTCACTGTTTCAAATTGTGAAACTCCCGCTCTCGTCTCACTGTTTCAAATTGTGAAACCCCCACTCACCTCTTATTGTTTTAAACTGTGATACTCCGGCTCTCCTCTTGCTGTTTCAAACTGAAACTCCGAGTCCTCCTCTTGCTGTTTCAAATTGTAAAAATCCTTGCTCTCCTCTCACTATTTCAAACTGAAAACCCCCTCTCCTCTCACTGTCTCAAACTGTGAAACTCCCGCTCTCCTCTCACTGTTTCACACTGTGAAACTCCCGTGCTCCGCTCACTCTTTCAAATTGTGAAACTGCCGGCTCCCCTCTCACTGATTCAAAATGTGAAACACCCTCTCGGCACTTACTGATTTGCTCTGTGAAACTCCCACTCTCCTTTCGCTGTTTCAAGCTATGAAACTCCTGCTCTCCTTTCACTGTTTCAAATTGTGAAAGTCCCGGCTCTCTTCTCACTGTTTCAAATTGTGAAACTCCCGCTCTCCTCTCACTGTTTCATCGTGTGAAACTCCCGCTCTCCTCTCCCTGTTTCAAAATGTGAAACTAACGCCCTCCTCGCACTGTTTTAAATTTTGAAACTGCATTGCCCCTCTCACTTTTTCAAATTGTGGAACTCCCGCTCTCCTCTAACTTTTTCAAACTGTGAAAATCACGCTCTCCTCTCACTGCTTCAAACTGTGAAACTCCCGCTCACCTCTCACCGCTTCAAATTGTGAAACTACCGGCTCCCCCCTCACTGTTTCAAATTGTGAAACTCCTTCTCTCCTCTCAGTGTTTTAAACTGTGAAACACCTGCTCTCCTCTCGCTGTTTGAAGGTATGAAACTCCTGCTCTCCTCTCACTGTTTCAAATTGTGAAATGCCTGGTGCTCCTCTCAGTGTTTCAAATTGTGAAACTCCTGCTGTCCTCTAACTGTTTCAAACTGTGAAACTCGTCGTTCTTCTCTCTCTTTTTCAAATTCTGAAACTCCTGCTTTCCTCTCACTGTTTCAAATTGTGAAACTCCTGCTCTCCTCTCACTGTTTCATACTGTGAAACTCCCGCTCTCCTCTCACTGTTTCATACTGTGAAACTCCCGCTCTCCTCTCACTGTTTCATACTGTGAAACTCCCGCTCTCCTCTCACTGTTTCATACTGTGAAACTCCCGCTCTCCTCTCACTGTTTCAAATTGTGAAACTCCCGCGCTCCTCTCTTTGTTTCAAATTGTGAAACTCCCGCGCTCCTCTCTCTGTTTCAAATTGTGAAACTCCCGCTCTCCTCTCACTGTTTCATACTGTGAAACTGGCGCTCTCCTCTCACTGATTCAAATTGTGAAACTCCCGGCTCTCCTCTCACAGTTTTGATCTGTGAAGCTTCCACTCTCCTTTCTCTGTATCAAGATATGAATCTTCTGCTCTCCTCTCACTGATTCAAATTGTGAAACTCCTGGCACACCTCTCACTGTTTCAATTTGTGGTACTCCCGCTCTCCTCTTATTGTTTCATGCTATGAAACTCCCGCTCTCCTCTCACTGTTTCAAATTGTGAAACTCCCGCTCTCCTCTCACTGTTTCATAGTGTGAATCTCCCGCTCTCCCCTCCCTGTTTCACAATGTGAAAGTAACGCCCGCCTCGCACTGTTTTAAATTTTGAAACTGCCTCGCTCCTCTCACTTTTTCAATTTGTGGAACTCCCGCTCTCCTCTAACTTTTTCAAACTGTGAAACTCCCGGCTCTCTTCGCGCTGTTTCAAAATGTCAAACTCCTCCTCTCCTCGCACTGTTTTAAATTTTGAAACTCCTGGCACTCCTCTCACTGTTTCAAATTGTGAAACTCTCGCTCTCCTCTCACTGTTTCACACTGTGAAACTCCCACTCTCCTTTCACTCCTTCAAGGTATGAAACTCCTGCTGTCCTCTCACTGTTTCAATTTGTGAAACTACCGGCTCCCCTCTCACTTATTCAAATTGTGAAACTCGCGCTATCCTCACACTGTTTCAAATTTTGAAACTGCCTCGCTGCTCTCACTTTTTCAATTTGTGAAACTCCCGCTCTCCTCTTACTGTTTCAAATTGTGAAACTCCTGCTCACCTCTTGCTGTTTCCAACTGTGAATCCCGTGGCTCTGCTCCCGCTGCTTCAAGCTATAAAACTCCTGCTCTCCTGTCACTGTTTCAAATTATGAAACTTCTGGCTCTCCTCTCACTATTTGAAACTTCTGGCTCTCCTCTCACTATTTGAAACTGAAAATCCCGCTCTCCTCTCAGTGTATGAAACTGTGAAACTCCCGCTCTCCTCTCGCTGTTTCAAACTGTGAAACTCCCGCTCTCCTCTCACTGTTTTAAACTGTGAAACTCCCGCTCTCCTCTCACTGTTCCAAGGTATGAAACTTCCACTCCCCTCTCACTGTTTTAAACTGTGAAACTCCCGCTCTCCTCTCACTGTTCCAAGGTATGAAACTCCTGTTCTCCTCGCACTGTTTCAAATTGTGAAACTCCTGCTGTCCTCTCACTGTTTCAAACTGTGAAACCCCCACTCTCCTTTCTCTGTTTCAAACTGTGAAACTCGCGCTCTCCTCTCACTGTTTCAATTTGTGAATCTGCCGGCTCCCCTCTCACTGATTCAAATTGTGAAACTCCTGCTGTCCTCTCACTGTTTCACTTTGTGAAACTGCCGGCTCCCCTCTCACTTATTCAAATTGTGAAACTCGCGCCATCCTCACACTGTTTCAAATTTTGAAACTGCCTCGCTGCTCTCACTTTTTCAATTTGTGAAACTCCCGCTCTGCTCTTACTGTTTCAAATTGTGAAACTCATGCTCTCCTCTTGCTGTTTCCAACTGTGAATCCTGTGGCTCTGCTCCCGCTGCTTCAAGCGATAAAACTCCTGCTCTCCTGTCACTGTTTCAAATTGTGAAACTTCTGGCTCTCCACTCACCATTTCAAACTGAAAATCCCGCTCTCCTCTCACTGTTTCAGACTGTGAAACTCCCGCTCTCCTCGCACTGTTTCAAAATGTGAAACTCCCGCTCTGCTAGCACTGTTTTAAATTTTGAAACTCCCACACTCCTCTCACTTTTTCAAATTGTGAAACTCCTGCTCTCCTCTCACTGTTTCATACTGTGAAACTCCCGCTCTCCTCTCACTGTTTCATACTGTGAAACTCCTGCTCTCCTCTCACTGTTTCAAATTGTGAAACTCCTGCTCTCCTCTCACTGTTTCATACTGTGAAACTCCCGCTCTCCTCTCACTGTTTCATACTGTGAAACCCCCGCTCTCCTCTGTGTTTCAAACTGCGAAACATCCGGATCTCCTCTCAGTATTTCAAACTGTGAAAATCCCGCTCTCCGCTTGCTGTTTCAAAATGTGAAACTCCCGCTCTCCTCGCACTGCTTTTAATTTTGAAACTCCCACGCTACTCTCATTGTTTCAAAATGTGAAACACCCTCTCTCCTCTTACTGTTTTGATCTGTGAAACTCCCACTCTTCTTTCGCTGTTTCAAGCTATGAAACACCTGCGCTCCATTCACTGTTTCGATTTGTGAAAGTCCCGGATCTCTTTTCACTGTTTCAATTTGTGAAACTCCCGTTCTCCTCTCAATGTTTCAAATTATGAAACTCCCGCTCTCCTCTCACTGTTTCATACTGTGAAACCCCCACTCTCCTCTCTCTGTTTCAAATTGTGAAACTTGAGCTCTCCTCTCATTGTTTTGATCTGTGAAACTCCCACTCTCCTTTCGCTGTTTCAAGATATGAAATTTCTGCTCTCCTCTCACTGTTTCAAATTGTGAAACTCCCGGCTCTCTTCTCACTGTTTCAAATTGCAAAACTATTGGCACTCCTCTCACTGTTTCAAATTGTGGAATTCCTGCTCTCCTCTCTTTGTTTCAATTGTCAAACTCCCACTCCCCTCTTTCCACTTGAAACTGTGAAACTCCCGGCTCTCCTCTCGCTGTTTCAAAATGTGAAACTCCCACTCTCCTTGCACTGTTTTAAATTTTGAAACTCCCGCTCTGCTCTTACTGTTTCAAATTGTGAAACTCATGCTCTCCTATTGCTGTTTCCAACTGTGAACCCCGTGGCTTCGCTCTCGCTGTTTCAAGCGATAAAATTCCTGCTCTCCTGTCATTGTTTCAAATTGTGAAACTTCAGGCTCTCCTCTCACTATTTCAAACTGTGAAAATCCCACTCTCCTCTCAATGTTTCAAACTGTGAAACTCCTGCTCTCCTCTTGCTGTTTCCAACTGTGAACCCCGTGGCGCTGCTCTCGCTGTTTCAAACTGCGAAACTCCCGCTCTCCTCTCATTGTTTCAATTTGTGAAACTGCCGCCTCCCTCTCACTGATTCAAATTGTGAAGCTCCCGCTCTCCTCTCACAGTTTTGATCTGTGAAACCCCCACACACCGTTTGCTGTTTCAAGGTATGAAACTTCTGCTGTCCTCTCAGTGTTTCAATTTGTGAAACTGCCGGCTGCCCTCTCACTTATTCAAATTGTGAAACTCGCGCCATCCTCACACTGTTTCAAATTTTGAAACTGCCTCGCTGCTCTCACTTTTTCAATTTGTGAAACTCCCGCTCTCCTCTTACTGTTTCAAATTGTGAAACTCCTGCTCACCTCTTGCTGTTTCCAACTGTGAATCCCGTGGCTCTGCTCCCGCTGCTTCAAGCGAAAAAACTCCTGCTCTCCTGTCACTGTTTCAAATTATGAAACTTCTGGCTCTCCTCTCACTATTTGAAACTGTAAATCCCGCTCTCCTCTCGCTGTTTCAAAATGTGAAACTCCCGCTCTCCTTGCACTGTTTTAAATTTTGAAACTCCCACACTCCTCTCACAGTTTCAAATTGTGAAACTCCTGCTCTCCTCTCACTGTTTCAAACTGTGAACATCCCACTCTCTCCTCTCACTGTTTCAAACTGTGAAACTCCTGCTCTCCTCTTGCTGTTTCCAACTGTGAACCCCGTGGCTCTGCTTCCGCTGCTTCAAGCGATAAAACTCCTGCTCGCCTGTCACTGTTTCAAATTGTGAAACTTCTGGCTCTCCTCTCACCATTTCAAACTGTAAATCCTGCTCTCCTCTCGCTGTTTCAAAACGTGAAACACCCGCCCTCCTCTCACTGTTTCAAAATGTGAAACACCCGCTCTCCTCGCACTGCTTTTAATTTTGAAACTCCCACGCTACTCTCACTGTTTCGAGCTATGAAACTCCTGCTCTCCTTTCACTGTTTCGAATTGTGAAAGTCCCGGATCTCTTTTCACTGTTTCAATTTGTGAAACTCCCGTTCTCCTCTCAATGTTTCAAATTATGAAACTCCCGCTCTGCTCTCACTGTTTCATACTGTGAAACCCCCGCTCTCCTCTCACTGTTTCAAATTGTGAAACAGCCGGCTCCCCCCTCACTGATTCAAATTGTGAAACTTGCGCTCTCCTCTCATTGTTTTGATCTGTGAAACTCCCACTCTCCTTTTGCTGTTTCAAGATATGAAACTTCTGCTCTCCTCTCACTGTTTCAAGTTGTGAAACTCCCGGCTCTCTTCTCACCGTTTCAAATTGCTAAACTACTGGCACTCCTCTCACTGTTTCAAATTGTGGAACTCCTGCTCTCCTCTCTTTGTTTCAATTGTCAAACTCCCACTCCCCTCTTTCCACTTGAAACTGTGAAACTCCTGGCTCTCCTCTCGCTGTTTCAAAATGTGAAACTCCCACTCTCCTTGCACTGTTTTAAATTTTGAAACTCCCACGCTGCTCTCAGTGTTTCAAACTGTGAAACTCCTGCACTCCTCTCACTGCTTCATACTGTGAAACTCCTGGTCTCCTTTCGCTGTTTCAAGGTATGAAACTCCTGCTCTCCTCTCAGTACTTGGAACTGTGAAACTCCCGGCTCCCCTCTCACTGTTTCAAATTGTGAAGCTCCCGCTCTCTTCTCACTGTTTTAAACTGTTAAACTCCCACTCTCCTTTCACTTTTTCGAGCTGTGAAGCTCCCGGCTCTCCTCTTGCTGTCTCAAACTGTGAAACTCGCCGCTCTTCTCTCTCTTTTTCAGATTCTGAAACTCCCGCTCTGCTCTTACTGTTTCAAATTGTGAAACTCATGCTCTCCTATTGCTGTTTCCAACTGTGAACCCCGTGGCTTCGCTCTCGCTGTTTCAAGGGATAAAACTCCTGCTCTCCTGTCATTGTTTCTAATTGTGAAACTTCAGGCTCTCCTCTCACTATTTCAAACTGTGAAAATCCCACTCTCCTCTCACTGTTTCAAACTGTGAAAATCCTGCTCTCCTCTTGTTGTTTCCAACTGTGAACCCCGTGGCTCTGCTCTCGCTGTTTCAAACTGCGAAACTCCCGCTCTCCTCACATTGTTTCAATTTGTGAAACTGTCGGCTCCCCTCTCACTGATTCAAATTGTGAAATTCCTGACTCTCCTCTCACAGTTTTGATCTGTGAAACCCCCACACACCTTTTGCTGTTTCAAGGTATGAAACTCCTGCTGTCCTCTCACTGTTTCAATTTGTGAAACTGCCGGCTCCCCTCTCACTTATTCAAATTGTGAAACTCGCGCCATCCTCACACTGTTTCAAATTTTGAAACTGCCTCGCTGCTCTCACTTTTTCAATTTATGAAACTTCCGCTCTCCTCTTACTGTTTCAAATTGTGAAACTCCTGCTCACCTCTTGCTGTTTCCAACTGTGAATCCCGTGGCTCTGCTCCCGCTGCTTCAAGCTATAAAACTCCTGCTCTCCTGTCACTGTTTCAAATTATGAAACTTCTGGCTCTCCTCTCACTATTTGAAACTGAAAATCCCGCTCTCCTCTCAGTGTTTCAAACTGTGAAACTCCCGCTCTCCTCTCACTGTTTTAAACTGTGAAACTCCCGCTCTCCTCTCACTGTTTTAAACTGTGAAACTCCCGCTCTCCTCTCACTGTTCCAAGGTATGAAACTCCTGTTCTCCTCTCACTGATTCAAATTGTGAAACTCTTGCTGTCCTCTCACTGTTTCAAACTGTGAAACCCCCTCTCTCCTTTCTCTGTTTCAAACTGTGAAACTCGCGCTCTCCTCTCACTGTTTCAATTTGTGAAACTGCCGGCTCCCCTCTCACTGATTCAAATTGTGAAACTCCCACTCTCCTCTCACAGTTTTGATCCGTGAAACTCCCTCTCTGCTTTCTCTGTTTCAAGATATGTAACTCCTGCTCTTCCCTCAATGTTTCAAATTGTGAAACTCCCGCTCTCCTCTCACTGTTTCATACTGTGAAATTCCCGCTCTCCTCTCACTGTTTCAAATTGTGAAACTGCCAGCTCCCCTCTCACTGATTCAAAATGTGAAACAGCCGCTCTCCTCTTACTGTTTCAATTTGTGAAACTGCCGGCTCCCCTTTCACTTATTGAAATTGTGAAACTTGTGCCATCCTCGCACTGTTTTAAATTTTCAAACTCCCGTGCTACTCTCACTGTTTCAATCTGTGAAACTCCTGCACTCTTCTCAGTGTTTCAAATTGTGAAACACCTGGCCCCCCTCTCACTGTTTCAAAGAGGGAAATCCCCGCTCTCCTTTCACTGTTTCAAACTGCGAAACTCCCGCTCTCCTCTCACTGTTTCCATTTGTGAAACTGCCGGCTCCTCCCTCACTGATTCAAATTGTGAAACTCCCGCTCTCCTCTCACAGCTTTGATTTATGAAACTCCCACTCTCCTTTCGCTGTTTCAAGATAGGAAAGCTCTGCTCTCCTCTCACTGTTTCAAATTGTGAAGCTCCCGACTCTCTTCGCACTGTTTCAAATTGTGAAATTCCTGGCTCTGCTCTCACTGTTTCAAAGTGGGAAACCCCTGGTCTCCTTACACTGTTTCAATGTGTGAAACTCCCACTCTCCTCTCAGTGTTTCAAATTGTGAAACTCCCGGCTCTCTTCTCACTGATTCAAATTGTGAAATTCCTGACTCTCCTCTCACTGTTTCAAAGTGGGAAACCCCTGGTTTCCTTACACTGTTTCATTGTGTGAAACTCCTACTCTACTCTCACTGTTTCAAATTGTGCAACTCCCGGCTCTCTTCTCACTGTTTCAAATTGTGAAATTCCTGGCTCTCCTCTCACTGTTTCAAAAACTGAAACTCCCGCTCTCCTCGAACTGTTTTAAATTTTGAAACTCCCGCGCTCCTCACTGTTTCAAATTGTGAAACTCGCGCTCTCTTCTCACTGTTTCAAATTGTGAAATTCGCGCTCTCCTCTCACTGTTTCAAATTGTGAAACTGCCGGCTCCCCTCTCACTGATTCAAATTGTGGAACTCCTGCTCTCCTCTCACTGTTTTAAACTGTGAAACTCCCGCTCTCCTTTTGCTGTTTCAAACTGTGAAACTCCCGCTCTCCTCTCACTGTTTCCATTTGTGAAACTGCCGGCTCCTCCCTCACTGATTCAAATTGTGAAACTCCCGCTCTCCTCTCACAGCTTTGATTTATGAAACTCCCACTCTCCTTTCGCTGTTTCAAGATAGGAAAGCTCTGCTCTCCTCTCACTGTTTCAAATTGTGAAGCTCCCGGCTCTCTTCTCACTGTTTCAAATTGTGAAATTCCTGGCTCTGCTCTCACTGTTTCAAAGTGGGAAACCCCTGGTCTCCTTACACTGTTTCAATGTGTGAAACTCCCACTCTCCTCTCAGTGTTTCAAATTGTGAAACTCCCGCTCTCCTCTCTCTGTTTCAATTTGTGAATCTCCCGCTCACCTCTCACTGTTTCAATTTGTGAATCTCCCTCTCACCTCTCACTGTTTCAATTTGTGAATCTCCCGCTCACCTCTCACTGTTTCAATTTGTGAATCTCCCGCTCACCTCTCACTGTTTCAATTTGTGAATCTCCCGCTCACCTCTCACTGTTTCATACAGTGAAACTCCTGTTCTCCTCTCACTGTTTCAAAATGTGAAAATTCCACTCTCGTCTCACTGCTTCAAACTGTGAAACTCCCGCTCTCCTCTCACTTCTTCAAATTGTGAAAGTATCGGCTTCCCTCTCACTGTTTCAAATTGTGAAACTCCTTCTCTCCTCTCAGTGTTTTAAACGGTGAAACCTCTGTTCTCCTCTCTCTGTTTGAAGGTATGAAACTCCTGCTCTCCTCTCACTGCTTCAAATTGTGAAATGCCTGGCGCTCCTCTCAGTGTTTCAAATTATGAAACTCCCGCTCCCCTCTCACTGATTCAAAATGTGAAACAGCCGCTCTCCTCTCACTGTCTTGAACTGTGAAACTCCCACTCTCCTTTCACTGTTCCAAGTTATGAAATTCCTTTTCTGCTCTCACTGTTTCAAATTGTAAAACTGCCGGCCCGCGTCTCACTGCTTCAAATTGTGAAACACCCGCTCTCCTCTCACCGTTTTAAACTGTGAAACTCCCACTCGCCTTTTGCTGTTTCAAGTTATGAAACTCCTGCTGTCCTCTCACTGTTTCAAATTGTGAATCTCCCGGCTCTGTTCTCGTTGTTTTAAATTGTAAAATTCCCGGGCTCCCCTCTCACTGTTTCAAAGAGGGAACCCCCGCTCTCCTCTCACTGTTTCAAATTGTGGAACTCCTGCTCTCCTCTTATTGTTTCAAGCTATCAAACTCCCACCCTCCTCTTGCTGTTTCAAACAGTGAAAGCTCCGGTTCTCCTCGCGTTGTTTCAATCTGTGAAAGTCCTGCTCTCCTCGAACTATTTCAAATTTTGAAACTACCGCGCTCCTCTCACTGTTTCAAATTGAGAAACTGCCGCTCTCCTCTCACTGTTTCATACTGTGAAACTCCTGCTCTCCCCTCACTGATTCAAATTGTGCAACTCCCGCTCTGCTCTCACTGTTTCTAATTGTGAATCTCGCTCACTCCACTCACTGTTTTAAACTGTGAAACTCCCTCTCTCCTCTCGCTGTTTCAAGGTATGAAACTCCTGCTGTCCTCTCACTGTTTCAACATGTGAAATGCCTGGCGCTCCTCTTGCTGTTTCAAATGTGAAACTCCGGCTGTCCTTTCACTGTTTCCAACTGTGAAACTCCCGCTCTTCTCTCACTGTTTCATACTGTGAAGCTGCCGCTCTCCTCTCACTGATTCAAATTGTGAAACTCCCGGCTCTCCTCTTACTGTATCAAACTGTAAAACCCAAGCCCTCCTTTCACTGTTTCAAACTACAAAACTCCTGCTTTCCTCTCACTGTTTCAATTTGTGAAACTGCGGCTCCCCTCTCACTGATTCAAATTGTGGAACTCCCTATCTCCTCTCACAGTTTTGATCTGTGAAGCTTCCACACTCCTTTCTCTGTTTCAAGATAAGAAACTCCTGCCCTCCTCTCACTGTTTCAAATTATGAAACTCCCGGATCTCTTCTCACTGTTTCAAATTATGGAATTCCCGGCTCTACTCTCACTGTTTCAAAGAGGGAAATCCCCGCTGTCCTTTCACTGTTTCAATGTGTGAAATTCCCACTCTCCTCTCACTGTTTCAAATTGTGGAACTCCTGCTCTCCTCTCATTGTTTCAAACTGTGAAACTCCTGCGCTCCTCTCACTGTTTCAAATTGTGAAACTCCCGCTCTCCTCTCACTGTTTCATACTGTGAAACTCCCGCGTTCCTCTCTTTCAAATTGTGAAACTCCCGCTCTCCTCTCACTGTTTCATACAGTGAAACTGCCGCTCTCCTCTCACTGATTCAAATTGTGAAACTCCCGACTCTCCTCTCACAGTTTTGATCTGTGAAGCTCCCACTCTCCTTTCTCTGTTTCAAGATATGAAACTTCTGCTCTCCTCTCACTGATTCAATTGTGAAACTCCTGGCTCACCTCTCACTGTTTCAATTTGTGGAACTCCTGCTCTCCTCTCATTGTTTCAAGCTATGAAACCCCCGCTTTCCTCTTGCTATTTGAAACTGTGAAACTCCCGGCTCTCCTCTCGCTGTTTCAAAATCTGCAACTCCCGCTCTCCTCTCACTGTTTCATAGTGTGAAACTCCCGCTCTCCTCTCCCTGTTTCAAAATGTGAAACTAACACCCTCCTCGCACTGTTTTAAATTTTGAAACTCCAGCTCTCTTCTACACTGTATCAAATTGTGAAACTCCCGCTCTCCTCTCCTTGTTTCAAAATGTGAAACTAATGCCCTCCTCGCATTGTTTTAAATTTTGAAACTGCATCGCTCCTCTCACTTTTTCAAATTGTGGAACTCCCGCTCTCCTCTCACTGTTTCAAATTGTGAAACTCTTGGCTCACATCTCACTGTTTCATACTGTGAAACTCCCGCACTCCTCTCACTGATTCAAATTGGGAAACTCCCGGCTCTCCTCTCACAGTTTTGATCTGTGAAGCTCCCACTCTCCTTTCTCTGTTTCAAGATATGAAACTCCTGCTCTCCTCTCACTGATTCAAATTGTGAAACTCCTGGCTCACCTCTCACTGTTTCAATTTGTGGAACTCCTGCTCTCCTCTCATTGTTTCAAGCTATGAAACTCCCGCTTTCCTCTTGCTATTTGAAACCGTGAAACTGCCGGCTCTCCTCTCGCTGTTTCAAAATCTGGAACTCCCGCTCTCCTCTCACTGTTTTAAATTTTGAAACTCCTGCTCTCTTCTCACTGTTTCAAAATGTGAAACTCCCGCTCTCCTCTCACTGTTTCATAGTGTGAAACTCCCGCTCTCCTCTCCCTGTTTCAAAATGTGAAACTAACGCCCTCCTTGCACTGTTTTAAATTTTGAAACTGCATTGCTCCTCTCACTTTTTCAAATTGTGGAACTCCCGCTCTCCTCTAACTTTTTCAAACTGTGAAACTCCTGCTCTCCTCTCACTGCTTCAAATTGTAAAACTCCCGGCTCTCCTCGCGCTGTTTCAAACTGTGAAAATCCCGCTCTCCTCTCAGTGCTTCAAATTGTGAAACTACAGGCTCCCGTCTCACTGCTTGAAATTGTGAAACTCCTTCTCTCCTCTCAGTGTTTTAAACTGTGAAACACCTGCTCTCTTCTCGCTGTTTGAAGGTATGAAACTCCTGCTGTCCTCTCACTGTTTCAAATTGTGAAATGCCTGGTGCTCCTCTCAGTGTTTCAAATTGTGAAACTCCTGCTGTCCTCTAGCTGTTTCCAACTGTGAAACTCGCCGCTCTTCTCTCTCTTGTTCAAATTCTGAAACTCCCGCGCTCCTCTCACTGTTTCAAATTGTGAAACTCCCGCTCTCCTCTCACTGTTTCATACTGTGAAACTCATGCACTCCTCTCTCTGTTTCAAATTGTGAAACTTCCGCTCTCCTCTCACTGATTCAAATTGTGAAACCGTTGGCTCTCCTTTCACAGTTTTGATGTGTGAAGCTCACACTCTCCTTTTTCTGTTTCAAGATATGAATCTCCTGCTCTCCTCTCACTGATTCAAATTGTGAAACTCCTGGCTCACCTCTCACTGTTTCAATTTGTGGAACTCCTGCTCTCCTCTCATTGTTTCAAGCTATGAAACTCCCGCTTTCCTGTGGCTATTTGAAACCGTGAAACTGCCAGCTCTCCTCTCGCTGTTTCAAAATCTGGAACTCTCGCTCTCCTCTCACTGTTGTAAATTGTGAAACTCCCGCTCTCCTCTCACTGTTGTAAATTGTGAAACTCCCGCTCTCCTCTCACTGTTTCATAGTGTGAAACTCCCGCTCTCCTCTCCCTGTTTCACAATGTGAAACTAACGCCCTCCTCGCACTGTTTTAAATTTTGAAACTGCCTCGCTCCTCTCACTTTTTCAAACTGTGAAACTCCTGCTCTCCTCGCGCTGCTTCAAGTTGTAAAACCCCCGGCTCTCCTCGCACTGTTTCAAACTGTGAAAATCCCGCTCTCCTCTCACTGCTTCAAACTGTGAAACTACCGGTTCCCCTCTCACTGTTTTAAACTGTGAAACACCTGCTCTCCTCACGCTGTTTGAAGGTATGAAACACCTGCTCTCCTCTCACTGTTTCAAATTGTGAAATGCCTGGCGCTCATCTCAGTGTGAAACTCCTGCTGTCCTCTAACTGTTTCAAACTGTGAAACGACCGGCTCTCCTCTTGCTGTTTCAAATTGTGAAACTCCCGCTCTCCTCTCACTGTTTCAAATTATGAAACTCCCGCTCCCCTCTCACTGTTTCAAAATGTGAAACAGCTGCTCTCCTCTCACTGTCTTGAACTGTGAAACTCCCATCTCCTTTCGCTGTTTCAAGCTATGGAATTCCTTTTCTTCTCTCACTTTCAAATTGTGAAACTCCGGGCTCTCTTCTCACTGTTTCAATTTGTGAAACTCCCAGCTCTCTTCTCACTGTTTCAAATTGTGAAACTCCCAGCTCTCCTCTCACTGTTTCAAATTGTAAAACTGCCGCCCCGCGTCTCACTGTTTCAAATTGTGAAACACCCGCTCTCCTCTCACTGTTTCAAATTGTGAAACACCCGCTCTCCTCTCACTGTTTCATAGTGTGAAACTCCTGCTCTCCTCTCCCTGTTTCAAAATGTGAAACTAACGTCCTCCTTGCACTGTTTCAAATTTTGAAACTGCATTGCTCCTCTCACTTTTTCAAATTGTGGAACTCCCGCTCTCCTCTAACTTTTTCAAACTGTGAAACTCCTGCTCTCCTCTCACTGCTTCAAACTGTGAAACTACCAGCTCCCCTCTCACTGTTTCAAATTGTGAATCTCGCTCACTCCTCTCACTGTTTTAAACTGTGAAACTCCATCTCTCCTCTCGCTGTTTCAAGGTATGAAACTCCTGCTGTCCTCTCACTGTTTCAACATGTGAAATGCCTGGCGCTCCTCTTGCTGTTTCAGATGTGAAACTCCTGCTGTCCTCTCACTGTTTCAAACTGTGAAACTCCCGGCTCTCCTCTTGCTGTTTCAAATTGTGAAACTCCTACTCTCCTCTCTGTTTCAAACTGTGAAACTCCCGCTCTCCTCTCACTGATTCAAATTGTGAAACTCCCGGCTCTCCTCTTACTGTTTCAAACTGTGAAACCCAAGCCCTCCTTTCACTGTTTCAAACTGCGAAACTCCCGCTCTCCTCTCACTGTTTCAATTTGTGAAACTGTGGCTCCCCTCTCACTGATTCAAATTGTGGAACTCCCTCTCTCCTCTCACAGTTTTGATCTGTGAAGCTTCCACACTCCTTTCTCTGTTTCAAGATAAGAAACTCCTGCTCTCCTCTCTCTGTTTCAAATTGTGAAACTTCCGGATCTCTTCTCACTGTTTCAAATTATGGAATTCCCGGCTCTCCTCTCACTGTTTCAAAGAGGGAAATCCCCGCTCTCCTTTCACTGTTTCAATGTGTGCAAATCCCACTGTCCTCTCACTGTTTCAAATTGTGGAACTCCAGCTCTCCTTTTATTGTTTCAAGCTATCAAACTCCCGCTCTCCTCTTGCTGTTTCAAACTGTGAAAGCCCCAGTTCTCCTCACGCTGTTTCAATCTGTGAAAGTCCCGCTGTCCTCGCACTATTTCAAATTGTAAAATTCCCACGCTCTTCTCACTGTTTCAAATTGTGCAATTCCCGCTCCCCTCTCACTGTTTCAAATTGTGAAGCTCCTGCTCTCTTCTCACTGTTTTAACCTGTGAATCTCCCACTCTCCTTTCGCTTTTTGAACTGTGAAGCTCCCAGCTCTCCTCTTGCTGTCTCAAACTGAAACTCTCCGCTCTTCTCTCTCTTTTTCAACTTCTGAAACTCCTGGCTCACCTCTCACTGTTTCAATTTGTGGAACTCCTGCTCTCCTCTCATTGTTTCAAACTGTGAAACTCCTGCGCTCCTCTCACTTTTTCAAATTGTGAAACTCCCACTCTCCTCTCACTGTTTCATACTGTGAAACTCCCACGTTCCCCTCTCTCTTTCAAATTGTGAAACTCCCGCTCTCCTCTCTCTTTCAAATTGTGAAACTCCCGCTCTCCTCTCACTGTTTCATACAGTGAAACTGCCGCTCTCCTCTCACTGATTCAAATTGTGAAACTCCCGACTCTCCTCTCACAATTTTGATCTGTGAAGCTCCCACTCTCCTTTCTCTGTTTCAAGATATGAAACTCTTGCTCTCCTCTCACTGATTCAAATTGTGAAACTCCAGGCTCACCTCTCACTCTTTCAAAATCTGGAACACCCGCTCTCCTCTCACTGTTTTAAATTTTGAAACTCCAGCTCTCTTCTCACTGTTTCAAATTGTGAAACTCCCGCTCTCCTCTCACTGTTTCATAGTGTGAAACTCCCGCTCTCCTCTCCCTGTTTCAAAATGTGAAACTAACGCCCTCCTTGCACTGTTTTAAATTTTGAAACTGCATTGCTCCTCTCACTTTTTCAAATTGTGGAACTCCCGCTCTCCTCTCACTGCCTCAAATTGTAAAACTCCCGGCTCTCCTCGCGCTGTTTCAAACAGTGAAAATGCCGATCTCCTCTCACCCCTTCAAATTGTGGAACTCCCGCTCCCCTCTCACTGTTTGAAATTGTGAAACTCCTTCTCTCCTCTCAGTGTTTTAAACTGTGAAACACCTGCTCTCCTTTCGCTGTTTGAAGGTATGAAACTCCTGCTCTCCCCTCACTGTTTCAAATTGTGAAATGCCTGGCGCTCATCTCAGTGTTTCAAATTGCGAAACTCCTGCTGTCCTCTAACTGTTTCAAACTGTGAAACTCGCCGCTCTTCTCTCTCTTTTTCAAATTGTGAAACTCCCGCTCTCCTCTCACTGTTTCATACTGTGAAACTCATGCGCTCCTGTCTCTGTTTCAAATTGTGAAACTTCCGCTCTCCTCTCACTGATTCAAATTGTGAAACCCTTGGCTCTCCTTTCACAGTTTTGATCTGTGAAGTTCCCACTCTCCTTTCTCTGTTTCAAGATATGAATCTCCTGCTCTCCTCTCACTGTTTCAAATTGTGAAATGCCTGGCGCTCATCTCAGTGTTTCAAATTGCGAAACTCCTGCTGCCCTCTAACTGTTTCAAACTGTGAAACTCGCCGCTCTTCTCTCTCTTTTTCAAATTGTGAAACTCCCGCTCTCCTCTCACTGTTTCAAATTGTGAAACTCCCGCTCTCCTCTCACTGTTTCATACTGTGAAACTCATGCACTCCTCTCTCTCTTTCAAATTGTGAAACTTCCGCTCTCCTCTCACTGATTCAAATTGTGAAACCGTTGGCTCTCCTTTCACAGTTTTGATGTGTGAAGCTCACATTCTCCTTTTTCTGTTTCAAGATATGAATCTCCTGCTCTCCTCTCACTGATTCAAATTGTGAAACTCCTGGCTCACCTCTCACTGTTTCAATTTGTGGAACTCCTGCTCTCCTCTCATTGTTTCAAGCTATGAAACTCCCGCTTTCCTGTGGCTATTTGAAACCGTGAAACTGCCAGCTCTCCTCTCGCTGTTTCAAAATCTGGAACTCTCGCTCTCCTCTCACTGTTGTAAATTGTGAAACTCCCGCTCTCCTCTCACTGTTGTAAATTGTGAAACTCCCGCTCTCCTCTCACTGTTTCATAGTGTGAAACTCCCGCTCTCCTCTCCCTGTTTCACAATGTGAAACTAACGCCCTCCTCGCACTGTTTTAAATTTTGAAACTGCCTCGCTCCTCTCACTTTTTCAAACTGTGAAACTCCTGCTCTCCTCGCGCTGCTTCAAGTTGTAAAACCCCCGGCTCTCCTCGCACTGTTTCAAACTGTGAAAATCCCGCTCTCCTCTCACTGCTTCAAACTGTGAAACTACCGGTTCCCCTCTCACTGTTTTAAACTGTGAAACACCTGCTCTCCTCACGCTGTTTGAAGGTATGAAACACCTGCTCTCCTCTCACTGTTTCAAATTGTGAAATGCCTGGCGCTCATCTCAGTGTGAAACTCCTGCTGTCCTCTAACTGTTTCAAACTGTGAAACGACCGGCTCTCCTCTTGCTGTTTCAAATTGTGAAACTCCCGCTCTCCTCTCACTGTTTCAAATTATGAAACTCCCGCTCCCCTCTCACTGTTTCAAAATGTGAAACAGCTGCTCTCCTCTCACTGTCTTGAACTGTGAAACTCCCATCTCCTTTCGCTGTTTCAAGCTATGGAATTCCTTTTCTTCTCTCACTTTCAAATTGTGAAACTCCGAGCTCTCTTCTCAATGTTTCAATTTGTGAAACTCCCAGCTCTCTTCTCACTGTTTCAAATTGTGAAACTCCCAGCTCTCCTCTCACTGTTTCAAATTGTAAAACTGCCGCCCCGCGTCTCACTGTTTCAAATTGTGAAACACCCGCTCTCCTCTCACTGTTTCAAATTGTGAAACACCCGCTCTCCTCTCACTGTTTCATAGTGTGAAACTCCTGCTCTCCTCTCCCTGTTTCAAAATGTGAAACTAACGTCCTCCTTGCACTGTTTCAAATTTTGAAACTGCATTGCTCCTCTAACTTTTTCAAACTGTGAAACTCCTGCTCTCCTCTCACTGCTTCAAACTGTGAAACTACCAGCTCCCCTCTCACTGTTTCAAATTGTGAATCTCGCTCACTCCTCTCACTGTTTTAAACTGTGAAACTCCATCTCTCCTCTCGCTGTTTCAAGGTATGAAACTCCTGCTGTCCTCTCACTGTTTCAACATGTGAAATGCCTGGCGCTCCTCTTGCTGTTTCAGATGTGAAACTCCTGCTGTCCTCTCACTGTTTCAAACTGTGAAACTCCCGGCTCTCCTCTTGCTGTTTCAAATTGTGAAACTCCTGCTCTCCTCTCTGTTTCAAACTGTGAAACTCCCGCTCTCCTCTCACTGATTCAAATTGTGAAACTCCCGGCTCTCCTCTTACTGTTTCAAACTGTGAAACCCAAGCCCTCCTTTCACTGTTTCAAACTGCGAAACTCCCGCTCTCCTCTCACTGTTTCAATTTGTGAAACTGTGGCTCCCCTCTCACTGATTCAAATTGTGGAACTCCCTCTCTCCTCTCACAGTTTTGATCTGTGAAGCTTCCACACTCCTTTCTCTGTTTCAAGATAAGAAACTCCTGCTCTCCTCTCACTGTTTCAAATTGTGAAACTTCCGGATCTCTTCTCACTGTTTCAAATTATGGAGTTCCCGGCTCTCCTCTCACTGTTTCAAAGAGGGAAATCCCCGCTCTCCTTTCACTGTTTCAATGTGTGCAAATCCCACTGTCCTCTCACTGTTTCAAATTGTGGAACTCCAGCTCTCCTTTTATTGTTTCAAGCTATCAAACTCCCGCTCTCCTCTTGCTGTTTCAAACTGTGAAAGCCCCAGTTCTCCTCACGCTGTTTCAATCTGTGAAAGTCCCGCTGTCCTCGCACTATTTCAAATTGTAAAATTCCCACGCTCTTCTCACTGTTTCAAATTGTGCAATTCCCGCTCCCCTCTCACTGTTTCAAATTGTGAAGCTCCTGCTCTCTTCTCACTGTTTTAACCTGTGAATCTCCCACTCTCCTTTCGCTTTTTGAACTGTGAAGCTCCCAGCTCTCCTCTTGCTGTCTCAAACTGAAACTCTCCGCTCTTCTCTCTCTTTTTCAACTTCTGAAACTCCTGGCTCACCTCTCACTGTTTCAATTTGTGGAACT
The DNA here is from genome assembly GCF_964194155.1 of Cetorhinus maximus. NCBI lineage: Eukaryota > Metazoa > Chordata > Chondrichthyes > Lamniformes > Cetorhinidae > Cetorhinus > Cetorhinus maximus. The sequence continues at coordinate 87,895,603 of NC_135887.1, forward strand.
CCTGCTCTCCTCTCATTGTTTCAAACTGTGAAACTCCTGCGCTCCTCTCACTTTTTCAAATTGTGAAACTCCCACTCTCCTCTCACTGTTTCATACTGTGAAACTCCCACGTTCCCCTCTCTCTTTCAAATTGTGAAACTCCCGCTCTCCTCTCTCTTTCAAATTGTGAAACTCCCGCTCTCCTCTCACTGTTTCATACAGTGAAACTGCCGCTCTCCTCTCACTGATTCAAATTGTGAAACTCCCGACTCTCCTCTCACAATTTTGATCTGTGAAGCTCCCACTCTCCTTTCTCTGTTTCAAGATATGAAACTCTTGCTCTCCTCTCACTGATTCAAATTGTGAAACTCCAGGCTCACCTCTCACTCTTTCAAAATCTGGAACACCCGCTCTCCTCTCACTGTTTTAAATTTTGAAACCCCAGCTCTCTTCTCACTGTTTCAAATTGTGAAACTCCCGCTCTCCTCTCACTGTTTCATAGTGTGAAACTCCCGCTCTCCTCTCCCTGTTTCAAAATGTGAAACTAACGCCCTCCTTGCACTGTTTTAAATTTTGAAACTGCATTGCTCCTCTCACTTTTTCAAATTGTGGAACTCCCGCTCTCCTCTCACTGCCTCAAATTGTAAAACTCCCGGCTCTCCTCGCGCTGTTTCAAACAGTGAAAATGCCGATCTCCTCTCACCCCTTCAAATTGTGGAACTCCCGCTCCCCTCTCACTGTTTGAAATTGTGAAACTCCTTCTCTCCTCTCAGTGTTTTAAACTGTGAAACACCTGCTCTCCTTTCGCTGTTTGAAGGTATGAAACTCCTGCTCTCCCCTCACTGTTTCAAATTGTGAAATGCCTGGCGCTCATCTCAGTGTTTCAAATTGCGAAACTCCTGCTGTCCTCTAACTGTTTCAAACTGTGAAACTCGCCGCTCTTCTCTCTCTTTTTCAAATTGTGAAACTCCCGCTCTCCTCTCACTGTTTCATACTGTGAAACTCATGCGCTCCTGTCTCTGTTTCAAATTGTGAAACTTCCGCTCTCCTCTCACTGATTCAAATTGTGAAACCCTTGGCTCTCCTTTCACAGTTTTGATCTGTGAAGTTCCCACTCTCCTCTGTTTCAAGATATGAATCTCCTGCTCTCCTCTCACTGTTTCAAATTGTGAAATGCCTGGCGCTCATCTCAGTGTTTCAAATTGCGAAACTCCTGCTGCCCTCTAACTGTTTCAAACTGTGAAACTCGCCGCTCTTCTCTCTCTTTTTCAAATTGTGAAACTCCCGCTCTCCTCTCACTGTTTCAAATTGTGAAACTCCCGCTCTCCTCTCACTGTTTCATACTGTGAAACTCATGCGCTCCTCTCTCTGTTTCAAATTGTGAAACGCCCGCTCTCCTCTCACTGATTCAAATTGTGAAACCCTCGGCTCTCCTTTCACAGTTTTGATCTGTGAAGCTCCCACTCTCCTTTCTCTATTTCAAGATATGAATCTCCTGCTCTTCTCTCACTGATTCAAACTGTGAAACTCCTGGCTCACCTCTCAATGTTTCAATTTGTGGAACTCCTGCTCTCCTCTCATTGTTTCAAGCTATGAAACTCCCGCTGTCCTCTTGCTATTTGAAACTGTGAAACTCCCGGCTCTCCTCTCGCTGTTTCAAAATCTGTAACTCCCGCTCTCCTCTCACTGTTTCATCGTGTGAAACTCCTGCTCTCCTCTCCCTATTTCAAAATGTGAAACTAACACCATCCTTGCACTGTTTTAAATTTTGAAACTGCATCGCTCCTCTCACTTTTTCAAATTGTGGAACTCCCGCTCTCCTCTAACTGTTTCATACTGTGAAACTCCCGCACTCCTCTCTCTGTTTCAAATTGTGAAACTCCCGCTCTCCTCTCACTGTTTCATACTGTGAAACTGCCGCTCTCCTCTCACTGATTCAAATTGTGAAACTCCCGGCTCTCCTCTCACAGTTTTGATCTGAGAAGCTCCCACTCTCCTTTCTCTGTTTCAAGATATGAAACTCCTGCTCTCCTCTCACTGATTTAAATTGTGAAACTCCTGGCTTACCTCTCACTGTTTCAATTTGTGGAATTCCTGCTCTCCTCTCATTGTTTCAAGCTATGAAACTGCCGGCTCTCCTCTAGCTGTTTCAAAATCTGAAACTCCCGCCTCTCCTCTCGCTGTTTCAAAATCTGGAACTCCCGCTCTCCTCTCACTGTTTTAAATTTTGAAACTCCAGCTCTCTTCTCACTGTTTCAAATTGTGAAACTCCCGCTCTCCTCTCACTGTTTCATAGTGTGAAACTCCCGCTCTCCTCTCCCTGTTTCAAAATGTGAAACTAACGCCCTCCTTGCACTGTTTCAAATTTTGAAACTGCATTGCTCCTCTCACTTTTTCAAATTGTGGAACTCCCGCTCTCCTCTAACTTTTTGAAACTGTAAAGCTCCTGCTCTCCTCTCACTGCCTCAAATTGTAAAACTCCCGGCTCTCCTCGCGCTGTTTCAAACAGTGAAAATGCCGATCTCCTCTCACCCCTTCAAATTGTGGAACTCCCGCTCCCCTCTCACTGTTTGAGATTGTGAAACTCCTTCTCTCCTCTCAGTGTTTTAAACTGTGAAACACCTGCTCTCCTCTCGCTGTTTGAAGGTATGAAACTCCTGCTCTCCTCTCACTGTTTCAAATTGTGAAATGCCTGGTGCTCCTCTCAGTATTTCAAATTGTGAAACTCCTGCTGTCCTCTAACTGTTTCAAACTGTGAAACTCGCCGCTCTTCTCTCTCTTTTTCAAATTGTGAAACTCCCGCTTTCCTCTCACTGTTTCATACTGTGAAACTCATGCGCTCCTCTCTCTGTTTTAAATTGTGAAACTTCCGCTCTCCTCTCACTGATTCAAATTGTGAAACCCTTGGCTCTCCTTTCACAGTTTTGATCTGTGAAGTTCCCACTCTCCTTTCTCTGTTTCAAGATATGAATCTCCTGCTCTCCTCTCACTGATTCAAATTGTGAAACTCCTGGCTCACCTCTCACTGTTTCAATTTGTGGAACTCCTGCTCTCCTCTCATTGTTTCAAGCTATGAAACTCCCGCTGTCCTCTTGCTATTTGAAACTGTGAAACTCCCGGCTCTCCTCTCGCTGTTTCAAAATCTGTAACTCCCGCTCTCCTCTCACTGTTTCATCGTGTGAAACTCCTGCTCTCCTCTCCCTATTTCAAAATGTGAAACTAACACCCTCCTTGCACTGTTTTAAATTTTGAAACTGCATCGCTCCTCTCACTTTTTCAAATTGTGGAACTCCCGCTCTCCTCTAACTGTTTCATACTGTGAAACTCCTGCACTCCTCTCTCTGTTTCAAATTGTGAAACTCCTGCTCTCCTCTCACTGTTTCATACTGTGAAACTGCCGCTCTCCTCTCACTGATTCAAATTGTGAAACTCCCGGCTCTCCTCTCACAGTTTTGATCTGAGAAGCTCCCACTCTCCTTTCTCTGTTTCAAGATATGAAACTCCTGCTCTCCTCTCACTGATTTAAATTGTGAAACTCCTGGCTTACCTCTCACTGTTTCAATTTGTGGAATTCCTGCTCTCCTCTCATTGTTTCAAGCTATGAAACTGCCGGCTCTCCTCTAGCTGTTTCAAAATCTGAAACTCCCGCCTCTCCTCTCGCTGTTTCAAAATCTGGAACTCCCGCTCTCCTCTCACTGTTTCAAATTGTGAAACTCCCGCTCTCCTCTCACTGTTTCATAGTGTGAAACTCCCGCTCTCCTCTCCCTGTTTCAAAATGTGAAACTAACGCCTTCCTTGCACTGTTTTAAATTTTGAAACTGCATTGCTCCTCTCACTTTTTCAAATTGTGGAACTCCCGCTCTCCTCTAACTTTTTGAAACTGTAAAGCTCCTGCTCTCCTCTCACTGCCTCAAATTGTAAAACTCCCGGCTCTCCTCGCGCTGTTTCAAACAGTGAAAATGCCGATCTCCTCTCACCCCTTCAAATTGTGGAACTCCCGCTCCCCTCTCACTGTTTGAAATTGTGAAACTCCTTCTCTCCTCTCAGTGTTTTAAACTGTGAAACACCTGCTCTCCTTTCGCTGTTTGAAGGTATGAAACTCCTGCTCTCCCCTCACTGTTTCAAATTGTGAAATGCCTGGCGCTCATCTCAGTGTTTCAAGTTGCGAAACTCCTGCTGTCCTCTAACTGTTTCAAACTGTGAAACTCGCCGCTCTTCTCTCTCTTTTTCAAATTGTGAAACTCCCGCTCTCCTCTCACTGTTTCATACTGTGAAACTCATGCGCTCCTGTCTCTGTTTCAAATTGTGAAACTTCCGCTCTCCTCTCACTGATTCAAATTGTGAAACCCTTGGCTCTCCTTTCACAGTTTTGATCTGTGAAGTTCCCACTCTCCTTTCTCTGTTTCAAGATATGAATCTCCTGCTCTCCTCTCACTGTTTCAAATTGTGAAATGCCTGGCGCTCATCTCAGTGTTTCAAATTGCGAAACTCCTGCTGCCCTCTAACTGTTTCAAACTGTGAAACTCGCCGCTCTTCTCTCTCTTTTTCAAATTGTGAAACTCCCGCTTTCCTCTCACTGTTTCATACTGTGAAACTCATGCGCTCCTCTCTCTGTTTTAAATTGTGAAACTTCCGCTCTCCTCTCACTGATTCAAATTGTGAAACCCTTGGCTCTCCTTTCACAGTTTTGATCTGTGAAGTTCCCACTCTCCTTTCTCTGTTTCAAGATATGAATCTCCTGCTCTCCTCTCACTGATTCAAATTGTGAAACTCCTGGCTCACCTCTCACTGTTTCAATTTGTGGAACTCCTGCTCTCCTCTCATTGTTTCAAGCTATGAAACTCCCGCTGTCCTCTTGCTATTTGAAACTGTGAAACTCCCGGCTCTCCTCTCGCTGTTTCAAAATCTGTAACTCCCGCTCTCCTCTCACTGTTTCATCGTGTGAAACTCCTGCTCTCCTCTCCCTATTTCAAAATGTGAAACTAACACCCTCCTTGCACTGTTTTAAATTTTGAAACTGCATCGCTCCTCTCACTTTTTCAAATTGTGGAACTCCCGCTCTCCTCTAACTGTTTCATACTGTGAAACTCCTGCACTCCTCTCTCTGTTTCAAATTGTGAAACTCCTGCTCTCCTCTCACTGTTTCATACTGTGAAACTGCCGCTCTCCTCTCACTGATTCAAATTGTGAAACTCCCGGCTCTCCTCTCACAGTTTTGATCTGAGAAGCTCCCACTCTCCTTTCTCTGTTTCAAGATATGAAACTCCTGCTCTCCTCTCACTGATTTAAATTGTGAAACTCCTGGCTTACCTCTCACTGTTTCAATTTGTGGAATTCCTGCTCTCCTCTCATTGTTTCAAGCTATGAAACTGCCGGCTCTCCTCTAGCTGTTTCAAAATCTGAAACTCCCGCCTCTCCTCTCGCTGTTTCAAAATCTGGAACTCCCGCTCTCACTGTTTCAAATTGTGAAACTCCCGCTCTCCTCTCACTGTTTCATAGTGTGAAACTCCCGCTCTCCTCTCCCTGTTTCAAAATGTGAAACTAACGCCTTCCTTGCACTGTTTTAAATTTTGAAACTGCATTGCTCCTCTCACTTTTTCAAATTGTGGAACTCCCGCTCTCCTCTAACTTTTTGAAACTGTAAAGCTCCTGCTCTCCTCTCACTGCCTCAAATTGTAAAACTCCCGGCTCTCCTCGCGCTGTTTCAAACAGTGAAAATGCCGATCTCCTCTCACCCCTTCAAATTGTGGAACTCCCGCTCCCCTCTCACTGTTTGAAATTGTGAAACTCCTTCTCTCCTCTCAGTGTTTTAAACTGTGAAACACCTGCTCTCCTTTCGCTGTTTGAAGGTATGAAACTCCTGCTCTCCCCTCACTGTTTCAAATTGTGAAATGCCTGGCGCTCATCTCAGTGTTTCAAGTTGCGAAACTCCTGCTGTCCTCTAACTGTTTCAAACTGTGAAACTCGCCGCTCTTCTCTCTCTTTTTCAAATTGTGAAACTCCCGCTCTCCTCTCACTGTTTCATACTGTGAAACTCATGCGCTCCTGTCTCTGTTTCAAATTGTGAAACTTCCGCTCTCCTCTCACTGATTCAAATTGTGAAACCCTTGGCTCTCCTTTCACAGTTTTGATCTGTGAAGTTCCCACTCTCCTTTCTCTGTTTCAAGATATGAATCTCCTGCTCTCCTCTCACTGTTTCAAATTGTGAAATGCCTGGCGCTCATCTCAGTGTTTCAAATTGCGAAACTCCTGCTGCCCTCTAACTGTTTCAAACTGTGAAACTCGCCGCTCTTCTCTCTCTTTTTCAAATTGTGAAACTCCCGCTCTCCTCTCACTGTTTCAAATTGTGAAACTCCCGCTCTCCTCTCACTGTTTCATACTGTGAAACTCATGCGCTCCTCTCTCTGTTTCAAATTGTGAAACGCCCGCTCTCCTCTCACTGATTCAAATTGTGAAACCCTCGGCTCTCCTTTCACAGTTTTGATCTGTGAAGCTCCCACTCTCATTTCTCTATTTCAAGATATGAATCTCCTGCTCTTCTCTCACTGATTCAAACTGTGAAACTCCTGGCTCACCTCTCAATGTTTCAATTTGTGGAACTCCTGCTCTCCTCTCATTGTTTCAAGCTATGAAACTCCCGCTGTCCTCTTGCTATTTGAAACTGTGAAACTCCCGGCTCTCCTCTCGCTGTTTCAAAATCTGTAACTCCCGCTCTCCTCTCACTGTTTCATCGTGTGAAACTCCTGCTCTCCTCTCCCTATTTCAAAATGTGAAACTAACACCATCCTTGCACTGTTTTAAATTTTGAAACTGCATCGCTCCTCTCACTTTTTCAAATTGTGGAACTCCCGCTCTCCTCTAACTGTTTCATACTGTGAAACTCCCGCACTCCTCTCTCTGTTTCAAATTGTGAAACTCCTGCTCTCCTCTCACTGTTTCATACTGTGAAACTGCCGCTCTCCTCTCACTGATTCAAATTGTGAAACTCCCGGCTCTCCTCTCACAGTTTTGATCTGAGAAGCTCCCACTCTCCTTTCTCTGTTTCAAGATATGAAACTCCTGCTCTCCTCTCACTGATTTAAATTGTGAAACTCCTGGCTTACCTCTCACTGTTTCAATTTGTGGAATTCCTGCTCTCCTCTCATTGTTTCAAGCTATGAAACTGCCGGCTCTCCTCTAGCTGTTTCAAAATCTGAAACTCCCGCCTCTCCTCTCGCTGTTTCAAAATCTGGAACTCCCGCTCTCCTCTCACTGTTTTAAATTTTGAAACTCCAGCTCTCTTCTCACTGTTTCAAATTGTGAAACTCCCGCTCTCCTCTCACTGTTTCATAGTGTGAAACTCCCGCTCTCCTCTCCCTGTTTCAAAATGTGAAACTAACGCCCTCCTTGCACTGTTTCAAATTTTGAAACTGCATTGCTCCTCTCACTTTTTCAAATTGTGGAACTCCCGCTCTCCTCTAACTTTTTGAAACTGTAAAGCTCCTGCTCTCCTCTCACTGCCTCAAATTGTAAAACTCCCGGCTCTCCTCGCGCTGTTTCAAACAGTGAAAATGCCGATCTCCTCTCACCCCTTCAAATTGTGGAACTCCCGCTCCCCTCTCACTGTTTGAAATTGTGAAACTCCTTCTCTCCTCTCAGTGTTTTAAACTGTGAAACACCTGCTCTCCTCTCGCTGTTTGAAGGTATGAAACTCCTGCTCTCCTCTCACTGTTTCAAATTGTGAAATGCCTGGTGCTCCTCTCAGTATTTCAAATTGTGAAACTCCTGCTGTCCTCTAACTGTTTCAAACTGTGAAACTCGCCGCTCTTCTCTCTCTTTTTCAAATTCTGAAACTCCCGCTTTCCTCTCACTGTTTCATACTGTGAAACTCATGCGCTCCTCTCTCTGTTTTAAATTGTGAAACTTCCGCTCTCCTCTCACTGATTCAAATTGTGAAACCCTTGGCTCTCCTTTCACAGTTTTGATCTGTGAAGTTCCCACTCTCCTTTCTCTGTTTCAAGATATGAATCTCCTGCTCTCCTCTCACTGATTCAAATTGTGAAACTCCTGGCTCACCTCTCACTGTTTCAATTTGTGGAACTCCTGCTCTCCTCTCATTGTTTCAAGCTATGAAACTCCCGCTGTCCTCTTGCTATTTGAAACTGTGAAACTCCCGGCTCTCCTCTCGCTGTTTCAAAATCTGTAACTCCCGCTCTCCTCTCACTGTTTCATCGTGTGAAACTCCTGCTCTCCTCTCCCTGTTTCAAAATGTGAAACTAACACCCTCCTTGCACTGTTTTAAATTTTGAAACTGCATCGCTCCTCTCACTTTTTCAAATTGTGGAACTCCCGCTCTCCTCTAACTGTTTCATACTGTGAAACTCCTGCACTCCTCTCTCTGTTTCAAATTGTGAAACTCCCGGCTCTCCTCTCACTGTTTCAAACTGTGAAAATCCCGCTCTCCTCTCATTGCTTCAAATTGTGAAACTACCGGCTCCACTCTCACTGTTTAAAATTGTGAAACTCCTTCTCTCCTCTCAGTGTTTTAAACTGTGAAACACCTGCTCTCCTCTCGCTGTTTGAAGGTATGAAACTCCGTCTTCTCCTCTCACTGTTTCATAGTGTGAAACTCCCGCTCTCCTCTCACTGTTTCATAGTGTGAAACTCCCGCTTCTCCTCTCACTCTTTCATAGTGTGAAACTCCCGCTCTCCTCTCCCTGTTTCACAATGTGAAACTAACGCCCTCCTCGCACTGTTTTAAATTTTGAAACTGCCTCGCCCCTCTCACTTTTTCAAACTGTGAAACTCCTGCTCTCCTCTCGCTGCTTCAAGTTGTAAAACCCCCGGCTCTTCTCGCACTGTTTCAAACTGTGAAAATCCTGCTCTCCTCTCACTGCTTCAAACTGTGAAACTACCGGTTCCCCTCTCACTGTTTTAAACTGTGAAACGCCTGCTCTCTCCTTTCGCTGTTTGAAGGTATGAAACACCTGCTCTCCTCTCACTGTTTCAAATTGTGAAATGCCTGGCGCTCATCTCAGTGTTTCAAATTGTGAAACTCCTGCTGTCCTCTAACTGTTTCAAACTGTGAAACGACCGGCTCTCCTCTTGCTGTTTCAAATTGTGAAACTCCCGCTCTCCTCTCACTGTTTCAAATTATGAAACTCCCGCTCCCCTCTCACTGTTTCAAAATGTGAAACAGCTGCTCTCCTCTCACTGTCTTGAACTGTGAAACTCCCATCTCCTTTCGCTGTTTCAAGCTATGAAATTCCTTTTCTTCTCTCACTTTCAAATTGTGAAACTCTGGGCTCTCTTCTCACTGTTTCAAATTGTGAAACTACCACCTCTCTTCTCACTGTTTCAAATTGTGAAACTCCCGCTCTCCTCTCACTGTTTCAAATTGTAAAACTGCCGGCCCGCGTCTCACTGTTTCAAATTGTGAAACACGCGCTCTCCTCTCACTGTTTTAAACTGTGAAACTCCTACTCTCCTTTCGCTGTTTCAAATTGTGAAACTCCCAGCTCTGTTCTCGCTGTTTTAAATTGTGAAATTCCCGTGCTCCCCTCTCACTGTTTCAATGTGTGAACCTCCCGCTCTCCTCTCACTGTTTCAAATTGTGGAACTCCAGCTCTCCTCTTATTGTTTCAAGCTATCAAACTCCCGCTCTCCTCTTGCTGTTTCAAACTATGAAAGCCCCGGTTCTCCTCGCGCTGTTTCAATCTGTTAAAGTACTACTCTTCTCGTACTATTTCAAAATGTGAAACTCCTGGCTCACCTCTCACTGTTTCAAAATGTGAAACTAACGCCCTCTTCGCACTGTTTTAAATTTTGAAACTCCAGCTCTCTTCTCACTGTTTCAAATTGTGAACCTAACGCCCTCCTCGCATTGTTTTAAATTTTGAAACTGCATCGGTCCTCTCACTGTTTCAATTTGTGGAATTCCCGCTCTCCTCTCACTGTTTCATACTGTGAAACTCCCGCACTCCTCTCTCTGTTTCAAATTGTGAAACTCCCGCTCTCCTCTCACTGTTTCATACTGTGAAACTGCCGCTGTCCTCTCACTGATTCAAATTGTGAAACTCCCGGCTCTCCTCTCACAATTTTGATCTGTGAAGCTCCCACTCTCCTTTCTCTGTTTCAAGATATGAAACTCCTGCTCTCCTCTCACTGATTCAAATTGTGAAACTCCTGGCTTACCTCTCACTGTTTCAATTTGTGGAATTCCTGCTCTCCTCTCATTGTTTCAAGCTATGAAACTCCCGCTTTCCTCTTGCTATTTGAAACTGTGAAACTCCCGCCTCTCCTCACGCTGTTTCAAAATCTGGAACTCCCGCTCTCCTCTCACTGTTTTAAATTTTGAAACTCCAGCTCTCTTCTCACTGTTTCAAATTGTGAAACTCCCGCTCTCCTCTCACTGTTTCATAGTGTGAAACACCTGCTCTCCAGTCCCTGTTTCAAAATGTGAAACTAACGCCCTCCTTGCACTGTTTTAAATTTTGAAACTGCATTGCCCCTCTCACTTTTTCAAATTGTGGAACTCCCGCTCTCCTCTAACTTTTTCAAACTGTGAAACTCCTGCTCTCCTCTCGCTGCTTCAAATGTAAAACTCCCGGCTCTCCTCGCGCTGTTTCAAACAGTGAAAATCCCGCTCTCCTCTCAGTGCTTCAAATTGTGAAACTACAGGCTCCCGTCTCACTGCTTGAAATTGTGAAACTCCTTCTCTCCTCTCAGCATTTTAAACTGTGAAACACCTGCTCTCTTCTCGCTGTTTGAAGGTATGAAACTCCTGCTCTCCTCTCACTGTTTCAAATTGTGAAATGCCTGGTGCTCCTCTCAGTGTTTCAAATTGTGAAACTCCTGCTGTCCTCTAACTGTTTCAAACTGTGAAACTCGCCGCTCTTCTCTCTCTTTTTCAAATTGTGAAACTCCCGCTCTCCTCTCACTGTTTCATACTGTGAAACCCATGCGCTCCTCTCTCTGTTTTAAATTGTGAAACTTCCGCTCTCCTTTCACTGATTCAAATTGTGAAACCCTTGGCTCTCCTTTCACAGTTTTGATCTGTGAAGTTCCCACTCTCCTTTCTCTGTTTCAAGATATGAATCTCCTGCTCTCCTCTCACTGATTCAAATTGTGAAACTCCTGGCTCACCTCTCACTGTTTCAATTTGTGGATCTCCTGTTCTCCTCTCATTGTTTCAAGCTACGAAACTCCCGTTTTCCTCTTGCTATTTGGAACTGTGAAACTGCCAGCTCTCCTCTCGCTGTTTCAAAATCTGGAACTCCCGCTCCCCTCTCACTGTTGTAAATTGTGAAACTCCCGCTCTCCTCTGACTGTTTCATAGTGTGAAACTCCCGCTTCTCCTCTCACTGTTTCATAGTGTGAAACTCCTGCTTCTCCTCTCACTCTTTCATAGTGTGAAACTCCCGCTCTCCTCTACCTGTTTCACAATGTGAAACTAACGCCCTCCTCGCACTGTTTTAAATTTTGAAACTGCCTCGCTCCTCTCACTTTTTCAAACTGTGAAACTCTTGCTCTCCTCTCGCTGCTTCAAGTTGTAAAATCCCCGGCTCTCCTCGCACTGTTTCAAACTGTGAAAATCCCGCTCTCCTCTCACTGCTTCAAACTGTGCAACTACCGGTTCCCCTCTCACTGTTTTAAACTGTGAAACGCCTGCTCTCTCCTCTCGCTGTTTGAAGGTATGAAACACCTGCTCTCCTCTCACTGTTTCAAATTGTGAAATGCCTGGCGCACATCTCAGTGTTTCAAATTGTGATACTCCTGCTGTCCTCTAACTGTTTCAAACTGTGAAACTGCCGGCTCTCCTCTTGCTGTTTCAAATTGTGAAACTCCCGCTCTCCTCTCACTGTTTCAAATTATGAAACTCCCGCTCCCCTCTCACTGTTTCAAAATATGAAACAGCTGCTCTCCTCTCACTGTCTTGAACTGTGAAACTCCCATCTCCTTTCGCTGTTTCAAGCTATGAAATTCTTTTTCTTCTCTCACTTTCAAATTGTGAAACTCCGGGCTCTCTTCTCACAGTTTCAAATTGTGAAACTCCCGGCTCTCTTCTCACTGTTTCAAATTGTGAAACTACCACCTCTCTTCTCACTGTTTCAAATTGTGAAACTCCCGCTCTCCTCTCACTGTTTCAAATTGTAAAACTGCCGGCCCGCGTCTCACTGTTTCAAATTGTGAAACACGCGCTCTCCTCTCACTGTTTTAAACTGTGAAACTCCCACTCTCCTTTCGCTGTTTCAAATTGTGAAACTCCCAGCTCTGTTCTCGCTGTTTTAAATTGTGAAATTCCCGTGCTCCCCTCTCACTGTTTCAATGTGTGAACCTCCCGCTCTCCTCTCACTGTTTCAAATTGTGGAACTCCAGCTCTCCTCTTATTGTTTCAAGCTATCAAACTCCCGCTCTCCTCTTGCTGTTTCAAACTATGAAAGCCCCGGTTCTCCTCGCGCTATCTCAATCTGTTAAAGTACTACTCTCCTCGTACTATTTCAAAATGTGAAACTCCTGGCTCACCTCTCACTGTTTTAATTTGTGCAACTCCCGCTCTCCTCTCATTGTTTCAAGCTATGAAACTCCCGCTTTCCTCTTGCTATATGAAACCGTGAAACTGCCGGCTCTCCTCTCGCTGTTTCAAAATCTGGAACTCCTGCTCTCCTCTCACTGTTGTAAATTGTGAAACTCCCGCTCTCCTCTCACTGTTGTAAATTGTGAAACTCCCGCTCTCCTCACTGTTTCATAGTGTGAAACTCCCGCTCTCCTCTCCCTGTTTCACAATGTGAAACTAACGCCCTCCTCGCACTGTTTTAAATTTTGAAACTGCCTCGCTCCTCTCACTTTTTCAAACTGTGAAACTGCTGCTCTCCTTGCGCTGCTTCAAGTTGTAAAACCCCCGGCTCTCCTCGCACTGTTTCAAACTGTGAAAATCCCGCTCTCCTCTCACTGCTTCAAACTGTGAAACTACCGGTTCCCCTCTCACTGTTTTAAACTGTGAAACACCTGCTCTCCTCTCGCTGTTTGAAGGTATGAAACACCTGCTCTCCTCTCACTGTTTCAAATTGTGAAATGCCTGGCGCTCATCTCAGTGTTTCAAATTGTGAAACTCCTGCTGTCCTCTAACTGTTTCAAACTGTGAAACGACCGGCTCTCCTCTTGCTGTTTCAAATTGTGAAACTCCCGCTCTCCTCTCACTGTTTCAAATTATGAAACTCCCGCTCCCCTCTCACTGTTTCAAAATGTGAAACAGCTGCTCTCCTCTCACTGTCTTGAACTGTGAAACTCCCATCTCCTTTCGCTGTTTCAAGCTATGGAATTCCTTTTCTTCTCTCACTTTCAAATTGTGAAACTCCGGGCTCTCTTCTCACTGTTTCAAATTGTGAAACTCCCAGCTCTCCTCTCACTGTTTCAAATTGTAAAACTGCCGCCCCGCGTCTCACTGCTTCAAATTGTGAAACAACCGCTCTCCTCTCACTGTTTTAAACTGTGAAACACCCGCTCTCCTCTCACTGTTTCATAGTGTGAAACTCCTGCTCTCCTCTCCCTGTTTCAAAATGTGAAACTAACGCCCTCCTTGCACTGTTTTAAATTTTGAAACTGCATTGCTCCTCTCACTTTTTCAAATTGTGGAACTCCTGCTCTCCTCTCACTGCTTCAAATTGTAAAACTCCCGGCTCTCCTCGCGCTGTTTCAGACTGTGAAAATCCCGCTCTCCTCTCACTGCTTCAAACTGTGAAACTACCAGCTCCCCTCTCACTGTTTCAAATTGTGAATCTTGCTCACTCCTCTCACTGTTTTAAACTGTGAAACTCCATCTCTCCTCTCGCTGTTTCAAGGTATGAAACTCCTGCTGTCCTCTCACTGTTTCAACATGTGAAATGCCTGGCGCTCCTCTTGCTGTTTCAGATGTGAAACTCCTGCTGTCCTCTCACTGTTTCAAACTGTGAAACTCCCGGCTCTCCTCTTGCTGTTTCAAATTGTGAAACTCCTGCTCTCCTCTCTGTTTCAAACTGTGAAACTCCCGCTCTCCTCTCACTGATTCAAATTGTGAAACTCCCGGCTCTCCTCTTACTGTTTCAAACTGTGAAACCCAAGCCCTCCTTTCACTGTTTCAAACTGCGAAACTCCCGCTCTCCTCTCACTGTTTCAATTTGTGAAACTGTGGCTCCCCTCTCACTGATTCAAATTGTGGAACTCCCTCTCTCCTCTCACAGTTTTGATCTGTGAAGCTTCCACACTCCTTTCTCTGTTTCAAGATAAGAAACTCCTGCTCTCCTCTCACTGTTTCAAATTGTGAAACTTCCGGATCTCTTCTCACTGTTTCAAATTATGGAATTCCCGGCTCTCCTCTCACTGTTTCAAAGAGGGAAATCCCCGCTCTCCTTTCACTGTTTCAATGTGTGCAAATCCCACTGTCCTCTCACTGTTTCAAATTGTGGAACTCCAGCTCTCCTTTTATTGTTTCAAACTGTGAAAGCCCCGGTTCTCCTCGCGTTGTTTCAATCTGTGAAAGTCCCGCTGTCCTCGCACTATTTCAAATTGTAAAATTCCCACGCTCTTCTCACTGTTTCAAATTGTGCAATTCCCGCTCCCCTCTCACTGTTTCAAATTGTGAAGCTCCTGCTCTCTTCTCACTGTTTTAACCTGTGAATCTCCCACTCTCCTTTCGCTTTTTGAACTGTGAAGCTCCCAGCTCTCCTCTTGCTGTCTCAAACTGAAACTCTCCGCTCTTCTCTCTCTTTTTCAACTTCTGAAACTCCTGGCTCACCTCTCACTGTTTCAATTTGTGGAACTCCTGCTCTCCTCTCATTGTTTCAAACTGTGAAACTCCTGCGCTCCTCTCACTTTTTCAAATTGTGAAACTCCCGCTCTCCTCTCACTGTTTCATACAGTGAAACTGCCGCTCTCCTCTCACTGATTCAAATTGTGAAACTCCCGACTCTCCTCTCACAGTTTTGATCTGTGAAGCTCCCACTCTCCTTTCTCTGTTTCAAGATATGAAACTCCAGCTCTCTTCTCACTGTTTCAAATTGTGAAACTCCCGTTCTCCTCTCACTGTTTCATAGTGTGAAACTCCCGGTCTCCGCTCCCTGTTTCAAAATGTGAAACTAACGCCCTCCTTGCACTGTTTTAAATTTTGAAACTGCATTCCTCCTCTCACTTTTTCAAATTGTGGAACTCCCGCTCTCCTCTAACTTTTTGAAACTGTAAAGCTCCTGCTCTCCTCTCACTGCTTCAAATTGTAAAACTCCCGGCTCTCCTCGCGCTGTTTCAAACTGTGAAAATCCCGCTCACCTCTCACCGCTTCAAATTGTGGAACTCCCGCTCCCCTCTCACTGTTTGAAATTGTGAAACTCCTTCTCTCCTCTCAGTGTTTTAAACTGTGAAACACCTGCTCTCCTCTCGCTGTTTGAAGGTATGAAACTCCTGCTCTCCTCTCACTGTTTCAAATTGTGAAATGCCTGGCGCTCATTTCAGTGTTTCAAATTGTGAAACTCCTGCTGTCCTCTAACTGTTTCAAACTGTGAAACTCGCCGCTCTTCTCTCTCTTTTTCAAATTGTGAAACTCCCGCTCTCCTCTCACTGTTTCAAATTGTGAAACTCCCGCTCTCCTCTCACTGTTTCATACTGTGAAACCCTCGGCTCTCCTTTCACAGTTTTGATCTGTGAAGCTCCCACTCTCCTTTCTCTGTTTCAAGATATGAATCTCCTGCTCTTCTCTCACTGATTCAAACTGTGAAACTCCTGGCTCACCTCTCACTGTTTCAATTTGTGGAACTCCTGCTCTCCTCTCATTGTTTCAAGCTATGAAACTCCCGCTGTCCTCTTGCTATTTGAAACTGTGAAACTCCTGGCTCTCCTCTCGCTGTTTCAAAATCTGTAACTCCCGCTCTCCTCTCACTGTTTCATCGTGTGAAACTGCTGCTCTCCTCTCCCTATTTCAAAATGTGAAACTAACGCCCTCCTCGCACTGTTTTAAATTTTGAAACTGCATCGCTCCTCTCACTTTTTCAAATTGTGGAACTCCCGCTCTCCTCTAACTGTTTCATACTGTGAAACTCCCGCACTCCTCTCTCTGTTTCAAATTGTGAAACTCCCGCTCTCCTCTCACTGTTTCATACTGTGAAACTGCCGCTCTCCTCTCACTGCTTCAAATTGTGAAACTACCGGCTCCACTCTCACTGTTTAAAATTGTGAAACTCCTTCTTTCCTCTCAGTGTTTTAAACTGTGAAACACCTGCTCTCCTCACGCTGTTTGAAGGTATGAAACTCCTGCTCTCCTCTCACTGTTTCAAATTGTGAAATGCCTGGTGCTCCTCTCAGTGTTTCAAATTGTGAAACTCCTGCTGTCCTCTAACTGTTTCAAACTGTGAAACTCGCCGCTCTTCTCTCTCTTTTTCAAATTCTGAAACTCCCGCTTTCCTCTCGCTGTTTCATACTGTGAAATTCATGCGCTCCTCTCACTGTTTCAAATTCTGAAACTCCTGCTCTCCTCTCACTGTTTTAAATTGTGAAACTTCCGCTCTCCTCTCTCTGATTCAAATTGTGAAACCCTTGGCTCTCCTTTCACAGTTTTGATCTGTGAAGTTCCCACTCTCCTTTCTCTGTTTCAAGATATGAATCTCCTGCTCTCCTCTCACTGATTCAAATTGTGAAACTCCTGGCTCACCTCTCACTGTTTCAATTTGTGGAACTCCTGCTCTCCTCTCATTGTTTCAGGCTACGAAATTCCCGTTTTCCTCTTGGTATTTGGAACTGTGAAACTGCCAGCTCTCCTCTCGCTGTTTCAAAATCTGGAACTCCCGCTCTCCTCTCACTGTTGTAAATTGTGAAACTCCCGCTCTCCTCTGACTGTTTCATAGTGTGAAACTCCCGCTTCTCCTCTCACTGTTTCATAGTGTGAAACTCCCGCTCTCCTCTCCCTGTTTCACAATGTGAAACTAACGCCCTCCTCGCACTGTTTTAAATTTTGAAACTGCCTCGCTCCTCTCACTTTTTCAAACTGTGAAACTCCTGCTCTCCTCTCGCTGCTTCAAGTTGTAAAACCCCCGGCTCTCCTCGCACTGTTTCAAACTGTGAAAATCCCGCTCTCCTCTCACTGCTTCAAACTGTGAAACTACCGGTTCTCCTCTCACTGTTTTAAACTGTGAAACGCCTGCTCTCCTCTCGCTGTTTGAAGGTATGAAACACCTGCTCTCCTCTCACTGTTTCAAATTGTGAAATGCCTGGCGCTCATCTCAGTGTTTCAAATTGTGAAACTCCTGCTGTCCTCTAACTGTTTCAAACTGTGAAACTACCGGCTCTCCTCTTGCTGTTTCAAATTGTGAAACTCCCGCTCCCCTCTCACTGTTTCAAAATGTGAAACAGCTGCTCTCCTCTCACTGTCTTGAACTGTGAAACTCCCATCTCCTTTCGCTGTTTCAAGCTATGAAATTCCTTTTCTTCTCTCACTTTCAAATTGTGAAACTCCGAGCTCTCTTCTCACAGTTTCAAATTGTGAAGCTCCCAGCTCTCTTCTCACTGTTTCAAATTGTGAAACTCCCAGTTCTCTTCTCACTGTTTTAAACTGTGAAACTCCCACTCTCCTTTCGCTGTTTCAAATTGTGAAACTCCCAGCTCTGTTCTCGCTGTTTTAAATTGTGAAATTCCCGTGCTCCCCTCTCACTGTTTCAATGTGTGAACCTCCCGCTCTCCTCTCACTGTTTCAAATTGTGGAACTCCAGCTCTCCTCTTATTGTTTCAAGCTATCAAACTCCCGCTCTCCTCTTGCTGTTTCAAACTGTGAAAGCCCCGGTTCTCCTCGCGCTGTTTCAATCTGTTAAAGTACTACTCTCCTCGTACTATTTCAAAATGTGAAACTCCTGGCTCACCTCTCACTGTTTCAAAATCTGAAACTGCCGCTCTCCTCGCACTGTATTAAATTTTGAAACACCCGCTCTCCTTGCACTGTTTCTAATTTGGACACTCCCGAGCTCCTGTCAGTGTTTCAAATTGTGCAACTCCCGCTCTCCTCTCACTGTTTCTAATTGTGAATCTCCCTCACTCCTGTCACTGTTTTAAACTGTGAAACTCCCTCTCTCCTCTCGCTGTTTCAAGGTATGAACCTCCTGCTGTCCTCTCACTGTTTGAACATGTGAAATGCCCGGCGCTCCTCTTGCTGTTTCAAATGTGAAACTCCTGCTCTCCTCTCCCTGTTTCACAATGTGAAACTAACGCCCTCCTCGCACTGTTTTAAATTTTGAAACTGCCTCGCTCCTCTCACTTTTTCAAACTGTGAAACTGCTGCTCTCCTTGCGCTGCTTCAAGTTGTAAAACCCCCGGCTCTCCTCGCACTGTTTCAAACTGTGAAAATCCCGCTCTCCTCTCACTGCTTCAAACTGTGAAACTACCGGTTCCCCTCTCACTGTTTTAAACTGTGAAACACCTGCTCTCCTCTCGCTGTTTGAAGGTATGAAACACCTGCTCTCCTCTCACTGTTTCAAATTGTGAAATGCCTGGCGCTCATCTCAGTGTTTCAAATTGTGAAACTCCTGCTGTCCTCTAACTGTTTCAAACTGTGAAACGACCGGCTCTCCTCTTGCTGTTTCAAATTGTGAAACTCCCGCTCTCCTCTCACTGTTTCAAATTATGAAACTCCCGCTCCCCTCTCACTGTTTCAAAATGTGAAACAGCTGCTCTCCTCTCACTGTCTTGAACTGTGAAACTCCCATCTCCTTTCGCTGTTTCAAGCTATGGAATTCCTTTTCTTCTCTCACTTTCAAATTGTGAAACTCCGGGCTCTCTTCTCACTGTTTCAAATTGTGAAACTCCCAGCTCTCCTCTCACTGTTTCAAATTGTAAAACTGCCGCCCCGCGTCTCACTGCTTCAAATTGTGAAACAACCGCTCTCCTCTCACTGTTTTAAACTGTGAAACACCCGCTCTCCTCTCACTGTTTCATAGTGTGAAACTCCTGCTCTCCTCTCCCTGTTTCAAAATGTGAAACTAACGCCCTCCTTGCACTGTTTTAAATTTTGAAACTGCATTGCTCCTCTCACTTTTTCAAATTGTGGAACTCCTGCTCTCCTCTCACTGCTTCAAATTGTAAAACTCCCGGCTCTCCTCGCGCTGTTTCAGACTGTGAAAATCCCGCTCTCCTCTCACTGCTTCAAACTGTGAAACTACCAGCTCCCCTCTCACTGTTTCAAATTGTGAATCTTGCTCACTCCTCTCACTGTTTTAAACTGTGAAACTCCATCTCTCCTCTCGCTGTTTCAAGGTATGAAACTCCTGCTGTCCTCTCACTGTTTCAACATGTGAAATGCCTGGCGCTCCTCTTGCTGTTTCAGATGTGAAACTCCTGCTGTCCTCTCACTGTTTCAAACTGTGAAACTCCCGGCTCTCCTCTTGCTGTTTCAAATTGTGAAACTCCTGCTCTCCTCTCTGTTTCAAACTGTGAAACTCCCGCTCTCCTCTCACTGATTCAAATTGTGAAACTCCCGGCTCTCCTCTTACTGTTTCAAACTGTGAAACCCAAGCCCTCCTTTCACTGTTTCAAACTGCGAAACTCCCGCTCTCCTCTCACTGTTTCAATTTGTGAAACTGTGGCTCCCCTCTCACTGATTCAAATTGTGGAACTCCCTCTCTCCTCTCACAGTTTTGATCTGTGAAGCTTCCACACTCCTTTCTCTGTTTCAAGATAAGAAACTCCTGCTCTCCTCTCACTGTTTCAAATTGTGAAACTTCCGGATCTCTTCTCACTGTTTCAAATTATGGAATTCCCGGCTCTCCTCTCACTGTTTCAAAGAGGGAAATCCCCGCTCTCCTTTCACTGTTTCAATGTGTGCAAATCCCACTGTCCTCTCGCTGTTTCAAATTGTGGAACTCCAGCTCTCCTTTTATTGTTTCAAACTGTGAAAGCCCCGGTTCTCCTCGCGTTGTTTCAATCTGTGAAAGTCCCGCTGTCCTCGCACTATTTCAAATTGTAAAATTCCCACGCTCTTCTCACTGTTTCAAATTGTGCAATTCCCGCTCCCCTCTCACTGTTTCAAATTGTGAAGCTCCTGCTCTCTTCTCACTGTTTTAACCTGTGAATCTCCCACTCTCCTTTCGCTTTTTGAACTGTGAAGCTCCCAGCTCTCCTCTTGCTGTCTCAAACTGAAACTCTCCGCTCTTCTCTCTCTTTTTCAACTTCTGAAACTCCTGGCTCACCTCTCACTGTTTCAATTTGTGGAACTCCTGCTCTCCTCTCATTGTTTCAAACTGTGAAACTCCTGCGCTCCTCTCACTTTTTCAAATTGTGAAACTCCCGCTCTCCTCTCACTGTTTCATACAGTGAAACTGCCGCTCTCCTCTCACTGATTCAAATTGTGAAACTCCCGACTCTCCTCTCACAGTTTTGATCTGTGAAGCTCCCACTCTCCTTTCTCTGTTTCAAGATATGAAACTCCAGCTCTCTTCTCACTGTTTCAAATTGTGAAACTCCCGTTCTCCTCTCACTGTTTCATAGTGTGAAACTCCCGGTCTCCGCTCCCTGTTTCAAAATGTGAAACTAACGCCCTCCTTGCACTGTTTTAAATTTTGAAACTGCATTCCTCCTCTCACTTTTTCAAATTGTGGAACTCCCGCTCTCCTCTAACTTTTTGAAACTGTAAAGCTCCTGCTCTCCTCTCACTGCTTCAAATTGTAAAACTCCCGGCTCTCCTCGCGCTGTTTCAAACTGTGAAAATCCCGCTCACCTCTCACCGCTTCAAATTGTGGAACTCCCGCTCCCCTCTCACTGTTTGAAATTGTGAAACTCCTTCTCTCCTCTCAGTGTTTTAAACTGTGAAACACCTGCTCTCCTCTCGCTGTTTGAAGGTATGAAACTCCTGCTCTCCTCTCACTGTTTCAAATTGTGAAATGCCTGGCGCTCATTTCAGTGTTTCAAATTGTGAAACTCCTGCTGTCCTCTAACTGTTTCAAACTGTGAAACTCGCCGCTCTTCTCTCTCTTTTTCAAATTGTGAAACTCCCGCTCTCCTCTCACTGTTTCAAATTGTGAAACTCCCGCTCTCCTCTCACTGTTTCATACTGTGAAACCCTCGGCTCTCCTTTCACAGTTTTGATCTGTGAAGCTCCCACTCTCCTTTCTCTGTTTCAAGATATGAATCTCCTGCTCTTCTCTCACTGATTCAAACTGTGAAACTCCTGGCTCACCTCTCACTGTTTCAATTTGTGGAACTCCTGCTCTCCTCTCATTGTTTCAAGCTATGAAACTCCCGCTGTCCTCTTGCTATTTGAAACTGTGAAACTCCTGGCTCTCCTCTCGCTGTTTCAAAATCTGTAACTCCCGCTCTCCTCTCACTGTTTCATCGTGTGAAACTGCTGCTCTCCTCTCCCTATTTCAAAATGTGAAACTAACGCCCTCCTCGCACTGTTTTAAATTTTGAAACTGCATCGCTCCTCTCACTTTTTCAAATTGTGGAACTCCCGCTCTCCTCTAACTGTTTCATACTGTGAAACTCCCGCACTCCTCTCTCTGTTTCAAATTGTGAAACTCCCGCTCTCCTCTCACTGTTTCATACTGTGAAACTGCCGCTCTCCTCTCACTGCTTCAAATTGTGAAACTACCGGCTCCACTCTCACTGTTTAAAATTGTGAAACTCCTTCTTTCCTCTCAGTGTTTTAAACTGTGAAACACCTGCTCTCCTCACGCTGTTTGAAGGTATGAAACTCCTGCTCTCCTCTCACTGTTTCAAATTGTGAAATGCCTGGTGCTCCTCTCAGTGTTTCAAATTGTGAAACTCCTGCTGTCCTCTAACTGTTTCAAACTGTGAAACTCGCCGCTCTTCTCTCTCTTTTTCAAATTCTGAAACTCCCGCTTTCCTCTCGCTGTTTCATACTGTGAAATTCATGCGCTCCTCTCACTGTTTCAAATTCTGAAACTCCTGCTCTCCTCTCACTGTTTTAAATTGTGAAACTTCCGCTCTCCTCTCTCTGATTCAAATTGTGAAACCCTTGGCTCTCCTTTCACAGTTTTGATCTGTGAAGTTCCCACTCTCCTTTCTCTGTTTCAAGATATGAATCTCCTGCTCTCCTCTCACTGATTCAAATTGTGAAACTCCTGGCTCACCTCTCACTGTTTCAATTTGTGGAACTCCTGCTCTCCTCTCATTGTTTCAGGCTACGAAATTCCCGTTTTCCTCTTGGTATTTGGAACTGTGAAACTGCCAGCTCTCCTCTCGCTGTTTCAAAATCTGGAACTCCCGCTCTCCTCTCACTGTTGTAAATTGTGAAACTCCCGCTCTCCTCTGACTGTTTCATAGTGTGAAACTCCCGCTTCTCCTCTCACTGTTTCATAGTGTGAAACTCCCGCTCTCCTCTCCCTGTTTCACAATGTGAAACTAACGCCCTCCTCGCACTGTTTTAAATTTTGAAACTGCCTCGCTCCTCTCACTTTTTCAAACTGTGAAACTCCTGCTCTCCTCTCGCTGCTTCAAGTTGTAAAACCCCCGGCTCTCCTCGCACTGTTTCAAACTGTGAAAATCCCGCTCTCCTCTCACTGCTTCAAACTGTGAAACTACCGGTTCCCCTCTCACTGTTTTAAACTGTGAAACGCCTGCTCTCCTCTCGCTGTTTGAAGGTATGAAACACCTGCTCTCCTCTCACTGTTTCAAATTGTGAAATGCCTGGCGCTCATCTCAGTGTTTCAAATTGTGAAACTCCTGCTGTCCTCTAACTGTTTCAAACTGTGAAACTACCGGCTCTCCTCTTGCTGTTTCAAATTGTGAAACTCCCGCTCCCCTCTCACTGTTTCAAAATGTGAAACAGCTGCTCTCCTCTCACTGTCTTGAACTGTGAAACTCCCATCTCCTTTCGCTGTTTCAAGCTATGAAATTCCTTTTCTTCTCTCACTTTCAAATTGTGAAACTCCGAGCTCTCTTCTCACAGTTTCAAATTGTGAAGCTCCCAGCTCTCTTCTCACTGTTTCAAATTGTGAAACTCCCAGTTCTCTTCTCACTGTTTTAAACTGTGAAACTCCCACTCTCCTTTCGCTGTTTCAAATTGTGAAACTCCCAGCTCTGTTCTCGCTGTTTTAAATTGTGAAATTCCCGTGCTCCCCTCTCACTGTTTCAATGTGTGAACCTCCCGCTCTCCTCTCACTGTTTCAAATTGTGGAACTCCAGCTCTCCTCTTATTGTTTCAAGCTATCAAACTCCCGCTCTCCTCTTGCTGTTTCAAACTGTGAAAGCCCCGGTTCTCCTCGCGCTGTTTCAATCTGTTAAAGTACTACTCTCCTCGTACTATTTCAAAATGTGAAACTCCTGGCTCACCTCTCACTGTTTCAAAATCTGAAACTGCCGCTCTCCTCGCACTGTATTAAATTTTGAAACACCCGCTCTCCTTGCACTGTTTCTAATTTGGACACTCCCGAGCTCCTGTCAGTGTTTCAAATTGTGCAACTCCCGCTCTCCTCTCACTGTTTCTAATTGTGAATCTCCCTCACTCCTGTCACTGTTTTAAACTGTGAAACTCCCTCTCTCCTCTCGCTGTTTCAAGGTATGAACCTCCTGCTGTCCTCTCACTGTTTGAACATGTGAAATGCCCGGCGCTCCTCTTGCTGTTTCAAATGTGAAACTCCTGCTCTCCTCTCACTGTTTCAAACTGTGAAACTCCCGCTCTCCTCTCACTGTTTCATACTGTGAAGCTGCCGCTCTCCTCTCACTGATTCAAATTGTGAAGCTCCCAGCTCTCCTCTTACTGTTTCAAACTGTGAAACCCAAGCCCTCCTTTCACTGTTTCAAACTGCGAAACTCCTGCTCTCCTCTCACTGTTTCAATTTGTGAACCTGTGGCTCCCCTCTCACTGATTCAAATTGTGGAACTCCCTCTCTCCTCTCACAGTTTTGATCTGTGAAGCTTCTATACTCCTTTCTCTGTTTCAAGATAAGAAACTCCTGCTCTCCTCTCACTGTTTCAAATTGTGAAATTCCCAGATCTCTTCTCACTGTTTCAAATTATGAAATTCCCGGCTCCCCTCTGTTTCAAAGAGGGAAATCCCCACTCTCCTTTCACTGTTTCAATGTATGAAACTCCCGCTCTCCTCTCACTGTTTCAAATTGTGGAACTCCTGCTCTCCTCTCACTGTTTCAAGCTATCAAACTCCCGCTCTCCTCTTGCTGTTTCAAACTGTGAAAGCCCTGGTTCTCCTCGCGCTGTTTCAATCTGTGAAACTCCCGCTCTCCTCTCACTGTTTCAAATTGTGAAATTCCCGCTCTCTTCTCACTGTTTTAAACTGTGAAACTCCCACTCTCCTTTCGCTTTTTCGAACTGTGAAGCTCCCAGCTCTCCTCTTGCTGTCTCAAACTGTGAAAGTCGCTGCTCTTCTCTCTCTTTTTCAAATTCTGAAACTCCCGCTCTACTCTCACTGTTTCAATTTGTGGAACTCCTGCTCTCCTCTCATTTTTCCAAGCTATGAAACTCCCACTTTCCTCTTACTACTTGAAACTGTGAAACTCCCGGCTCTCCTCTCGCTGTTTCAAGATGTGAAACTACCGCCCTCTTCGCACTGTTTTAAATTTTGAAACTCCAGCTCTCCTCTCACTGTTTCAAGTTCTGAAACTTCCGCTCTCCTCTCACTGTTTCAATTTGTGAAACTGCGGCTCCCGTCTCCCTGTTTCAATTTGTGAAACTCCCACTCTCCTCTCACTGTTTTGAACTGTGAAACTCCCACTCTCCTTTCACTGTTTCAAGATATGAAACTCCTGCTCTCCTCTCACTGTTTCAAAGAGGGAAACCCTCGCTCTCCTTTCACTGTTTCAAAGTGTGAAACTCCAGCTCTCCTCTCACTGTTTCAAATTGTGAAACTGCCGGCTCCCCTCACGCTGATTCAAATTGTGAAACACCCCCACTCCTCTCACTGTTTTAATATGTGAAACTCCCACTCTCTTTTCACTGTTTCAAGGTATGAAACTCCTGCTCTCCTCTCCCTGTTTCAAATTGTGAAACTCCCGGCTCTCTCCTCACTGTTTCAAACCGTGAAACTCCCGCTGTCCTCTTACTATTTCAAATTGTGAAACCCCTGGCAGTCCTCTCACTGTTTCATACTGTGAAACTCCCGCTCTCCTCTCACTGTTTCAAATTGTGAAACTCCTGCTCTCTTCTCACTGTTTTAAACTGTGAATCTCCCACTCTCCTTTCGCTTTTTCGAACTGTGAAAATGCCGGCTCTCCTCTTGCTGTTTCAAACTGTGAAACTCGCCGCTCTTCTCTCTCTTTTTCAAATTCTGAAACTCCCGCTCTCCTCTCACTGTTTCAAATTGTGAAACTTCTGGCTCACCTCTCACTGTTTCAAATTGTGAAACTCCAGGCACTCCTCTCACTGTTTCAAATCATGGAACTCCTGCTCTCCTCGTATTGTTTCAAGCTATCAAACTTCCGCTCTCCTCTTGCTATATCAAACTCTGAAACTCCCGGCTCTTCTCTCACTGTTTCAAAATATGAAACTCCCGCTCTCCTCGCACTGTTTCAAATTTTGAAACTCCAGCTCACCTCTCACTGTTTCAAGTTCTGAAACTTCCGCTCTTCTCTCACTGTTTCATACTGTGAAACTCCCTCTCTCCTTTCGTTGTTTCAAGGTCTGAAACTTTTGCTCTCCTCTCCCTGTTTCAAATTGTGAAACTCCCGGCTCTCTTCTCACTGTTTCAAACTGTGAAATTCCTGGCTCTCCCCTCACTATTTCAAATTGTGAAATTTCTGCTCTCCTCTCACTGTTTCAAATTGTGAAACTCCTCGATGTCCTCTCACTTTCAAATTGTGAAACTCCCACTCTCCTCTCACTGTTTCAAATTATGAAACTCCTGGATCTCCTCTCACTGTTTCAAATTGTGAAACTCCCGCTCTCCTCTCACTGTTTCAAATTGTGAAACTCCCGGCTCTCCTCTCGCTCTTTCAAGGTTTGAAACTCCTGCTCTCCTCTCACTGTTTCAAACTGTGAAACTCCTGCTCTCCTCTCCCTTTTTCAATTTGTGAACCTCCCTGCTCACCTCAAACTGTTTAAAATTGTGAAACTCCCGGCTCTGCTTTCACTGTTTCAAACTGTGAAACTCCCAGCTCTTCTCTGGCTGTTTCAAATTGTGAAACTCCTGGCTCTCCTCTCACTCCTTCAAATTGTGAAACTCCTGCTCTCCTCTCACTTTTTCAAACTATGAACCTCCTGGCTCTCCTCTCGCTGTTTCAAACTTTGTAACTCCTGCTTTCCTCTCGCTGTTTCAAACTGTGAAACTCCCGCTCTCCTCTGCAGAGTGGGCGGAGGTCGGGAAAGCCTGCGGAGTAGATTGGGGCTGAGAAGGTCTGCGGAGCGGGTGGAGGTCGGGATGGTCCCTGGAACAGAGAGAGGTTGTGAAGTCCCACCAAATGGGAGGGGGGCCCAGCCACAACCTCCTGACCGATTCCGCCTGAGGTAAAATATCCAAACCTCATGCGCCCGGGAGGGGAGTGAGTCTGTGTATGTGTGAGTCTTTGGTCAGAATTTTAGACCTTGCGGGCAGGCCTGTGCCTGATCTGATCAGGTGTAAATTAGCGTGAGAAGACGTTGGGCGAGCATCCCAACGTTATCCCGTTCTCGCACGATATTTTACTCAGCAGGCCGTACTAAAGTTGGAAGCATGCCTGCCGACAATTAAGAGGGCAATTAAGCCCATTAACGGTGCAATGTCTCAGATTCTTAGTGGCCCATCCAACCTTATGGCTGGCGGACGGGTGAATCAGCCAGGTGAACTCAGCGTTTTTCATCAAGCCTTGTGCAAGGGCAGAGTGAAATTTCTTTTATTAAGTAAAATAAAAATAAAAATCTGTGGAGACCATTTTTATCATCTTTACGTTCAGGTGCCTGGTTGTGATGCTTGTACATTTTCTTTCTAATTTTCAAAGCTTTAGTTGATGGTTTTCGGGACTGCAGCTCCCTGAGGCAGCTCTCTGCCTTCCGGGAGCTTTCGCTCAGCGCTCGCCTGCGCCCGCGGTGATATCATCACCCACCTACTTCCTGCCTCCCCCCCCCACCACCCCGGCAGCGCTGAGCTTTTCAGTGCGCGTTTCACGCTGGACGGGTCCGCTGATCGTGCGTGCCCACCAAAGGTAAGGTTCAGGCCTGTGTGTGTGAGTCTTAGTGTGTGTGTGTTTTGAGCCTGTGTATGTGTGTTTGTGTGTGTTTTGTGTGTGTGTTTTAAGTCCTGTGTGTCTGTGTGAGTCTTTGTCTGTGTGTGTGAGTCTGTGTCTGTGTGTGTGTGTGTGAGTCTGTGTCTGTGTGTGTGTGTGAGTCTGTGTCTGTGTGTGTGTGTGAGTCTGTGTCTGTGTGTGTGTGTGAGTCTGTGTGTGTGTGTGAGTCTGTGTCTGTGTGTGTGTGTGAGTCTGTGTGTGTGTGTGTGAGTCTGTGTCTGTGTGTGTGAGTGAGTCTGTGTCTGTGTGTGTGAGTGAGTCTGTGTCTGTGTGTGAGTGAGTCTGTGTGTGTGTGAGTGAGTCTGTGTGTGTGTGTGAGTGAGTCTGTGTGTGTGTGTGAGTGAGTCTGTGTGTGTGTGTGTGAGTGAGTCTGTGTGTGTGTGTGAGTGAGTCTGTGTGTGTGTGAGTGAGTCTGTGTGTGTGTGAGTGAGTCTGTGTGTGTGTGAGTGAGTGTGTGTGTGTGTGTGTGTGAGTGTGTGTGTGTGAGTGAGTCTGTGTGTGTGTGTGTGTGTGTGTGAGTGAGTCTGTGTGTGTGTGTGTGTGTGTGAGTGAGTCTGTGTGTGTGTGTGTGTGTGAGTGAGTCTGTGTGTGTGTGTGTGTGTGAGTGAGTCTGTGTGTGTGTGTGTGTGAGTGAGTCTGTGTAAGAAAACGAGAAGCCCGAGACTGGGAGTGAGCTGGACACACACCCTGCCTTCCTCTTCCTCCCTCCCCAAAAATCTATTCACAAAGCTGGCCGGGAAAGGAGGAAAACCCAGGCTGAATGGCAACCCACTCCCTGCTTTTGTATGAATTCCAGCGAGGCCAGCGCGGATTGTGTGCCACCAGGGGTGAATGTAAGGTCAGTGTTAGTTAAACCCAACTCCTTATCTTAGGCAAAAATAAAAATACCTGGAAAAACTCAGCAGGTCTGGCAGCATCTGCGGAGAGGAACACAGTTCACGTTTCGAGTCTGTATGACTGTTCAACAGAAGTAAAAATAGAAAAGAGGTGAAATATAAGCTGGTTTGGAGGGGGGGGGGGTGGTAGAGCTGGATAGAGGGCCAGTGATAGGTGGAGATAACAAGGCAAAAGAGAGATACGGAAATCCTGTTGGAGAGAAGAACAATACTTCTTCAAGGTAGGCATTCCTTGAAGAGAAGTGGCAGTCAATTAAACACTAAGATAAAAGCAAAAAAACTGCAGTTTTTTGCTTTTATCCTTATCTTAGGACTGGTGTAGGTCATTCAAAGGTGTCACTAAGCAAATGGGGATATACAACCTGCCTGACAACTTGTGAATGTGGAACTGAGCCACAGACTATGCAACATCTGCAATGCCTATCGCTAGAGGAACCCTGCACTGATGCAGATCTTGCCGAATTCAACAACAAGGCGCAAAAATGTGTCCAGTTCTGGCTGGGCCATGTATAGACTGTCCGTGGACACAATAAGACGATCTCAGGCCCACTCCCCACCCCTTCCCTGGTGACCAGGACTTGGGACCTAGTCTGTCTCTCTCTAGCTCTGCTTCTTAAGCAATAAGACAAAAAGGGTTTTATTGGTGAACTCTGCTACTTGGCACTTTTTGATGGACATTTTTATTAATTACTCCTTTTTGAAATGATCAATTTATTGCTTTGACACTGACTTTTGTTTTAATTCATGTTTAATGTTTAATCTTACCGTACCAAAATTTGATCATCAGCCCTTTGAGTGAGAAAAAAATTGAAATGTGGCCCCTCACCCACAAAGGCTGGACAAGCCTGATTTACATAGTTTAAAAAGAAATGCATTTGGAAGTTCTGTATTAAAACCAGAAATTGACATTGTTACCCATGAAGGGGCTGTACCTCATCGCAGGAGGTTTCCAACAGACATTTTCCTTGTCGAGGATTTGGAATGTCGCTCTCTATTGAAACCAGTTTCAAAGGGAGGTGGTGTTTGAAATCAGCTCTTCTGACCATCCCTCTGAACAGAGAGCGAGGTCAGGAACCAAGACCGAACATCCTCAGGGCAAGAAAATGGGTGAACAAAAATAGACATGTGGCCGGTCAGTTTTTAAAAAGAAAGTTGCGAGGCCTATAGGTGAGCCTCAGTGGTTAGAGATGCTGAAGCCCAGGTAAAAATCATGGGGTGAGTTTTACAACCCCCTGGGGCATATTTGAAGGCAGGGAGGCACTGAAACAAAATGGGTGGCAAGCCTACTGCCTCCCTGCTCGCCCCTGACCTATCCGCCATATTGGGGGGGCAGTGGGTAAGGCGTCAGGCAGTCCACCCACCCTTAGGCCTATTGAAGCTCTTAAGCTTTTTCACCTCTGCTGCTATAAGTGGCTGCGGAAGGTGGAAGGAAGGTGACCAACCTGGCTGGTTTCACTACATGGACTAAAGATACAGGAAGATGCATGTACCTCCTTTGGGGGATTCCCTGTGCCCATTGGGAGCACCCCATGAAGGGTGATGAACACCCTTTGTGCCTCCTCACCCGGCCTATAAAACCCGACCTCACCACCCGCCCCCCCCCCCCCCCCCACCAACCCCCCCAACCTGCTCCTGCCCCTCGCTGGGCTCTCCAATCCCTACCTGACCAAAATGCCCGGACTTACCTCAGGTCCGGAGCACATGTTCAGTTCTTCATGGGGCTCCTTGTAGTCCCAGCAGTTGGCAATACTGGCACCTCTAGAGGGCACGATGTCCTGTACCTGAGGGGTGGAAGTCCCATTCTCAAGACATTAAAGCCGGCTCCAGTGTATGATCGCTGCAGTGCAGCCAGATTTAAAGTCAGTGAGGTGCCGACTGACTTTTCGACCAGGGAACGAGAAAAAGGGTCCCCCCCTCTCTCCCCCATAAAATCTCCTTCATCTTGTTAAAACCAATTGGACAACTCACTGATATGGAAACGTTTGGTATGTCCTTTATTTTGTAACACCATACAAAGATAAGTTTGTATTTTGTTTGTATTTTGGTATTTAAGGATTGAATGAGTGAATCCAATCATAACTGCTGTTTTCAAATGTTTTGAATTTACTGTGAAATAAGGTAGCTCATATCTCAGGTACTATTTTCTTGATCTTTCAGAAACACTGTAGAGTTGTGTAGGTTGTGTGGCAGACTTGAATATCTGGTTTAAATCACAAGACTATACCGTTGTTACGCCCCTCAATCATGCTATCTTATAAATAAATGGAGGGAAGGTCTGAGTCAGATGCTTGGATTTCTTCTGGGAGCTCCTCTGACACTCCTGAACTTAAGAAAGTATCAATGCCAGATCCGAATCTGTGTCACAAGTTTGCTAAGTAGAAATTGAAGGGTTCCTTCCTGAATTCCTATGGCTTGACTTGAGGAAAGTAATGTTATTGATGTTTGTTCAGAGCTGACGTTACAGCAGAAGAAGAAACAGGAAGAGTCTTGAAAGTGGAAAAATCCGCATATCTGATTGTGGGGAAACTGAGGTGATCCTATAGACTTGCAACTGAAGACTTTCCTCATTGTAAAGTGCTCTAAATGATGCACTCACTCCCAATAACATGCAGTGCAAATATCAAGGTCATTGGGTATGTTCCTGTGATTCAGCATATCTGTGTGTGAGATGGAAGAGCTGAAAGACTCATGACAAAAAAATTCTGTTAAAATCTGAACTTTGCCTTAGGAATATTATATGCTCAGTTTGAGCACGTTACTTATAGAGCTGTTGAAATTTATTTCATCTGCCAATGTTCAACTTGCATAATGGAATTGGTACTGTTCTGCACAATGCAGGGGTTCAAATTTGGAGCCTAAAAGGCT
This sequence comes from Cetorhinus maximus, assembly GCF_964194155.1. Classification (NCBI taxonomy): domain Eukaryota; kingdom Metazoa; phylum Chordata; class Chondrichthyes; order Lamniformes; family Cetorhinidae; genus Cetorhinus; species Cetorhinus maximus. The sequence continues at coordinate 87,926,501 of NC_135887.1, forward strand.
GCCGAGCAACAGATGTAGCCAATGTTTGTCATTTCTCAACAGGACACTTTCTGAAATAGAGCACAGGATATAGTTACTGTTTTTAGCAGTTTAGGAATCATGGACTCATAGAGGTTTACCGCGCATGGAGTAGACCATTTGGCCCATTGTGACATCCGACATCCAGCACCGGTTGAGCAGAAATTTTCTCCAGTTAAATACTGGGAAGATTGAAGCCATTATTTTCTATCCCCACTGCATACTCCATTCCCTAGCTGTCAACTCCATCTCTCTCTCTGGCAATAGTCTGAAATTAAGCAGGTTTGCTTGAAACCTTGATGCCACATTTGAACCTGGGATAAGTTTCCGACCTCATATTTGTGCCATCACCAACACCCTCTTTCATGCCTTGGCCACCTCTAAAACTGACTAATCCAGCTTTTTCCTGGCTGGTCTGTCACATTCCACCCACCGTAAACTTGAAGTCATCTAAAACTCTGCTGCCCATGTCACCTTTGTTTTCTTGCTATTCACCTTAAAGTGGCTAAAGGGCAATATGAATAAAAGGCTAGTAAATGACAAACGGGAAATAGTAAGGCCTTATCTAAGCATACGAAAAGTAAGTAATTAATTAGAAAGGGTAGGATCATTCAAGGATGAAGGGAGAAATCCAATTGTGAAGAATTGAAGGCTTGGCAGATGTGGTGAATAAATATTTTCTGGCAACATCAACACCCTTCATGCTGGTTTCTGCATGACTCCACTGTAATGAGATCTATCCATCAACATTGCACTGCTCCCACATTGATTCCTCTGGCCATCCTGCAGACATATGTAAATCACTCCCAGTATTTTAGATGCGGTCAGACCAAGGTGATACAGAAAAAGAATTGTATTTCTTGTTTTATAATTTAATTATCGTGGCAATACATCATAACACATTGTTTGTTTTTATATTAGTCTTGTGTTACTGGTCATGGATTTCAGATACACACAGTACTGGATAGGAGTGATTCATTGTTTTTTACCTGGAGTATTGTGTACGTTTACAGGAGCTGATAATGAGGCATGGATTAATCACAGAGCACCAGTCAAGAGTAAATTGGCAGCCTTCACCCATAGTGTATTGTGCAAGCAAACTAGAATGAACAGACAAAGCTTGCAATGATTCAGCCCAGGCTTGAAAGGACAGAGCAGTTCTCAAAGCATGAACATTTTCTGGGCATAAAACAATGAGAGCAGCAGCTTATTGTTCAGTTTGCTGACAAGCCTCCTGCATTTGCAGGAGCCTCTGAGGAATGCAGCTGGCCAAGGGTGCATAATAAACCCATTGCAATTAGCTTCTGATAGGGTAACTGTTCAGCAGAAAGCAGGACCTTGTTGTGTGTGTACACACATTGTGCTGTAGTCAACAATGAGTACTATGTGAGGGGCTGCATTGCCCCTTGTTTTCAAATCTGTTATTTTTATAGAGACAGTGAGGATTTCTATTGGTAAGTTTGACTTGAAAATAAATTAGCAATTCAAAATGACAAACTACTGAGTGCTGTAACTAGCCTCTTGGTTAGGAAAAGGAAAATTAGCTCCTAATCACCATTCACTAACCTCTTTACTGCAAATTGTTGGCGGAGGACAGGGTGGACTATGATGTCCCCCATAGTCAAATAGCAGTGATATTGGAGGCTCTAACACCCCTTTCAAGCAAATGGAACTACCCCATTCCCCAACTCTATAGAACCCTTCCTCTAATGCCAAAGATATCATTGCTTTCCTCCACTATCTATCACTGCAATTACAGACCTTGGAGGCTCTATATCACAGCTTCTAAAAGCTTAGAGTACTCTTTGCACTTTAACTACAAGAGACTCAAATTCTAACTCCATAGACCATTGGAGCTCCCTTCGTCCTTGAACCTTGGGCCTAGATATTATTCTGAAGATGGCTTCTGAGTGATGGGGGTGAGGTCAGGGGGTGGATGGAATTGCATGTGGGAAACTCAGAAGTCAGCTGAGCTGGTCTGAATCTGCATCTCAACTCAGTTGTATCCATTTATTTTGACTTCCAGATTTTGCATTTCCAAGCTGCATGTTGAATGTGATGCACATCCTCAGAACGCGATCTTGGCTGCATTTAAAGAGGCAGTCCAGAAATTGAAATTGAAGGTGTTCAGGATAGATGTTGGACATAGATCCAGGCCAGGTTTAATGATGTACTCCTGGAATTACTACAGACAGGAGCAGGATGGGCATACACATCCCCAGCAATGGGAGGAAGAACGCTGTTGCTCTTGCTAAGGAGTGATTGGAGGTAGGAGAGGAGGTGAGCAGCAGAAACGTTGTGCCCAAGCCATTGGTGCAATGTTGAAAGCAGTTCAATGAGCTAACTAAGTCAGCAAAAGTGAGTACATTTCCTGACTCAATTGTATCCTGTGGTTTAAGCCTCACCCACTTCACTTTGTCTGGCTAAGTGTTTGCCATCAAATCACTCCTCATACTTGCTGACCAGCCTTTCATCATTTCCACCATTTCATCACCTCCCCATTGACCCCTCCACCGCTGACACTCACCCCGATCCTTCTGCAATGTGATGTACGTGTCTTATATTCACCCTCACTGTGAAGCCGACTATGAGACATGTGCATCATGGAGGAGGCCATGAAGATAAATGATACACCTTTTATGGCAATGGAGAGCTTGCAGAATTATAAATATCTCTGATTTTGTTTCATCAATGATTGCACTATGAAAAGGCTGATGACTGTCAAGTTTGTGACTTTGCCATGTCTAAATCATATCCCTTCCTCTTGTCTTCCAAAGTCTTCACACATACAACAAGTGTCATAGGACATCCATGAAGCTGACTCCTCAGAGGTCCTCATTCCTTCTGAGGGTGCACTGTCATATGACATACAGCCATGCATCAGTGCAGATACTTGAATTTTGTTCGGTCCAGTTAGAAAGTTAGTCTGTGGTTTATAAAAACTTCTGGGGATGGATTTTACGCACTTCCACCAGCGTATTTGAATGCAGGACGGACACGTTAAATCCAAAAGGCGCCTGCCCACCTCCTACCTGCCGACCCCTGAGCCCACCACAATTATACTAGCAGCAGGGCGGGGGATTGGGCATTGGGCAGCCTGACTGTCAGTGGCCAATTGAGGCCCTTAAGTGGGACCAGGGGCTCCCTAGGCCCATCAGAGCACCCACCCTGTCCCAAGATGTAACTCCGTCACAAGGTTCCCCTTGCTACCTGGTCTTGTGGCTCCTCAGCCCCCTTGCCAGTGCCCCCCTTCCTGTTACCCTGTCCTGCCCACATTTATCCCTCACCAGGAATCCAGTGACGATCCCTGGTGAAGGCCCTAGTGTAATACCAGCAGTGGCCAGCGCTCCCAGCGGGGCTGCCGGTGCTGGAGAGCTGTCAGTCTCTGATTGGTCGGCAGCTCTCTGCGGTAGGACTTCCTGTTCCTGAGGGGCAGAATTCCTGCCTCCAGTCTTTCCACCTTCAATCAGCCGGTAAATGGCTGCACCATGAGTCAGCCATTTTCACCTGGGCGGGCTCCCCCTGACTTTTTAACTAAGGGACGGGGACGCTGGTGTCCCTTTAAATTGAGCCCCTGGTTACTGTGCTGGTGCTCAGGTTACTACCTTCGATCAGTCCATGGCATAGTGTAACTGAGGTAATCTAGCCAGAGAGGTGATTCCAAATTCACACTCATTCTGGCCATTGGAAGCACAAAGGAGATGCATATCATTCCTGGCCCAGGCAAACAGGCCATCAATTCCCTGCCTATACAATTATGCGCAGCTGATTGGAAGATCCTGGGCATGTTGTTGGTAGCATCCTGGAAGGATCTAGAGGCAGACAAATTGAGGGCAGTGGCGACCTTCAGAGCCACATGCATGGCCACCAGGTTTATTAGGGAACAAGTCTTCTTCTAGGAGGCTGCAGATGTCTCCCACCACCTTTATTTGTCAATCTCAGCTTGCAGAAACACTGATCTACTGAGAGATCAAGAAAGCTGAGTGTCTGACTGTGAACCCTGTGCATCTATCTTCTGTCCACCTCCCTCCTGTGCACCCCTTGCCTGTGAACCTGCTGATCCCACCACAGCGCCTTGTTGCTGCTGTGCATGGTGATGGTCTTTCTCTTCTGATGGGCTGTCAAACATTTCCAAGATGCCTCCCAACTTGACCTTGCCAATTCAAAATCCTCAAAGGTTGTAAAAATTTGTATCCACACAAGCATGCTCTGCTAGACATTTGCCAGAGGGAACTGAGACAGTGGCTGCAATAAGTGAGATATTATTCAGATAGGAGAATGGTAAGTTTTAAATGTCTGCTCACTTACGATCAAGGCTGTTGTCATTCAGGGCATTATTATGGATGATTAAGTTGACATCATGGTTTTGACAGACAGATGTCATGAAGCTACTAATGTATATAATATTATTGGAAAAGATTTTTCTTTTAAATTAGATTTAGTCTGTGGGTGTGTCTTAATTGGATTAAAACCAGCTAGTTTGGGTGCTTTGATATGTACTAGTTTTGATATGGAAGAGAGATAGCGTGCATTTGCATTTTTTGAATAGAGCATTCAAGAAGTGGGGTGAAAACTTGACGCCTTTCTGACAGCTACCAAGCAATATGTTTATATTACTAATAAAATTGGTGCTATGAAAGAGGTTTTATTGTTAGAGAGGTTTAGTTCAAAGGTTGTTGATACAATGAGAATTAACATTCAATGGGAGTGATAGGTATAACTTCAGCAGTTTTTGGGTGTGCAGAGCAGAGGCAATGTGAGATCAAAAGGCACCTGTAAACCTCCAACTGGCTTCACAGGAACCAAAGTGAAAAGAACTTCATTTTTGAATTCGTAAGGTGAAAATGCTTTGCGTGGTGTTTGGTTAAGTCTATGGGTTGCTGTTGCCTCAATGGAGATTAGTTTGGGAATTTGTTATAAGTTATGGTAGTAGTAATTTGAAGCCATGTGTATATATATTTTAGCCCGTGTAAGTTTATAAAATGTTGCATTTAGTTTAATGTAAAGCCTCGAGAACTGATGGTCTGATTTCTGAATTTAGAGTCGCATCTCAAACATAACACTTAAAATTCAAGGTTATGGCAGTTGTTTAAAGTGTCCCTCAGGAATTTTTAAATAACTCCACTTTACCAACTGCATCAGTCATATCACAGATGACAACACCTTGATCCTATCTTAAGTCTGTCCACCTGATTATAACCAGGAGAATTTATTCTCTCCACTTCCTGTCCTGTCCTAATTACTGCAATGACAATGTGGTCCTTTCACCGCATGGTTTCTCCCCTGGCATATTCTCCTCCTTCAAACACTTCACCTTGTTCCTCCACTCTCATCTCTTCTTTAAAATCTATGTTCACTACCAACCCCCTACCCCACCCCCCCATATCCCACCTGATTTTCTCACCGGAATATCTTCCCTCCTTTCCTCTCTCCGCCAGTGCAACAAGTAACTCCTTATCCTAAGTGATTTCAATATTCGTATCAACTCACCTTGACCTTTCTCTTCTGATTTCACTGTCCAAGAGCATTTCCTCACATCCCACACAGGTTTCACCCACTTCCAACGCTAACTTCTCTATCTGCTCCTGTGAACCTATCTGATAAGTTCTCTCAGATCACTTGCAATTGCACATTCAAGCTGCCAACAGTCTAGACGTTTATCGTAATACCTCTGCAGCAGTCGATCTGCTCAGCCACTCATGCCCCTCTATATTGGATGTCATTGTCCCCAGTGAATTGTTTGCTCTATCCCATCCTGGCAGGTTTCCTTTTGCTTCCTCAAGTCCAAGGGCTGAAGACTTGAGCCTATCTCACACACAGCTGAGTTAGCTATCCTCACCACATCTGGCTAGACCATGTCAAGGGTTAGTAAGTCTCACTTGCTACTGAGAATGGCACCCATTACTCCAGGATCACTCTGGAGAGAAGTTAGCTCTGGATTCCTTTCTCTATCCTCTCTTTAAATCCCTCTCCCTTTCCCTCCACACTCACCACCATAAGTGCTTCAAATTTAAGATTGTGATTGTAGTGTATAAATGCCTTCTTATTGTCGTCCCTTCCCTCCTTAGCTCTGTTATCTCCTCCAAAGTACCATAACTCTTCATTCCTCTGATTCTGGCCTCTCATGCATTCTCCATCTTTTGCACCAGCCTTGGTGGCCTTGCATTCAGGCATGGAAGCCCCATACTTAGGAATTAGCCCTCTAAACTCCTCTGCCCCTTGACTCCTTTAAGGCCCTCCTTAAAAACTTAATGTTGCAATATTCACTGTTAAGGTCTCATATGAAGAATGATCATTTTTAAGAGCTACAAGAGGGCACCAACTGTTTCCCAGCATGAATGTATGCAAGCAAACTTGCCTCAGCAAAAGCCTTCTGATAAATGTCCCTCAGATTGAAGGGAAGACTTCTGCAGAAATTCCACTCACACCTCAGGATTTCTCTCACTTCTCCATCCCCGCCCCCCCAGAAGAATCTCAGTTTAAATAAAAACTTTGGAGATGCTTGGTGACTCATGCAGCCCTAATCCGGCAGAACATTTTTTGGATGAACTTGAGTGCAGGTTCAAGTCTGCAGCAACTCCCACCTGACAGTTGTAAGCAACCATTCACATTTTTGACAGAGGAGTGGTATGAGAATGAGATGAATGTTTTGAATAAAGAGTGCCAGAATGGACAGAAACCATTTTAAACTATAAACACAGCATTAGATAATGAAAAATAACGTAAAATAGCTCCCAGAAGCCAAAAGTAATTTATTTTTTTTTTCTTTGCAAGTTTCTCCTTAAGGTGCTGACTCATGCTGGGGTTCAGTGCCTTCAGACCTGCTGTACCTCAGCCAAGTAACCAAACTTCAGGTGTAATCTTGGACAGTGAATGTCAGCAGTTTAGTCAATTGTGAAGAATATCACAGCCTTGCCTGCCCTGTCAAACACACGCGCGCACACACACACACACACACACGCATGCACGCGCACACACACACACACAGACACTTCAGTAGGAATCATTGGATGATGATAAGGAATAGGAACCCTGGCAACATTATTTCTACTGTTCACTTTTCATTCATTACCGATTGTGCCCAATTGTAGTGTCCAAACCGTAGAACTGTAAAATGAGCTAATGGAAGCGTTGATCTGTAATTGAACCATTGGCCAGAATTCTCCCATGCCTCCGCTGGTGGGATCAATGGCTGTGGGTGGGGGACGAGGGAGTGGCGTTGGTGGGGGGGGGGGGGGGGGGAGGAGAGGGGGTGGGGGGGGGTGGGGGGAGAGGGGGTGGGGGGAGAGGGGGTGGCGGGGGAGGGGGGAGAGGGGGTGGCGGGGGAGGGGGGAGAGGGGGTGGCGGGGGAGGGGGAAGTGGGGTGGCGGGGGAGAGGGGGAGGGGGAAGTGGGGTGGCGGGGGAGGGGGAAGTGAGAGGGGGGAGGGGGAAGTGGGGGGGGAGGGGGAAGTTGGGGGGGGAAGATGATGGGGGGGGGGAAGATGGTGGGGGGGAGGGGGAAGAGGGGGGTGGCAGGGGAGAGGGGGGTGGCGGGGAGAGGGGGGTGGCGGGGAGAGGGGGGTGGCGGGGAGAGGGGGGTGGCGGGGGGTGGGGAGGGGGAAGAGGGGGTGGCAGGGGAAGAGGGGGTGGCAGGGGAGAGGGGGGTGGCAGGGGAGAGGGGGGTGGCAGGGGAGAGGGGGGTGGTGGGGAGAGGGGGGTGGTGGGGAGAGGGGGGTGGTGGGGGGTGGGGAGAGGGGGGAGGGAGAAGTGGGATGTGTGAAGATGGTGGGGGGGAGGGGGAAGAGGGGGTGGCAGGGGAGAGGGGGTGGTGGGGGGTGGGGAGAGGGGGGTGGTGGGGGGTGGGGAGAGGGGGTGGTGGGGGGTGGGGAGAGGGGATGGTGGGGTGGGTGGGTGGGGGTGGGGGGGTGGGGAGAGGGGGTGGCGGGGTGGTGGGGAGAGGGGGAGGGGGGTGAGGGGAGGTGGAGGTGGGGGTTGGGGAGAGAATTCATCAGGAGACCCAAAAATTGGTTTCACACCGGCATGAACTTTCAGCGGGATCTTCCGATGCTGCCTGCCACGACGGATTGGGAATCTTGCTGGAAGCTGATGTGAAGCCGATTTGCATCCCTCTAATGGAATGCAAATGAAGGCCCAACCGGAAGTTACAGAGATAGGAAGGAACAAGTCCATGGAGGAATGTGAAGGCTTGACCATTCCAATGCACTTCCTAGTCCACTTAAGATCATCTGAAACTCTCTTTCCTGTGTCCCAACTCGCACCAAGTCCCGTTCACCTATCTCTGTAACTTCATTCAGTTCTACAACCCTCCAAAATATCTGCACTCCTCCAATTCTGGCCTCTTGAGCATTCTGGATTTTATTTGCTTCACCATCGATGGCCACACTTTAGCTGCCAAGGCCCCAAACTCTGGAATTTCCTCCCTATCTCTCCCTGCATCTTTACTCCTCATGTCCGTTAAGACACTTCTTAAAACCTACCTCTTTGACCAAGCTTTTGGTAACCTATCCTACTAACTCTTTATGTGGCTTGGTGTCAAATTTTTCTTGATAACATTATTGTGAAGCGCTTTGGGACATTTTACTATGTTAAAGGTGCTAGATAACTACAAGTTGTTGTTGTTGACCCCCACAATGTGGGCTTCTAGGAACTCACCCCCACTGAAATCACATGAATGCGTGAATGTTTATTGGACTATCTTAATGTACCTCCATTTTCTCGAGCTGATGTGGTACACTGGAAACACCACTCTGGACAGCTCCTTCATTTCAATCTAGTCCACATTCATTGCCTTATACTTGTAATCTTTGTGGGCTGAATTTAACTTAACAGCATTATCCTAAAGTGATTGGATCCAAAATCCCTTTTAGGCCAGATAGCTAACAATCCTGACACATGTCAACTTCTTACAAATTCAGTGTGATTTTTTTTCATCATAATGGTCTTTCAAGAGTCTGGTAACTTAGTACGAATTTGTGAATGCTCACCCACTTAGAATTGGATTCGGCTATCCAAGTTCATTTCCCATAGGACACTTACAGCCAATAGAGAAAAGTCAATATCCTAGATTCCAGAACTGAATGGACCACCCAGCCCCAATTATTTTTTATCTCAGTAATACATTCACTTAGAAATGGTTTTGGATTTGGGTTTGCATTAGGTTGGAACACGAGGGCGGATTTTCAGTCAGTAGTGGGGGGAGTGGAGGAGGTGGAAGCAAGGAATCAGGTGTGGGATCTATTTTACCAAACACTCTCACTTAAAATGCTCATGCACAGAATATGTGAGGGCTTCATTTAAATGATAAACCTCATCCTGATGCAATGCAACTGAGTCCTTGTGGGATTTCCCAGTCTCGCTGGGAAATCCCTGAGCACTCAGCTTGCCAACATAAATGGATGATAAAGGGCAGTGACACTCTGGCCTTTCAGCAAGTGCGTACTTAAAGCAGAATTTTTGGTTGCTACAATCTAAATTTGGAATATGAATGGCACAATGGCTTTTCCTTTTTGTCTGCAATTTTTGGTAGAGGATGAAAGGAAGGATATAAGACAGGCTTGCTTTTATCAAGGGTGGACTATCCACATTCATCCTGACCAACGAACTGTTTGTACAGGTCCAGGACTTCTACTTGGGAATGTTTGGCTTCACAGGAGGCACTTCACCAAGAGAGTGGTGACTTGAGTTTACCTTGTCCTGGAATTTGACTTGCAGCCAATTTCAGCCACAGGAGTAGGGAAGGTCACCAAGGCAGTTAACTTCTGTGCTCCAATTAGCTCACGAATGTGGAATCTTACAGTGCAAACACCTACACCAGTTTCCCCATGGAAAACCCAGCCCCAATTATTTCTGTTCTCAGTAATACATTCACTTAGAAATGGTTTGGGATTTGGGTTTGCAGTAAGCTGGAACACTAGGGTGGATTTTCAGTCAGTGGTGGGGGGAATGGAGGGGGCGGAAGCAAGGAATCAGGTGTGGGATCTATTTTACCACACACTCTCACTTAAAATGCTCATGCACAGAATATGTGAGGGCTTCATTTAAATGACTAACCTCATCCTGATCCCTCCAGCAGCAGAACGAGAGGGCACCGCAACGTTTCTGCATCATAGAATTCCCCAAAGTTCAGGGTGTTACTAAAGCATCCATGTGGCCTTTCAGGCCTCCATACAGAAATTTGTTTCATTCCTCAATCAGAAGGGATTTGACTCCATAAATGTTCTGGTGGTCAGTGATCAGCCACACATGACAATGCAGGTGAACAACTAATCCCCAGGCAGTAGCCTTGGTTCCTTTATTATAAGGTATTCCCTCTATTCTTGGCTTCTTTAAAGGAGAAGAAAGACTAGAAGGATTGTTTCTAAGAGACCAAGGCCACCCAATGCAACTATTGGTCATGATACCCTTGCTACACCACATAGCCACCAGGATCATTATTGAGCATACTTTGGGCATCTAGAAAGAGCACTCAAATGCTTGGACAGATAATGGGGTATCTTACAATATAATTCTACCAGTGTGTCCACAGGACCTTCTGCATGCAGAGCAACTATGATATATAGAGTAGGGTTGTCAACTCCGGCTGGAGGTATACCTGGAGGTTTGATTATGTGACGTCTGACCACATGACATCTGATCATATTACGGTTTCTAAAGTCATTGCATTTATCTTACCCCTACAAGAGGTTGGGGCTCCTACAGTTGATTATCTTTTCCCATGGTTTTGTGTCAGCAGTTGTTGTGTGAGAAGCTCAGAGAACCAGGATGCCACCTACAAGTGGATGAAGGTGGGAAAGTGAGAGCGGAGGTGATGGGAAACCGAACATGGGTATGGAATTGCATCTTGGAATTGAGATGGGAGGAGATTTGATTCAATCAGTAACTAATAGTATCTCACTGAAATTGGACTGATAACTAGTAGTAATGAGAACACTCACATCCCCCAACAATAATGCAAGAATTCATTGATGTAACCGGTAATAATATCCTGATATCTTACATGTAATTAGTAGTATCCTATGGTCCACTGATATCCTCTGAATACAACTAAAATCCCCTGCAGTTCAAAAAGTGTGGTCAGGCTCCCCTGTGGATGCCATGTTTAATAGGCCCCATCTTTTTCCCTATCTTCTTGGATTCTGCTTTAGACTCAACTTTATTGTAACAGTGACAAATCTGAAGTGGGAACCTCAGACTGAGCTGACCTGGCCAACACTGACCTGAATCAAACTGAAATGTTGCACAAAGGGCATTGGGCTAGATGTTTGGAGCACTTCTCACAGGGTAAATCAACCCCAACTCAGTTCAGCACCAACATTTATAATCCTCTTCCTGGGTTCAGATTGAGTAAAGAAGAGTTTTAACAGAATGGTAGAAATTACAATCCAGCGTGGAGGCCATTTGGTCCCTGATGCTGGTGCTGGAGCTTTCTCCATTCCCCAGATCCCTGAATATTCCTCCTTTTCAAATAATTATCCCATTCCCTTTTAAACTAAATTTGTTAGAGTTGATTTTCCAGGCGACTTTTCTTGGTGGAAATATTGAACTTTATTTACAAGACAGCAGCAGCAACTACATGTGTGCATCTAACTCTATAACTAAAAAAGAACCCTCTCTTAGAGGTTTCCCGCTCTGCAAACTGATTGGTTTACACAGATCATGTGATCTTACAACACAGGGTTATTCTTAAAGATACAGTCCTATGTTTATCAAAACTATAATTACTACATTCCTCCCCCTTTAACTTTTCTGTACATTTTGTATTTACAAGGATATTTATCTCATGACATTACAATATTTACACAGGTCATGAAATTATAAGTCTTTCAGGTGGTTTCCTGATCCGTGTAGAATGTCATAGCTCTACGACTTCCAAATTTTTGGCAGAACCACATTCTCTGGAACCGCATTAACATCAGGTACCTCGTTAGGCACAGGCAGTTCAGTGTCATCCACTCCGACAGAGACATCGGGCATGTCTGTCCTTGGTTGAACAGTTTCGACAGGAACCATAGGAATGGTTACAGGTGGAACATCATTTTGTTGGGGGTCTCTCCCTTCTTCTTAAATGATCCACATGTTTGCAGGTGATCCAGCCCTCCACTTCCACGTGGTACAACAATGGTCCGGTCACGGAGCTTACTTTACCAAATAACCACTTTGGTCCTCCACCGAAATTCCTTACATATACTATTTCTGCAACAGTAAATTCTTGCTCACAACTATGCAAATCATGAGTCGCGCTTTGGTTCCCTTGACTTTTCTCCACCTTCCCCTCCAAATTGGGAAGTATCAGACTTAGTCTTGTTTGAAGACGCCACCTCATCAGTAACTCTGCAGGTGTTGCACCTGTCGTAGTGTGGGGGGTTGTTCTGTAATGAAATAGGAAATGAGCAAGTTTAGTTTCCAATGATTCACCTGTTAATTTTCTCATTCCTGCCTTAAAAGTTTGTACTGCTCTTTCCACCAGTCCATTAGATGATAGATGGTATGGTGCAGTCTTCACATTGTTGATACTATTTAGCCTGACAAATCTTTGAAATTCAGTGCTAGTAAACGCAGTACCATTATCTGAGACGATTACTTCTGGCAAACCTTGGATAGAAAAGCTTTGGCGTCTAACCACGTGGAATGAGCATCTATAATCAGTAGAAACATGGTTCCAAGGAAAGGACCAACGTAATCTATGTGCAATCTCACACAGAGTCTACCAGGCCTCCCGTGGATGTAATGGGGCTGCTGCCTGCATTGCACACGGTGTTTAACCACCTTTTCAATATCGCCATCCATCCCCGGCCACCAAAGATAACTTTGCGCGATCATCTTCATTCTTGAGATTCCAGGGTGGGCACTGTGCAACTCTACTAAGAATGGTGTCCTTTCTTGTGAAGGAACTACTACTCATGCACCCTATAACAGGATACCATCTTGACTATTCATTTAACTTCTTCGGTTAAAAAATGGCTTCAATTCATCAGGGACTGGTTCCTGGGACCATCCATCTAACAACTGGTCTCTCACTCGAGACAGGACTGGATCACGATTCATCCAGTTTCTTATCTGTCTGGCACAGACTGGTGAGGAATCCAGGAAATTCATCGCTAATGCAATCTCTTGGGAAATTGGGACATGTTCATTGTTCTCTTGTAAAGGAAGGTGACTTAGGGCATGTCTACATGAATCTCTGGTCAATGCACAAAAGTGTATTTATATGCCACTAAAATTAGGGCCTTTCTTTGGATTCATGCAGAAGCTATGGGAGGAATGGCTTTTTCCTCACTAAACAGACCCAAAAATGGTTTGTGGTCTGATACTGTCGTGAAGTGTCACCTATGCACGTATTGGTGGAACTTTTTTACACCAAAAATAATTGACAGACCTTCCTTTTCGATTTGAAAATATCCTTATTCGGCTGTGTTAAGTGTCCTAGATACATAGCCTATCTTGTCGTCCATCTTGTGAGATAGTACCGCCCCTACTCCATAGGGGTTGCATCTCAGGTTAGCACCAATTCCTTTCCCGGATAATAGTGTACCAACAAATTTGAAGAGTCAAGAGCTGTTTGACTTTCATGAAGGTTTCTTCCTGGGATGACTTCCAAACCCAACACTGTTTTTGCTTCTGCAGTGAATGTAGAGGGGCAAGAACCATTGATAAGTTGGGTAGGAATCGACCATAATAGTTTACCATCCCTAAAAATGATTTAAGTTCAGAGACGTTCTTAGGTGCAGGTGCCTATCTGATAGCTTTAACCTTCTCTTCAACGCAGTGTAACCCTTGGGCATCTACCCGGTAGCCCAAATATTTATTTGCCTGAAAAGTACATTTTTCCTTCTTTAGGCTCACTCCTGCTTCTAAAAGTTGTTTCAGGACTTCCTCCAAATTAGCCAACTGTTCCATTTCCGTGAATCCAGTTATTAGTACATTGTTCAGGTAGACCACAACTTGAGACAGTCCTTGTAGCAAGCTCTCCATCATCATCTGGAAAATGGCACGGGCCGAAGAAACACAGAAGGGCAGGCGTGTGTATTGATATAACCCTTTGTGGGCATCATCCAGTTCCAGTTGCTGATATGCGTGACTCATATCAAGCTTTGTATACGTTGTCCCTCCTGCTAGTTTGGCATAGAGGTCTTCATTCTTGGGAATAGGGCACCTGTCCAGTTTGGCTGCTTTGTTGACCGTTAACTTATAGTCCCCACAGATCCGGACAGTCTGATCAGGTTGTAAGACAGGTACTACAGGTGCTGCCCACTCTGAGAACTGAACCATTTAATGACACCCAGCCTCTCTAGCCAGTTCAACTCAGTGTCAACCTTCTCTCTCAGAGCATATGGCACCAATCTTGCTGTCAAGAAGCGAGGAGTTGCTTCTGAGTCAATATAAATCTTGACCTGTAGGCCTTTGATTTTCCCCAATTCATCCCGGAAGACGGTGTCATATTTTTTTAGCAGCTCTGGCAGTCCTCATAATTGCAACTGGAAGATTTAGGACCAGTTTAATTTAATCTCTTTCAACCAATGACGACCTAGAAAGCTTGGTCGGTCACCTTCTACCACCGTCACTGGTAGTTGTGCTGTTTGGTGTTTATTATAAACAGGTAGACTGGAAATAACTTTTACTTGGATTTCTTCGCCTGTATATGTTTTCAGTTCGGCAGCAGTTTGTTCCAAATTTAACTGTTGAGCACCTTTATTTAAATATCTGAAGGTGAGTTCTCCTACTACAGTGGTAGAAGCACCAGTGTCTACTTCAATTTTTAAGGGTTTCTCATTCACCTGTAAAGTGACAGTAATTGGCTCTGTCTTCCCTACTTTCATGTTGAATAAGGAATAAGTGTCAGAATTGTTTATTTCTGTTTCTTCCACATTATATACTTCATTTGACTTGTTTGTTGCCTGGAAGCCTGTTTTAATCTCGCTTTGCAATGTTTCAATGTGTGCCCTTTTTTATGGCAAAAATAGCACTCCAGCTCTTTAAATCTGCAATTGTTAGGAGTATGATTGTTTCCACGTTGATAACAATTAGTTTTCAAATTTGCTGTTGAGCTGTTTCCTCTAAATTTTCGGTTAGCAGGGGCTGTTTCCCGCTTAGCGGCAGAGTCCTGGCTTTTCGCACAACTTTCGGCTGACCGTTCCCACCCAACTAGGAAAACGGCACCATTTTACGTACCTTGAATCACTTGTGAATCCCTTACAGCATTTTCCATCGCAAGCGCTATTTCTAACTCTTTCTTAAAATCAAGATCCACTTCAGCCAACAATCTTCACTGAATAACATGATCTTGCACACCATAGACCAAACGACCCCTGAGCATATCATTCAGGGCTTCACCAAAATCACAATATTCTGTTAATTGTTTTAATTTCACCACGTAGGTAGCAATGGTCTCTCCCGGGGCTCTATTCCGTGAATTGAACCTGAACCTCTGCATTGTGACTGAGGGCTTCAGTCGAAAATGTCCCTTAACGAGGTCCACTAATTCACTGAAAGGCTTCAAATCAAGGGCACTGGGGCCATCAAGCTTTGAATTAAACTGTAGACCTTGCTCCCACAAATACTTAGGAGAATCACTCTCCTCTTTTACTCCCCTTTGATTTTGTTGGCTTGCAAGTAGCACCCAAGGCATTTTATATATTGAGACCAGTCATCTATGGCTGGCTCAAAGGGATCAATAGTGCCAAACTGGCATCTCAGATAAGTATAATTTTCTTTTCCTTTTAATTATCTTAGGAACTCACTGCTGAGTGAGGGACAGCACCAGATCTGATTTATCCCCGTCTCCAGCTAGTTATAGAGTCAATTTTCCAGGCAACTTTTCTTGGTGGCAGCTACATGTGTGCATCTAGCTCTATAACTAAAGAAGAACTCTTTCTTAGAGGTTCCCCGCTGTACAAACCCATTGGTTTACACATATCATGTGATCTTACAACACAGGATTATTCTTAAAGCTACAGTCCTATGTTTATAAAAACTGTAATACTACAATATTCTTGTCTCTACCTTAACAGCCGCTTGTGGTGAAGAACCTTGGCTGCGAAAATTCATATGTGAAGCATTTCCTGAAGGTTTTCCAGGTGCAGTGCTCTCCGAGGACATTGTCGCCTGCAAGTGTGTCCCCTGTGTGAACTGACACAATCCTAACATCACACACCCCATCAACTGACTGATTGGTCATAACAAGGATTCCAACTTTGGACAATGCAGGTTCAAAAAATGTCTATGTCGTCAACTCATTAAAAAAAAGAATGAAACAGGAAGATGGGCTCCACAGTTGTGTCATTTAAAGGGACAGACACCCTGATTGCAGGCGAGTTAAATTTCTGGAACATTTTCTGTTGCAAATTGTCTAGAAGCACTCTGGGATATTTTTTAAGGTGTTTTGGTGAGTTCCTCCATTTGCAAGAGGTAGCCGCTGAATCCTCCACAGGGATGGCCAAGGAGGAGGTGACCTGTCCACAAAAAGGCTACAACCGCTATGGGGGCAGCAGTGTCAGTGCTGACGGGTCTGCTGCGTGACAGGGAGATGGGGCTTCAGGGAGGGCAGCTCTGCGCCATGTACTTTGCCAAGTTGGAGAGGGGGAAGGTTAGTGTGAGGGAAAGGGTTTAGAGTGGGAAGCAGGAGGTCCATGGTCAGACCATCAGCACCTTGCTCACTATGCCTGATAACAGGATAAGGGTGAGTTGGGAGTCGAGAAGGAGAATAAGGCTGGAACACGCCATCACCCTCATTTTTCTTAGCGATGTCAGGTGCTATGGGCCCCTTTGCAGACTATACCATGTTGTAAAGAACAATTGCCTCTGTCAGGCTCAGGAAATGCAGGCATCCTTGTCTCCCACAGGTTCTGCTTGGCTCCCTTCTATTATGTATTACTTTGTCCTGAAAGAGAAGGCAGCATGTCAGTGACTGTATAGCATTATGTTTGGTGATATTCCTGCCATAGCTGAATAGCTGGACGTATGTGGAGGTAGTGATAGTTGGGTGTGAGGTTGTCAGCATTGCTGGTATGTGAGAGTTGGGTAGCATATCTGGACAGTAGCCTGTGTTCTGGATGCCAGCGAGAGTTGCTGGGTAAGTGAAGAGGTGTGGTGCTTTGAGCAGCGTGAGAAGTGTCATGTGAAGATGCATTCGCTGACCTTGACCACCCGCATATGGTCATTAGTCTCTTGTAGCTCTGCTGCCAGGTCCTGGGTTCAGACTCCAGGAGTGAAATTTAATAAGAAGAGCGTGGCTCCCGACTGCAGGACCAGAAGTGGGCACCACTTCTGCTCATATAGTGGGAGCTGCTAAGCGCAAAATGATGATGCAAAATGTAAATATGTGCAGCGGGCACGTGCTCCACGTGCAATTACATGGTGGGGGCAGACAGGAAGTGTCTGCCCTGCCATCAGCTGACTCAATTCCAGGTTGGGGCAGGCTATAAAAGGCCCACTGGTGCAAGTATCCAGCCTCTGCAAGCAGGGAGAAGCAAGTTTGCAGCATCTCACTTGTGTAGGCAACAATGTGGTGGTGTGTTAGAGATCAGTCTTTATTAGTTGATAAGGTGTGTGGCTTGATTTATAGTCACAAGGCAATTCAACATGGCTGAACATGCAGCCACTGCTGACCTCCCTATAAATGAGATGCCAAGGAGGTTGGTCAAGGTTACTAATGAGTGTGAGAAGTGATGTGCCGCTCGTGCACTCATGGCCTTGTCACTGTGGCAAGGAGCAAAAAGATGGCTCATAAAAGCTTCACTGACTTATTTGCCAATGTGAAGCCTGTACCTTCGAGGGCAATCATCTCTTTTCATCCTGTGTGAGAAAGGTTTGCTCCCCATGACCTTCTGGAGGTAGAGGATGTAGATAGTGAGGTAGCTCCGGATGGAGGCTGAGAGAGGCGGATTAACATTCAGAGCAGACAATAGTTTGTGGGCGAGGCACAGATGATCATGTAGATGCCTCATTCCTGTGCAAACTGATTAAAGGTGAGGCTGTCTCTGATAACCCTACATGTCTCTCCATGGCTCCCGCAATTTGGAAATGTGCTGTGGTATTTCTATCCTCTTTATATTCCTCATCATTATCTGAGGAGGACAGCAATTCCTCTCCTCTTGGGAATGCAATGTTGTGTGATGCACAGCAGACCCTGACAATCCTGGATACACCCTCTGGCCCATATAGCAATACTCCACCAGACCAGTCAAGGGAGCAGAAGCGCATATTTGGCAGGCCAATGGTCTGCTCTATGATTGCCCTGGTTGATCCAGGTGCTGCATTGTAATGCTCCTCTGCAGGCCTGTGGGATAACGCACTGGTGTCATGAAGCACGTTCTGAGGGAATAGCCCTCATCATCTAAGATCCAACCTTGCACTTGAGCAAAGGCCTCAAATAGCTGTGGCAGCTGGGAGTTACGTAAAAAGTGCGAGTCATGAGAGCTCCCTGGGAAACCAGCACACATCTGCATAATTCTTTTCCAATGGTCACAGCCAACTTAAATGTTAAGGGAGTGAAATCCCTTCCGATTTACAAATGCAGCTGTTGTTCACAGAGAACTCAAATGGCCATATGGGTGCAGTCAATCACACCCTGTACCTGTGGGAAGTAAATGATGGCCTCAAAATCCACTGCGGCCTGGCTATCAGCATCTGCTGTGAATCAAATTAATTTGTTGGCCCTTCTGAACAGGGCATTGGTCACCTCCCATATGTACCTATGTGTTGCAGCCTGGGAAGTGTCACACCTTGACTTCTGGAATGAGTCTCTGGTATAGAATTTCAAAGCTGCAGGACCTGCAGGTCTTGTTGTGGGAGCACATATAGGTCAGAAACCACCTCCTGTGAAGGCCTTAGCTGTCTGTGGCATTTCCTCTAAGACATTTGGAGATAGTTGGTGCACATTCTGAACAAGCGCTGATGCGCCAATGTTCTTCAGCGATGACGGCCCTGGCTGGGTTCTTCTTGACCTCCCTCCTCCTCGGCTGGTGTCAGCTGATGGCCTTGTGGGCTATGTTGTTGTGCGACACAGTCTTCCTCTGGCAAATCCTCTCCTCCAAGTTGCAAAAATATTGGTGTATGAGGGTCATTGCGAATCCACAAAGCGAACTGTGTGAAGGAGGCAAGCAAAGATAGGAGCACCTCTGTGCACATGACCTTCACTCCTAGAGCAGCTGCACTTGACCAATGGGAACACATGACCCTCCCATGGGCCACACCATGGCCTCCCATCCTACAGCGACCCCCTCCCAAAACAACCTGATCTCCTGCCAGCTCAACCTGTGTCAGCACCCATATCAATGGATGATACAAAGATAGGTGAAGGGACAGGTAGTATTAAGGAGGCGGGGAGGCTGCAGAAGTATTTAGACAGGTTAGGAGAATGGGTAAAGAAGTGGCAGATGGAATACAACGTGGGGAAGTGTGAGGTCATGCACTTTGGTAGGAAGAATAGAGGCATAGGCTATTTTCTAAATGGGGAGAGAATTCAGAAATCTGGAGTGCAAAGGGTCTTGGGAGTCCTAGTCCAGGATTCTCTTAAGGTTAACTTGCAGGTTGAGTCAGTAGTTAGGAAGGCAAAGGCAATGTTGGCATTTATTTCGAGAGGACTAGAATATAAAAGCAGGGATGTGTTGCTGAGGCTTTATAAGGCTCTGGTCAGACCACATTTAGAATATTGTGAGCAATTTTGGGCCCCGTATCTCAGGAAGGATGTACTGGCCTTGGAGAGGGTCCAGAGGAGGTTCACAAGAACGATCCCAGGAATGAAAGGCTTAACATATGAGGAATGTTTGAGGACTCTGGGTCTATACTCGATGGAGTTTAGGAGGATGAGGGGGGATCTGATTGAAACTTACAGAATACTGAAAAGCCTGGATAGAGTGGACGCGGGGAAGATGTTTCCATTAGTAGGAGAGACTAGGACCCGAGGGCACAGCCTCAGAGTAAAGGGAAGGCCTTTTAGAACAGAGATGAGGAGATTCTTCTTTAGCCAGAGAGTGGTGAATCTATGGAATTCATTGCCACAGAAGGCTGTGGAAGCCAGGTCATTGAGTGTATTTAAGACCGAGATAGATAGGTTCTTGATTGGTAAGGGGATCAAAGGTTACGGGGAGAAGGCGGGAGAATGGGGTTGAGAAACTTATCAGCCATGATTGAATAGCGGAGCAGACTCAATGGGCTGAATGGCCTAATTCTGCTCCTATGTCTTATGGTCTTATGCACAATGGAGCCCATCCACCTCCAACCTCCCTGTCACCTTCGAGCTTCCCCGTATTGCCCTTGATCCTTCCAATATCACCTGCTCCTTCCTCCAATTTTCATCCTTGACCTCAAGCCAGTGACCCTCAACCTTCCATCTCTCATCCTTAGTCCTCCCCCTCCTCACCCTTGATCTGTTTGTCTCAATGTGGAACCTCCCTCCATCATCCTTGATCTGTCCTTGGTATCCCTCGACCATCCGTTAGAGACCCTTCACCTGCCTTCCCTTCAGTTGCCCCTGCCTCAGGCTTGTTGTCTGACTGTTGATCTGCCACAAGTGGTGCAGCTGCCCCCCGCATCCATGGATACACAGGACCAGACCTCTGCAATGACAGACCCCACCCTATAGGCCGGAGCTAGCTCCCATTGAACAGCTCCTCCCTCCCTGCTTCCATACATGCCTGTGCCTTGCCGTAATGCCATTTGAAGACCTGACCACCACTACCCTCTTCCCCGACCCCATCCTCGCTGCTACCAGACCGTCCAGCTTCTCCTGCTCCCCTCCCCTGTGCCACAGAGTTAGAAAAGGCAAAGCCTCACCTTAGATTCAAAGATTGAACAACCTCGCTTGGCACAGGCCACCTTAAAGCTGTTGGGGAACAGGAGGCATGAGTTTCCCATGCGCTGCTAACCTAATTTGGTGAATTTGCCATTGAATGAGTATTCATGGTATGCAAATACATGGTGAATAGGTTCCCGCCAATAGGCGGCTTGATGGTCACTTTGCCGCTAACTGAATTTCTCCAGCTCAGCCAGACATTGGGAAACTGAGATTTCGACTCCCACCTAATTAAAGGCACCCACTCCGCCCCCCGGCCTGCCTTGTGTCCCCCTCCTACAGGGCCCATTAAATTTCATCCCAGGTATTGGCCTCCCTGGCCACCTGCTCCCACTTCCTTCTGAGGGTTTTGGCTGAGGTTTTCCGTGGCCCCTTCTAGCCCATGGCCTCCCTCCTCCTGCCCAACTGCACCACTAATGTCTCCAGCACCGCAATCTGTGGTCATGGTTCCCTCTCTACCCTAATGTTTTGTTTCCAAAGATTTCCATGGCTGCAATCCTTTTGTGCATCTTCCCTTTTAAGTGCAGCCTGCCTTTAAGTAGAGCAGGCTGTCTGTACCATGTGATTGGCAAAAACGCTACTGGGCTGTTCTGCTGTGTGCAGAGGTGGTGCAGTATTAGGGAGCTGAGATCAGTGTTGGGGACACCCCAGCTAGCCCTACAATCATCCTGATGAGATGGTTACACAAAATTTGCGTATTGCCCACCTTGATCTGACTGGGTGTAGGCACATCGTGAATAACAACTTCCGGGCCCAAAAGTCAGGGCAAATGAATTTCTAGCCATCACACCCCCTCCTACACCCACCTATGTTTCAATAGCTCTCAGTTCAAAAGCCTTCATTATTCCTTCAACCCTTGGTTCTTCCAGTGAGAATTCAATCTCCATCCCCTTCTTCCCCATTTACCAACAATGGAAACAATTTCCTCTTTCAGTGACTCTCCCACTCACCACATTGCTCCTGCTGCTGGTCCTGATGATGCTGCTGGTACCCCATTACCCTAACCCCAATCCCGTCTCTCTCTCTCTGCCTGTATGAACTCCAATCTCACGATCTCCATTTCCCACTCTCCCTATTCCCCTCCTGATCCCCAATCTTCTGATCCCCAATCCTCTGTTTCTATCCCTCCCTGATCCCCTTTCCCTAAAGCTGTCACCCTACTCCCAACCCTCCCTGCTCCACATTGCTATTGCTCTCTCCCCTGCCCTGAAGCCTCCTAGTTTATGACCACCCACTCTCCCTGAGTCCTAATGCCCCTGCTCACAAGTTTCTGTTCAATCTCTTTTAACCCATTCCCACGTCTTCCTTATTTGTCTCATCTTCTCCTCTCCCCCCCCCACAAACTCCCAGCTCTTTCTCTACCAGCCAGTCCCATTTGCTGTCACCCCTAAGGCAGGGGCCAGCTTTCTGAGGGAGGGAGATGATGTTACTGAGCCAAAGGGGAATTACGAGGAGCACTCCCATGAAGATAAAGGTGCCACAAGAGTTCAGAATTTTGTGTGGCTGCTGCAAGCGCTTTAAAATTAGCTAAGTGGCAAAATTACACTATTCAATATAATGTTATACTATTACACCAATTAATTGGTAACACTCTCACCTCTGAGTCAGAGGGTTGTGGGTTCAAGTTCCACTCAGGACTTGAGCACAAGAATCAAGGCTCACAGAGTAGTGCAGTACCAAGGGAGTGCCCCATTGTTGGAGGAACTGTCTTTCAGATGAGATGTTAAACTGAAGCCCCATCTATCCTATCAGATGGACTTAGAAGATCCCATCACTCTTTTAAAGAAGTGTAGGGGAGTTATTACCGGTATCCTGGCCAATATTTACCCCACAACCAACATTACAAAAACTGATTATCTGGTCATCACCACTCTGCTGTTTGTGGGAGCTTGCTGTACCGAAATTGGTTGTCACATTTCCTATGTTACAATGGTGGCTACAGTAACTACGCTTCAAAGGTACTTCATTAGCTGTAAAGTGATTTGGGATGTCCTGTGGTGGTGAAAGGTGCTATATAAATACAACTCTTTACTTTTTATATTAGAAAACCTTTTAAGCATTTTAGCTAAGAGCAGGAGAGAAATTGTTTAAAGTACCACTGGAAATGATCTCTTCTTGGATTTGTGGTCAATAGATTAACTGGTGGTAGCAAACTGTCAAAAATGTCAATGAAACTTGAACTGTGTCATTTGATGCTTATTTGTAAACATTAATGAGCTCCCCCTCTCCATTTCTGTTGAGTCTGCTGGTCACAAGAATAGGAATGGGGAATTTCCACCCTGAGGTTGGTGGTTTTAAAAAAGTTTCTTCATGCTACTGTTTAGTTGTAATTGACAGGCAACAGCTCGGGGTTGTGCTTGCGGACTGAACGGAGGTGTTCCACTAAGCGATCACCCAGCCCGCGTTTTATCTCCCCAGACTACGTTGTGAGCATCGAATACAGTGTACTAAATTAAAGGAAGTACAAATAAATCGCTGTTTCATTTGGAAGGAGTGTTGGGGGCCTAGGACAGTGAGAAGGGGGGAGGTGAGAGGGCAGGTATTGCATTTCCTGCGCTTGTTTTTTATTCGTTCATGGGATGTGGGCATCGCTGGCTAGGCCAGCGTTTATTGCCCATCCCTAGTTGCCCTTGAGAAGGTGGTGGTGAGCTGCCTTCTTGAACCACTGCAGTCCAGCAGACTCAGTTTCTGCAGAAAGGTGCCATAGGGAAGGGAGGGGTGTTAGGGGCGACTGAGGAGTGGACTAGGGTGTCACAGAGGGAATGGTCCAACAATAAAAGGAATGCTGAAAGGGGAGGGAGGGGGGGAAATGTGTTTAGTAGCTGCACCACACTGGAGCTGGCAGAAATAGCAGGGGATAATCAGTTGAATATGAAGGCTGGTGGGGTGGAAGGTGAGGACAAGGGGAACCCTATCATGGTTCTGGGGGTGGTGGTGGTGAGAGTAGAAGTGTGTGAAATGGATCTGATATGGTGGAGGGTCCTGTCAACCACGTTGGGTGAGAATCCTTATTTGAGGAAAAAGGAAGACATGTCAGAAATGCTGGTGTGGAAGGTCGCATTATCAGAACAGATGTGATGGAGTTGGAGAAACTGGGAGAATGGAATGGAGTCCTTACAGGAACCAGGGTGCGAGGAAGTATAGTCAAGTAAGTGGGAGTCCTAAGGTTTGTAGGGAACATTAGTGGATAGCCTATCTCCAGAAATGGAGACAGGGAAGTTGAGGAAGAGAAGAGTCAGAGATAGATCAGGTGAAGGTGAGAGATGGGTGGAAACTGGAAACAAAGTCAATGAAATTTTGTTGTTCATGGCGAGGGTAGGAGGCGGCACTGATACAGTCATCAATGTACCGGAAAAGATGAGGGAGGGGGCCTGAGTAGGATTGAAATAATGAATGTTCCAAATGTCCCACAAAAAAGACAGGCATAACTGGGACCCATGCAAGTAACCATGGCAGCACCTTTTATTTGAAGGAAATGAGTGGAATTGAAGAGGAAGTTGTTCAGAGTGAGAACAAACTCAGCCAGGCAGAGGAGGGTAATGGTGGATGAGGACTGATTGGGCCTCCGAGGAAGAAGCGGAGAGCCCTCAGACCATCTTGGCGGGGGATGGAGGTGTAGAGAGATTGTGTGTCCATAGTGAAGAGGAAGCGGTTAGGGCCAGGAAACTGGAAACTGTTGAACATGTGGGGCATCAGAAGAGTTGCAGATGGAGGTGGGAAGAGACTGTATAAGGGGAGAAGAAATAGAGTCGAGATAGGAAGAAATAAGTTCAGTGGGACAGGAATAGGCTGTAACAATGGATCAACTGGGCCAGTCATGTTTATGAAGCTTGGGAAGGAGGTTGAAGCCGGTGGTTTGGGCTGAGGAAACTATGAAGTTGTAGGCAGTGGAGGGAAGATCTCCAGTGGATATGGGGTCCATCTAGTGTCCAGAATGGGGAACTGGATGTTTGAAGACGATTGGGAAAATGCTTTTTTACATGGCCCTTGACACAGCACTGGGGACTTCCATTGGACTTTCCAGTGACTTTGACACGGTGCACTCTAGATGTCTTCTGAAATTGCCGAAGGCCTACTCCTTGTGGCCTTTCTTCCTTATCCTTTGAACTTTGGTGGGGTAGACGCTGTGGGTGGGCTTGTCCTGACTCTTATGTGGGGTTTGAGTTAAACCATGATGCACTTGCCACCTTGAGAATTTCTGGGACCAGGAATGGAAAGATATTTTGTATGCAAATGCTTGTTTTACTGAGGTATGAGCATAATTAAAGTTTTTTGATCAAGTTTACAGACAAATTGATGATACTTGAAAAGAGTCAATTTGGTTCATTTCTGATGAAGAAAAGGCATGTGTTAGATTCAAAAGTAGAGCAATATGCACACTGCTGAATCCACAGTCTGCACCAGCTCATCAGTGAGAGGCTGAGCACGATCCCAGAAAGTGGGAAAAATGGTTCAAAAGTATCGCTCCCTCACAGTGTGGGGCGCAATGGCATGCAAGCTGGAGGGTCAAAGTCATCCATGGGTTCATGTATCGGTCTGTTGATGTGAGGAATGGGGGAGGAATAGGGAGAAGAAAGATACTGAGATCAAGTGAGGAATCAAATGAAAATTATACCTCAGCTGTGAGAGTTGAGCTTCTTTCTATCTGTCAGTCAGGACAGTAAATTGCGAATTGGATTACCATTAAAAATACAAATTTTGTTTGAAGTTGCTTGGCCCTTAAAGTGACATTTTTGAACAGAATCCAGCAAATTCATTGCAAATAATTTATTTGAAAAGATTTAGGAGAAGGCATTCTGAACCGACTCACCCTTGATTAAACTGAATTTTTTTGGCATCTGGTTTGTGTTTTGTGAGTGAGAAGGTGTGTCAGATAGTCTTAGACTGCGAGAAACAGCCCTGTGACTAACAGAAAGCCTCTCCTCACAGCACAGGGTGCTGGCTCCTAATAAATGAGTTATGGTTTAAAAATATTTTCAATACGATTGGTGTAGTTGAAAAGTTGCGGTGAAAGTTATTCTGCTGATGTAACTTTTCATTAATAGCCGATGACAATAATAATTTGTCAAAGGAGTAAATACAGCCATATCCTCCAACACTGTCTCAATCAGAAGACTTATTTGCAAGGATTATTTTCCACCTGGAATTGATTTGGCTGATGTCACATGACCTAAGGTCACTGGGGGTCAGAAGCATCACCCACTGGATTATTTACCTTATTTTAAAACCATATGTGTATGTGGGGTTAAAACTCACGCAAGACTGCTCTTTTCTCTCCTCTTCTTCCAGAGGTATGCATTTCATGCTGAGGTTAAGTGACCCTTTGGTAACACCAAGTGCTTATTTTTTATGTGTGAGGCTAGACATCACAGTGGAGTTGCAACCTATTCTAGTTTGATGCTTTCATACAAGTAGGTAAGATGAGGTGAGGGTGACAGCCCTTTGACGTCAAGGCGGCAATTGACCGAGTGTGGTATCAAGGAGCCTGAGTAAAATTGAAATTAATGGGAGTCAGGGAAAAACCACTTCACTGGTTAGACTCAAACCTAGCACAGTGGAAGATGGCCGTTCTTGATGGAGGCCAATCATCTCAGTCCAGGACATCGCTGCATGAGTTCCTCAGGGTTGTGTCCTAGGCCAACCATTTTTGGCTGCTTCATTCCCATTGTAAGGCCAGAAGTAGGGATATACATTGATGATTGCAGTGTGTTCATTTAGGACTGAGATGAGGAGGAATTCTTCACTCAGAGGGTGGTGAATCTTTTTGGAATTCCCTACCCAAGTCATTGATTATGTTCAAGACAGAGATCAGTAGATTTCTAGATATTTAAGTCATTAAGGGATATGGGGACAGTGCGGGAATATGGCATTGAGGTAGAAGATCAGCCATGATTTAGTTGAATGGTGGGGCAGGCTCAAGGGCCTTCTCTTGCTCCACTCCCTATGTTCCTATGTTCAGTACCATTCGCAACTCCTTGGATACTGAAGCAGTCTGTACCCGAGTGCAACATGAGCTACACGACATTCTGGTTTGAGCTGATAAGTGGCAAGTGCCAGGCAATGACCATCTCTAACAAGAGAAAATCTAACCATCTCCCCTTGACATTCAACAGCATTGCCATCGCTGAATCCCTCACCATCAATATCCAGGGGGCTACCAATGACCAGAAACTTAACTGAAACAGCCACATAAATACTGTGGCTACGAAAGCAGGACAGAGGCTGGGAATTCTGTGGCAGTGCCCCAGGATATGTGTGATGCAAAGATTGTGACTCTGTACAAAAACAAGGCTGCAGAGGTTGCAACAACTATTGAGGCATCTCCCTGCTGAGTACTGTGGGAAAAGTATTTGCCCACGTTGCCCTTGTCAGACTGCAGATCCTGGCTGAATGCATCCATCCCTAATCTTAGTATGTTTCAGAAATGGAAGATCTACATTTGACATTATCTTCTCAGTCTGGCAGCTGCAAGGGAAATGCTGTGAACAGAGGAAACCGCTATGTATTGCCTTCATCAATCTCACCACGGCATTCGACCATGTGAGCTGTGGTGGTCTATTTAAGCTACTGGACAAAATTGGCTGCCTACTGAAGCTGCTCAACATGATTTCCTCATTCCTTGGCAACATGATTTCCTCATTCCATGGCAACATGATGGGTAAGGTCAGCTATGACAGAATAACATCAGAACACTTTGAGATCTGCAGTGGGGTCAAACAGGGCTGTGCTCTGGCATCGACAGTCATTGGTATTTTTTTCTTTTTGCTGTTGTCGTATGCCTTCTGGTAATCTATAGAGGATGTCTACTTACATACCAGAACTGACCAAAAGCTGTTCAGCCTTGCTCGCCTGAGATCCAAGACAAAGGTACACCAAGTCAACATCAGAGTGTTGCTCTATGCTGATGATGCTGCACTAACAATCCATACTGAGGATCACTTGCAGCAGCAAATGGACAGATTCCCTCATGCCTGTAAAGAGTTTGGTTTGACCATCAGCATCAGGAAGACTAATGTCATGGTCTAGGATGTTGTCATACTGCTATCTATCCATATTGACAATGTAATGCTGGAGGTTGTTGACTGCTTCACATATCTAGGCTTCACAATCACCAGCAATCTGTCACTTGATGCTGAAATTAATACAATAATCTCAGAAGCTGCAGCTGCTATACTAAGATAAAAACAAAAAGCTAAAAGCTACTGCGGATGCTGGAAATCCAAAACAAAAACAGAATTACCTGGAAAAACTCAGCAGGTCTGGCAGCATCGGTGGAGAAGAAATCGAAAGAGATTTATTCTCTACCGATGCTGCCAGACCTGCTGAGTTTTTCCAGGTAATTCTGTTTTTGAGCTGCTATACTAAGTTGAGTGAGAGATTGTGGAACAACAGCAACCTGACTGAGAACACCAAACTAAAAGTTTATCAAACCTGTACCCTTAGCACACTCCTCTACAGTGGTGAGACCTGGACAATATATGCTAAGCAGGAGAAAATGATGAACAGCTTCCACCTTTGCTGTCTCAGATGTATCCTCGGTATCTCTTGGCAAGACAAGGTCGCTAACTCAGAGGTCCTGGAGCATTCCATTCCATCAGTATACACTTATTGGTAAACCAATAAGCCACAGTCAGATGGATGACGGCCATATATCCAAAGATGTTCTGTAAGCTCAATTGGCCACTGGGTTACAACCTCCTGGTCATCCGTACCTCTGTTACAAGGACACCTGCAAATGAGATATAAAGATGGAGGTTATCACTGACAACTGTGGAACAGCCGCTGACAGCCATGGCCTTTGCAAGCTGATTGTTTGGAGGGGATTTGGAAGAGCTGAATAGAAACGTACAGCTCAGCTGGCTGAGAAGAGGGAGGAGAATACAGAAGCCAGTGAATCAGCACCTTTTTAGCCCACTGCCTTCCTCTGTGGCAAATGTGGCAGAGACTGCCATGCCAGGGTGGGACTCCTGAGCCACACCAGCGATGCTTAACACAGAATTGACCACAACGATGCAAACCATCATCTTAAGAAACAGGGGGCTGCCACAGATAAGGCATAGCAGCAATACATAGCCCTCTTATCATTGCCAAATAGTGTCTCTCCAGAGGCAAACGGAAAATAGTGGTGTGAGGTTGTGATGGCAGATTCAGAATTTAACCATACCCGACTGACTGTTCAGTTAAAAACTGTAGTGACATTGGTGTGGGGGAGGAAATGTAAGCATTATGTAAATTTAAAAAAATCATCTTGCTGGTCTGGTGGGTAAAAGCACTCTGCAGCTTTGCACTAAGTTATACAGATCGTGGCGATTCCCATAAGCTGTATACTGTTGGTTGATCTCAGTGAGGGTGATGATGGGGGTGCTACAATTGACCTTAGCAATGCTGGATGAGGAAAAAGGAAAACCAACTGGACTTTTGTTCCTGAGTTCTGTTCAGCACCTCCTGCTTTGTGCACAGTTGGTGAGAATAGGATCAAGCTTGACCACAAATCCTTCCAACTGTTCAAAACCCGGTCAAAACTCTCATGTGAAAAATAGGCTCTTGAGTGATGTAATGAAGGGCTGATGATATCCCTGGAGCTGAAACCCAGGAAGAATCGGTACTTTCAGGAGAAAGAAAAGGGAATTGGCCGTGAAAAAATGACTAGGTTATGCTTCAGTGAAGTGGGATATGTTTAACTACTGGACATAAAAGTGCTCAAGATTTGGTCCAGTGGTTAATTACTTCATCTGAAGCCCTCCATTGTTTTCAGGTTTGTGATTCCCTCCCTGGTATTCATCATTCTTTATATATAGTTTAGATAAATGCTTGTCAGGTCAGGGGAAAGATTGAGTTCATGCAGAAAGGGGGGCACCTAATAAAAATATCACATAAAAATGCAGGTGGTGCCTGTAACCCAGGGAGAGTCAGCACTTACAGGAATGGACTGTTGCTAATGCAGGCTGGAACCCAGGAGAACAGTGAGTACTATGCTAAAGTGTTTAAGCATGGAGTTGAGCATGGGTGAGAGTTTCAGAAGGAGTGGAAGTGAAATGGGAGGAGATGTGAATGTGGAAATGAGTGGTCTTAGCTATTGAGACTAGGATCTGGGGCTCAATAAGTTCAGCTTGGAATCAAACAGGACATGAGAGAGCCAGGGTGGATTTGTAAAGGGTAGGATCATGCCTGATTGATTATTCTGAAGAGGTGACTAAAGTCTCTCCTCTTCTTAGGGTGTGCCTTAGGATCAAGGATAATTTGCTTCCGCTATGGTTTGATGGGTTCTGAGATGGCTGATGAGTCCAGTGTGCAGCCTGTAGACTCTGCTGCATGTTGCCCAAAGTGGTGCTTGAAAGCTTGGGTAGCTAGGTTGTTGGGAGTTTTGTGAACTCCCTCCAATGCCTGAACTTTGCCTCTGTGTGTTGCCAATGAAGTTTCTTGATGTGTTCAGTGCTTTCCGGGATGAACCTTCTCAATTTTGGTCAGTCACAAGCCCATGAGTTGGCAAGGACTTTTGACTTCTTCAGGGATGTTTTGAGGACATCCTGAAAGTGTTTCCTCTGTTTTCCTGAGAGTCTCCTATTTTGATCAAGTTCTAGGTAGAGCAGTTGCTTCGGGAATCTGGGGTCAGTCATGCAAGTTACATGTCCTGCCCAGTGGAGCTGGTTTTGAGTGATCAGTGATGCTGGGCAAGTTAGTTTGGGAGAGAACACTGTTGTTGGCCTGCATTTCTTGCCACTGGATTTGGAGGATCTTGTGAAGGCACTGCTGGTGATACTTCTTCAGTGCTTTGAAATGCCTGCTCTATGCTGTCTCCAAAGCAAATAGGAACATGGAAATCACTGCTGCCTGGAAAGCCATGACCTCAGTGTTGGGTTTGAGATCCTGGTCCTTAAAGACGTTTCCTCAGTGGGCTGAATGCTAAGCTGGCATTCTGGAGGCCATGATGAGTTTTGCTGTCTATGTCTGCCTGTGTTGAGAGGAGGCTCCCAAGATACAGAAAATGGTTCACCTTTTCCAGGATCTCATTGTTAAGCTTAATCGATGGGGGAGAGGGTATTTTGCTATGGGAGCCGGTTGGAAGAGGAACTTTATTTTCTAGGGGCAGAGTTTTGAGTTCGGCGGGCGGGGTCAGCAGGTCCAGGATCGGCCGGGAAACGGGCCGCAGCCCACAATCGGCCCCCGCCTTGGACTTCACGCTCTAGGGCCAATTAAGGCCCACCCAGTGTGAAACACGGCTCTCCATTGGTTGAGAAGGGCCCAGAGATGGGAGGAGGAGGAGGCCTCCACACCTCACAAATGGGACATGGGGGATGTTTGTAGGGCTGGTTAGCAGCCATGACATGGTGCGGTGCACATGGGTGCAGTGCTGGAAGAGGTTCAATGACCTGCTGCGCTCAGGAAGGGTGAGTACCAAGTTGGCATGGGCCAGTGTGCAGAAGTGTTAAGGTGTGGCCTCAGGGGTGCTAGAGTCTGAGTGCCAACTGTCAATGATGCCAGAGCTGGCTAAAGGGATGAGCCCTGGGTGCCAGACTGAGTGCTTTGCGGCTCAAGGGCCATGACTCGGATGTGCCCTGCCAGGTGCTCCTCAGCTTGGGTTGGCCATGCTGCAATGGCGCTGCAGGTACAGAGTGGACTAATCAATGCTCCTCTGTCCTTTCAGGAGAAGATGAGCCATAACCAACCAGAGAGGTCACGTACAGGCGTTGGCCCGTCCAACCTACTGCTGCTCACCGGGTTCGAGCAGGATGCCTTGAGCTGGAGAGCCAGCAAACTCCACCTGCAACCGGGCGTGGAGAGGCGGGGGTGCCAGACGAAGGTAAGGGTGCAGTGCACAAAGGTGAGAGTTTCAGATTGTGCAACCATTCTAGTGTAGTCTCTTCATTGTTGTGAGCCTCAAAACTGGAGCCCCCACTGATCACTGGAAGACTATGGCACCATGATGCAGGTCTCCATTGTCTCAGGGTGCTTGGCACGCACAGTGACAGTGTAATGACTTTAATTAATGATATGTCCTCGTTCTTCCTTAGATTCGTCAGCACGCACTCAATCGCTGTACCCCGAAGGGCCAGCTCTGACGCCGGAGGACCACTGGGCTTCATCTGCACCTGCGTCACACCCGCTCTCTGAACCAGGCACCAGCGCAGGTAACAGCACCTCGGGTGGGCATTAGAATGGCAGCTAGAATGTTGGTGCACATTGGTGAGGGCAATTCACACTCGATTGAGGTGCAGGAGGAGGCAGAGAGTACCCAGGGTGTCGGCAGTTGGGGGACTCAGTCGAAGGCAGATGATGAGCCTTTGGAAGTGCATGGTAAAATAGGGCAAAGTCAGCATGGTTTCATCAAGGGGCGGTCATGCCTGACAAATCTGTTAGAATTCTTTGAGGAGGTAATGAGTAGGTTAGACAAAGGAGAGCCAATGGATGTTATCTACTTGGACTTCCAGAAGGCCTTTGACAAGGTGCTGCAGAGGAGGCTGCTCAGCAAGATAAGAGCCCATTGTGTTAGAGGCAAGGTACTAGCATGGATAGAAGATTGGCTGTCTGACAGGAGGCAGAGAGTGGGGATAAGGGGGTCCTTCTCAGGATGGCGGCCGGTGACTAGTGGAGTTCCGCAGGGGTCAGTGTTGGGACCACAACTTCTCACTTTATACATTAATGATATAGATGAAGGAACTGAGGGCATTTTGGCTAAGTTTGCAGATGATACAAAGATAGGTGGAGGGACATGTAGTATTGAGGAGGCGGGGAGGCTTCAGAAGGATTTGGACAGATTAGGAGAATGGGTAAAGAAGTGGCAGATGGAATACAACGTGGGGAAGTGTGAGGTCATGCACTTTGGTAGGAAGAATAGAGGCATAGACTATTTTCTAAATGGGGAGAGAATTCAGAAATCTGGAGTGCAAAAGGACTTGGGAGTCCTAGTCCAGGATTCTCTTAAGGTTAACTTGCAGGTTGAGTCAGTAGTTAGGAAGGCAAATGAAATGTTGGCATTTATTTCGAGAGGACTAGAATATAAAAGCAGGGATGTGCTGCTGAGGCTTTATAAGGCTCTGGTCAGACCACATTTAGAATATTGTGAGCAATTTTGGGCCCCGTTATCTCACGAAGGATGTGCTGGCCCTGGAGAGGGTCCAGAGGAGGTTCACGAGAATGATCCCAGGAATGAAAGGCTTAACATATGAGGAACGTTTGAGGACTCTGGGTCTATACTCGATGGAGTTTAGAAGGATGAGGGGGGATCTGATTGAAACTTACAGAATACTGAGAGGCCTGGATAGAGTGGACGTGGAGAAGATGTTTCCATTAGTAGGAGAAACTAGGACCCGAGGGCACAGCCTCAGAGTAAAGGGAAGACCTTTTAGAACAGAGATGAGGAGAAACTTCTTTAGCCAGAGAGTGGTGAATCTATGGAATTCATTGCCACAGAAGGCTGTGGAGGCCAGGTCATTGAGTGTATTTAAGACCAAGATAGATAGGTTCTTGATTGGTAAGGGGATCAAAGGTTACGGGGAGAATGGGGTTGAGAAACTTATCAGCCATGATTGAATGGCGGAGCAGACTCGATGGGCCAAATGGCCTAATTTCTGCTCCTATGTCTTAGGGTCTCATGGAGTTGGCCATTAGGCGGCAGATGCTGGATGTCCAGCGAGATGTGTGGGAGGATCTGGCGGAGATACATGAGGGCCTGCATGCCATGGTCTCCGTTGTGGAGGAGTCCATGCGGAACATGAGCAGTGCAATGACCCTCATAGCCCAGCACATTGCCTCCTCCATTGAGAGAGTGGTGACTCTCATGGAGAAGCAGCTCCAGGGAGAGAATCAGGGGTTCCCAGGGTTGTGCTCAAACCTGCAAGCCCTCACACAGGCAATGACCTCAGGTGGTCAGTGTCCATGTGGAGATGATGAGGCACCCAGTATCCCAGCTAGGTACCCATCCATCAGTGGTGAGCAGGGAGGTGCAGAGTGACCTCACGTTGGTGCATGAACTGCCTGTTGTCTCTGCGGGCTCCTCTCACAGTGCTCTGGATGATGGCAGCAGCTCCTCTGCCCCTCTGACAGTAACCGTTACATCTGATGCCAGCCACGGCACTGGCTGCTCCCTCCCAGGCGGGGCCAGCACAGGCTCCACTGGCCAGAGGACGACTGCCAAGGTCATCAAGGCCAACAAGACAGCAGAGTCAGCAGGCTGCCTCCAATGCTGGTGCCAGCAATAACATTAAATTTGCTTTGCTTCTGATGGCCTGAGTATGCTTCACCCTTTTTCTTTCTGGTGCAGGGTACGCCAGTTCGCAATACTGGACGTAAGTGGCTGGATACTTTATTGCACAGGCGCTGTGTTGACTTTGGGTTCAAATGAAAGGGCCATTTCAGACATCCAGAATGGAGGTGACAGCCATGGCATGAGGTAGAAGCAGATCTTTGGCAGCCTAGCTGAAGGAGCATTCGATCAAGTTGTCCCTGGTGTCCCTACCTCCCTGGAGCAAGGTCTACCTCCACACCCTCAGCGTTCTCCTCACCTTGTTCCTCTTCTGACTCACTACTGGATTCATCATCTGTGACCTGTGCAGTTGCGTCAAAATCCTCTTCCTCCAGTGGGTCCCCCCTTGCCAGTGCCAGATTGTGGAGAGTGCAGCGTGTAACCACTATCAGTGATACCTGCTCTGGAGGGTATTGTAATGCACCCCTGAATGGTCCAGGCATCGGAAGCACATCTTGAGAAAACCTATGGTCTTCTCTATCACTGCCCTTGTGGAGGCATGAGGCATGACTCCTATTGTAACGCTGCTCTGCCTCTGTTCTTGGGTGGCAGAGAGGTGTCATAAGTCACCTTTTTAACGGATAGCCCATGTCACCCAGCAGCCATCCGTCCAGTCGGGCTGGAGCACTGAAGAGCCTTGGCACCTGGGAATGTCTCAAGATGTAAGTGTAATGGGAGCTGCCAGGCTATCTTGCACAGACTTGTAGAATCAGCATCCTGTGATCACACACTATCTGCACGTTCATGGAGTGGAAGCCCTTCCATTTGACAAAAGCACCGGGCTCACCTGCTGGCGCCTTGATGGCCACATGTGTGCAGTCTATTGCACCCTGGACATGGGGGAACCCAGCAATCGCTGCAAAGCCTCTGGCTCACTCAGCCTGGCTGGCCTCGCCCATATGGTAAAGAATAAAGGTCAGTACTCGCCTGAACAGAGCTTCTGTTTCCAGCTTGATGCAACTGTGGACAGCTGATTGGGAGACTCGACACAGATCCTGGACTGACCCCTGGAAAGAGCCGGAGGCATAGTGGTTGAGGGCCATTGTGACCTTCAGAGCCACTGCCATGGGGTGTCCACCCACACAGTCAGAGCTGATCTCAGGCCCAATTATCTGACAAATGAAGATCGCAGTCTCCTTTGAGAGGCAGAGCCTCCTTCGGCATTTCACCTCAGACATATTGAGGTAGCTGCATCGTGGCCTGTAAACCCTGGCAGCAGGATAGTGGCGTCTTCTGTAGCCCCTTCCACCTTGGACTTCCTGCTGGCCCTGCGCCCCTTGTGCCTGTGCCTCTCCTCCCACTGGTCCCTCCCCTGGAAGCCGTATAGGGGCACTTGGCCTCCTCTCCCTTCTGCTTCTCTCTTCCTTCTCAGAGGAGGTGCCTCCAGCAGAGACCACAATCCCCATTACCAGTGTAACGGAAGGCAGCCTGACACCAGATAGGGTCCACACGGTCTGAATCCTCTGAGGGCCTTGGAGACACCAATAAGTCCTGAAATGAAGTCTGGAAATACTAAGAATGAAGCCCCGAACAGAGATGAAGCTGCCAAGTACCAATAAGCAAACAGCTGCAAACTATCTCCAAAACTCCTCATTACTCACACTGGCAATGCTGCCCTTGGATGAGGTTTTGCAAAATGTCACCTGCCCGGTTTGCCCGTGCCATGAGCGCGAAATCACAAGGGCAATGTAAAATCTGCCTTCATTGGCCTTTTAATGGCCTTAACTGGCCTTGTAATTGAAGGCGGGCGTGGCTCTGACTCCTGCACGCGCCTGCCGACCGAAATATCGGGTGTGTGCATGATGACGTTGGGACGCTCGTCCAATGTTATCATGCGCTATTTTACGCTCGAGCAGTCAGGCGCACGCCCGCTCGCTCAGTGAAAAATTCTGCGCCAGGTGTTTAGCGAATGGCCCATTTTTCTCATAAGTATCAGAGAAAGAATTGATAATGACCTAGAGATCAGTTTCTGAGTGAGCACACACATCTGCAGGAGGTTGGAATGGTTTTGGTTTTGGATTGAAGGCGATGTAGGTTGAAGAGTTTCCTGTCTGTTCTGTAGTTTATCTCCCTGCCTGTAGGTAATTTGCTGGAGGTGTGGTGCAGTATTGCTGTGAGGAAAACTGAGAAAAGAGTTGGTGCAATGACACGCCTCGTTTGATCCTAGTCTTCATTGAGATAAAGAAATGAACAAGGGAATGTTGACGCATGTTATTTACGGACTTACAGAAGGCATTTGATAAAGTTCTTCACCATAGACTGTTAGCTAAAGTTGAAACCCATGGAACTGAGGGTAAATTATTGACCTGGTTATGGAATTGGCTTAAGGATAATGGGCAGGTACTCCAATTGGCAGAATGTGACCAGTGATGTCCAATAGAGATCTGTGTTGGGTCCTCAACTAATCACTGTGTTTACTTATGACTTAGATGACGGGATAGAAAGCTACAAATTCAAGTTTCTCGATGATACAAAGATAGGTGGCATTTTATGCAGTGTAGATGAAAGCAGAAAATTACAAAGAGAAATTAATAAATTATGTGAATGGACAAAACCTTGGCAAATGGATTTCAGTGTAGGCAGGCGTGAGGTCATCCACTTTGGATCTAAAATGGAGAGATCAGAGTACTTTCTAAATGGTGAAAAGCTAGAAGCAGTGGAGGCCCAAAGATACTTGAGGGGTCCATACACACAGATTTTGAAAATGTCATCGACACAAGTAAAAAACAATCAAAAAGGTTTATGGAATTCTGGCCTTTACATCTAGAGGAAGAGAATACAAGGGGGATGGAAGTCAGGCCTAGCTATGCAAAATGCTAGTTAGATCACAACTGGAGTACTGTGTTTAGGAAGAACATATTTGCCTTGGAAAGAATGCAGCACAGATTTTCTAGAATAATTCCTGAACTCCAATGGTTAAATAATGAGGGAAGATTACACAAACTAGGATTGTATTTCTTGAAATTTAGAAGATTGCGGTGATTGAAATTTTCAATTGGGGAACTGATAGGGTAGATAAGGAGAAACTGTTTCTGCTGTTTGCAGAATTTAGGACCATGTGACATAGCCTAAATATTAGAACAAGGCCTATATAATAAAAACAGAAAAAGCTGGAAAAACTCAGCAGGTCTGGCAGCATCTGTGGACAGAGAAACTGAGTTAAGGTTTCGAATCCGTATGACTCTTAGCTCTGAAGAAGAGTCATATAGACTCAAAGCCTTAAGTCTGTTTCTCTGTCCACAGATGCTGCCAGACCTGCTGAGTTTTTACAACATTTTCTGTTTTTATTTCAGATTTCCAGCATCCACAGTATTTAATTTTCATATTAGAACAAGGCCTTTCAGGAGTAAAGTTAAAAGACAATTCTACACATAAAGGGCAGTGCAAGTTTGGAACTCTCCTCTGCAAACAGAAGTTGATGCTAGGTAAATTGTTAATTTTAAATCTGAGGTGGATAGATTTTTGTTAACCAGAGTTATTAAGGAATGTGGTTCAAGGACAGGTATATGGAGTTAGATTGCAGGTCAACCATGATGTCATTGAATGGTGGACCAGGCTCAAGGGGCTGAATAACCTATTCCAATTCCTGTGTTCCTGTGTTATTTGAGAGTGTGTTCAGCTGGCTTGAGCTGCCAAAAATACGAGTCCAAGATTACCGAGGAGAGTAAGGACTGCTTCATGCCATTTTCCTTCTTTGTAAGTCATTTGACAGATACTTTCTTAAGTAATTTGATCTCCTACTTGTCACTGATTCTGTTTCTAACCATTTGCAATTTTTTTTTGCTTTATCCCATGAATCTATTAATCTGCCACTTGCATTCCAATGCATGTAATTCAAGAGTTGAACATAGTGTTTATCTGTGACATAATTTTCTCAATTAATCATCAGCTCCTTTGACATCCTTCTGCCACTCCTCTACCCTCACCTCCAAAGTGAATTGCATGGAGCCCCTGGATTTTTTGTTTAGCTGCCTATATCTCGGCTGTCTCCTGAGCCTTCTCCACAATCTTCAATGTTATCCAGTTCTACCCTTGATTAAATCTCTCTGAAACTTTTTTCTGTGCCTTACCTGACTACTCCAACATTCAACTTGCTGGCCTCCTGAGTTCCACCTAACATAAACTACCTCTCATCCAGCCTTACATTGCAGAATGGACTTTAATTTGAATTCAGTTGCCACATAGTGTCATCCATTACATAGAATTAGATTGAAAGTACAACATGGAAACAGGCTGATTGACCCAACCAGTGCTTTGGTGATAAATCAATGTGTGAGCAGTGGTCCCAAGCCTAGTTCCCATACCCTTTTATTCCCTTTTCTTCAGCCACACAGTGTACACAATGCTGTGGAATATATGGTATAGGGAGCTGATATGTGACTTTTACAAAGCTGCTTGTGGATGGACCTGATAATTATGTGGAGTAATAGCAATGATGGGATGAATGGTTGCACTTGCCTTTAGGGCCAATGTCTGTTGGCTTTAGGTTCTATATCATGGATTCTGGGTTATGTTTGGATGGGGTTAAGTAGGCTATGTGCTGATGAAATGATGTAGACAGTGCTCCTAGTACACTGGGTGGCTACGGCAAGTGGATAGCAACAGACACCAAATGGAACAGTGATTCTTCACTGTAAAGGCAGTTTGTAACTGAGCCAAATAGATCAGAAAGTCTCTAGCTCAGTTTTGTGGACTCTGCCGAATTAGCTGCCCTCAACTTGGAGGCATTTCAGGTGCTCCAATTAGCCTAAAGTCCCTAGGCCTGGGAGAGGGTGGGTGAATCGCTTGCTGGCATTGTGCCCAGGTTCAGAAATGAAGAAACCCTCTAGCGGATTGGCTTATTTTTGAAAATATTTTTTAGCTCACAGCGTTGTGCTTGACTGGGTAATCTCGTCAGTCTCCACAGAAGTATGTTTGGGAAGCGGTTCAGCTCTATTCATTCCAATGTGTGTCACACTTCATTTCTGCCATTGTTTGCTAACAACTGCCTCCTACTCAAAGCAGACTGAAGTATCCATCATGGAATTCACTAACCACAGGCAGGATTTCAAGAGTTACTTTGATTTTATTTCCAATGCTTTTTTTATGTCTCCTTTTTCATTTACCCCCTCTTCTCCTGAATGTGTAGACTGCTGCTAGACAATGGTTCCTCAGGAGCTGCTGTCATCCTGTCCTTCATAACACCACAAGGTGATTTTGAAAGAAAAAGGACATACTTAAAAAAGACATATTTAACACCTTTTACAACCTCAACACCTCTAAAGCACATTACAGCCAATGAAATACTTTCAAAGTGTTCTAATACAGGAAGCACAGCTGCCAATTTGTGCACTATTAGGCCCCACAAACAGCAATGTGATAATGACCATATAATTTGATTTTGATTGTCAACCGTTGATTGAGTGATAACTATTGGACAGCACATCAGGGAGGACACCATTGCTCTTTTTTTTAATATCCACCTAAGAAAGATGGGGTCTCAGCTTAACATCTCATCTGAGAGATGGCACTCCCTCGGTGCTGCACTGGAGTGTCAGCCTAGATTTTTGCGCTCACATCTCTGGAGTGGTTCTTGAATCCATAATCTTCTGACACAGTGTGATAGCATTATCAACTGAGCCATGGCTGACATGTATTTTGGTTGAAGATTTACCTTAACTTCATTTGATCTCATTCGATCTCATTCTATCAGAATATCAACCTTACTGTCTTCCCGTTATATCATCTTGTTGTCCTAAATGAGTCCTATGTCCTGGCCTGGTCAGCCAAAAACAACCTTCCTAGCAACTCATTCCAGTTATAGATACTTCTTTATTTAAAGAAAATGGTTCCTGACACCCTTCCTAAACTTTCCCTTCACAATCTGTATTCTCTGCCACCTTGCACCGCTGGTTCATTGTATTGTTTCAGATTTATATTCTATATTCTATTAAATAACTTACATATTGTTATGAAGTCCCCTCAGATACTTCATTTCAAGGTTGCAGACCCCTCACTTGTCAAATTGTTCTCTTAGGTCTTGCTTCAAACACTGGGAATCATCTTTCCTTCTTCCTCTGGGACCTGGATACCACTTTGTGTTTCAATCAGAAGAATAGTATACAGTACCTCTTGGGTTGCCAACAGAAATTGGATGTGTTCCTGGAGGTTTGATCATGTCACGATTAAACACGTGATGATTTATTTTCATAGTAACATTATATAAGATTGCTAATTTACTGCAAGATAAACAATTTTTGTGAGTCACTGGAAAGAAAACTAAATGCTTTATGTTGCAGTTCCATTTCAGCGCCATACATGGGGAGCATGCACTTCTCAATAATGTACTGGGGATATATGCAAATTTGTTATACTTCACATCTCTCTCTATAGCTTTACTTTTGCTCTACCTATTGCTCCATTACTTACACCCATTTGTCTCCTGTTATTTTTATTCTTCGTCATTGACAGATATTCTCTTTAGTAATTCAGTCTCCTATTTGTCACCTTCTCTGTTTCTATCCATTTTTAAATTGTTTTTTCCTCTATCCCATGATTCTATTAATCTGCCACTTGCATTCCAATGCATATAATTTAGAGAGATGAATGCAGTATTTATCTGTGATATAAGATGTACCTTTGTTCAAACTTCCTGCATTTGAAAGAAGCAACTGCAACCTGAAAGATGAGAAAATAGCATTTTATATATCGTAGTCCAGCTGGAATCTCTGTAGTTGCATAATGGCCTAAATTATTATGAAAGGTAACGTGTGTGGAGGCAGAAGATGTGGATATGGTTCTTAATAAATACTTTGCTTGTATCTTCACAAAAGAGGGGGACGATGAAGACATTGTAGTTAAGAAAAGGGACTGTAAAATTTTGTATGGTGTAAACAGAGTGAGAGAAAATATTAAGGAGCATCTTTGAAAGTGGATAAATCAGCAGGCCTGGATGAAGTGTATCTCAGACTGCTAAAAGAAGCAAGTGAGGAAACAGCGAAGGATGTGACCATCATTTTCCAATCCTCTTTGGCTGTAGGCATGGTGCAGGTGGAGGACCAGAGAACTGCTAACACTCTACTGTTGTTCAAAAATGGAGGAAGGGATAAATTGAATAATTACAGTATCAGTCAGCCTAATCTCACTGTGGACAAATTATTGGAAAAATTCTGAGCGACAGTATAAACCATCATTTAGAAAGTCAGGAATTAATCAAGGGTAGTCAGCATGATCATGGGCAGAATCTAGTGAATCTCCCGGTAGTGGGAAATGAAGTGGGTGGAGCACTTAATTGTGCGGGAGGCGAAATGTTAGCTTCCCAATGGCAAGCTGAAAGTTGGGAAGTAAGTTGGCAGCCGATTAAAGGCACACTCATTAATACACAAGTTTGGAGATTAAATTGTACCTTTGTGATTAAGTTGGCAGCAAACAAAAAACATGTGCCTTCAGAAGGTGGTGTGCAAGAGGTGATGTAGTCTTCCTGGTGGATTTGGAATGAGTAGGAGCTGCTTTGCTTGTATGGGAAACATTGTTGGACCAGAGGATAGGAGACTGAGCTGTTGTATTGAGTTCGGGTGGTGGCTGTCCAGGGAGGGAAGTTGGGTCATGGCGGAACTAAGAAGGGTCGTAGGGGCCAGAAGAGAGGGTGCTGAACAACAGAGGGAATGTCAATCTCTGCTGAAGAGATGATAGAGGGGAGATCAAGGATGACATAGGGCAGATCATTGGTGAGGCTGGGAGTCGAGGATAACCGAGGGCAGGTCAAGGGTGATAGAGAGAAGGTTGAGGATGATGGTTGGCAGGTCCAGGATCATGGAGGTTGGCAGGTCCAGGTTGCTGGGG
Source organism: Cetorhinus maximus (assembly GCF_964194155.1). Lineage (NCBI taxonomy): Eukaryota > Metazoa > Chordata > Chondrichthyes > Lamniformes > Cetorhinidae > Cetorhinus > Cetorhinus maximus. The sequence goes on from NC_135887.1 coordinate 87,968,375, forward strand.
GCAGCTTGATGGTGATAGGGGCAGAGCTCTAGGTTGACAGGCAGTTGACAACGTTGATGGTGGGTGGCTCAAGGTTCACAGAAGGCAGGGCTAGGGTGATGGAGGGAGGGTTGAGGGTAATGGAGGGAAGGTCAAAGGTGAATGAGGGAGGATGTAGGGTAATGGCTTGCAGCTCCAGGGATCCAAGTGAGGCAGGGAGGGGGTGGAAACAGTTCAAGTTCAAAATCCTCCTCCAATACAGGCAGAATGATGCTGCTGGCTGGCAGGAAGCGGATGCCTGTCCAGGTGCTGTTTAAAAAGGCATCCGCTGGACTTTGATCACCGGACAGGAACACGCATTCATTTCAAACAAAGGGAGACAGAGCCTGCCTTTGTGGACATGCTAGAACACCACAAGCAGGAAAAAGAAAGTCCATTTCCCTATGCATGAACTTTAGTTCTCTACGACTTTTCTCTTGAGTTCCTCGCACCAGTAGCTGGGGGATCAATCTTCCATTCATGGAGGCTCCCACGTAATCCAGGAGAGTTGGCAGTCTTAAATTCTCCTAGTATAGCCTAACCCAGGGCTGCTGTTGACTTGCACTGAACTGATTTGACACACAAATATCCCACATCTCATTTTCTTTGTTTATTGATACTTGGAACTGTTTAGACATAGTCCATTAGGTTTTCCAAGCAGGGCTTCAATCAGGCATTGGTCAGACAGTGCATTAATCGTATCAACCCAACTGTTAGTTTGCTTATAATGTGGCCATCCAGAAACACAAAGGGGAACTAGAACCTTTCAGTGAATCATTTTAAGAATTAATGAAAATAAGAGTTGGTAAAGGAGGCAAGCATGACACTTTGGTGACAAAGAAACTCTGTCAGGAATGTTAATGAAATATTCATGGATAATTTCATGTGCTGCTGCATTACCAACAAGATGTTGTGGCCAAGCAATGGGCGGGGTGGGGGGGGTTGCCTCTTGATGGCTGAAATCCTGTTGGGTACCCAGTTTACATACAGCGTGAATCCAACCCAGGAACTCAACTCAGCATACTGACAGTGATAGAGCGGTGAGTGGCAATGTCAATCCACCAGAACATGGAGCCTTAATGTCACTGAGGACACACATTAAAGCACATTAAAATAATATTTGGTCAGAGAAACTGGTGTGTGCATATGGGGTGCCTCTGTTAGGTGGGACTTAATCAGCTGACAATCACCTTTAAGAAATAGTTGTGAGAAACATTTATTGATTACCCAATGTATTTCTAAAGAGGAAGTAGAACACTTTCTGCACAAACAGCATTACTTTGCAGCAATTTTATACATATCTTTGGCTTCATGAGGGGACTAATATGTAAGACATTATAAACCAATTAAAAGCAAAGCTGTCAAAATTGAGGAACATGAGATCTCCAGTTGTGAACCTATAGCTCAAGTGTCATCTCTAACGAGAAATGTACATATGTTTAAAAGTCACAATTTGTATCTCTTGCATAAACTGAAGGGTGCAATGAAGGGGTATTAATTATTTTTCTTCTCTATTTCTGTCTCTTATTTCTCTTTCCCATGCCCATGTCTTCTTTTTCTCTTTTTTCACTCTTCTTCTGTATTTCCTCTATGCTCAGTGTCTAGCAACGGGAATTGTAAGTGTTTTCTCTTGTTATAGAAGCAGAGCAAAACTTTTAGACTGGATAGAAAATTTTCTCAACATCTACCTATCTAGTGCTATGCATGCTTGGATAGTCTCACGTCCTTAGCGTTTACCTGTTTTCTTGCATTCTCTAGCAAGGGGATGCAACATTGTGACTTCCTACTTGAGACTCTTACAGATGTGAGAGAGTTAGTAGGTGTACTTAAATGAGAATGTTGGCGGGGGGTGGGGTGGGGGGGAGTGGGCGCTGGTGGGCGGTTGTAAATTAGAGGGTAAATGATTGGAGTGATTTTATAAGTCAGCGGTATTGGCATGGACCCATGCCTGACATCAGTATGCCAGAAACTTGGGCACACACCACCCATTTTCTGACCTTTAGATTGCTGTCACTTTTATTGGTACATTATGGCATGTTTACTAAATCATGGCTAGTAAAACATACTATACAATTAACACACACTACACATGCTTCCCTGATAACTCAGTCTTTTTATCTAATGAGTAGCTAAGTCATAGAGACCAAGAAGGCAATTAACCGCCAAATACAACCAGCCAACCAGCCTGAAACCAGCTACCACCAGCAGCAATCACAAGTGTTGCTACTGTTGAGCACAGACTGCACCAATGGGAATGTGGTGGTGGGCGCAATATTTCCAGCCTTCTCCTACGTGTAGTGTATGGCGACATTGAGCTTTTTCAGGTCCTGCATGACTGCATGAGTCTAAGTGGTTCTTCATCAGCCTTAAGATTGATGCCAATGTGAATGGAACTTAATTGGGAAGCCTGCAGATCAAAATTCTGAGCAATAGGGCCGAATAGTTGCAGTTGCAGGCTGATAGTTTTGGAGACAGCAGGTTGAGCTGTGTGGCTTCTGATTTCCAGGTTTCTGACATTGTGGCACCAGTGGACTACCAAATATTCACCAGAGGCAAAGTAATAACCTCGACATGGGAAGGTAAAGCCGGCAAAACCATATGTGAAAATTACAGAAGAATCAACCTCCTGATCGTTCCAAGAAAAGCCTTAACATACACAATTTTTGGAAGATCTATGCTTAAGTAAGAAAAAAACAGCAGCAGAGTGGATTCATGCCAAGCACTGAACGAGTATTGGAGCCTAAGATCATAGCCCAGACACAGAAGTTCTGCAAGGTAGATGAAGCTAATTCAGTAAAGACCTGTGGGGCCTTGATGGGCACTCTGGCTCCTCCTGCTCCAATGAAGGAAAGTTTTACATTTGCCTTACAAAGCATCTTCTTCCTGCAGACCAGCTTTCACTGAGTGAGGCGGTCATGGCAGAGCAAATGCCATAAAATCCTAATGACATCATAGGATCACAATCTGCAAATATTAATGACATTTCTGTCTGAGTCAGATGGGCATATCAGCTATCTAAAAAATGGGCCCAGTTACAATGGCAGTTGGTCAGAATGGAGGCATTACATTTTTGGAGGTAATTTCAACTGCAAGGCTCCACAAGTAAAGACAGCAACCTAAACAAGCTGATGTTTTCCATGATGAAACAAATGTTGAAATATTTGGATTGCAACAGGGATGTTTTCCAATATACAGTGGAGAGTCAAATGCATGGGAGTGATGTGTTGCATGTTGAATGTCATAGATATGGAAAGAGGCTTACACTTCTTTATGGGTAAAGCAATGCAACATACTCTGACTAAGGTGAAGGTGGTCAAAGATTACAGAAGCAGAACAGCTCAAGAGCAGCACAGGTCTGACAGGGTTTGACTAAGCAGCTCTTAGCTTCATCGAATTGAACATTATTTTCTATTTTTATTGAAGAACCATTGCTTCTGACAGCTGCTTAGTCTCTGGCATAGCGTGTGCAATGTGAACGTACCTCCGCTTTAAAAGTCAAATCTTTGGGTGGGACCAACTATTACGAGACCTACTTAGATTTTTAAACAGAGATTTGAATTCCCAGTCATCAACTGAAAGGATCACACAACAGGATTTCATGTTTTAAGACTTTCACTGTAATAAACAAACTAAAATCAACATCAGCTAAACATTACTTAGTAGGCAACTAATACACTAAACTACAGAAAAGATATCTCTTCTTAGTTTCTCATCACAACACGACTGATAATCCCATGCTATGTTCATACATTATGTCGCACTCTTAGCAGAAATATAGTCTTGTTGTTAAAGTCCTGAATCCCTCCTGGTCTTTCCACAGGCTCTCTTCTCCCTGTTATACCAGCGCAAGTTTTCAGAGTCTTTTTAAAAGTACCTTCACTCAATTTTCCTGGGCATAATCAAATTGACTTCCAGCAATAAGGCATCTACTGGTGACTTCTCAGTCTTTAAATTTCTACAAGGTTCATCTCTTCAAATGGGGAATCCACTTTTACCAGAATTCTGCTCTCACAGCAATGGCTTTGCTGCTTTTCACACACCCAGCAGAATCTACTTCTCTCTTCATGGTATCTGTATCTGACTGACAGTCTGTAAATCTGCTCATAGCAAATCCAGCTGCTCTGTCCTTTGTGTTCAGGTGTTAAACCTGGCCCCTGATTTTCAATAAGGCTTAACCTGGGCCTCCTGCCCCCATGGTAACCAGGTCACACAGGCTTATTGTAGGGCAGAACTAGTAGCAGATCACATGTCCATCTTCATTACTCCATTTATCTTGAATTAAAGAGACAGTTTCAAACATAACCATCTTATAAAACTACAAATACATTTTCATTCTATCAAGATTTTGGCTTCAACCGAAAGGAGCCATTTCTTACTTCTGTCTGTTCGCTAGCTGCAAATGAGAAGGCATTCGGGGCTAAAAATTGGCTTACCCCATTTTTCAGGCTGCGATTCATGACCTGCCCACAACGGTTCTGTTGGAGATGGGCAGCATGTACAATTATCACAATTGTAGCAACAGGCCGAGTGTGTGTTGCATTGCTGACTTCCACTACACACTGCTGACTACCTGTGCATTCAGCACAGGTTCTGCCTTAGTCTCCTTTTCAACTCTCATTCAGCTATCTGGTAATAATGTGTAAGCTGCAGAAGATGTAGCCATGGGTTTCCTGCTTCCCACTCCATCCCTATTCCCTCACACCAACCTTCCCCTTCTGAATTCCTGCTTTCAGACATGCAGGACCTGTTGCCTACCCAGATACAGCAGTCTAAGTAGGGAGAGAGAGACCAATAGCACAGCACTGATGAAGAGGCCCAGTTACTTGATCTGACACTTGCAGATTCTGGCACTGCACGAATCTTGGGATTATGATAGAATTGGGATTAGCACAGAGATAAAAACAAAAAGCTAAAAGCTACTGCGGATGCTGGAAATCCAAAACAAAAACAGAATTACCTGGAAAAACTCAGCAGGTCTGGCAGCATCGGTGGAGAAGAAATCAGTTAACATTTCGAGTCTTCATGACCCTTCGGCAGAACTGAGTATAGATCATCCTCCGCCATTTCTGCCAACTCCAGCATGATGCCACCACCAAACACATCTTCCCTTCACCCCCCCTGGCGGCATTCCGTAGGGATCGTTCCCTCCGGGACACCCTGGTCCACTCCTCCATCACCCCCTACTCCTCAACCCCCACCTATGGCACCTCCCCATGCCCACGCAGAAGATGCAACACCTGCCCCTTCACTTCCTCTCTCCTCACCGTCCAAGGGCCCAAACACTCCTTTCAAGTGAAGCAGCATTTCACTTGCATTTCCCCTAACTTAGTCTACTGCATTCGTTGCTCCCAATGCGGTCTCCTCTACATTGGAGAGACCAAACGCAAACTGGGCGACCGCTTTGCAGAACACCTGCGGTCTGTCCGCAAGAAAGACCCAAACCTCCCTGTCGCTTGCCATTTTAACACTCCACCCTGTTCTCTTGCCCACATGTCTGTCCTTGGCTTGCTGCATTGTTCCAGTGAAGCCCAACGCAAACTGGAGGAACAGCACCTCATCTTCCGACTAGGCACTTTACAGCCTTCTGGGCTGAATATTGAATTCAACAACTTTAGATCTTAAACTCCCCCTCCCCCCATCCCCACCCCGTTTCTCCTCCCTCCTTTTTTTTCAATAATTTATATAGATTCTTCTTTTCCCACCTATTTCCATTATTTTTAAATCTAAAACTAAAACTTTGTTAGTCTTTCCACCCCACCCCCACTAGAGCTGTACCTTGAGTATCCTGCCTTCCATTCTTAATTAGCACTTTTCTTAGATAATATCACCACCTTCAACACCTCTTTGATCCTTTTGTCTGTGACATCTTTTGAATATCTGCTCCTATCACTGCTTGCTTATCTCCACAATCATCCCACCCTCAACTTCTCTCTCGCCCCGCCCCTCCACCTTAGACTAGCTTATATTTCACCTCTCTCCTAACTATACTCAGTTCTGCCGAAGGGTCATGAAAACTCGAAACACTAACTGATTTCTTCTCCACCGATGCTGCCAGACCTGCTGAGTTTTTCCAGGTAATTCTGTTTTTGTTTGGGATTAGCACATGCTGAGTTAGTGAGCATGAGCGGGCTGCAGCTAGGCTGGGGGGAAAAGATGGTTCATTGCCAGAAGGTTAGGTTGCAGATGTGTTCTGCTGTGGAAAGCTCAGATGAGTAACTCGATGGAGCAGCATACACAAGAATGCTGATGGGCGTGCTCACTGATATGCTGGGTGCATTAGCTGGTCTGTCAGACAGCCTCCTGCCACTGTCATAGAATTTGGCAGAGCTTGTTCTTGCTACAGTGTCTGCTCCATCTCCCTGTCGTACTGCCGATGCAGAGGCACTGCCACATTCCCCCAACCCAGCCTTGTGTCAGCTGCCCCACATGATGTGCCTGGAAAGGGCTGGAAATGAAAACCTAGGAAGAACTTGCAGAGGCAGCTTCACCACATTGCTATATCTTTCCTATATTTACACATCTGACTTTAAATCTTCCACTGACAAATATGTCACTTATCTTAACCAAATCTCATGATACCTCTGGTGCTTATCGAACAACAAAGGTCAAAGAGCAACATCATATTGTTTTACAATCAGTACGTAGACCTATATTTTATTGCAGTGTTTACCCTGGCTGAATTTCTAATACTTTTCTCTTGGCTGTGTCGAAGTGCTACTTGAGAGTCAAAGTCATGGGAGGTAGCAGAATGATGGAATGGTACAAGAACTTTGTGAGTTTGAGCTGATCATCTCAGGTCAGATAATTCATGGGTGCTGCACTTCTTGTTCAATTACCTGGATAACCTGACCTGTCAGCCTCTGAGAAGTGGATCGGAAACATGGCAAATGTTGCTATCCTAAGAAGCAGTAACTACATGTAAGAAGGCTCCAGCCACTGGTTCTAAGGGGCGTCTGATCAGTGGGCTGGCAGATCTAATACGAGTAATTGCCACCTTTACTGCTGGTTGACAATATGACCGAACAGATCATCTGGGTGTTGTAAAATCCGCCTGATTTTCATCCCATTGATTTCCTAGGGACCGACCTAAGTCAATCACTTGTGCGATGTGTGTCAATCATTTATTCGATAGCAATGCTGCCTATTAGAAACTAATTTCTGGTTGTCAGAGTTGAGTGAGGATAAACTTCAAAGTTAAAGGGCCACCTTGCTTGAAACAGCCAACCACTGAGTGGGGGTAGGGGGGCATGGGATGGGAGGAGGAGGGAGTAGATTATATTTATTATAGTGAGATAATTTTCAAAGAATTTCCTTGTCCTGGAGACCACCAGCCCAAAACATGCCACAGCCAATTTCCACCCCATCCAAGCAGTCTCCCTAACAAATCCAGAAATCTTGCTAGCCTCCTGCTAAAAAAAAAATGTGGATAATAGAGTAAGCACAAAGTTTACTCAGTGCCAGGTTTAGGCCAAAATTCCGCTGGAGAGAACAATTGCAGCGATTGTGTATAATTTTATGCAGTCTGACTTTAAAAGTCTCAGAGGGAGGATGTAAGAATAGGGCTCTCTATTATGAAGAGAGACTCGGATTGAATTTGTTTTCATTGGTGTAAAAAAGATTGACCAAGGTCACCCGGTTATTTAAAACTTTGAGAGGCGTGGATGAAGCAAATGGAAACTGATTATTGGACTGTAAACAAAAAGCTAGGAATGCAAGTGCAAAGTAAATGATCTTCAAATGGGTCATGGGCTGAGAAGAATCTTGGCTTACAAAATATCAATTAAGTAGGACAGCCTGCCACTTAAAGCAGCTCATATTGTATCAATTAACACCTTTAGCAAAACTGGGATGATATCTGTTTAGGAACAGAATAAATGATATGGCAGAATGGCTCCACAGAATATTTTAGATCCTGTGAGCATGAAGAAAGCAGGGAAAGTAGGTAGACCAGGATGGAATAATTTACTTGGACAGGTGTTCTGGAATTTGGATCAATGCCTTGAGGTGGTGAGTTCAGTGAGAAATGTTGCAGAACTTTCAAGAGATTAAATAAATTGGTTGTCCATGATATACCAGATAATGGCCCAGATTCCGTGGTCAGTGGCACAGATTCCATGGTCAGTGGCACTTGCCACTGTGATGTGGATGCCTCTTTCCCAATGTTAGTTTGAATCTGATGCGAAGTTAAGGAGATCACCAGGCATCCAGCAACAGTGATGTTATCAAGCAAGGTAAGCAGCCAGTAACATCAAAGTATTCTCACAGCCAGGAAATTAGGCAATGAAAACCACCAAATTTTTGACTTTCAAATAAAATTCTACAGAGAGGGAAATAAATGATTAGGACATACATACGGGATGAAGAAAGAAGCTGAAATGCCATGAAAAAACTTATAGAAAACTAATTTAAAAATATTGATTTTTGTTTGAAATAAATATGAAAAAAATCTTCGCTTGTTGGAGTCATACCTAGCACATAGGAAGGTGGTTGTGGTTGTTCGAGGTCAATAATCTTAGTTCCAGGACAACACTGCAGGAGTTCCTCAGGGTGGTCTCCTCAGCCCAACCATTTTCAGCTACTTCGTCAATGACCTTCCTTCCATCATAAGGTCAGATGTGGGGATGTTCGCTGATGATTGCACAATGTTCAACACCATTCCTGACTCGTCAGATACTGAAGCAGTCCATGTCCAAATGCAGCAAGACCTGGACAATATCCAGACTTGGGCTGACAAGTAGCAAGTAACATTCATGCCACACAAGTGCCAGGCGATGACCATCTCCAACAAGAGAGAATCTAACCATCACCCCTTGACATTCAATGGCATTACCATCACTGAATCTCTCACTATCAAAATCCTGGGGTTACCATTGACCAGAAACTGAACTGGACTAGCCATATAAATAAGTGTCTACTAGAGCAGGTCAGAGGCTAGGAATCCTGCAGCAAGTAACTCACCTCCTGACTCCCCAAACCCCGTCCACAGGACGGAAGTCAGGGGTGTGATGGAATACTCTCCACTTGCCTGGATGAGTGCAACTCCAACAACACTCCAGAAGCTTGACACCATCCAGGACAAAGCAGCCCACTTGATTGACATCCCATCCACAAACATTCACTCCCTACACCACCAATGCACAGTGGCAGTAGTATGTACCATCTACAAGGTGCGCTGCAAGAACTAATCAAAGCTCCTTAGACAGCACCTTCCAAACCAACGACTGTTACCATCTAGAAGGCCAAGAGCAGCAGACACATGGGAACACCACTACCTGGAAGTTCCCCTCCAAGCCACTCACCATCCTGACTTGGAAATGTATTGCCGTTCCTTCACTGTCGCTGGGTCAAAATCCTGGAACTCCCTCCCTAACGGCACTGTGGGTGTACCTACACCACATGGACTGCAGCAGTTCAAGAAGGTAGCTCACTACCACCTTCCTCAAGGGCAATTAGGGATGGGCAGCAAATGCTGGCCTAGCCAACAGCGCCCAGATCCCATGAATGAATAAAAAGTGTTTTTCAGGGCCGCTAAGGCTGTTTAGCAATAATTATGAACTTAGTACACCCTTAATATCCCAGTCATACCCCATTCAACAAAGTGTAATTTTTTCAAGGGATTTTATAAAGAGACTAATAGCAAAAATTGACCAGTTTTTAGCTGTTCAATGATTTTTACTTGATTGCTGTCTGGAAGGACTTTAACAGCACACCCTATGGAGAAGTGTAGAATCATTGACAGCAACTTCTGAATTTCAGTGTTTAATTGTACATCTGTGGAATCGTGAATATACTGTCAGTTTCAGAGGAATAATGACAGTGAATACTGGCAGTTTCACTATCATCACTACCACAAAATCCAGGCCCATATGTTTCCTATGGAAGCAGTGTGTTGAATGACTGGCTGACCTTTTTATTTTTTGCTTTCTAATATTCTTAATTTTGTAAAAGCAGCTAAATTGAAAGACTGGCCCTGGGTGAATTTTGGGATGCCAGCCCTTTCCCCTAATTTGAAAAGACTCTCAGCACATGAGAAAACATGCCCAGGGAGCTTGACCTGTAGTACAGACAGTAGGGGCAGTGGCAAAATCTGGTAAAGCGGAAGCTAGTAAATAGCTCCAACTTGTCATTAAAGGAATAGTTTGGTATTGGCTGAAAAGTAGACAAATTATTCAGAATTACTCAAAGGAGAAATGTGTGGAAAAAAAATGCTGCTATAGATGCTGAAAGCTTGGAAGGTCCCTACTGCAGAAAGTGCGTGAAAGGAGGGTGATCCTACATAGGTCAGAGAAGGCATCCCTCTGGTTAAAAAAAGAGCCCAGTTTCTGGCTGCACAGAGGGGGATACCTGACTAGGTTGATGCAATCAGTGAGGTTATCTTGCTCTCAAGACTTTGTATCTAGATCTGCAGCTGCTTCTAAATTTATGACTTCTCTATTTGGAGAGAGGTCAAATTATTAAAGTTAGAAGAAATCATCAGTGAACAACTGGCTTTCATCTCCTTTTAAATTTTCTTTTAATGTGTAACCTGGCCAATCACGTATTTTCTATCTGTTCAATTACGATTTTTTTTTGCTCTTTCATTAATATATTTGAACCAAACAAGTTTGGCACAGACATTACATGTGTGGTGGATGTACTGGATACAACACTTTTATATGTTTAGAATAAAAGGCATAAATTTCCTGTCTACAAGATCTTACATCCTATAGTCAACTTTTTCCACTATAAATTTCTATGTCCACATTTAAACTAGAAACTGCCCAATGTAAACTTGTCACACTGTAATTAAACATTCTGCCAGTGGTGGGGCTGTCACTCCTCAGCCTGTGCTGCAGAGAAACTTTTATGTTCCAACCAACTTTACTTCTCAAATTGTCATATGTATTACCATTTAATGATAAATATAAAATTGAAGTACTATAAAAAAAATTCAGCATCCATGACTTTTAAATGGGGACTGAAATACATCTGCAAGCCATGTCTAGTTATTCCCACCTCTTAACCCCATTTCACCTGAAGACTGTACTTGCTCTTGACTCTCTATGTGTAATACCATGCGAGATTGACCAGCATCCATTGGTCAGTGCAGTGTTGTGCACTGAGAGATCCAGATCTTCCAGAATTTCTCCCTGCACTTTATTCACGGATTTCTCAATCTTTGCCTCTTTTACTATGGTCTGTGACCATACAGGATATTACAATAAGATTTGCCTGCATTTTGCCATGCCATTATTCAAAGTCAATATAAGCAAGTGGATCTGTCTGAGAGACTAAACTAAAGGATGATCTTTAATAGTCTATGAAGTTCAAGATGCCATTCTCTGTCCTATCAGCATGGGAACCAACAAAGGAACAGTATTTCCAAAAGGAGTTATTGAGTATTAACATTTAAACTAACCATAGGTGATAAGTATACATTTGATATAAATTATATATATATAGAAAAAAAACTTGCATTTATATAATGCTTTTCATGACACCATCTCGTGGCACTTTACAGCCAATTAAGAACTTTTGAAGTGTAATCACTGTTGTAATGTAGGAATCACAATAGCCAATTTGTGCACAGCAAAGTCCGACAATCAGCAATGTGATAATTACCAGATCATCTGTTTTTGTGATGTTGAATCAAGGGTAAATATTGGTCAGGACTCCAGGGAGAACACCCCTCTTCAAAATACAATCATGAGATCTTTTACATCCACCTGAGTAAGCAGATGGGGCCCTAGTTTAACATCTCACCTGGAAGAAATGCACTCCTTCAGTACTGCACTGGAGTGTCAGCCTAGATTTTTTTGCCTAAGTCCTGGAGTGGGACTTGAACCCAGAATCTTGTGAATCAGAGGTAGGAGTGTTACCAACTGAACCACAGCTGATAATGTTAGTTATACTATTTGTTAAAAATTATTTGGTACTGCCCAATAAGTTTGTATCTTAAAATCAAGTCATCTGACATAAGAAAGTATAAAGCAAGAAGCGATCATTTGGTCTGTTAACCCAAATCCCCCCACAGCCCGTGTCCAATCTTTCCTGTAAAATCGATCCAGGCTACACCCAATCTCCTAAAAGGGAAAACCAAGCACAGCAAGATAAATCTCAGGTAAAGTTTTCTCTTCACTATTCAAAGACCATTGAATAAAACTCCAAGATCTGAATCCAATTTTACAGCCAATAATATTGATAATGTAATAATTCTACTAAGAGGTCATCTATCATTATTATAAACTTCAATCCCATCACCTAACAGATATTGAATGAATTATATTAAAAGGAATTTATCAACACATTGGGAATTGATCCTATGTATCCAGTACAGTCCATGAAAAGAAGATTTTGTCATTTCTAGTCTACTTCAGGCTAGTTCATTTCGTACCTATGTCCGCATTTCTTTAAACACAAAGGTGAACAGACCTCTCACACTTATTTTAAGGAGAGGGAACGGAGGAACAAAGGAGAGCCAGGTGTCTGTATGGCTTGTGCATCATTTGTGTTTGCAAATAATAAAAGCACCCCTTTAATATTGTGTTTTTAAAATTAGAAATGGAAGTGAAGGGCTGGACCTTTAGTACAGAACAAACAAGTAAGGCTAATAAAAGGAGGGATGCTGAAGTAAATTAGGAACTGGTGCCTTAGTGACACTCAGTATGCTGTTTAAACGCCTGCAGATTGTATGATGAAGGGACAACCGAGAGACGTGAAGAGTTTCACAGTTGCAAGCTCAAGATGAGTTAGAGTAGGGTAATATAAAATGAGCCTTGATTTCAGTACAACAACAACTTGCATTTATCCAGCACCTTTAACATAGTTTTAAAAAACCTCAAGGTGCATCGCAGGAGTGTAATCGGACAAAAAAAAATGATTCCCTGAGCTAAAGAAAGGAGGCATTTGGGCGGGTGAAGAAATGCCTGGCTAACGAGGTAAGTTTTAAAGAGCGCCTGAAAGGAGGAGAAACGACCGATTGGGAAGGGTTTGTAAGGTGGGGTATTTGGAGTTTAAGGGGAAAGGGTTTGATGAGCAACACCCACAGTCGTCTGATCAAACCAGATCAGCAAGGAAATGTGACAGGCTGAAGACTAGAGAAAATCTTGTCCGACTTTTATTTGCTAAGGAAGCGACCTTTGACTTGTTGGTCAAACATTAAAATAACTATATTTGTACTTTATGAAGCAAACATACCACACACTATAAAATCCCACTAATTCTGCCACCTGCATGTTTCCGTACTGCTATTGCTCAATTGCAGAGGTTATTGTCCAGCACGTCGGCGAATGAGTGACGTTATGTTTTAGCTGACATCACATCGGCGGGCAGAGCGATAAGTGGAGAGAGGAAAAAAATCCCATCGAAATGGGGGGTGGGGTGGGGGGAAGCAGGAGGGGGAGGAATCTGAACCGGCAATCCTGAGCAGTATTTTTTTGCTTTATTAAAGGAGAAAGGTTTCATTTTTCCCCCCTCCCCCCTCAGTAGACCTTCTTGAAGAAGTGAGAGGTATTAAAAACCGGCAGGTCTGAAATTATATTAGTGCTGAAGTTTTGGCCAACACAAAATAAAGAGAAAGTTGGTTTGAAAAGAATCAGAGGAGTTGGCCAGCACGAAACTGACTCGTGAAACTGACCTCCCGCAGGTACATTGAGGAGGTGCGAGACTGTGGATTACCAGAAGGCGCTAGTAGGGGCTTCTTGTCTTGTCCCCCCCCTTCAGTTGAATCTTTGCTTGTATGTTTTATTTTTGTGGGAATTCCCTGATGTTTTGAAGTCCTGGGAAGCAGGCGATCTCTTTACATGGATGTGTCGGGGAGGAGTCGCTAGCTGATAGAGAAATGGAAGTGGTTGACGAGACTGAAGCTTTGCAACGCTTTTTTGAAGGTAAAAAAAAAAGTGGGGATTTTTCCCCCTCCGGCTTTTCTAACATAATTCTAAGAGATTCTGATCGGTTATGTTTTTATGTCAAAAGTGACTGCAGTCTCCTGAAAAACGAGAAGACGAAAGCAAAACACAAAAAAGGATTGAAGGGTCCGAGGTAGGACTGGTGCTGGTTTGTGCTGAGAGTTCTTTACTGTGTCTCTGGGTCTAAAGCGTGTCAAAACGTTTTAAAATAATTCATTTTGGAGTTAAATATATATCGGAATTAATTGCTTCCACTTTGTGCAAAAGTGAACCCCAAATTTGATCAACAATAACTTCTGCAGTTTTGCAGCACTGAATATGTATTTATTTCAAACGCAAAGTGTAACAATTATCCGATTTAACATGATAAATTCTAGCAACATACCAGATTCCGATCGGCATTTTAAAAACACTACATATACTTTAAAGATTACGGGATTTATCATTTCAAACCTGACCTGTTTGACGTAAATCAAGGTTTATTTTGTATTTTTAACAATAAAGTTGGAATATTTATTGGGGAAAATAGTTTGTTTCCCTAAACTTTCTGGGTTAAGTTCACTTATTTGACACAAACCGTTGTAAAAATCACGCCTTCTAAATGCCTCCGTTAACTAGCCTGCCCTAATGTCCTTATTTTGTTTCTTGTGATTGTGGGATTTACTGGTTTTGTGGCTGGACTTAACTTCGAGATTTCCACATGTACTTAAATGAATCTGCTTGCGGAGAATGTGATCAGTCTAGCTGGTACAGAGCAAGCATATGACTCCGATTCTGACTCTCTCGCACACACACGCGCTAATCCCCCTTCTAACTCCCTGCAACTCTCGGGAATAAATCGCATTGACCGAGGGAGTTTGGGCTTGAAACGGAAAAACAGAGCTGTTGGAGAGACATCATTCTGATAGACCTAAAGTGATAGTGGTTGAGGCGAGAGAGAGAGAGAACATCGCAGACAGGTGATTAGCATAATCTATTTAATTTCTATTAACTGGCAAATGTTAAGGAGTGTGAGATAAATTGAAGTTACATGAAAAAAAATCCAATTTATAAAATTGAAATTGTGTCAGAAACATTTTTTCTGGTAAACAGCTTTTCAGCAGGTAGTGGGGAAGGAGTCCTCGCCAAGCCACGTGTATTCAAAACTTGTTTTTTTCTATTACTGAAAGGTTTCTAATTGTTATGGCTCATTTCATTTGCTTTCCTTGTTAATTAATAAGAGATTTTAAGGTTGTGTCCAGTTTTACAGGCCCTGCCAGGCCTAATGATCACCAACTGTGTCCAATTTCTCACCAGACAACGCACAACCAAGAGAAGGAGAGGAATATTTAAGAAAACCTGAGGCGATGTGTCTGCCTTCTGCAGTCCAGTTGCTTTGGGATGGTATGATTTAACTCTTGAGAGCTGCAGTGACTGATATCTCCTTTACTGACCGGTTTGGGACACTTGTCATGTGAAATTCCTCTGGGAACTGTCCCGGGGGCGGGGCGCTGGAAGTCAACCTTTTCTCATTATTGAAACACCTAATCCCAACAGGACAGCACAGAGTCAAGAGGGAGAGGATGGGGGAATTAGTGATGAAGTGGCAGCAAGTTTTGAGTGTAGAGGAAAGGGTGGCTGGAGGATGTGAGGAGTTCCCCACTATTGAGGAAAGTAAGGAGTTAGGGTAGGGAATGACAAAACAAGCCTTGATTTGCACAGGTGAAGATGCTGGGAGGAGGAAGATGTGGAGATGGATATTTACAAACTAGAAGGTGGCTGAGGTGAGCTCAGAGGTGCACGGACTGCAGTAGTGTCAGCCAGAGGAGGGGTGGAAAGATGTGACAAAGTGACAGAGAGCTTGTGGAGTGAAGGCGAGAGAGGAATTGCCGATTACTCTGGGTGTACCGCTGGGACGGAGCAGGTTCCGAGACTTGGCCTGCTCGGTCTGGAAAAATCGTAGACGCAGATTCAGCAGTACAGTTCCAAAAGAAATTGGTTATCCCCCTGAATATGGCAGGTTGGCAGGGCAATGGGGGAAGAGAGCAGAGGGGCGGGATGTTTGAACAACTCTTTCAAAAACTAGGCATTGTCTGATGGGCCGTACACCTTCTGTGCTGTACGATTGTATGGGCAGATTTGGGTTACACTGGGAATTTACTTGGGACATTCCCCCGATCGGCACTCGTAACGTTGTTGGAAATCTCGGGTAGTCAGAGAATGGGTTTCTGATGAGCTTCCGCCGAATTTACGGAGGGAGATGGGGGCTAAGGCTTGAGGAAATTCCTGCCAGGGTCTGTAAAATGGAAATGGCTTTTTGCAATCTGTGAAACCCTGACTATGGGACTAAGATGCTAGTGAGTGCTAACAATTAACTTTGCAGAAAGGTGTCTAGCACTTATCAGGACAGTGTCCTGAGCGGAAGAACCTCAGGACGAGGTGCAGTTGGCTAGTGGTGGGATCACGAGGAGTCATTTGAGGTGATGCATTAACAGTATCAGACACAGAAGTATATTAGACAGCATTAAAGCACACCAGTGATTATTTCTCCATAAAGCCAGAGACAACCAGCAAATAGCTGGAAATACACGAACAGACTAGCCAGCATCCGAAAAGAGAAAATGCAGATTAATACTTCGCATAGCGACCCTTTTACAGCACTAACATTGAATTCATTCAGAAAGGAGAATTCAATTTTTAAAATGAAACTGAAATATAATTGGTTTCAAAGACTCCATGTTGGTTATTTCTTGTTAACCCGCTGTTGGGAGATATTACCAAGTATTTTCTCTTTCCAGATGGATTTTCAATGTTTCTCGCTTTCAGATTCCCAGCAGTTAGTTTTTTTATCTTTATCTCTACAAGTTGACTGAGGATAGATTCTGAAACTCAACCGATTTCAAAATTTATAATTATACACCCAGTTTTGAGTGACCAGTGTGACTGATATCTGTTACTCAATATTCTAATCCTAGAATGATGATTTCGCACTGGACACAGATCTGTATTAACTGGCCTGTTTAACTGTGTGGCCATTGACACAGGACAGTCAGATGTGCATCCACATGAAAGTGACAGTGTCATTTAGGAGTGGTCAGCCATCGTCTCCCAGCCACACTCCTCCCATTATTGGGCACCAGAGCTTCCAGCTTTGAGATGCCAGTTAACCAGAGTTCTGGGGTTCAGGTGGCTG
Source organism: Cetorhinus maximus (assembly GCF_964194155.1). Lineage (NCBI taxonomy): Eukaryota > Metazoa > Chordata > Chondrichthyes > Lamniformes > Cetorhinidae > Cetorhinus > Cetorhinus maximus. The sequence goes on from NC_135887.1 coordinate 87,985,451, forward strand.
TTGAAGTTGCTGTATGGTTACCTGAACAAGAGCATGCAGCTACCCTGGTGGAGTGGCCAACATCAGCATGAGCAGATGAACTAGTCAACCATCTGATAACTCTGTGGAGGATTATGGCTGCTGTATTTGCCTCTACTCTTCTCGTCCCTACACTTTAAACGTAGTTGATTGCCTGCCTTGAGATATTTCACTGAGCTATACGGATGCAAATATTTCTTTCTAGTCATTGCGCTGAGTTTAGTATGACCCCAGGGCCATATTACACTACATTTAAAGTGCTCAGGTGACCTATTAATCAGTCTGGAGACTTTTCAAATTTAATTTAGAATTAGTCTGTGCTGTATGGTTAAAAACCTTAGTTTCTTAACAATTAAGTTTATTCTGCCATTCTTTTTTCTATGTCATCTCTAACATTTAAAAAAGGGCAGGAAATAGCACTACACACATACATGACTGATCATGAGCAGAGCTGCTTTGTCACTGGGCAGAGTGCGGTGCATGCTCAGCTGTATAATTCTGATCTTTTGTCTGTATAATATACTCTACAGTTATCTGTCCGTCTCTCTGTCTCATACATTGCTATTTCCTATTTGTCTCAGTTTCTCAGTAATATATTAATTTTCACACTTATGAAAATTGTAGCTGATGAACCTGTAAATTGCTAATAATTAGTGTTAAGATTTATCAAGCAATTACCACAAGTGATTATTATAAAAACATAAAATAAATATCTTTAAAAATGGGCAATTTATTGGAAAAAACCAATGAGTGTTAGTTCAGGAGTGATGTTTCATATTCTGTGCACTGCTATTCACTCTGCCCAATGGTAATCAGCCTGTATGTCTGCAAGAATTCACTCTGTTGGTATTAAATGTGTTATATTTATTTTATTTCTGGAATGGGGAATACCTGAAGGGTTGGAACTGAAAAAACTACTAGGTTCTTCTGACTTTTTTCTCTATTTCCTTCCTCTGCTTTATTCTATCATTTTCTTCTTTCTATATTTTCCCCGTTTGCTTTTTAATTTTTATCTCATCCTTTCTATCTTCATCATTTTTAAAATAATGTCAACATTTAATGCTTCTACTGTGTTCTTTCTCTCTCACACTTTGCTTGTTCTATTATGTTCTCAACACATCCTTCTTCTCACCCACACAGTCAATCTCTCTCCATTGCTTGCACTCTGTGTCTCTTGCTCTCTCTCTCTACCTCACTCTTTTTCACAGTGTCTCAGACATCCACTGTCACATTCCTCCTCTCACATTTTCTATCATATTCCCTCTTGCACACCTCTTATTCTGCTCAGCTTCTCTCTAATATTTGTAGCATCTTATCGACCTTATTCAGTTGGATTGCCTGACTATCTATCACAATAGAAACCACTGGAAATACATAGCAAGTCAGTCATCTGTAAAGAGGAATTGCCAGGAATTACCTATCTGGATTCTGTATTTCTTCTGCTGACTGATCTGCTGGTGTGCTTCTGATCATTTCTGTTATGGTTTTGATTTTCAGTGTTGCAGTTGAAAAACAGCTGGTTAGAAGTTAATTACTGCAGTCTCAGGAACTGTATTCATCATTATCCCTGCCATTACTACACTAAAGTATTAATTTTAATTCAAGTTTTCATGCCAAATTATTCAGGTGGGGCACTGCATTAAGGGAGCCTCACCATCAAAATCCCATCCCTTTTAAAAAAGTGTGTATTCTCATTCAGATCTCTTTTAAAGTGGGATATTCAGTATCAAGACTGCATTATAAAAAGGAGCACTCCTAAAATTGCCTCTCACTATTAGGAACACTGTTAAAAGAGGGACTCTTACTATTAGGATCCCTCCCAAAGTTGGGCTGACCATCAATCCTCCCTTTTAAAGCTGATGTTGAGAGCCTTATCTATAAATGGGTCATGTGAAAAAAAGATGATTTGGTAAACTTTTTCAATGTTTGGGAAAGCAGAAAAAAGGGCCAGGCCTCATTCTTACCAAGATGGCCTCAGTAATGTGTGGATGCAGTTCAATGCTCCTTATTTACATCCTGCTCTGTTTGTAAATAAACAAAGAAAGATTTACCAAGAACATGAAGCTGTGATCCTTCAAAACCTCCATTCACCTCTAGTTTTTAAATGTCGCATTCTTCCTTTTGGTGCAATGCTGACAAATTAGAGGGTGCAGCATCATGTTAAAGAAGCTGTTCTGGAGATGAATCAGAGGAATGGATTAAATTGTAGAGTGTTTTTTGTATCTCTTGGTTTTTTCCTGAGTCATAAAACCAGAAGGGCTGAGGCTTGACATCTGCTTTGTTCAGTGATTCCTACAGGAAAGTTCATCTACAGCTGCTGGATGAGGACAGGATCAGGATCAGTTTTGGTGCCCCCCCAAAGTTGAATGGTCAATCAACAATCCACAAGTGGACTTATAGCATCTTTGGCAGAGACCCCAGCAGCATCTTCCCTGCCTTCCATCCAGCCCCTGTAGAGTGCTCACTCCCTGGGGCTTAACTCACACATGAGGAATGGTCACTTGAGGTGCCTATCACCATTGAACTTTACTGCAGTAAGAGCCAGCACCTTTAGGAGAGGAGTGGGGAAAACTGAAATAAAGCCAGTACTTCATGCAACGTATTGCAGGGGCGGATGCAACCAATGTGATTGTCTGAGATTATCATCTGTTGATGTAGAAATGTATTGTAGGTTCTGAAGGGTAAAACTTGTCTGTTAAATAAAAATGTGTTTTTCTTCTCCATGCCTTTAGATTCTGCCTCCTTCCCTTGCTGTGTATCATCCCTAACTGTCATGGCAGCTTGACTGCCTACTCCAAGGTCGCTACCAATGTTGCTCACAGTAGATGTATGCAGGGTAACTTGCTGAGCCCCAAATTAAAAATATTACCCAGGGGTGTAACAGGAGTAGTTGTGCCTATATATCAGGTTGGCTCAACATTCTGCACACTGAGGGAAGGGGACTTGTGATTTCCTGAAGCCAAGGAACTTCCATATCTAGCAATATATAGACCTGCTGAGCGGAGCCCAGACTGTCCTCCATGGGTGGGATGGGGAGCGGGTGCATGGAATTGGAAGGAGACTCATTGCTGAGCACTTTAAGGGTAACTCCCAGGGGCTGGATTTAGAGCAGCACTGGCAGGAAGCTGAATAGCAGGTTTGCAACTTGCCTACCACCTGGTTATCGTGTCCCCTCTCTAGGTGTTTCCTAATTGCTAATCTCCAAATGATCTGTCTGAGGTCAGGAACTGATAGCTTAGGGAAAGATGCAATTCCACCCTGCTACTCAGTGACGTGTTACATTGGTGCACCCTGCTTCCCACCTGAGAGGGTCAATCCCAGTTACTTAGGGCAGTTCCTGGTTTAGTTGGAATATAGAACTGGATAAACCAGGAAGGTCCCATATTCTGTTCCCAAGTTTTTCTGATCCCAACTCACTTGTCCTTAGTGGCCCTGGACCAGGCGAGGAAATTTCTGCTCTGGATTATTATCCAGTAAGCCTTGCTGGAAGATCTCTATATATGGGCACCAGGCAAGGGCAGGAACACTGCTGCCCTTAACACTAGCTGCACTCCCACATGAGGAACCTGCATTAATGAAAGTTACCAGAGGGCTACTGACACCCGAGGAGCTGTATCCCAGGGAGAGGCAACGTTTTCAGGTGGCAGAAACTGAAAGAGGAGGGAACGAGAGAAAGTGATGAAAATTGATACATTTGTTTATGATCTATTCTCACTTGTACACAGACCAAGAGGTAGCGCACTCCAGAATGGCTTATGCAGACGGTCCCTTCAGACATTACAATACAGGTCAGCATCACATATATACCTTAACACTTTCTAACGTCCTGTACAATGATTGTTTCATTGAAATTAAGAACAGAATCTGCTATAAATGTACACCAGGCCCTCAGCATCTGATCCTCCGGGGTTCTGAGGGTCAGTATATGCAAAATGTCCATCTGTCTTTTCTAGTTCAGATGCTGCCTGACCTGCTGTGTATTTCCACTGTTTGCATGTTTGCAGTTTTTCTATCTGTCATTAATGTTTTGCTTTGCCCTGTATGTTTGTTGGTAGGTGTTAAGTAGCTTCTACATCTTTCATGGGCTGCATTTGTTGCATGGAATCTCTGAAGACAGGACAGTCCCATGAAATTCATCAATGTATGTTAGAATGTTTTATGCCGACTTTAGGCAGGGTTTTTTAATTTTGTGGGATCCTTCTCCTCCACACCCCCCATTCCCATGTCTGCAACACATGCAGTTTTTGAAAAGCATGTAGCTGAGTGGGTCATAGCATATATTTGAAAAGGCTGCTCATTGGGACCTTTTTGCACAATGGTGCTAGTGTGAGGAACTCTAGTACTTATAACATTCAATAATAGCATCAGTTTAGCACTTGTAATAGCTCAGTGGTTAAAAGCACTGCCTAGTGTAGATTTGAGCCCATACTGATCAGAAGACCCTAGGTTTTATCCACCCTCTATGTTGAGTCAATCAAAGTGACAGTTCAGGCATTAAATCATTGGCCTCAGTTCATCAGATCAGAGATTTAGTGTAGGACAAGGTAATTAATCATAGATGTAAGCAAGGTACTTAGTGCTGAAGAAGAACCAGAGAGAAAGTCAGAGAAGCTGTCGCTATATTATAGGTCTGCCAGTACTAATACCTTGAGGAAGAGCACAGATCAGTTATGACAATGGGGAAGAGATCACCTCTGCTCTTTATGGAGCAGATTAGGAAGCAATCAAGGGAGGCTGTTGCAGAATCCTAGCATGGAGCTACGGGCTGAATATCCTGTGCTGTAATCGTTCTATGATTTTATGACTCTATTTTATCTAGTCACTGCACTGTCTCAATCAAATAAACATTTTGTGCAATTCATTTAATCCTTCTTTCTTTTGTATCTCCTTCTTCATTGATTACACCATTCATAGGGCACTTGTGATGTGCACTGTAATAGTGTGAATTTACTCTGTCAGGTGCTTCCCTCTCTTGCTATCTATATCTATCTCTCTATCTATGTCTATATCAATCTCCATATCTTTCTCTCGCCCACCTTTTAATTCTTGCTATTCTCAAAAACAGCTCAGAGATTCTTGAAGCTGCACCATGTTATGTTATGTCTGAGTATCATGCACAACAAGTGCTTCTCTACAGGAGTTAAAAAGCATTGAAGACTCATTCACCCAGGTGATGTTTGATCTTTCAAATGACATGGAATGTTAGAGATCTGGGAGCAGATAAACGTACACTCTAAAGATAATGTGTAAAAACAAAATTACAATATAAGAGCACAGATTATTTTAGAGCAGTTCTTCCTACTTGGGTTCCCATGAATGGTATTTTTACTTGTATCCTGTGCCCTCACAGTACAAAGGAAAATGCTGTGTAATAGTTACAAAGCATTTTCAACAATGTGAAGCAAGATGTTGCAAGGATTACTGCTGTCTAATAGTTTGATCAGATCCATGAAATTCATGTTACTTTGAGAATGAGTAGACTTTGAGGTGATCAATTATCAATATGATGTGGATTTCTTTGGGGCGTGAGTGAGATTTGGGAAATTTTGGCAAAGCTGCATTTATTGTCTATGTTTAGTTGCCCTGATAAGGTGCTGGTGGGTCTTCTGTTCAAACCATTACAGATCTTGTGGTGAAAGTGCTCCTTGATGGTGTCAGGTAAGGAATTCTAAGATTTTGACTCATCGGCTGGAATTTTCTGGCCCCGTCGTGGCGGGACCCACCGCCGGAGATCCGGGGGGCCAGCCAAAAGTCCATTGTCTTCCAACAGGATCCGATGATCCCAGCAGTAGGCGGGGCTGGAAAATCCCACCCATTTTCTCCGAAGGAATGGCAACAGATGTCCAGGTCAGCATGGTGTGTGACTTTGGAAGAGAGTGGGGCTGGGTGAACTTGGAGTTGCTGATGTTCACATGATGTTGCTGCTCCTGTCCTTCTTTGTGGTTGAGGTCACTGATGAAGGAAGTCCTGCTGAAGTAAGCTTGGTGAGTTGCTGCAGTGTATCATGCAGATAGAACATACTGTAACACAGTGTGCTGATGCTGGAAGGTGGTCGATATTGAGTCCGGTGATGGAGGGAGGGATCAGGCAAACTACATGTGGTTAGTGTCAAATTTCTTGTGTGTTTTTAAGCTATATTGATCCGGGCAAATGGTGAGTATTCCCGCCACATTTTAACTTGAATCTTGCTGACTGTGCAGAAGTTTTGAGAGGCTAGGAGTTGAGCCATCACAGACTACCCAGCCTCTGCCCTGTTATAGTTGCCATATTGCTAAGTAGCTGGTTTAGTTAAACTTCTGTTCAATGGTGACCTCCAGCATTGAGCCAGCAAAATCAGTTAAGGCTTCTAATAACAAGCGACACATAATAAAAATGTACAAGTTAGGAATGAGAAAAGAACATTTTTTCACAAAAGATAATCTGAGTTCTGGAGTTCAATGTACGGTTAGATATGTTACAGAGAAAAAATTGAAGAATATAGTATGAAGACAGTACATAAGAGAGATATATTAAAAAGGGCATTTAATTAGATTATTGGGTCAGTTCAATCAATAATTGTCAATGTGAGGTGACTGGACATTACTGTGGATGAAGTTGAAGAACAATTAAAGATTATGCATTTATTCTGAACAACAGATGTGATTATTCCAGGGCACTGGATTTCCCACTGGTGCTGTCCCAGTTCAACAGTTATAGAATCTGTTGTGCAGCAAGAACCTGCAATTCATAATCCTCTTTCTATTTGAATTTGTATCTTTAGAATACGGTACCGGGTTACTGCTTTTTAAGCTTTGTCCAAAACTATGAACAAATAGTTTAACCAGGGTATAAAGTCAGTTCGTGACACCTGTGGTGCTGAACATCATTAGTGGGGATGTTCGCTGATGATTGCACAATATTCAGCACCATTCACGACTCCTCATACACTGAAGCAGTCCATGTCCAAATGCAGAAAGACCTGGACAATATCTAGGCTTGGCTGACAAGTGGCAAGTAACATTTGCACCACACAAGTGTCAGGCAATGACCATCACTAACAAGAGAGAATCGACCCATCGCCCCTTGATGTTCAATGGCATTACCATCACTGAATCCCCCACTATCAACATCCTGGGGTTACCATTGACCAGCAACTGAACCGGACTAGCCATATAAATACTATGGCTAGAAGAGCAGGTCAGAGGCTAAGAATTGTGCAATGAGTAACCCACCTCCTGACTCCCCAAAGCCTGTCCACCATCTTCAAGGCACAAGTGAGGAGTGTGATGGAATATTCCTCACTTGCCTGGATGAGTGCAGCCCCCACAATGCTCAAGAAACTTGACACCATCCAGGACAAAGCAGCCACTTGATTGGCACCACATCCACAAACATTCACTCCCTCCACCACCGACGCACAGTAGCTGCAATGTGTACCATCTACAAGATGTACTGCAGGAATTTACCAAGGCTCCTTCGACAGCACCTCCCAAACCCATGACCACTACCATCTAGAAGAACAAGGGCAGCAGATAGCTGGGAACACCACCACCTAGAAGTTCCCCTCCAAGTCACTCATCATCCTGACTTGAAAATATATTGCCGCTCCTTCACTGTCGCTGGGTCAAAATCCTGGAACTCACTTCCTAACAGCACTGTGGGTAGACTTACACCACATGGATTGCAATGGTTCAAGAAGGCAGCTCACCAACACCTTCTCAAGTGCAGCTAGGGATGGGCAATAAATGCTGGCCCAGCCAGCGAAGCCCACATCCCATGAATGAATTAAAAAAAAACCTCATAATATATATATTCCTTATTTTCGGTTGAGGTCTTTTTCAAAGCAGGATGCTTAGAACATTCAATGACTGCTTCGGTGCCACTTCATGCTCTTGTCTGCATCTAGAAAAATTCATTAATTTTGCTTCCAATTTCCACCACTCCATCATTTTCATGTGGTCTATCTCTGACACTTCCCTTCCCTTCCTTGACCTCTCTGTCTCAATTTCTGGTGATAGACTGTCCACCAATACTCATTACAAGCCTACCGACTCCCACAGCTACCTTGACTACAGCTCCTCACACCCTGCTTCCTGTAAGGACTCCATCCTATTTTCTCAGTTCCTTCACCTCCGTCACACCTGTTTTGATGATGCCACTTTCCAAAACAGTTCCTCTTCCTTAACTGAGGTTTTCCACCCACGGTGGTTGACAGGGCCCTCAACCGTGTCCGGCCCATCTCCCGCGCATCCGCCCTCACACCTTCCTCTCCCTTCCAGGACCATGATAGGGTCCCCCTTTTCCTCACTTATCATCCCACCAGCCTCCGCATTCAAAGGATCATCCTCCGCCATTTCCGCCAACTCCAACATGATACCACTACCAAACACATCTTCCCTTCATCCCCCCGGCGGCTTTCCGCAGGGATCATTCCTCTGGGACGCCCTGGGTCACTCCTCCATCACCCCCTACACCTCAACCCCCTCCCATGGCACCTTCCCGCAGAAGGTGCAACACCTGCCCCTTTACTTCCCCCCCTCCTCACCGTCCAAGGGCCCAAACACTCCTTTCAAGTGAAGCAGCACTTCATTTGCACTTCCCTCAATTTAGCCTACTGCATTTGCTGCTCCCAATGCGGTTTCCTCTACATTGGAGAGACCAAACACAGGCTGGGTGACCGCTTTGTGGAACACCTTCGGTCTGTCTGCAAGCATGACCCAGATCTCCCTGTCGCTTGCCATTTCAACACATCACCCTGCTCTCATGCCCAAATGTCCGTCCTTGGCCTGCTGCAATGTTCCAGTGAAACTCAACGCAAACTGGAGGAACAACACCTCATCTTACGACGAGGCACTTTACAGTCTTCCGGACTTAACATCAAGTTCAACAAGTTTAGATCATGAATTCTCTCCTCCATCCCCACCCCTTTTCCGATCCCCCTATTTCCAAAAAATTTATAATTTTTTTACAACTATATTTTTTTCTTTTCCCTCCTATTTTAAAATTTATTTCGATCTGTTGTTTCATCTCCACCTTTTAGCCCATTTCGATCCCTTCCCCCCACTGCACCCGCACTAGGGCCATCTGCCACTAGCTTGTTTCCCTTAATGTCCCCATTAGCACATCTTTTAGATAATATCACCACCTTCAACACCTCTTTGTCTCTTTGTCCTTTTTTCTCTGACATCTTCGGCAGTCTCTTCTTGGCCTCCACCTATCACTGGCCCCCTTTTGAGCTCTCCTGTCCCACCCCCTTCTACCAGCTTATATTTCATCTCATTTCTATATGTCTTAGTTCTGATGAAGGGTCATACGAACTCGAAACGTCAACTGTATCCCTCTCCTCAGATGCTGCCAGACCTGCTAAGTTTTTCCAGGTATTTTTGTTTTTGCTTAGAACATACATGCATTTATTCCAAAACTGTTTTTTGGCTTTTCCTTGTGTTGCTCTCTCTGGCTCTGTACCTCTAGTTGCTCTTATACTGCACACACACAGGTCTCATGCAGCTAGTGATAATCTCAGTGTAAAGTTGCCACATTCACCTCTTTAGCCATTTGGCAGACCTGGCAACAAACAGATCTAATCAGCAGTCAGACGTAGTGAATTTGGCAACTATAGGTTACCAGCATCTGGCATTTTGCAGGTCTTCTGCACTGAAAACCGATGATACTAACACCAATCTAAGGTCATTACAGCAGCTTCGCTCTTAAGTGTCTGTATTTCTCCTAAGCTAGTTGCCTGACTTGCAGGTGCAACCTGTCTGGCAGGTGCAACAAGCAATTAGAAAGGCAAATGGTATGTTAGCCTTTATTGCATGGGGATTTGAGTACAGGAATAAGGAAATCTTACTGCAATTGTATGGAGCCTTGGTGAGATCATACCTGGAGCATTGTATGCAGTATTGGTCTCCTTACCTAAGGAAGGATATACTGGCCAAAGAGGGAGTGGAGTGAGGGTTCACCAAACTAATCCCCAGGATGGCTGGATTGTCCTATGGGGAAAAATTGAGGAGACTGCACCTATATTTTCTAGAGTTTACAAGAATGAAAAGTGACCTCATTGAACTGTACAAAATTCTTACAGGGCTCGACGGGATAGATACAGGAAGGACGTTTCCCCTGGTTAGGGGGTCTAGAACTAGAGGACACAGTCTCAGTATAAGAGGTAGGCCACTTAGGACCAAGATGAGAAGTTTCTTCAGAGGGTGGTAAATTCTCTACCCCAGAGGGCTGTGAGGATCAGTCATTGAATATGTCCAAAGCAGAGGTCAATAGATTTCTAGATACCAATGACATTAAGGGATACGGGGATAGTGCGGGAAGAAGACATTGAGGTAGAAGATCATCTATGATCTAGTTAAGTGGCGGAACAGGCTCGAGGAGCTGAATGGCCTATTCCTGCTCCCATGTTCTGTGTCTCTTTCATTCTGCCTTTCTCTGACCCAAACTCCACCTATTGTATCTGTGTAAGCACACAATGTCTTTGACTATGTTTGTCTTTTCAATCATATGAGTGCCCCCCCTTGCTCTTCCTCACCTCAGTGTGTCTCTGTGTGTGGGCCTTTTTTACTTATTTTCTCTCCATCTGTCTCTATTTATTTACTTATATCTATTTTTCATAAATTGTTTCCATTTATTCATATGGATACGCAGTGTCCCTGTGGGCCTGAGTAAATGCACTGTTTGTGTGTCTCATTTTATTTGTGTAAGCACACAGTGTTTATCTCTCTACGTGTGTAAGTGCGTAGCATCTTTCTCATTACCCCTGTCTCTCTTTCCATTCCTCTGTTACACCCTTGTCTTCAGACTGCCAGGTTGCCAGGTTGCAAGTATTCAGTGAGGTCAATTTGTGACTGATTTGCTTGTCGGTGGTGTTGTGCTGCTTTTACGTATTGCAACTTATACACCCTAATCAAGAAGATGTGCTGTGATCAGTAGTGACCAGCAGTAACCACCCTATAAGGTTGATGGGACAACTGCAATAACAAAGTTTCGGGTCAGCTCCTTGTTTCCTTTGCATCTGTGTGTTAATAATATTTGCTGTATCTTACTTTGACCAAACATCACAAATATTTGTTGTAAATAAGTAATTTTATGGCATCATAAGCATTCAGATGGAACATTGCTTCCATGGTTACCAGCCTTCCCCTGCCCTTAACGCACAAATAACTGATGACTTAGAGCAGTGATTTACTTGAGCGGTTCTTTTTTGCCACATAGCAGTTTATAAACAGGGAATATTGACTAGAGGGGGGGAGAAAGTTGTAGGAGATTAATTAATGGTGCTAGACTCAATGGGGAGGGGAGGATGATTTTCAACTGACAACCATCTTGTTTCTCACCAGAAAAATGGCGACCAGCAGAAGAAAATCTGGCTGGAACCCTGTGCGCTTATTTGCTTGCCTGATTTAATTTTCAGCCAGACCCTTAAATAGGCACTTGGCACTCGTGCCTAAAACAAGTGTGAGGCTGCTTAAATAAACACACCATGGTGCTACACTGGGTGCAGGAGCCCGATTGCAATTTTCATCCTGAAAAGGGTGGAGAATGGAAATGCTTGCTAGTTGCCTTTTTCCCCAGCATTGGGAGGTCTTATCAACAGTCCTCAAAGGGACTACTGGAGGCTGCTCAGAAAAGGTAAATGCTGTTGTTTGTGGGAACAGAAATAGCATGCTCTTCCTGGCCCACACAAAAACCTGGCCCTTTCCAGCCCATTTTTCACCCACCTGTACACCCCCATACTCCCACCCCCACAGTGCATCTTATCTGTCAGCGAGCATCACCAATTTTCTGTAGTGGTGAAGCGATGAGCTGCAGCAGAGGGACTGCTTGGTATCTGCAATTCGTGGATAAAATGCGACACAAACTTGAAACTGGTTCATGCACCTGACTATGGTTTTGTGCAGGTGTCGTGGACACGCAGCAAATATCCTTTCTGGTTTGGGCCTGAACCAAAAATTTCCCCTAGTGACTTCTGCTATTGTAGACTTACTTTATTATGAAGAAGGCAGCTACTTCTCTTGTTTCTGGCTGAGTTGCTTGATCAATGATCTTCCCTCCATTGTAAGGTCAGAAGTGGAGATGTTCGTTGATGAAGCTGATGATTGCACAGTGTTCAGCACCATTCACAACTTGTCCGACAGTAAAGCAGTCTGTTCCCATTTGCAGGAAGACCTGGACAATATCCAGGCTTGGGCTGATAAGTGACAAGTTATTTTTTATTTAATGTGTGCATAGTCACAGAATCAAGCAATAGCCTCGTCAGTGGCAAGATGTAGTTCTTTAAGCCCGCCTTCAAATTTAGTCTGTGGACATTCCTTGACAATGTGACTCGTTGTTTGGACTGCAACACAGCTGCAGCCCGGTTGGTCTTGGCGACTCCATGAATGTTGGGTGGCTGCACAGAGGCCTTGGCCAGACTGGAAACGGTTTAAAAGGACCCACTGTTGCCATGGTAGGTCAAAGCTGGGTGGATGAGCAGTGAGATCTACTTTCTGGTGATGTTTTCTCCTGCCAATCCTCCCGCCATAAGTCCTCAGCTGTTACTCCTCAGTATGGTGGGTTTAACCATATGGGGTGGCATGAGGGGGGGGCATACTGCAGGTGGGTTAAGGAGGTCATTGAAAAGGACAGGCTTGGTTTAGAGTAGACCTTCTCCAGTAGCTTGCCTGTTGCAATTACTGTCCTAATGGAGGTAGGGAAATGTTGCACAGGACTGGGAGCCAGGGGAGGTGAGTTGATGCAAGAGTCCTTGAGATGATGTGCATTGTTGAGTTGAGTTGCACATCGATCAGTTTTGTGTGGGCACATTAGTACCATACTGGGGCACAGTATTTTGCAGTTGAGTATGTTATGGCAAGAGCAGAGGCCCTTAGGATCTTGGCCTGTGGCCAGAGGCAAGTAACATTCACCCAACAAGTGCCAGGCAAGGACTATCTCCAACAAGAGAGAATGTAACTATCGCCCCTTGACATTCAACAGCATTACCATTGCTGAATCCCCTACCATCAACATCCTGGTACCCACAAACTTTATTGGACCAGCCACATAAATACTGTGGCTACAAGAGTCACAGCAGGTCAGAGGCTGGGTATTTTGTGGCATGTAACTCGCCTCCTGACTCCTCCAAACCTGTCCCATCATCTCCAAGGTTCAAGTTAGGAGTGTGATGGAATACTCTCCACTTGCCTGGATGAGTGCAGCCCTAACAACATTCAGGAAGCTTGATACCATCCAGGATAAAACAGCTTGCTTGATTGGCACCTCATCTACCACCTTAGACATTCACTCCCTCCACCAACAGCACACAGTTGCAGCAGTGTGTACCATTAACAAAATGAACTGCCACAATTCAGCAACCCTCCTTTGACAGCACCTCCCCATCCTACATCGGAACATACAAATTAGGAGCAGGAGTAGGTCACTTGGCTGCTTGAGCCTGCTCCGCCATTCAATAAGATCATGGCTGATCTGATTGTAACCTCATTCCCTGATAACCTTTCACCCCTTGCTTATCAAAAATCTATCTATCTCTGCCTTAAAAATATTCAAATACTCTACTTCCACCACCTTTTGAGGAAGAGAGTTCCAAAGACTTACAACCCTCAGAGAAGGAAATTCTCCTCATCTCTGTCTTAAATGGGTGAGCCCTTTATTTTTAACAGTGATCCCTAGTTCTAGATTCTCCCACTAGAGGAAACATCCTTTCCACATCCACCCTGTCAAGAACCTTCAGGATCTTGTACATTTCAATCAAGTTGTCTCTTACTCTTCTAAACTTCAGCGGATATAAGCCTAACCTATCCAATATTTCCTCATAAAACATGTATCAGTCTAGTAAACCTTCTCTGAATTGCTTTCAATGCATTTATATCCTTCCTTAAATAAGGAGACCAATACTGTACACAGTACTCCAGATGTGGTCTCACCAATGCCTTGTATAACTGGAGCATAACCTCCCTACTTTTGTATTCAATTCCCCTCACAAATGATAACATTCTATTAGCTTTCCTAATTACTTGCCGTCCCTTTTGTGATTCATGCACTAGGACACCCAGGTCCCTCTGCATCTCAGAGTTCCTCAATCTCTCACCATTTAGATCATATACTTCTTTTTTATTCTTCCTGCCAAAATGGACAATTTCACATTTTCCTACATTATACTCCATTTGCTAGATCTTTGCCCACTCACTTAACCTATCTATATCGCTTTGTAGCTTTCTCATGTCCTCTTCACAACTTACTTTCCAACCTATCTTTGTGTCATCAGCAAATTTAGCAATCATACCTTTGGTCCCTTCATCGAAGTCATTTATATAAATTGTAAAAAGTTGAGGCCCCAGCACCGATCCCTGTGGCACATCATTCGTTACATCTTGCCAGCCAGAAATTGACCCATTTATACCTGTTAGCTAGCAATCTATCCATGTCAATATGTTATCACCTACACCATGAGGTTTTATTTTCCGCAGTACCTCTTGATGTGGTGCCTTATCAAATGCCTTCTAGAAATCTAAGTACAGTACATCCACCGGTTCCCCTTAATCCACAGCACATGTGACTACTTCAAAGATTTGCATTAAATTGGCTAAACTTGATTTCCCTCTCACAAAACCATGTTGATTCTGCCTGATTGTCTTGGATTTATCGAAGTGCCCTAACATTTTCTCCATGACAGATGTTAAGCTAACTAGCCTGTAGTTTCCTGCTTTTTGTCTCCATCCTTTTTGAATAAAGGAGTTACATTCACTGTTTTCCAATCTAATGGAGCCTTCCCAGAATCTAGGGAGTTTTGGAAAATTAAAACCAATGCATCAACTATCTCACTAGCCACTTCTTTTAAAACCCTAGGATGAAGGCCATCAAGACCCAGGGATTTGTCAGCCTGCAGCTTCAACAATTTGCTCAGTACCACTTCCCTGGTAATTGTAATTTTCCTGGGTTCCTCCCTCCTTTCCATTTCCTGACTTACAGTCATTTCTGGGATGTTACTTATATTCTCTATAGTGAAGTCCGATGCAAAATACCTGTTCAATTCTTCTGTCATCTCCTTATTTTCCATTCCCCAGACACATTTTCTATAGGTACAACACTCGCTTTAACTCTTCTTTTTTAAATATCTATAGAAACTTTTACTATCTGTCTTTATATTTATAAGTAGCATTCTCTCGTACTCTAATTTTACCTCCTTATTAATCTTTTAGTAATTCTTTGCTGTTTTTTACATTATGTCCAATCTTCTGACCTACCACCCATCTTCATGTAATTATATGCTTTTCTTTAAGTTTGGTACTATCTTTCACTTTTTTAGTTAACCACAGATAGAGGGTCCTCCCCTTGGAATTTTTCTTTCTTGTTGGAATGTATCTATTTTGTGTATTTTGAAATATCCCTGCATCTCTATTGACCTATCTCTTAACCTAATTTGCCAGTTCACTTTAGCTAGCTCTGCTTTCATGCCCTCATAATTACCCTTATTTAAGTTTAAAATACTAGTCTCAGACCCACTCTTCTCTCCCTCAAACTGAATGTAAAATTCAATCATATTATGATCACTGCTATCTAGGGGCACATTCACTATGAGGTCATTAATTTATCCTATCTTGTTACACAATACCAGGTGTAGTATAACTTGCTGCCTGGTTGGTGCCAGAACCTGCTGTTCTAAGGAACTACCCTGAAAACATTCTATGAGCTCTTCATTTAGGCTACTTTTGCTCATCTGATTTTTCCAGTCTCTCTGTTGATTAAAATCCCCCATGATTATCATCGTACCTTTCTGACAAGCTCCCGTTATTTCTTCCTTTATACCCCACCCTACCGTATGGTTACTGTTAGGGGGCCTGTATACCACTCTCACAAGTGACTTCTGCCTTTATCATTTCTCATCTCTACTCAAACCGCTTCTACATTCTGGTTTCCTGAACTTAGGTCATCCCTCTCTATTGTACTAATACCATCATTAATTAACAGAGCCACCCCTCCACCTTTTCCTGTCCTTCTTGTGACTTCCACCAGCCAGAAGGACAAGAGCAAAAATGCATGGGAACACCGCCACCTGCAAGTTTCCATCCAAGCCACACACCATCCTAGCTTGGAACTATATTGCTACTCCTTCACTATCGCTTGATGAAAATCATGGCACTCCATCCCCTAATAGTACTCTCGGTATACCTACACCGTAAGGAGTACAATGGTTCAAGAAAGTGGCATACCATCACTTTCTCAAGGACATTTAGGGATGGACAATAAATGTTGGTTTTGCCAGTGACACCCACATCTCATGAATGAATAAAGAAGAAAAAAGCCAGAAGGTTGTGAGTTCAGTTCCCCTCTAAGACTTCACATAATCTAGGCAATTACTTTGGCGCAGACCTGAGGGAGTATTGATTGTTGGAAGTGCTGTCTTTTAAATAAGATGCCTTATCTGACCACACCAGTGAATGTAAAAGTTCTCGTGATGCTCTTCAGTCGAGAGTGGGAGTGTATCCTTGCTAACACTTCTTTAACCAACCCATACAAGATAGATTAACTTGTCATTTTATCTATTGCTATTTGTGGGACTATTCAAAACTAAGGGGAGTTCTACCAATGTTCTCTCCAAAATTTATACCTCAAACACCACAAACAACATTGTAATCAAGGTTGCTTAGACAGCACCTTTACAAACCCACGACCACTACCATCTAGAAGGACAAGGGCAGCAAATATATAGGAACACCACTGCCTGGACGTTCCCCTCCAAGTCACTCACCATCCTGACTTGGAAATATAACACCATTCCTTCACTGTCACTGGGTCAAAATCCTGGAACTCCCTCCCTAACAGCACTGTGGGTGTACCTACAGCACATAGACTGCAGTGGTTCAAGAAGGCAGCTCACCACCACCTTCTCAAAGGAAATTAGGGATGGACAATAAATGCTGAACCAGCCAGCGAAGCCCACATTTCAAGAATGAATAAAGATAAAACTGATCATTTATCTCATTCTTGTTTGTGGGACCTTGCCTGTATGCAAAATAAGCTGCTGTGTTTGCCTACATAACAACTGTACTTCAGAGGTAGTCCAGTAACTGTGCATTGCTTTGTACTTTGTGAGGATATGAAAGGCACTTTACAAATTATACAATTCTTTGTTCTAACATAAGGTTCAGGAACTCTGGCAAAAGTCTAAGATAGGTATAAGCCATGATTTAACTAAATGGCGGAACAGTCTCGAAGGGCTGGTTCCAAATTTTATTTATTCTTTCATAGGATGAGGGTGTCACTGGCAAGGCCAGCATTTGTTACCTAATTACCCTTGAACTTGAACTGAGTGGCTCGCTAGACCATTTCCAGGGCAATTAAAAGTCAACCACATTGTGAATCTGAAGTTATGTGTAGCCCTAAAGGGCTTTAGTGAACCAGATGGGTTTTTATATCAATTAATGATAGCTTTGTAGTCATTATTACTGAGACTCATTTTGAATTAAGATTTTATTAATTGAATTTAAATTCCACCAGCTGCCATGGTGGGATTTGAACCCATGCCCCCCCAGAGCATTAGACTGGTCCTCTGGATTACTAGTTTAGTGACATCACCACTGTGACACCATCTGCCCAATGTTCTGCTCCATTCCTATATTTGTACACGCAAGCAGTATTAAAATCAAATTTGGGGCTTCTGTAGGAGTCTGAGCTACACTAGAAGGAGAATTGAGCTGTACAGGCAGCCTTGAGCTATAGCGGAAGGATTGAGCTGTTCAGGCAGCCCTGAGCTGTACAGGCAGGATTGAGCTGTACAGGCAAGATTGAGCTGTACAGGCAGCCTTGAGCTGTACAGGCAGGATTGAGATGTAGAGCTGTGAAGTCTAAGCTGTACAGACAAGCTGAGCCTATCTGCTCACTCATACAGCTAAGCCCGTGTCAATACACTAAGAAGCCGATTTTGTCATCATCCGTACATGAGCACTTCAAACAGTGGCTAGTCAATAAAAATGAGGACTAGGAATCCTCGCCATAACATTTTAAAAATTCACGGGATGTGGGCATCGCTAGCTAGGCTAGCATTTATTGCCCTTGACAAGGTGGTTGCTGAGACTAATTGTAGTGCTGAAAAGTTCCCTAGCTGAAATCAGTATCTCAGCACTGACCAGAAATTACTTGTGTTATGATGCTTGTGAAGATTAATAACGTGAAAGAACTGAACTTCCCAAATGACCCCAATGTAAGAAACTAACGGACAAGATTTCACTTTAAACTGGACCAAGCAAACCAAAACATAAAGTAAATATGAATTAAGAAGCAAATTATATTCAGTAGAAACTATAAATTGCACTTTAAGTAGCTGATACAAGAAAGGTAAATCTCACTGATTTCTCAGCTAGTCCTCTTAGCACATATGTGGTACCATGTGTAGTCCCAATGTCCATCCCAGCTCTATCTTCCCCCAGTAGAGTTCACCGCTCTTCATCACGCAGTATTTGATCATCGGGTAGCCTCTGACAACAGCTTTGCTTCATCCAAGTTCCATGGATACGGTTATCATCAATAAGGCACGCTTCTACCAAACCTCCTTCACTTCGTTGGCAACAGCCCTGATGGAGTAGCTTCCCAGAATCACCTTAATTTAACCAATCAAGACCACTCCGGTACACGGTATGGTTGGATCTGGTAAAAACCACCCAATTCCTCAGCATGGCTGCACTGTTCACACAGATTTTCAGAGCTTCTATCCTGTTTTGACCACTGGCTGAAGTTTACTGAGTGCTAAGAGCATTTGTATCTGTAATGATCACCAGGTGAAATCCAATCTCCCAGCTTGGTTTATTCTTCCCAATTAGCTTCAGTTTCCCTAGCAGCCAAAGGCACAGGCTCATCTCCCAGAAGTCAGTCACAGCCAGGAAATCCAATTAACAAACCTCTCTTCCCCAGAAACCTGGACCTACTTTCTGTTTCAGTTAGGGGCAGTCTCAAAAATACAGGCTTTGAAACCATTTTGTCACACTAGTAACTTAAGTGTTAACTCATTGTCTTTTGAGTTATTTTTCTTAGTAATAAATTATTTGATTAGGCAGAGTAGTGTCATTTCCACTTTGGAACCTGGTGTTGGCAAAAAGTATTTCCAGTGCCAGTAAAACAATGTTGAATACAGAGTCAGGCTCACTTTGTTCTTCTTTATCCTACAATCTATTGTCGGTACATCAGGGGGTTAGGTACTGACTAAACCTCCCTTAGTATTGCTCCATCAAGTATACCCCAGGTCAGACACAGCTGAGGCCATGACTGGCCTTGGGGAATGTTGGTGCCCTGGGTGAACTTGTATTTTGGTGTCCTTCCTTTGGGCTAAAGTGTGTAGTAATATTAGCGAAAATAAATCCCATTTTTATGGGCCTAAACCCTCTTACCTCCATTAAAAATAAAGCCAACCTGACAACAGGGTTGCATTCTCTAGGTAAATTTCACCTATGACTAACAGTAATTAGAGTGATTCGCTCCCAATTGCAATGTATTTAAATATTTTAAAAACTGCACCCCACTTTCAAGGCTCAGTAAAAGCCTGTGGATTAAAAATAGAGGTTCTTTGTTTACTTTACAGATTAATTGGTTTATTTAGAAGTCTGCCTGGATTCACCTGGTTCCCACCACCAGCCTTGGTGACTGTGGATGTATCTGGCAATCACCATGCTACTCTCAGCGCTCCTCTTTGGTGAGATCACCAGTCCACTCTGCGCTGAATATGTGACAACTGCATTTTGCTCTGGCCTCCCATCAAATCAGCCTCCAGCTGCTGCCCATTCGCTCACCAGTCTGATCCACATTCCTGATGGGAGGGTTAATTGTTCTGCACGTGGTTGTCAATCACACAAACTGGCAGCCTGCTCTTTCAATTTCCTGTTGAAGGGTGTGGGAACAGGGAGCAAGGAAGATTCTGCTCATCCGATTTGTTTCCAATGGGTTTCCCATCATGGTATCTTTCATCCCGATGTGCCCTGGGCAGTTGCCTGCATTGCCCACCCATAGGCTAGCCCTGGCTGATGCTGGACCCTGTGAGACACAAAATTAAAATTCCTTACACTGAGAGCTAAAAATTCCTTAAAGTGTGTGTGATGTTGGGTCTTGTTGCTGGCCTGAAAGGCTACATGTAACTTGACAGTAAATGCTCACTGCCTTGGCCAGGCAGACAAAACCATCACAGTATTATTATGATAGTGAGTCTTAGCAGGGACAAAACGGGTTTATTAAAGATTAACTGGGATAGTGTGATATTCAGGAATGAATAGGGCAGTTATATGTCTCCTTATCAGTCTGTCAGTGAGAGGCTTTGTTTTGCCACATGTGGCTGAAACGACTGATGAGGTAAGATTAATGAAGGAAGATTTCCAGAGCTTCCACTATGCTACTGCCTCATAGTGGTGCAATGGACCTTGGGGGCACCTTGTTCATGTTCTGTGCGCTTAAAATTGAGAATGTTAGTTGAAGGGCAGAGGTCTATATCACAGGCTATACACACAATTTAAAATGGGAGATTAGAAGACAACGTAAGAGAATTTGTGGAAGGGGGGGAAGGCTGAGGCTCATTAGGAATTCCACATTTCTGGAGATTTGGAAAATAATGAATTAGTGTAGGAGACCTCAGCATATGTCTTGATTTCAACATAATGAAGCTAGAGGGAGGAGGAAGAACGTAAGACGTATTAGTGCATAGGAGGACCAAGAAAGAAATCTGTAGAAAAACATTGTAGTGGCAGTTTAATAGAGAATTAAGAAAAGTTGGATGGAAAATGAGAGGAAGGAGGCCAGAGGTGAGAGAGAGGTGACCTGTCAGATGATCTAGGTGACTAGGGACCTCTAATATTTATTGGGATGACTTCTCATGGCGTTGTTCACTGTGGATCAGAGGATGGCTGAGCTGCTATGATGAGAAAGGAGTCATAGACCCTGTGAAAGGTGAAGGAAGGAAGTTAAGAGATACTGTGAAATAAGAGTTTTTTTAATGGTATCTGAAAAATAAGTTAGGGTAGAGATGCGGTGCAACAGCACCACTGGAAGTACAATGGAGTTGAATCTTCCAAAGTGATGTAGTCATTAACTTATTAAGGCAATCCTCCATGTCTGTAGCAGGACATCACTGCAGGAGATTTTCAGGGCAGTGTCCTAGGCCCAAGTATTATTATAGTTCTATCAATGATCTTCCCTGCATCATAAGGTCAGATGTAGAGCTGTTTGCTTATGATTGCACAATGTTCAATATCAGCTGCAACTCCTCAGTCAATGAAGCAGTCTATTCGTGCATGCAGCAAGACCTGTGCAACCTCCAGGCTTAGGCTGGTAAGTGACAAGGAATATTTGTGCCACATGTGGGCCAGGCAATGACCACCTCCAAAAAGAGCAAGTCTAACCATCTCCCCTTGATGTTCAATAGTATTATTACCACTGTTGATCCAGCACCATCTATATCCTGGCGGTTACATTGACCAGAAACTTAACTGATCCAGCCACATAAATACTGTACCTACAAGAGCAGGTCAGTGATTGGGTATTAGATGTTGAATAACTCACCTCCTCACTCCCCAAAAGCCTCTCCACCGCCTATAATGCATAAGCTGGGTGAGTGATGACTCCCTCTGTTCATGTGTAATTCTTGGGAATTGGATTTGGATATGTTACTGGATTCTGAATCACTCGGAGAATCACCATCTGAATAAAGTTGTTAATTAAATAAGCAGTGAGAATACTGCAGTAGTTAGGATTTGAGGTGGTGGCATAGTGGTATTGTCACTGGACTGGTAATCCAGAAACCCAAGGTAATGTTCTGGGGACCTGGGTTTGCATCCACTGTAGCAAGATGGTAGAATTTGAATCCAATAAAAATCTGGAATGAAAAGTCTGATGATGACCATGAAACCATTGTCGATTGTCATGAAAACCCATCTGGTTCACTAAGGAAATCTGCTGTCCTTACCTGGTGTGGCCTACATGTGACTCCAGACCCCACAGCAATGTGGTTGACTCTCAAATGCCCTCTGAATAAGGGCAATTAGGGATGGGCAATAAATACTGGCCACATCCCATGAATGAATAAAAAAAGAGATGGTAGTAATGGGCCTTCTGCCAGTGGACACATATACAAAATGACTCCCTTTGCAGAGGCAAGCTTCCAATTTTCTGGAGGAGAGTGAGTTAATTTTTCAGGCAAATCATTTCCAGTTGTCATCGCTATAGCAATGAATTTGTTCTTTTTTTTTTGAATCATATAGTCTCTCAATAATGCCCTGTTCAGTTTTGGCACACAACAGACACACCTGGGGCAGAATATTACCGTCGGCGTGCGGGGGCGGGCCCGACACGCCAACGCATAAAATGATGCGGAATGATGTTAGGCATGCGTCCTGACATCATCGCGCATCATTTTGATATTTCATCCAACAGGCATGTGCCGGAGGTAGCTGTGCACCCGCCGACCTGTCAATGGCCTATTAAGGCCATTATAAAAGCAATTAAAGTAGTTAACCACACTGCCTGTCCAACCTTAAGGTTAGCATGCAGGATAAGAGCCCAAGCGGCCTTTGTGTTTTTCAGGAAACCTCGGGCAGAATCTTGCCCTCGTATGGCGGGCGGGCCCCACCGGCTCGGCGGCGGGCAGGCAGCCAACCCCCGCCACTGAAACGGGGCCCACCGCCATTTTAAGTGGGCAGGCCAATTAAGGCCCACCCAGCGGTATCCCTGACGGGAAGCGCTATGCGCTTCCTGTGAGGTGGGGGAGGGAATCCCCAGCTGTCAAAGTGCGCTCTTTTGCGCATGCGCGCGAAAGAGTGCACTTCTCCCTGAGGCAAAGTGCTGTCTCAGGGAAAATACTGATAGTGTCAAAAACATTAAAAATAGACACATTAAAAAATTATTAACATGTCCCCCTCATGTGACAATGTCACACGAGATGGGACAAGTTAATAAAGACCACATAAACTTTACTAATTTTTTTAAAATACGGACATGAAACTTCATCCTGCCAGTGGATGAAGTTTCATCAATAACCTCGAGCCCGCTGGGGCTCCTGGCCTGCCCGCCAGCCTTCAGCTTGGACGGCCAGGTCTTTAATTACTTTAAATAGCCTGTCAATGGCCTCAGTTGGCCATTGAGAGGTCGGCGGGTGAACAGCTGATTTCGCTGTCCGCCCGCCTTCCTAAAAATTTAAATGGACCGGGATGACGTCGGGGATTCCCCCCAATGTCATCCCGCGTCATTTTCCCCTCGGCGACCGGGCCCCGCCCCCAAATCACCAAGGGGAAAATCCTGGCCCTCATCCATGAGGGGAATGAGGTTTCCTGAAGTTTCTATAAAATAATTAATTAAATTTTGCAAACTTCACAAACATCTCCAAGCCCCTGCGACGCTGTCACATGATGGGACATGTTTAAATAATTTTTTACTTCCTGCATTAAAAAGTTTTATTATCAACTTAATCTCTCTGAGGCAGCTCCATGCCTCAGGGAGATTGCTGTGTTCTTCCGCGTGCACGTGCGAAAGAGCGCAGGCCCCGACTTTCCCTCCTCCTCCCACCTGCACAGGTAGCGCTGAGGGCTACGGAATGCGCATTATGCCAATTAAGGCCCGCCCACGTAAAATTGTGGCTCGCAGCCGATTGCGAGCGTTGATCGGTTCCGCGCCCACTCCCGCCCAGCCCAACTGACATAGGTAAGATTCAGCCCCTGGATACATTGTTTTGTCTCATTGCTGTGCTTGTCAAATGCAGCTTCCTGATATAGCTTTATGGTTTTATGTAAATTTTGATCCAGCGTTTGATGCTAAAAGCTTTTTATTTTACTATATATAAGGTTGTGTTGTAAATTTAAACTGACATTTGGTTGGAAGAAGCAGTTATAATGTATTGTTATGTCCCCAATCTGTTATACAAACATGTGAAAAATCATGGACAGGAAAAGACTTGCTGTTCCATGTAACCTGTCCTATGTAGTTGGGCTGTTGAGTGCAACACAATGTAGTCTTTGCCCACCTAGAGTCATGTAATGTCCTGACAGTGGTTAAAACTCAAAGCCAATTCAAGGAAAAGATCTGGAAAAGCCTTCTCTGACCTTTCATCAATCAAAACTAATCCAGGAGATCGCATGGACCCCAATTTATATTACAGGGTACCTATCTCATATACTTAACAAGTATCAGTATAGCTTTGCTTGCTGAAAACAGGTTGACTATTGTGCACCGCTACTCACATAGTCAGTATTTTATCAGCTTTGGAAACCACAAAACTTCAAGCAGATTTTGAACTCTCCTATCCCACTCCCCTTCAATATTTCAGTTCAATTTATTCCTGAAGCTTTATGCCAGGAATATATCCTTTACACAAACTCTGCAGGATGAATACATGAAATGCATTCAAAATAGATTTCGAGATCATTATGTTCAAGAACCAATTACAGTAGAGAATATACTATTTTAGATTTAGTTTTGTGCAACAAGACAGACTTAATTAATAATCTTGTTGTAATGGAAGAGTTTGAGAGTTTAACCCAAAACTAGCATCTTAAATCTGAACAAAGTATACTTTATAGAAATGAGGGATGAGTTGGCTAAGGTGAATTGGGAAACTAGATTGAAAAGTAAGACAGTAGATAGGCAATGGCAAAAGTTTAAAGAGTTCATTCATAATTTGCAATGATTATACATTTGCGTAAGGAACAAAAACCCCACAGGGAATGTGGTCCACCTGTGGCTAACAAGCGAAGTTAAAGATAGTATTGGATTAATGAAAGAGGCCAAAAAGAGTAGCAAGTCCAAGGATTGGGAGGATTTTAAAATTCAGCAAAGGATGACAAAGAAACAATTAAAGAAAGAGAAGATAGGATATGAGTGTATCCGGAGCCAATCAGGCAGACCAGCAAGGGATGGGGGCAACAGGGCGCAGTGGTGTATTCCTGCAGGGATGGCCCTTGCTGCTGTTGGTTCCCTCCGGTGGGCACAGGATGCCTGAGCAGGAGGGACACCTGACAGGACACAATCGGGAAAACGACAGGTTCTCCACTCTGAGCCTTCCCGCCCCATTATATGGCCTCACCTGTCTGCCTCATCTCTAATCTCTGCAGGGCCAATTGGTGGGAGGCTTCTCCTAACCACTGAGTTTTGTAAATGTCTCCTGACTGTTTGGACAGTGTTCTTTTGAATAATATGAGCTACAAATTTTTGACACGTGCACGCAGTGAGAATGAGCTGTCAAAAGAAGAGCTGAGACACTGTTCCCAGAAGCCACTCTCGATCTCTGTGTATTGAGAAGGTCTGATGCAAGGCATGCTGGGTAGGCCACACTCAGCAGCCTTTGCAGTTAATATGCAAAAGCATTGCCCTTGGACTTTGAGCTGGTTACATCAGTAGTCAAGCTAGTATTTTGCAGTGGCGGCTGTACAATGATTAACTTTGTATTTGTTTATAACAGATGAAGATTTTCCTCCTACTCCCAATGTTCTCAAGTAGGAAATAATCTTGTTCAGCAAATTTATGGATCTTTTGTTGAGATATCTGCTCAATGGTGCTGAACTCCCAGCTGCTTTATGAAGGAGGAGGATCAGAGAAATGGGGGTAGACATTAGCATTGGGAGGGAGAGATAATGCTTTTACAACATTGCTTCTCGTCATGAGGTAGCTACACGGGAGAAGCAAATGCTGAGCCAAGCCCCTCCCTTCATCTCTTGGTAAATATTGGGCGTGATAGATATTTGGAGCAGTTTCTCCACTAAGGTGTGGCCTCGATGGGGTTTAAGCTATTTTGTTTTTTGTTTTTTGATTTCAGCTCTAGTTATAGGAAGAACTAAGGAGGTCATGGAAAGGTGGAGAGTAGAATGCGAGTATTACCAAAAAAGTGAAGGCATGAGTGAAAATGGAGGCTAGCTGGGAGCTGCTGTGGGTTGAGACAGAAAAAATATGATCTGAACATTGTTTTAAATACAGTTTAGACTGAAGGTGCGTAGATATCTCCCTGACAGGGTAGTGCACTGGTATTGCAATTTGCTATTTCCCACTTAGGGCCTAGGTCATAACCAGGATGAGTGTTTTGTCTCTGAAAAGATGGCACCATGCATTCCCCTTCTGCATCTACTTCCCAAGTGGGGGAGAGAGCTGCAGATAACAACAACTTGTATTTATTTAACATAGCAAAATTCTCCAAGGCACATCATGAAGATATCATTTTAAAAAATAGATGGCAAACCTAAAAGGAAATATTAGGACAGGTGACCGAAAGTTTTTAATGAGAGGTAAAGGATGAATAGAAGGTAGAAAGGTGTAGGTTTAGGGTAGGAATGCCAGAAAGTAGAACTGTGGCAGCTGGAGGAATTATGGGTGAAATGTGAGAGGAACTGAGGAAAGAACAGGCTGTCTCAGGCCCAGTCAACACAAACAACCCCCTCAACACCACAAACCATTCACCATCCATAAGGGGCACCTCTGCAACCAAATCAACCACCAGTATTTAGGATCCCTCTACATCATCTCCAACTAATGCATCTCATAACCCAGGGCTAAGCAATCTGCCTCAGCCTGAAGAGCTGTATGGTTCCCAGTGCAATCAGCCTGATGTGGCCATAGTCAGGATGTGCCTTGATTCCATAACTTCAGTATGGGAGCATACATATAAAATTACCTTATAAAGTATTAACATGAATGTACCCTTACTCATACAATGGCTTCATTATGTATTCAGAAGTGTCATTAGATGTGACTGTACATTTTTGAGAATCAAATAAAAAAAAATTTTAAAGATTAAGCTCTCTTAACGATAGACGTTTTTTCTGTGATCATTATTAGGTAGACAATATACTGAAAGTATTGTCTGTACATTATCCTCCTGTAACAGAATACCCCAAGCCAAGGCCTTATCTAGTTAAACAGAGACACACTACACATTGAGTTAACTGTCCATCCCTGCGTAATTTCCATTATTTGAAGTAAGTTTTCACTCAGCCTTGCTTTCAGAATGCTGCGGCCTGAGACAGGGCAATAGAACTCATACTTGAGCTCCTAGTCTCAGAAAAGGCAAAACTGTATGTGGAATGAATTACTGAACATTAATTTCACCTTATAGTTTTTTCTAAAGTTAAATGTTCCTATTTAATTTTAATTTGATACTGTCATGTTTTGGGGTTCCACACTAGACATTTTCTTGGGTTCCATATCACTGGCCTTCTGTAAGTGAATCTGACAACCTCTTCTAAGCAGAATGAACCTTTTTGTTTCATGTTCAAAGACACAGTGCTTTCTCACGAAGAGTCTTTATTGAATTGATGTAAAATGTCCGCTTACAGAGAGACTGCTTCATGGCAGAGGTCACATGACTATGGCAAGTCAGATAGGACATGTAGTACTGTTGTATTTCAAAATCCAAGCATTCCTCTTTTCATAATGAACAGAAGACACAAACATCCCTTTTCCTAATGAACAAAAGATAAATTTGCATGCACAATCATTTGTAACTATGAGTTACCCAAGTTACCCACTATACACCCACTGTTCTCATGTTATTAACAGCTGTTTGTTCTACTAGTCAGTCCCTGCACCTGCATTGCATGCATAGTCTTTAAATCATGCAGGTCTCTTAATGGTGCGCATGCCTGTTGTCATTGGCTGCTCACTTGGATGATGTTTCCTCTCCGGGAGTGTCATTCCTGTGGCACTTGTTGCTGTGGTAACTGTTGTTGTTCCATTTCCATTGTTGGGGACACGTGGACCTCTGGGATTGATGGTAGTTCTGTACTCAGTACAACTGGTGAGACCCCTTCTCCCTGACCGGCTGATTGCTGTGAAGGAACAGCTTTGCTAGTTGTGCGTATATGCCTGCAGTTGCGCCGGTATATTTGGCTGTTTACTTCAACTGCATATGATCAAGGTGACAATTTCTGTACGCATGTCCCAAGTTTCCATGTGGGCTGACTCCTGTTGAGAGCATTGAAGGTTTGCATCCTGACTGGCTCACCAATGTTCTGCTCTGATAATGGTTTGTTAGTCTTGTCAAAATGAAATTTGGCTTTCTGCTGTTTCTCTTTCATTTTTTCACTCATGTCTTCTGGTTTCAGTAGCTTTTTTGCTATTGGAAGAGTAGTTTGTGTGCAGCATGACATAAGTCTTTGCACTGGACTGCTTTCCATGCCTTCAGTCGTTGTATTTCTCTACTCGAGGATTGCCTTGTATACATCAGTGCTAGATTTGCTCGATTCCTTTGGTGATTTTCAGTGCCGCCTCAGCCTTTCTATTTGACTGGGGATAGTGTGGAGATGAGGCATAGTGTTGAATTTCCCAATCCTTTGTGAAGTGGCTGAATTCTTCACTCGTGAACTAAGGCCATTGTGACTCATCACAATGTCTGGAATGCCATAATAATTGAAGTGTGCTTTCAGGCATTCTACTATTTTTCCTGTCGTCGTTGATGTCAGCTGGCCTAACTCCCAATAGCCAGAATAGTACTTTACAGTGACAAGATAATTTCCTGCAATAGTGATGAGTCTACTCCCAGCTTCATCCATGGTGCGTCTGGGATGTCATGTGTCATCAGCGGCTCTCTAGCTTGTTTAACTTGGTACTCATTACAAGCATCACACTGGCCAATGTGGTCTTCAATTTCATTGCTCACATTTGGCCACTAGAGCACTTCTCTTGCCTTTCGCAAACTTGATTCAATTCCTTGATGGCTTGCATGAATGCACTTCAGGATCCCTCCTTTCATCTCCTTAGTGATGTTGACTCTGTTTCCTTTGTACAGGATGCCATCTTAAGCTGTCAATTCATCTCAGTATGCCCAATATTCTCTTGTGACCACAAGTGTGTCCTTGATGCTCTCAAGCCATCCTTTCATCACTGCTTCTTGTAGTGCTTGGAGAGTTGCATTGTGTTGGGTAGTTTGCTTGATTTGAGCCAGGCATTTGTCTATCAGATTCAGTGTCTCTGCTGGGTTGATGATTTCCAGACCATGTCAAGCTGCTGCCTCAGGTTGAAAGTGGAAGATTTCACATCCTATTGTAGTATCCTCAACTTTCTTCATGGGGAGTGCTGCTCTTGACAGCATGTCAGCAATGTACATCTGTTTCTCTTGCTTGTATGTCACATCCAGATGATACCTCTGTAAACAAAGTAACATTCTTTGCAGATGCTTTGGAGCAGATAGTAGCAGTTTGAGGACAATGCTTTGAAGTGGCTTGTGGTCAAACTCCACTGTTACCTTGAGTCTCCCAAGCAGGTATTGATGAAAATGCTCACAAGTAAAAACAATAGCCAAGCACTTTATCTTGACCTGAGTGTAGCATCATTCCATTTGTATTAGTGCCCTTGATACAGTTGCGACTGGGTGTCCTTGCTGCGTTGGGGTTGCTCCTAGACCTGGCTCGCTGGCGTCACACTGCAAGGTGGCTTCATCATTGACATCATAGTACTTCAGCCCTGGTGTTGTCATCACTGGTTGTTTGATTTTAGTGAATGTTGCTTCTTGTTCTGTACTCTATTACCACTGCACCTCCTTGGCAGTGAGATTGCAGAATGGTTCACACACCGATGACAAATTGGGCAAATCATTTTGCTAAATAGTTCACAAACCCAACAAATTGTTGCACTGCTTTCACATCTGTTGGTCGCTGCATCGCTGCTACAGCCCTCACCTTGTCAAGATCCGGGAAAAGACCTTTTGCTCTCAGTACATGACCTATGTACTTCACTTCCGGCATCTTCAATTGCAATTTTTTCTTGTTCAGCTTCAGGTTCGCCTGACGAGCTCCCTCTAGCAGTTGTATTAAATTTTGCTCATGGTCAGCTATAGCTTCTTCCATTGTGTCTCCACATACTAGATCATCCACAATGGCTTCCACTCCAGGAAGGTCACCAACTATCTCATGCTGTTTGTGTTGATACTCTTGTGCGGCCATGGAAATGCCAAACGGCATACGCAATCATCTGTATCTCCCAGACGGTGTCCAGAATGTGGTTAGAAAACTGCTGCTTTCATCCAGCTTCATTTGCCTGTAACCATCCTTCGTATCTAAGTTAGTAAAGATCTTTGCCTTGGCAGGTTGTGGCAAAATTCCTTTCATGATTGGCTTGGGGCAGTGAGATCTCTTCAGCACTTTGTTTAGATCCTTTGGGTCTAAGCATACTCTCAGCCTTGTCAGTTGTTTCACTGCCACCACGCTGCTAATCCAGTCTGTAGGAGTTGTCACTTTCTTGATTACTCCCTTCTTTTCCAGCTGTTCAAGCTTCTCTTTTAGGATTGACTTGAGGACAGCTGGAATTCTTCTCGGCAGATACTGAATTGGCCTTACACTCTCATCTACTTTTAGATGATTCTTTCCCAATTCATTGGGCTCTCAGTCTAATTTGTCCTCTCGGTACGAGTATTGTGCTATCATATAGCCTCAACCTTACTTTCGAGGGCTTCATTTTTGGATCACCATGTTGAGCCACTTCGCACGAGTCTGTGAAGGTCATGATGTTGCATGACGCACCAGTGTTTATCTGACACTTCATGTTCACTTGATACTCTCCTTCTGCAGTCATCATTATAACAGTCACAAACCATTCATCACCTATATACTCGACAGAACTAACCTGTTGTATGGTGTACAGTGCTTCATCAGACTCTTCTGCTGATATCTCTCCAGTGGCCATCTGCATAAGCTTGTTTTGCTTCTTTCTAACCAAGTACTTGTGTGCGAAATGATTTGGCTTCTTGTAGTTAAAACATTGCTTTCCCTATGTTGGGCAATCCTTCTTTTCCTTTGTATGATTTCTTCCACAGTATTTGCACCCTGCTTTTTGTCTGCGATTGCTCTGCTCTTTCGGCCTGGAATGTCTCTCAGCGTTATGTATCTCCTGGTCTGCTCTGCCGTATGTGCGCTCTAGCTAACGTTTTACAAACTCCGTATTTCTACACACGTCTATCGCTTTCCTGAGCCTAAGTTTCTCCTATTGCAGTAGACTTGCTCTCACTGAGGGGTCTTGTAAGCCTAAGAGAGTTCTATCTTAAATCAGATATCTTTTAGCTGCCTGAATTCACATGATTCTGCAAGCTGTGTTATTGCAGTCACATATTGTTCAGTGGGTTTTTTTACATCTTGAGCTCTAGTGTTGAATACATAGTGTTCATAAGTAATGTTCACTTGGGGTTCAAAAATGTGCATTCAAGGCATTCAAAATCTCTGTCGTCTATTTCCTTTGTTCGTTAGATAGATTTAGGGTGGAATACAATTTGTAGCAGTACCTCCCCAGCAATGTTAGAAGTGTGGCTACTTGAATCAGTTCTGGCCTGTTAATTAAATCTGTTGCAATCCTGTATTCTTGCCATTGCAAGTGGATAAACTACCAGTTCTCCCACATATCGCCTTTCATTTTGACAGGAGCTGGGGGGGAGGTTTATAGCCATGTTAACTCACCCAATATTTTAATTGCAGCCTTTGGTTTGAGCTCACTTTTCCTTGTCCTTTTTCAGCAGCTTTTAGCAGATTTGAACATTTCTGTGTTCCTTTCTGAGCTGTGGCTTTTCTGGAGCATTTGCAGGGTTTCAAAACTCTATTTTAAATCCGCTTCTGGCATCATGTCTTGTGTTCAAAGATAGCAGTGCTTTCTCTGTGAGAGTTTTTATTGAACTGATGTGAAATGCCTGCTTACAGAGAGACTGCTTAATGGCAGAGGTCACGTGACTGTGGCAAGCCCGTTTGGACATGGTACTGTTGCATTTCAAAACTCAAACACTTTTTCCAACCTATACCTTGACAAATGATAAAGATTGCAACATAAAGCCCTTATTCTGTACATTAGCTCCTGCAATGTATTGCTTCTAGCCACATGATTCTCTTATCTCTCCAAAAGCAGACTGGGTATAAAGTCTGTGAAATTCAGTAAGGCCTGAAAATTTTTGTAAGCGGGCATCACAATACACAATAATACACGCCTGCACCTGTAGCTTCTGATGCTGACAGCAAACAAACTTTGTGCAGTCTGCTGATTATCATGATTGTAGCATGCAGCTAAGCACACTGCTGAGTAGCTGCACGCCTGAGCAGGGGTTGTAAACTCCAGACAATCTAACGTTGCTTAAAATTAACCTGCTCTTAAAAAGTGCATTCTGACTGCAATAGGTACAAGAAACAGCTGGGGAAATGTGTTTCAGCAGAAAGAGCACTGAAAAATGGTGCAACAAGGCAGAGAATGTTCCCTGAGGTCCTCTGGCATGGCACTAGAAGCCTTGATGCAGGATGTGGACAGGCGGAGAGAGAGGTCCTCTATCCACAGGGGATCAGGAAGTCCTCCAGCTAAGCTTTACGAAGGCAGTAGGAACAGATAACTCTCATGGTCAATGCCAGCAGTCTAGCTCCAAGCTTGCATACACTGCTGGTTACTCAACCATGACAGGCACATCACTGAAACACATTGCGCCACACTCATTGACACACTTGCCTCACTCTTGCAGAGCAAATTGGTGAACAGCCCCAGCTGCAGTATCTAACTGATGGGGGGGCAGATAAGGTTGAATGCAATGTTGCCTTTAAAATTTAGCACGTACAGTCCCTTTAAATTCTTTTTGGCAGCCACATACATGTGTTATTCCTCACAGAACAAGGCCTGCGCTGTCCCTTTCAGGTTGTGGTGCAGCAGCGCACCCACTCAGCTTTGCGGGAACATTGGCTGCAATGTGCTTACCCCAGTGGAGGAGGTGGTGCTCGTCATCATTGAAGTGGCCATGATTGAGGTTATGGCCAGCACCAGGGCTGAAACCAAGAAGATGAGTGTACCTTCATACTTAATCCTCCTTCTCACATCCCACCTCTCCCTCATCCTACAGATGGTCTAAGCATCTGTCTTTTGTTTCCCCCTCCCCCTGCCCCCCAGCCTCCCCTCACCATACCCCTGTGCCTTTCTCCTTTCAAATACCCAAGAAAGCTACAACCTGACTAGACAGTAGCACAGGAGCAAGAAGTTAAAGAAGAAGATACTGATGATGAAGAAACACTATTACTCAATCACATACTGTCAGGCACCAGCTCAGATACTGATACTGTGAGTAGTTTAGAGGCGGGATCTGTATGTGGTGACACACCGGCTGTGAGTGGCCTGAAACCAGGGCCAAGAGGTTAGTGCAGGTACCAGCATGCCAGAAGGCAAGACTGCACACAAGTTCTACTGCAGAGGACCCAGATGAGGGTGTAGATGGGATGGTGTAAGAAAAAGGCTGCTTGGTACGCACACAGAAAGGCTTGCTGCATTGGTGGGCCTGTCAGAAAGCCAACAGTCACTATCAAGGAGCATGGAGGAATCCAGCACCAACCTTGCACAGGGGCTTTGCCAAGAGCGTGGAACCCATCCTTTCCAGTGTGTAAGTGGTGACCAGCTCCAGCTGGACATTTGTGGACCCATTCACGATGCAGCATCTAATGGATGATGTCTCAGCTTTGATTACAAGGAAGCTTAGACTGAAGTCATGTAAGCACAGTCTTTTGCCACACAGGCTCAAATGGCTGCTAATGTGGCTATGGAAACTTGGAAATGAGAACATTATAGGTCAGTTAGCTTAACATCTGCCATTGCGAAAATGCTGAAATCCATTATTAAGGGATATAGTAGCAGAATATTTAGAAAATCATAATATAATCAAGCAGAGTCAGCATGGCTTTGTGAAAGGGAAATTGAATTTGAAAAAATCATTAGAGTTCTTTGAGGATGTAACAAGGAGGGCAGATAAAGGGGAGCCAGGAAATGTAGTGTATTTGGATTTCCAAAATACATTTGATAAGGTGCCACATTGAAGATTACTACACAAGGTAAGCGGGCTTGGCTTTGAGGGTAATATATTAGTATGAATAGGGCATTGGATAACTAACAGAAACCAGAGTCTGGTTAGAAAACTGTATCTAATGGGCTGCTACAGGGATCAGTGCTGGAGCCTCAACAATTTAAAAATCTATATTAATGACTTGGATGAAGGGACCGAATGTATTGTAGCTAAATTTGCTGATGATATGAAGACAGGTAGGAAAACAAGTTGTGAGGAGGACACAGTGTCTGTAGAAGGATATAGGCAGGTTTATTGAATGGGCAAAAGTTTGGCAGATGGAGTATAATGTGGGAAAATGTGAGGTTATGCCACAGTTTGGTAGGAAGAATAGAAAAGCAGAATGTTATTTAAATGGAGAGAGACTACAGAATGCTATGATACAGAGGAACCCAAGTATCTTTGTACATGAACCACAAATGGTTAGCATGCCGGTACAGCAAGTCATTAGGAAGGCAAATGGAAATTGACCTTTATTGCAAGGGGGATGGAGCATTAAAATAAGGAGATATTGCTACAACTGTACGGGGCATTGGTAAGAGCACACCTAGAGTACTGCGTACAGTTTTGGTTTCCTTGTTTAAGGGAAGATATACTTGCATTGGAGGCAGTGCAGGGAAGGTTCATTAGGTTAATTCCTGGGATGAAGGGGTTGTCTTAGGAGGAAAGGTTGAGCAGGTTCGGCCTATACGCTTTGGAGTTTAGAAGCATGAGAAGTGATCTTATTGAAACATATAAGATTCTGAGTGGGCTTGACAGTGTAGATGCTGATGCTATTTTCCCCTCGTAAATGATCTAGAACTGTAAGCACAGAGGTCTTTTAAGATGGAAATGAGGAGGAATTTCTTCTCTCAGAGGATCATTACTCTTTGAAATTCTCTTCCCCAGAGAGCAGTGGAGGTTGGGTATATTCAATATATTCAAGGACAGATTTTTGATCGACAAGGGAATCGAAGGCTATTGGAGGGGGGGAGGTGGGGGTTCGGGGCTTAGCAGGAAAGTGAGTTGGGTTCAAGATTAGATCAGCTCACATGATCATATTGAATGGCAGAGCTGGCTCAAAGAGCCAAATAGCCTACTCCTACTCCTATTTCTTATGTTCTTATGTCAGTGTTCACAGGGGCTTGCAGGGTCTCGCAGAAATCCAGCAATCTGTCCTCCGACACATTGCTAGGATTGCTGAGATGGCACCCAAGGGAAGTGGTGGTAGCACCATGGAGCACAAGCCTACTGTCCTCTCTCAGGCTGCCTGCATTTGTCTTCCCAGCATTACTGCTCTACCAGCTAGTGCTCTTGTTGCTTGTTAGCCAGCCAGCCCAGACTGCTGCCACAATGCCCCATGCCAAGTTGGTGCAGTCTGAAATTGAGCTTTCTAGGGCTAGAGTTGCTCCCCCCCCCACCACTGAAAGACAGCAGCCTTCCACCAGCCAAGGGGATAGCACTGTGTAGGAGTGCCAGGAGAAACAGAAGCACAGACAGTAAGGGGAATGGTCAAAGGGTGATTAGTTCACTTTTGCATGGAATATTGGATGGTTTTATTGATTAAGATGGTTTGGAATGCTTGTTGGGTGGATTTTATTTCAGCATTAAGCCAAGAGGACTCTGTAATAGAAGGACGGTAACCTGGATAACTGTCGATTAATGGGAATTCGGGTTGTGTTCACTGGTGTTGCAGTTAGATCAGTGAATCACAGATAGTCTGGACAGATTGGGGTGTTCCTTCCTCCCTTCCTCTTCCTCCTTCACCTCCTCCTTACTGCTTGACATATATTTGGTGGTAGGGGCTATTCTCTTTTGATTTTGAGATTCTGCAGATGCAGCAAACCATGACAAATTGCAGGACTCCCCCAGAGCTGTCCAGGC
The DNA here is from genome assembly GCF_964194155.1 of Cetorhinus maximus. Taxonomy (NCBI): domain Eukaryota; kingdom Metazoa; phylum Chordata; class Chondrichthyes; order Lamniformes; family Cetorhinidae; genus Cetorhinus; species Cetorhinus maximus. The sequence goes on from NC_135887.1 coordinate 88,021,104, forward strand.
TGCAGTAGCATTGCTCAAGCACCCCAGTACTTTCTTTGATCACATTTCACGTGCAGCATGGCTCTTGTTATATGACATGAGCCAGATGGTTTCTCATGGTGGCTCTAATGATGATGGTACAGTGGACTGCTGCAGAATGAAGGCATCATGACCATTGCTGGGATTCTGGGCATTGACCTGTAAGATATGCTGTATGGTCGCCCACCAGCTGGATGTTGAGGGATTGGAATCCCTTCTGGTTTGGTCCATCTCTGACTTTACATGCAATACCGCAAAGTAATGTCAGTGGAATCTTGCAGCTTGGGGAAGTTTGCAATCCTTGTGAAAACTTGTGCTCACCCCTTCTCTCTGGCAGGAAAGGATGAAATGTATTCAGCTCCCAGTGACCTCCTTCACACAATGGTGGATGACAAGCTGGGAGATATTACTAATCTCACCTGCTTTAGCCTGGAAGAAGCCCACGCAAAAGAAGTCATGGCCATTGTCACCTTCACAGCCACTGGAAATGCTATCCTTGTTCTCTCTGAGAACAGGACAAAATGGCAGATTTCTTTGAGCGCCTCCTTATTGAAGCAGAGATGTCATTCACACTGTTCCTCACTGAGGTCAAGGAAGAAGAATTGCTTACTGAAAACCCTGTGTGGATATGGCCTCCTGCTAGAGCTCTCCTCCCTCTAGGCAGCTTCCCCTCCTCTGTGTTGCCTCTGCTCATTCTCCCTGTCGTGTTGCACACCAAGGGGGATACAAACTACTGCACCCATGACTGAGAGCAAAGGGCCTGAGCTGAACCCTTGAAGTCAGAACCAAGGCCAACACCATGTGCCTGATCACTTCCACAGACTTCAACAACTTTAAATAATGACCTAAACCACTAAAGACTTCTACTAACTCAGCAACAACCAGTAAAAATCAATCAGAAACTAAGCTGAAAGTAGTTGATGATCAAGAGGGGACTTTGGATGGAGCATTCAGGTTGAAATTGGCACCACTGGCATCAAATCAGCATTACACGCTGACTGACATCACAATCTATCTACTCTACATATTTCCTGTGCACACTCCTGGTGCCCATGCAATGATCTACCCAGCACAATGATCTACCCGGCAACCAGCACAGCCAGCACCAGAAGTGTGCACCTGTGGCACAGACACCACTTTGAACTTGAAAAAAAAGGCATGCAAAGTGCCAAAAGTACATGACATCACAATCAGATTTTGTGGCCACAACCTTACCAAATCAGTATCCAGGCTGTGGATCACCAATGGTTTTAGTTTCATAGATGAATGAATAGCTACCAGTGGAATACAGTGAACTACATATTTTTATCCTCCTTGAATACATAAAAGAATAATCTCATAGGTTCCTCTCTGCTGTTCTGGTTAAACAGGAACCTTAAATAAATATCAAATTACTGTACACATGCTCTAGCCTTACTCCCGTGGTTAGTTCTGCACTGACATTTTCAGAAATTCACATTTCTAAAGCTGTTTAATGTCAAACCGATTATGAGAGAAGATTCCAGCTAATTAATGAACTTGCCCTGTTCTCAAAAGGCCAAAGAAGGAGCTGGCAAACAAAGTCAGTACCCCAGGATATAGATATTCTTATAATCTGTGACCAGGTAGATTGTAAACAGTCCTGACTGATGCATTGAACATGGACAGACTACTGTACCTTTCAGAACTACGTTAGAACAAATAGCTATTCATCAATATTGAATAGGGGTAATCTTTGACAGAGGCAAAGATCTGAATGTGATAGCTTTACCCAATCGACACCTGGAGCTTACAATTGTCCTTAGACTTATTGGTTCACACTTATTAAGAACACCACAGATAGCTGGCCTGGAACTGAACTGGGGTTTGTTTCCTTGAAAATTTCCTTCTGTGAGTTTAAAAAAAAACTCATCATAGACTCAAAAGTATGTTTTGCCATGTACCATTCATGTATAATATTGCTCATAAGTAGATGTGCACTCTGGAGCACTTCCCATACCTTGGCAGCGCCTCTTTCAAAAGGCCACCATTGACGAGGAGATCCAACACCCAATCAGCTGTGCCAGCTCAGCCTTCTACAAACGATGGCAGTGAGTGTTTGACAACAAAGACCTCTGCAAGTCAACAAAGCGGGTCCCTGTGTGCAGAGCAATTGTTGTCCCCACGCTCCTGTACTGCAGGGAGACTGAGCTGGACTGTGTATCAGCGACACATAAAGCACTAGAGAAATTCCATCAGCAATGCCTCTGCCGCTTTCTCGGGATTCAATGGAAGAACTATCGAACAAATGCTAGTCTCCTTCTTGAAGCCAACCCCACAAGCATTCAGGCAAAACTCCTACAAAAGCAACTTTGATGCAGTGAACTTTGTCTCTGGATGGCTGAAAAGCGTTGCCCCTGCCAGGTCCTGTTTCCTCAACTCTCAATGTTCGAGTGAAGGACAAAGAAAATGCTTCAAAGACATTCTGAAGCTCTCTTTGAAACATGGCTGCATTGACACTAATGACTGAGAAGAACTTGCTATCAGTTGTTCAAAATGACAACAGCTTGTGTCATGCTTTGAGTCCAAATGCCTTAATGATGACGCAGAGCAGCGGCAGGGAAGGAAAGAAAAGGAAGCAATCCTGCACTCTGCATTCCACTATTTTGCGGGACATTCTGCCCCAAGTGTCCAAAGATCTGCAGGTCAAGAATCGGCCTGTTCAGTCACATTAAGACCCATGGCAGAAATATGCGACTCTGAGTAGACGTCATCCGGGATCAAGGGACAGCTGACGAAGGCAGTGTGTAAACTCCTGGGATCCCACCGCAATATTGTTGAGATGCCACTATCCCCCTCATTGTTGAAGAGTTTCCTTCAATCGGTCAGTTCGATTCAGGGCCTGTGCAAAGCTATTCGAGCTTGACTGGGGTAGCTGTTGAAGCTGTACAGTTTGCTCCAGCCATGACTGATTCTCACATTTTAAGCATCATAAATTACCCAGTCAGAGTTGAAGCAAGTGTTTGAAGTTCCTATTTGAAACAGATGGAATTTTCTTTACATATTCAAATGTGGCCAGGATGTTCTGCATCTTATTTCCAACCATGTGGATGCACAAGACATTAAGTGCAACCCATGTCCAAAACGGAGGGGAGCAGTCTTTGGCAATCAAGTAAATCACAGTGAAGAGGGGAATCTTGTGATCAGGAAGCAGGGGAGACTGCATGTGGAATCCTTCCCCATGGCAAATTTGTGGTGGGAAGGTGGCAGGTAGGGACCCCGCCGCCTTACTGTTTCCACCCCACTTAAGTCTGTGGGGGTAAGGCCCATGGGTAGCCATCCCACCCCAGCACAAATTGAGGTCTTTGAGTGGGCAATTAATGCCCACATAAGGGCCTCATCCCACCGCTGCTGGTATTAAGCCAGCGGCAGGCGGGGGGCTCACCATGGTTGCTTGCAAGCTCCAAGGGAGAGTCACTTGTTCAAAAACACTCAGTGCCTGATCGAGGAACCCAGCAATGGGGAGGGGCTTGCTGAAAACCTTGCTGCTGACACCTTTCACTCACTCCCCTGTGAAAACCCCTCCCCCAACCCCTACCACCATCACCTGTGATCCGGGATCCACCAACAACCCTAAGCTTTGAGTGGGTGTTATTTTGGCAGCAGCCACTGGCTCCCCAATTATGCTACTGCCCAGCTGATTGGCCAGCAGCTCTCAATGGGCGAGACCACAGCCCCTGGGATCCTTGCACCGAAAGAGTCATATTCGACTAGAAATGTTAATTCTGTATCTCTCTCCACAGTTGCTGCCAGATCTGCTGATTATTTCCAGTGTCTTCGTTTTTTAAAAAAAACTTACCTATTTTTGCCTCTTCTTGGCCTGGCTCCCCTTTGTTTGCCTTGTCTTCATCTGGTGGGGAAGCCAGAATGTCTTCTCCAGGTCAGGCCAGCTTTCCACATACTTAAGGAAGGACCCTCCCATTTGGGAAGGTGCCTTTGCCACCTACCCAGAAGAGACTGCAGACTGCAGAAATGGAGCGGCAAGTTAGTGGGTAAGACCCATAGCCAATTTTAATTGGCCACCTCATCACTTGATTTCAAGAGTCTTCACACAAAATTTTATCTGATTCATTTGTTCCCAGGGCTCAAAAAGATGAAACTCCTTGGTCTTTCCTTCTCTCTGTAGTCTAAAGTTTTTAAAATCTATGTCTGGCATCTCCTAACCATTTCTTCTTGACTTGAATCAAAACAGAGAGTGTTAGAAGCACTCAGCAGGTCAACCATCATCTTTGGAGAGAAACATGGGGCCAGATCTTACGATCTCCAGATGGTCGAACCCCAGAGGTACCCCAAAAGATGCGCTGGGGGACCCCTCAGTCCCCCATGCACTGACTACACAGAAATTGCCCAGGAAATTTCAACTTCCATTGGGCAATTACCCTGCACCAGGGACCCTCTGATACTCCGATTTAAAGTCGGAGAATTTAAATGGTTCCAACTCATTTAGCAGAATAGTTACCCAGGAAAAGTTAGAAGGTTCAAAACCAGTTCTAGTCCCCTGGTAACTATATTAGTGAATCCCCCGACTCTGCACTGTACCTCTTGATTGACCCACCGCCCGACCACCCAACTATGCCTCCACCCACTAGCTACCCCACAAATTGACTATACCCCCCTCCCAAATACACCCCCCAACCCCGAACACCCCTCACCCACTTACCCACACACTTACCTTCTCTCCCTGGCTTGGCATTTAAACAAAGGGACATTTGAACTTACCAGTATATGGCAGCCAGTGCTGTAAAAAGGGGGCTTGGCTTGGCTTCTGCTGACAGTCCTATATTATGAAGGAAGGATTCCAGGTGCAGGTACACACCACGTTTTTCAGGAGGCCCGGTTCAGAAGTCCAAGCAAGAAATTTGGAGCTTCGATGCAAGGTAAGTAAATAGGAATGGAGTGGCAATCCAATGGTGATTGCCACGCCTTGGCAGATTCAGTCCAAGAGTTCACATTTTAGATCAATGACATTTCAGCAGAATTGGCTTGCCTTGTCTTCCCTTCGTTCTTTCATCTTGGCTCTTTGCCTAGGTCAATCATGAATATTATCACTTTGACAAAAATGGCTGTTCTGGCTCTTATAAGGTGAGGCACTTCTTCATAGGAGACAATGTACCTTTAAGACAGTAATTCTTATTAGTGAGGAATCTCTGCTATTGTGCAAGAGAAACATATTTTTGTGATGTTGATTCTGTAATAATTATCTGGTTATTTCAAATTCCTGTTTGTGGGATCTTGCTGTGCACAAATTGGCTGCCCCATTTCCCACATGACAACAGTGATTATACTTCAAAAGGTACTGCATTGGCTGTGAAGTGCTTTGGGGGTGCCCAGTGGTCATGAAGTACACTTTAGAATGGTCATCACAGCTTCAAGGGACTGGGCTCCTCTGTAAGGAGTAAATTGGTGTCTTTTTTGACAGATTTGAATGGGGTGTTGGTATAGATGATGATATAGAGACCCCAATCTTACCTCATAATAAGTAAACAATTCTCTGTTTAATCAGTCTATTAAATTCAGTTAATGGGACAACCTTGTCACTGCAGTGATGCCTCACAGGCAACCCAGCAGAACTAATAGCGTTCTTAAGCTCCAGCTAATCACCATCACAAACAGCCATGGCACCTACTGGGCAACACCCGTCAGATTTTGGTTGCTTGAATGGACCATAAACATAGCGACTCATGAAGCGTAAACAGAGTAACACCATATGAATCCTTTATTGTCCCATCTGTTGCTTTCAGTTTTCAAGGGCCCGAGCTGATCCATCTACCTCTAGCTAGATAAAAAACAGTACCAAAATCTAAGCTCTAAAAGTTCTTGTCCACTGATTAAATGCTAGATTGACTTTTCGCGATTTTGTTTGAGGTGGGGGAGAGGGTGTTAAAGCTACAATGCTTTATGCAGCTGAGGCATAGTTTGGTGGCACTTGCCGCCTTCCATCCTTTATGGGCAACAATTGAAGCTAAATTGCAGTTTGAGATGTCCTATGTGATTGCTCACTGAATATCTTTAGAGCACTATTTGGTCCAGTGAATAAACTGTCCAGATTTGAAAATTTGCTAAAAAAGACACATAACAGCCTGGAAGGTAGCAGAGTGAGGGCCACAGGGAGTGTGTTGGAGGTCATGATATCAGTGAGCTCCTCCTGCCCTGGGCGTCCCTCTCCCCTCCCCTGACTGCAGTCGCCTCAAGAACACCACCTTAGTCCCTGGGACCATTCTGACCAACTCTTGACTCCCACCAGTTCTGGGCAGGAGACACTCCTCAACAAAGTAATGAGGCCAGGGTTTGAAATGGCCTTGGCTTTATACCAGTGTTGTCATGCTGCCTCCCACTCATTTGCAGCGTGATCACACTCCAAGTTAAAATTGGGGCTGAGGTGTTGCCCTCGAAGCACATTCCTCAAGCTAATATTTGTGTCATGTGGATTGACCTATTTATAAAAAAGGCAGGGATTTGTTGAAGGGTCTGAGGGTTGGATTACAGACAAAAGCTCTTAAGGCTCGGGAAGAAAGTACTGTGACTTACTTTGTTAATGATGCTGTCAAATGTGAGTTCATTCAAAGTGGCTAGAATTTTGGGAATCTGTATGATCTTTAACTGATCATTCTGTGGCCTGTTTGGGTCATTTATTCAATTAACGGAAGAAAGAATTTATATTTTTGCAACTTCTTTCATGATCTCAGTTGTGAACTACCATCCCTGAACTTGTGGATAATGGCCAATGTAGAATTGTAGAAAGGATTCCAGCTGTGACCAATGATAATGAAATAGACCTTGGACTTCTTTCAGCACATTATCATACCATACTTGAGACTCTGGCTGGATTTGATTTGGGTACAACTATGTTCTAGCTATGCTGCGGATTTTGCATCAGCCTGAACCGGAAACCTCTTTCGATTTAATTCAAAAGATTCAATATGGTTGGAAGTAATAGCCTGGTAAGAGATCAGGACTAACATCACTCACCTGCTCCATCATTGAATGGTGTGTAGCAGCCCCTTTCCCAACCCTGCAGGAGTTAAAAGTCGGAGGGAGCTGAGCTAACTGGACCTAAACTAGGATTAACAGAAAGATGGCCGTTGTGAAAGAAACATATAGATATACACAACCAACTCAGTGCAAGTGAATGATGGGCCTGGGGGAGGTTAACGTCAAGAACATGTACCTCAGCTTGCGTAGGCGACACAGTCTAGGGCAAGACAGAGGCCAAAGGTTACTTGACCCCTAATTACTTGAGGGGGAGTGACAGTCAGCCACTGCTTGAAGTCTGAAGATAAAGGAGAGGAGACCACTTTTTATTTTGGCAGCACAGCTGCAAATGTGGGCTGAGTGTTTAGGATTGATCTCAGTTGAGCAACTCCCTATGTGAACATTGATCTCAATATATGGTTCTACCTTGCAGAAATCTCCCCTATGCTGTTATTGCAAAACTGCACTCAAATATCTATTAAAGTACTGAGAAGACAGTTCAGTGTGTCCCAATTCTAGGCTGGCTGGTTTTCTCCCCAATTATCTCTCCTCTTCTCAATGCACTGACTCTTCCTGGGGTATGGTCAGTAAGAGCCTCCAGTATTATCACCAAGTGAGAATTCTTCACGTGTGACTGGAAACAGCCAAGGCTAAAATTTCCTTGAATATCAGGAAGACAGTAAAGGGGGTAAAAATTGGGTGGCAAAACCTGGGGTCACCTGATTACCACAATTGTCCCTCCATCATACTTGCCAAGATTGCTCCATTGCTGTCCGCTTCATACAAATGCCAGTGATGAGGGAGGCACTGAGATATTTTACCATCTCCTCCTTGACTGCCCGTTTCCACTGTCCATCAGGATCACCGGGTAATGCCCGGAGCCAGTCCCTGGGGTAGGAAGGACCTGATGGAACAAGAAGGCCTTGTTAAGCAGCTTTTCCCTCCAGCAGTTATCTGCTGTGAGCCCCAGTCACAGCCACCTTGGCTGTGAAAGGTGCAAAATAAATGTGAGTTATTTCCTTCTAGAGTTATGATGCAGCAGATGATGTGTGTGAGGTGGATCAAATCCACAAGGGAAACATGATCAGACTATCACAATGGTTTTGCAATTTGCATTTATTTCAAGATGCGTGCCCTGAGTTCAGAAGTAATAAGTCCACCAAGACTTCAGAGATTTTTTAAAAAACTAAATTAAACATTTATTAACAAAATAAAAGATTTCAAGCACATACACAGATCTATAAATTACTACTATAATAACTCCTAAAATCCTTAATTAACCTGCCTTCCAGTTATACCACTGTTAAAGCAACGGTAAAAAAAATAGATTTTAAACAGATCCAGCAAATTAACACAACACCCTGGGCAGTGGAATTCAAAGTGGTTTTTCCCAGCTTCGGCTTCTGTAGACAACAGACTTAATACACAAATACTGGTCCTTTTCACACTTCCGGTAGATCTTACAATGCCTTCCTCTGACGCATAGCTTCAATCTCCTTTATACGTGTTTCTCCCTTTTAATGTAAATTGCATTGTTTTCACATGTCTTTGGAACTTTACCTTTTTCATAATAGAAATCTCTTGATGATGCTAATAGCATCAGTAAGTTTTAGGGAAAAATAAACACACTGCTTGGCCTAGCCTCTCTGACTAGGTGTAATATCCTATCATCTCTTTGAAATTCAAACTACCCTGATTTATCTAAAAATTCAAATTCTCCTTACCTCACATTCTAAAACTTCAGCCATGTTTACGTATTTAGCATTTCAAACCTAGCTTCTTTTGATGAGTCAAAGTTTCCAGACCAGCTATCTCCAATTCAATTAAACCCCACACACACACAAACTATCCAAACGCCTCTAATAACCTAAATTTACAATAAATCACAACAATATTATGAGAATTATTATACTTTCTATATATTATCAATAACTCTTGAGAAAAATAAACACATTCCTTAACTTGCATGTCTGGCTGTTTGTAAACAGACTGAGATCCCTTTGAAAACCAAATCCCCCTTTCTATCTAAAAATGCAAATCCCCTTTACACCTTACATGCTAAGACCCCGACAATGTTTAGTCATTAACATATTAAAGACACTTCTGCACCTTACCTCTTTTGAGAACTTCAAACTGCAGTCTGCTTGGCTACAAGATGTAATTATAATATCACACACACAGACAGAACAACACAACCCCCAAGATGTAATTATACTCACACACACAGACAGAACAACTCAACCCCCCATAAACCTACTTTACACTAAACCAGAAAAATATGAAAATTATCATACTTTCATCACACCTCCCTTCTTATCGAGAAATAAACTGTCATAATTTAAAAAGATGGCTCTATTTTCTTAACTCATCTTACACGACCTACTATACTTATCTATATACTCACATTATTACATTACCAGATGCATGCGTTAACATAACAGTATATATACAAATCCTTGGTATCAACAGAAGTCATTTCAGTCCAGTGTCCAGGTTTTAAATGTCCAATTTCCCTTTGAGCTTTAAACTCTCAACAATGCATCTGCAATTAGATTTTCTTGTCCAGCCACATGTATAATATGTAGGTTAAATGGTTGCAGTAATAAACTCCTTTTGAACAGCCTTGCACTTCGGTCTTGAAATTTTTCCAGAAACTTTAAAGGATTGTGGTCTGTATAAACAATTGTTTCGGATGAATTGTTTGTGACGTAGACCTCAAAATGCTGCAATGCTAACAACCAGACCCAGAGTCTCCTTTTCGATCATTGAATATTTTCTCTGTTGTACATTCAATTTCTGTGAAAGATACCCTATTGGTTTCTCAATTCCAGTGTCATCTTCTTGCAACAGTATAGCCCCAATGCTTATATCATTTGTGTCAATGGCCAACTTAAATTGCCTGGCATAATTGGGCACTGCCAAAACTGGTGTTATAGTCAATACAGTTTTTAAACTATCAAATGCCTTCTGACACTTCTGTGCCCATTGAAACTTTTTGTTCTTTTTTAATAGTTCAGTCAGTGGAGCAACTACCCTGCTAAACTTTGGTACATATTTCCAGTAAAACCCATTCATGCCCAGAAATCTCAAAACTTCTCATTTTGTTGTAGGCATGGGGAAATCCATGATAGTTTTGACTCTTACATCTCTCAGAGCCATCTTACCATGTCCAATGGTATGGTCTAGATATGTAACTTGCGCTTTTGCAAATTCACTTTCAGCCAAGTTCATCACCAAAGTAGCTTCTTGTAGTCAACTAAATAATTCTTCTAGATGTTGTAAATGCTCCCCCCACGTTTGACTGAAAATGATCAAGTTGTTAATATAAACAGCACAATTGCTCAGTCCTGCAATTGCTTTGTTTGTCAGTCTTGAAATGTTGTGGGTACATTTTTCATGCCAAATGGCATGAGCATAAACTGATATAGTCCATCTAGCATCACAAAAGCCGATATCTCCTTTGCTCTCTCCGATAGCGGTACTTGCCAATATCTTCTCAGCAAGTCAGTCTTTGTGATACACTTTGGATTGTCCCACTTTCTCAATGCAATCTTTCAACTGTGGTATAGGATATGAATCCAGTTTTGTCACTGCATTCACCTTTCGATAGTCCACACACAGTCTTTGTGTTCTATCTGGTTTCGGTACCATCTCTATAGGCAAGCTCCAGTTATTGCAACTAGACTCAATGATGTCATTTTGAAGCATGAATTCAATTTCTTTTTGTACTTGCGATAACTTTTCTAGATTTAATCTATAAGGAGGTTGCCTTATCGAAGATGAACCTTCTACCCTCACATCATGTGTAGCTAAATTTGTCCTCCCCTTTTATTCCCACAAATAGCTTCATGTGACTGCAATAGCTTCTCCAAATCACTTTGACACTTGTCTGGAAGGTAACTCAATATTACACTTAAATTTTCAAGTATCCTCTCATTATCCAATTTGATTGGAGGAAAATCATTTCAGAATCCTTCATTCCTACCTCTTTCACTTTATCTACTACCACTAATACCTCCTTTTGGTTCTCTTCCCTGTCAAAGTACTACTTAAGCATATTTACATGACACACCCTCTGCTCCTTTCTTCTATCTGGAGTATTTATTAAAACATTTTCTTCACTCAGTTTCTTTTCAATCCTGTAAGGCCTGCTAAACCTTTCTTTTAATGAGTTACCCAATACTGGTAATAAAACTAACACCTTTTTCCCAGCAACAAAACTACAAGCTATAGCTCTCCTTTCTGCCTCCACTTTCACTTGCTGTGATATCTTTAAATGTTCCCTAGATAACTCACATGCTCTGTCCAATCTTTCTCTGAAGCTTGATACGTAATCCAGGAGAGTAGTTCTGAATTTTGACCCACCAATTTCTCATGAATCAATTTCAGTGGCCCCCTTACCTCATGACCATAGACTACTTCAAAAGAACTAAATCCAGCCAATGCATTAGGAGCAGCCCTAATAGCAAATAACAAGAATGGAATTCCCCATCCCAATCCTGTTGATAGTCCTGACTATACGCCCTCATCATAGTTTTTAATGTTTGATGCCATCTTTCTAAAGCCCCTTGTGATTCAGGATGGTAAGCTGTTGACTTCAGTTGTTTTATCCCCAAACTGCTCATTACTCCCTTAAACAACTGTGACAAGAAATTTGAACCCTGATCTGATTGTATTTCTTTTGGTAAACCACATCTTGAAAAAAACTTAGTCAACTCTTCCACAATTCTCTTTGTTGTAATATTCCTCAAAGGTATTGCTTCAGGAAACCTTGTAGACACATCCATTATTGTCAGTAAGTACTGATTTCCACTTTTAGCCGTGGGGAGGCGTCCTACACAATCAATCAAGACCCTAGTAAAAGGTCCTTCAAATGCTTAAATTGGAATTAAAGGTGCCGGCTTAAGCACTACTTGTGGTTTCCCTATCATCTCACGTTTTAACACATTCTACAGAATTTGGCTACATCTCTATGAAATCCAGGCCAATAAAAATGTTTTGCCAGTGTCTTTCTAATTCCTAAATGTCTCACCATTGGAATTTCATGAGCTTTTCTCAGTATCTCATTTCTATATCCAAATGGTATAACAATCTGATGTACTTCCATCCAGTTTTTCATCTGCTGAAATCTGATACGGCCGCCACTTTCTCATCAACACATGACCCTTATTGTGTTGATGTATTCTGGAATACATTCTGCCCCTCTTTCTGAGTGGGCTGCCTGATATAACTGTTTTATTTGTGGATCCTTTTTCTGTAACTTTACCAACTGCCTTGAGCTAAATGCCTCAGCTACATTCTCTTCCATTCTTTCTTCCTGAACAATCTTATCAAATACAGTGTCAGCTAATTGAACTTCAACACCTTTTTCCTGCCTTTTAACTTCCTCTTCTTCCTGTTTCAACCCGTGAGCTTGTGACCTTGTCACCACACAATCTGGAAACAATCCAGGATGCTCTTTCTGCAACACTTCTGTTGAAAACACCTCTACAGGCTGCTGAACTACGATAGGCATCACCCACATCTGTGACCCAGCTATATCATTATCTAACATAATTTGAACACCTGCAATGGGCAATTTTTCTACCACTCCAACAAGTTTTCCACTTACTCTTTAAATTTACCTTCCAGAATGGAATAGGTTTAGCATCTCCATGAACCCCACTTATTAACACCTGTTCCTGTAATACTCCCTCTGTGCAACAAATATCACTATCCCACAACATTAAGGATTGATTAGCCCCGTGTCTCTTAAAATTTTAATATATTTACCTACTCCACCCTGTACACATCAAAAAACTTTCTCTTCACATACAAAATCTTTAAACATTTCTGCAGCTTGATCCTCAGAACTCCCTTGGGTAAATTGTGAACACATACTCACTTCTCTACCTATCACTGATTCTTCCTGTTTCACCTGTACACAAACTACTGGGTTTTCCTGTGCCTGAACCACAGAACCCATAGTACTTTTATTTCCAGAGCTTTTCTACATTCCAATAATTCCAACAGATTTTCCCTGTAATTTCCAATGCATTGACTTCATGTGCCCAAATTTATTACAATGGAAACACCTCAATTTTGAGTGTCACTTCTACCTTCAGCATCTTCCTTTTTAATCTGAGAAAAAACTTCCTGGGAATATCCGCCTACTCCTTCTTTTCCCTAACTACCCACCTTCTTTTCACCGTCCCACTTTCTAGCCTCTGATTTAAAAGGGTGTTGAAATAAAAGTTTAGATCTATGAACTAACTCATAATCATCAGCTATCTTTGTTGTTTGTCTAACTGTTTTAACCCTCTGTTCCGCCACATGAGTCCTCACTACTGAAGGGATTGAATCTTTAAATTCTTCCAAAAGAATTACTTCCCTAAGAGCTGCATATGTTGTCTCTATTTTTAACGCAGGTATCCACTGGTCAAAATAATTTTCTTTTACTCTCTCAAACTCAATATAAGTTTGTCCAGGCTGTTTTCTTATATTCCTGAATTTTTGACTGTATGCTGCAGGAACCAACTCATATGCACTCAAAATAGCCTTTTTCACCACACCATAACCCACTGACATTTCTTCTGACAGTGATGCATAAGCCTCATGATCCAGTAACCTAGATTGTAACATTAATGCCCAGTTTCCTTGTGGCCATTTCATCTTTTCAGCTATCTTCTCAAATTAAATAAAGAATACCTCTGCTTCTCTTTCTTCAACTTTTGAAGAGCTTACACAAATTTAAACATCTCCCCACGGGGTTTTAGGTTAAAGGATTTTTCATCACCAGAACTTTCCTCAGCATCTGAGGTCTCTTTTTTAAAGTCCAGCTTTTTAAGCTGGTACTCTCTTTCTATTTCCTTCTCTTTCTCCTCCATTGCTAACTTTTCCCTCTGGAGATCAATGGCTGAATATTCCGGTCAGCATATGGGGGGCAGGCTCAACACGCCAACACGTAAAAATGATGCTCGATGATGTCAGGTGTGTGTCCCGACGTGATTGCGATATTTCGTTCGGCAGGCACACCCCAGAGTCGCCTGTGCACCTGCCGAAATGTTAAGGGCGTGCTAAGGCCATTAAGGGATTAATTAAAATACTTTAGAACGCTGCCCGTCCAACCTTAAGGTTAGCGGCCTTCACGTTTTCAGGAAACCTCACCTGGAAAAAGTGGCGTGAAGCCGATTGCAGGCGGTGATCGGCTCCGTGCCCACTCCCGCTCAGCCTGCCCGCCGTAAATAAAATCCTGGCCCAAGGTTTCGCATTTCCATTTCTTTTTGAAACAATCTCTTTTACTGTTCCTTTTCCTTTTGCCTCCAATTCAAGTTTTTTCAGTTCCTTTTCATGTTCATGTTGCATCATTTGCAACTGGATTTAGCCAACTCAATTGCCTCACCCCATGGAGAATGTGGCCTCTCTAGTATCCCTTCCAGTTTTAAACACTGTGCTATTACCTCAACTATGTCTGCTTTCTTTGCCCCTACAGGTAACCTCAACTGCAACTTATTTGCCAACCGTGTTAACTTACCCTTCAAACCCAATCAGAGTTATATCTTCTACTCCCAAAAAGTTTTAGCCATGGATATGGTCATTTTTGCAGTCTCACCACTTTAAAAATTCCTCACACCAACTGCTGAATTCAAAGTGCTTCACGTACTCGTAACCTTAAGATTCCCAACTCCAAACCAATCAAGGAATTTCAAATATCCCGCAAAGAGCCCCCAATTTGTTATGACATGGCAGATGATGTGTGCCAGGCAGATCAAATCCATGAGGGTAAGTTGATCATATTACCACATTACCACAATGGTTATGAAATTTGTGTTTATTTTGAGATGCGTGCCCTGAATTCAGAAGTAATAAGTCCACCAAAACATCAGAATTTATTTTAAAAAAAACTAAATTAAACATTTATTAACAAAAGAAAAAAAATTGAAGCACATACATAGGTCTACAAATTACTACTGCAATAACTCCTAAAACCCCTAATTAGCCTGGCTTCCAATTACACCCCTGTTAAGGCAACAGAAAGAAAAAAGATTTTAAACAGATCCAGCAAGTTAACACAATACCCTGGACAGGGCTTTTTCCAGCTTCAGTTTCTATAGACAGCAGACTTAATGCACAAATACTGAAGGTTTCTTGCACTCCTGTTAGATCTTACAATGCCTTCCTCTGACACATAGCTTCAATCTCCTTTATACATGCTTCTCCCTTTTAATGTGTAAATTCCACTGTCCATATGTCTTTTTCATAATATAAATCTTTTCATATTGCCACTATATATTGTCAATAACCATTGAGAAAAATAAACACATTCCTTAACTTGCTTGTCTGGCTGTTCATAAATGGACTGAGATCCCTTTGAAAACCAAACCCCCCTTTCTATCTAAAAATGCAAATTCCCTTTACACCTTACATGCTAAGACCCTGGCTATGTTTAGTCATTAACATATTAAAGACACTTCTACACCTTACCTCTTTTTATGACTTCAAACTGCAGTCTGCTTGGTTACAAGAAATAATTAAATCACACACATAGAACACAACCCCCCCATAAACCTACTTTACACTAAAGCAGAAAAATATGAAAATTATTATACCTTCATCACACCTCCCTTATTGAGAAATGAACCATCATAATTTAAAAAGATGACACACTTGTTGCTGCAACTGAGATTACCTAATTCAGTAAAGAATGGGACCCACTGTGATCTGTCTAGCTCAGTGAATGATAATTAGGAAGGAGGTGGAAATGTGGCAAACTGTCTCGCCCAACATTATACCGTAATATTAGTGTCCATCTAAGAGAGGTTAAGATGAAGCTGAACTCCACCCTCCTTATAATTTTTTAAATCAATTTAGAAAAGGAATAGCTTTAAAAAAATTGTACAGTGGCCTATGCATAGGTTCAGTTGTAAATTTTGTCTCTGTGTTACTTATAGGAACATTGTTGATGCATTGAAGCTGTTAACACGATTGTACATTGTGATGAAACCTAAACTCACCATCTTTAGTTTGTAGGTCAGGAACTCTGGTTCCCGACAAACCTCGGGCCTCTTGTGCACGTGCCGGTCGGGAAATGGCCGCACGTGTGCAATTTAGGTTTTTTCTGCTTTTCAGGCTAGGGACTGCCTGTGCAGAAGAAGAGAAACCAAAGAGCGTAAAAATGCAGGTCAGATAGCCTTATATGGAGCTCCATTGTCTTGTAGGTGTCCCAGGGAGCAGGACATGAGAGGGGAACAGGGAGAAGTTCCCAAGCCAGGGAAGGGGACAGGGAGAGGTCCCAAAAGGAAGTCCCAAGTAAGGGATGAAGATAGGGACAGGAATAGGTTTTGTTATGTGAAGTTAAAGAAAGGAGTAGAGTAATAGGCTGTGAATTCAAGAAGGCTGCAGAGAGCGGAGTTTAAGTGAAGTGGGCACGAGAAGAGCCCTGAAGATCTGAGAATTCTGCCGAAGTTTGGTGACTCTGTAAAGAGGGCCCTTGGGGCAAAGGTACCCTTTGGAGCAGTGGCATTTTGCTTGGCACAGCCAAATATCTGAAATTGTGTGTGGAAAGTGAAGCTTGAGTGTACTCAGAGATCCAGGGGGAAAAAAGATCTCGAAAGGTGAGATTGAAACTCTGTGAGGTGGGTCATTGTTGAAGATGTCCGAGTGCGAGTGATTTTTGAAGAGAATTCCAAGGCAAGATCTTCAGATGTAGAGATTGGAAACCCTCATGAGAAAGATGAAGTTTCAGTGAGATTGGTTGGCTCACAATGTGACAAACGTCTGGGTGGGTTGTTGGGAAATCTGAGGAATCTAGTTTGGTCACATCTGTCAGCTATTGTGTATAGTGGTGTGTCTGATCACACCTCGCCTGTTAATTCACAGGTACCTCATACTTACCCTGAATGTTAGAGTGTAATATAGATATTGTAAATTGTTTCATCTTTCTGAACTTGTACAATACAGTTTATTTTTGTTTGTTCAAAACCCATGGAATCTTGTGGCTTTATCCACATAGTAAGTGTCTTGAATCTTTAACTTTATCTACTTCAAACAAAACCTTATTGTCCGCAACTGGATTTTCCCCCCATGCCCCGGGGTCTGGCTGATCATAACATGATTCCAGCACAGCTGGGGTTGGTCCTTCAGGATTGGCAGGGGAGCATGACAGGGAGGGACTAGCTGGACAGTGGTGCCTAGAAGCCATCCTATCTTTTCCGTGGTGTGTATTATGGATACATGGATTAGTATTCTTGTGCTGAACTCCCAGCTTCCACCTTATGGGACCATTTTTTCTTTGCAGAATAACTTTGTGAAGTATTTCAGAGTCACAAGCGATTTTGTTTCTCACTGATATGATCCAGCTTGTTCCTGGTGATGGCAGGGTCTGCAGGATAGCCAGTATGCACACACTGTAGTATTGAGATTGCACTTTCAAACCAGCCGATACCAGTTGTGTGAGATCTTCCTGGTCTGGTACAATAGCAAGCAAGGGGAGGAGAGATGAGCTACTCTGCAGGTGAATGGCAACATGGAGTCACACACAATACAAATTATACCCTCTCTTCTCTCCTTTGTATAAAATCAGGGATTGCTCCTGTGTGTTTATAATATCTTCCTGATGTCCCTCAGCAATCTTCTCACTAGTTTCCTGTGTACCGTTTGTTCTTACACTTTGTCCCCATGAAATGAATGAAGAATTTAATTCCAAATCCTTTCCCCAGCAGCCATTTTCCTTCTTTGTTTCTATTTTCCATCAGTCTGGCTCACAATTCAAACTTTTTACATTTACCTCTTCTCTCCAACTCCCCTCCCCCACTGTCAACCAAAGTAAATTGTCAGGATCTGGAATATAAACAAATGACATAACAGCCTTTCTCTAGGAGACCTAGGTGATATCACTATAGTAACAAGCTTCGACAGGATCAAGTGGTGAGCAGCTCGATCTCTCAAACACAAATTGTCTTTAAGTGAAATTTATAACATAGAAGCTCTGCTGTGTGCGGACTTTCCAGAGTAGAGAATTTCAAACACGCCTTACTCCCCACCCAGGAGCTGCTATAAACCTGTGCAGGCATCTGTATTGAGTTTGTTAAAGCTTGACATTGACTGCACTTGGGCTGAAATATTGCGCCATTAAATGAAAGGAGGTTAGGGCCTTGAAGCTCATAGGGTTACATATGATGTATGTCCCTTTGCTACCCAGAATATGGGCCAGACCCAGCTTGGCTAGGATTCCAGACAATTTAGAGCCGACCTTTAAATTCCGGGGGATGAGTAGATACACTGAGACACTTAACGTCAAGGGAGTGTGTCGGAAGGAGTTCTTGGGCTTCTCCATGGAATCCACCTTGAAAGGCCCCAAACCTTTACTAGAATAAGGCAATTGATGATTATCTTCTCCAGTCAGTATTCTCCCAGTGGG
Source organism: Cetorhinus maximus (assembly GCF_964194155.1). Taxonomy (NCBI): domain Eukaryota; kingdom Metazoa; phylum Chordata; class Chondrichthyes; order Lamniformes; family Cetorhinidae; genus Cetorhinus; species Cetorhinus maximus. The sequence continues at coordinate 88,039,510 of NC_135887.1, forward strand.
GCCCGAAGACTCTTGCTTTTTTTTGCCTTTGGAAGATTCTACTCTGCCTTGGAAGGGCAAATCCACTCAGAGCAGGGTGCTCACTGCTGATGTGCCCTTTCAGGCACCAGTGGCCCCGCTCACCTCACTATCCAAATGGAGCTCTGACCTTGGCAGACAGTGGTCAGGTGTTCCTTTCCTTCACACTTATACTGATGGGACCAGGATGCCTGGAATTTCATTTAGCCTCTTCTTTCCTGAAGATACCAATTGTTTGCTGAAGTATGGTCTACCGGTATCAGTTGCCTCTACAGCCACCCCCGCAGTCTGTCTATATTGGTGTGCTATATGACCATGCAAATATTACAAGCAATCACAATCCTACCTTCACCTGACCACCAATTACACATATCCTAGCAGGTATAACAGGATTGTGGTGATCAGGAACTCTAGCCCATTTGCCAGCCCCCCCTCAGGTGCGCTAAGGTTGACTGTAGCAGCCTCATTAGATAACAAACCAGGAATTGTTGTGGATGCTCCATTGTTGAATACATTTAAGGCTGGGATAGACAGATTTTTGGTCTCTCAGGGAATTAAGAGATATGGGGAGCAGGCAGGAAAATGGAGTTGAAGCCCCAGATCAGCCATGATCATATTGAATAGTGGAGCAGGCTCGACGGGCCATATAGTTTACTCCTGCTCCTATTTCTCGTGTTCTTGAAGGGACTGTTTATATAAACACTTGCTTTATCAATCTCTCTCTCTCTTCAGGTACCATGCCCTAAGAGGGCATTGGCTACTATGGACTTCCATGTATTAGTCCGTGGTAATGCTTGGCAAGGTACTGCAGTGGTTTGCCGTTGCTTCCTGAAGGCTCTGGCTGACCATTCTTCCACTGCCTGCCATTAGCGCATTGGAAAGATTTGCAGGTTTATAACCAATCCGTTTGGCCACATTATGAAGGCACCTTCATAAGCTTCTAGCTCAGAGGTAGGAATGCTACAACTGCACCACAATCCATCCCTATTTTATCAATGGAGTCATTAATTATAATCACATTATAGTCAATACTGATGATTAAAGAGCACCCCATGAGCCAGCACTTTGTTAAAGCCATGATACAGAGCCCACAAAATGTCATTGTTCTGCCGTCTACTTTTATCTATGTTGTTGGTTGTTGAGCACACAAGAGTAGAGTCTCTGTGATGTTGGGCAAGGATGAGGATTAATTTTTAAAGGCAGAATATGCCCTTGTTTGCTTGGTCCTTGACTGCTGGATTTATCCTGGATCATTCTTCCAGTGAAACCGGCAGAAGCTTTCTTTCTTTTCTTTCAACTTTTTGTGAATTTTGCTCAAGAAAGAAAGGAGAAAGCAAGATCCTGCATTTTTATCGAACCTTTCACATCCTCAGGAGGTCCCAACATGTTTCATAGCAAGTTAACTACTTATTGTTGTGTACTCTCTGATGTATTATAAGGGGATGTAGCAGCCAATTTACACACACAAAGTTCCATCAACAGCAATGAGATGAATGATTGGATAATTTTTAAAAAATTGATGTGATTGAGGGATAAATTTGGGCCAGGACATCAAAAAAACTCCTCTGCTCTTCCTTGAATAGTACCATGGAATCTCTAACATCTACCTCAGAGGACGGGCCTGGTATAACGTCACACCTTGGCTATTGCCTCAGTTAAGCATCTCATCTGAAAGACACCTCAGACATTGCAGTGCTTGTTGAAGTGTCATCAGTGGGGACCTAAACCCATGACCATCTGACTCAGAGGCTAGATTACTACCACTGAGCTAAGGTATTTTTCAGCACTGGAGTATGCAACTTTCCACCTTAGGGACCTGGTGTGAGCAGCAAGCACTTCCAGCTCTGGTGTGATAATGTTTGTGTGTTTATAATGCTTTTCCAGAGTACTTTACAAGATGGTGTGGAGGACTCTGAGCATGAGATGGGAAAAATTAGGTGGGAGTTTGAAAGCATAGTTGCAGAGATAGGATTTGAAGAGACTTTGAGGAAGAGAAAGGTGATGTGGTCAAATAGGAGAAGCAGGAGTGAAATTTAAAAAAAGTGCTGGAAAAGCTCAGCAGGTTTGGCAGCATATATGGAGAGAAAACGGAGTTAACGTTTTGAGTCCAATACTCCTCTTCAGAGCAGGAGTGAAGTTGCTGGAGGATCAGCACCTGGTAGTTGATCGGAGGAAGAGGGAGATGTGACCGTGATTTCTATCACCGCTCTTTAACATCCATTTTTCCTCTTTGTAGCATCTTTAATTTTGTACAAGGTTTTTACACTATTTAAAAACAGGTTGTTGTTGGAGTAAGACCAGGAAAGGATTAGAAAGAATTTGGTAAGTTAGGGGATAAGGAGCTTAGCAAGGATGGAAATGGTGGCAGTGACTGGACTTTCTATGAGAGAGTTTCAAGCTTTAGAGTTCTGGGTTATAGCTTGTAAAGGGTGAAAAGTGGATGGGGAGAGCTTTAGAGAAGCCAATGCTTCAGATGATGAACATACAGATTTGAGTTTCCGCTAAAGAGGGAGAGAGATAGAGGTTGGAACTTATTTTCTTATCGGGTTGGAATAACGCAGCTTTAGCAGCAGACAAGTTGTGAGTTAAAATCAAATGCTCCAAGTACTTCACATACTGAATTAACTTGAAGCACATTGATTGTTATAATTCACCCAGTACATAGATTATTTTGCTTCAGCATTGTGCCCCAGCCTCAAATGAGCACTCCCCTATTGTGCCAATGTGGTATTTGCTATTTCCAACACCAGCTATCCTGTGTCCTTACTGTATGAACTGGCAACTTTAGTACCAGTTCATTACTAAATGAAGACTAAATTTTCTTAACTTACATCCATTCATAGCTACATGGAGACTGTCACTGGATTTGAACCCAGCTGCTAGCAGCGAAGGGGCATTGTCTATCCTATGGTGTCCCAGTCTCCACAATGATTTCCTATTGGATTAATGTCTCTCTATCTCTAGATTTAGAACCTAGCATGGCTCAGTGTTACTAAGACTGCAGAACAGGGGGAGTGGTTAAATAGATTTAGCTGCTGCTCATGTTTGGGTCTTTAATTGATTCAATGATTTGGATATCATGGACAATCAAAGCCAATGTGTAGTAATTTGCCAACATAACAGCAATCGCACATTTGAAAAATATCATATTGTAAAGTTATTTGAGACAACCTGATGTGGCAAGGTGCTGTACAAATGCAATCTTATGAACTAAAATTGAATTCATTGTCCCTTGGGCAAATGATGGGGAGATCAGCCAGGTTCCCACTCTTAACCATGATCCAGTGACTGCTCTGGGAGGTGCATATGCATCCATGTTGAATTATGACAGGTTCAGGTTTGGTTCTGATACCACCAGTTGTTGAATACTCTGTCGGTAGCCTGCCATTGGTTGAGTTGCAGCTGTGAAACTGTTGCTCCAGCAGGCAGAGGGAGAAAATTGGAAGGGGGAAAGAAGCAGAAATTCTAGAGTCGATGGGCTGAATTTTACCAACTCTTTGGGATAGACTGGGAGGAGGGAAGTCTGGTAAAAATGGTGCAGGAATTGGCATTAATCCTTTCAGGTGAAGCAGCGCTTTACTTGCACCTCCTGCAATTTGGTCTGCTGCATTCGCTGCTCCCAATGCGGTCTCCTCTACATTGGAGAGACCAAACGCACACTGGGTGACCGCTGTGCGGAACACCTTCAGTCTGTCCGCAAGCATGACCCAAACCTTCCTGTCGCTTGCCATTTCAACCCACCATCCTGCTGTCATGCCCACATGTCTGTCCTTGGCCTGCTGCAATGTTCCAGTGAAGCTCAATGCAAACGGGGGAAGCAGTACCTCATCTTCCGATTAGGCACTTTACAGCCTTCCGGACTCAACATTGAGTTCAACAACTTTGGACCATGAACTCTCTCCTCCATCCTCATTTTTATCCCCTATTTGTCCCTATTTTTCAATATTCATTTTCATTTTTTAAAAAATTTTTATCCACTTATTTTTACTTTTATTTATTTTCATTCTTAGTCATTGTTTTATCCCCACCTTTTATCCTATTTTCAACCTTTTTTCCCACCACCATCCCCTCCCCCACCCCAACCCCACAGGACCATCTGTCACTTGTTCATGTTGTTCTTTCCAGAGTGCTTACCCTTGTCCTGCTATTATCACATTCTGCTTTCTGACCTTAATGCCACCATCAGCAACTCCTTTAGCCAGTACCACTACCATTAACACCCCCTTTGACCTTTAGTTCATGACATCTTTGGCAATCTCTCCTTCGCCCCCAACTATTGCTGGCCTTCTATCCAGCTTCACCTGCTCCACTCCTCCTTAAACAGTATAAATTTCATCACATTTTTATTTCTCTTTAGCTCTGAAGAAGAGTCATACACATTCAAAATGTTAACTCTCTTTTTCTCTCCACAGATGCTGATAGACCTGCTGAGTTTTTCCAGCATTTTCTGTTTTTATTGCGGGAATTGGCATGCCTGACATCCTCCCACCTCCATACTCTTTTGCCAACTGTGGGAAAGGTGGCAGATCAGCCACCCACGGACAGTTGAAATGAGCTAATTAAGTAGCCAATTAAGGGCCACTTCCTACTCCATGGGCATTTTGCCAGTGGGCAGGAGGGCACATTGACATGTGGGGAGACTATCAAGTAAACCCTGGTGTTCTCCCAGTGGACTTCAAGGGAAGCCTCCATTTTTGGCACTCTTTGGCCCACGGAGGTGCCCTGGGGCCCATGGCAATGGTGCCTGTCCACTGAAACGCCCTTCCCCTCACCCAGCCTCCCTACTTAGCCCCAGTGTTCCAGATCCCACTTACCTGGCTTCGAGGGTGCAAGGCCATCGACGCACCCTCATCTTGAAGGTGCATCCCCAGCAGTGGCCACCACCAATGGTGGTGCTACAGAGCTGCCAGTGCTCTGATTGGCTGGCAGTTCCTGGGGGTAGTCCACTGTTCTTAATAGGATGGCAGCCCTGGTGGCAGCCACTCAATTGGCTGCTGCTGGAAAAATGCAACATCCAGGTCCCATTCCCCATTGAAGCAGGGCTGCCTCCTACTTTCTACCTTGGCAGCAGGACTGCTGGGTCTTGGGTCCAACAGTCCAAAAGCAGTGCAGTGCCACATTACATTGTTGTTAATGTATCTCAGATACTTCAATATTTTCTCAATCACGCTGCTCAGCAATGGATCATTAATTGTTAACAATTATGGGAGTGTTTTTGGGAAAGAAAACCAACTGTACTTTCAAAAATACATTTTAATTGACCATCACAATCTATATGATCTGATGATATGGGGCTGAGTCTGTCATTTGCTGGCAAGATTTCTTTGGTGATAGTATGAAAATGCTTCTTGGGCTGTGAGCTATTTGAATCATGCCCTGATTTGATTTCTACAACAGCAGCTCTGTTTATTGGAGCAAGAGAGAATGAATGTATATTGATTTAGTACATTTCACACCCTAAAGCACTTTGCAGCTTATTATTCATTTCTGAAGTGTAGTCATTGTGTTACAGCTTGTCCCACAAACAGCAGATCAGATAAATAAGCAGGTCATTTGTTTTGGTAGGTATTGATTGAGAGATAGATTATGGACTGGGATCCTGGGGAACTCTATTCTTCTACAAACTTGTACCATGGGATTTTTTTAACATGTATTGAACACATGGGTACATCTTGTTCAAAGGACAGCTTTTCCAACAATGCAGCATTCCCTGCAGTAATGCCAGTGTGGTGTTAGCCTAGATTATGTGCTCAAGTTCTAGGTTGGAAATTGAGATCACAACCTTTGACTCAGCAGCGAGCGCAACCACTGAGATTTGTAGCTGACATTCGTAGCAGATGAGTTGGGACAGCTACAGAGAAGGCCTGCTAACAAGTGGAATATTGCATTAGTTGCACTAGGTATACTCAGCACTACCAGGGGTTTGGCTTTTTGGAATTTTGAACAGTGGGATTGAATAGAAGGCTTATTTTACTGGAATTTTGTACAATGGGAATGGTCGAAAGAAATGTTGCTGTGCATGCAGTGACTTCAAGTGAAATAGCAGGCACTGTATCTTTGGACTGCCCCCCCTTGCTAGCACTGCACAGATTCATTCTATTAGGCCAGTCTGTGTTTTCAAGCTCATGGCAGTGATTCTGGCCCATAATCTAATTGCAACTTCAATGCAGCAGTGAAGGAATGTTAGATTTTCAGAGGTGTGCCTTCCTTTATGAGAAATGATGCACAGAGTATCACGAAACTGCAAACCATGAAGTACACAACCATCATTCATCATTCATCTTATCATGTGTGTCAGCTTGGGGCTCAGTTGCTTGTGCTCTCCATTCTGTGTCACAAGGTTGTGGGCCTAAGCCACATATCAAGAGTGCAAGCCTGTCATCCAGCCTGGTGCTTCAGGGCAATCCCAAGGGTGTATTGCATCGTTGGAGCTGCCGTCCTTCAGATGAAACATTAAATGGAGGTTTTTACATGTTCAGCTGGACATTGAAAGAGAGCAGGGAGTTCTTCTGGTATGTTGGCCAACATTTTTCCTCAACTAATACCACCACAAACAGATGAACTGATCATTCACTTTGTTCATCTTTATGCAGTGTTGCTGGTACAATACGTTTGCTTTCAAAATAAGTCGTTGCATGTAAGTATTTTGAGGTATTATACAAATATTTTTGTTACTGTTGGGAATAAGGCTAATTATTTTCACATTGCTGCTGGTTGTTTACCATTGTCGGTTCATGAGACTATGCAGCTTTGGTATCTCCTTGTTAAAGCTTATTTGAACTCTGAGTTGTAACAACAAACTTAATTTCAGTACCATAACATTGATCACAATCATCAATGTCTCAGTCTTTAATTCCCCTCAATGTGGTACTAAATCATGCAGAATTTCTCAACAGAATCCCAGGTTCCGATTGCTAGCCGGTACTGGCTTAGTTGATCTCGATTACTGACCTCACTGCCACTGCTCTAGAAGAGATGTTATCCAGAGTTACTGCCAGCTAGAGCCCTGATGGAAAATTGGTGTGTATGAATGTCAAATGAAGGATGGTTGCTGGACTGGGATATGGCTGTCATTGTTTCCATGATGGTATCACCTAACAGCACACCTCATACATGAATGATATTCACTTAGGTGAGGTATTAGTGGGCTGATAGCACCCATGCAACTGTGTCCCAACACAAATAAGCATGAGGTGATATTGAATAGGGCCAGCATGAACTGGACACAGGGACTTAGGCTAGTGGGCCTTGGATCTTGCTTAAAGCAGGCCGGTGAGTTGCAGGTGCTTGGTACACATCCCTCAGCAACCCTCGAGTTAGTCCTGGAATGAGGGAGGGATTCGGGAAGTTGAAGTGATTAGTTGTGCCTGAGCAGGGGGCTGGCAACTCCTGCTCTTCCCAGCTCCACATTTAGCTTTGTTTCTTCAATGACCTTGGCCACTTGTAGACTTTGTTTCCCTGATCACAGCTGGCCCATTGCTGGGTGCATTCAGCACAACCCAAATTCAGGAAGGGCTCCTGAAGCAGGGGTTAGTCTTAATTTCCTTATGCAGAGGATGTAACGTCTGTTTTACGAGTGGGCCCTGGATGCTAATGAATCAGCCTTTCTAATATGGTAGGTAGTGCACTTCTGCCACATTGGACTCTGGCACCTGTAAAGCAGGCATGGCATCAGCTAATTTTTAAGCCAATGGTCAGAGGAGGGGAAAATCGGGACAAAAATTAGCCAGCAATCACACCAGGTTAGCTGCTGAAAAATAAACATCAAATTGTAATTCTTTCAAAATCTCTGATCTATCCTTGAGGATAGTGATGGACAGGGTACCCTAACAAGATGCTGAGATAGCGATGGTCAGTTAATTACATACCGACTGCAAGTGCTCTCAAATTGACAGTCAGTCACAATAACTAACTGCCACAGATAGCCACAGATGAAGGGTCAGAAACAAGGCTTCAGATAAGCCCAATCTGTCAGTAACAATTGCTCCAAGCAGGACGAGATTCACAGCTTTACCACCAACTATTCTACTCTTTTGGTGGTGTCCTATGCTATGGCCCCTAACTCCTCGCCTAGATTTTTTTTGAGGTAGTGTCACAAGAACACAGATAATCCAACTACAAATGCAGCTCTGATTTTATGATGTCAGCCTTGTTAGTGGAGGTACAGGAACCCTCTCATTCCCTTCATTTGTCTTTAGCTCATTTTAGAAGCAATCACCAATTTGAAAGTTATTGCAGAATTTAAATCTTTGTTGGTGTAGGTGAGCCGATGGTTGCTGGTCAGGTGAGGGCACAGGACACCAGTAGAGGGAGGTGAGGGAAAGGCAGATGTGTAGAAGAGGAGTAGAGTGTAGTGAGTGAGGAGAAAATTATATGGGGGTTTAATGGAGCTCAAGAGCTGGAAACGTAGCGTGCAGGTGACTTAATTAGATGGGATGTGAAATTTTGATTTTGTGACAGTGGGTTGAGGTGCAGAGATAAAGTCAGCGGTATGTTTGTGGTGTGTCAAGCCTCACGCTGGCCTGTGGCAGGTTCCTACTTGTAATATACTTGCATGCCATGAGTACTCATTAGTGTGAAACAGTTTTTAACAGGTTATACCCTTGGGATAAAGTTAGCGGCACACGAGAATCTTGTGGCGCCTAGTTCACATTTCTTTAAAGGTGGTGTGCACCTGTCAGCTTTGTGCAGTTGTGTGTAAGGTCAGCGGTTTTCCTTGTTTAACTCTACAACACAAGGGAGGAGAATGGCAGCTTGCATGGAGGCTCGGGACCGGCAAGAGAATCAGTGGGTGGGGGGTTGGGTTCTGGAGTGGGGTCGGTGGCATGGAAGAGTGGAAGAGGGATCCAGGAGAGGACACAGGATGGAATCAGGGGCATGGAGGATTAAAACTGGAAAGGCCTTGCGATTTGGGTGTGGTGGGAGGGGGCTGATGGGGACAGTCGGTTAAGGTAAGAAAATAAGGGGCCTAAAGGGCAGTGACAGGACTGTCCAAATGTGTGTCCATCTCAGGGTTTTGGTCGGCAGAGCCCTTATAAGGCTTTGAGTTCACCAACAAAATTTTAGTTATCCCCATTGAGAGTGATCTCTGACAATGTTCTTTGCAATGTATAGAAGAGCTGGGGGGAGGTGTGGTGAGGGCCAGCTGAGCCTGTAAGTTAGCCATGTCCCACAGAGTGGTGAGTCTAACACTGAACACTAACATGAACATTCAATAAAGAGTCAATTAAAAAATGCAACATTGTTCCTTCCACAATAAAGAAAATGTCCCTAACTCTCCTGTAACCATCAATGCATTCCAACCATGAGGCATGCCAGTACATTTAACTCACCAAGTAAGCTAGTCTTAATAAATAATGATGATGTGCACATGAATAAAGTGAAACCAGTGTAATGTGAAATAGCTGCAAGTGAAATTTAATTTTGAAAAATACCCGTGCCAACTTTGTGCTCTCAAGCCTTATGTTAATGACAATGGAGTTGGGCAGGAAGGTTTTGGCCATGGTGCAGAGCCTCCCTGTTTGATCAGGAGGCTCCTTTATAGCCCACCTGTAGCTGCAGCAGTGTCAGCTGATGGACGGTTTCACCAATGAAAAGCATCCCCACTGTGTGATCACACATGCTTCCCCTGCACGCTGGTGGAACTTTAACTTTTAATTGTAATCGCCTGGGAAACAACAGAAAGAGTGCACGGAGAAGTGGCGTACACATCCAGTTATGCCATCAGGAACAGCACACTGCTGATAAAATATCCCTCATAGTCCAAATTTAGAGGTGGGGGGTGTAGGGTGGAATCGTCCCAGATTTGCACTAAGTGCGGTGGCGAGAGGGTAAAACAACGTTTTACCCGCCGGCCGCAATGGTGGGTTTTCACGTCATATCGTCCCAAGCTCGCCACATTATTTATGAACTCCCGAGAAACACGCTATTTTCCATGGTGGGTGGGCTCTTGTTCACTTGCCTGCCATCACCCCGTTGCAGCATCACGCCGGGCGCCATGTTTAATGTCCAGCTGCAAGCACAGAGCTCGTTGCTTCCAGCTCACCACTGCTGCCTGGAAGACATGACTGCCACCCCCAGGTTCAGCGATGTATCTCTTGAGCGACTTTTGAATGCCGTGGGGGCCCATCGGGATGTCCTCTACCCCTGCTCTGGCCACAGGATGGGCAGCAACAGTACTAACCTGGCTTGGGAGGTGGTGGCAGCGGTGGTTAGCGCCAATGCCCTGCAAAAGAGGACAGCCACCCAGTGCCACAGGATGCAAGAGGATGAATGATCTCCTCCGTTCCGCCAGCGTAAGTCACAATTCTCATCACTCTTAATTCACACACTCACAAACCCATCACACATTCACAGGGCCCTCACTCACTGCCAGTTCAAGGGACATCACCATTCACTCTCTCACACTCACCGTCATTGTCCTCATCCCATCCATGGGATCACTCACCATCCACATAGGCCAGGCATACTTATCATCTGGCCTGGCAGTCATCCTGCTTACACTTTCTTCATCTCTATTCATGCAGGACAAGCTGGCACACAACAAGAGGGAGAGGTCACAGACTGGTGGCGGAATGCCTGAAATCAAAGTCCTCACGGACTTTGAAAATAGAGCCATGCAGCTGGCCGGCAAGGATCTGGACCAGTCCTGTGCTGACGGTGAGGTTGGCGGTGCTCTACCAAGTGAGGACCCAGCAGTGCAACATCCATCAGACAACCATGCTGTGAGTGATGTGTCCTGTTTCACAGGCCACTGCCATTCACTAATTATCTCCCCTTGTTTTCGCAGGCACATCTGCCAAACAGCCAACTAAGTCCACAACCCAGGGCCTTCAATCAAGCCCCGAAGAAACCTCTGAAGAGCAATCTGAAGACACCCTCCCTGAAGTCCTGTCACAGCGCTCACCCACACCATCCCCCAGCACAGAGACACACACCTCGGTGGGACCGAGCTTTAGAATAGCCTCGAGATCACAGTCTGGTGAGCACATCGCACTGTCTGATCCACAGCAGGCAGAGGCAGGGATTTCCCAGGTTCCCGGCACTCGGAGCATTGCTGGAGGCCAGAACTTGGCAGAGTCGGATTCAGATGAGGAGCTTCTGGGCTCGGTCATGTCACAGTTGCTGGAGCTGCAAAGGCAAGCTCGGGAACATCAGGAAGGAATGTACACTCTACTCCTCAGATTGCAAGGCATGATGGAGGAGTCTGTCTGCCTTCACTCTGAGGTGATAGCGCCGACATGCCAATGCACCAAGGTCAACGCTGGCAGGATGGCGACTGCCACGGAGACCTTGGTCCAGAACATCATTCCTGCACTGCTACACAGGCTCAACTCCAAAGCTGATGTCATGGTTGGCCTCCAACAGTGTGTACGTGAGAGGGATGCCGGGCAGCTCAATCTCACTCCAGCTACCCCTACTCCTCACGGAGTCACCCTGGGGCCATTGGGCACTCATAGAGAGGAGGATCAGCAGGTGCACGCTCCGGGGCCATCCACCCAGGTGACTCTGGGAGTGTCCAGCCCATTTGACTCCCCTCTTCCTGTGACCTCAGCAGCTCCAGTTCCACAAGCCGAGGAGGATGTCACTGCCACACAGCAAGACCCCGAAAGCAGGCCAGCCGTCCAAGTCTCGGCCCTCCATAGGACAGCTGCTAAGGTCATCACAGACAGGGCGCCACAGTCAGCAGGCTGTCTTCACCTCCTCTGTGGATGTCCGGGGAGCAACAAGACGTAGCAGCAGGGTTAGGAAAGTTAAGGAGATGTAGTTGCACAGCCTGGGCACAGGTGTTAATCACTTGTACATACTGTTCACTATTGCAAATAAACTCCCAAGAATGTCTCGCTGCCTATGGCTCCTTATTCTGATGAGCAGTATTCTTGTCACTCAAATGTGAAACCTTTCTCCACAAGATAAAGGCAGGTGTCTCAGTCCAGGACCTCTTCCCTGTGCTTTGTGTAGCCTTCAGACCAAAGTGATGGTCCAGCCTCATACTCCCTGGAAACATTACTGATGCCTGTACCTCGGCGGTGCTGGTCGTTGCTGCCAGAATGTAGTGGGCAGACGCCACAGAGTTCCGTCATTCTCTCGGCGTGCTATCAGCACCCACCTCTTCAGCAACTGTGACCAGTGACGCTGTGCTCCTGAAGGGCTCAGATGCTGAAGTTGGACAAAGGATCAGATGATTCTAAAGTTTCATGGCTATACCTCTATGATATGACCCTGATCACAGAGCGCAAGCCATCTGCCCTCGGCCAGACAGGAGTCAGACATTCTCAGAGGCTATGTGAAGATTTATGGGGTGTCCTCACTGCTTGTCGTCATCATCCTCCTGCAATCAAGCAACTATTAGGGCCTCCACTGCATCTCCATGACAGGAGCCTTCTCACAGAGGGTATTCGCGCTGCCATAAGCTAGATGGAGTCAAACATTCACAGATGCAATGTGAGGATCTATGGGGTAATATCACTGCATGACGTTATCATCCTCCACAAATCTAGCAGTTATGAGAGCCTCCCAAGCGCGCCTGCTTCATCTAGCCAGTACGAGAGCCTCATCCCCATCATCGTCGCCTCCGAGGACTTCCTCACCCTCATCCCCGTCGGCGCCCTTCTCACCAGAGGAGATGTGCAGTTCCTCCATTTCCTCCTCAGTCAGCTCCTCTCCCTGTTGCAGCGCCAGGTTGTAAAGGGCACAGCAGATGACGAAGATGCATGACACCCTCTGTGGACTGTATTGCAGGCCTCCACCAGACTGGTCCAGGCACCGGAATCTCATCTTCAGCATCTCGATGGTTTGCTCCACCAAGTTGCGAGTTGCTGCATGAGCCATGTTATACTGTCACTCTGCTGCAGTCTGAGACTGCCATGCGGGTATCATCAGCCACATCCCCTTGTCACCAGGTTTCATGATCCTGATGTATTCCTCCTGCAGGATGGAAGGCAGAGACACGTAGTTAGCTTGGGTGTACTAAGAACCTGTCCTGGTTAAGTGTGAAGGCCCCGTAACACATCCCCAAGAGTGCCGGCCACCACTTGGATGGGCAGAGATTAGTGCGCTGCATGTCTGCCCGTAACCCCAACCACCTCCGCCCCACTCCACTTGACCGATTGGTGGCAGCTTTGCCCACTGGACTGCATGGTGTGCGCTCAGCTCAGGTGCAGGCAATCTCCACACCCGCACTGCAAGGCTGCACTGTTAGCTTGAACCATTGGGGAGACTGGTCCAAACCAGGATGATGACATTGCAAGAGGCTGTGAGTGTCTCCACCAATGACTGCTCCATGGCCAGCTTCAGCGAGCAGATTGTATAACGTGTGCAGTCATCCAACCTTTCTGCAGTCCACTAAAATGCTCAGGAATTTGCAGTCTGTGCCAGGGGTGGGGGGGAAGCTCTGGAGTGGTACTTTGATGCCTCTGCATTGCTTGAGTGGGCACATAGGCAAGAAGCCCGACTTCAATCAAATTAACGTGGCTGTGCCTGAACTGTCTCAGTTGCAGAGGAATGGTCACTTTATCTAGGTTTCCCTAACGCGTGGCCTCTTCCCTCGCCCACTCTAAACTCCACCCCGAATGCTTGTGCACTACATTCAACGGCAGGCCCTTGCCCACCCCCTGCCCACAAGTTGCCTCAATGGAAGGGCTGCCTTTGCACCCCCCCACCCACAAGTCACCCAATGGTAGGGCTACCCCTGACCCCCCAGCTCCCCTCAAGCTTGAAGACCAACAGGCGAATCTGGCAAGCGCTGCACAACATTACTATATACTCCCCTCCGAGTTCCCCTCAAAGTGCAGGCCCCCAGGTCCACATCGCTTATGTGCTGTTGTGAAACATGTCAGCATGCTTTCCCTCTGTGGATGGACAATCCAGCGACAGGAGCGGGGGTTGGTGGTGAGCTGCTCGCAGCAGTGGCCTGGTGATTAACCTTCAACTCCTGGAAGGCTGGCAACCCTATAGCCAACCATACTGCAATAATTCACCAATAGTCTATGTGTAACTGGTAGTAATAGGAGAGACACTCTAATATTCTACCTGTGGTGGAGGTGATGTATTATACCTCAGTCAGGAGTCTGAGTTGCTGTGGCAACATGCACTTTAACACACATTTGGTTTGGAGCTATGGATAGTGATGGTAAAGGCTCCAATGTTCTTCTCATCACATGGCTAATCTCTTGTGCTTACTGCCTGTCATTGTGGTGTATGTTGGAAAGATTTGCAGGTTGATATTCAACCTGTTATGAATGCACCTTCCTTGACAATCAAGTCCTGGGATGGGACTTGAACCCAGAGCTTCTGGCTCAGAGGCACAGACACTACCCAGTGCACCATAAGGCTGCGTACTATCCTACCTGTAACAAGTGCCAATCTTATAACCCACTGATATTCATCATGTAACTCGAGCCAGTTTATGTTACTGGACTGATAATCCACAGAATGCTAGTTTATACCACACTGTGGCAGTTTGAAACTTTGAATATGGTTTAAAAAAAAGTCTGAAAATAAACAAAGAAGTTGGCATCAGTAAACATGATCACAGAACTGTTGGATTATTATAAAAACTCATTTGGTTCACTAATGTCCTTTAGAGAAGGAAATCTGCCATCCTTTTCCAGGCTACAAGTGACACCCACACCCTGAGAATGAATAAGGAGACTTCCCTGTAATGGTGCACATTGTACAGTTGCTGCCACAGGCTCCCATCTCCCTTCCTGTCACTTTGGACTCAGGGTCTGTGTGTAGGTGCCAATTCTGAACTGGAGCCTCAGTCAGATCCCATTTGCACTTGGACTTCACATGTCAGAAGTGGCCGACACTGACCTGAACCACACTAAGAGGTTGTACAAAGGGCAGTGGGTTTGGTGTTTGGGGCACTTCTCACAGAGCAAGTCGTTCCAAACTCAATTCAGCATCAACATTTATAAAACTCTCCCTGGAGTTTTTGTTGAATAATAGAAATTACAATCTAGGAGGCCATTCGGTCCCTTGTTCTGTATGGGCTCACCTCCTATAATCTCATTTCCCCAGATCCCTGGATATTCCTATTTTAAATACTTAGAACCATAGAACCATAGAAAAGTTACAGCACATCTTGTCCACGCCAGCCCGAGGACACCCAGGTGCCTTTTCTAATCCCACCTTCCTGCGCCAGGCCCATAGCCCTGCAGTTTACAGCACTTAAGGTGCAGATCCAGGTACTTTTAAAAAGAGTTTAAAGTTTCTGCCTCTACCACCAACTTGGGCAGCGAATTCCAGACACCCACTACCCTCTGCGTAAAAAAGTTCTTCCTCATGTCCCCCCTACACCTTCTGCCACTTATCTTGAATCTATGTCCCCTGGTTCTAGAATTCTCCATCAAAGGAAACAATTTTATCCTGTCCACTCTATCTATTCCCCTCATAATTTTGTACACCTCAATCAAGTCACCTCTCAGCCTTCTTTGTTCTAAGGAAAATACCCCCAACCTATCCAACCTCTCCTCGTAGCTACACTTTTCTAACCCTGGCAACATTCTTGTAAACCTCCTCTGCACTCTCTCCAGAGCTACTACGTCCTTCCTGGAATGTCCCACTCTATTTTGAATGATGTTCTATTTTCTGCCTGAATACCCACTTCTGGTGATGCGCTCCATGGTCTAATAGCACTCAGTTCAAAAACCATTCTTCTCCCTTGATCCATCCAGTGAGAATCCTCAGTCTCCACCTCCTGTTTCCCATTTGAACACTCGTGAAAGCTATCTTTCACTGATTGCCCACGGCACAGTTTCCAGAATTCACTCACCCATTTACTGGCTGCTGCGCTCTCACTCCCCTTCCCACTCATAACGTTGCTGCTGTTGCTGATTGTGCAGGAAATGTTGGCCCACCCCCACTCCATTCCCCAGTCTCCCTCTCAGCTCACCTCAGTACCAATCCCACTGATCTCCATTGGCCTGGCTTCAGCTTCACTGAATAATGAACTCCCTCTTAACGGGTTCTATGTATCTATGTAGAGATGGCAATGACAACAACTTGCATTTTCATAGTGTCTTTAAAGTAGAAAAATGTTCTAAACCACAGTTGGCCCTCATTAAAATATTGACTCAGGTTCCTAGCACAATTTGCTGCCTCTATTAGGAGCTTGTCACTATAGGGAGAGAAATGCATTGCTGTTGCAGTGTTAAACTGTAAAACCAAGGCAGCTACACTATGTGAACAAATTTAGATTGTTGCAGCAGTGTTAACACACAGTTTTGTGTTTCCTAATAGCTGAGTTAGTGAATGCTAAGACATACACATTGGAATAGCTGAGGTTCAATTCTTAGTTGTGCTGGTATCAGATGGGGAAACAGGTGGGATTCTACAATGAGCTGAGAGGAAAAGTTATTCCAGTTACTAGAGCATCTGTATGGACATCAGATGCAGAAATCATGTGTTACCCCTGTGTTAAAAGAGCTAGTCAACACGCATTTTCCAGTCTTATACATGAAAGAGGCTGGGTACCAGAGAGGGGCTGGTGTTTGCAGAACTGTAACCTAGCAATAGGAAGGAAAGTCAAGGAAAATACTTATATTTAAAAGTGTGACCCATAAAAAACACTTACAGGAGTTCTCATTGATCTTTTATTTAAAAGTGTTGTTTTCCTAAGGTACTTGGTTCACATGGATGGCCAAGAAAAATCCTTTGAAACACCTGGGGGCCTTTGGACAACTGGACCAATGTAGGGCCTGATCTTGAGACTCCCCAGAATCATTCTGTCACAGTCCTACTATGCAAGGCTACAACTGGTTCATGTTCCATTGTGCAAAAGGACGGTGCTTTCATTTGCCTTCCTATACACTGATGCAGAAGACCCATGCTATGGTGTGTATTATGCCTCAGGTTACTAATGCAGGACACCCATGGTCACTCCTTGTGTTACTGTCATGCCTCATTTAATGTGGCTGTGCTTTTGCCAGCCCTGGCATTATTGGTGCATCCTGTACTTCGAGCCCTCATTCTAATTTCAGTAAATGGGGTGAGCATCCAGTCAGTTAGAAGTTAAATGGCCTCTCCACAAGCTGTAAGGGAGAGGTGTGGTGGTGGGGTGGGGGAGGGGGCGGGTGCAGCAGGCGGTCAGGCTGCAGCATTGGGAATGTTGACAGTTGTTTGTTTGCTGCTGATAATGGTGCATTTTTTCTTCAATTCACAAGCAGTGTTTTGACATGATGACAGTGACTAGAAAATTCAGCAGCTGGACAAAAGGCCTGTGTGCTGGCCAGGACAGAGAATCAGTGAGTGACAATGGGGTAACTCAAGCCAAAACAGCCAGGTGTCAGCAGGCCTGGTGGTGGGGGGGGGGGGGGGGGTGGTTGAAATTGTGTGATCTTAATTTTCTGTAACTTTAACCATTTGGGACCTGCTAATACAATTGAACAATTTTAGCCCTAGCTGCGTGGCAGACACTGGGCAGGTGGGTAGGTAAAATTGTCCAGCTTCCTTACCTGCCTGGAAGTTGCCAGGAAATCATTATTCTAAAATTTAATCTAGTTGACTGAGAAGGCGGAAAGGACATCCCCCACTCAAAGCCAGCGGGCCTATTTGCTTTTACTTATGCATGTTGGGTCCCAATGGCATTGGTAAGTTTTTGCATTACATCCTGTAGGTGGCACAAGTTGCAGTCACAGTGCACTGGTGGTGGGGGGGCTGGATATTGAGGTCCAGTGACATGGGCACCGATCAAGCAACCTGGTCTGGCCAGGATGGTGTTGAGCTTCTTGGGTCTTATTGCAGCTACAATCAACCAGGTGAATTGAATATTCCATCACCCTCCTGACTTGAGCCTTTAAGTTGGTGGAAGAACTTTGAGGGATCAAGACCACTCATGAACCACTCATAAATGCAGTGGGTATCCTGTTCTTGCAACCAAATGCAACTATGGCTGGTCCACTTCAGCTTCTCGTCACCAGTGACCCCCAAGATATTGATATTAAGGAGGTGATGTCAGTCATGGTGTTGTTAGTGAAAGTAAAGATGGCTGGGCCTTTTCTTATTCGAGATGGTCATTGCTTGGCACTTATATGGTGTGAATGTTACCTGCCACTGGTCAGCCCAAGTCTGGATATTATTCATAATATGCTGTAAGCTGGTAAAGGTTGTTTCATAATGAGAAGAGCTGTGAATGAAGCTGAACACTACTGAATCATCAGTGAACAGCTCCACTTCTCCTCTTTGTTGACTGGTGCAGACACGATGGGCTGAATGGCCTCCTTCTGTGCTGTAAATGTCTGAGTCTTATTGTGGAGGTAAGGTCATTAATGAAGCAGCTGAAGTGGTTGGGCCAAGGACACTTTTAAATTCATTTTTATGGATGTGGGCAATGCTGGCTAGGCCAGTATTTATTGCCCATCCCTAATTGCCCTTGAGAAAGTGGTGGTGAGCTGCCTTCTTGAACCGCTGCAGCCCATGTGGTGGTAGGTTCACTCACAGTGCTGTTAGGGAAGGAGTTCCAGAATTTTGACCCAGCAACAGTGAAGGAACAGTGCTATATTTCCAAGTTAGGCTGGTGAGTGGCTTGGAGGTGAACTTCCAGGCAGTGGTACATATGAACAAGGAGCAGGAGTAGGCCATTCAGCCCCTCAAGCCTGCTCCGCCATTTAATAAGATCATGTCTGATGTGCTAATAACCTGAAATCTGCATCCAACCTATTGCTGATAATCTATCACCCCCTTGCTTACCAAGAATCTATCCCCCTTCCCTGAGGAATTCCTGCAATGACAACCTGGAGCAGAGATAACTGACATGTGAGAATCAAAACCATCTTCCTTAGCGTCAGGTATAACAATCTATTGTAGGATGTTCCTTTGACTTGCATTGACTTCAGTTTTACTAGGGCTCTTTGGTGTCATTCTTGGTTGAATATTGCCTTGATTTCAAGGACAACTACTAAGCCCTCCTTTGTCATTCAGCTTGCTTCTATACCTGGCTAAAAGCTGTGATGAAGTCTGGAGGTGGTAGAATATGGCAGACTGAAACTGAGCATCAGTTACCTAGTTGTTGGTTAGTGTGTGTTGCTTGATGACATAATTTAAGCCTCCTTTCATTACTTTACTGATGATTGGGAGAAGTCTGATGGGGCAGAAATTGGTTGGCTTAGACTTGTTTTTTTGTGGATGGGATATACCTGGGTAATCTTCCACACTGTCAGGTAGATGCCAGTGTCATACATGTGCGGGAACAGCTTGGCCAGGAAAGCTATTAATTCTGATGTTTGGGTTTCCAGCACCACAGCTGGAATGTTGTCAGAGCCCATAGCCTTTGCTGTGTCAGTAAACAATGTATCACTGGAAGTTAAACTGAAATTCAGAATACTCTCCAGTGTGAAAGGTTTTTTTTTACCTATATCTGTCTGTGCTTGTCACACACTCAGTAATGGTCCAGTCAGTATCCTGGAGCTCTGCTTAAACACAGCTGTTCTGCCTCTTGTGAGCGAGCTCCTACTTCTGATAACGGCCCCTCCTACTCACTCTCTCTCCCTCTGCTCATCTCTTCCATTCATTCTCTTCCATGCTTCCTTTCCCATTCCCACCCCCTGTTCGCTACTTCCCCCCTCATATCTGTCACCCATTCATATTTTTTCTTTTTTACCCACGCTTTTCCTATGTTGCCCTTTCTTTACTCACTTTATCCCTCCTCTCTCACCATTTTGTTCTTTCACCTCTGTATTCCTTTTCCTCACACTTCTTGTCCATCCTTTTCCCAACCTCACTCTCATTCCTCCCTCTCTCTTCATCCACTCTCACATCCCACCTTATATTCCTCCCATTTCATTCCCTCACTCTTCCTTTCCTCTATCCCTTCTTTTTCCCTCCTTTTCCTATCCACCACTCCCACGTCATTCTCTTAGCGACTCTCCTAAATTGTCTCTCTTCCACATTTCACTTTCCATTTCACTTTGCTCCAATTTCCCACTTTCCTTTTCAATTCTCCATCTCCTCCTTTTTTACCCTTCCACTTCCTTTCACTGCTTCTGGCCTCTCTCCTTTATTTTTAAGGTCTACGCTCCCTCTCCTATGTGTCTCTCATTTCTTCCACTGTCTTCCTCTCCATCCCACTCTGTCCTTTCACTTGCACTCTGCCTCCTGCTCCCAGCCCTCTCACTTCCTCTCTCACTTCTCCTCCTATTCCCTCTGTCCAACTCACTCCCCCTCCATTTGAAAACTAATGCACTGTGTGAGGGGATGTGCAGAGCTGTGATCATTTAACTCTCCACCAGCTTTATGTGGAGATGGTGGAGAATTTATTATCTTCATGGGAGGCCACAATTAGGCGTGAAACAATGTGGCAGACGCTATAAATTTATATATTACTATATTCGTAATCACATATTCAAACACTGGGAACTTTGCACAGTAACCGATGTCATGCCATAACGGAAGGAATTCAGTAGCTGGCTAGCCTTGATATTATGGACTAGTTGTTTTATACTGGGGGAGGGGGAGGGAGAGGGGGTGAGACAGGCCCATGGAACAGGCTGTCATTTGTCTGAGTACATGTTCCAGGACGGCTTCCAGTCAGTGGTCACAGTGAATGGGATTAGCATGCAATAATCAGAAATGTGCTGAGTTTGCAGGAAAGCTCAAGTCCAGGGTGTGTTTATCTGTCTGTGTACGTATCCAGGATGCTTAAGGAGCCACACAAACACAGCTCTAATACAGACTGTAAGTCACTTTCGCTAACAGATATGGGGGCTGGGAGGTTGGGGAAATTTTTGTGCGGAGGGTGTTCTGCGTTCCATTCGAGTGTGAGACTGTGAAGGAGATGAAAGACTTCTCAGCCTCATTTAGTTCCCAATCATTTAAATTAAGCTGCCGAATTGCTGAAACTTTTGCACTCACTATTTTTCCCCTTTTTTTTCTTGACTCTTCCCCTGCATTTTTCTCCCTCCCCAATCCTGGAGTTATTTGACTTTTACACACATGCACTTTCCATTAGAAGTCACTGGATAATGATCCAGAGCAGAAACCTTGCTCGATTTTCCCTTCTCTAACCCCTAGGGCAATTGTAGCACCACAACAGCTGCCCACCTGACATCGTTTAACACATCACCACACCGGGAAGGAACATGGGATCTTCCTGCTGACTTCGACACCATTAAGGTTGCTAACTGTGCTTGGAAGGGCAAAGGGCAGCAAAGAAATCTTTTAAAAATTCGTTGACAAAACTAGTTGGGGCAGAGGGAGTGTAATTAGTTGTCCATCTATAGCCTACACTTCCTTGGGGCTGTATAAATTTAAATCACCTACCCTATACTATAGAAATAGGCCAGTAATATACAGCTCTGAAGGAGAGTCGTGTGGACTCGAAACATTAACTCTGTTTCTCTCTCCACAGATGCTGTCAGACCTGCTGAGTTATACCAGAATTTTGTTTTTATTTCAGATTTCCAGCATCTGCAGTATTTTGCTTTTGTCTTATTATATTATAGTACATTTTGGTATACTATACTTGTCTAAAGCTGGATGGGCACATTTGATGCACAGGCTGGAAAACTGAGTGGCTGGCAGGGAACTGATGGAGCAACTTCTCACTAGATTTTCTTTCTCTGCTTGCTGAAGTTAAATCAGGGAGGTCGCACAACTTTCGAAGAAAATACACCCTGACACTGAATTTTGAAAAAAAACACATGCACCAGAAGGGAAAAGCTTGAGGCCACTGACACAAGCACTGATCTGGACTGGACCCATTTCAGAGAGTGGGACTAACTGGATTGCTCTTTGAAAGAACCAGCGTGAACTCGATGGGCTGAGAGGTCTCCGCTGTGCTGTACGATCATATGATTTCGAGCCGGTAGGTTCAGACCCCTGAGTGGTTAACTAATCTACAGGGATTTTCCTTCCTTAGCATAATTGGTCGGAATTGTAAAGTTGACTTTTAACCAACTTCACAAATCTTGCCC
This sequence comes from Cetorhinus maximus, assembly GCF_964194155.1. NCBI lineage: Eukaryota > Metazoa > Chordata > Chondrichthyes > Lamniformes > Cetorhinidae > Cetorhinus > Cetorhinus maximus. The sequence goes on from NC_135887.1 coordinate 88,061,442, forward strand.
ATATGCTGTTGTTCCAGGGTTGTCAAATATCTGGCTCACAATATAGAGAGGGTGGGGGAGGGGGAGCTCAGAAGCATGAGAACTGGCTCAGATTGTGGAACTGCTTACACCCACTGTATAAATCAGAAGCTTCAAGCTGTAAACAAATCTTTACTGCAATTCCTGTGCATGTATCATTCAGCACTCAGCTAGTTAAAGCTCTCAACCCAAGGAGCAGCCACCACACTCCTTGCAGAGCTGGCTGCTAACTCCTGACCTATGACCTCTCCCAGTGTCAGTAGGCTGAGGCGCTGCCACTTTTCCACTCAAACATCTGGAAGTTGTTACACAGAGGGTCCCAGGCACCAAGAAAAGCTGTCAGCCGATCCCCCTGCTAACCCTGAAGACGGTGGTTAATGAGGATTGGTGAGGCAGTGGGAGACGAGATATCAGCCGTGTTGTAGGGAGAGGCGAGATTCTTGTAAGTAGAGGCTCCAGTATCATCCCAGTTTCAGATTACGCCTGCTCCGTTGTATCAATAGCGTCAACTGTGCACAATCCCAACTCATTATCCCAAGGGCTCATCAAGTAGTTTTGCTTATCAGAGATCCATGCTTGTTGACCTTAAAGCTCCTCTGACAATAATTACTCCTTTCACTGAGCTAAGGATGAAACTGATTTTTTTTCCTCATTAGTTATAGTTGCCCAGTTGCTCAATTCATGTCTGGGCGCTGTTGGAGTTACTGGGCACATTTACTGCCAATGATCAAACATGAAAACTGGGGGAGGGGTCAACAGTCAATGTGTTGGAATAGGCTTATCTATGTTATGTACTGGGAGCTGCCCTAAATAAGTGGGTCCAGTTCTTTTAGTTTCCTCTTTTAAAATTTTTATTATTCCAATTTAATCCCCTTTTCTCCTGTAGACTCTAACAAAGTCATGCTGTTTCTCTTTAATCAACTAATATTTGTCCAAACGCTCAGTCACTCTGTCCCTGATGATAGATTCCAGTAACTTCCCACAACTGATGTGAAGCTGAAAGGCCTGTAAGCTTTCTGGCTTCTCCCCTCACCTTTCTTAAATAATGAAGTGAGATTTACAATTTTCTAATCCAAAGCCACAATTCGCAAATCTAGGGACCTTTGGCACATGATGACTAATGCATCTGCAATTTCCCCATCTGTTTCTTTTAAGACCTCAACATGGAAACCATCAGGTCCTGGAAATTTGTCTATCTTTGGTCCTATAATTTTGCTGAGGGAGTACTGCAATGTCAAAGGATTGTCCTTCAGGCGAGTTGTTAAACCAAGGCCCCCTCAGGTGGGTGGCTGTATTTTGAAGAACAGGGGAGTTATCCTCAATGTCTCAGCTAATATTTATTCCTCAACCAGCATTGCTAAAAACAGATTATCTCGTTGTTATCACAGTGTTGGTTGTGGGAGCTTGTTCAGTGCAAATTGGCCATCACATTTCCTACATTACAGCAGTGACATTTCAAAAGCACTTATTTGGCTGTAAAGTACATTGGGATGTTCTGAGGAAGTGAAAGGCATTATAAAAAGTTTTCTCTTCTTTCTTTTACACCAATTTGGCAGTTTTCCAAAGCCAGTCCACAAATTACAGATTTATTGAATTCAATTTCACAATTTGCCATGGATTTGGATCATCTCCACTGGACTGCTTGTTCAGTACTGCAACCACTACACTTAATTATACCATCTTCATTACTGTCCTTTGTGAAAAAGAAAGACCATTCAAACTATTATTTTGAACAACAAACACATATTGTTACAGAAGGGTAGGATGGCCATTTTCTGCCCTGTTGAAAGCCAGACTGGAACAAAACACGATGTGATAATTACTCTTGGCCTGTTTTCAGGCCTGAAGCGGGCTGGGTCCTGACCGAGAGGCCACAGACCTCATTAACATTACCTGGGTGAGCTGTATTACCTGTTGTATCTCCAAAAGCAACTCACCCATTTTAAAAAGATTAATTTTGGACCACTTAACCAACCAGCTGCTAGCTGAAGATAAGATCAGGGGATTGGAGCTGCAATGGGTGCAGGTTCAGCCAATTTAGATACTGCTGAATTGGGGGAGCACTTCTGTATCTCCTGGCTCGACAGGGACATTTTAATTTTTTTAACATAATAATATTTTAGTGACATGCAGTTACCAAAGAATCCCAATAGGTGCAATAGGACTGGCTCCTGGTCCACAGTGTCCAATTTGGTTGAAGGGGCCTAAAATAGGCCCCCCCATTTATAAATATAAGAGACCTAACATCTGTTAAAGTTGTCTGAAAAATAAGTTGATCGAATATTGGGTCAGATGTCTTTCATGCATTCTTTTGGCAGAGGACATTGGCCTCCAAGATGGATAGGTGTGAGAATTTCTATCCTAGTACTCAGGCCTGGATTGTAGACATGTTTTCCAAAAGTGCTGTGCATGCACAAAAAGTATGTCTGCCCACACATACGTGCAACATGAAGGGGTCCTGCAATGAAGGCAGTGATTGAAACATGGATCAGGGCATGGTAGATGGGCAGACAATCCAGATAAATCTTGTCTCTATTCAGACTGTCTCTGTGGTATTTATAGAGTACAGAACTGTTATTTATTTGGAGCATACAACACTTTTGCAGTTCAGTCACTGTTGCTATACAGACAAACAAGTAAGAGACTGGGTTTGGAAGAATTGGGAGCTGAATTAGATAACGATGTAAATTCAAGCTCAGGAAGTTGCTGGTAGATAAGCAAAGCAGCTGGATGCCATCAGTGGTTATTTGTAAAATGTTTCTGTTGCTATCCTCAATTTACTCTTTTCCCCCTTCTGCCCTCATGACAGTCCTCTGCCCTCCGTCATTGAAAAATGTAATCTTACTTGAGCATTGAACAAGATGGCAAGTGTCCATTTTTACAGCCCTCTCCACCCAACTTAAGATACCCAGCTGCAGTAACTTCAGGAGGAACTGTGCGAACTCAAAAAAATTCAGGCAGCTTTGAAATCATAAGCCACAACAATGTTGGTGTGAAGGGAGCAGCACATTGGGTGTATTGACCTGTTTGATACAGTGCAGGAGACATCAGTTTGGTCAGCCATATTAAAGAAGTTTGATACAGGATGTGCACCCTTCACAGATAGTGCAGTGTTTTATTGTACTGAGTCAGGATGAAATAAGTGGATTGTAAATACTGGCTGCATTGCACTAACTGAAGAATTGACAGATCAGATGTCTTCCCACAGGTGTGGTCTGGTTCTAGATGGGTAGTGCCATGAAATGGAGTTGTGCCATATGATTAGGGGGTTTCTAACCAGGTTCAAGTCTTCGAATATCAGGAGGGAGCCAGGCATGTAACCCAACCATAGGGCATCCATGCTGGATGTACCAACACAATTCTGGTGTAACAGTTGTGAAATTAGTGAAGCCCTGTTTTCATACTAACAAAAAAAAACATATATTGAAGCTATAGACACTGTAAAGTGTAACCATAGCAATAAGCTTCTTCCTTCAAGACTTTGCTGGTTAACTCATTATCCTACTTACAGAAGCTATTGCATTATGGATGCCACAATATTTCAACACTTGATCATATTTAAAGAGACAAAATTGCTTAATTATCTGAGAATTTGTACAAAACAAGAGCAAAAAGCACCTGCAGGTCAGACATAAAGCAGTGCAAGTATATTTCAAATCAGTCCCAGGTTAGGCACAGATCAATTCAGATATAATACTCAGCTGGCCATACATTATCCCATCAAGTGGCTATTGACACCAAAAGCAGAATTTTATAGTCCCCTGCCGGCTCCTGTACGCCCCCAACCTGTCTGCAATATTACATGAACTGCAGAAAGTCTACCTGCCCTCACACCAATTAAGGCCCTAAAACGGCCAGTTATGGGTCATTTAAGGGCCGCTTCCTCCAATTTGAGGCCGGCAGGAGGGGTTCAGGGGCGGAAAGGGGGATGTCTGATGGGTCATCCTACTCTGGCCTCAGGTGGGCAGATGGGTGGTGTCTCCCTCAAGGGCCTCTTTTGCACATTGGATACCTACCCCAACCCAAGATCTGCATCCCCATCCCCTGCGAGTGCTCTCTCCCATCCTTGCCTCTGCATCAAGCCGCCCATCCCACTTCTCTCTAACTGTTACCACCTCCCAGGCCTCACTTCCCCTTCGCCCGTCCCCTCCCCCCATAAAACCACCTGCAGTTATCTGCACCTGGACTCTGGAACTTAGAATCCAGCAGCTCTCTGAGGCGGGAATTCTGCCCCTCGCTTGTGCATAAATCCCGTCTCCAGCCAAATATCTGTAGGGCTGCTGTGATCGGCAGGGATGCATTCCCCATCACCTCCTCAGGTGCTGGGGCAGGAAATCCTGCCATCCGCAAAATCCTGCCCCAAGTGTACCACAACACTTAAGGATTAATTAGATAACACTTGAATAGGAAGCGTAACAAAGTGGGATACAGAGTTCCCCTTACATTTACCCATCTATCAATCCTAGATCACGTATAGTATATGGGATGAGAATGCATCTGAATCTGTAGTTTTCAGGATATACATGTGTTGTGTACAGTTTACAGTTTGCATGGTGTATGTATACAATCCACACATTTTGTGGTATTTATATGTCTAGCAGTTTACATGTTTGGATGTAGTTTGTGTGATGTGCTCAACATATCTTCCACTGACATTTGCCCTACCAGTGCTGTGGTCAAATTGGAATGAGTCTGATATTAGTATGATAACATAGGTCCCCCGGAACTCATGGGTAATGTACTTTGGGGAGAAGTGCATAATAACATAAGAATTTTTAGGAAATGGAAACGATTAGGACTAATTTTTAAACTTACCTTCATAGCACATCACCCAATTTCTCCTCTCTCCCAAAGAACATCTAATTATCCATTTGTACTATCCATTTGAAATGCCCACCCTGGGAACTTCTTCCACACATCTTTGTGAACACATACAGAGTATGGAAGACCCAGGTCTGAACCCTGACCTAAGGTGAGGATGCAGCCTGGCACTACGAATGGCCACAGCATTTCTGGGCTGGGAAGTTGGGGAAGAGGAATTTGGCCAGTGTTTCAGGATGCTGAGAGTGATGGAAACCAGTGGAAGTCAACACTGGAAGGAAGGTAGGATCAAGTGTGGCTGTGAGTGACCCCATCCCCTTCTGCAGCTGATGACCCTGCTGACAATCTTACTTACCAAATTAAAATTGGATCAGTTGGGCGAAGGACTGTGTGGTTTTAGCATCAGTTGTGGGCCTAAATTGCTGATTATCACAATTTGAACTTGCTGGAGGTGCTAAATCAGACACCTGCAGGTTCAGCATTCAAGTGCTGGGTAGTTGCAATTTTCATTGAGCAGTTTATGTGAACGCCACACAGCCACTTCCTCTGAATGTGTAGAGTGTGCAGGCTGACACTCTAGCTAGTGTCAGATGGCTCAGAGTCTGAGTGAAAGAATGCACAGGTTCTCAGACATGGCACTGGAGGTACTGGTGGGGGAGGAGCTGGTGCTGCTCTACCTGCGTTCGTGTCCTACTCCAATCCCTCACTCCAACCAAGGGGGAACTGTAGGAAGGTGCCCATGACCAATTACTCCCTTTCTCCTGGTGATTCCTACAAGGTGTCCAATAAGGTAGAGCAGTACTTCAGCTTTTTAGAGGAATTCCTCATTAGGTTTTTGGAGTAAATATTGATAGCGTCAGTGAAGACTTGACAAAGCGTCCCACAAAGACTCCCAATGTGCTTTAAAAGTCCCCTTCAAACCTTCAGCAGCAAGTGAACAGTGAAAGACAATATACCTTTAAGTTGTGCTCAAAATCCTTAGCAGTGATTTGATTACTCCCAAGCAGCTGTTAGGGGCATTGGATCAAGCACACTTTCCACCAAAATGGCGCGAAGCCTCATTAATGAGTTACCAGGCAATTTAACTGCAATCAGCCCCTTAACAAATGTCTGAGTGGCTGTTCCTTGTACAATCTTAAACTCCTTTATCAAAATGGTGTCTTGTGCTAAATGCGGGCTAAATCAACATTTCAGCTCATGACCCCAATCCTGGCCACCTCAAAGGCTCTTTAGCACCAGAAGGGGGAGTCAAAAATTGCCCTGCGTATCTTTTCATTTTGATTTTATTGTATCTGAGAACACAATCAACCATTGCACCTTTGCCCAGAGAGATGCAACTGTATTGTACATCATGCCTGACGATAGCAACATTACCCACCTGGATATATAGAAAAGACAATCACAGTGTTATTCAGAGGTGGGCAAGATGGGCAAGGCAACTCATGTCAAAGAGGGAGAAGAAAACTTGCAAGTGGCATTCTTGTCAATAGGCAATATTGTAAGTTAGGAGGGATATAATAAACTTTTCGAGAAGTTCCCACTCTATTTCCTTCACAGCTTAATGAAGAACCATGTCAATGTCCTCTGCACCCTCCCCCACCCCCCTCCCTCAGGTGGCGGGTGAGTTAAATATCTAAATGGTAACAAATGTTGGGTGATTAATGGATTGATTCAATGATCTGTCCACTCCGGTATGCACATTTCCACGTAATATTTACGGTGTCACCTGGAACTAATTGAAGGCCCGTCAAGGAATTGCGGGAATCCCTGAAACTGTACTGTAGCAACACCCTCCTAAGCTCCATTATTTAGAGAGTCTAGAAGTTTCAAGTGAAAACCAGAGAGATCCAACATAAACAATAGGATTCCTGGAATTCTTAAACAGAGTGGAGTACTATGTGAAAGCTAGATGCGTGATTTCAGGAGAAGGGTGTGTATATATGACATTTATGCTTAGTTACATTGAGAACCTGACTTGGGAGAAATATAAGCAAAAGAAAACCTTCACAGTTTTTAGGGTCAGAGTTGAGGGCAAGATTGTTTTTATTTAGATTTGAAGCCTTGGGTGCAGATTAAAGCTTAAGTATAGCCATTAGGAGCTCCACCGATGGCTCCACGGATGGTAAATACACCCAGTGTATTAAACCACCAATCTCTGATCTCAGTCATACAGAACATAGATGCTACCTTTGGTAACATGTGTAATTAAAAAAAAATCAACCAGAGTTACTGCTGTTGATCACCATTCAATGACATCCATTGGAAAGTGTGTTTGTAGATGTTACAATGAGGATAAAATCAGGCTTGCCCGGGATACCAGCTAAAGTTTAATAGCTTATTGTTCCCTCAGCTTATATATGATGAATGGCCACTTGGCTGAAGTACTGAAGGACTAAGTGGTTGAAAAGCCATGCTGTAGCAAGAGCCAGGGAGGAGGAAGATTGAGATAACCCCTCAAAACTTATCACATTGTATGAGAAAAATAACAGATTCATCACAAATTAAACACTGCTCAGAAATAGACAGTGCTGGTCGCTTTTGGTCCTCTACATTCCTATGTTTTCAAGATATATATGTGTATATGTGCTTGAGTGTGTGTTTGAGTGGCTGGCAGCAAAAGACAAAATGTGTGGTATATACCGAAGAGTAAGATCTCAAATCTAATAACCTTCCAACACTTCTTTCCTTTAACCCTGATTCCATTGCATTATGCAGCTTAGTTCCAAATCAGGGAGGCCTTCTGGTGCAGTGGTAGCAGCCCTGCCTCTGGATTCAAATCCCACTTGAGGCTATGGAAGGTGTGTTCATAATGTGGCCAAAAAGGTTGATTATCAGCCTGTGAATCCTTCCTGATAGCAGGTGGCAAGAATGAGAGAGTGCCCTGGTCAGCAATATGGCAAACAGCTGCTGTACTTTGCCAAGCATGGAAGTCCATGGCTGCTGATGCCATCTTAGGGCACTTTACCTGGAGGAGGAGGAATTCTCAAGTCCTGACTGATGATTTCCTTCTTCTGACCTGCCTGATGGACATTGCATTTGACACCTGACTGCTCTCAAAGTATAGGGATGCTGGATTGAACTCGGATCTGATAACATCATTCTGTTGTGCAGTTTGTGAACATTCACTATTTTGATTGACACAAAATATGGAAACTTGGACCAGGGACTGGAGGGTGACCACTCCCTGTGGGACTGTACCTCTCCCCGATGAGGCTTGGTGCTTTAATTAAGGAGAAGAGGGAAAAGAGAAAATAAAAGAGAGAAAACAAATAAGTAAGTGGATTTGAATCTGGTTCTTGCATGCTCTGCACTACCTCCTTTACAGCAGGTTGGCCTATTGTCTGATGTTGACAAATTGCACAAGCCAGTTCCTTGAGCACTAGTGGGCAGAATAGAGGTCAGTTGGATCTGATGACAGCTAGTTGAACTAGAATTAAGTCTCAGTATAACTGGGGTGTGAATGATCGTGTGACCTTCAAATGCAAACATGATTTGTACAGAACTTTGATAAGGTCTCTCCTGAGCAGGTCAGGTGGCAATAAGATAAACACAGGAGAACAATGGATATTTCACATATCATATTATGGTGATTAAAATAAGAGTGTTATCAGTGTGAGGTTACAGTTATTAATGGAACTGTCCTTTAATTATCTGAATGACTGTTCTAATGAGAAATATAATTCATTACTTTGTTCACTTCTTTCCCCTTCGTTTGCCCCTGTTATTCCTTAATCATGAGGTCTCCTGTAATTGCAATTTTCTATTCTATTTATCAACATGGGAGTTATTTCCTGGATTAGTTTCACTCTATATCTAACCTCTATCTTGTGCTGTCCTTTGCTGAGTTTGGGAAGTCGCTATCCAGGGAATCTGCAGGCACAAACCTTATCTCTGTAATGTCCTCCAGCCCTACAACTCCACCTCCCCCCACAATACGATGTCTGCACTCCTCCAATTTTGGCTTCTTCTGCATTCCCAACTTCACCACTCCACCATTGGTGATTGTGTCTTCAACTGCTTGAGCCCTATAAGCTCTGGACTTCCCTCCCTACCCTCTTCACCTACCTTGCTACCACTCTTCCCTCCTTTAAGACACCCCTTAAAACCTACCTCTTTGACCAAGCTGTTCTGTTATCACTTTATGGGGCTCACTGCTAAAATGAGGAAAAATAATTGAATAATTGAACTGTCTCCATGTGTTTCTTGGCCAAGAAAAGTTTCTAACAATCTTGATGGCCATTTTAGAAACTTGGCAGACATGATGACTTAATTTTTCCAGCTTTCCTCTCTAGTATAATGGGACATGAATTGGGCCTACCCAACAGTTCTACTACTGGTTTCAGAATGTTCTGGCTTAGTTAATTTGGATATTTTTGGTGGACTCCTGGCAGGATTTCTGTCTGTGCTGGGGAGAATGTTATGGGATGGGTGAGGAGAAGGGGTGGGATGTGCTGTGGACAGTCCCTGCTACTGTTGGACTTTGGCAATCAACTTAGTTTCATTCTTTGAGGTGGGTTTTTACATGTTTAAGAGGTTCCCCACCTCTACCTGCTTTCTCCATAAGACCATAAGAGCGGAAATAGGCTATTCGGCCCATTGAGTCTGCTCCGCCATTCAATGAGATCATGGTTGATCTGATAATCCTCAATTTCACTTTCTTGCCTTTTCCCCATAACACTTGATTCCCTTACTGATTAAAAATCAGTCCATCTCAGCCTTGAATGTACTTAATGACCCAGCCTCTACAGCCCTCTGCAGTAAAGAAGTTCACAGATTCACTACCCTCTGAGAGAAGAAATTCCTCCTCATCTCTGTCTTAAATGGGCAACCCCTTACTCTGAGATTATGACCTCTGGTCCTAGACTCTCCCACAAGGGGAAACAACCTCTCAGCATTTACCTTGTCAAGCCCCCTAAGAATCTTATATGTTTCAATAAGGTCACCTCTCATTCTTCTAATCTCCAATGAGTACAGGCCCAAACTACTCAGGTTCTCCTTATAAGGAAATCTCTCCATACCTGGGATCAACCTAGTGAACCTTCTCTGGACTGCCTCCAATGCCAGTGTATCTTTCCTTAGATAAAGAGACCAAGCCTGTTCACAGTATTCTATGTGTGGTCTAACTAGTGCCTTGTATAGTTTTAGCAAGACTTCCCTATTTTTATACTCCATTCCCTTTGAAATAAAGGCCAACGTTCCATTTACCTTCCCTATTATGCTGAACTTCTCAATGCTGGGTGCCAGTTACATTGCTGATGTTACCAGTATCCAATGTTGCTATGATTGGACAATGGAGAAAGTTCCATATGCTGTCACTTTATTGTTATTACCTTATCTTTTACCCTTTCCTGTTTTGGGAGGGCGCTTCAGGCTCTTGGTGAAAGTGACACCAGAAGATTGCTAAATGGGTCAGAAATGGGCAGTGAACCAGTGGGAAAGGTCTGCCTAATTTTCCACCCAAGTTAAAATGTAAAAACAGTGTAACTCAACAGGAAACTTCTCCCTACAATATCAAATGAAAACCCAAGATTTAAGGAAATTCTTTGCTTTATCCTCCAATTTCTCCCTCCCCAACTTCTCCCTGTGAAGTTGCTGGCTCCTTGCTGGTATATAGTTCCACAGACATTGACCTCTGATGCTTTGCCTGAATTACCATTCTTCAGGTGTGAGTGTAGTAGTCAATAGAAGGGAAGCTCAGGAGGGGTGTAAATTGAGCTGCCATTTTAATTTATTGTTCACTTTGCACCCCTGTTCAAAGTTAAAATAACCCCAACTGTACTCCAACAAGTTTCAGCATCTAAAATATAGGGGAGAATTTTTCCTATGGCGGGCGGGCTGGGCAGGAGCAGGCGGGGGCAGGCGCAGAGCCAATTACCGCCCGTGAGCTGCCTTAGGGAGATTAAGTAGACAATAAAACTTTTTAATAAATAAAGTAAAAAATTATTTTAAAATGTCCCCTCATGTGACAGTGTCACATGACCTGGGACATGTTTGTGAAGCTTGCAAAATTTATTTATTTATTTTATAAAACCTTCAAGAAACCTCATCCCACCCGTGGATGAGGTTTCCTGAAAAACACGAAGGTCGCTTGGGCTCTTCACCTGCCCGCCAACCTTAAGGTTGGATGGGCCGCGTTCTTAACAAGATTTATTGCTTTTTTAATGGCCTTAGTAGGCTGTTGACAGCTCAGCGGGTGCGCAGCTGCCTCTGGTGTGCCCGCCGAACGAAATGTTGAAAGGACGTGCGATAATGTCGGGACGCACGCCCGATGTCATCGCGCATCATTTTGCACGTCGCTGTGTTGGGCCCACCCCCACACGCCAACGGCAATATTCTGTCCATGAATATTCATAAAGGTGGCAGGCTCTGCCCATCATGTGGGCCAGATGAAAGGTCAAAAGCTATCTGGATACCTCTTCATTTTCCTCTCCCCTTTTCACTTTTTCTGTCTTTCTTTTGTCACCCTTTTGTCTTCTACTATTTCTCACAGATGGTTGTCAGTGTTTTTATTTTACTCTCCAGCAAGAGCAATGTTGAGAATTCCTGATACATGCAGGCATGAGGTCACGATCCTGAGGTGGGAATATGGGCGATCAGAGTTGCGCAGGTGAGATTCCTGCTGGACGCAGGTCTGTCATTGAGGGGTCTCAAGGCCAACAACCTAGCAATGGTCATTTTACTTTCTTCAATGTATCGAATTTTACCAATGACACTAATTAAGAATGCATGAATTAAGCAAAATTTTAATTTTAGTTTGCCTGAAATTCTGTTGGTCATGAGAGAAAAATTAGATTCTGAGATAAACAGGTTCTGTTTGAATACTGAAATTGAGCTCTCTTAGCTGCTTAGTCTGTCTGTCATTTGTGTGTGTGTGTGTGTGTGTCCCTGCACACTTACACTCCTTCCCTCCCTCAGTTAGGTCTGACTTTGTACAATGCTAGTAAAGTGTGGAATGGGACGTTAATGGGAATCCTGCTGGGAATACTGAGTGACCTGCCACTCTGGGGGCAATTTGACTTCATGTGTGTTCTGTTGTTTTCTTTCAGCTGGGTTGTCTGAGTGGGGCTGAGATGTGAGTTGCTTTGTACCCTAATCTCATTGACCCTGATCCTATGCTGATCCTCTCTGTGTCACTAGCTGTACCCAATCAGCAGACACATGACACTCAAGTGAATGTTAAGTACTTAATCACATTGTTAACCCCATGATGGACAAACATATTTTCTGCCAGTGCTTTTTCCTTCCCTCTCTTTCTCTCCTGAAAACATAGGGTTTTTGCTTGGGTATGTTTATGAGCAACTGTTAGTGTTTGTTGCCTTACTGACCATGAGCGACATCATAGTCAAAACCAATTTTTTATCACATGACAGTCACAAGTGTGCTGTCCCTCAAGCATCAGGATCCCTGGATGATTTCTCCCTTCCTAGTTTAGGGGTATTTCAGTGACCACTGATCAGGCTGAGACTGGATAATATGCCCCAGATTGGTGTTGTTAGTAGTTATATTGTAGAGCAGGAGTTTATCTGCCTTCTCTTAGCTGAGAGACACTTGATTTGCTTCTGGCAATCTCAGGAGCTGCAATTAAGATGGCAGTGGGGAAAAAAGACTAAAAAACAAGATGTTGCCCAGCTGGTTATGGGAAGTTCTCTCAAGTTGTTAAATTTGAATCATGATGGGGGGGGAATAGATAGGACCACAGTGAGTTTTGATATTTGCACTGTGCTGAAATATAATATAACGTTAATATTTAACTCTCCACGTGAAAGCATAGGCATAAGAAAAAAAAGTGGATTTGCATTTAAAAATAAACTTTTAGAAGGTAATTGTTGCATGGCTGCAAGTGTGGGCCACAGAATTGGCACAGAGGTTTGCGTTCCCAGTTCACAGTGCATTGCATTTCATGATTCAAAATAGCTTACCGTTTACTGGGACCGCCCTGCTGTCTTGCATGAGGCTCAATCACCCTTCAATTTCTGTACTAATATGTCTCACACAGAAGTTTATTATTCTGGAGTGTTCTGCTACCTCCTCTGACCCTACTGCTGCTTATCCATGTAAAACGCCCACAACTGGCCTTTAAGATTTGACTTCTTAAAGGAGTTTTTCACTTCTGCCTGGAAACTTTGAATTATTTTCACCTCCTTGAATAGCTTCCTATCTATTTTGATTGACTCATTACTTAAAAAGAAAAAAAAATTTGTGTCTTTCACAATTGCAGGACACTTGGAGGCACTTTTAAAGTGTAATCATAAGATCATAAGAAATAGGAGCATGAGGAGGCCATTCGGCCCGTTGAACATACTCCAACATTCAATAAGATCATGGCTGCTCTGATTATGGCCTTACCTTTCTTTCCTGCCTGACCCCATAACCCTTCACCACCTTGTAGATCAAAAATCTGTCTAACTCAGCCTTGAATATATTCAATGACTCAGCTTTCACTGCTCTCTGGAAGAGAATTCCAAAGACTTAACAACCGTCTGATAGAAGAAATTCCTCCTCATCTCCATCCTAAATGGGCGACCCCTTATGCACCCCCTAGTTCTAGATTCCCCATGAGAGGAAACATCATCTCAGCATCTACTCTGTCAAGCCCGCTGAGAATCTTACATGTTTCGATAACATCACGTATCATGCATCTAAACCCCAATTAGTACAGGCCCAATCTGCTCAAACTTTCCTCATAAGACAACCCCTTCATCCCAAGGATCAGCCTAGTGAACCTTCCCTGAACTGTTTCCCATACAAGTATATCCCCCCTTAAGTAAGGAGGCCAAAACTGTACACAGTCATCAAGGTGTGGTCTCACTTCAGTGCTCCATACAGTTATAGCAAGGTTTCCCTACTTTTACGCTCCATCACCCTTACAATAAAGGCCAATATTCCATTTGCCTTCCTAATTACTTGCTGTACTTGCATGCTAACTTCTTGTGATTCATGTACAAGGACACCCAGATCCCTCTGTACTGCAGCGTTCTGCAGTCTCTCTCCATTTAAATAATATTCTGCTTTTCTATTCTTCCTGCCAAAGTTGACAACCTTATATTTTCCCATGTTCTACTCTATGTGCCAAAATTTTGCCCACTCACTTAACCTGTCTATACCCCTTTGGAGACTCTTTGTATCATCCTCACAACTTGCTTTCCTACCTGACTTTGTATCATCAGCAAATTTGGCTACAATAAAGTCTGTCCCTTAATTGAAGTTATTAATATAGATTGTAAACAGTTGAGGCTCCAACTCTGAATCCTGTGGCACTCCACTAGTTACAGTTTTCCAACCTGAAAATGACCTATCTATCCTGACTCTATTTCCTGATAGTTAGCTAATTCTGCTTATGTCGTACTGTAACCTTTTATGTATTACCTTATCAAATGTCTTTTGGAAATCCAAATATACCACATCGACGAGTTCCCCTTTATCCACCCTACTTGTTATATCTTCAAAGAACTCCATTATATTTGTCAAACACTGTTTCCCTTTTACAAAACGATGTTGACTCTGTGTAATCGTTTTAAGATTTTCGACTTATCCTGCTACTATCTCCTTAATAATGGATTCTAGCATTTTCCAAATGACGGATGGTAGACTAACTGGTCTGTAGTTTCCTGCTTTCTGTCTCTCTCCATTCTTGAATAGAGGTATTACATATGCAGTTTTCCAATCTCCTGGGACCTTTCCAGAATCTAGGGAATTTTAGAAGATTACAGCCCAAGAATCCATTATCTCTGAACCACCTCTTTTAAGACTCTATCTAGGATGCAGGCCATCAGGTCCAGGGGACTTGTCAGTCTTTAGTCCCATTAGTTTTGCCAGTACCTTTTCTCTAGTGAGTGTAATTGTTTTAGGTTCCTCCCTCTCTTTTTCCTTTTGATTTTCCACAATTCTTGAGATGCTTTTTACATCTTCTCCTTTGAAGGCAGATACAAAATATTCTTTCATGGTCTCTAACATTTCCTTGTTTCCCATTAATTCCCCAGTCTCACCCTCTAAAGGACCAAGGTTCATTTTAGCAACTCTTTTCCTTTTTTTATAATGGTAGAAGCTATTACTGCTTGGTTTTATATTCCTTGCTAGCTTCCTCTCATGCTCTAATTTCTTCCTCTTTATCTTTTTTAGTCAACATTCGCTGGCTTCTAAAATTTTCCCAATATTCTTGGTTACCACTAATCTTTGAAGTCCTTTGTTTTGACTCTCTGGGGTAGACTGGTTTCATCAAGAAACAGTTAAACTTTATTACAGAGATGTTTTCAATGCTTGTACGTTCGACCAGATCTCTCATCAGGAAAAACCCCGCCCTGCGGATTGCCTGCGCTAAGAGTTCACTGTTCGAAGCCCCCGCAGTACATCACATGACCTGTGATTGACAGGAGGGAGAGACTATACTTCCAATTACCACATATCCTCCCCCTTTAGTTTTTTATAATTACTCTTTACAGAAAAACATTTAAACAACCCAACAAACATATACAATTTCAGGTGATTATAAATCAAATCTCTGAGGTGCTCTTCTTAGACAGTTAGAGCAGCGTAGCTCTACCACTGGACGTTCTTGAACAGGATTGACAGAATCTGGAGTTGCACTATGAGGCACATCATCAGAACTGGGCAGTTCAGGATTTGGCAACTCTTCTGGAATGTCTGTTCTAGGTTGATCACACACCTCAGAAGTCGACAGTTCAACATTAATCTCAGGTTGATGAGTTAATTGTTGGAATGTCTCTCTGGCACGGATGTGATCTATGTGCTTACAATGATTCCATCTCCCACTTGTACTTGGAAAGGTAATGGACCAGTCTCTGAAACAATGGCTCCCAGAGCCCAGACAATCCTTCTAGAACACATTCTGTCACATTTGGAGGAACGGCACTCTCAGTCACTTTGGGGGATTGTTATGGGGTGGCCGAGTTGTACTATTATTGATAGAGTTGATCAGCAGACACTTCTTGGGTGGAAACATTAAGTTTATTTACAGTATACTCAGCAACAACTACATGTGTGCTTTCAACTCCAACTCCAACTCTGCACTGCCCGATGAGATAGCTCGTGCTACTCTCCTATTGGTTACTAGAGATCATGTGACCTCCCTTAAAAAGTATTATTTTTAAAGGTACATTGCACACTAAATAAAACCATAATTACTGCATTCCTCCCCCTTTAACTCGGCTATACATGTTATTTAAGACAACATAATATTTACACTGGGTAAGGAATTTACAAGTTCAGTCTTTCAGGTAGTTTCCTGATACGTGTGGAACATCGCAGCTCCACAGCTTCAGATTTTTTGTCAGGAACCTCCTTTCCCGGAGTTGCCTGAACATCAGGTGCTTCAGTGGGCACTTGCAATTCTCTATCCTCAACTCTTCCAGGAACATCAGGCATGTCAGTTCTGGGTTGAGTATTCTCAGCAGGAAACGCAGACCCGGTCATGATCACTGGCAGAACCAAATCTTGGTGATTTGTCTCTCTCTTCCTTAAATGGTCCACATATGAATGATCCGGTCTTACACCTCCACGTGGTAAGATAGAGGTCCAATCACTGCACTTATTTCACCCGGTAACCACTTTGGACCTTCCCCAAAATTTTTCACGTATACCAGCTCTCCCATGGTAAATTTCCTCTCATGACTATGCCAGTCATGTCTAGTTTTCTGGCTTTCCTGACTCCTTTCCGTCTTCCCCTCTAAATTCGGCATTATTAAGCTCAATCCCATCCTAAGATGGCGTTTCAACAATAACTCCGCAGGTGTGACACCTGTTGTTGTGTAAGGGGTTGTCCTGTAATCAAAAAGAAAGTGTGCTAGCTTGGTTGCTAAGGATTCATCAGTTAGCTTTTTCATGCCTGTCTTGAACGTTTGAACCGCCCTTTCGGCCAGTTTTTTTGAGGAAGGGTGGTACAGTGCAGTTTTACATGAGTGATACTATTGAGGCTGATAAACCGTTGAAACTCAGCACTCGTAAATGCCGTGCCGTTATTGGAAACGACTACTTCTGGTAGTCCATGAATGGCAAAACTCTGACGTAGTTTCTCAATTGTAGCAGCCAACGTTGGTGACTTCACCTCGTATACATCCAACCATTTTGAATGGGAATCGACAATGAGCAGAAACGTTCCCAGGAAATGTCCAACATAGTCAATGTGTTATCGTATCCAGGGTCTACCTGGCCACTCCCATGGGTGTAACGGAGCTGTCACTGACAACTTTTGCAGTTGCTGACATTGTACACAGTGTTTTACTAAACTCTATATTTTGCCATCCATCCCAGGCCACCATAGATAGCTGCGTGCTATGGCCTTCGTTTGGCAAATTCCTGGATGGGCATTGCGTAGTTCAATTAGAAGTGGCTCCCTTCCCTTTGGAGCAACTATCACTCGTGCTCCCCACAATATGATGCCATCCTGGCTGGTTATTTCATGTCTTCTGTTGAAGTACGGTTTCATTTCATTAGATATGGGCTCCTGTAACCAACCATGTAGCACTTGTTCTCGTATCTCAAATAGGACTGGGTCCCGACTTGTCTAGTCTCTGATCTGTTGAGCACATACCAGTGAGGAATCTAAGAAATTTAGCAGTAAAACAAGTTCCTGTGGAACTGGCACGTGCTCATCATTTTCTTGTAAAGACAAACGACTAAGGGAATCGGCGTTTACGATTTGCTTGCCAGGCCTATATACAAAAGTGTATTCATATGCTGCCAGAATGAAAGGCCATCATATTCTTGCTGAGGCTATGGGTGGTATAGCCTTGTCCTCACTGAACAATCCTAGCAATGGTTTGTGGTCTGAAACGATTGTAAAACGACAGCCATGTACATACTGGTGAAATTTCTTGACACCAAAGATGCTGGACAGGCCTTCATTTTCTATCTGCGAATATCCCTTTTCCGCTGTGGTGAGCATTTTCAATACGTAGCCTACTGGCCGTTCCGTGCCATCATCCATCCGATGAGAAAGCACTGCTCCCATCCCATAGGGAGATGCGCCACATGTCAGCACCAATTCTTTCGTCTGGTCATAATGCACTAATAGATTGGACAATTGCAACAATTGTTTCACCTTTATGAAAGCTTCTTTCTGGGGCGCCTCCCAAGACCAACGTTGGTTCTTTTTGAGTAGGGAATGCAGGGGGGCCAACACTGTAGACAAATTGGGCAAGAACCGCCCGTAATAGTTGATCATTCCTAGGAACGATTTGAGCTCTGAGGCGTTCTTTGGCGCAGGTGCCTCTCTTATGGCTCTCACTTTCTCCTCAACCAGGTGGAGGCGCTATTAGTATTTCTGTATCTTCTTTCTACATGCCTTCTTCTTTCTAACACAGACTTTAATCTCGGCCTTCTTTTTGACTTCACTATTGGCCAGACTTCTCTCAGATGTGAGCTCAACTTGTCTGAGCTCAGTGGCTGAGTCTCCCAAAATTCCATTATCTGTCTGCTTCTTGGGGAAATTCTGCGACTTTTGCTTCCAAAGCCTCTTTGGCTTCATTTAGCTGATTCTTCAGCTCTTTGCTTGCCAGCTCGCTTCAGTGAGCTGGCACTGCCTTGGAGTTTATCCAGACTCCTGTCTCCTGGCCGGACCCAGCCATGCACAGCTCCCAGGGCTTCTTGTGAACCCTCTCTGGTTACTAGGGCTTCCCCTGAGCCCCCTCGGATTACCAGGGCTTCTCCTGAGTCCTCTTCAAGAGAGTTGCTCCCTCTCTGGGGTCTCTTCTTCCCTTCGGCAGAGTTGCCCCTCTCTGGGGTCTCTAATTTTCCGTCCATAGCCATTTTTCTTGTATTTACCACTTTAAATGTATTGCAGCTTTAAGAGCAGTCACTTTTTTTAAACTCGGGCTGTCCCTGCAGCTGTCGGCTTTTCTCTGCTGTGTTTGTGTTTTTGAGTTTTGGCGGGATCCCCACCATCGTGAGTCTCCCTCTCTTCTAACTTTGTAAAACTTCGTCCCTGTTTGAAAAAAAAACACAGCAGCAAATTTCTTCTCCCTTCTCTGGGCGATTCTGCAGGGTTTTTTCCTTTTACTCCACAGGCTGTTTTGATGTTGGATGTCCCTCACTTCGGGAGACAAAGCTGGCTGTGTTTTTTTATTTTAAAACTGCAGCACTGCTTCCTGCTCTGATTGCTGCCCTTTCCCTTTAACCTGCAAGCTGTGTGCCAGCCTTTCCAACCCACTAAGCCTGCGGGGCTGCCACCCACTCCACAATGTAAGTACAGATTCTCTCCCTTTTCCAATGTTTTGCTCACCCGTCCTGTAGACTCTCACTCTGGGGTCCTGCAACCCCGGTACTATTCTTTCAATATGAGGAGTGTCCTGGGAAATTACTCAGACACTTGGATCAGGGCCTATTTTTCCTTTAACCTAAAGCGACAGCATACCTGGTGAGCATATCATCCTTTCTTTTTAACTTGATTTCTTCTATTCAATCCTGTTTTACTCTCATTGCCAGCTTGTTGTGAGGTGGCTGAGTTGTACTATTAATGACAGAGTTGGTCAGCAGACATTTCTTGGGTGGAAACATTTAGTTTATTTACAATATACTCAGCAAGAACCACATGTGTGCTTTCAACTCCAACTCCATCTCTGCACTGCCCAATGAGGTAGCCTGCACTATCCTCCTATTGGTTACTACAGATCATGTGATCTTCCTTAACACATATTATCCTTAAAGGTACATTGCATGCTAAATAAAACCATAATTACTGCAGGGACTTTGTCGGTTTGGCATTTCCCTTTTTCCATGGTGTCTGTCATGTTCTGCTAGATGTCTCAAAAATCGAACCTTTATTTTCCACTTATTTCACAATTTCAGCCATCTCATTGTTGAACAACTCAATGGTTCTCAGTATGTTTGAGGCATTCAGTGATTTTTATTCCAGCTTCGTGAGCTTCGGTGTCAGATTTACATTTTCCAATCTTATTTCTGTCTTTTCTTTCTCTGTCTGCAGCAGAGCTTGTCCTTCATTTTGGTTCCACAGTTGGCCAGGTCTCTCTCCTGTGAATTCTTAACTAGCTTCAGTTCTGTAATTGTGCTATTCATGGCTTCATTATCCACTCGCATCTCGGAAAGTTCCACGACTTTTCCTTTCAAGGTCTCTTTTGTTTCATTCAGCTGGTTCTTCAGTTCCTCACTCTCTTTCTTGTAACTCTTGGCTTCCTCCTGGACTAATGAATATTGCTGAGTCTTCTCTGTCAACTGTTTCTTCAGTTTGTACAGAGTGGCATTAAATTCATCTTGCTTCTCTTCATAATTTTCCAGAGGAACACACTTGGACCTGAGAGATCCTTGTAGCATGTGAAGGTCCTTCCATTTTCCTAACTCATCCTGAGAACCCATGTTGTATTTTCTTAGAGGTTCTGGGATTCTATCTGATTTTTAGGTGAAGTATCTCAGACCAGTCTAGTTTGATCCTATGTAGCCAATCCTGACCCAAGAGACTGAGTCCCTCTCCTTTCACTATTATTACAGGCAGTTGGGCTGTCTGTCTGTTGTAAGAGACTGGGACAGTGACGATGCCCTTTACTTGAATAGATTCTCCTGTGTGAGTTCTTAATTTAGTGGTTGCCCACTCCAAGTTTATTGGCTGTCTTCCTTCATTAAGGAACCCGAAAGTGCACTCTCCTAACACTGTAGTTGAGGCACCAGTATCCACTTCCATTGTCAGTGGCTCCTCATTCACTTGTACAGTCACTGTAATAGGCTCAGTCTTCACAGCAGTTACATTATATAAGGAGTAAACATCAGGAGCAGCACCTTCAGCCTTTGCTGTACCCATTACTTCTATCATGTTTGTTTTCTGTTTCGCAGAGGGCTTCAACTTTCTCCAGCATTGCCTAACCACATGATCCTTCTTATGACAGTAGTGGCATTCTGCCTCTTTGAATTTACAGGTATCTGCTCTGTGGTCACCTCCACATCGATAGCAATTTTGTCTTGAAACCGACAATGAAGCATTTCTGTTAAGCTTCTTGATGTTTCTCACAGTGGCCGTTGAATTGCGCTTTAATTCTGCAGGCCTGGCTGTCGCACCATGTTCGGTGACAGGTTCCCGCCCAACATGAAGTACAGCGCCATTATCCATGTGCCGCAAAGCCTGTGAGTCCCTCGCAGCACTTTCAATGGCGAGGGAGATTTCTAGGGCGCGTTTAAAATCGATATCTACCTTGGCAAGCAATTGGCACTGAGGGGCGTCGTCCTTGGCTCCACACACCAATTGGTCCCACAGCATATCATTTAAATGTCTCCGAAGTCGCAATATACTGTTAACCGTTTGTGGTTCGCTACATAGGTTGCGATGGACTCTCCTGGAGCCCGAACTCTAGAATTGAACTTAAAGCGCTGCATTATCACGGATGGCTGTGGCTGGAAGTGTGTTTTCACTAGGTCCACTAATTCGCTATACGACTTGGAATTGGGTGCAATCAAGGCAGTCAGGTTACAAATCAAGTTTTATGTTTTACTGCCACACACACATAAGAGCATCGCTTTCCACTCTTCTTCAGTGGTTATTTCATTTGCTACAAAGTAAAATCCGAGGCGCTCAACATACTGGCTCCAACCTTCAATAGTAGCATCATATGGGTCGATTCTTTTAAACAGCGGCATGACTGGTGGCCAATTTTTTAAAAATTTGATTTACTCACAGTAACAGGACAAGGTGCAGAGTTATTTTACCCTCACCGCCAAACGTGTTGACTCTATGGAGCAACTGGTTTCATCAACAAACAGTTAAACAGTTTATTACACGATATTTTCTGTGCTTGCACACTTGCTCAGATCTCTCATTGGAAAAACCTCGCCCTGCAGATTGCACACTAAGAGCTCACTGGTCGGAGCCCCACAGTACATCACATGACCTGTGATTGACAGGAGGGAGTGACTATACATCCAGTTACCACTCTTAACTTGCTTATAGCCACGAATGATGCATCTTTCTCATAAAGTCACTGTAATCACTGTTGTTACATGGGAAACATGGCAGCCAATTTACGCACAGCAAGGTCCCACAAAAAGTGTGACAAATGACCAGATCATCTGCTTTTTAGGTGTTGTTTCAAGGATAAATATTGGCCTGACATGGGGGAGATAACTCACCTGCTCTTTTCTACATTCACTTGAGAGGACAGATGGGGCCTCAGTTTAATGTCTGACCAAAGTCTGACACCTCAAGCAGTGCAGTGCTCCCTCAGGACTGCACTGAAGTTTCAGTGTGGATTATACGCTGAAGTACTGGAACGGGACTTGAATTTATGTTTTTTTAAAAATTCTTTCACGGGATGTGGGCTTCACTGGCTAGGCCAGCATTTATTACCCACTCCTAATTGTCCTTGAGAAGGTGGTGGTGAGCTGCCCTCTTGAACCGCTGCAGTCCATGTGGTGTAGGTACACCCAAAGTGCTGTTAGGGAGCGAGCTCCAGGATTTTGACCCAGCGACAGTGAAGGAACGGCGATATATTTCCAAGTCAGGATGATGAGTGGCTTGGAGGGGAGCTTCCAGGTGGTGGTGTTCCCATCTATCTGCTGCCCTTGTCCTTCTAGATGGTAGTGGTCATGGGTTTGGAAAGCACTATCTAAGGAGGCTTGGTGAGTTCCTGCAGTGCATCTTGTAGATGGTACACACAGCTGCTACTGTGCGTCAGCGGTAGAAGGAGTGAATGTTTGTGGATGTGATGCCAATTAAGCGGGCTGCTTTGTCCTGGATGGTGTCAAGTTCCTTGAGTGTTGTTGGAGCTGCACTCATCCAGGCAAGTGGAGATTGTTCCATCATACTCCTGAATTGTGTCTTGTAGATGGTGGACAAGCTTTGGGGAGTCAGGAGTGAGTCACTCACCACAGGATTTATAGCCTCTGACCTGCTGTTGTAGCCAAAGTATTTAAATGGCTAGCCCAGTTCAGCTTCTGGTCAATGGTAACCCCCAGGATGTTGATAGTGGGAGATTCAGTAATGGTAATGCCATTGAATGTCAAGGAGCGATGGTTAGATTCTCTCTTGTTAGAGATGGTCATTGTCTGGCACTTGTGTGGCGCAAATGTTACTGGGCATTGTCCAGGCCTGGCTGCATTTGGACATGGACTACTTCAGTATCTGAGGAGAGTCACAAATAGTGCTGAACATTGTGTAAAAATCAGCGAACATCCCCACTTCTGACCTTATGACGGAAGGAAGGTCATTGATGAAACAGCTGGAGATGGTTGGGCCGAGGACACTACCCTGAGGAACTCCTGCAGTGATGTCCTGGAGCTGAGATGACTGACCTCCAACAACCACAACCATCTTCCTTTGTGCTAGGTATGACTCCAACCAGTGGAGAGTTTTCCCCCTGATTCCCATTGACTCCAGTTTTGCTGGGGCTCCTTGAAGTCACACTCGGTCGAATGCAGCGTTGATGTCAAGGGCAGTCATTCTCACCTCGCTGAAAGTGTGCTTGGAAGATGAAGCTTGAGTGTATGTGGAAATCCAGAGTAATTGCTGAAGGTGCAATTGAAGCACTCAGCATGAACAACGTGCCAAAACTACTTTCTGTTTCTGGCGTCGCCGAGTTGCTTGACAGTCATTGCCCGTTTAGCATCTATGGCCAGGATTTTGCCCTTGTTGGGCGGGTGCGGCAGTGGTGAGTAGAAGTGGCCGGGAAGCCGATTGCTGTCCGCAATCAGGCCGCGACCACCATTTCACACTGGCGGACAAATGAATGCCCGCCCAATGTGAAACGCGCATTGCAGCGCTGCCGATGGGGTGAGGGGAGGAGGGCGAACGTGGAACTTAGCGCATGCGTGCGGGTGCGCACAGGAAAAGCTTCCTGAGGCACAGAGCTGCCTCAGGGAGATGAAGTTTTGAAAATTAAAAATAAACAATTGTAAAATGTTTTTAAAAAGTCCCCTCATGTGACTCTGTCACATGAGTAGGGACATGTTATTAATGAAATGTTAAAATTTTAATATAATTTTTAATTGCTGTTGGAAACCTCATCCTGCCCATGGATGAGGCCTCCTAAAAAATCCAAAAGCCGTTTGGCCTTTTTGCAATTTAATTTAATTCCATTATAACTTTAATGGCCTCAATAGGCCTGTTAATTGTCGACAGGCATGTTGCTGACTCCCACATTGGCCGCCGACCGAAACATCCCGCGAGTGCCGCAATGACATCGGGATGCTCGCCCAACGTCATCACGCATCATTTTACACTCGTTTGGATCAGACACGCGCCCGCCCGGAGAGTGAAAAATTCCAGCCTATGTATTTTGTCTTTTTTCCCCTGACTCCTGGCTCTTAACACCTCAAAGTGGCAGGTTAACAGCCTATAAAATAAAACAGCCTAAAATCCACTGGCCTACTCCATACTCCCTGTCAGCCTGAAGGGAGAAATGCCTCAGTCAGAATTGCTAACAGCTGCCGACAGGAAACAGTACAATTTCTAAAATCTCCAAGCCCAACGTAACGACATTAATTCAGCCAATGAACCAAGGCAATTTTCGGGCCATGAAATGTAAATGATAAAAACAGTGATGATGAGGATGACATGGTGAATCCAGTAGAGAAAGTGCCCATAGACGATATTATTAACATGACGAGTTGATAGATACACTCAAGCAACATGCATTTATAAGTGAGCAATAAATATTGTCAATCTATAAAGTAAAAGGCAAACTTATGAAACAAAAACCAATGTTGATGAGGCAGATGTAGTTGGTAGAACTATTCAAGAATGCCTCCCAACAGAGTACATCGACACTGTGAACCCTCTCCTACAAGCAGAATCGCAGATGGCACCATGGATGGGAACTTATTACAGGTACCCTGTATTTATTATTCAGTGATACATCTTACTTCTCTAGCCATTTTATTTACTTTAGACTACAGCTAGCCTAGGCTTTGGCCATTGTAAAGTAAGTAGGCCCAGGCTAAGTGGTATCCGAAAACCAAAATAATCTGAAATTGAAGAACAATTGGCCCTGCGGATTTTGGATAAAGGATATTCGACTAGTAAAATCTTGTGTAATAAAATTCTAGCTACACTAAGGACTAATGGTTCAAAATGCCACATGATTCAAAATCAAATGCCTACTGCCTACCAGCACTAATATTTTTCACTTAAAAAGCATAGTTTTACTGATGTTTGTGGACTCAAATGATTAATACATAGGAAAACAACATAATATTAGATTTAGAAATGATACGTCCAACACATTTTCTTAGAGCTCCTGCACCTCAAAATTTCCCACTACACCACTGGATGTAGCCCAGTGCAACCATTCCAAGTTTGTGATTTAAATCACATTTTTGGATGGCTCCCAGTGTAGAGCAATTGCCCAGAGGAACTTTGCACTTCTTGGCAATTGCTGTGCAAACCTTACCTGGGAACTTCCAAAGGGGATTCCCCAGGGCAGCTTTGGGGTAACCCTCCAATACGATTTGGGAGCTCGGAAGTTGCGGCCTGATGTCTCTCCTGGGTTGGACTTCCAGAGAAATTTGTGCTCTTCCTTCTTGTTGAATCTGGAAGATTTCACACTCTGTGCTAGCATCAACAACTTTCTTCAGAGGAATTGCAGCTCTTGGCAGCATGTGGGCAACGTATATCCACTTCCCTTGCTTGTACTTCACTTATCGATATCTCTGCAAACGAAGTAACATACTTTGCAAAACGCTTTGGAGCAGATAGAAGTGGTTTGAGAAGGATGCTTTGAAGTGACTTCTAGTCAGACTCTACAGTCACTTCGTTGCTCCCAAATAGGTACTGATTAAACTGCTCACAAGCAAAGACAATAGCCAGGCACTCTCCCTTGATCTGTGTGTAGCATCATTCTATTTGCATTAACACTCTGGATGCAAATGCATCTGGTTGTCCTTGAGGGTTGCTCCAAGTCCTATCTCACTGGCATCACACTGCAGGGTGACCTCATCATTAACACTGTATAACCTCAGCACTGCCATTGTCATCACTAGTTGTTTGATGCAAGTGAAAGTAGCTCCTTGTTCTGTGCCCCAGTCCCACTGAACATCCTTCGCAGTGAGCTTGCGCAGAAGTTCACACTCTAATGACAAATTGGGCAACAACTTTGCTTGGTAGGTGCACCACCTTCACATCTGTTGGTTGCTGCACCTCTGCTACAGCTCTCACCCTATCAGGATCAGGGCAAACTCCTTTCACTGTTAGTACATGACCGATGTACTTGACTTCACTCATCATCAGTTGCCGTTTCTTCTTATTCAGCTTCAGGTTCATCTGGTGAGCTCTCTCTAGCAGTTTCACTAGATTCTGATCATGGTCTGCGATGGCTTCTTTCATCATATCTCCACATCCACAGACTAGCTGATGAGCCACGAACGCATCCACTCCTGGAAGATCATTGACTATCTCGTGTTGTTGGCGTTGATACTCTTCAAGAGCAGTAGAAATGCCAAACAGCATGCGCAACCATCTGTACCTCCCAAATGGCATCCAGAACATTTAAACAGTTACCAGGGCAGTAATACTCGCCACGGCAGCGAAATTCCCCAGAGAGGCAACATCACCCCAGGAGTGAGCAGACACCAGACTAACGGCCAATAACAGCCTGCATGCGTATCATAAGAGAGAGACCTGAATGCTTTAATGATTATGGGCTGGACTTTTATGGCCCAGTCGGGGCGGGGAGGTGGCCATAAAATATGGTGAGCCATTCTAAACACCATTGACTTCGGCGGGAATGTAAAATCCCGCTGCCACAAAATTCTGTCCTATGTGTGCAAACGAAAATGGGTCAGGCAAGAATGACCAGTTTTATGTACATGCGTGATGGTTTTCATTGTAGACCATTCATGTGCCTGACTTGCAACTGGAAATGATAGTGTACGCAGGGTTTTCTATGAAAAGGGGGATATTTGGAGAAGTGCCTTTGTGCAGTGTGGCCTTAGGCTTGCCATAGTCATGTGACCTCTGATGTCATCCTTGGTATATAAAGGTTTGAGAGCAGAAGCCATTTCATCCACCACTTGGAGCAGGGATTCTATTATTTGTTCCTCCAATCAAAGTTAAGCTGACTGGCCTATAGTGTACTGGACATGTTCTATCTCCCTTCTTAACCATAAGTATGATGTTAGCTATTCTGCAGTCCTCAGGCACAACACCCTTTTCTAATGTGTAATAGACCCTCCTTTTGGAATGTACAGATACAGTCCATCTGGACCAGGATTTATCCTCTAGGTTTTATTAGTTCATTTAATATTTCTCTGTATTTTTAGATGCAGTTATATCATTTCTAACCACTTCTGATGTCATGTCCACCTGATCTTTATCCCTGGTAAACACTGAACCAAAGTTATTATTTAATATTTCTGCCGTTTTGCTAGTGTTGCCTTTGATTGAACCTGGCCACCTCATTGGTCCTATTTCCATCTAGACTTTCATTTTTTAATTATATGCCTGTAGGAATATCTTACTATTTTGTTATGGTCCATGATAACTTACTCCCGCTTTGCTTGCCTAATTGATTTTTTTGACATCACCTAGGCCTGAATTTTCCCTGCGTCGGCGGGAGTGGACAGGGGCGGTCGCAGAGCCGACTGCTGCCTGCGATCGGCTCTGCACCGCCATTTTATGCAGGCGGGCCAATTAAGGGTAATATGCGAGCACTACCTGTGCGGGCGGGGGGAGGAGGGAGAGTCGGGTCCTGCGCTCGCGTGCTTCAATCTCCCTGAGGCACGGAGCTGCCTCAGGGAGATTGAAGTGCTTTAGAATAAAAAAAATGAATGGAATAAAAATTTAATGAACATGTCCCCTCATGTAACTGTGTCATGAGATGGGACATGTTTTTATTTTTCAGAAATTTTTTTTATTTAATTCATAAACGCTTTAGGAAACCTCATCCCACTCGTGGTGATGCGCAATGATGCACATTCCAACAGGAGTACCAGGATTGCAAACAACAGCTAGAACCCCCCCCTGCCTTCCAACTCCCAAGATTAGAGGCGCTGAGGCTCTTGCTCAAGATAAGTTCCGTTGAGTTTTAAACCTGCAGCTTTCAGTTCTTAAAAGCTTAGTAATACAGCAGCCAATAGTCACCAGCACATGTACGCAACTTCCAGTGCAGGTTGTATAGTTTGTACTTTGTGGTGTACAAATATCCAAAATGGTCTATATTAAGAATCAAAACAAATCCTAGTAACATAAGAGTAGAATAAGCTTCCCGGGTGCCATGGTTTTAAAACCATGCACAGAGCACTCACTGTAGCTGGCAGAATGTCATTGAGTTGGTTGGCTTCACTGAGCAGTTAGCAGTGAGAGGAAGCTCTATCCCAAGGAGCAGATAATTGGTCACTTCCCATCCTACCCTTATAAATCTTTCATAGCACTCATATTATCAGTAGTCTTTAGGACAAATAAATACACTGTTTGGCTTAGCCTCTGTTGACTAGGTGTAACGCCTTACCATCTCTTTGAAATTCACTACTCGGGCTTATCTAAAAATGCAAATGTTCTTCACACCTCCCATTCTAAAATTTCAATCATGTCATCTAACTGTTTCTTAAATAACTCCAAGTTTTTTAGCCTCAGATACTCCATTAAGAATTCCTTTTACTAGTTTGAGTTTGTATCCCCTTAGCCTACCATCAAGTTAGTTTACAATGGAATTCTGGATATACTTTTTCATACCATTTAGTCTTGTAAAGACTTCAAAAAGATCAACTTTAAGCCACTTCCTTTAAAGGCAGAAAAGCCAAATTCTCTCCAATTTTTCCGCATAACTCTGATTTCCAATGCTGAAGGATCAGCCTCGTGACTGTTCTTGGCACTGCCTGAAGGACTTGAATGTTTCTTCTTTGTTTTAGTGACCATAACTGGGCACAGCGCTGAATGTGCAGTCTGACCTGCTTGAGCATGACTTCTTCCATGTCTTGCGCTCTACTGTTGGCTAGATAGTTCAGTATTTTAATAACTGAATTTGGTTTACCGTTCTACCATGGTTGGACAACTTCACTAAAACTTCAGTCTCTTTCAACTTCTTCTGTTGCTATTTTTAACACCATGCAAGAAATGCTTCAGTTTTTCTCCTATATATCTTCACTTTAGTTGTCTATGTTAAATTTCACCTCCACATCCTTCTTCCGGCTTTTCCAATTCATGTCATATTCCCAAGCCATCCGAGATTTAATAATCTCTCCAAATTTGACCAGTTTGCATCAATATTCTGAATCCTGGTTTTAGTGCACATTAAGAACAGCAATCCCTGGGCATGCCACTCAGAATTTCACCCCGACATAACTCCTCTAAGAAGTAATCTTGCCTTTCAGCCTACATTTTCCTACGTTGCCAAGATATATTTTGAATTCTCACTAGCAGATTTTCATGTAAGACTTTGTCAAATTTCATTAAATTCCAATCCAAACAGATTTTGCCCATGCAAGACTAGGTAGCACAGTGATTTGAACTCCAATCTTTCACCTCTGCAACCTGGGTTAAACTTCAACCCAGAGAGCAAGTATAAGAGGATGAGCACTTCCTTTTCTCGCTCTCTGTATTTCTGATTTAAAGAAAAATCAGACCGAGTGACTCTCAGCTCGATTTATAGTAGGCATTGACAATTGGTACAGTTTGGCATGCCCAACTGGCACAGAAGAAGGAGAAAGAGACCTTTATCTGTGTCGCTCAGCTATAATATAGTGTGGGAAACCCCTAACATCTTTGTGTTGAAATCTGGAGCAGCCTGTACAAGAAGCCAAGCTGGAATGGAATGTTAATGGAAGGCCCCATCCAGTGTGAGTCAAACAGGATTCATATGAATGTCACTTCAGTGAGCAGCAATAGCTTGAGTGTTTAATCTGTACAGTGAGGCAATAACTCACCGCAATCACACATCACCAGCTCCTTCTCAGTGCACATTCCTGCCACAGATTAACCTTTACTTTGCAGACACACACACACAAACTGTGCAGTGCTAGATGGGATTGACTCATTCTCCTTTGCTCAGCTTGTATTGTACATAAACTGCAGCTATCATGCAACAAGAAATCAAGAGTGAATCACTCAATTCACAACAGTCCTATTGTCTATGTACAGCAGTCAGGGTAAAAAGACAGTCACAGTGATGTGACTGTACTCTAGTAAAGCAGATTCACTACATGAGAAAGCGTGTCCGAGCAGGCTAATAGGTCTTTAAAATTATGATGGAGTTTTAAAGGGTAAACATCGAAATGTTTCCCCATGTGGGCAGTTCAAAACGACAGAACACACTTGTAAGATAGTTGCTAATAAATCCAATATACAATTCAGGAGAAGCATCTTTACCCAGAGAGTGGCTAGAATGTGGTCCTGACTACCACAAGAACTAGTGGAGATTAATAGCATAGATTCATTTAAGGGGCAGCCACATAAGTACATTAGGGAGGAAGGAATAGAAGGAAATGCCAATACAGTTAGATGAAGTAGGTTCATGTTGTGAATGAAACCATTATAGACCAAGTGGGCTGAATGGCCTGTTACTGTGCTGTGAATTTTATGTAATAACAATATAGTCTGATTTCTGACACTTGCTCCTACCCAGAAGGACTAGAAGTGCAGACTAGTTTAATTTACTTACGTAGCACTTGGTCTAAAACCTTGACAGTGCTGCAGGTTAAAAAAAAAGACGTCCTGGCACTGTGGATTGGACTGAGGCCTTTCTTTCATCTCTTGTTTGAAATCCAGCCTAGGTTGCTGGATTTAAAGTCTCCATTTTGGGCTCAAAGTAAGATGCACTCTCACTCCACAAAGCCTTAGGATGGCTGATATGGAATAGGTTATATTGGCGCTCTTCTGAGGATAGGCTTGAGCATATGCAATGTGCTGTAAGTGAAAAAGAAAAAGAACTGTAGATGTTGTACATGGGTTAATCAGCATTGATAAAGAGAATAAAAACATGGTATGGCAATTTGGGTGTACATCCTTCGTCAGATATGAAGACTGATTTGGGAGATACTAAGTGCATAAAATAGAAAAAATGTTCCCTTCCTGAATACCAATACTGTTCATCTTGATGAGCATAGTATTCACAATTATTTTTCTTGAAACTGTTCTAAGGGAATATACATTCATGAAGATATGTTTTCATTTATTTCCAAATGCACTACAATGACATCTTTAATTATTTGTTGTGCAATCAGAATCTTTTGATCAGATAAGAAATAACCAACAAACTTTAAATGCCTTAATTTCATCCATTGACAGTGGAGTTCCATCATGATTTCAGATAATGCTCTCTCTGATAGCTAAAGGAAAAATACAAGGCACTCGGGCCGGAGAGTTTCCAGTTTTCATCCTGATTACTGTTGAGTTAACTGATCTCAGAGAAGTGACAATTGTTGTCACCGCTCACAGGCTGGAATGTGATAAGTACCCAGACTTCTCACTGCTTATTGCTAGACAGTGACCCCACTGAAAAGTGCCTTAAAAAAAACTTCTGTGGGAATGCTGGAAAGGCAGTATTTATTGTCCATCCCTCATTAACCAATGGCCCATGCCTAGTTATCTGGGAGACTTGGTAAAGAGATCGGGCCCCCACAAACCAGAAGTTGTGACACTCACGTCCAGTTTCATGCTGCTTGAATGACCATTTTGAAGGCTCAGTAGGAATCACTGCCTTCATCAGGGATAGGGAGAACAACTGAAAAGGAATCTCAGCTGATAATTGGTGTTAGGTGCCTTGATGAGAGGAGATTAAAATGGATTAAACATATACCCGTCAATGTTTCTATTAAACATTCTTTGCTGTAAAAACTCATCAGTCAGGCAGATTCTGTTAAATGTTACAGGATGCTGTCTCTCTTTTTGATGGCACGTTTGCCCTCAGCTGTGATTTTCAAAGTAGAAGTGTTCATAACGGAGGGAAGACAAATACTGAATAATACTACTTGGCTGTCTCCTGGAGTCAGACAGATGCAGCTTCTCTGTTTTAACCAGATTTATATCTTCAAGCGGCGGTAAAATCGGACAGAGTGTAAATCGGGTGTCCGACTCGAATCTGCCACATTCTTGTCAGTCAAGTTAGGTTAAAATTGGGGCTGACGACTTGGTATGAGGTAATTCCCCAGGTTTGACACTCACAATTGAAGATCTCATACCTGATTTCTCAGGCCCTGTCTCATCAGCAATTGCAATTCTTCTGAAGTCATTGCTGCTATTTTGTCCAAAGCTGACAAGTATCATAGCAAATTTATTTATAGACGACTGGGCTTATTGAATGTGGGCCAGAGACAGAGACAGACTGCACAACTCAAATCAGAAAATCCATTTCATGCTAACTGGAGAATCTGCAAAACACTTTTTAATCTTTCAATGTTCCAGGGCACACAGCCCAGAAAAAATTATCCAACATTTAATTCCCTCAATCACTGATTTTTTTAATTCCGTAAGTGTCAGGCATCTGGAATGTAAAGAGATTCAGCTCCAGAGCAAGAAGTAGGAAAAGATTTGATTCGGATTTGGAAAATGTAGATTTAATGTTTTGAATGCTGCTGGTGTAATGGGATTGAGGTTCAGTGTCAGTATGGCACCAGTGTAGTAGGGAAGTTCTGGAAGCAAAGTTGGATGGGAAGGAGTGAAGCTTCTGGTGCCAAGGCTACAGAGAAAGGGGGTGATGCTTCTGCGCCAGTACAGCTGGCAAGGAACCACCTGATAGATCACAGTCTACTGGAGGGAGAAGGCAATACCTATCAAGTGTAGTTGAGTGGGGAAGGGCAGTTACCTATCAGGTATACTGGGGAAGGGGCTTATCTATCAAGTGTATTTGAATGGGGGAAAGGGGTTATGTATCTGGTGCATTTGAGTGAGGGAAAGGGGTTATGTATCCAGTATATTTGAGTGAGGGAGGGATATATGTATCTAGCATATTTGAGTGGGGCAAGAGGTTATGCCTCCGGTATATTTGACTGGGAGGGGGCTATTTAGCTGGTGTATTTGAGTGGGGGAGGGGGATTTATCTATCTGGTGTATTTGGCTGGGCGGGGGGGGTTATGTATCAGAGGGGGTTATGTATCACTTGAGTGGACAAGGGGGTTATGTATTTGAGTGGGGAAGGGGTTATGTATGTGGTGTATTTGAGTGGGGAAGGGGTTATGTATGTGGTGTATTTGAGTGGGGAAGGGGTTATGTGTATTTAGGGGAGGGGGTTATTTACCTGGTGTATTTGAGTGGGGGAGGGGGTTATGTATCTGATGTATTTGGGGCAAGGGTTATGTATTTGAATAATGACAATGCAGTGAGGGAGAGATGCGATTTCTTTATCATTCTTTTGGGGTGATCAACACAGGAAATGTTCTTCTGGGCAGGATAGTGGGGGCATAAACCCTCTAATCACTCAGAAAAACAATTGGATAGCATGATGTGGAGACTGGAATCAATTTAAATGAATAAACGACGAAATGGCCATCCTCATTCACATCAACTTGTGATGGGTCAAGGGCACCAACAGGGTTAAGGAAAGCAAAAGGGGAGGTGAGAGAAATTAGAAAATGGCAGCTTGTTAATGCCAGGCTTGGGTTTTATAAGCCGATGGATCTTTACATAGTATTTACAGCACAGAAATAGGTCTTTTTGTCAACAGATTTATACTGGTGGTTATGCTCCATACAAGCCTCCTCCCATTCTTCTTCATTTAGCCCCAGCAACATATCTTTCTGTTCCTTTCTCCCTCATGTGTTTACCCATCTTCGCCTTAAATGTGTCCATCCTATTTCAACTAAAATACTTCTTGTGGCAATAAATTTCACATTTTATTAACTCTTGGTGAAGAAGTCTATCCTGAATTACCTATTGGATTTATTAGTGATTAACTTGTATTTCTGGCCCCTACATCTGGTCTCGCATACAAGTGGAAACATCATATCTACTTCTCCGCTATCTAACCTTTCCATAATATTAATGACCTCTATCAGTCTTCTCTTTAGGAAAAAGCCCCAGCCTGTTCAATCTTTCCTGACAGGTATAACTTCTCAGTTCTAGTATCAACCTAGAATTCTTTTTTGTGCATTCTCCACCGCCTCTATGTCCTTTTTATCATAATGGAGAACAGAACAGCTCTTAGTACTACAAGTGTGGTCTAGCTAAGGTTCTATTCAATTTTAACATAGCATCTCTGTTTCTCAATTCTATCACATTAAAAATGAACATCAGTGTTTTTTTATTAAATGGCCTTATGTACCTGCACCTCTACTTTTACTGATTTATGTATCTGTACCCACAGATCCCCCTGTTCCTCTACCCCAGTTGGACACTTATTTTCTGAAGGGTATATGGTCTCTTTGTAATACATCACCTTACATATACTGAGGGTCCTTTGCCAAATACACGCTCATTCTCTAAATTTCTTAAGGTCTTTCTGTAACCTGTCACAGTCCTCCTCTATACCCCTCAATTAGGTGTCATTTGCTAATTTTGAAATTGCACCTTGACATTCTAAGTCAAATCCTTTAGTAGACCACAGAGGTTCCAGCGCCAATCCTTGTGGAACACTACTTGCCACCTTTTGACAATTTGAATTATTACTTTTAACCTCTATTCCTCCTTCTATTTTGTAGCCAGCTTGCTATCCATTCTGCTAGTTAAACCCTTTCTCCATGGGCCGGACTTTCAATTGCCAGCAGGGCTGGGATATTGCATAGGCTCAATTTAGAAATCGTGATCCCGACTCTGGATCATCTCTGGATCCTGTTGCATGAATGCTGTGGGGTCAGGCTCCAGGATTCATCCAGATGTCAGAATCCTGACCCTGCTTTGAAAATCTGGCCCCACATGTTCCGGCCTTATTCAGGTATCTGAGTCTACAGGTATCTTATTGCAGGCCTTTAGAAAGTCCAAATATATCTCATCTACTATATAACCTTTGTCTATTCTTTCTGTTACTTTTTCAAAAAAAAAATCAATAAGATTGGTCAAGCATGACTTTCCTTTTGGAAACCTATGCTCAATATCATTTTATAACACTCATGAAGTGTCTTGGGACCTTGTAATACAATCAAGACACCGTATAAATAAAAAAAATGTATTTATAAAAAGCCTTTCATGACCTCAGGCCATTGCAAACAGCTTTACAGCAAACACAGGTTGTTGTTGATGGCTATTGCCTAGATGTTGCCCTATTCTTACTTCTCTTTCTGTTCTACTTTTCTTTCCATTACTAGATTCAGCAGTGGCCATTCTTTTGTTGGGCTTTTTACAAACTGGGAAAGAATGGAGTACTGCAAATATTGTAAAAACTCCATTCCCAGTACCCTTTTCACTACATCTTCTTGCCAGTTTATTTGGGGGCAGTTAAAATCTCCTCTGATTATTATTTTATGGCATTTTTCATTTCACATGTTTGCTTACATATTTCTTCCTACACCTCCTTTTCACTATTGGGTGGTCTGTACTATACCTCTATTAGCTTGATTGGTCCCATATATTTTATTTCGATTCAAATGGATTTTGTTTCTATCTTTCTTTTAGCTAGGTCCCCTTTTCCTAATGCTATTAAGTATAAATAGCACAGCTGAGCCCACCAACTCTGCCATTCCTTCTCCACCCAATCTGATTTGCTGCAGCCTGCAATCACAGGTGAAAGGGAAAATGGAGGGAGGTGAGGAATTCCACAACTTTAGATCCTGGGAAGGAGTAAGTTACAACAGGACTCTGCTGGAAGAGCCACGTAGTTTCAGGAACCAGATGCTTATCTTCTCAGAACAAATCTTGTTAGTAACACTTTCCACACTTTATTCATTTGCTGTTTCTTTTCCTTGCATCATCCCTCTTTCATTAGATGTTCACTCTGTGAACCCATAGTTGAGGCGGCAATCAAAAGTGGCACCATCTTGAGCTCCATGACATTGAATCTATAAATATATTCCATCCAAGTAATATCAGTGGTTCATTTAAGACAAGTGCAGTTAGGCTCCTGTGCCGGTCTACTGAATGAAGACACTGCCTGGCATGATATTGAGCCACAAAATGCCAGGTTCAATCCCTGGTCTGCTCTGTTAGAAGCATAGGCATAGCTAGGTGATAGATGTCCAAGGTCCATCTAGTTCACCCTCTACCAGGCTTAAGTTTAAAAAAAGACAGGGACACAGTGATGTGAGGACAAATCCATTAAGACTGCGTTCCAGGAGCGCAGATTTGAGATGGGAATGAGAGTCGGAGAAGGCCAATCAAGACCTTTAAAATCATGAAGGGGTTTAATAGGTTGTACATAGAGAAGATGTTTCCACTTGTGGGGGAGTCCATATGGTAGCACAGTGATCATGTGGTTGGACTGGTAATCCAGGGGCCCGGACTAATGATCCTAGAGTCCACAGCAGCTAGGGAATTTAAATTCAGTTAATTAAATAAATCTGGAATTTAAAAAAGAACTACCATCAGTAATGGGTGACCATGGAACTATTAGATTGTCTTAAAAGTGCATTTGATTCACTAATGCCCTTTAGGGAAGGAAATCTGCCATATTTACCTGGTCAGGTCTATATGTGATTCTAGACTCTGAGCAATGTGGTTGTCTCTTAATTGCCATATGAAATGGCCAAGCAAGCCACTGAGTTGCATCAAATTACTACATATAGTATACTAAGAATAAAATCGGGAAGACTAGCTGACATCGACTTAGGCACCAGACATGACGAAGGCATACACAGCCCAGTCGACTCTGCAAAATCCTCCTCACTAACATCTGGGTACTTGTGTCAAAATTGGAAGATCTGTCCCACAGACTAATCAAGCAACAGTCTGACATAGACAAACTCACAGAATGAAACCTTTCAGCCAACATCCCAGGTTCTGTCATCCCCAACCCTGGGAGTGGCCCTAGGAGTCCTCAACATCCAAATGTCATGAAGTCTCATGGTATCAGGTCAAACATGGACAGGGAAACCTCCTGTGAATTATCATCTACTGCCTTCCCTCAGCTGAGGAATCAATACTCCTCATGTGTTGAACAGCACTTGGAAGAAGTGCTGAGGGTAGCAAGGACACAGAATTACTCTGCATGGGTGACATAAATGGACACTTGGATAATAATGATCTAATTGGGTATAGTCAACACGGATTTATGAATGGGAAATCATGCTTGACGAACCTGTTGGAGTTTTTTGAGAATGTTACTAACAGAATTGATAAAGGGGAGTCGGTTGACATAGTATACTTGGATTTTCAGAAGGTTTTTGATAAACCCCCCAGGATTGCCCCCCAGGAGGTTGGTTAGCAAAATTAAAGTAGATGGGATAGGAGGTGATATACTGGCATGGATTAAGGATTGGTGAACAGGCAGAAAACAGAGTAGGAATTAATGGGTCATTCTCATGTTGGCAGGCTGTGAGTAGTGGTGTACTGCAAGGAACAGTACTTGGGCCCCAGCTGTTCACAATATATATCAATGATTTGGATATGGGGGCCAAATGTAATATTTCCAAGTTTGCGGATGACACAAAGCTAGGCGGAAATGTGTGTTGAGAGGAAGATGCAAAGGGACTTTAAGGGGACTTAGCGAGTGGGCAAAAACATGGCAGATGGAATATAATGTGGAAAAATGTGAGATTATCCACTTTGGCAGAACAGATGTGCAGAGTACTTCTTAAATGATGAGAAATTAGATGTACAAAGGGACCTGGATGTCCTCATCATATAAATCACTGAAGGCTAACATGCAGGTGCTTCAAGCAATTAGGAAGGCTAATGGTATGTTAGCCTTTATTGCAAGAGGATTTGAGTACAGAAGTAGCAAAGTCTTGCTTCAGTTGTATAGAACCTTGGTTAGACCGCACCTGGAGTAGTGTGTGCAGTTTTGCTCACCTTACCTTAGGAAGGATATTATTGCCATAGGCGGAGTGCAACGAAAGTTCACCAGACATGTTCCTGGGATGGCAGGACTGTCCTATTAAGAGAAGTTAGGGAAACTGGGCCTGTATTTTCTAGAGTTTTGAACAATGAGAGGTGATCTCATTGAAACCTACAAAATACTTAAAAGGATAGACAGGCTAGATGTAGGTAAGGGGTTTCCCCAGGTTGGGGAGTCTAGAACCAGGGGATACAATTTGAAAATAAGGGCCGAGATGAGGAGAAATGTTTTTGCTCAGAGGTTTGTGAATCTTTGGAATTCTCTATCTCAGAGGGCTGTGGAAGCTCAGTCATTGAGCATGTTTAAAGTAGAAATTGACAGATTTCTAAATACCAATGATGTAAAGGGATATGAGGATAGTGACCGAAAAAGGGCCTTGAAGTGAATGATCAGCCATAATCGTATTGAATGGTGGAACAGGCTTGATGGGCTGAATGGCCTACTCCTGCTCCTATGTTTCTAAGAGTGGCTCAGTAGAACCACTCCTGACCAAACCCTGAAGGAAACAGCTGTCAGAGTGGGCTGGGCAGGTGGTGAGAGAACCAACACGAGAAAAAAATCTGCTTGACCTCATCCTCACCAATCTACCTATCACAGATGCATCTGTCCAGGACAGTATTGTTAGGAGTGATCACTGCAAAGTTCTTGTGGAGACAAAGTCCCTCCTTCGCATAGAAGACACCCTCCATTGTGTTGAGTGGTTTTTCTATCTTGCTAAATGGGATAGACTTCAGAAGAGATCTGACAGCTCAAAAAAGGGCATCCATAAAGTGCTGTGGGCCATCAGCATTCTACCATTGTATTCTACCAAAATGTGCAACCTCATAATCTGCATACCCCTCACACTACCATTACTATCAAGCCAGGGGACTAACCCTGGTTCAATGAGGAGTGTAGAAGAGTATGCCAGGAGCAGCACCAGGCATACCTAAAATGAGATGCCAACCTGGTGAAGCTACAACACAGGACTACATGCATGCTGAACAGCAGAAGCAGCATGCTATATACAGAGCGAAGTGATCCCACAACCAATGGATCAGATCAAAGCTTTGCAGTCCTGACACATTCAGTTGTGAATGGTAGTGAACAATTAAACAACCAATGGGAGAGGAGGAGGCTTCAAAAACACCTCCATTCTCAATGATGTAGCCCAGAACGTCAGTGCAAAATAGGCTGTATCTTCAGCCAGAAGTGCCAAATGGATGATTCATCTTGGCCTCTTCCTAAGGTCCCCAGCATCACAGATGCCAGTCTTCAACCAGTTTGACTCACCCCATGTGATATCAAGAAGCAGGTGAAAGCACTGAATATAGCAAAGGCACTGGGCCTGACAAAATCCCAGTTGTAATGCTGAAGATGCATTCCAGAATTCACCATGCCTCAAGCCAAGCTGTTACAGTACAACTACAACACTGACATCCACCCGACAATGTGGAGAATTACCCAGGTATTTCCTTTCCATAATAGCAGCACAAATATAGTCTGGCCAATTACCATCCCATTAATCTACTCTCAATCATTAGCAAAGTGATGGAAGGTGTTGTCGACAGTGCAATGAAACAGCACTAACTCAGCAATAAACTGCTCAAGGATTCTCAGTTTGAATTCCACAGTAGGCACTCAGCTTAAGACCACTCAACAGCCTTAGTCCAAACTTGGATAAAAGAGCAGAATTTCAGAGGTGAAATGAGAGTGACTGCCCTTAACATCAAGGCAGTATTCGACCGAGTGTAGCATCAAGGAGCCCTTGTAAAATTTAAGTCAATGTGAATCAGAGGAAAATCTCTCCACTGGCTGGAATCATACCTAGCAAAAAGGAAGATGGTTCTAGTTGTTGGAGGCCAGTCACCTCAGTCCCAGTGTCCAAGGCCCAATCATCATCAACTGCTTCATCAATGACCTTTTCTCATCATAAGGTGAGACGTGGGGATGTTTGCTGATGATTGCACAATGTTCAGTCCCACTTGTAACTCTTTGGATAATGAAGCAGTCCTTGCCAACATGCAGCAAAACCTGGACAGCATTCAGGCTTGGGCTGATAACATTCGCGCCACACAAGTGCCAGGCAATGACCATCTCCAATAAGAGAGAATCAAACCATCTCCCCTTGACATTTAACTGCATTACTATCATTGAATTCCCCACCATCATCATCCTGGGCACTACCATTGACCATAAACTGAACTGGACTAGCCATATAAATACAAGAACAGATCAAAGGTTGGGTATTCTGCAACAAGTAACTCACCTCCTGACTCCTCAAAGTCTGTCCACCATCTACAAAACACAAGAAGTCAGGAGTGTGATGGAATACTCTACAACTGCCAGATGAGGGCAGCTTCAGCAACACTTCAGAATCTCAACACCATCAAGGACAAAGCAGCTCGTTTGATCAGCAACCCATCCACCACCTTAAACATTCATTGCCTCCACCATCGGCACACTGTGGCAGCAGTGTGTACCATCTATAATATGCACTGTAGCAACTTACTAAGATTTCTTTAAAAGCACTTTCCAAACCTGTGACTTCTACTATTTAGAAGAACAAGAGCAGCAGACATTTGGGAAAACCACCACTTGCAATATCATCTCAAAGTCACATACCATTCCTTCATTGTCCCTGAGTCAAAACCTTGGAACTCCCTTCCGAACAACACTGTGATGTACCTAAATCAGACAGGGTGCAACGGTTCAAGAATGTGGCTCACCAACTTCTTCTCAAGGGCAATTAGTCTGGGCAGCAAATGCTGGCCTTGCCTGTGATGCTCACATCCCATGAACAAATAAAACAAATGTAGAGGATGGAAGTTTTACATTGGTAGCTAGGGCTCAATTGGTAGCATCTTGCCTCTGAGTCAGCAGGTTGTGTTTCAAGTACCACTTCAGAATAAAAATCTATGCTGACACCCAGTGTAGTACTGAGGAAATGTTGCACTATCAGAGGTACTGTCTTTCAAATGAGACATTAAACCAAGGCCCTAACTGCCCTCTCAGGCGGGCGTATAAGATTCCATTGGCAGTAATTCAAAGCGGAACAAGGATAACTCCCCTATGTCCTGGCAAATATTTATCCCTTAAACAACATCACAAAACCAATTATCTGGTGTTACAATCCTAGACCAGACCCCCAAGATTTTAGTAAGATCAGGTTAGGGACCAATAACGTTTGTTTAAAGTAGACAAAGTTTGAGATTCAAGGCACTTGCTATTAGAATAAAGCCACAAGATTCTATAGGATTTGAACAAACAAGAATAAATTTTATTATACAAGGTCAAAAAGATAAAACAATGTACAATCAACCTTATACTCTAACGTTCAGAGTTAATATGAGGTACATGTGAATTAACAGGCAAACTGGTGGACACAAATAATGCTGTGGGCCAATAAATAAATTGCAAATAAATAGCAAATGTGACCAAGACAGATCCCATGGATTTCTCAGCAACCCACCCAGGCATCAGTAAACACTCTGAGTCAACCAATCTCTTTGAAACTGCCTCCTTCACGAGAGACTCCAAACTTTTTACTTTCGAAAAACAAGCTTCCGAATTTGCTCAAAGCTGTTCCAACTTGGACTACCTCAACGACTGCACACCTCCCAGGGTTTCAATCTCACCTCCTGAGACTCCATATCCCTGGATTTCCAAGTCTGCACTCCAGCCTCTACTTACTGGTGCAATTTCAGATCTTTAGTAGCTGGCTACCTTCACAGGACTGGCACTGACCCTTGATTTCACTACCCATGACCTTCTCGAGGTAGGGGTCCCAGGTTTGAAAGGTGCTGTCGAAGGAGCCTTTGTGAGGTTGCTGCAGTGCATCTTGTAGATGCTACACACTGCTACGACTGAGAGTTGGTGGTGGAGAGAGTGAATGTTTGAGGTGCTGGGTGGGGTACCAATCAAGCAAGTTGCTTTGTC
This sequence comes from Cetorhinus maximus, assembly GCF_964194155.1. Lineage (NCBI taxonomy): Eukaryota > Metazoa > Chordata > Chondrichthyes > Lamniformes > Cetorhinidae > Cetorhinus > Cetorhinus maximus. The sequence goes on from NC_135887.1 coordinate 88,103,003, forward strand.
CTGTATAGTTTTGAGCTTCTTGACAGTTGTTGGAGCTGCACTCATCCAGGCCAGTGGGTTGTATTCCATCACACTCCTGACTTGGGTCTTGTAGATGGCAGTCAGGCTTGAGGGAGTCAGGAGGTGAGTTACTTGCCACAGAATTCCCAACCTCTTGGCCTGCTCTAGTAGCCACAGTATTTATATGGCTGGGCCAGTTCAGTTTATCGTCAATGGAAACCCCCACATTGTTGATGGTGGCGGATTCAGCAATGGTAATGTCATTGAATGTCAAGGGAAGATGTTTAGATTCTCTTTTGTTGAAGATGGTCACTGCCTAACATTTGTGTGGTGCAGATGTTACTTGCCAATTATCAGCCCAGGCCTAAATGTTGTCCAGGTCTTTCTGTGTATGTACATGGACTGCTTCAGTATCTGAGAAGTTGCAAATGGTGATGAACATTGTGCAAACATAAGCGAACATCCCCACTTCTAACCTTAGGATGGAAGGAAGGACATTGATGAAGCAACTGAAGATGGTTGGGATGAGGACACTACCCTGAGGAACTCCTGCAGTGATGTCCTGGAGCTGAGATGAGTGACCTCCAACAACCACAACCATCTTCCTTTGTGTTAGGTTTGACTCCAACCAATGGAGAGTTTTCCTCCTGATTCCCATAGACAGGGAATCACCTTTATAATCCATATTAGATATCATTTACGTTTTATTTCTATCCAAATACTCCATGTTCATTCCCTGGGTCATTTCTTTCTACCTTTTTTAATGAAATGAGTAACATCTGCCTTTCTGCACTCCCCAGGCACCTCTCCAGTATTCTGTAATTTCTGGAAGAGTTATGCCAGAGTTCCTGCAATTTCCTCTCTTATTCCATCAGGGATCCTCAGGGCATCTTATTCAGACCCTGGAATTTACTTACTTTAAAAATGCACAACTATTTAGTAGCAGTACTGGTGAAGAGCGTCAAAACTTACTTCAGCAATACCCTGCTCTCAATCTCAGCCAGGACACAATTGAGTTAGGGAGGAGAGTGCCAGCCAAAATTTACCTTCCTGATTACTGTCTACTGATATCTGCTGGAAGTGTGCATTGTGTGGATGTTGGGAGTAAACATGATCAGGCTCATTACGATGACCTCCATAATGGAATATACTGTGGACATTTCTTAGGTAGATACCCAGAGAATGACCACTTGGGAAGGCACCAGAGTGTAGCTTATACTGTGGAACCAAACCCCGGCAAGAAATAAAGGAAAAAAAATGATTTTTATGTATTGAGGTGTAGAGAGTTAGCTCCAAGGGAGTGGGGAGGGAAATTACCAATGTTCACATTTGTAGAATGTTAAAGGTTATATAGGTAAGGAATTATCTCTTTTTTAAGATCATGAATATTTTCACTTTAATGGAGTCTATTGATTTAGATCATCCCCCGTCTCTGTAACATATGCCAGGAACGTTGAAAGACTTGTTCACTGCTCCTAGTGTTCTTTGCTCTAAAGCAGTTATATATATATACTGGAATTATATTCAGAGAAAAGATCTTCCCTTTAAGGTATGTACCTTTGTAAACCCAACATTTCTCCACCTATTGGATTTCCCGTCAAGCCCTGTACTTTCTTTTTTTTAATTCATTCATGAGATGTGGGCGTCGCTGGCCAGGCCAGCATTTATTGCGCATCCCTGATTGTCCTTGTTCAGAGGGCATTTAAGAGTCAACCACATTGCTGTGGGCCTGGAGTCACATGTAGGCCAGACCAGGTAAGGACAGCAGATTTCCTTCCCTAAAGGACATTAGTGAACTAGATGGGTTTTTACAACAATCAGCAATCTTGGTCATCATTAGACTTTTGTTGGCTTCAGATTTCACCATTTGCTATGGTGGGATTTGAAACCCGGTCCCCAGAGGATTACCCTGGGTCTCTGTAATAATAGTCCAGTGACAATACCACAATGCCACTGTCTCCCCTTTCTACAATTGGGAAGAGTGCTCCAGGGAGTTGTCTTTGCCTCCAAATCCATCCTCCTGCCTCCATGGAAGGTTACTGCCCTTTTTTTGACCATGGCTGTATAACCAAGATAGGGAATTACAGTGGAGGCTTGAACCCAGTGCCTTCTATCCCATGGCACCACTCATTGGCTTTCTGATGCACTCCACTTTGCAGACTGTCAGCTTTAAGCAGTCATCCTTGATGATTCACCGTGCCGTGGGGCATTAAGTGGCTTTCACTGCTTAAAGTATTCCAATGGCTCCTAGTGGCTGTTTATCTGATTGCATTGGTCAAGATTTGGTAGCAGGTTATTGAAGATCATCCATAACACAGGAAGTTATCTCCTCTTGGCACAACCTGACTGCCAGCAACATAGATGAGATAACTGATGTGGTGATAGATCCTTCCGGTTTGGTGAGTAAAGCAAACAGAAGAATGACATGTTCGAGCCTCTGATACAACAATGCCAGTCTTTAGAGTCCTGGCATTCCTGAAGGCTTGAAGTTGCCCAATCTAATATGGCAGCCCCTGAGGGCCAGCTGAACAAAATCGTGACCTGATTTTGATACTTTTCTCCCTCATTTTACTGCAAACAGATGGATAAGATTAGGTTGAATTTCTCCCCTAACTGGTGAACCTTCTGTCATTTTATTCTACCAATCTGTGGCTTTAGAGTTGCCACAAGAATTGCTGGATGGTTGCCCTAGAGAAATGTAAACAGCTGAAGTCTTACTCAGAAGAGGGAGCACCTCGTGACTGCTCTCTGAACATTGTGTGTACTGTGGCTGTTGACCTACAGCCACATAACTACACACTTGGGAACTGATGGAAAAGCAAATAGAAATTGTGTCATATTTTGGTGACTTTTTGTTTTTTCTTACCAAAGTCTCACTGCACATATTACAAACTTCATTATTTTTTCTGATTCCCCTGATGATAACTTGGTAGACTCTGACCTCCTTATTTCTGCCGAGATTCTCCTAGAAGCTTTGACAGTGAGTTAGAAAGTGTGCTATATAACCTAGGAGCATAAGTTTGCTAAATCTAATCTTGTCCTCACCTGTTAACTCGCTCCTTTCTCAGAATCAATCTAAAATAAACTGCAACCAGCTTCACCTCAGCTGTGCTAATTCAGCTCAAACCAGCAGTCAGACCTGGAGCCCCTCTGGTCTGTATGACTGAGCACCACACAGTGTTTCTACTCACTGAACCACCCAGGGGACCCTCACCAGCGCACACCTATAATTAGAAACAGGCACTGGCCATCCCATTCAGAATCCACTCACCAGCAATTTAACCTAATCTGTCATTTGGGAAATATTAAATGGAGGGTAATATTGGAATGGGGTGTGAAACTAGCATTCCACCTAAACCCACCCAGTGGATTTAGATTAAAATGTTTGGACTGGTGTGAGAAATGGAAAATTGCCATACAGGAAAACTGGGGGCTCTTCAGTGATGCTAGAACTTGTGCACAGTTTTGGAGGTTGGCCACTTTGTTGGGGCAGAGTAACAGGTAAGAGGATTGTCAAAGGATACAACGGGATATAGATCGGTTGGAGGCTTGGGCGGAGAAATGGCAGATGGAGTTTAATCCGGACAAATACGAGGTAATGCATTTTGGAAGGTCTAATACAGGAAGGAATCATACAGTAAATGGCAGAACCCTTAAGTGCATCGACGGGCAGAGAGATCTGGGTGTACAGGTCCACAGGTCACTGAAAGTGGCAACGCAGGTGGATAAGGTAGTCGGGGCAGGGGTATTGAGTATAGAAGCTGGGAAGTCATGCTGCAGCTGTATAGAACCTTGGTTAGGCCACACTTGGAATATTGCATGCAATTCTGGTCGCCACATTACCAGAAGGATATGGAGGCATTGGAGAGGGTGCAGAGGAGGTTTACCAGGATGCTGCCTGGACTGGAGGTTGTTAGCTATGAGGAGAGGTTGGAGGAACTCAGATTGTTCTCACTAGAGCGATGGAGATTGAGGGGTGACTTGATAGAAGTTTACAAAATTATGAGTGGCAGGGACAGAGTAGATAGTCAGAAGCTTTTTCTCAGGGTGGAAGAGTCAATTACTAGGGGACATAGATTTAAGGTGAGAGGAGAAAACTATAGAAGAGATGTGCGGGGCAAGTTTTTTACGCAGAGGGTAGTGAGTGTCTGGAATTCGCTGCCAGAGGAGGTGGTGGAAGCAGGTACGATAGTGGTGTTTAAGAGGCAGCTTGACAAATACATGAATAGGATTGGAATAGAGGGATATGGACCCCGGAAGTGCAAAATGTTTTAGTTGACGGGCAATATGATCGGCGCAGGCTTGGAGGGCCGAAGGGCCTGTTCCTGTGCTGTACTTTTCTTTGTTTGTTCTTGTAACTTCTCTATGTTTGATTGTGCTGTACCTGACCAGAGGTGCTTGATGTGACAATTGTTATGACCACATGAGGAAGGGTAATAATGACTCCTCTGTCCTACAAATCAAAATCTGACTGCAAAAGGGTATTTGTGGTGAACTTAGAGAATGAGAGAAATTATTCAATGTCTGTGCTTAACCATTCACATGATGATTGCAAAGAAACTAGTTTGGCAGGCTTTTCTTTAGTTTTAAACAAAAAGGGGTTAGTTTTTATTGAGTTATAAAAACCCATCCAGTACCATAGAACCATAGAAAAGTTACAGCACAGAAGGAGGTCATTCTTGTCCATGCCAGCCCGAGGACACCCAGGTGCCCTTTCTAATCCCACCTTCCTGCACCCGTCCCATAGCCTTGCAGCTTACAGCACTTTAGGTGCAGATCCAGGTACTTTTTAAAAGAGTTTAAAGTTTCTGCCTCTACCACCAACTTGGGCAGTGAATTCCAGACACCCACTATCCTCTGCATAAATAAGTTCCTCCTCATGTCCCCCCTATACCTTCTGCCACTTATCTTGAATCTATGTCCGCTGGTTCTAGAATTCTCCATCAAGGGAAACAATTTTATCCTGTCCACTCTATCTATTCCCCTCATAATTTTGTACACCTCAATCAAGTCACCTCACAGCCTTCTTTGTTCTAAGGAAAATAACCCCATCCTATCCAATCTCTCCTCGTAGCTACACTTTTCTAACCCTGGCAACATTCTTGTAAACCTCCTCTGCACTCTCTCCAGAGCTATTACGTCCTTCCTGTAATGTGGTGACCAGAACTGCACACAATACTCCAGTTGTGGCCTCACCAGTGTTTTATACAATTCCAACATTATATCCTTACTTTTATATTCTATACCTCTGCCAATGAAGGAGAGCATTCCATATGCCTTCTTTACAACCTTGTCTACTTGAACTGCTGCTTTCAGGGACCTGTGTACTTGTATGCCAAGATCTCTCACTTCATCTACCCCTCTTAGTATATTCCCATTTATTTTGTAATCCCTGTAATTGTTTGACCTCCCTAAATGTATGACCTCACACTTCTCTATGTTAAAATCCATCTGCCACTTTACCGCCCACTCCACCAACCCATCTATATCGTTTTGGAGATTATGGCTATCCTCTACACTATCCACTACTCGGCCAATCTTTGTGTCATCTGCAAATTTCCCAATCGTGTCCCCCACGTTCACGTCCAAATCGTTAATATATAACACAAACAGCAAAGGTCCCAACACCGAGCCTGTGGAACACCACTTGAGACAACTTTCCATTCGCAAGGATATCCATCGACCATTACCCTTTGTTTCCTATTACAAAGCCAACCTTTTATCCAGTTTGCCACATTACCCTGAATCCCATGGGCTTTTACTTTCCTGACCAATTTGCCATGTGGGACCTTGTCAAATGCCTTGCTAAAATCCATGTACACAACATCCCCTGCAGTACCTTCATCAACCTTTCTTGTCACTTCCTCAAAGAATTCAATCAAATTTGTGAGGCAAGACCTTCCTTTAACAAATCCATGCTGACCATCCCTGACTAGTCCATGCCGTTCCACATGGCAGTTAATCCTGTCTCTCAGGGTTGATTCTACTAATTTGCTCACCACCGATGTAAGACTAACTGGCCTATAATTGTTTGGCATTTCCTTTGATCCCTTTTTAAACAATGGAACTACGTTTGCATTTCTCCAGTAAAGAGATAAAAATATTTAAGAAGGTAAACCTGCATCTTGACCTTTGCAATACACACACGCACATGTACAAACACACACACACACAGAATTACAAGCTATACAGTAGATAGTTACTTTCTTAGCTAAATTAAAGTTCACTGCTGAAAGGTAAAAAAAATTGACAGTTCACTGAGTCCTTGGCTGCAGCAGATTTTTCTCCATGGTGGTCTTGAGATTTCAGGAGTTGAATGCCATGTAAAACTGCAATTTCCCTTTTTAAACATGATCCATCTTTTCCAGAAGTCGATGATTTTTGTACCTGAGGTTCCTTTCGATGGAAATTCACTCTCTCTGTGCTAGATGTTTTAAACTGTAAGAGATAGGGCCTTAACTTGGGAGAGAAGAGAACTGCTTCATTGACAGTTTTTTCAGACTCCTGTTGAGTAGCTTGCATCTTGTAACAAAAAGAGATTTCAAAAATGGTTATTCCAGTCACATGACATCTCTCCCCTTAATGATTTCAGAAGATATTTACTTTGCTGATGTTTGAACAGGCTGTGGCTATTGCCCCATGGCTTATAATGTCCCAGTCATTAGCTTCTCAATGATTCATTATCTATCTTGATGAGATAGGAAAAAACACCTTTCCACATAGCTAAACAAAAACAGAATTACCTGGAAAAGCTCAGCAAGTCCGGCAGCATCGGCGGAGAAGAAATCAGTCAACGTTTCGAGCCTCCATGGCCCTTCGGCAGAACTGCGGCATAGTTTCAACAAGGGAGAAATATAAATTGGTTTAAGGTGGGTGGGGGGCGGGGGGGAAGAGACACATTGAGGGTGTGGTGTGAGCAGATAATCAAAAGATGTCAGACAAAAGGGTCAAAGAGGTGTTGATGGTGGTGGTCTTTGTCTGAGAAAAGTGCTAATTAAGAATGGAATACAGGATATTCAAAGTACAGCTCTAGTGGGGGTGGGGTGGAAAGACTAAAGGTTTTAGTTTTAGATTTAAAAATAATGGAAATAGGTGGGGAAAGAAGAATCTATATAAATTATTGAAAAAAAAAAAGCGGGTGGGGGGGGTGGAAAGAAACGGGGTGGGGATGGGGGGGAGGGGGAGTTTAAGATCTAAAGTTGTTGAATTCAATATTCAGCCCAGAGGGCTGTAAAGTGCCTAGTCGGAAGATGAGGTGCTGTTCCTCCAGTTTGTGTTGGGCTTCACTGGAACAATGCAGCAAGCCAAGGACAGACATGTTGGCAAGAGAACAGGGCGGAGTGTTAAAATGGCAAGCGACAGGGAGGTTTGGGTCTTTCTTGCGGACAGACCGCAGGTGTTCCGCAAAACGGTCGCCCAGTTTGCGTTTGGTCTCTCCAATGTAGAGGAGACCGCATTGGGAGCAACGAATGCAGTAGACTAAGTTAGGGGAAATGCAAGTGAAATGCTGCTTCACTTGAAAGGAGTGTTTGGGCCCTTGGACGGTGAGGAGAGAGGAAGTGAAGGGGCAGGTGTTGCATCTTCTGCGTGGGCATGGGGAGGTGCCATAAGTGGGGGTTGAGGAGTAGGGGGTGATGGAGGAGTGGACCAGGGTGTCCCGGAGGGATCGTTCCCTCCGGGACACCCTGGTCCACTCCGCCATCACCCCCTACTCCTCAACCCCCACTTATGGCACCTCCCCATGCCCACGCAGAAGATGCAACACCTGCCCCTTCACTTCCTCTCTCCTCACCGTCCAAGGGCCCAAACACTCCTTTCAAGTGAAGCAGCATTTCACTTGCATTTCCCCTAACTTAGTCTACTGCATTCGTTGCTCCCAATGCGGTCTCCTCTACATTGGAGAGACCAAACGCAAACTGGGCGACCGTTTTGCGGAACACCTGCGGTCTGTCCGCAAGAAAGACCCAAACCTCCCTGTCGCTTGCCATTTTAACACTCCACCCTGTTCTCTTGCCAACATGTCTGTCCTTGGCTTGCTGCATTGTTCCAGTGAAGCCCAACGCAAACTGGAGGAACAGCACCTCATCTTCCGACTAGGCACTTTACAGCCCTCTGGGCTGAATATTGAATTCAACAACTTTAGATCTTAAACTCCCCCTCCCCCCATCCCCACCCCGTTTCTTTTCCCCCCCCACCTGCTTTTTTTTTTCAATAATTTATATAGATTCTTCTTTCCCCACCTATTTCCATTATTTTTAAATCTAAAACTAAAACCTTTAGTCTTTCCACCCCACCCCCACTAGAGCTGTACTTTGAATATCCTGTATTCCATTCTTAATTAGCACTTTTCTCAGACAAAGACCACCACCTTCAACACCTCTTTGACCCTTTTGTCTCTGACATCTTTTGATTATCTGCTCACACCACACCCTCAATGTGTCTCTTCCCCCCCGCCCCCCACCCACCTTAAACCAATTTATATTTCTCCCTTGTTGAAACTATGCTGCAGTTCTGCCGAAGGGCCATGGAGGCTCGAAACGTTGACTGATTTCTTCTCCGCCGATGCTGCCGGACTTGCTGAGCTTTTCCAGGTAATTCTGTTTTTGTTTTGTTTTGGATTTCCAGCATCCGCAGTAGCTTTTAGCTTTTTGTTTTTATTTCCACATAGCTATTGTCCTAGTAGGCTTTCTGTCTTGCTTGAGAGATAACCTTATAGAAATGCAAATGTGAGGTCCAGTACAGTTTCCAGTAAATCCTTTTGAAGTAGTTCTTGACGTCAGCAGGTGTGAAATTCCATGAGGATGCTTGGGCATGTCTGAATTGTAATTCACATTGGAACTTTCCAGAAACTCGACTTGCAATACCAGATGTTAGGTGACTTTTGGCAGCTATCTTAAGCCAGTGTCTTTCTTTGCTTTTTTAACAAGTCCTTTTTAAACAGTTCAATATATGTTTGATCAGCCAGTGAAATTACAGATTGATATCACTCATGCACAAGTCACATGATCGTACACAGTGTAGTGTATCTCTCCATCCTGTATCTGATATGAGAGCATAAAATATGAATTTGGTAGCTGGCATTCCAAAGGATCGCACTTGGCTAATGTCTGTGCTCCAATGTAATCCTAGAGGAAGCAGCAAAGGGACTATGGAACATCGTCAAAGGACATTAATAAACAATTCTAAAGATATAAATTTGAATGTTTTGGATCAGCTTGTGTGATAGAGTCAATACCTTAATGATCAATATCTGACAATGTTGCAATTCCTTCCTCCCTGTATATGATGTCTTCAAGTTCAAGTCCAAGTTGAACAGTCAAGTCACAGCACAGTGTGTTGTTAGGCGGATCCTGTGGCAAAGTCTTGTAGGTCATTCACAATGTGAGGAAAAGTCTGATCTGGGTAACCACAGTCACCTGCTGGGCTGTTCTTGAAAGTCCATTTGTTTAGGAGGTGTGCATGGAGAGTGCAGATCCTGTTGAATGTAGACCATTGTTTTTGAGGGAGGTCAAACAAATTAGCGGCATTTACTCTGAGCCCAGCAGATCTCGATGCTTGTTGTCAAGGCACATGCTGTTATCCAGCTGCCAATATAGTGAAATTTTCTATGCAGCTCACACCTGGAGCTACAACTTTTGCTTTAAGTCGTGCTGAAAACATTTACTGACTGTCACATGTTGAAACAGGAAGACACAGCTGCTCCAAGAACTCAATTTTCAATGTCCCAAGATTCGGAATCAAAGAAGAATCATTTAGTATTGACAAAATAAAATGCAAAGATATTGATGTGCTTTTTATTTGGCTGTGCAGTGCACTTATCAAGAAGTTGTATTTATTCTTAATGCAGACATAATCGGGGGGTGTGATGATTCAACTGCATTGTGAATCAGGTACATGTCTTTTCATAATCCCAGTGAAACACCCAAAATACTAGAACCTCTAAGAAAATCTTGTAAAATGAGAAGGAAAGATGACTTTTTTAGAGAAAAAACTCCCCTCTTTGAAGGCATGAACGTGGTGGCGTGTGATTTCATGGGCACTGACACACCACATACCTCATCCAAATGACCATTCTTAGTGCATGAGTTGGATCATTAACATTGACTGACTATTTGGTCATGTGGGGCTACACGACTCAGCCCGATTCTGTTCTCACCTGTTTCTTTCCTCATCTGATTCTGTCCTCACCTCATCCAGCAGAAATTGGCAACCAGGAGCAGGAGCCTTTATGATTCTCACTCCCAAGCTCAGGAACACAGAGCTTGATTGTGATACCATGAGTGCCAGCCCAGAGAACAACTAACTCATGACTGGGGTGCTGGAACCTTGATGTGTGCGCCTAAGTTCCATGCCTGGCTGTGCATTTATGAACTGAGCCTTTGGGGAATGAGAGTGGAGGGATGATGTTCCTCTTTGCTGTGCCGGGAGAATGCTCTGTTCCCAGCGAAGTCAACAAAACAGTTGATAAATTTTGTCAATCCTTTATAGGCAAAGTACAACCTCCAATTTACAGCCTGGTGCCTGGGCAGGGAGAAGAAAATTGGCCTTTAGATGAGGAAATAGCTAGGCAAGTACAACAATTCACAATTGAAATTGAGCTCAGTTTTTGTGGGGGAATTAGTGGAGAGGAGTATTCCGCTCTTGCTGTTAAAGCCAAGACTCTGTAACTCTGCACCATAGTGTTTACTAACAGTGCTGAGAACTCCAAGGAAATCCTGGCTGGACTTCAGACAGTCTGCCAGATGCTATGGCTCCTATCAGTACCCATAGATTAGGCTCACTATATCACGATTTAAGCACCGTGCCTGCAGATGAAGAAAAAATGTCTCGCAGGACAATAAAATATTTTTCCTTTATTTTTTTTCCAATTTCCTCCCCCGATTCTTTCAAGGAGCCAGCTTCGCTGAGGCTGATTACCATCTATACCCTCACTTAAATTAACATTCTTTATGTTAGTCCTGACATTAAGAGTTTGGCTGGAATCTTGTGCTCCTGCCTGGAGCAGGAAACAAGGCGGGCGAGCACACTTAATTGTGCGGGAGGTGAAATGTCAACTTCCTGATGGCGGGGTGAAAGTTGGCAGTTGAGTTGGTGGTGGATTGAAGGAGGATCGTGCACCCCAACAGCAAGTGACGGGAACCTATTTTTAATCTATTAGCGTGTCGTGCAAACTTGTAAACACTAATTCGCCGGATTAAATTGTGCCTTTGCCATTAAGCCTGCAGCAAACGAGACATACATGCCTTCAGACTCATGACTGATTAAAGATGGCGTGCAGTTGGAGAAGCAGTCTTCCTTATGGATTTAGACTGAGTAGGAGTTGCTTTTCTTGTATGGGGAGCTTTGTTGAGCCGGGGGGAGGAAACATTGATGCATGGGGGTCGGGTGGCTGCTCTGCAGGGGAACAGGGCATGGCTAAACGAGGGAAGGAGGGTGGTGGTTGTGAAAGGAGACCAGGACGTGGCTGACCAAGAGAGGGACAGAGGGAGGTGGTAAACACACAAAGGCTCATGGGGGACACAAGGAGGAAGCTGGGAAGGTCAATCTCTACAGGGGGTGGTCAAGCATGATTGGAGGGAGATCAAGGGTTGCAGAGGGAGGTTCAATGGTGAGGTCTTGAAAGCTAAAGGTAACAGAGTAGGTCAAGGGCGATAGAGGGAGGGTCAAGGATGACAGATGGCAGGTCAAGTTCAATGGGGGTTGGAGGGTGGAACAGTTCCAGTGTGTCACGAGGCAGCTCGAGGTTGAAAGATAGTTGATCAAGAATGATGGTGGGTGGGACAAGGGCCACTGAAGGTAGGGCAAGGGTGTAATGGAGCAAGGGTTGTGGTGATGTAGGAAAGGTCAAAGGTGACTCAGGAATGATGCAAGGTGTTGGCTTCCAGCTACAGGGTCACTATGGGAGTGTACAGGGACATAGTTGCAACAAGAAGAAGTGTCCAGGAGTACAGGCCGAGGAGGAGTTGTTCACAGTGGGGTGGGTGGAGAGCAAAGTGTGACCAATGCAAAGTATAGGGCCCAGCATTGGTAAAAAGTGCCCAGGTCAGGAGGGGCAGCCTTAAAGACTGTGCTGACCAGGTCTTTGATTTCCTTGTGTTCATAGTTCACCTCAGGCTGACAAGATGGGTCAGGATCTATGTCCTCATGGATTGGGAGGCAACCATTGCTGTAGCTTTAAAAGTGACCATGGCTTTGAATTTCTATGCTGCCATTTCATTCCCAGGGCTGAGGGGGGATTTCAGTGGCACTTCACAGTCAGCCACTTGCAAATACATCAGGGAGGTCACCAATGTCCTGCTGAGAAGAGCAAATGAATTTGTACGATTCACCACAGACTTTGAGAGCTTGGCAGCCGGAGTTGTGGCATTTGGTGCCATCATTGGATTTGCCCAGGTGCAAGCACACATGTGGTGCAAAGAACTCCCTGGGATTATCTGATGGCCTTCATGAACTGAAAGGGCTTCGACTCTCTCAGTGTGCAGCTGCTCTGTAGTCACCTCAAACAGATTGTGCAGATGTGTGCTTGCTTCCCAGAGAGCTCTCATGATCCTAACATCCTCACTCACTCTCATGTGCCATCAACCATCTTCATCTGCTTCATCAATGACCTTCCTTCCTGTCACATAAGCAGGGACATGCTCTTAGTGAAATATTAACATCGTTATTTTATTTTTAATTGCTGTAGGAAACCTCATACCTCTGGTGGATGAGGTTTCCTAAAAAGTGCAAAGGCTGCTTGGCCTTTTTGCCTGCCTGCCAACCGTAAGGTTGGATGGGCAGTGAAAAATAACATCTAATTGGGACTTTAATGGCCTTAATAGGTCTTTTAATTGTCAGCGGGCACGCGCGGGAGGCCAAACAACGCTCTTTATTTTGAGTCCTATTAATTATATTTGTAATTGATCGCAAAGTTTTCTCTTTTTAACTTGTTTTCTTCCTACATTCCAACTTCGTGGACCTTAAACAATTCTACCTCCAGTACACCACTTTGTCGATGTAGTTTTCAAATGCACTTAAAGAGCAGTTTCAGGGGTCATGCCTCTTCCCATATCTCATTGAGAAACAGCCTTTGGCACTCTCTTCCTGACTGTATCTGTTTATATAATGTACTAACTATTCACCCATGTCATTGTTGACTGTTGTTATAGGTATTGTATGAACATTGATGTTATGCCAAATAGCACAGGAGTTGCCCTGGGATTTGGCACTACTGGTAGAGAGTCTCAGGGTCGAGTAGTATTTTGAGGGATGGGTTGATGTTCACAGGGTATGGGTACATTGGGAAGGGTTTCTGAGAATATTGAGGAGTCTTGCATTATGGGAGAATTCCTGATGGGGCACTGAAAATGGGGATTAGAAGTTTATGAGCACTGAGGTGAGGGGCTGCAAAATAGTTTCTGGGAATGTAAAGGGGAAAGCCCTTTAGTTTAAGGAAGTGAGAGAGCTGGGTCAGTATTCCATGTTTTGGGGGATGGGGTTCAAGAGAATGGGATGCAAACTGCTCTTTGCCGCTGTTGACCTCAATGTCCTACCATGTTCCTCCCATATGTTTCCTATCTCAACCTGTCTGCCACAGCTTCAAAATTCCTCATCAGCCGGTTCTTGTTCGCATCTTCTTGCCTTAAGACCATAAGACATAGGAGCAGAAATTAGGCCATTCAGCCCGTCGAGCCTGCTCCACCATTCAATCATGGCTGATAAGTTTCTCAACCCCATTCTCCCACCTTCTCCCCGTAACCTTTGATCCCCTTACCAATCAAGAACCTATCTATCTCGGTCTTAAATACACTCAATGACCTGGCCTCCACAGCCTTCTGTGGCAATGAATTCCATAGATTCACCACTCTCTGGCTAAAGAAGTTTCTCCTCATCTCTGTTCTAAAAGGTCTTCTCTTTACTCTGAGGCTGTGCCCTCGGGTCCGAGTCTCTCCTACTAATGGAAACATCTACCCACGTCCACTCTATCCAGGCCTTTCAGTATTCTGTAAGTTTCAATCAGATCCCCCCTCATCCTTCTAAACTCCATCAAGTATAGACCCAGAGTCCTCAAACGTTCCTCATATGTTAAGCCTTTCATTCCTGGGATCATTCTCGTGAACCTCCTCTGGACCCTCTCCAGGGCCAGCACATCCTTCCTGAGATACGGGGCCCAAAATTGCTCACAATATTCTAAATGTGGTCTGACCAGACCCTTATAAAGCCTCAGCAACACATCCCTGCTTTTATATTCTAGCCCTCTCAAAATAAATGCCAACATTGCATTTGCCTTCCTAACTACTGACTCAACCTGCAAGTTAACCTTAAGAGAATCCTGGACTAGGACTCCCAAGTCCCTTTGCACTCCAGATTTCTGAATTCTCTCCCCATTTAGAAAATAGTCTATGCCTCTATTCTTCCTACCAAAGTGCATGACCTCACACTTCCCCACGTTGTATTCCATCTGCCACTTCTTTACCCATTCTCCTAACCTGTCTGAATACTTCTGCAGCCTCCCTGCCTCCTCAATACTACCTGTCCCTCCACCTATCTTTGTATCATTTGCAAACTTAGCCAGGATGCCCTCAGTTCCTTCATCTAGATCATTAATGTATAAAGTGAAAAGTTGTGGTCCCAACATTGACCCCTGCGGAACTCCACTAGTCACCGGCCACCATCCTGAGAAGGACCCCTTTATCCCCACTCTCTGCCTCCTGCCAGACAGCCAATCTTCTATCCATGCTAGTACCTTGCCTCTAACACCATGGGCTCTTATCTTACTGAGCATCCTCCTGTGCAGCACCTTGTCAAAGGCCTTCTGGAAGTCCAAGTAGATAACATCCATTGGCTCTCCTTTGTCTAACCTACTCGTTACCTCCTCAAAGAATTCTAACAGATTTGTCAGGCATGACCTCCCCTTGATGAAACCATGCTGACTTTGCCCGATTTTATCATGCACTTCCAAGTATTCTGAAATCTCATCCTTAATAATGGACTCTAAAATCTTACGAACGACCAATGTCAGGCTAATCGGCCTGTAATTTCCCATCTTTTGCCTCACTCCCTTCTTAAACAGGGCGGTTACATTAGCGATTTTCCAGTCCTCTGGGACCCTCCCTGACTCCAGTGATTCCTGAAAGATCGCCACTAACAACTCCACTATCTCTTCAGCTATCTCCTTCAGAACTCTGGGGTGTAATCCATCTGGTCCAGGTGATTTATCCACCTTCAGACCTTTCAGTTTTCCTAACACCTTCTCCTTGGTAATGGCCACCATACTCACCTCTGCCCCCCGACTCTTTTGAACTTTGGGGATGTCACTCGTGTCATCCACTGTGAAGGCTGACGCAAAGTACCTATTCAGTTCCTCCGCCATTTCTTTGTTCCCCAGTACTACTTCTCCTGCGTCATTTTCCAGCGGCCCAATGTCCACTTTTGCCTCTCTCTTACCCTTTATATATCTAAAAAAAACTCTTGCAATCTTCTTTTATATTACTAGCTAGTTTACCCTCATATTTAATCTTCTCCCTCCTTATTTCTTTTTTAGTTGTCCTCTGTTGGTCTTTGTAGGCTTCCCAATCCCCTGGTTTCCCACTGCTCTTCGCCGCATCTTAAGACATTTAGGATTAAATTTCTGCACCTTAAAATTAGTGCACAAAAATATGGCCCTGGGAGTGCATAGATTTCTGATATGGGCTCCTGGTTTTTGTCAGGAACATGGGGCCGAATTTTATGGCCCCTCCCGCTGGCGGGATATCCTGTTCCCGCTGAAATCAATGGAGATTAGAAAGGCTCGCCTTATATTCCAGCCCTGGCTCTGCCCTCGCTGTGCTGGGGCTGCAAAATTCTGCCCTTGAAAGACAGAATACCCTCTAGAGCACTACTAGTGAATTTACTAGTTTACACAGTATACAGGAAATACAAATTTCTTTTAAACAAAGAAAAGGTATGTAATATACTCAGAAGTTCATTGTGTTTCTTGTTTCCCAAATTTAAGTTTAAGGCCCAAAAATGGTTTTAGAAGTGAAATTTTTAACTGAATTTTCAATAACAATAAATATTAATCCATTCTATCTTGGCAATCTTTCCTAATAACAAAAAACCACGATAACAGGTGTCTCTATTTGTTAAATGCCGTTTCTCACAAATGTTGCTTGTGAGCAGTTCATAACAGGAAACAGTATTTTTGTAATAGAAGTCACCATCCACCTGAAATAGAACTTGAGGGCTCAATCTTCCATTTCTTAAGGTCTTTTAGAAAAAGCAAATAAGCTCTCAAATCCCCACAGGATAAAGGAAGATGTTATTTTATCCTTTGGCTCCTGTAGTGATACAGATTACATGCTGGGAAATTCTGCAAACAGCAAATGCTCAGAACGAAAGCTCTCTCATTGTTGTGAGGTAATAACAGCCATTTGAGACAGCCAAGGTCTAGAAGTAAAAGTTTACAGTAGCTATTAAAAGGCATAAAATACAATTCTGTGGCCAACTTGAATCCTGCTATTATGAACTCTGAAAAAGTTTTGTTTAAAAACCTTGTTTTTGAATTGAAGATTAGGAATTGCAGGAAATATTGCGCCTGCATTTTGCTTCAAATTCTAATGGTTAAAGAAATGTTTGCCTCTTTAGATGTGATTTTCCCATTATAAATGTTGGCATGAAGTTTTAATGTTAAATGGTGACATAAATATGAAATTCAAACTCATAACAACAAGCAAGTATAGTTTGTAGGTATTAAGTACCAGGCTATGTACAAAATCTTCAGTATATTAAAAAAAAATCAATTAAAGGGGTAATGTTACGAATTCAGTCTCCTGGCAGGGAGTCTCACCTGCCATAAGCTTAAATTGAAATTTTCTAACCAGAAATTCAAATCCAAAAACATCAGTAATGTCACTACAATCCATTGTGCTTAAAACTCCATTTGGCTTTTCAATCACTACAAATCATTGGCCCTGATTCTATTTTAGATATTACATGGATGAAAAAAGCATATCCTCTGACTCACCATGGGAAATTTGCTAGTAGTTATAAAAGTCATGCATATATCCCTTTCACACTTTAATATCTAGAGAACAAAAATTCCAGGTCAAATTTATGCTGATTTCATCTCATCTGGAACTGCAACTTTACAAACACCAGTCTATCTACAATCTTCGCTCATCAACTGTAGTTAACCACTAATTGGCCTCAGGATTTACAACAGTTAAAATGCCAGGTCTGGGTAAACACATCAGTAGCAGAATTGTGCATTACATAATATAACACTTATTGTTGTAAAGAAACATATCTCCTGGCATACTGCGAGCTGTGCCATGGGAGATCCACTAGTTAAAACAATTCACTTTGTTTTGAAAGTGAGTGGGTAAATGTAGTTGACCCCAATCTCAATGTAAGTAATTATCAATCTAATAATTTACAAGATCTGCATTATTCTACTACATTCCCGTATGAGTCATATGGCTGTAATATCCAGTGGTGATGACAGGACAGTTATCTTCCACAATTAGCCCATTTTGTACAAGGTATTTCGATGAGACTCCCTCTTCTTTCTTCATCTGACTAAAGAGGGAGGGTACTGGCCATTTTCCCCAGTTACTGTCAATGACTCCTGTTGCCAGCCACCAGAATGAATGTGACAGAGACTTCCTGGGATGAATTATTTAACCCACATCTCTCTGCTCTGGTTAAAGATGAGGCAGCCTCTGTTTGCCCAAAGTGCCTTAGATTAGAAACTGAGCAGAGCATGACTCAAACTGAGGCTGACTAGTAGCACACTACCATCTAAAGTATACCCCGCACAATAATCCTATTGTAACCTTTATTGGCATTATTTTTATTTTATTCAACTACATTATATATCCCACAGCAGATAGAAAAGAAAATAAGGCTGTAATATAATTTTTAGCAGGTGACCTTTGTAAGTCACTTGGGTGTGTGTCACTCTGTCACCTGACTTTTGAGATTAAATAACTGATTAACCATAGCAAATCTGTAAATATATACCATGATAAGGCAAAATAGAAACCTTCAATTTTCTGGAATTTTATGGCCGGATAATTTTCTCCCTGCTTGGAGACTTAACAAATTTTTAGAAAGAATAGTTAGTTGATATTGTATTTTTAAATTATTTCCAGTTCCTCTAATGATTCCTTGAGTTTATCCATTGAGTACCTGGGTCAAATACTCATTGCCTTCACTCAATGCTGAATGTTGACCACTGCCAAAGTGCAAAGAGGTTGCCCAGAGCCTGAAGAGGTGTATCCTGGCAAAGATTTAGCACCTTCATGGAAAAAGGAGAAAACAGAAGAAACGAAATCCCTCCGAATTTCTCTGCTTCACTGTGGTATTGTTCCATGGGCACTGTCTGTACCTCACCCAGCCATCTCTCAACGCAGTGTCACCTGTCCTAGTACAGGTTGAATGTCCTTTATCCATACATCCAAAAACCAAACACATCCAAAAACAACTTTTTTTGAACAGCTATGCAGTTAATTTGTATGCTAATAAAGCAATATAACATTATATAACAGGTGTAATAAGTGTTAACAGGTTAAAAAGTAGGATGTGTGAGAATTGGCAGACAGAGAAACAACATGGTATTTGTAGACTATAGCTAGTCTAGGCTTAGGCTATTACAATGTAAGGAGGCCTAGACCTACCTTATATTAGGTAGATCCGAAAACTGAAAATACCTGAATATGGAAACGCAATTGGCCCCAAGAGTTTCGGATAAAGTATACTCGCCTTGTGTATCCAGCTACCTATTTTTGATTGATTATGTTTGGTCAAGTGCCTATTAAAGACACTATATAAATGCAAGCTGCTGTTGTACAGTGAAAGTGCAGAGGTACCATAAAGATCCATATGTAGAACTCACCCTCACAGGAATCCAGAGTTTAAATTACTTTTATTTGTGACCTTCCTCTGAAGCAAGGTTTTCTCAAGGATACTCCGTCATTGCAAGCATTTTGACATTATCATAATTGCAGTGTTCTTCCTGTTGGTGCATTGGCATAATAGCAGACCTTGGGCCAGGATAGCAAGGGGATGAAGCAAACCTAGTGTAGCTTCATATGTGTAACATTTATGCTGCACTTGTATTGCGAACTGATTTTACATCACTTACATCAATAAATGTTTATGTAGCTTTTAAAAATATTTTTGGACTCAAGAATGGGAGTGTGGAAGAATGCTATTGTGAACTGTTGGGGGTGGCAATGTGTGTTTGTGAATGGAGTCGGGGGAGCTGCCTTTGTGGACTAAGATAAAGAGTGCCTGATCCGAGGAGGGGTACATGGGGATAGGGAGAGAGAGTGTTCATTTATTGAGGAAATGTCTCTACTGTAGGAGAAAGAAATAAATTGTGCATCAATGAACTGGGAGCCCCTGTAATCTGGGAAGGAAGGTGCCTCAATGTACAAAGTAGGGTAAGTCTACCTCTAAGAACAGAGGAATTGGAGGGAAAAGGTGCCTCTGGGTGGATAGTTAGGGAACAACCATATAACAATTGGTGTTTTGAGCACCACTGAAGGACTGACTGTTCCTGTCCAAAAGTACCATGCTACTTCAAGAGTTAATTGAAAGCTACAATGATTTTAAAGGAATCTTAGAATAAGTGAATAATTGTATATCTATGTTTCAAACCTAGTGCTCACTTGTTCACATTTTGCGAATATATCCAGGATACAGGTTCCTGAGGTCTTCCCATGACCTACAGTGGATCAGTTTATCTGTAGATGTGCTACTGGTTTACATGTTCCCAGAGCATCAGGAATTGTCAGTCACTCAGCTGAGATTTAAAGGCCTCATCAGTCACAGATCCATAATAAAAAATGGTTAATGACAAAGCCCTATACTTTGTTAGTGATGAGAGACCTTGCATTGTAAGATTGGGCAAGGGGCAAGTGTTACTGGCAGAGTGGGGTGGGCAGGGGCCGAGGAGAGAGAGAAGCTTTACAAACATAACAAAATATTGCTGAAATTGCAGGAATGGTTGTGAGGCAATGAGTTATTGTTTCATTGCAGTTTGTTCCTGCTCAATGTCATGAGATTGGCCTAAGCCTGTTAGCAGAGTTTCTATAATTATTGGGATCCCATTGCAAACAGTGTATATTTTATGCAATAATACGGTCTGTGGGAATAAATAGACGGTATGGCAAAGAGAGCCTGTTGCAGCTTGTGGAACAGATGTAAAGCCGGTTTCCCAATTGTCTTGTTAATTTACTGGGTGGTGATGGGTCTGTACTTAATTTGTGTAAACCTTAAGTCTTTTGCTGGTCTGTATCTAGGCCTACCCATTCCATTCCTGGATTCCTGTATTGTACCAGGTTCTCTGTTATTTTTCATGCTGATACCACTCTTACCTCTTGTTATCTCGTCCTGTTCTGAGATTTTGCAAGTCATCCTGTCCTTCATGGAAGCAAAAGAGAACCAATTGTGATCTAGTATCTCGCTTTGTGTTTTTTTTCACTTCATTTAGTGACCTTTTTAAGATTGAACTAAGAGCAGTGTGGGGATTTAAATCTATGTTAATGCTTCAATGTCGGCTGTCTACATAAAATGCAAATGGTTGCCACATTGATTTAAATACAAAGTATAGGAATTGGACTCTGTAAAGTTGTAGGAAGTCTGAACAATGTCTTTATTTTCATGTTTAAAATACCTGTATCTTATGCAGGATGAACTATTTTTGGCTTGAAAAATATCATATAATAGAGTTCATATGTAACTAAAAAGTGTTAAATGCTTTCACATATCGGTATGTTATGTATCCTATGGTCCATCTAAGCAAATATACCTTGTGTTATCAGTGCTTAATCATAAAAAAAGCTACAAGTACTTAATTTTTGTTCTTCTCACTCAAGTGATTGAATATTAGGTAAAACTAAAGTGTAATTCACAACAATCCAATTTCACACTGCGCTTCTGATGTAACTATTTGTTGTCACATGTGATTGGCCTATGTATCAGAGTTTCCTATATGTTTTCAGTTCATTTGAAGCTGTTTCAGCTTTTGCTAGTTTTGAAGGTTGGTGTGAGGACTGAGAGAAAGTGATGATTAATAGTACATGGAACAAGATCATTCCTGAGTTGCTCAAACCATGGAAGCATTGTGCAAAAGAGGGCAATCAATTGTTAATAAATGATGGAGAGGAACTGAATTTACTTGGGAGGGGATGTAGAAGTTTGCACACCCTTTCCTTATAAGATTAAATGGCTAGCCTGTGCAAGGCTTGATGAGCTGTGGACTTTCTTCGTCCCTTTCATGTTTATTGCTCAAATCACCATCCTTCTACTTCTAGAACCTGGGCTCAAATCCAAACTAGACAAGGTGGATAAAACTTCCATTCTTTCGTAACTTTGTTTGGCCTCTTCCTTGTGACACCGGTTCAGATAATATGAAAATGTCCCCAGCAGTGCTGGCTGGGGGCAAAAAAGCACAAGCTTAATTTGATCCTGAGCTGGACAATGTTCATGGTCAGTAAGAGGCCACCCTATTTCTCTGGTGGGTTATCTCATTATCCCTTCTGGTAACATCAATATATCTTTCTGTTTTAAGGACATGAAATCAATGGGGCTCTTGATACATCCAACATTGATACAAGTATTCTGGAGGAATACATCAGTAAGGAAGACTCCACAGACATGTAAGTCCACCCAGTGACCTTATGACATGACATGAATGGATTGATACCATGATTGCAGTGATTTTATAAACTAAGCCATAATGGGATATGGTGTTTTTAACATTGTATTGAGCATTGTATCGACTATTGCCTGACCCCCATTGACCCTAAAGACTTGGCCTTAAAGTTGTGCACTACTTAGTTTTAAATTGACTATAAACCAATGGGCAATTTTAACAAACATCTTTAAGATGATCACCTATTTTTAAAATAGTAAATTCACCAAAAAAGATTTATAAAAAAATCCTCTTGGACTTGGGAGCATCTAAAGTAGGAAATCTTTAAATAGAGTTCTGAAATGTAAAGAGGCACTTTTTGCACAGACAGAGAAGCTTTCCATCTTTTTAAAAATAGCTTCTGAAGCATGAATCCAGAAGTCTCGCCTCCAAACTCAGCCACCGGGGAAAATAGGCGTGGGTCAAACTTTGCACATCAGTGGTTCAAGGAGGCAGCTTCACATGTTAAATTGCAGCTGCCTTCAGTCTGATCTGATTTAAGGACGGAGTGGGAAATATAACGTGCACATTAGACCCAGTAGGAGAAGGTTTAAACTTATCAGAGTTCTTGGAGAGATAGGGTACCATTTTGGAGATGTAAGGTACACTTTTGGATATGGTACTGGGACACTTTGGGAGAGGTCAAGTGCCCTTTGGGAGAGGGAAAGTGCCCTTTAGGATTGTTAAAATTGGACATGAATATGTGTAAAAGATGAATAAACTAATTGGAACTGGGAAGTTCATTGGAACTGTCAAAGCAGCTGTAAAAAGGAGCTGTCAACGCATTTAAATCTCCTGCCTTTTAAATATTTCAAAAACTATCTGCAATATTGAAAAAAAATAATGCTTGCTATATCACTCTGTTTGTTGACAAAAGCCCGAGGGCCACTGTTACAGGATTAGTGCTACATGACTGATTTCATAACCTATCATTATCACAGTGGGGTGTCTGTCGGTTCACAATTTGATTAACATCTCCAAGTACGTATAAGCTTTTGAAGTGGGACTATGAACACCAATGCTTGTTCTTATAAAGGATTAAATGAACTTAAATGTATTGAATGGGTTTTTAAAAAAATCTATGAGACCATTTTTTAAAACAGTGAATTCATCAATAAACACTTAAGAACTTTAATTTGAGCATGGGTCTTGAGGGGTGCCCATGGTCGATACTGGGTGAATTGGTATAGAGGGTGTAAAGAAAAAGGGTGGTTGGTGTGTTGGCATGATTTGGCTTGAAAGAGCTATGGGGTGTGCATGGAGGGGCAAAGGTTAGTATATAGGGTATGAAGGACTGTAGGGAGTGGGTAGAGGGGCATAGGTTGGCATAGTGGCTATAAGGGGCCAAAGGGATGGGTGGAGGGGCACAGGTTGGCATAGGGGCCATAAAGGGCCATGGGGCCATGGGCAGGGCTGGGGGTATAAGATGGCATGGGTTGACATGGGCATGGGGAGTGTGTAGGATGGTGAGGGTGAGGGCTGGAGGGCTGTTGTTGGTTTCATTCTTTTTTTTTGCCATGCCAGAACGCTGAGATAGGCCTTTTCACCCAGCCCGTCTCTGCCTCCAACAGCCCATGTGTTGTCTCCCAACTATTTCCAGGGCGGAAGACCCGGCTTCCATTTTACCCCGCCCTTCCAGAATGAAAATCTGACCATCGGGGCACTTTTTCCTGGGTCATCTTTGAGGAGCCGGGAATTATCCTGACTCTGTGCTCCCAACCTGGAAGCAAAAAATTAGGCCCATGTCCTCTCATTAGATAGTCACTGCAGTTATGTCACACATATTAAATATCGATTATATACGAACGTACGAACAAGGAGCAGGAGTAGACCGTTCAGCCCTTCGAGCCTGCTCTGCCATTTAATAAGATCATGGCTGATCTGATAGAAACTTGAAATCTGCATCACACCTCCCGCCGATAATTTATCACCTCCTTGCTTACCAAGAATCTATCCACCTCTGCCTTAAAAATATTCAAAGGCTCTGCATCCACCACCTTTTCAGCAAGACAATTCCAAAGAGTCTCAACCTTCTGAGAGAAAAAATTTCATCTCGTGTCCATTTTAAATGGGCGACCCCTTATTTTGAAACAGTGACCCCTAGTTCTAGATTCTCCCACAAGAGGAAACATCCTCTCCACATCCGCCCTGTCAAGTCCCCTCAAGATCTTGTATGTTTCAATCAAGTTGCCTCTAACTCATATAAATTCTAGCAGATACAAGTCTGGCCTGTCCAACCTCTCCTCATAAGACAACCCACCCATTCCAGGTATTAGTCTGGTAAACCTTCTCTGAACTGCTTCCAACGCATTTACATCCTCCCTTAAATAAGGTGACCAACACTGTACACAGTACTCCAGATGTGGTCTCACTAGTGACCTGTACAACTGAAGCATAATGTCTCTACTTTTGTATTCAATTCCCCTCGCAATAAATGTCATTACAGAGGAAGATTTACCAAAGAGGCTTTCTGTCCTGGTGATACCACATTAAGTAACAGTCTTCAGGGGAACCTCACTGTTTGCATACAGAATGTGATACCCGGGGTTGTGGGGATGCTATTGACTGGGCACACTCCCATTCATTGCCACCATATTTGCTCTTCTCGGCTGTTACTAGAATTATTCATCTGTTCCTCACATGCCCCTGCGAGGTGGAAGAGCAATTTACAAATGCAACATGAGCACTTACAAAAATATAATTTTTAAAAATGTATATTTAAAAGTTGAGTATTTACAAAATAAATTAAATATTTGCATGTTTACCAACTAAAGTAGTGTAGTGCAGGCTTCAAAAATTTAACTTTGTACAAACCCACTTTGCACCCATTCAAAATCAGATTCAGTACTTGGGGTAACTGTAACTACCTTGGCATACATGCCAACCATCAGTATTTTAAGATGACAGAATTTCAAACCAAGTGGGCAATTTCCAGACGAGGCAATCTTGACAGAAAGCCTGCTTGCTGGAAGTGCAGATTGAAAATATTGGTATGACTGTGCCTGAAATTCCACCAGCAGGTGAAGCACTCCACTAAAGGCACATAGTTGGAAAATCACCCATCTTATGCCAAAGTTATAATGATTCACAAGAAAAATCACCATTTACACTGGGATTAGAGGTCGTCAATATCAACCATTCAGATCAGTTAAGAACTGGAGACACTAAGAAGCAATCAGTTGAATTAGAGTCAATGAATGCTGTCAAAGCCAATCATTCTCTCATTGTTGGTTGAACACAAACTTGTGTCATAAAGCTTTCAAGATGAGCTGAAGGTTTCTGCGAGATGCAGTTACATTTGTTTTATTTAGTTTGTTCCCAAAGAATCTTAGCAAATATGGTACTAAAAGGACGTTTCTGGAAATGGTCAGTTTTGCAGGTTTTATAGGTTGGCATTTAAGCATTAATCTGCTACAATAACCTCTAACCTAGTGGCATTTGTCACAAAACCAATCAAATTACTAAAAAGATTTATACAATGAGAAAACATTGAGAGAACATAAGGTACACTGCTCAAAAAGCAAAAGTAAACCTATAACCTAAAATTTCTGTCACGAGAACACATACAAGTGTCATTAAATAATGTTTTAAAGCTTCTGTTTTTATTAGTGAGTAATAGTAATGTCTAATATCTGCTGTTTTATGGAGATGTGATGAAGGGTTTGACAGCATATTAAGATAGGCATTTACCAGCACTGAAAGTAACTTTTACTGACATTCACTGCAGTATGCACACAGTTCCCTGTTGGCTTCTGAGAGCACAGTGAGTAAATGCTGTGTGTCACTGAACTACAGAGGCCAGTAAGTTTGATATTTAGTTCAAGCTGATTTAGCTGATCAAGTGAAGATGATAATAAGGATGCTACAATTAGGCACGGCATCCTTGGGCCAGGACTAGAGAAGGTAAAAAATAGCCTGTGTTTCTGCTAATAGTAGCTACCCAGTGACTCCTGCTGGAAAATTGGTGGATGTTGACTGATGATAGGACCAGTCTTAACTGTGAAGTTGTTCCTGGTCAAACTACCTTCCAACAATCACACTGCTGGCTTATACATGAAGAATAACCAATTGGGGGTAGTACTGGAGTGTTATTGTGACTTGAGGCCAGATATCACTGAGTTGGGAAGACTCCCTGGACCTTTAAAAATGTGGAGGACCCAGATGCAGATGTCGAGCCCCCATTTCCGACAGATTTAATTTTTTGCTGGCAGCGAAGGGGGCAGGGAATGAATCACGCAGGCGGGGAATCAGAGCACAGCAGAGCCATTTGAACTTAGTGCTGAGTTTAACTCAGGACCTTAACCCGCAGTGTGGGAGTCATGAATTGATGGAGTATATGTTAACACTCTTGAAGGGCGGATAAGGCCTGTTTAAGTATTGTGATCTGAAGTTTTTTTTAAATGCCCTGCTCTTTATATGTTAAAAAAGGCTGAAGCTATAAGTGAGAGTTTAAAAAATCCTCTGTTAGGCTGCTTTGAATGAATTGCCATGTGGTATAGGTTAGAAAAAAATATATTTATGTTTGTGCAGTTTCAGTAGAGGGATTCATTGACATATCTCCAAAAGCTATATCATTATGAATGTTTGGTTAAGTTTCAAAAGCTACAATTATCTCAGCAGGGGATTGTGAAAACTGTGTATAAATGCAAATCATTCTTTTTTTCATTTATTTCAGATTCTAGTACTGACAATTTTCTTTCTCCCTTACTCCAACAGGAGTGTTCTGATTGGCTCAAAGTAAATATATTTTAAAAGCATGGTTTTGTTGAGATTGGAGCATTTTACAACTATTCTGCTCCCTCCTAATGTAACATTCAAGATAATTATAGCAAAAGCAATCACTGAGGATATTTCAAAATGGTGGCAGGAACTCTGCAGTTTGGTTTTTTTTTGTTAGACAAAGCAATCAGCATTATACTACATAGCATTTTTTAGGAAAAAGTATACCCCACCTCACTGGCTGCAAGATGAAGTCCCTTCCCTCACTCTTTGATTTACAGTGTTATGTCAGCCCTTCCCCGGGTAAGGGGAGTAACAAGCCTGCTACCAAGGCCTCTGGCAACACATACATGTCTGGTTGATCTGTGGGGTAATGCCTTTGACTGATGTGTTCCATTCATGACATGAACAAATTTTCCTGTTCTCCACCAAAGGGAATCACAAAAGCAAACTTATGGGCCTATTGGAGCCTTTCCCTTCCTGACGCCTTTGAGGAATCAGTGAGAGCAATAGTTGCTTGTCATTCCTTGCTTGTTTCCTCCTCTCTCGAAGCTGTTTAATGCTGAGTACCATAGATTGGATTATGGCTAATTCTATCATTACTACAACCCTGCAAGGTTCCTTCATTCCTCCAATCCAGTTTCTTGTGCAATCCCAAATTCCACCTCTCCACATTTCAGCTTCCAAGGCTCTAAGCTCTGGAATTTTCATGCTCAACCTCTCTACTTTTCTCCATTCCTGTAAGATGCTCCTTAAAACCTATCTCTCACCAGGCTTTTGGTCAAATGTCCTAATATCTCCTTATTGAGGCTCAGTGTCAAAATATGTTAGATAACACTCCTGTGAAGAGCCTTGGGACAGTTTAGTACATTTAAGGCACTATATGAATGCAAGTGATTGTTGTTTTTATATTACACCACACTTGCACAATTTCCAGCATTAGGAGCAATTGTCCTGCCTAAGTATTTTCTTCCCCACCCTAATGATACTATTTCCAACCATAACAGCTCATAGCCCTGGCTTAAATCAGCTAGTTCAGAACATTGGACTGTTTGGTCTGTTTAACTTATGTCTACGCTAAGCAATGTGCTTACTAGCTGAGTCACTCAAAGTGCAGGAAGGGACTGATAACATTACACATTATTGATATTATGACAATAGATCACCTACACCAGAATATTTGGCAAGACGCCAACTGAAATGATACCAAGGCTATACCAAAATTACACTGCCACCAAGGCTGTAACCACGTAAAAGCTAGCAGGGAGGATGCTTTAATCATTTATTGCGTATGCTACCTAACCATCATTAGAACTTGCACAATTCATTTTCTTTAATTGATAAGCTGTAGTGAAACACCAATTTCACAAGATCAAAAAGAAGAAGGAAAAAAGACAAAATAAATCAAGAAGTGGTGATTATGGACTTGATTTTTAATTCAGGGTCTGGAACCCGACACCCAGATAGTTTCAAAGTCCGGACCCTGTGCTGCATCTGTGTCACTCATGCGATGCTATCTTCAAATGTAAATGACCTAATTGAGCCAGAGGTAAGCTTGGTGCCCAATTTGTGGTACCAAACATTACCAAAAGGTGGGAGCTGCCTGCAGAGCACAAGTGGCAAAGGCAAATGGTAGCCATGATGGGGCCTGCTGCTGCCTTGCTGAAGAGAGGAGGCAGTACCTCAGAGGGCCAGCAGATTCAGTGCACACGAAAGTGGCCAAAATGGCCAAATGTAAGGTATTGCGCAAGATGCCGTAGGTCCCAGAATTGTTCAGCAGAAAAAACCCTTTAACTTTTCCCTGCATTGAACTTAGCAGCTGTGCACTAACCTGCACCAGATGGTTTGGCAATTAACAAATTGAAAATCCCCTTCTGGATCTCCCCGGCCTATTAACAAGCTTCTCAATGAGCCGAAAGGCCGTCAGTTGGAAGTGAGGCAGGTTCCCAACTCCCTACCCTCACTTTGAAAATTTGGGCACATCCTGGACTTGTTGGGACACTGGCACGCCATGCGGGAGTGCACTTTTCAAAATGCACCCGCTCTTGTTCCAGCCCTGTGGGAAATTAAAAACCCCGGCCATTCTAACACAATTTTAAAAGGAGGTAAAGAGTTTAACTGTTTTGAGGTGATTGCCCAGATCTTCCAAGGAGCAGCAGTCATCGTGGGATTGCCGCTCTGCTCGAACTTTCCCCTGTCTCAATACTGATCCGCATTTCTTACCGGGTCTTCCGAGCCCAGCTTTATTAAATGCAGAGTGTAGTGAACCTCCGAGAGCTCTGTCGCAGCTCTGTCAAGTCTGGGAAGGCAACACATGCCCCATTTTTACAGCGTAGCTGCCGAATGTAAAGTTTAAAGGCCCAGTTTGAATGTTGGTGAATGAATGAATGGATTAATGGGTAGGGTGCTGGGTGGGTAGCTGGTTGAGGTGGTAAGTGAGTGAGCTGGAAGGTAAGGTGGCAGGTGGGTGAGGTGGTAGGTGAATGAGTTGGTAGGTGAGTCGGATGGTTAGGGTGGCAGGTGGATGAGGTGGAAGGTAGGTAGGGCGGCAGGTGGGTGAGGTGGCGTGGATTAGCATAGTAAGTGGGTGAGGTGGCAAATGGGTAGGGTGGCAGTTATGTGAGGTGGTAGTTGGCAGATGGACCTGGTGGCAAGTGGGTGAGGTGAGTAGGTCGGGGGATAGTTTGGTCGGGTCGGAATGGGTAGTCAGGTTGGGGGCTAGTCATGTCAGGTTGGCGGGGGAGTAGCCATGTGGAGGGAGTAGTCATATCTGGTCAGAGGTTAGTCAGGTGATCATGGGGGTAGTGTGGCCAGGAGGGCAATGATGCAGGGGGTGGGCAGCAGTTTGTCAGGGCATCAGTGGTGGTAGCTGGTGATCGTGGGAGCGGGTGGGGGGAGTGGTCGGGTCGAGGGTAGTTGGGGGAGTCAGCAGGGGGTGCAGTCGTATGCTGGTCAGGAAAATGAGCACTATAGTTTCTTCTTTGCTTGGCAGTACCCATCCTCGTGTGTCTCAGATATCTTCAAGGTTTTGGCTTTTAGACATGTACATAGTAATCACCTCCTCAGTCTGTCATCAAAAACTTTTCTGTCATCTTGACAGTTGGCACTGAAACATGGTACAGCAACCATTCTTCATGAAGAATTAGCATCTTTTTATAGTTGCAGGATTAGTTAATCATTCTAGGCTTGTCTGTTAACTCTGGAGTCTAACATTTGATGCACCACACTTGGCGCAAAGCCTTATCAACAGGGACTGCAGTAGTGGGAATGGGTGTACAACATTACCCCCAATTTTCTGACCCACATTCATTGCTAGTAATGCTCTGTGTTTGAATCAGGTCTTGAAAAATTACTTGGCGTCTTCATATGACATTCCTTTTGCTTCTTTGGTAGATGTGCTGCACTTAATACAAACAGGTTAACGTCTCTGTTAAAATAGCCGACAAAGGGGTGTTACATAAAGGTGCTCATTGACCAGGATTGACAATTGTTATTTCTAGCATTTTGAAAAACAAATGTTCTTCCTTAGGAGGAACTGTGACACTTGAGCACCGATATGGATAAGGGTGTAGCAATCTTAGAGGTCATTCATGCCAGTTAATATCAATGTATTTTTTTCAGTGATTCTTTACCTTCCACCACTTTAGGTATGGGGCGGTGTTCATAAATGACAGAGTGACTGTTGCTCTGACTTTGTCAAAGATCCTTTGTGGAAGAACCTTAACTTTTCAAGCCCAGTTCCCCAGACCACATGGTGGAGATGTGAAATCAACAGTGAAAACAAGCACAAAACCCTTTGCAGAATAAAGGCACTTTATTTCCATGCTGCATGCGGAAGATTTTTTATTAAATGAAAGTGGCTTACTTACAGGAGATTAAATCCCTGCCTTTTTTTAAAAAATGGTTACAACTTTAAGTGGAAAATAGCCAATGACAATATGTTATCAGTGCCTACTTTGATTGGCCAACAAAAATTTCTGCACCAATTACAGAGATCGTTCTGTGATTGGTGATACTATGGCAATTCTATCCAGCTTTTTAGATAAGGCATAGGTAGCCTAAAGTTAAAATGACATAGGGGTCATCAGAAGTATATCTTTGTTAAATACAGTAGTTATATTTGTTATTTATTAAAGAATGGTGCTGTATCGCATGATTTCTTTCTTTGCAGCTGTTTTCCAGATCTTCCAGTCTCAGTAAGTTATTCCAACCCCCAAGCATCCGGCAGTGCTCCAGTCGGCCATCCTATCCCCAGCGCCATTGTGAACACAGGCCATCTAAACAGCCCTTCCACCAGTGGAGTCAACCATCTTTGTCATGTAACCACCAGCTGTATTCCAGTTGCAGCTAGACATGGCGGTCTTGTGCCAAACCCTATATCTTGTGGCCCAAACCTCAGCAGCCACGTGAACTGCAATGGCAACAATGGAATGCTAGCCAAAAGCTATCCCAGCACCCTTTGCAACACAACTGCTATCAAAGTGGAACCAAAGCCTTCCTATGCACCCGGGTAAGTGAAAATACGGAATTTGCTCGACACTGGAATGCATTTTAATGGAAATTCTAATGTAAATGTTTAGACTTACCAGAATCCATTTCCACTGTTACACACAAATCATTCAAAATGCTTAAATGCTTAAAAAATCATTTTCACCTTCTGGTTTTCATAGCAACCAAAAATCCTACATCCATCATATAGCATCAAATAAAATTGAAAAATAACACAAGTACAATAACATGATTAGATTTGTCCATTGAATTGTCTTTTTGGTCCCTTTCAACGTTTTTGTTATTGAAGGTCTCAGCTTCTCCTCAAGGCAGCATTTGACTGAGTGTGGCATCAAGGAACCCTAGCAAAACTGGAATCAATGGGAATCAGGGGGAAATCTCTCCAATGGTTGGTGTCATACCTAGCACAGAGGAAGATGGTTGGAGTTGTTGGACCTCAATCATCTCAGTCCCAGGATATCACTGCATTAGTTCCTCAGGGTAGTGTCCTAGGCCCAACCATTTTCAGCTGCTTCATCAATGACCTTCCTTCCATCATAATATCAGAAGTGGAGATGTCCATTGATGGATTGCACATTGTTCAGCATCATTCTTGACTTCTCAGATACTGAAGCAGTCCATGCCCATATGCAGCAAGACCTGGACAACATTCAGGCTTGGGCTGATAAGTGGCAAGTAACATTCATGCCATACAAGTGCCAGGCAATGACCATTTCCAACAGGAGAGAATCCAATCATCTCCCCTTGACATTCAGGGCATTACCATTACTGAATCCCCCACGATAAACATCCTGACCAGAAACTGAACTGGACCAGCCATATAAATACTGTGGCTATAAGAGCAGGTCAGATGCTGGGAATCTTGCAGGGAGTAACTCACTTCCTGACTCCCCAAAGCCTGTCCACCATCTACAAGGCACAAATCAGGAGTGTGATGGAATATTCTCTGCTTACAATCAGAAGCAGGGGAATTTATAATGGGGAACAAAGAATTGGCTGACCATCTAAATACATACTTTGGTTCTGTCTTCACAAAGGAGGACACTAATAACATACCAGAAATGTTGGGGAACACAGGGTTTAGTGAGAGGGAGGAACTGAAAGAAAGCAGTATTAGTAGGGAAATGGTGTTGGAGAAATTGATGGGATTGAAGGCCGATAAATCCCCAGGGCCTGATAATCTACATCCCAGAGTACTTAAGGAAGTGGCCCTAGAAATAGTGGATGCATTGGTGGTCATCTTCCGAGATTCTATAGACTCTGGAACAGTTCCTACAGATTGGAGGGTAGCTAATGTAACCCCACTATTTAAAAAGGGAGGTAGAGAGAAAACAGGGAATTATAGACCAGTCAGCCTGATGTCGGTAGTGGGGAAAATTCTAGAGTCCATTGTAAAAGATTTAATAGCTGAGCACTTGGAAAACAGTGGCAGAATCGGACAGAGTCAGCATGGATTTATGAAAGGGAAATCATGCTTGACAAATCTACTGGAATTTTTTGAGGATGTAACTAGTAGAATTGATGAGGGGGAGCCAGTGGATGTGGTTTATTTGGACTTCTTTCAACAAAGTCCCAAATAAGAGATTAGGGTGTAAAATTAAAGCGCATGGGATTGGGGGTAGTGTATTGAGATGGATAGAAAACTGTTTGGCAGACAGGAAACAAATAGTAGGAATAAACGGGTCTTTTTCCGAATGGCAGGCAGTGACTAGTGGGGTACCACAGGGATCGGTGCTGGGAGCCAGCTATTCACAATATATATTAATGATTTAGATGAGGGAACTAAATGTAATATCTCCAAATTTGCAGATGACACAAAGGTGGGTGGGAGGGTGAGCTGTGAGGAGGATGCAGAGATGCTTTAGTGTGATTTGAACAAGCTGAGTGAGTGGGCAAATGCATGACAGATGCAGTATAATGTGGATAAATGTGAGGTTATCCACTTCGGTAGCAAAAACAGGAAGGCAGATTATTATCTAAATGGCTATAAATTGAGAGGGGCATGTACAAGGAGACCTGGGTGTCCTCGTACACCAGTCGCCGAAGGTAAGCATGCAGGTGCAGTAGGCGGTAAAGAAGGCAAATGGTATGTCGGCCTTCATAGCGAGAGGATTCAAGTACAAGAGCAGGGATGTCTTGCTGCAATTATACAGTGCCTTGGTGAGACCACACCTGGAATATTGTGTGCAGTTTTGGCCTCCTTATCTAAGGAAGGATGTTCTTGCTATAGAGGGAGTGCAGCGAAGGTTTACCTGACTGATTCCTGGGATGGTGGGACTGACAAATGAGGAGAGATTGAGTCGGTTAAGATTATATTGGCTGGAGTTCAGAAGAATGAGGGGGGATCTCATAGAAACCAAAAAATTCTAACAGGACTAGACAGGGTAGATGCAGGAAGGATGTTCCCGATGGTGGGGAGTCCAGAACTAAGGGTCACAGTCTGAGGATACGGGGTAGACCATTTAGGACTGAGATGAGGAGAAACTTCTTCACCCAGAGAGTGGTGAGCCTGTGGAATTCACTACCACAGAAAGTAGTTGAGGCCAAAACATTGTATGTTTTCAAGAAGGAGTTAGATATAGCTCTTGGGGCGAAAGGGATCAAAGGGTATGGGAGAAAGCGGGAGCAGGCTATTGAGTTGGATGATCAGCCATGATCATGATGAATGGTGGAGCAGGCTCAAAGGGCCGAATGGCCTACTCCTGCTCCTAGTTTCTATGTTTCTATATTTCTATGTTTACTTGCCTGGATGAGTGCAGCTCCAACAACACTCAAGAAGCTCAACACCATCCAGGCCAAAGCAGCTCGCTTGATTGGCACTACATCCACCACCTTCAACATTCACCCCCTCCACCACCAACACACAGTAGCATCCGTGTGTACCATTTACAAGATGCACTGCAGCAACTCACCAAGGTTCCTTCGACAGCACCTTAGGAACCCGCGACGTCTACCACCTAGAAAGACAAGGGCACCACCTGCAAGTTCCCCTCCAAGCCACTCACCATCCTGACTTGAAACGATATTGCCGTTCCTTCACTGTCCCTGGGTCAAAATCTGGGTCTCTACACCACATGGACTGCAGCGGTTCAGGAAGGCTGCTCACCGCCACCTTCTCAAGGGAAATTAGGGATGACCTAGCCAGCAACGCCCTAATGAAAGAATAAAAAAAAGCATCTTTTTACCTAAAGGATAATGAAAATCTCGAACTCCCATCCCCAAATTGCTTGTGGATGCTGAGTGAATTGAAATCTTCAAGACCAAGATGAATAAATTTTTGTTAATAATAGTTTTGGGGATATGGAACAAAGATGGGTAATGGATTTGGGGTAGAGATCGACCATGATCTGATTGAATGGTGGAACAGGCGCGAGTGACTGAATGGCGTATTCCTGTTCTTATGAATGCAGATTGTGCAGTCTAAGCATGTGTAGTGTAAGTCCAAACAGTTTTGGCTCAGTTGTTTTTCAAAATATATTTGAAATAAAATCCATGACAATCTTCAAAAGCTTGTTTCATGTAAAGTTTGTTTGAATGTTTCTAATGACAAATGGAGATGGTGTCTAGATTTAAGAGAATGACTGTTTAACAGCTATTTTTGGTTCCATAAACTACAAAAAATAAATCAACCCTGAAATTCAAGGGGGTTTATTCCAGCTTCTTGCCAGAGTTTAGTAGAAGGCTGTTAGAACCCCCACAGACATTCAGGGTCACTAAGCAGGGAAAGAGAGATCGGGCTAGATATTGGATAGCCCTGCCTTTTGGGTGTGGACTGCTTACAGTCTCTGTGATCAGCAGAGGGTACCAGCAGAATTGTTTGTTGAATACGTGATACAGCTCTTCCTAAAGACAGGCTGGACTTTAAAGTGAAGCAGCTTAAATATTGCTGCAATGTAAATATTTTACAATGAAGACTGAGACAGAGAGAGTTATGTGGTGATGGATGTGGTGCTGGAGGAATTGGTGGTGCAGGTGGACAGGAGGAGAGATGCTATGTTCCCTCCAGAGCCAGGAGACCCTCAGAAGGGAGTGGGAGCAGGAGGTCAAGGTCAATTCCCACCATCTGGACCCAAGAGGCCCTGCCTCATGCAGGTGGTCAAGATCAATGAATGCATTTTTACATGACATCTCCAGCTTCTCACGCTGCTCAATACGCAACACCCTATGACTCAACTAGGAGAACTGCTTAGCACTCAGGACTCACACCTAACATCCAGATATCTCACCTCACACTGACATACCTACCAATGTTATCAGCCTCACACCACCTCTCATTTCCTCCAAATACCTCCAGCTATTCAGCTAAGTCAGGAACAGTACAGTGAAATAGAATCTCTGACATTCTGTCTTCTCTTGCAGTACAAGGTGGCACACTATAGAAAGGAGCAAAGCAGAGCAAGTAGGGACAAGGACACCTGAATCTCCTGAGCCCTATGGGGGAAATGGTTCTCTGTATCAAAGGGCTGGCTGTGACAGAGCCCCTGGCATCCCTGAGAACTTTGATGAGGATGGCATGTTCCTGCCTTATTTCCCCTCTCAGTTCCCAGCGCAACCTTATTATGCTGCCTGGCACGATGAGCAATCTGCAGATGGTGTGGCCATGGATCTCCTGCTTCCCACCCCAACCCCCTTCCCAGACACCAACTCTCCCCTTCTGAATTCCTGCTTTCAGACACCCAAGAACTGCTGCCTGTCCAGCCTCATGAGCACCAGGAGGGGGAAAGAGAACATCAGCACAGCATTGATGCAGATCCGGCACTCACAGCTACCAACTCAGACACTGATACTGCACTTACCTTGGAGTCTGGTACAGAGTTGAAATCAGCACATGGTTAGGCACAAGTGGGTTGTAACCAGGCCAAAGGTAAAGGATAGTTTGTTTGCCAGCTAACTGGAGGGCAAGGTCACAGACAAGTGTTGTTGAGGAGGACTCAGATTAGGAAATTGATGTGCACAATACAGGAGCATACTGAATGAGCAGTCACACCAAGTTGCTGGGTGCATTGGCTAACCTGCCAGACTGCCTCCTGTCACTATCAAGGAACATGGAGGAGTCTGGCTCTAACGACACAAAGGTGTGGACTTGCTTTCAGCAGCATCTACTCCATCTCCCTGAAATGCAGCAGATCCAGAGGCACTACCAGTGCTGCCCCCTATCTGTTGAAGCCTTTGTGCACAGGTTACCTGATCCTGTGGTTGCCCCTATGAGGATGCAGCAGCACTCTACGGCAGGAATGATTTAGGAATACACTTCCAAGAACACTCCAGAGTACATCCAAACACTTTGTGATCAAAAATGTTCCAAATCATTACCTTGCTGCAAGTTGGGTGCCTGGCCCTAGCCAGGACAGGGCCCATCTTGTAGCTTCACCTTTGTTTGCAGAGTGAATAACAAAGAGTCTGCCTGCATATTCATTGACCAAATTTGGAATCCTTGCATCACATCAGCCGGCTCACAGTCTTCCAGTGGACACAGGGGACCCCAGCCTGCATCTGCCCTTCATATCCACAACACCTTGCAAGAAGTAGCTGGTGGCTCGGAGCAAACAAGTAGAAAGATGCATGGCCCCTATAGCACCACCAGAATCACAGCTACTTGGGCCTGAATTTTTCATTTGTCAGGCATGCACAATCAGCAGGCCCAGATGCAGATGGGAAATGGGCCTCTGGCTGCGATCGGCCCCTGACCGCGATTTGACGCCGGCTGGCCGATTAATGGCCAGCCAGCATGAAACACGCCCTGAAATGCTTAGCACTGCAGGGATGGAGGTGGGAAGAGGGCGGGCGCCGACCTAACTGAGGGTGTGAGTAAACGCTTCGAGTGAGATCCTTGAAGGCAGACAGCTGCCCCAGGGAGCTGCAGACCTCCACAGGCTGAAGGAAATGACAAAAATGCTGCAAAATATGTCCATGCAGCACAATCAAGCACCCGAAAGCATACCTCATAAAAAACCAGCCCCCAGATATTTCTTTTTATTTA
Organism: Cetorhinus maximus; assembly: GCF_964194155.1. Taxonomy (NCBI): domain Eukaryota; kingdom Metazoa; phylum Chordata; class Chondrichthyes; order Lamniformes; family Cetorhinidae; genus Cetorhinus; species Cetorhinus maximus. The sequence goes on from NC_135887.1 coordinate 88,139,872, forward strand.
ATTTCCCCACGGAGATTTCATCCCGCCCTGGATTGAGGCTTGAGCAAAAATGTGAGTGCCACCTGGAAGAATGGCCCGTCCGCCAACCATAAATGTGGATGGGCTACGTAAAATCAGTGTTAATTGCATCGTTAATGGGTGAAGCGAAATATCGTGTGTGTGCGCAATGACGTCAGGACTCTTGCCCGACGCCATCTCGTGCTACTTCACGTCCATTCGGGTTGGGCATGCGCATGCCCACAGGACGTAAAATTCTGGCATTGAGGCCATTTCACACCCAGTGTGCCTTTACTCATCCTTATTTTACTTCATTTTTAGAAGGAAAAAAACAATTTAGTTCTTTTTTAACAGAAAGTCTTAAATTATAAGTTCTATAATGTGTACAGAAAATTTAAACATTCTAATTCCTGCTATCACAGAGCAATTCAGGCTGACAGACATATGGAAGGGAAGATTGAGAGGAGACCAAGCAGGAGAGAAGGTTTTTCCTCATTCTATTCTGAATTTTTTTCAATTGAATTTCCAAAGCAGATAGGAAACTTCTAATTATCACCAATTATCCACCTTGTTTTCTTGGTGGTTAAAACATGCCAACATTATAGTTATTAACTGCTATTAAATTCCAAGCTTGTCCGCAGTCTGATCAAATTGCAGTAACAGGAACTTCCATGGGTGAGAAGTAGAGCAGTGACATTATGGCAGTGCAACCTGGAAGGAAATGGAACCAAATTGGTAGGTCTCTTTTGGGACAGTACAGGCAAAACAAAAAGTGTGTTAGCAGCTGCTAGCATTAAGGCCTGAGCCAGGTTGGTCATAGATTCAAATCGCACTGCAGGGATTTGAGCAGATGAGCTAGGTTGACACTTCATTGCTATACAAAGGAGTGCTACACTGTCGGCGGTGTCATCTTTCAGATTTGACATTAAACAGAGATTCAGTTTGCATGTTCGGGTGGAATAAAAGATCCTATGGTATCATTCAAAGAAGAGCGCAGAATTTGTTATGTGCAACATTTATTCTTCGGTTAACATCTTTCCCTGTGCACATAGCTGTAATGTTTGCCTAGTAAATATCAGTGACTATGGGCGGAATTTAGTGCCCTAACCCCATGGCAGGTTTGGTGGCAGGGGGCAGGTGGTGGGTGGAGATCCCATGCCTTCACGCCTCTGCCCCAATTAAATCCAGGGCAGGAAGGCATATGGACAGCCTTCCCACCCTGCCACCAATTCAAGCCCTTAAGTTGTCAATTAATGCTTGCTTAAGGGCCTCATCCTGTTGTTACTGGTATTAACCCAGCAGTAGGCAGGGAATTTGTCATGCAGGAAACCCAAAAATCAAACCTTGTAAGGGTTGCATGTGAGCTTCCAAGGGGGGCTGGGGGTGTTGGGGGTCCCTCGTTCCAAGGCACTTGGTGCCTGATGAAGGGGCTCGGCATCAGGAACGGGGGGGTGGGGGTGGGGGGGCTGACAGCTGTCCCTGCATCTCCCGTGACCCCCATCCCGCCATCACTCACCTGTAGCCTGGGTCCTTCAGCGATCCTGGGCCACAGGTGGGTGCATTGCCGGCAGCAGCCACCCTCTCGCTGGCACTGCCAAACAATGCACAGCCGTCGTTTCTGTTTGGCTGGTAGCTCTTGGGGGTAGGATTTCCACCCTCCAGGGTCCTTGATCCAATGCGATGCTGCTCAGTTAAGAGCCTAGGAAGCACTTAATACAGCAGGCCTTCCCGAGAGGAGGCAACGTGTGAACTCTGACACCTCCATTAAATACTGCCCTATGTTTCAAAAGTCATTAACTGGCTGTGAAGCTCTTTTGAATTGCCTGAGCACATGAAGGACTTATGGAAATTATGCTAATTCTTCTTTGTTGCCATAATCATTTCTATGACAAAGTTGGCTTTTTCCGAATTATTTTTATTTGTATTTGCATTAATTTACACTTTCAATAATTGGGTCTTTATTCACTATGATCTGAAATTTACAATCTTAGTAAACAGTGCAAAGGGAAATGATTTGTGGAAGTTTGCAAACATGCAGAAGATATTCCATACCGAAGAGGATAATTTTCCATTTAATTTTAAGCTGTTCCATGCCTCACGATTAACCATTGCTCTTTGACTGGGATACTTCACACCCGAGGCTATGTGGTTTATGGTGCAATCCTGTTCTCTCTGACAGGTGGAAGCATGTCATACTTTCAGACCATATCTTCCAGGCTATAAATACAAGTTACTTAGAATTTAAGAATCTTTCAACTGAGTCTGTGAATCCACAGATGGTACACATCTCTGCACCCTTGGGGTTCCGTCTTTCTGCTGTGATTTTTAAATAAATGGTGGAAACGACTAAACTGCAGAACGTGAAGAGCCAGCTACACTTAATCCAAGCAAGCTTTCGACACTCCACCTCAAGGGAAACCTTTCACACTGAAAGTGTGGTATTTCTCAACAGGCAATATTTATAATAATTATTTCTTTCAGTCAAACAGGTGGGAATGAAACTCCCAACTCTCACAACCATCTCAAGAGGTGTTTACTAGTTCAGGGGCGGGATTTTATGGGCCCGTTGAAGCCAATGGACTTTTGAACATCTCTCTGCATTTTATGGCCCTGCCCCCGCCATGATGGGGCTGTAAAATTCCGCCCCAGGTCTGCCACAAGCCTTTTGCAAATTCCATCTGGCATAATCCCTTCAGTTGTAGTAATCACAGCTCTATTTCAACTTTCAGTGACAAATTTATGTACATTGTCTTTTCACAAGTCCAAGGTATTAGTCAGACAGCCCAGCTCTGCTTGGGTTTAGTTTATGAGTAATAACATTAATATGAGGCGAGTTGCCTTTCCTTTGAAACTAATTGTTAGCTGCAGCTGTTATCTATAACTAGTGACCTTAGACCAAAGAGTTCCTTTCAGAGTGCAGCCAAAATGTTCCAGTTTAAATTCACGATATTTGGAAGAACTAAAAATGAATTTAAAAAGATGTCATTGGAAAAAAAATATTTAATTTAAGCATTAGGTCCAACACACGGACAGAATGCTAGGATCAGTCTTTATCTCCCTGTTTTCCCACACATTTCCAGTACCAAAAAGTTAGCAATGGGAATCACAGAGGCCAGGGACTGCCTCATGGAGTTGGATGGAAAATCACAATGAGCCAATTTTTCCAAGCTTCTTGTAGCTAGATATGGAGTGGAAAAGGCATGGGAACATCATTACCAGAAGCAACCTAATGCCTGGGAGAAGTTAAAAGAAGAAACATACACCTGTATTTATTTCTTACTTAAGTTTTACATAAGCATTAATGCAGATGTTTTCACATCTGTTACAATCTTCAATTCATATTGACTTTGTAAAATTGGAATCAAACTCCAATTATAAAGAATGATTAGTATTTAGAATGCTCATTCTTGAGGGATGGGTGTCCATTCCAATGTGTATTTTTGGTACCTACTTCCAATGTTTATATGGGAATGCTTTGTTAGTTGTCCCAGATTATGGGTAATAAACTGGATATTAATTATTCATTTGCATATAGTCTCTAGAAAATGGATGTATGTTGATATCAGATGAAGTTTTGATTGGGCTTGGTTCATTTTCTCTCACAGCAGAATAATGTATTAAAACTCACTTTCTCGTTTGGAAAAAAAGAATATCTTCTTTCTAACAAGAGCAGATAGAGTCTGATTTTCCTGACTCTCCTATGCTTGGAAACAGGCATGAAAAGCACACATGAAGGGTGTTCTAGATACGATGATCTGAACTCACTCCTATTTCTGGTTAGAGCAGGGAGATTCTTCATTAAGCTGTGGCCCTGTCTGCCTTCTCAAGAGGATGTTTGATAATTTGGCATTATTTGAAAAAGAGCAGGGCAGTTCTCCCACTGTCCCTCAACCAACATTAGCAGAAATCAGTTTACCTGGTCCTTATCACAACGCTGTTAGTAGGACCTTGCAGTGCTAAATTACAACAGTGACGACACTCCAATTAAAAAAATACTCCATTGGCAGTGAAGTGCTTTGGGACATTCTGAGGTTGTGAAAGATGCAATATAAATGCAGGTTCTTTCACTTTTCTTTGGGTTCAATTCACTACCCTATGTCGGACATAACTTTGACACAGGCCCACTCCCTGGTAGAGCTTGCGCCTTGAAACAGGCATCAGATATACAGCTATTTCAGTTACAGAGCCACCTGGCTGTTGTCCTTAGATCCATGAGGTGGCTGGGGAAAAAAATAGGTTCGCTTGTCCTTTTGCCTCCTCCCCATCCTGCTGCCTCCTCCCCTTCATCTCGTCAGCCTGCCAGTGAACGTGAAGACTTTTTTCTGCGGTTACCAAAGCAATGTTTTGATTGTTCCTGTTTAGATACATACACTCTACTTCTCCTCAAGGGAAGTTCCAGGAATCTAAAGGCAACACAATGAAAATGGAGAACTGGGCCTAAATTTTGAGGATCCACCAAGGTGGGAACAGAGGCAGTGAAAATACTGGCACCAGCTTCCTCTCACCATTCCTAGCACTGGTGACTTTCACCAGGGTGGGAGACTCTGAGATGATGGTGTAGCGGATGTCACTGAACTAGTAATCCAGAGGCCCAGGTTAATGCTCTGGGGACATGGGTTCAAATCCCACCAGAGAGGCTGGTGGAATTTAAATTCAATTAATAAAGTCTGGAGTTGGTAGCTAGTTACAGTAATGGTGACAATGAAACTATCATGGATTGTCATGAAAAACCCATCTGGTTCACTAATGCCTTTTCCTTACCTGCTTTGGCTTACATGTGACTCCACACCCACAGCTACGTGGTTGACTCTTAACTGCTCTCTGAAATAGTCTAGTAAGCCATCAGTTCAAGGGCAATTAGGGATGGGCAACAAATGCTGGCCTTGCCAGTGACACCCAGAACCCATGAAAATAATTTTAAAAAAATCCTGCCTGATCCAGTAATAATGATAATTAAGGTAGTTGAAGAGCTCATTGACAGCTCACTGAGGGCCATGTTCAGATTTTGATGGGGGCTCCTGGATGCATGTCTGGGCAGGTCAGGTGCATCGAGGCGGCAACACAGCGGGGACCCCATTGTGGCCAGTCCAGGGAATTAGGTGGACCCCATGAAAGGGAGAATGGTGCCGAGGGGAATCTGCCACTGTCATACAGCTCCCATCGGGTCAGTGGAGTTTGCATGGAGAGTGACCAGTAAGTGCTTGAGCAGCATCACCCTCCTGGCATTGCAGGGGCATAAGGGCAAGGAGCAACGATTCCAAATGTAATTGGGGGAGGGGGGAGCGGGTGGTGAGGGTGCACCTGAGCACAAGGAAGGTAGGAGCTGGTAACGGGAGCACGACGATCAGATTTTTATGTCCAGTGGCAATGAGAAACTACACGCTCTGCAGAAAGGGCAGAGCGCTGGGCATTGGGGGCAGTGGGGGAGGTGGCTGTAGAGGAGATGGACAAGGGACAGGAAGGACATGCAGTCCATATCCTCAGCAGAGGATCTACCATCAAAGATAGAGCTACCTTGAAATGACTGAGAACCAGTGCGTGACTGCGACTCTCCAGGCAGATGGTCGCAGAGATTTGTGTCTTTGTGGTCAAATACCTCACACCTGGCAGCATTGTTTGCCATGGCCTGCCAGTGGCCGGCAAAGTCAATGTGGCCTTCAACTTTGTCTCTGGCTCCTCCCAAGTACCATTTGAGGACCTTGGTGGTATCTCGCAAACTGTTGCATCTCACAGGTCACAGATGTCCTCTGCAAAACCTGGACAGCATATGCAATACCTGACAGTGCTATGCAGGCACCAAGGGCAGTGATGTTAGCCTCCATTGCTGGATTCCCCGGGTGCAGGGCATCACCGATTGTACCCATTTGCCCTACAAGGCACCCAGTGATTCATCAACAGGAAGGGCTTCCATTTCATCAATATTCAACTGGTTTGCAACCACAACAAGAGCTTCCTGCATGTATGTGCTCTTTCTGAAAGCTGTCATGACTCCTTCATCTTCTGGCATTCAAGGCTGCTGCAGCTCTTCATTCAATCCCCCAAACCACATCACTTCTAAGGGACAAGGTATACCCCTTGAAGAGATGGTTATTCACCCCTTTACCTGATCCTGAGATGGAAGCAGATATGTGCTGCAACTGAAGTCATCTGCTCACAAGGACCATCATTGAGCAGGCTATTTGGCTGAAGATGTGATTCTGGTGCCTGGATGGTGCTGGTGATAGCGGGTGGTCCCTTGCAGAACTCTCCTGTAAGGGTGTTGCACATTGTAGTTGTCTGCTGCACTCTTCAAAATATGGCCTCCAGAAAGGTGTGGACCTTGAAGATAGTGAAACACTGAATGGACACAGTTCATTGGAGACAGAGGGGAGAATTTTCTCCCCGTCGGGTGGGCCGGTCGGGAGCCTATGCCAGTGCGCGCCCGCCGAATGGAAGATCAGAATGACGCACGCCTGACATCACTGCGTGTCATTTTACAGAAGATTCTGCCCTTAGAGGGGCAGAGAGTGGTCTAGGAGGTGGAAGAAGAAGCGGAGGAGGAAGATTCAGAACAAGGGGTGCCCTGGCTGCAGAGGGAACTGGCTGGGCCTTGCCTGGAGATCGAGTGCCTTGTCAGGATACCGTCAACAAGATGGATCATTCAATCCAGGCATGTTTCAACAGATCCCTTCTAACCCAGGAGGAATCGTATGGTGTGGAACTCACTTCTAACTGACTGTGAGAACACATCCATTGAAGACACAGAGCATATAAACTCTTACCACCAATGAAGGAAGCACACCTGTCCAGAGGTTTCACTGTCACCATTGCACCACTTCATCCCTCTTTTTCTTTAATGGCTTTAATAAAAGGAGGCTCACAAGTCTGGCTTCACATGTCAATATTTACAGGGTGCTCCAAAAGACATAAAGTGCATAGTTACAAGTGATAGGCACCCCAATGACCCACTCAGTGTTTTGCTCAATGTGATGTCCTCCATTCTCAGCCACTTCTACATGATGTGCTCCATGTGGCCTGGAAGGAGGTGAAGGTAGCCTGCTCATGTGTCTCTGCTTACGGCTGAGATGTACGTAGTGGTCGTCCTCATTGTGGAGTGCTGGTTGGGGCACCACCAGAGGCTGTTCCACCAGCATCAGTGCAGGGGCAGCCTCAGTCATTAGGCCTTGCTGACAGATGATCCCTCAGTCAGAGAGGCCAAGGAAGCCAATGATAATGACGCCCCATGAGGGATGATACCCTCATCCTCTGTGGCCATGGACTCAGCCCTTGGGTGGCACTCTGGATCGCTAGAGCAGAGCACCAGCTGGGTCAAAACTGGTATCCACGCCAAATATCTCTACACCATTAGTGCCACTCACTGGTCAAAACTACATCCTGTGAATGCCAGTGCTCAGTTCCTTCATTCACTCCCAAGTGCTGCTGCATATACCTCTCAATGATGTTGGCCACTCTCTCAATGGCGGAGCACATGCGTTCAAAGCCCTGAGTCATGGTGATGCACATGAACTGAATAGACTTCTCTATTCTCAGCACATGACCCCACACTGCCTCAGGGAACTCTGACGTGAGGGAGCACGCCTGTTACTGCTGCTTGAACAATTGAGTTCATCTGGTGCAGGTACACCCACAGTGCTGTTAGGAGGGGAATTCCAGGATTTTGACCCAGCGACAGTGAAGGTACAGTGATAAAGTTCAAAGTCAAAATGGGTGTATGCCTTGCAGGGGAACTTGCAGGTGGTGGTGTTCCCATGCATCTGCTGCCCTTGTCCTTCTAGGTGGTAGAGGTCACGGGTTTAGAAGGTGCTGTCAAAGGAGCCTTGGTGAGTTGCTGCAGTGCATCTTGTAGATGGTACATACTACTGTCACAGTGAATCGGTGATGGAGAGAGTGGATGCTTAAGTTGGTGGATGGGCTCCAATCGAGTATGCTATGTTACCATGGATGGTGTCGAGCTTCTTGAATGTTGTTGGAGCTGCACTCATCCAGGCAAGTGGAGAGTATTCCATCACACTCCTGACTTGTGCCTTGTAGATGGTGAACAGGCTTTGGGGAGTCAGGAAGTGAGTTACTCACCTCAGAATTCTTAGCCTCTGACCTGCTCTTGTAGCCACAGTATTCACATGGTTGGTCCAGTTCAGTTTCTGGTCAATGGTAACCCCCGGATGTTGATAATGGGGGATTCAGTGATGGTAATGTCACTGAATGTCATGGGGAGATGGTTAGATTTTCACTAGTTGGAGATGGTTATTGCCTGGAACATGTATGGTGTGAATGTTACTTGCCACTTATCAGCTGAACCCTGAATATTTTTCATGTCTTGCTGCATTTGGACGTGGACTGCTTCAGTGTCTAAGGAGCTGTGAATGGTGCTGAATGTTGTGCAAACATCAGCAAACATTCCCACTTCTGACCTTATGATGGAGGGAAGGTCAATGATGAAGCAGCTGAAGATGGTTGGCCCTAGGACACTACCCTGAGGAACTCCTCCAACAATGTCTTGGGACTTGGGCCAATGTCTTGGCCTCCAACAACCACAACCAGCTTCTTTGTGCTCGGTGTGATTCCAACCAGTGGAGAGTTTCCCCCCGATTCCCATTGACTTCAATTTTGCTAGGGCTCCTTGATACCACACTCGGTCAAATGCTACCTTGACGTCAAGAGCAGTCACTCTCACACATCCTCCAAGGGGGACAGTCCATAGCTGTTTCTGGCACTGTCACCTCCTCCTGCACATTCATGACATGCTTAACACCCAGTGCCACCATATTTAAACAGGCACAAGGACCCACTGAGGTGACTGTATCTATGCTGGTGAACAGTGCACTTGTAAGATGCGACAGAGCTGTTCTGAGGTCTGCTCTAGCAGATTGGCTCAGTGATGGTGACAGAGTCGGTCATAGTGCCTCAATATCAGCGTCTGTGGGAAACACAAGAAGAGAGAATGAGCCTTTGAGAGCAGATATCTCTGCAATGCTGAGGCTGCCCAATGCAGCCAAGTCTTCAGCAAGCTGTTGGATGGGCTGGAGTGCAGTGCATCTCCTTACAGTACACATTGCACTCTCCAATCACCTTCTCCACCACAGATGTCCATCTTCCCTTCCCCAACATTCTCATGGTCAATGACCCTGCTGATCTCCATGACTCCCTCTTCCATTGTTGTGAAGACGTGCAGGTATGGACTCCCCCCACCTGTCTGGGCCTCCCTCAGGCATTATGTGCCCATTTCTGCTGCAAGGACAAAAGAGAGATCAGGCACTGTTGGCCTCAACAGCCAATGCCAGTGGCTCATTGACATAGGAAACAGCATGTATCAGCGCTGACAAATCGTCAGCAGCACTATGGCTCTGAGCCTAGCTGAAGGGTCAGTAAGTACTCGAGGCACACAAGCTTTTGCTCCATCATTCAATAACATCTTGGCTGAACTTCTCCATCAACTCCACTTTCCTGCCCTACCCTTTTATGTTGAGACTCTTTTGTCCAAGTTGCTTGCCAGATCTGGACTCCTATCAGTGGGCCAAGATCTGCCCATGTGGAGTCCAGTACACCTCCACTCACTTATCATACCTTCTGTCACTGCAATGCTTGCTCCCAGTTGAGCCTGAGGAGACCCTTCTCGCCCGAGGAGACCCTTCTCGCCCACCCTGTAATTTATCTTGTTCTGCCCCTAACAAGGCATTGAGGGGCCACCCGGAAACTGGAACACCAGCACAACCAAATCCCCACTGATTAGCTGGGGGTTTCACTGGCCTCCTGCTGCTGCAGTTCTGGCGGGAAACTATTTGTCAGAGAATCTCTGGACTGACAGCTTCATAACTATTACTAAGTATGATGACCAGAATACTATGTGAGATCCTCTGTATGTTTTATGTAGTGGTAGTTTTGTTCTTTGAACTTTGAACCTGGACATATACAATAGAGAAATGGTGCTTTTAAAGGAAGTTTCCCCTCCCCCACTGGCTGAGGGATGTAGATTAAGTCCACTTTGTTAGCCTGGTACAGACTAGCTCCCAATGTTTAACTTGTATTCACCATGCAAACATTGCTTTTAAAAAAACCTTATATCTGATAAACCTTTACATTATAGAGCGTGAATCAAAACAGACTGTGTGGTCTAAGTGCAATTAATTAAAGGGGTCAATTTTTATACAGATACTTTTAACCCGTGGAGCTCTAACTGAATCACTAGCTTTCAATTAGACTGATTCTGACTGATTTTTTTTTTAAGCACTGGATTTTTTCTGCAGGCCCTCCTGAGTGGATTTTCTCTGTCTCAATGGCTGAGGAGTGAGAGGAAACGGACATTGGAGAGGTCACAGCAAAATTAAAGAAATCATAGAACAGACTGAACTTTGCTCACCTCTTACCTTTCCCCAGATTAGCTCATTCTCCTGAGCTCTCAAAGCTGAGAAACCACCTTCCTAATAGGAAACAAAGGACAGCAATCGATAAGCTTTATAGGGCTTTTGCCAGTGAACAATGCTGGAACTGTTGCCGATCATGATATTTATAAAGTATTAGATTAGAATGTCTCTGACACCAAATTAAATGGGGGCTCAAAAAAAAAGGATAAGGTTCAGACAAGTACAGGAAAATAGCGAATTAACTATAGAACAGAAGAATCATAGATGACATACAACTTTGAAAGATATTAAGTAGCACACATTGGCAATAAAATAACAAATGTGATTACAGCTTGAAGAGCAAACCATTAAATGAAATCAGTACAAAAAATCCCTGGTATAATACTTGGCTATCCATCGAAGCTTCCCCAGTGAAGAACAGAACACAAATACAATTCTGGGTGTGTTAATTACTGGATAGATAGATGGTGGGGCTCAATTTCAAAGCCTCCACCAGGTGTGAACAGCCTCTCTTGCTCAAAAATCACAGTGCTGAACTTTCCGATTTTCCTTCCCAATCAGTCCAACCTTATTTTGATTGGGGCCTTCACAAGGTTGAGTGGCAGGGGGGTTCAAAGTGCATGTCCTTTTCAAGTGGGAGCCTCATTGGTGTATTCAAATAAGGATGCTATGACGTGAGTAGGACCCCTGAAGCTGTTTTTTTGCCTGAAATTGGCACAGACCAGAAGAAACCATTTGAAGTGCTATTTAAAGGGCCACTCAACTGCGAGTACTTGGGTCATTGGCATTTGTTTGGAGAAAAAAACCTTTCTTGCTTCGTAGTGATATTGCAGACATTACTAGTGATGGATATATGGTACAATTTGCTACAAAGAATTCAAGAAACTCAGGGAGTTTCTGGATATTCAGAACATGGGATTTGTCTTGGTCCCTTCATTCTGGTTGGAGGAAGAGCAACGGCATCAAGTGGGGGAACCTCAGGAAGTTGCAGTTGGAGCAGTTAGGAATCCATAAAGGAGGAGACTGCTTGAATGAGGAGACTGCTATTCATCAGGGAGGTAATGAAACCACATGCGGCAAGACCTGTACCTCATTCCCACAGTTGGCCGTACATTGTCTGGAGCAGTGAAAGTCACTACAGCCCTCAGATCATTTTGCCTCAAGGACTTTCCAGCTTCCAGCAGCTGATATCAGTCATATTGCTCAGTATACAGGCCATGACTGCATCGAGCAGGTGACTGAAACCCTCTTTGTCAAGGCCAACCAGTGTATTGTGTTCCTCAGGAACACCAGGAGCTAGCAGGAAAGGGCTGTAGATTCTTCTAATATAGCAGACCTCCCGCAAGTGCAGGGTATGATTTTCTGCAGTCAAGTTGCTCCTTAAGCGAAGGCTGGCACTCTGTCAGTTCAGGTCTTCTCCCAGCTGTTGTGGGTTAGTTTGTCCAGCAGAAAGAGTAGTAGTGAGTTAGTGCCTGGTTCCTGTAAAGGATTGTGCAGATGTGTGGAGCATCTTCAGTTAGTAGGTATACTGAGAGGGAGGAGGCAGCAATTTGTGAGTAGATGTTGTGCAAGGAAGTGGCTCCTGTGTGAGAAGAGCAGCTAACAGAGGATTTCTAGTTGCTACCAGCTAAAGCAGACGCTATTTGTGCAGTTGGGAAGAAAACAAGTGAATGTGCGATTAGAATGAGGAGGTCGGTGCAGCATCTTCATGGGGCAGAATTTTACATTCCGCGGGCGGGCACCGTACCCGAACGAGGGTAAAATTGTGTGAGATGACATCAGGCGAGCATCCTGATGTTGTCACACACTTGCACAATATTTACTCAGCAGGCATGTGCGGCAGATGGATGCGCACCCGCTGACAATTTAAACGTGCAATTAAGCCCATCAATGGCACAATTTTTCATGGCCCATCCAACCTTATGGCTGGCAGACGGGCCAATTGGCCAGGCAGCCTTTACATTTTTGATGAAACCTCTTCCAAGGGTGGGATGAAATCTCAATTCTGGAATAAAGTAAAAAGAAATATCTGGGGGAAGCATTTTTTTGAGGTATGCTCTCAGGTGCTTGATTGTGCTGCATGGACATTTTTTGCAGCTTTTAAGAACTTTATTTTATTGTTTGCAGGTCAGCAGCCCCCTGGGGCAGCTGTCTGCCATCAGGGAGCTTTCCCAAATCGTTCACCCACAACTGCACCCGCGGTGACGTCACCGCCTGCCATCTTCGTCTTTCAGTGCGCATTTCACGCTGGCTGCCTGTTAATTGGACGGGCTGGAGTGCAATGCCAATCGTGGTCAGCGGCCCATTTCACGACCATTCCTGGGCCTGCCGACCGCGTGCATCTGATGGGAAAATTCAGGCCCATGTGATTACAGGGCAAGCAAGGAGAGTGGGGAGGGAAGTGTTTGGAGTGTGAGAGGGAGGACGTGCTGATGATGGGCCTAATGCTGAAAAACAGATGCAGAAAAACATATTTCTCACCCTTGCTGTTTGGGTAGGCTCCTTGAACCTAATGCAGCATTGATCCCATATTCCGGGAGTGCTGCTTCTGTCATTTCTATTGTCTCCTATCTCAGTCCAAGACTACTTCAGTGTCTGCCTTGACATCAGTGGGAAAAGAACTAGTTTGTGAGCTCTCACCTACCCCATGAAGACCTCCAGTGCTGAGTAACTAAACCTTGGTGCTCTTGAACACGATATCTATCACCCCACATCTAGAACTTGCAACAAATGTTGCGGCAGAACTAGTGACTGCTCGCTTTTAAGAGGCTCAAGCATTCTTTAAACAAATACCAGGGTCACTAGAAATCCTGTTCTTCAGTGAGCTGTTCATCATTATGGAAACATGCAGGCAGTGCTCCAGTCAGATTTGAGTGAACCTCTCCAATGCTATTGGATGGCAGCCTGATTACTGCACTTACGCTCAAAGTGTGCCGGAAGTTAAAATTGTCACTAGTGAATCTAAGGAACTAATACTAATACTTTATAAAACACTTTATTAATTAGTCCAAATATGCAGCAGGAACTTGCTCGCAGAATTTCCCAATTAACCAGTGTAACTAGTTAGATGTGTAAACAGCAGCCGACTGGGAGAAGTCATGAGGAAATTCTCAGCAGATGTATCACCTTCAGATTGGGACACTGCACTTATACAAAGATGGTGAGAAAGTGCATAGGAGTCCAAGTAACAAAGACAATTCCAGATTCTGATCATTGTACAATGGAGAGAGAAACTCAGAAAGTGTAGCCATTCTCATCTGGATCAATGTAATGCATGGAGCTAATGGAGAGAATTGGTAAAGTGGATGTAAATAGGTATTTTGTGATAAATCAGTTCAAATCATTCTAATGATACTTTTGGCATTTACTTCCTTTGCTTGATCCAAATTTCAAGGTTTGATCTGGCCATTTTTCATATATTTTACTGCCTGACTCCATATTTGCTTCATTAGGATTGATACAACTCTCCCCTGGACAGTTCAGCCCAAGCTTGTGTTAAATTCATATCTCTCTGGACTGAAGTTTTATTTTACAAAATGGAAGTATTCGGCATGATCTGGACATGTGGATGCTAACCTGGGATTTTTTTTAAAAGAAGGTCATACTTTCACCTTGGAACTGTAAACAAGTAGGCCTCTTCCAAGAAATCACCTGACCTATATGGTACTTGAGAAGGAGTTGTTTGTTTGTGTTGAACTGCTAAGAACTTTAATTGATCAAATGCTGGGAGACTAAAAGGCAATCACATGGGAGAGGGAAAAAAACCTACTTGTTTTGAAGGTAGTTTTATTGGAGAACAGATAGAGGAAAGAAGGCTACCTTGACTGGCTCCCTCTCTCTACCTTGCCTAAAATTGTGTGTGGCTGTAACCTATAACCAGAGAACCCTCATCTGAGAGTAACCAGTCTGCATTTGGACCTGCAAAGCTGAGACCAGTGGTGAGAACTTCCAGGCATCCACAGGGACCAGCAGCCCGTCTTCGCATACGAAAACTTCGGGTCAACAACGTTGAGACCCTGCAGACTTTACTCTTTATTTTATAAAGCTCATCCTCCAAAGCCCACCTCTGCAGAGCCCCCTACTCTGTCCTTTATTTGCGTATGTGTGCTGGGGAATTCTCTAGGAAGAGATAGATAGTTATGCTTCCCGATTACAATGTGTGTTAACCAGTACTTGAGACTTGTTAAAAGAAGTTTTGTTTTAAAATAAATTAATCATTCTGAGTTTTTGAAAGAAGCCTGGTCAGAGTCTCTTTTTCCTTCTGGGTACTAGAGGTATAGGTATACAATTGGCTATTATAGTGAGAAAATTAAATATTTAAATTAATGGTACGGCCTGCAGAGTAGTAGGGCTTGATAATTCATGCACTCCTCCCATCCCGGTTGTAACACTTGATTTCACCTACATTGACCTAATCCATTTTCTCTCCTAATCTTGGTATTCTGCACCTCTGGCCTTAGTGAAATATAAATACTTTCACTTTGATTTCTCAATATTAAAAAGGTGGAGCCAGGTTGCTGGGAGTTGCATGATAAATTCCTTTTCAATGTCTCAATACTTGTTTTGTTAGAAGATTGAGAACCCTATGAAACACATTGTTCAAAACTTACCATGTTAAAATCCAGCCTGTCTGGCACCATGCCTCCATTCCTCGCCTTGCCATTTTTAGAAATTTATTTTGTCTCCTACTTTGAACGTCCTCTGCTTCTGTGTCTTTCAGTAACTCCTAGCTATGAGGGAAGGTGGGCACCTTAATATTGTATGTCTGTCAGTCTCAATGTCAAACCAGCCACCATACAGAATTCACAATGGGAAGGATCATTGGCCCAAAGCTTCTCCATCCGCTTGATTGACCAGCCAGTCCCTTGTGCCATGCTTATTGCGTGTTCCTTTTATCAGGAATCTTGTGAGAATTGTTGTCCTAAACAGGCAGCTTTATGAACAGCTCAGCCCTTGCCCACACACATTGTCACTTTAAAGATTGCCATAGCCACAAGGAAGAAAATTTTGAAGCTAAAAGGAACGTACACCGCTTTGGGTTCTAAATAAAAAGGGAGGAAACAATTAAAACACAACAACACATTTATTTTTTAAGTGGCCTTTGATATTCCCATGGTTTAATTTGTTCCTAAATTTGACGCCGGAATGCAATTCCAACCTGCCATTTGGTCAAGAAAGGGTTAAGTATTTAATATTATATCTGTTAGAATCTCTTTTAAGTTAGGCTACATGTTAAATCATAGCGTTTAATTATTTTTTATCGTGTAATTGAATGTCGTGCAACACTTTTGTCTTCTCAGCACTTTACCTGAATCTCCTCCTGATTCTGGATCCGAGCCTTACTCCCCTCAACAGGTGAATGGTAAGCTCCATGTCTTCCTATTTGGAATTGGTTTGCTCTAGGCTCTACCAAGCTTCTGTCTGAATAAAGGTGTGACCGCATGCCTGAATTATCAGTGAAAGCAGCCATTTATAAATATTATCAAAGCTCTCAGCTTTTGTTTAGTGCTACAGTTCACTGAAAGGCTTGCCGTGCTAAAATTAGTGAGTAAACAATGCTAGCAAATTAGAAAAACTGCAGTAGCGACACTAGGAACCTGTAGGGAAGAGGATTACTGGTCAGTGGTACTCTTTGAAATGGTGTACTGCAGACTGAAGGGAAAAAGTCAAAATAGTTAAAGAAAAGAGAGTCTAGATGGTAAGTAAGAGTTTCTGCTTGTTCCGAGTACCCTTCATTGACTCTTATGGCTTCAATGAGCTTTGCCCACGCTTCTTGTGTTGTTTGAGTTGTGTTGCTATGCTTATCGAATGTTCTTTTTGTCGGATATTCTGCAAATTCAAGGTTGTTGGCAAGTTATTGACCTGTCTTTGTGAATCTGTGTCAGACGTTTAAGCCCTGGCGAGAGAAGGGCGATGTGAATTGATTGAGGAGGAAAGATAGGAAAAATAAAGGTAGGGAGAGATCGAAAGATGGATGAGAATAAGAAGGAGAAAGCAGAAGGGAACAGAAAAGAGAACACAGAGTGAGAAGAAATGGAGAGAGAGCAAGGACAGAGAGTGAGAGAAGAGGCAAAGGAAGTCAAAGTCTTGGAATGAAAAAAAGAACCAATAGAAGGAAGTGTAGACGAGGTCACAAGAGTACAGTTTCTGTCAGTGGGTAAAATGTACACAGCCCTGTTGTGTGGGATATCAGCTTTTGAGGAGATAGTAGTGCTTGTGTAAGCTTGGGCCTTGCTGTTGTAATTGGAGGGAATGCAATTAATTTTTTGATGTTGGAGAGTGGGGGAAGTGCAGAGGGGCTCACTGTTAATTCTGTGGGAAATGTGAGTCATCTATAAGACCATTATTGCGTTCTGTGTCAAATTGTTACAAGTAAGTATTTTCCGACTTCCAGTACCAATAAGGCAGCAGCAAATCGCAGCAGTCTAAAACAAGCAGAATATTTCAAAGGGAGGGCAGGCTGGCAGTGGGGGAGATCACTTGCACGTAGCCAGCAAGTTGCAGGGAGAGTGGGGCAGGTTTTATCTTTTGCATCCTGACATGCAACGTGGCATTATCGATGAAATTAGAGTTTGATCAGGGAGTACGCTTTCTGTAATGGATTTTAAAATTCTAAGATGTTTGGTTGCAAACACAAAAATCAGAAACGAAAGACTTGTGTTTATATTGTGCATTATCATGCCTGCCAGAATGTTTCAAAGCACATCACAATGAAATACTTTAAAGTGCAGTGACAGTTGTCATGTAGATGAACATGGCAGCCACGTAACAAGTAACAATCAATTGAATGATCGATTAATCTGTTTTTGATGGTGTCGTTGGGGGGGGGCACAAGAAAAAACTTTTCTATTCCTCCAATGGCCCATGGGTAACATCTACCTGAACCAATGGAACAGGCAGATAGGGCATCAGTTCAACATTTCATCTGCAGGGTGACCCCTCTGACAGTACAGCAGTCCATCAGTACTGCAGCGGAGAGCCATCTAATATGTCGAAGTCTTTCACTAGAGCTTGAACCTTGAATCTTTTGACACACGGATGTCACTGTAGAACCAATGAGGCAAACAGAATGTTGAACCATACCAGTGCAGGATAATTCATAGGGAGTTATGCTGAAATGATACAGTGCCATGGTCAGCAACACCTTGAATACTGCATTCAGCCTGGCCCATGAAGTACCGTGAAGACATTCAGGCCTCAGAGGTGATACAGGAGTGAGCTATAAAACAGATCTCTAATGACATAGATTTGAGGTAATGGGGCCTGACTGGAGAAAATTGAGCTTTTCAGCAAGAACTGCCTTACGTACAAGCTAATAAGTAGTAGAGAGAAAGGAGGTTCAGAAAATTATTTCAAACTAAACTGCGACAGTGTCATGCAGCCAAGGTTCAACTTATTAAAAGGCAAACTCAGGATAATGTCAGGAAGTTCTTCAGGCAAAGAATAATCAATAATAGAATGGACTTGTGGATAGAGCAGTGAAGGCAAAAACTTGGAATCATTAAAAGAAACAATTGGATGTCACAATGACAGAACCGAATGGATGAACTCAGGTAGGTTGCAAGGCCCTCCTCAAACACATTTCTAATAGTATCCCCTGAGAATGCTGCAATTGTGTCAAGCTGACACTCTAGTTGGGAGTTGCAAATGAATGCAGAGATACGGAGGTAGACTGAGTGGATGGAATTCAGGGAAGAAATCCTTGCAGGGAGGATCACACGTCCTTTGCAGGACCTGCCAGAGTACCATTAATTTAAATGGAAGGAAAATCAGGCAGGTTCTGGTGTAAGTGGGTGGTCCTCCCTATAAGATTTCCCCCTCAGCAGTTGATGCACAATGCCCAGGTAATAAAGACAAAAATCTAACTCATTGTCGGTGAGGTCCCAGTTTTAGTTGCATGGGCAAGTAGTAACACAGAAGTGATTGCAGTTTCAGGGAAGGTCACTAGCTGTAACATAGAGGAGGGAATCCATGCCTGTGGGAATCATAGCCCTCAGGAAGGGTCACCAGCAGAAAGTGCACCTTTGGTAGAGTAGCAGGTATAGCACTTTGGTGTGATGGAGCCTGGACTGGAGGTAACATATGTACAGCCAAATATTAGGAGGCTAAATTCGACAGCCCCCAAAACCTAGTGCAGGAATCACGATCCCCAATTAACCCATGCCCATTGACTGGCAGTACCCCAACCTCATGCTGCCTGCTGTTTTACAGGATTTACAGTGTTAACCATTCTGTTGATTGGCTGGACACCTGAGCAAGAGCCAATGGTGTGAATGACTAGCACCAGTTAAAGCTAGCCTGCACTGATTAAAGCCAGCCTGCACTGGCTAAAGGTGCATTGTGGCTGGAGCAGGTGCTGGGACACCTGTGCGGACTGAATCTCACCTGGGAAAGACAGAAGAATATGGCACAACAAGGAAGAGTGTGGGCTCCAATGTTTGCAAATGCTACACCAGCGGTCTTGGTGGAGGAGCTGAAAAGGAGAAAAGGTGTTCTGTATCTAGAGGAGGCAGGAGACCCTCCTGAAACATTCTCAGAAGGTAGTGGGATTGGATAGCCGTGGAGGTCAATGCCAGGAGTCAGATCCCGAGGACTTGGATGTGGTGCCACAAAATGCTCAGGGCCTCACTCGAATGGCAAGGTCAGTGAATGCGCCTTCAAATGTCATATCCCACCACTGCACCACTAGCCTCAGATACTGCTCAATTTATCACATATGAACATATGAATTAGCAGCAGGAGTAGGCCACTTGGCTCCTCGAACTTGTTCCACCATTCAATAAGATTATCCTCATCACTCACCCGTCAACAATCTTTAACATTATGACTCATACCTGACTTCCACATGCTTCATTGTACCTTCATGCACTTAACGTTGCTGCAAGCCTCACATCCACACCTTTCTTACACTGCCAGCTATTCAAGTTTGACAGCTACATCAGCCAAACAGATTGTATCACACTCACTGACACACTTTCTCCTCTCATACTGTACATCTAGAGGCAGCAGAAGTTAACTGGACAGGAACAGGCAAGGCTTCTTGTCCTTACCCCAATGCTGGCCAATATTGTGACACCCATTTCTGAAGCCATGGACAACGGAGGTGCTGAAACCATCAAAGATGACGGTAGAGTCATACATAATCCTGCATCTCACATCCCTTCTCCCCCTCATCCCACAATCTTCTCTTATTTACAAGCTGCGGGTAGTGAAAGCATGCATCTCTTATTTTCCTCCTTCCCTTCACCATAATCTTACTTATTTCTTTCTCCTTTCAGATACCTAAGAGGTGCGACCTGGCCCGGCAGTGGAGGAACACCAAGGGAGGAACACTTTCAAGGGCAATTAGGGATGGGCGATAAATGCTGGCCTAGCCAGTGCTGCCCACATCCCATAAGCAAATTAGAAAGAGAGAGTGATAATGAAGCTACAGCACCTGGATTTCAATCTCGCAGTCACCAGCTCACATACTGACACCACACATACTTTAGAGAATATTATAGAGGTGGAATCTGCATGTGGTGAAACACAGGGAATGAGTAACCTGCAGCCAGGGCACAGGGCAAGGATAATACAAGTGCCAGCTCACTAGAGAGTGAAGTTGCACACAAATTCTGCTGCGGAGGACTCAGATGAGCACGTTGGTCTGGCAATATACAGAAGACAGCTGATGGGTATGCACAATTAAATGCTTGGTGCATTGACAGGCTTGCCAGAAAGTCTGTGGTCAATGTCAGTGGTATGGAGGAATCTAGCACCGACTTGACACAGGATTTTACAAAGAACCTGGGACCTGTCCTCTCCAACATGAAAGTGGTAGCCAACTGTATCAACACACTTGTGGAACCAAACATGATGCAGCAGCTAATGGCCAATGTCTCAACTTACAGTACAGCAGAACAGCTTCCACCCAGAAGTTTGTTTATTGTAGTGTAAGTTCAGACTGCAGTAGATTGCAGTATGCGAAGGGGCTCTTAGGGTCCAGCAGTCAGGGGGGTTACAGCAGTCCAGCGTTCTGTCCGCCAACAGATTACTAGGATTGCTGAGGTGCTGCTCTCAGGGAGTAGCAGTGGCTTTATGGAGTACAACCCTGCTATCCCCTCTCAGGATGACAGCATTCCTCCTCCGACCACTGCCCCCCCCACCAGTGCCCTGGCTGTTTCCTGTCAGCCAGTCAACCCAGGCAGCTGCTATCAATATCAAGATGCTGCAGTCAATGGCTGGGCCTTCTGGAGCCAGAGC
This sequence comes from Cetorhinus maximus, assembly GCF_964194155.1. Classification (NCBI taxonomy): domain Eukaryota; kingdom Metazoa; phylum Chordata; class Chondrichthyes; order Lamniformes; family Cetorhinidae; genus Cetorhinus; species Cetorhinus maximus. The sequence goes on from NC_135887.1 coordinate 88,160,472, forward strand.
TGCTCAAGGTTGTTCTCCAAGACCCCCTGCAGTCTCCCCCGCTGAATTAATCAGCCTTTCCCCAGCCATTCTGCAGCCACTGGGTAGCACTGTGTAGTTGCACAAAGACAGGGAAGGCACATGGAAGACAGGCATTAAGGAAATGTGCAAGGGTAATTAGTTGATATTTTGAAGCAATATGGCATGATTTGATTTAGAAATTGGTTTGGAATGTTTATTTTGTGTTGGCTTTTTTGTATTGTGGTCAAATGGACACTGTGGTGATTAGTGACAGAGGAAAGGTAAGATGTGGAACTGTTAGTAAATGGGAAATTGGGATTGTGATTACTGGTATCACATTCAGATGAGTTCTTCATGGACAGCCTGGCCAAAAAGGGGTTGCCTAGGTTTCTCCATTCCTTACGCTCCTGCCCCTGAGCTGCTCACTGTATAGTTGGTGGCAAGGACCATCCCTTTATGATGGTGAGATGCAGCATCCAACAGACCACCAAGAATCTTGAGACACAGTCAGCCGAGTACTGCAGTGTTACTCCTGAATGATCCAGGCAATGAAAGCATTGTTTCAACTCTGTTCTATAACATTTCCCATGGCAACGTGGCTTTCATTGCCTGCATGCTGTGCACGTGCTGTGTGGGTTGCACACTGGAGTCATCAGCTATATGGTCAGTGGATAGTCCTTGTTGTCCAGTGGCTAACTTTTGGTTTGCTATGGTGACTCAAATGCAGGTGGCACAGGGGACCACCACATAATGAAGGCATTGTGACTGCTGTCAGGATCCCTGGCATTGATCTACATGATATACTATGTGTAGTCGCACACTAGCTGGATGTTGAGTGATTGGAATGCATTTCAGTTGTGGCAGATCTCAGAGTTAATATGAGGTGCCCAAAAGCCATTTGTATGCTTGTCATGGGCAGCCTGCTTAATCATCTGCTTTCCTCTTAGCGAGAATGAAATGTAGTGAGCGTTCAATGAATAGAGAATGTCTGTGATTTCTCTCATGCAAACTGTAAGGTATTGTGAATATCTCTAGCTCTAGCCTGGAAGGAGCCTGATGTGTAAGACTTCATCACCAGGATTATCTTCACAGCCAATGGCAATGTAGCCCTCGCCCTGTTCTGAGATTGCAGGTGGCAGATTTCAGTGAGGGCGCCTTAGTGAAGCGCAGATGCCTCACATATTGGGCGGGATTTTCCGGCCCCGACACTAGCAGGCACCATCGCGGGCGGAACAGGAAAATTTGGAGAGCCATTAAAAGTCAATGGCTCTCCAAATTTTCCTGTCCTGTCCGTGACAATGCCCGCTGACAGCAGGACCAGAAAATCCTGGCCATTATTTCCTGCTGAGGTTGAGGTAGAAGCATTGCTCTTTGAACACCCTGGGTGGATATGGCCTCCTTTCAGAGAGCTATTTTACCCGTCTCATCCTCCCTCTTCTAGCAGCTTGTCTGCCCATGTGTGGCCTCTGTTCACTCTCCAAGTTGTGCTGGGTTCTAAGGGGAATATCTAGTGTGTACATGCCTGGAAGCAGCTGGTTCATGCAGAAGTTGGCAAAAGCTCCTTCAGCGCCTGTCACAAAACTCCTGTACTTTGGCAACTTTAAACAACTATAGAAAGTACCAAACACTTTGTGTTCACAAAAACTTTCTACAGCAGTACGTTTCCAGCCCAATGAGAGGGGAGGCATTGCTGGATTTGGTTCTTGGGAATGAGGTGGGCCAAGTGGAGCAAATATCAGTCAGAGAACATCTAGGGGACAGTGATCATTGTATCATAAGGTTTAGGTTAGCAATGGAGAAGGACAACGAACAATCTAGAGCAAGAATAATTAACTGGGGGAAAGCCAACTTCACTGGGAAATAATGGACCTGGGCTGAATAAATAGGAAGCAAAGGTTGGCAGGAAAAATGATAGCTTAACAATGGACTATCTTCAAAGAAGAGAGAGTTCGGATACAATCAAGGCATATTCCCTCGAAAGGGAAAGGTAGGGTAAACAAATCCAGAGTTCCCTGAATGACAAAAAGGATAGCGATTAAGATGAAGAAGGAAAAGTATGCTTATGACAGATGTCAGGTGGATATTACAATAGAGAACCAGACTGAATATAGGTTGAGAGAGGCAGTGAAAAAGCAAGTAAGGGAAGCAAAGAGATGTATGAGAAAAGACTGGCAGCTAACATAAAAGGAAATCCCAAAGTCTTCCATAGGCACATAAAAAGCAAAAGGCTAGTAAGAGGAGGAGTGGGGCTGATTCGGGACCAAAAAGGGAATTTACGCATGGAGGCAGAAGGAATAACTGAGGTAATAAATGAATGCTTTGCATCTGTCTTTACCAAGGAAGAAGATGCTACCCAGGCTACAGTGAAAGAGGAGGAGGTAACTAATACACTAGAATGATTTATAAGTGATAAGGACGGGGTATTAGATAGGCTGTCTATACTTAAATTTGATAAAGCACCAGGACCAAATGAGATGCATCCAAGGATACTGAGGGAAGTGAGAGTGGAAATTGCGGAGGCACTGGCCATGATTTTCCAGTCTTTTTTAGACTCGGGAGACTAGGGAATTGCATATGTTACGTCCTTGTTCAAAAACAGGATGTAAAGATACGCACAGTAACTACAGACCCATCAGTTTAACTTTGAAGGTAGGGAAAATTCTAGAAACAATAATTTGGGGCAAAATTAATAGTCACATTGATAAATGCAGGTTAATTAAGTAAAGCAAGCACAGATTTGTTAGGGGAAAATCATGTTTAACTGACTTGCTGGAGTTTTGTGAAGAGGAAGCAGGGAAGGTTGATGAGGGCAATGCTGTTGCTGTGGTGTACATACTCTTCCAAAAGGCATTTGATACAATGCTGTACAAAAGATTTGTGAGCAAAGTTATAACTCATGGAATAATAGACAGTAGCAACATGAATACAAAATTGGCTGAGTGACAGGAAACAGCCAGTAGTGGTTGATGGATGTATTTCTGGCCGGAGAAAGGTTTGTAGTGGAGTCCCCAGGAGTCAGTGTTGGGACCTTTGCTCCTCCTGATATATATTAATGACCTAGACCTTGGTGTACAGGGCACAATTTCAAAATTTGCAGATGATACGAAACTTGGAAGCATTGTAAATTGTGAAGAGGATAGTGTAGAACTTTAAAAGAACATAGGTAAGTTGGTGGAATGGGTGGACCAGATGACAGATGAAACTCAATGCAGAGAAATGTGAGGTGATTCATTTTGGTAGGAAGAACATGGAAAGACAGTATAAAATAAAGCGTACAATTCTAAAGAAGGTGTAGAAGCAGCAGGACCTGGGTGTATATGAGCATAAGTTATTAAAGGTGGCAGGACAGGTTCAGAGAGTGGTTAATAAAGCATACAGTATCCTGGGCTTTATAATAGGGGCATAGAGTACAAGAGCACGAAGGTTATGTTGAACTTGTATCAGACACTAGTTTGGCCTCAGCTGGAGTATTGTGTCCAGTTCTGGGCCCTGCACTTTAGGAAAGATGTGAAGGTATTGGGGAGAGTGCAGAAAAGATTCATGAGAATGGTTCCAGGAACTTCAGTTATGAAGATAGATTGGAGAATTTGGGACTGTTTTTCTTAGAGAAAAGAAGGCTGAGAGGAGATTTTATAGAGGTGTTCAAAATCATGAGGGGTCTGGAAGGACTGGATAGGGAGAAACTGTTTCCACTCATGAAAGGATTGAGAATGAGGGGGCACAGATTTAAAGCAATTGGCAAGAGAAGCAAAAGCAACATGAGGAAAACTTTCCCACGCAGCGAGTGATTAAGTTCTGGAACGCACTGCTTGAGGGTGCGGTGGAAGCAGGTTCAATCGAGGCATTCAAAAGGGAATTAGACTGTTATTCTGAAAAAGAAGAATGTGCAGAGTTATGGGGAGAAGGCAGCAGGGTGGCACTAGTTGAATTGCTCATTCAGAAAGCTAGTGCAGACACTACAGGCTGAACAGCCTCACTCTGCACTGTAACAATTATGTGATTCTTGTAGAATCAAAGCAACAGCAAGAAGAAATCAACCAGCAAGCAACCTGTAAGTAGATGATGATACCTTTAAATAGCACATGTGGAGGAATCCTCCCTGATGCTGAATGTACATACCACTGTCCAAGATTAAGAGAGGGCATTAGCTGGAGCATTGAGCTCCAAAATGGAAGTACTGGCATCAAATTACCATGATCTGCTTGCTGTGCATACATTTGACAGCTGTTCACTGTGCCCATGCTAGATCAGGCATGGAGACTCCAAGCGGGTGGTGGTATAGTGGTAATGTCACTGGATTAGTAACTAGAGACCCAGTCTAATGCTCTGAGGACATGGGTTCAAATCCCACCATGGAAGCTCATGGAATTTTAATGCAGTTAATAAATCTGGAATATAAAGCTAGTCTCAGTAATGGTGGCCATGAAACTATCAGCAATTGTCATAAAAACCCATCTGGTTCACTAATGTCCTTTAGCCTGGCTTACATGTGACTCCAGATCCACAGCAATGTAATTGACCCTTAACTACCCTCTGAAATGGCCGAGCAAGCCACTCTGTTCAAGAGCAACTAAGATGGGCAACAAATGTTAGTGACATGCTATGAAAGAATAAAGTAAAAAAGGCTACCCATTGGAACCAAGAGAAGGAACAGCAGAAAGCCTGACTGGCAGCTAAGAACTTTCCTTCGAGGGCAGCTGTGGCAATGCCCTACTCAGGGGATGGTCAGATTAACATCAGGGTCCCATGTATGTCATGAATCCTGATTTGTATGTAAATGTACATATTAATTTATTTATTGAGATTTCATCAGAATTTGGCAGGAAGCTTATCTGCCACTAAATCAAAGCCCTTAAACCAGGAAATTGGTGAGCATAGAAACCCTTCATTTTATCTGCTTTCCCATGGATTAGGAAGAGTTCAAATTCTTCAACTCAGAGAGGCTATAGGACGGCTGGTGTTGGAAATGGAAAACTATCCTACTGTACCTTATAATGTTACCTCTGTATCAACTGTATTGGTGTATATGTGCATATGGGGTGATGTGAGGGGTGTTAGTATATACTGAACTCATCAAGTGAGAGCTATCAATGTAGGGAAATGTTCCCAAGTTTTGCTCTCACTAGCAAACTATGCACCCTGACATCCATTTCTGCATGTGCTTAAATGAACAATAAAACTCCCACTACATCGCCCATCGATTGTGGCCAGGTCAGGGTCAGGTAAAGCTTTGTCTGTACTGCCCCAACATCATACCTTAATTTCAATGCACCAGAATGTTTAACTTGCAACCAACAGTAATGTCCAGTTGACATCAATTTGTGTTGAAGTTTGGTTCAGCATTGAGCTCTCTAGCAGCTAGATTGAGGCTATCCCAAACACATTTCCCACAGTGTTACAGGTAGCTGGTAGAGGAGACTTTAATTCCATCTGTGTGGACTGGATTTGAACTCACTTCCAGACAGGAAGGGCCAGTGTCTAACTGCTGCATCAGCCAGTCCAATCCATTTAAGACCAACCGGGGAAAGGGTTGGTAGCCTTGGAATCTGCTACTTACTCTATAATCATATTTTTAGACACTTTGCATGTTATGACACCAATTCTGTATTTGCCTCCAAGGAACATGCAGTGCCAGTGCCTGAGCTGGTGGTTCAAAGTGTCAGATCAAGTAGCAGGGCCTCTTCATCAGCGCTGTGCTGTTGCTCTCTGTCTTCCTTCTTGGGCTGCTGTGGCTGGACAGGCAACACTTCTTGGGTATCTGAAAGCAGGAAATCAGAAGGCGAAGGGTCCATGGTCAGACCATCAGCATCTTGCTCATCATGTCCGATATCAAGATGTGGTTGAGCTGGGAGTTGAGAAGGGGCACAAGGCAGTAACATACCATCCTCCTCAATGTTCTCAGAGACACTGGATGCCATGGGCTCTGTTGCAGCCAACCCCATGATGCTGGCAGCCATCTTCCCCATAGGGCTCAGGACTTGCAGAATCCTTGTCTCCCACTGTATCTGCTTCCTTCTATCATACACCACCTTGACTGCAGGGGAGAGGGCAGAATATCAGTGATTGTGTAACACTGTGTTTGGGTGCCTGCCATAGTTCAATAGCTGGAGGCATGTGGGGGCATTGGGAAGTGGATGTGAGGCTGAAAGCATTGGTAGGTGTGTGGGGTGAAATGGAGTATCTGAATGTTAGGCATGAGTCCTGAGTGCCAGGGATGGCTGCTGGGTGAGTGATGGGGGCGTCTTGTGCATTGAGAGACTGGGGATGTAGTGGGTAGGAAATGCTATTGCTGCCAGATCCTCAGGTCCAGATACCAGGAATTGACTTTCTGGCCACCTGCTCCCATTCTCTTCTATGGGTGATCCTTGAGGGCCTGATGCCTGCCCCCCTACTGAGTTCAGAGGCAGTGCAAAGAAGAAGGAAGCATCACAGGACAAGCTGCAATTATGCAATGAAGTTGCTGCACCAAATTTAGGTGCTGCTCACCTTGATCAGAACCAGTGTGGGCAAATTCTGACCACTGCACCCAAAAATCAGGGCATCAAAATTTCTAGCCCTTTGTTCCTTGCACATGGGTTTGGGAAGTCTCAAACCACTTCCTTGTGCCACAAAGCTACCATTGATTGTCACCAATTTGAAGATAATGTCTAGAAGGACTACGGGAAAGGTAGGGGAAATAAAAATGTCACTCTGCTGCATTAGAGATAGAGCAAAGGCACATTGTTAGGTAGAGGATCTTTACTCATATTGTAAACTGTGCTGTTCCTCAGGAATGGACAATCTTTTATCTTCATGGAGCCCCACAGGTGTGTAGCATGGAGCCATGGCAGGGGTGGGGGAGATCCTGGATCCATGTTCTCAATAACCTTTCTATATCACAAGTTGCAGACGCTAGTAGATCTTGGTGTTCTGCTTTAGCATTTAACCGCAACATAGGCAATTGCACTAAAAAAAAGTCCTTTTTGAACATCGGGTTCCACAAAATACAAACTAGACAAACCCATGGTTAAAGTGTGAGTGCAAACAGGATGAATTTTCTTGGGGGGGGGTTTGAAACTTTGGGGTTCCAGACTCTAGCCCTATCCATGCCATAGGTTTTTCACATCTGCTGTATATGACCTGGGAGTGCTTGATACTTACTTCTACTGGGCATCCAGTTCTGTTCCATAGCAGAATGACACTCATTGTAATGCACAGAATTCACTAAGGTAAAGAATAAAAAATTCAGAAAGATGTTGAGAATCTGAACTGATTCCCTGAACTTGTTGCAAGAGTATTTTTAAGAGGGTTATCCAGATTAGAGAGGCAATTTATAACAACTGTTTGTTTAAGAAACTGTGTTTTTAAAAGTGAGAGAGTTATTCAGAATGATAAGAAACAGTACACTTTGTAATGTGCTAATGTCAAGGAAAAACTCCCTGCGTTAAATTGGCAGAGAGCCAGAACAAACATAATAAAATTTGGGATACTGTAAACCTCATAGCAATTTCCACACAAAGTGCTCCAGCTTTCTGATACTGCTTGCATTTCTCCTCCCCATTTGGATTAGATACAAAAACATATTTTAATCTGTTTTATAGTCACCCAAGATTTTAGAAATATATATTTTTCCCTCTTCTGAATAAACAAACTCTTTACGATTTCATCCTCTGGTTCCCCACCTAAATAGTCACCTTTCATGTATGAAACTCAACTTGTGGGTATTGGCATTTGGATTCTGGGGTCATCGCAGCCAGGTTTACTCCTGTCCTTCACCAACATCCACTTTTCCACTGGGGTCAGTTGATAGCTACCCTGTGGGAACAGATCAATTAAAGGGAGCTTTCCTCTCCCATGGATCTGTTCAGCGCTTGAACTGGAGGTTTCTCAGTGATTGTTTTCCCTCCTCACCCTTCCAGGGTGAATGAAACCAAGCACCAGCTCAGCTCAGACGAGTACAGAACTTGGGTTAAACCAGAGACCTTCTCACTTGTATAAAGAGAAAGAATTGCATTTATATAGCACTTTTCACAGTGAACCGACATCTCAAAACACTTTACAGCCAATTAATCTCTTTTGAAGTGTAGTCACTGTCGTAATGTAGGAAACACAACAGCCAATGTGTGCACAGCAAACTCTCACAAACAGCAATGTGACAATCTGCTTTTGTGATGTAGATTTGAAGGATAAGTATTGGCCAGGAAATGGTGACAACTTCCTTGCTGCTCTTCAAAATTGTGCCACAGGATATTTTACACCCAGCTGAGCAGGGTAGCTCAGTGTACCGTCTCATCGAAAAGACAGTTACACAACTGAGCGATTGTAGCACCTTTTTTTAAGATCATAGTCAATATTAAAAGGGAAGTCTCTAACACAGTTTTGTTTGGAAAGCAAATTAAAAAGCTACCTGCCATTTTTATTTAATTGATATCACATGAAAAAGACATGGGAAAGAAAAGTTTGCCCATCAGACGCCCTGATTAAATATCCAATTTTGCATTGCAGTAATGCCTAAATATTTACATGGGACATGCACTTTCTGTTGAGAGCCATTATTTTCTATAGTTATGATTTTTGATCCATGCCTGAAAACATTTACCATTCTAAATCACAACATCAACATTTTCTATTTGATTTTACTTTGCCACCTGTCACACAGTTGTTACAGTCTCTAGTCACCCATTGGAGCAAGTATCTCTGCTAACTACATCACCAGTTTGTATATAAAAATACCCCACAACATGCAAATTACTAATAATATATTAAAAGCCTTGCATAGATGCACATATCCTATCAGGTATCACTTAACAACTTTGTTTTCTATCATCCAACTTCTATCACAATAGTGTCCATCTTAAATAAATGCAAATCTTTCCTTTTATTTTTCTGCCAATCCAGCTTCTCTGTCATTTCTGTGTCATAACCAAGGTTACTTATTTGTTTTACTTAACCTTGGATTCAGTCCTCCAAGGCAGGTCATGCTGCTGTTTACTTAACTCGAAGGCGTCATAGCCGCACCTTACAATAGGTGGCATTCTGACACTGTTCTCTATACCAGCTCCCACCTTGAAGCTCCTAAAATTGGGCTTGTAGCTGTAAGCTGCTGACTTTGTCCATGTCGCCATGATTTGTGGCTCAAAGCTTGAGGTCAGTTATGGTGGGGAGGGGTTTGTTACATCAGGATGTGGTGGAAACTTGTTGAGAGCGTTTTCCTGACAGTGACATGGTGAAACAAAGTATACTATTTCAAATAAATACTCAGCAGTATCTGTTTTAAATCGGATGGGTTTCTCCAAGTCACTGCTGGGAAGACCCCTTTAAGAAATCCATCCTCCTCTTCTTCCACCCCCTCCACCTTGCTGTGACTGCAATTTCCTCTACCAACCACCTAATCTCCCTCCATTTTTGTTCCTTCCTGCCAACACTTGCTGCTCTCTTTTTTCCACTCCAATCTTCTGTGCCTTTCTGTCCATTACAAACCTGCCCCCGAGAAAACTCCTGCCAGTGCTTTTGTTAGTGGCAACCCCCAATCTCAGTGTTCCCGCCCACCAAAATCCACTCCTACACCTTTCTTTCCCCCTTACTTGTAGCCTTCATCAGATTACTTCCTCACTGTTGTTTCTGGAGCTTCACTCATAGCCCAGTTGGCTCCTAATAGAGCTAGGAGTCAGTGCTGTGCCTCCTCCTTGTTTTGTTCAGTCAGGGAAAGCAAGGGATGGGGCTATCGCATCATTATCTCGTACGTAAAATGAGCACTTGACAATTGTCTACAGTGGCATAATTGAAAATAGGAGCTTAGCATGTGAGTAGTATCAGATGCAAACCCAGGTTCCATCAATCTACTGTGCTGAATGCTACATCATTTTCAAGAGTGACCCTTAAGCGTGAGAAACAATAATGTTCCATGTGTGGAAAGATGCTGTAGATTGATGAAGATAAACAATAGTTTGGATTTGCTTTCTTGCAGCTGAACATCTCTGGATGTTCAGTACGAGTTCCAGCACAACTGGACAGTGGGCTTTAGTTGATCTCAGGTAGAACTGCTTTTGGAGCTTCTCTGCTTAAGCTACACAGAAATAGTCATGTGAACATTTTGAGAATGTTCCCTCAGTGACTGGGTGAATAACTGTCTAATAATAATAATGGTATGATACTACACCATATAGACCTGGGTCTCAGGTTCGATTGCCACTCTAGTGAGTTAACTGATCTCTATCATGACAACCATTGTGGTTCTAAAGTTGGCCTCAGCATCCCTGGGTTAGAGAGGAGAAACTCAGTTGGGGTTCTCATTCGTGATCACTGTATATAGTGATTCTGATTGGTAAATGTATCTGTGAGAGCTTTACCTGACTACAAGACAAGGTTCAGCTATGATGGCCTTTATGATTTAATAGACTTCCACCACTTAACTGTCTATCCTCTGACTTAAAGAATGGTCACATGTGTGAAGCATCATGTGCCAACATGTGCCAGCACCTTCAGGAGAGAAGTGGGGGGAAAGACTAAAATACAAATCCTGCTTGTATCTGCAGTTTGGACTGATTAACTAATCTGAGCCAGGGTGGTTGGTGGGATACTATAACTGGTGCCATTGCCCTTGATACAAAGTATGCATTTGTGGATGAAGTTTGGGTTAGGCCTGAATGTATTGCAATTTCTGTGCATCTATCTCCACGCCCCCCCCCCCCCACCCCAACTAATTCAGCAACATTCAGAGTCTAGGCTCACACCTGAGGATTGGAGGACTCTAGCTCCTATGAAACCAAGGAATCAGCACCCTTCCAGTCAGAGGGGAGAAAATTGACAAGACAATAAAACTTTATAGAGAAACTAATTGGAGCCAATGTACCTAGTCTCCAAAAGAATCTTTGGATATGATTGGAATTGATTAATAGGAAAGAGGGTTGCGTCCATGTGCTGGAAGAGAGTTGCATTGTATAAGCTGGTCAAGGCTTGGGCCTGAACTTTCACGGGGATGGAAAGGGTCACCCACTTAGCCAAAATGGGACCGGTGCCCCATTCTGGAACTCCTGCCCCTGAACCTGGCACCCACCATTTTCACCAGGGAGGGGAACAGGTGCGGGTTGTAGTTTGCACATCCGTGGTTCACGAGGGCAGTTGCACATGTAAAAGTGCAACTGCCTTCAAACAGATCCAATTTTCATTAGTGGGATGTCCAGAGTGCAATTTGTGGGCTTTACACTTTTCAGGAGAAGATCTAAGCTTACTTGTGTTCTTTGGAGAGGCAGAGTAACCTTTTGGAGAGGTAAGGGACCCTTTTGGACAGGTACAGGGACACCTTTGGGAGAGGCCAAATCCCATTTGGTCAAGTGTCCTTTGGGAGAGGTCAAGTGCTCTTTGGGATTGTTAAAATTAGACATGAGTGTGTGTAAAATGTGGATAAATGCATTGGAACTGTCAAGCTGTATATGCATTTAAATCTCCTGACCTTAAAATTTAAAAAGCCTGCAGTTTAATAAAATAAATGCTTGCTATTTCTCTCTGGCTATTGACATAAGCCTGAGGGTTATCATTATAGGATTATGCATGACTGATTTCACAACCTATTATTATCACAATGGAGTGCCTGTTACTTCACAGTTTGATTGACAGCTCCAAGTGGTTATAAAGTCTTTGATGTGGGGCTATGGATACAAATGCTTGTTTTTATAAGTGACTAAATATTTGAAGGAAATGTTTGTTTTTATAAGGGGTTAAGTGATTGAAATAATTTAAATGTAGTGAATGAGTTTTTAATCAATGAAATTGTCTTCGTTAAATAGTGAAGTCATCAATAGATACTTAGAACTTTATTTTTTCTAATCTCTGCAAGGGTCTTGAGGTATGCCCAGGGTGGATACTGGATGAGTTGGCATAAAGGCTGTATGAGCAAAGGGTGGGTGGGAGGGCATGGGTTGGCATGAGTTAGCCTTAAGTTGGCATAGGGGCTGTTAAGGACCTTGGGTGGGTAGAGTGGCATAGGTTGGCATGGAAGGTAAAGGAGGTGATTGGTTGGGTACAGGGGCTTAGGTTTTCATGGAGGGTAAATGGGGCCATAGAGGGGTGAGTAGAGGGGCATAGGTTGGCATGGAGGGTGTGAGAGTCCATGGGCATGGGTAGAGGGGCATGAGGTGGCATGAGTTGACATGGATGAGGCATAGTGAGTGTGGGGGAGGGTGAGGGCTAGAGACTTTTGTCTGTTTTAATCTTTTTCTTACAAGTGCTGGAGCACCAAGGGTGGCCTTTCACACAGCCCACCACTGCACCCGACAGTCTCTCTGGCTGCCTCCATACTGTTTCTGAGAATGGCAGGCCCAATTCCTATTAACATTCACTCACTCCCACTCCCAGGATGGAAAATTAGAACATTTGAGGCACTTTCTCCCGAGTTAGGTTTGCAGAGTCAGGTATTTTCCTGACACTGCACTCCCGGCTCAGGACTGAAAATCCAGGCCTTGGTTAACTTGCTCTAATGTTCACAAGTTTGTTACTCATTTAGAATCACCCAGGGTAACAGCAATGTGGACACTGTCAGTCATTTTGCAGGTCCAATTCTTATACCTGTTGCAAACAAATTCACAATGCGATGACACATAGTATGAAGGGAAGTTGCTTAAGTATACAAATTCGTAAAGCATTAAAACTTGCTTATCTCTTTCAGCAGAGTCTCATCTTCTTCGCACTATGACCCCTGAGCATTTATGTCATATGACGCCTCCTTCTCGTCTGGAACATCCTGCACAAGCACATCTCCAACCACCACACCCTCATCAGCCACCCAACACCCACTATCCCAATGTGCCACGGGAGATGTACATGAAGCCTGAGCCAATGATGCCCCAGTATCCAGTATCAGGAATATCTCCAAATGAGCTCCATCAAGCCCAGCAGTCACAAATGCTTCACCAGCTTCTGCAACATCATGGATCAGAGTAAGATGCAGCTGAGGAGTGTGTGTGTGGGGGTATGTGTGTGTGTGTGCGTGTGTGTGCGTGTGTGTGTGCGTGTTTGTGTGCTGCTGAGACCAACCACTCTTTTTCTTCAACCACTCAACACACAGTAGTCTTCACAATCTTCAAACTTCAAATATTTATTATTCCTGATTGCAGTCTGAGTGTATTTGTTCCCATCGAGTGCAAAAAAGGGAACTGAACAGTTAAATAACATTACTGATATGCTGTTAGCATTTTTGCTGCAGCTAATTTGGTAGCTGCCCTGACTTTTTTGTAAAATCCATCCTATTTGTCCTGACTTTGGAGTGAATATTGTGAAGCATCTGAGTTGCTAATGATCATTAATTCTTGGCCCAGTAAGGAAGAGTTTTCTGATAAGAACGCATGAATGAAATTTGTCTTTAGACATATCTTTTGATTTATCTCTCACTCTCGTAGCCACACCCTTCTGCCATTTGACCTTAATGATATCTCGTCTCTACAGTGGTATTCCTGTGCATCCAGCCAAGAAGCGGAAACATTCAGACTCTCCTCCAAATACTTTAAACACTCAGATACTGAATGGAATGATAAAGCAGGAGCCAGGTAGGAGCCTCATCCTTGTTTCCATTCCAGCTGTTAACGACTTCAGCTCTAGTTTAGAGTAATAATTACCTGACATATTTATTTTTCAGTTGAGGGAAGAGGAGATGTTGATGTTTTATCGTTGAATGTGCTGATGTAGAGCTTCTCTAGTAATTCAGTGCTAAATGCATTGGCCAATGTGGTGTTGAGCCACAGAAGAAGCAGATTCAGGTTCAATCAGTGCTGCGCTAGCTAATGTCAGCTAAGGTTGCAGTTGATTCCTCACAGTTAGGGGATAAGTGTTCATGGGCTAGGAAGGGAGCTAGTCAGGCAGGATTCTTCCTGTTAATCTTATCCAATAAACTTTTGCAGGAAGGATGTTGGATGAAGATCGGAACACGTTTGTCTGTAATGGCCCTACTGACACAGCCTAGATTCGCCTCTCCGCTATTCCCCATTTTGGGGTGAATTTGAGCTGATAAACGGAGGAAAATGCATTCTTAAAAAAAACAACAGTTCCCTTTAAGGCCCACCACAAGCCTAGTCCACCACATTAAAATAAGAATATAAGAACATGAGAAATAGCAGCAGGTGTAGGCCATTCAGCCCTTGGAGCCCACTCCACCATTCAATGAGATCATGGCTGATCTTCCACTTCCTCACCATTTTCCTGCAGTAACCCCATATCCTTTGATGTTTTTAAGATGTAGAAATTTATCAATCTCAGCCTTGAACATACTCAATGTCTAAGCCTCCACAGCCCTCTGGGGCAGAGAATTCCAAAGATTCCCCACGCTCTGAGTGAAGAAATTCCTCCTCATCTCAGTCCTAAATGGCCTTCCCCTTACCCTGAGACTATGTCCCCCGTTTCTAGACCCCTTCAGCCAGGGGAAACATTCTTCCTGCAACTACCATGTCAAGCCCTGAAACAATTTTGTATGTTTGAATGAGATCATCCCTCATTCTTCCAAACTCCAGAGAATAAAGGCCCAGTCTATTTAATCTTTCCTCATAGTATAATCCCTCCATCCGAGGAGTTAGTTTGATGAACCTTCATAAAATGAGGTCAAGAAGATGAGGCTTGACTTGACCAATTCCTTCCATTTCTACGCCAACCTCTCCCCACCGCCATGCCCCACCCACCCTGCAACTCAATAATTATCAATCGTGTAAAGGGCTGCTGTGGCAATCCTGAGGCAGATAGCATATTGAGGAGACAGTGTTGTGGATGTTTCCTTGCCTACAAAGTGTTCATTTTAGTACATTGGGAGGTTAAGTCAGGACTTTTGTTGCTACTTTTATTCGGCTCTATTCAAAATAATGTTTTCCACTCTAACCTTGGATTTCCAAATGGGAATGCATCATTCTGATATTATGAAGAGGAGGAGGAGGAACACATGGAAGAGGATAGATCGGAGGCTCTTATCCTAAGGCAACACCAATGTTACCTTTTCCCTAAACATACACATTTACTCACCAGGCTCTACAGACTAGAAGGGTCTTTCTTAAGTATTCCCATTGCATCAGCAGGTTGGAAGGGGAGAATAAGTGGAAAGGAAGCTTGCTGCCAGAGGAAGGAAAGTATGAATGAGCATCTAGAACTTTGAACAATTAAGAGGTGACTCGTTAAATAAAATCCATTCATACCTATCTGTTTTGCTCCCACACACTCACACGAAGACCATCACTATCCAAAACTTCTGCCAAGTCCTTCATAAGTCAGAAGTTTATATTTCCCTGGTATTGTCCAACTGCCAAAAGCTGAAAGTAGACACAGAAATGAACTCACAACTCATATGTTGATCAAGTTGTGATAACTTTCAACCATACCATTCACCAGAACATACCAGAGGATCCACACTCCCTATTCGCAGACATTTAATATTGTAGCTACCCTTTGCACTAGCTATCTTACTTACTCTTGTTCCTAATCTGCTAGCCCTATGTAGTGCTCCTTGAGCTACATGAGATTAAGCAGCAGGTGGCTGGGAGGATTACCTTAGAGACCTGAGATGGCTCATGTCAGGGTAGCTGTTGGCCCAGGTGGACCAACTTCCATCAGCCTGGCGGTTACAGTAGTAAGGAGGCCTTCAGGAAGTGGGTCCATTGACAGTGACATTTGCATCTAACTGGCTCTGGGTATGGGCACAAAGATGCTTCTGACTGGCATTGTCGCAGATTGAATAGTCCCAGTTATATCTTGTAAACCCTGTGAAGCTATTCTGCTCAAAGCATGTATCGAAGCATGAGTAGATGGCATTCCAGAAGCTTTTCCTGGCACCTTCACCTGGACTGCCACAGATCCTAAGGTGTCCTGCAGGTGATGAGAAACATTTGCACACAGTGTATTCTTCCCACTCATTTCCTTCTTTACCTGATTAGTTCTTCCTTTAAGCTGCCTTATTCACACTTCTCTGCATGTCTATACAGATTGTTATAAATGTATCAATACTTCCACCTTCTCTTTGGGTATTCAATGACCCCGCCTGCACTGCTTTCTGAAGCAAAGAGCTCCAAAGAGAGTCCAAAGAGAAAAAAAAATCCTCATCTTTGTCCTAAAAGGGCAACCCCTAATTTTAAAACAGTGTCCCTAGTTCTGGACTCTCCCACAAGAGGGAATATCCTTTCCACCGTGCTGAGACCGTTCAGGATCTTGTATACTTCAATCAAATCACCCCTCACTCTTCTCAGTCCAGTGGAAACAAGCCCAGTCTGTCCAACCCTTCCTCATAAGACAACCCACTCATTCCAGGTATCAATCTAGTAAGATAAAAGCAAAATACTGCGGATGCTGGAAATCTGAAACAAAAACAGAAAATGCTGGAAAAACTCAGCAGATCTGACTGCATCTCTGGAGAGAGAAACAGAGTTGTTGCTTCGATTCCATACGACCCTTCTTCAGATCAATCTAGTAAACATCCTCTGAGCTCCAACGCATTTACTATCCTATAACCTTGAGCTCTATACCTCCAGGCCCCTGTAGCTTTATGAATGATGGCTAAAGAGAACTTTTCTCCAATGTATTTACTTCCTCCCTAAATAAGAAGACCAAAACTGCACACAGTATTCAAGATACGGTCTCAAGATGCCCTGTATAACTGAAGCATAACATCCTTACTTTTATGTTCAATTCCTCTCATAATAAAGGATAGCATTCCATTAGCCTTCTTAATTACTTGCTGTACCTGTATACTAACTTCTTGTAACTCATGGACTAGAACACTTAGATCCCTCTGCAACTCGGAATTCTGTAGCCATTCGCCATTTAAGTAATACTTTGATTTTTTTATTCTTCCTGCCAAAATGAACAACTTCACATTTTCCCACATTATACTCCATCTGCCAGTCTTTTGCCCACTCACTCAACTTATTTATATCTGTCTGCAACCTTCTTATGTCCTCTTCATAACCTACTTTCCTACCTATCTTTGTGTCATCTACAAACTTAGCTACCATGCCTTTGCTCCCCTCATCTAAGTCATTGATGTAAATTGTAAAAAGTTGACACCCCAGCACAGACCCCTCCACTTATCACATCCTGCCAGTCAGAATAAAACCCATTTATGCATACCTTCTGTTTTCTGCCAGCCAGTCAATCTTCTATCCATGCTAATATGTTACCCCCTACACTATGATCTTTCATTTTCTTCCATAACCTTTCTTGGTCTTGTTGTGTTAACAGAATATTTACAGATTCTTGTAGGTAAAGAAAACATTAATTTTATCAAGAAACACCTTACAGTGTCTTCCTTGTCATGACATCTATATGAGAGAGCAAGATCATGAGATATTACATCACTTATTGAGATGATGTGTACTGTCTTATTAACCTGTCACACAGTTAGAATTAACCCCTTATACTACAATTCCATGGTCCTCATTTTCATTAGCGTTCAGTGTTTCAACATTCAACTGTCAAAATAAATGTTCACAGATGAGTACTTGCTCTGTGTTGGCACTTGCACAGGCAAGGCCTTGATGGATTGGATGGATCAGGGGATAAAGGGGCAGCAGCTGTGGATATTAAAGTGCCTGAGCAGTTATTGAGCTGGCCTTTGCCTCCAAGGCATCCTGTATGATGTAAAAGGCATAAGAGCTTTGTTAGTTGTGCAACTTGTAACATTTGAAGAAATTGCATGTCAGTGTTCAGGGCATTGAAATACTTTAAGAAAGCACAAGAAACTGTTGCTGCACATAATGAGCCTTTCTCAGACTTGATGTAGATCACTTCGACAAGACAACCAATATGGCAGTAATCAGTTCTGTGTTCAGTTCCATTTATAATTTCTTGGCTAATGAAGCAGGACCTGGACAACATCCGAGCTTGGGCTGATCAGTGGCAAGTAACATTTATGCTACGCCACTGCAAACAATGATCATCTCCACCAAGAGAGAGTCTAACCACCTCCCTTTGACATTCAAATACATTAACATCATATAAATTCTCAATCATTAACATCCTTGGTATCACCATTGACCAGAAACTTAACTGGACCAGCCATATAAGTATTGTGGCTAAAAGAGCAGGTCAGAGACTGGATATTTTGTGGAGAGTGGCTCATCTCCTGACTCTCCAAAGCTTGTTCACTCTACGCCTGGCACAGGTCAGGAGTGTGATGAAAAATTCTCCAGCTACCTTGTTGAGTGCAGTACCAACATCATCCAGGACAAAGCAGCCCTCTTGATCTACACTCTATCAGCCATCTCAAACATTCACTGCCTCCCTCACTGTCACATTGTAGCTGCAGTGTGTACCATTCACAAGATGTATTGCAGCAACTCACAAAAACTTCTTCAGCAGCAGCTCCTGAACCCAAGATGAACCACAAGGAAGAACAAGCTCAGCAAGAGCATGTGAGAACACCATCACCTCCGAGTTACCTTCCAGATCACTTACTGTCCTAACTTAGACATATATTCCTGTTCCTATAATATCACTGGATCAACATTTTGGAGCTCCCCACCTAACATCATTGTTGGAGTAGCTTCACTACATGGATTGCAGCAGTTCAAAAAAGCAGCTTACCACCACCTACTCAAGAGCAATTAGGAACGAACAATGAATGCTTCCAATGACACCCACATCCCATGACTAAATACACTTAAGATATGTTTTCAATTCACCCATGGTAACAAGGCACTAAGTACAAATGGTCAATATTTTGCCCAATCCTTTGGAGATCAGGCAACCATGTGTTAATCCTATCTGATCATTTGTTCTGACTTCAACTACTCTTGAGACAGATCTTTATACACCCCAACTCTATATAACATTAATGTGACTATGACACCATTTACCTTGCCAGTCGGTGACACTATAGCCCAGTTAGCCTATATTTGGACATGCTGCCATTTTGTTTCTCCCTGGCATTTTTCTAGCAAACACAATTTAAAACCAACTTCAATAAGATAATTTAGGATTACACTTATCAACCTTTTTCTCTCCCACAGGTTCTCTTGTGTAAATGCCTCCCCTCCTCCTGGATACTAGATGATTTTCCTCTGATTGTCCTTCTGTGTTGATTGTGTGTCCTTTCTTTCCTTTGGAAGGATGTTACAAACCTCAGAGTGTCATGGGGACTTGCCCTAGAAGAGGTCAGGCCATTATTATGAGAGGTGCAGTTTGCCTGGTTACAGGAAAACTCATGGTTCCTTTAAAATAAGTGTCCTTGAAAACTAGCAGATGTCCTTGCGGCAGGGACAGAGAGTTAAGAGATTGGTTTTGCAAAGAAGATACATGAGTGTTTGGAGCAGTTGCCCTGACACCTAAGTGCTGAGAGAGAAAGGATATGATAGGTAAAGAGGTGACAAAAGCTGTATGAATGGTGGAGGATATGTATTGGCACCAGAGCCTTGACTTATCTTGGCCATTCTTCTGAGGTCACTGAATCTCCTTCTGCATCATCAGCAGTTCTTAGGATGTTGAAGGTTATACCCACTACCTCTGCTACCTTCCTCTATACAGCCAACACCCGTTCTTTGTGAGGCCTCCTAGTCTCAGTGTCCATCAGACTATCACTCCTAGAACTCCCTTTTGCCAGCAGCACCTCCACTGTTTTATAAAAAATTCTGGAGGATCCCAGCTCTCCCAAAGCTGTTACTCCTTCTACCATCTTTTTCATGCTGCTAGTTGCAGCCTTTATTGGGGCCCTAGTGCTCTGCCCTGGATAACAAGGGTTCTGAGAATCAATGGCAGTTAGTTAGTGGCACAGTTACCTTGGAAGGTGTTAGAACAACCCTACTGTTAATGGACCAACCGAGAACATTCATGTCTCACTGTCTGGGCTCACACACGAAGAATGGCTGATTGGAAAAGACACCAAAGGGTGTCTAACACCTATGGAATCATATCCCAGCTTCAAGAAATCTGGGGGGAACAAACCTCTATTGTCAGAAAAGGCAGTCGCACTGGAGGTTCTCTGAAATGTTAAACCTTGGAAACTGTCATTTCAGGGGAACAGATTTCAGCCATTGACAGAAACATTTTATCCTGATCTATTGTGATATCAAGCCTCTTACTTACCCATCTTATTTCAGGGTTGATGCAGGACAACGACAGTCTGAATGGCTCCTACCTGGACCCTAACTACCAGTGCATAAAATGGCAGCCACACCAGCAGAACAAGTGGACCACTCTGTGTGACGTCAACTGCAAAGATTTGTAAGTAACAGCCAGTGTGAGCTTCTCCAATGTAACTCCATTGCAGCTATTCACATAGTGGGTGTCAGTCCAGAATTAGGGAGAGACCTTCTGCTCTCAATCTCCATTTTATGTTCCATTGTCACAATATTGTCTGTGCTTCAGGAATTTAGAAGAAGATTTCAGCCAAGTTTTAAGTGAATGTTGCCAAGCAACTTCATAGTTGCCACTGAGGAAACCAATGCACCAACACACGTTATAATCCCGCAGAGTGAAAAAATTGTCACCTTTCTTTGAAATCTAAATTTGAACAGAAAATAAAGAATGACAGTTTAGATATTAACCTTTCACCTAGAGTGATGGAGTCATAGAGGTCTACAGCACAGAAAAAGGTCCTTCGGCCCATTGAGTCTGTGCCAGTCAAACAAGTATCTAACTATTCTAATCCCATTTTCCAGCACTAGGCCCATAGCCTTGTATGCCATGGCATCGCAAGTGCACATCCAAATACTTCTTAAATGTTATGAGGGTTTCTGCCTCTACCACCCTTTCAGGCAGAATTCCCGATTCCCACCACCCTCTGGGTGAAAAAGTTCTTCCTCACATCCCCACTAAACCTCCTGCCCCTTACCCTAAATCTATGCTCCCTAGTTATTGATTCCTCCACCGAGGGGAAAAGTTCCTTCCTGTCTACCCTATCTATGGCCCTCATAATTTTATACGCCTCAATCATGTCTTCCCGCAATCTCCTCTGCTCCAGGGAAAATAACCCCAGTCTATCCAATCTCTCCTCATAACTAAAACTCTCCTCTGCACTCTCTCTGGTGCAATCACATCCTTCCTATAATGCGGATTCCAGAACTGCATGCAACACTCTAGCTGTGGCCTAACCATCGTTTTATACAGTTCCAGCATAACCTCCCTGTTCTTATATTCTATGCCTTGGCTAACAAAGGCAAGTATCCCATATGCCTTCTTAATCACCGTATCTACCTGTCCTGCTACCTTAAAGGGCCGGTGGACATGCACACCAAGATCCCTCTGATCCTCGGTACTTCCCAGGGTCCTACCATTCATCGTGTATTTCCGTGCTTTGTTTGTCCGGCCCAAGTGCATCACCTCACACTTATCCGGATTAAATTCCATTTGCCACTGATCAGCCCATCTGATCAGCCTGTCTATATCCTCCTGTAATCTAAGGCTATCCTCCACACTATTTACCACCCCACCAATTTTCATGTCATCCGCGAACTTACTGATCAACTCTCCTACATTCAAGTCAAAATCGTTTATATATACCACAAACAGCAAGGGACCCAACACCAATCCCTGTGGAACCCCACTGGACACAGGCATCCAGTCACAAAAACACCCCTCGACCATCACCCTCTGCTTCCTGCCACACAGCCAATTCTGGATCCAATTTGCCAAATTGCTTTGGATCCCATGGGCTCTGGGACCAAGGTTCAATTTCAGCCCAGAATTATGGAGTTGAATTCTCCTTTCACCATTGACTGTAACAGGGTAATGTGAAATGAAATTGGGCAGTCTCAAACCTGATGCTTCTGGCACTGAACAACACTTGCTGTTAACTCAGCAATAATTGACACCAGATTGGTATTCTATGGGCAGAATTTTGCCCTTGATGGGTGGCAGGCGGGCAGCCAATCGCTGCCACCAAAACGGGCCCCGCCGCCATTTTAAGTGGGCGGGCCAATTAAGGCCCGCCCAGCCAGCCACCCAACGGGAAGCGCTTTGCGCTTCCTGTGCAGGGGGTGGGGGGATTCCCCAACTGTCAGAGTGCGCTCTTTCGCACGCATGCACTGAAAGGCTGACAAATATAAAAAATAGAACAATAAAAAATTCATTAACATGTCCCCCTCATGTGAAAATGTCACACAAAATAAACAAAAACTTTATTAAATGTTTTTAAAACCGCTATCAAACCTCATCCTGCCACTGGATGAGGTTTGTAAAAAATCACCTGCCCGTTGGGCCTGTGCGCCGAGTCGAAGTTCGCACGGGCCCCTCAAAATCGTTGACAATTGGCAAGTTAAGGGCCTTAATGAGGCTTTTAATTAATGGCGAGCGCGCGCCCCGCTGCATAGCGCATCCGCCGACCGAAATATCGCGATGCCGCACGCTAACGTCAGGACGTTCGTGCGACATTTTACGCGCTGGCGTGCGGGCTCCGCCACCCGCACACCAGCCAGAAGATTCAGTCCCATTATGACAGATGCCACAGGATAGTTGGTGTGAGAAATAGAAGCATTTCACATTGGCACATTGTTTGGCTAACCCAAGAATATTTGAGGGCTTAGTGTAAAGGGAAGTTCATTTTCCACCCAATTCTTAAATGAACATGAGCGGGGAGTCTTGATGCTGACATCGAGTGGAAAATAAATTATTTCATTCCTAAGCATGTTTTTGAGCAAAAAATTTAAAAATGAGCAAAATGTAAAGCGGCCCCAGGATTATGTCAGGAAGTTCTCAGAAACCTGGAGACAATAATGTCTGGGAATGATGGATGAAAAGACACAGGCACCCAGCGATCAGCAGAGCCTAAGGAGTTGTTCCTCCCTACAACTCCTTAAATTCCTGAGGGTTTGTTAGAACAAATTGGGGTGGGGGGGGTGTTGGTGGGGATTAATTTCTTGTTGATTGTCCAATGTTTTAGTGTGAACAATTGTGAAGAGATACTATGCAATGCAATTCTGACAGTGCTTATTGCTAGCAACTGATAATATTAATCATAATGATTAATTTATCCAGCTATATTAAAATGTTTGCTAAAAGCTCTTTCCGGTGTTTGAGGACAGTATCGTGACGTAAATTGCTTTGGAAACATATCATTACACCACTTGTAGATGCCATCAAAGTGAGAAAAATGATACAAAGCTAGCCTGATTCTTTTCCTTCTTCAAGCAGAAATAAAGATCCCAAACATGTTCCCAAAGACAATGTCTCTTCAAATCAACACATTAAAGGGGTCACATGTCTTAATTGGGTTGTTTAAAATTGCAAAGAAGAGTTTCAATGATTTATATATACCTTAATGGATAGTCAGGAATATCCACAGGTCAGTTAGAGACAGATCTAATTGCATGGTTCAGATAATGTCATTAATGGAGACTGTTCAGTTGTTCAGTTTGTTTGTTGCAAGTTTTAATTGAGCCACAAGTTGCTCTTGTTTCATCATCTCCTGCTCCTACCAATTGCTGCCAAGGTTACCGCTGCGCTTGTCTGCCAAACCTGGGTATTGTTTTTGCTTCATTCTCCGCCTCCTCCTTCTTCACTTCCACTGATAACTATCTCCATTGTTCAGCTTGCTTGCACTCTTACCTGTCTGATCACAGTCAGAGTATGTCGAATATTGTTTCTCTCCCTACCCCCACACTGTCAGCCGTGGGGTCCCCCAAGGACCTATCAATGACCACACCTCTTTGTCACCCACATTCTGCCACTTGGTGACATCACTACTTATTAGGCTGGGAAGACCAAAAGCCATTCACAGTCTCAGACTAAACCAGATTGCACACAGCCTCGGCTGCGTGTATTCCAACCCACACCATGGGTGGAATTTAATTCTGGCAATGGGGGTCTCACCTGCTGGTCGGAGAACCAGTGGGATCGAGTCCTGCATCACCTTTGTTGGGGAAGGCTGATGGAATTAGGGGCCCGAAAGTCACTTAATTGGCAAGTGTTGGACCATCACTAGGATTTAGGACCCTGGACCCTGGGGTAGGAGTCCCCCTGCCTGCCTACCAAGCCCCGCGTGCTGCTGGACAATCAGACACTGGCAGTTTTCCATTGCTGGTGTGCCACTGGGAGTGGTGGCAGCTGCTGGTAATACACCCAGTGAGAGGTCTAGGATTGCCAAGGGACACAGGCCACAGGTGAGTGAGAGTGGGTTGTGGGGTGAGGGGTTGCCAGCCAGAGGGAGGGGGTGGTTGGCAACTAGGGCAGGGAGGTGGCTTTCAGCAGAATATCCCCCCACCACCCACCCCCAGCCTCCTCCCCCCCCATCCCCCCCCTAACCCCAATGACAGGTCCCTCAATCAGGCACTGAGTGCAGTGACCTCCCTTTCTCTTTTCCACCCTTTCTTCTTTTTTCCTTTATTTTCTCTCTCCCCTTCTTAAATTTCTCTTCACACCTTTCACTGTCCTTCCCCTTTTTCTTTTGCTCAGCATGTGCATTCCTCATCCTAAACCTTTTATAGATCAGCATAGTGATGACTGACTGCTCGCTGATTTTGTTGAGGTTGCTACTCGGAGTTTCCACACAGCTGCTCCTTGTTGCTGTCATACCCGTTTATTAATGTGCATTACACATGGGACATGGGGGCTGCAGTATGTGGTTTAAATCCCATCACCCTTTCCTCTACAAACACTCAGTGAGAGATGAAGTTTGACAAAGTCCTGATGGAGAAAGAATTTTTAACCAGAATTCACAGCTTTCTGTGCTGTGGTTGCACTGTGCTGGTATACATGATTCTGTCAGCAAACTGAATGGAGCTGCAGGGGCCAAATGAATACTTAGGGCAGACAGATGCATCACTGGCCTCTGTTTTATCACTTGTACTGTTCACATGCAAGAACTAACATTAAGGCGCACATGAGCCATACAGTATGAGGCAGGGGTGAACTGAACTGTTCCCTTATACCTGTTGTGTACTACATGTGCAGGAGTTGACACAAGCTGCTACAGGACCTGAGTAACTCGAACACAAACTTAGTGATGTCTAATAAATTAACTGCAAAAGGTAATCTAATCCGGCTTGGAACAGGGAGAATTTGAAAAGTACATCAGCTGAGGGTTGAAAGCTGCAGCTGGTATTTAAACAGGTTAAAAATGAGAGAGAGAGAGCGAAAGCGAGAAAAAGAGGAATGAACAAGAAGGTACTCTCTGAGTTTTTCTGTAGAGTGACTACATGACAAATGGCTGCATGTGAACTCCTGGCTGTCTGGTGGTGTTGTATGTGGCCTGTTTGAGGAACTGTCTGGTGACTTAGCTGTAATTTTCTTTTTGGTTGGCAGTCTGTTCTAAATGCTGCTGATTGACAGAGAACACATGCTCAGTGCTGTCTGTATAGCTGACGTGTGGTTCAATGTGAGCTTAAACATTCCCATTGGAGTTGTGGTTTCTTGGCTGGTCTGGGGAATATTGGGGTTGGTTTCCTAGCAACTGGTTGTGAACTTGCTGTAGGAACATTCCTTGCATTTTTGTGGGTGCAGTGCCACTCTCGACAGAACTGTCAAATATTTCTACATCATTAATGAACTGACCTTCCAGGGATCCACTTCACCTCCATTTGCTTTTGCAGTTTTTTAAACTAATTTAGCCCTCCCTTCTCTGATCCCAACTGAGGCCTCCAAAAATGTATCCTCGATATATATGTAAAAATATATATGTATATATATGCACATACATATAAACTATTTGAATCCTATGATTAACTTCCAGCCTATAATGCAATCCCATATATGTGATGGTCTCTGTAATGCTTGTCTGGGGTTTATACTTAGTATTAATCTAGGAATGAGTTAATACACTCATTTGCCTGCCCAGCAATGGAACTGATTATTCAGTCAGACTGCATGGAAATGATGGGCTGTGTATCCTGTTTTGGTGTGTGTAGTGTTGAAGTGAGCTATTCTTCAGAGGTTTATCTCATCATGTCATGCTCCAATACAAGTCCCTAAGTGTTGGGCCTGACAGTTCCCATATTGTACCTCTTTATTTTAAAGGTGGTGAACTTCGCAAGTATATATTTTGGAAAAATTGGTTCTGTCAAAAAAACAATTTGGTTATGTTGCACTATTTTGCTTTAGTGCATTAACATGTTCTAGTACAGAGTACTATAAAATTGCACAGGACAAAATAAATGGCATCATGTTGTTTCTATTGCAGCTATTTATTGTGAAACCACACAAAGGCAATCTCAAAGCTTGTACAATTTTCTGTGACCCAATATATCATTGAGTGTTGCTACAAACCACTTTTGATCTCCACATGTTGTTTTGATCGCACAGTAAAACTGGATATCTTCAGAATAATGACTATATAGACTGAGAGTTGCTGATCCACAAAGCTCCTCTCAGTTACAGGGTCTTCATGTTCAACAAGAAAATGGAATTAGATCCTGCCCAGTTACTGACTTTGGTCAGAAATAATCATTCTGCTTTATAAAGGTCAAAAGCCTATTTTATTGTAAAGTTAGCATTCATTTCTACAATAAATCTAATACTCTCTCCTGGGTGGACATTGAGCTTTGCCTGCATATGAATGTGAAGATTATCTGAGAAGCCCACTTGAAGGGTCAAAGCTCACAGCACACAATACCACCAAGATTGAAAAGATCAGGACACATGAGGGGGTAAATCAGGAAGAAATGGCTATGGAAAACCCAGCTTAGGTTTTAAAAGAGGAGAAGGAGAAGACTGACAGAGAGGGGGATTTTCAGTTTTGGGAAGAATGGGTTAAAGTAGGAGACAATGCAATGACAATGGAAGAAGGAATGTGTAAACTGGGATACTTGCAGGTGAGAAAGAGTGAGAGAAGAAAGTTATGACCAGGTGAGGTGGGGTCGAATGGCTCCCCTCTTTGCCCTTCTTCATTTGACCGCAAGTTTTTTTGATTGAAAATTATATACTTGCAATTTACATGCTATGATCATCAGAGAACAAATAAGACAGGTTTTCTTGAGTTTGACAAATAGAACCACAGAAGATGTACTGGCATTGGGGGCAGTCCAGAGAAGGTTCACTAGGCTGATCCCGGGTATGGAGGGATTTTCTTATGAGGAGAGGTTGAGTAGGTTGGGCCTGTACTCATTGGAGTTTAGAAGAATGAGAGGCGACCTTGTTGAAACACATAAGATTCTTAGGGGGCTTTACAGGGTACATGCATAGAGGTTGTTTTCCCTTGTGGGAGAGTCTTGGACCAGAGGGCAAATTCTCAGAGTAAGGGGGCGCACATTTAAAACAGAAGTGAGGAGGAATTTCTTCTCTCAGGGGGTAGTTAATTTGTGGAATTCTTTACCGCAGAGGGCTGTAGAGGCTGAGTTGTTAAGTATATTCAAGGCTGAGATAGACAGATTTTCAATCAGTAAGGGGACCAAAGGTTATGAGGAAAAGGCAGGAAAGTGGAGTTGAGGATTATCAGATCAGCCATGATCTCATTGAATGGTGGAGCAGACTTGATGGGCCGAATGGCCTACTTCTGCTCCTAAGTCTTATGGTCTTAGGAGTTACAGTGCAGACAATGGCCATTCAGCCCATCGTGTCTGCACCAGCAAAAAAAAGAGAAAAAGAAACTAGCTGCTCATTTTTAATCCCGCATTCCACCACCCAATCCATAGCCTTGCAGGTTACTGCAATTCAGGTGCAGATCCAGGTATCTTTTAAATGAGTTGAGCATTTCAGCCTCAACCACCAATTTAGGCAGTGACTCCCAGATGCCCACAACCCTCTGGGTGAAAAAGTTTTTCCTCATGTCCCCTTTTATCCTTCTATCAATTGCCTTAAATCTATGCCCCCTGGTAATTGACCCCTCAGCTAGGTGAAACAGGTATTTCCTGTCTACCCTATCTAGGTCCCTCATAATTTTGTACACCTCAATTAGGTCACCCCTCAGCCATCTCTGTTCTAAGGAAAACAACCCTAGCCTATCTAATTTCTCCTCATAGCTGCAATTTTTGAGCCCCGGTAACATTCTTGTAAATCTTTTCTGTACTCTCTCCAGAGCAATTATTTGCTTCCTGCAATGTGACCAGAACTGTACACAAAATTCCAGCTGTGGCTTAACCAGTGTTTTATACAGTTCCATCATTACATCCCTGCTTTTCTATTCAATACCTCATCCAAGCATTCCATATGCTTTCTTTACCACCTTATCCACCTGTCCTGGCACCTTCAGGGACCTGTGGACATGCACTCCAAGGTCTCTTATTTCCTCAACCCCTCTCAATGTCCTCCCGTTTATTGAGTATTCCCTTGTTTTGTTTGCCCTCCCCAAATGCACTACCTCACACTTTTCCAGATTGAATTCCATTTGCCACTTTTCCAACCACTCAACCAAACCATTGATATCATTCTGGAAGCAATAGCTATCCTCTTCACTATGAAATACATGGCAAATTTTTGTGTCATCTGAAAATTTCCCAATCATGCCTCCCACATTTAAGCCCAAATCATTAATATATACAACAAACAGCAAGGGACCCAATACTGAGCCCTGTGGAACGCAACTGAAAACTGCTTTCCGTTCGCAAAAACATCGTCAACCATTGTTTCCTGTCACTGAGTCAATTTTGGATCCAACTCGCCACCTTTCCCTGTATCCCATGGGATCTCACTTTTTTGACCAGTCTGCCAAGTGGGACCTTGTCAGATGCCTTACTAAAATCCACGTAGACAACATCCACTGCACTACCCTCATCAATCCTCCTTGTTACTTCCTCAAAAAATTATTTTAAGTTAGTAAGACACGATCTTTCCCTAACAAAACCATGCTGATTATCCCTGATCAATCTGTGGCTTTCTAAGTGACAGTTTATCCTGCCTCTCAGAATTAATTCCAATAATTTGCCCACCAGAGTCAGACTGACCGGCCTATAATTTTGTGGCCTATCCCTCGTACCCTTTTTAAATATTGGTACAACGCTCGCAGACCTCCAATCCTCTAGTACCTCGCCTGTGTCTAGTGAGGAGTGGAAAATGATCCTCAGGGCATCAGCTATTTCCTCCCTGGCTTCCTTTAACAACCTGGGATACAATCCATCTGGCCTTGGTGATTTATCCACCTACAAAGATGCCAGTTCCTCCAGTACTTCCTCTCTCACTATGCTTATTGTATCTAGTATTTCATACTCCTCTTTAACTAGAATGTCTGCATCATTCCTCTCCTTAGTGAAGACAGAGACAAAGTACTCATTGAGAACCCTGCCCACATCTTCAGCATCCACACAAGTTACCATGTACATCTCTGATAGGCCCTACCCTTTCCTTAGTTATTCTCTTACTCTTAATGTACTGGGAAAACATCTTTGGGTTTTCTTTGATTTTACCTGCCAATATTTTTTCATATCCTCTCTTTGCTTTCCTAATTTCCTTTTTTACTTCACCCCTGTACTTTTTATACTCCTCTAGGCTTTGCACAGTATTAAGCTTTTTGTGACTGTCATAAGCTCTCATTTTCTTCTTTATCTTACCCTGTATGCTTCTGGATAGCCACGGGGCTCTAGATTTGGCTGTACTGCCCTTTTTCTTTGTGGGTACATGTCTACAATGGGCGCATAGAATCTCACTTTTGGATGCCTCCCACTGATTTGGCACTGTTTTCCCTTCTAGTAGCTGTATCCTGTCCACTTTTTGCCAGTTCACCTCTCAGCTTTGTAAAAATTATCTTTCCCCAATTTAGAATTTTTACTCCTGTTTTATCTTTGTCTTTTTCCATAATGATGCTAAATCTAACTCTTATTATGGTCACTAGTCTCCAAAAAGGTCACCCACTGCTACTTCATCCGCTTGCCCAGCTTCATTTCCTAAGATTAAATCTAGAATTGTGCTCCATCTCATTGAGCTTGTTATGTGCTGGCTAAAAAAGTGCTTGTTGCAGTTCAAGAATTTTGTGCCCTTTGGGCCATTCACGTTGTTTGTATCCGAATTGATATTAGGGTAGTTGACATCTCCCAACTATTACTGCCCAATTGTTTTTGCACTCAGAAATTTGCCCAGATATTTGCTTTTCTAACTCTTTTCCATTATTTGGGGATCTATAGTACACTCCTAGCAGTGTGGCTGTCCTTTTTTTGTTTCTGAGCTCAACCATATGGCCTCATTTGATGCTTCATTTAATATATCATCCCTCCTCACAGTTGTAATTATTTCTTTAACTAATAATGCTACACCCCAACCTTTCTTAGCCCTCCCTCTACCTGCCTGAAAAGTCTACATCCAGGGATGTTGAGCTGCCATTTTTGCCCCTCTAAGTCAAGTTTCCATTATAGTGATGATATCATGCTGCCATGTATCTATCTGTGCCCTCAGCTCTTCGGCTTTATTTGCATATACTGTGCATTTACATGTACACCTTTTAACACTGCTAAATTTCTGTGCTGTACACTTTTAACCTGTGCTGTTTCTGTCTTTCAGAGTCACTCACTAATTCTCCATCTCCCATTCCCTACTCTGAATTTGCCCTCAGGATCCCATCCCCCACAACAGCACCAGCAAACCTCCCTGCAAGGATATTTGTCCCAGTCCTGTTCAGGGGTAGATCATCCAGTTTATACAGGTCCCACCTTCCACTGAGCCGGTCCCAATGCCTCAGAAACCTGATGCCCTCCCTCCTACACCAGCTTTCCAGCCACGTGTTCAATAACTCTGTTCTCCTATTTCTATAGTTACTTGCACGTGGGACTGGGAGTAATCCTGAGATTACTGATTTAAAGGTCCTGCTTTTCAATCTCCTTCTTAGCTCCCTAAAGTCTGCTTTCAGGACCTCATCCTATCTAAGTTATTGATACCAACATGGACCACAACCTCTGGTTGGTCACCCTCCACCAGAAGAATGTCCTGCAGCAGTTCTGTGACATCCTTGACCCTGGCACCAAGAAGGCAACATATCACCTTGAAGTCACGTCAACAGCCACAAAAATGCCTGCCTGTTCCCCTAACTAATGAATCCCCTAACATTACTGCTCTTCCCCGCTTCTTTCTCCCCTCCTGTACAGCAGAGCCACCCGTGGTGCCACAAACCTGGCTCTGACTGCACTCCTCTGAGGAACCAATGCCCTCGCCAGTATTCAAAACGGAAAACCAATTGGCGAGCAGGATCCCTGGGGACTCCTGCATTACTTGCCTAGTTCTCTTGGGCTGCGTGGCTGTCACACATTCCCTTTCTGCCTTCAGACTCCTAAGCTGCGTTGTGGCCACCTCTCTGAATATGTTATCCACGTAGCTCTCAGGATCAAAGATGTGCCACAGTGACTCCAGCCGCTGCTCAAGCTCTGAAACTGGGAGCTCAGGGTTCTGTAGCTGGTGACGCTTCCTGCACATGTGGTCGTCTAGGACAGTGGTAGTGTCCAGGACTTCCCACATATTACAGGATACACATTCCACATGACCGAGGTGTCCTGCCATGGCTTCAATTTACTTCCCTTATGTTAACTTAATTTTACTTTGGTTTACTTACATACTTTATTTTACCTGGCCTCAACTTAACTTTACTTCTCTATTGCTTGTGTATCTTACTGAAATCTAAATAGCCCCCTCTTTTAAAAAGAATGTGTTTTTCTAATTCTCAGCTACTTGAAGACCCTCCCTAAACAGCAGTTTCTCACCAACCAATGAACTTATGTTTCCCCTGTGATGTCACTCTTGAAGGTTTTCAAAACTCAGCCCTCTTGTGCAGTTTTTCAACCCCTGGTCTCCTGCATGCTGAGAAAGATAGAGAAACAATTAAAAAAGAACCACTTCCTCCCCTCCTCACTGAACTCCCTTCTCACCAAACTCACAGCAATTCTACTCTGTACCAGTAGCACTCTGTGACTTTGCATTTAAACTCTCTAATTTATACTACTGAGATTCAGATGAATCTGACAATTACAGAGCCAGATTAGGCCAGTTACATAATTTGCTGATTTCACCTGCTCTCCAGCAGCAAGCTTGATTTGCTTGATTAGCCCTGCCCAAGCCTATAAGATACTTATTAGAGGTCAGCTTTATTATACTTAAACCAATCTAATAAATAATAAAAATAATAAAATCTGCAACAATTTTTGCATGCACACACACTTGAAGTTCACACAGACACAAATTCAGATGACACAGCTTTGAAGGATAGGTTGGCCAAATTAGAGTCGATTTTTAAAAAAAGTAAAAGAGTATACAGCCTGTAGTTTGGTGACTCAGCTGTCTTCAGGCTGCATTTGATGGTCTCAATGCTTCCAATTTAAAGATATAGGTGACTGAGTTGGTTGTTCTTTGGGAGATGGTAGTTCTGGTTTGGATTTTTTGAGAAATCTCTATCTTCAACAGGATGTCCCTGGATGATCACAGTCACAAACAGGGCTCAAAGTTTACCAGGTATATAGGGGGGAAAAGGGAGGCAGGAGGGACTCCACTTAGATCTTCTC
The DNA here is from genome assembly GCF_964194155.1 of Cetorhinus maximus. Lineage (NCBI taxonomy): Eukaryota > Metazoa > Chordata > Chondrichthyes > Lamniformes > Cetorhinidae > Cetorhinus > Cetorhinus maximus. Next base: position 88,192,751 of record NC_135887.1, read on the forward strand.
CCTAAGCTGCTTGTCCTCAGTTTTGCTGAGAAAATGTGTGCTTGAAACATACAAAGTGTTGGCTTGTCATCTGACCTTCCTTCTCCAACTGCCAGGGGAATTCAAAAGAAAGAGACATTGTCCATGTATACCAAAGGTGACTTGATTATCTTATGTCTGGAAGCTAACTTAGCTGGGGTCCCATTGTCCAAACAATCAGTCTAAACGGCCCATCTCCAACTGCTGAATACCTCAGATGATTGCCATAGATGCCTTACTAATGAGATAGGAGATGTAAGTCCTTCACACTTCCCTGAAGCCAGTGGCGTTGATGGGTATTGCAAATAGACTGGCTCCACTACAATGAACTGAAATGTGGAAAGTTATAGTAATGCATATTGGGGTTAGCCATCCTGGGCTGTGAGTTCAAATCACATTAAGCAGTGTATTTTTAAAAAGTCTGTCTTTAATAGTTCAATTCAAGCTCCCAACCAGTGGATTAATAATCATTATTTGGCATAAAACACATCTTCATGACAAAGCTTAGAGAAACGTTAAATATACGTTTTTGATAAAATAGAGACAAGAATGACTATAGTAGAAAGTTGGAGTGATTTTTTAGTATTTTGTTTATTTCTCTTTTCATGCAGTAAGGTAATTGCTACCCGGGATATTTTTATTCATTTACGGGATGTGAGCGTCGCTGGCTGGACCAGCATTTATTGCCCACCCCTAATTGCTCTTGAGAAGGTGGTGCTGAACTGCCTCTTGAACCACTGCAGTCCATGTGGTGTAGGTACACCCACAGTGCTGTTAGGAAGGGAGTTCCAGGATTTTGACCCAGCGACAGTGAAGGAACAACGATATATTTCCAAGTCAGGATGGTGAGTGCCTTGGAGGGGAACTTCCAGGTGGTGGTGTTCTCATGTATCTGCTGCTCTTGTCCTTCTAGATGGCAGTCGTTGTGGGTTTGGAAGGTGCTGCCTACGGAGCTTTGGTGATTTTTTAGAGTGTATCTTGTAGATGGTACACACTGTTGCTACTGTGTGTCAGTGGTGGAGGGAGTGAATGTGGTGGAGGGAGTGAATGTTTGTTTATATGGTGCCAATGGAATGGCCTGCTTTGTTTTAGAAGTGTCAACTTTTTGAGTGTATTGGAGCTACACTCATCCAGGCAAATGGAGAGTATTCTGTCACACTCCTGACATGTGCCTTGTAGATGGTGGACAGGCTTTGGGGAGTCAGCAGGTGAGTTACTCGCCACAGGATTCTTAGCCTCTGACCTGCTCTTGTAGCCACAGTATTTATGTGGCTAGCCCAGTTCAGTTTCTGGTCAATGGTAACCCCCGGAATGTTGGTAGTGGGGAATTCAGCGATGGTAACCCCATTGAATGTCAAGGGGTGATGGTTAGATTCTCTTTTGTTGGAGATGGTCATTGCCTGGCACTTGTGTGACATGAGTTTTACTTGCCACTTGTCATCCCAAGCCTGAATGTTTCCAGGTCTTTCTGCATTTGGACATGGACTGCTTCAGTATCTGAGGAGTCACGAATGGTGCTGAACATTGTGCAATCATCAGCGATCATCCCCACTTCTGAACTTATGATGGAAGCAAGGTCATTGATGAAGCAACTGAAGATGGTTGGGTCTAGGACACTACCCTGAACAACTCCTGCAGTGATGTCCTGGAGCTGAGATGACTGACCTCCAACAACCACAACCATCTTCCTTCGTGCTAGGTATGACTCCAACCAGTGCGGAGTTTTCCACCTGATTCCCATTGACTCCTGTTTTACTAGGGTTCCTTGATGCCACACTAGGTCAAAGGCTGCCTTGATATGAAGGGCAGTCACTCTCACCTCAACCCTGGAGTTCAGCTCTTTTGTCCATGTTTGAACCAAGGCTGTAATGAGGTCAGGAGCTGAGTGGCCCTGACGGAGCCCAAACTGGGTATCAGTGAGCACGTTATTGCCAAGCTTGATAGCACTGTTGATGACCCCTTCCATCACTCTACCAATGATCGAGAGTAGACTGATGGGGTGGTAATTGGCCAGGTTCGGATTTGTCCTGATTTTTGTGTACAGGACATACCTGGTTAATTTTCCACATAGCCGGGTAGATGCCAGTGTTGTAGCTGTACTGGAACAGCTTGGCTAGTGGTGAGGCAAGTTCTGGAGCACAAGTCTTCAGTACTATTGCCGGAATATTGTCAGGGCCCATCGCCTTTGCAGTATCCAGTGCCTTCAGCTGTTTCTTGGAGTGTATAGAATTGGCTGAAGACTGGCATCTGTGAAGCTAGGGACCTCTGGAGGAAGGCGAGATGGATCATCCACTTGGCACTTCTGGCTGAAGAACTTTGTGAATGCTTCAGCCTTATCTTCTACACTGATGTGTTGGACTCCTCCATCATCAAGGATGGGGATATTTGTGCAGCCCCCTCCTCCAGTGAGTTGTTTAATTGTCCACTACCATTCACGATTGGATGTGGCAGGACTGCAGACCTTAGATCTGATCTGTTGGTTGTGGAATTGCTTAGCTCTGTCTATCAGTTGCTGCTTATGTTATTTGGCATGCAAGTAGTCCTGTGTTGTAGCTTCACCAGGTTGACACCTCATTTTTAGGTATGCCTGGTTTTCCCCTGGCATGCCCTCCTGCACTCTTCATTGAACCAGGGTTAATCCCCTGGCTTGATGGTAATGGTAGAGTGGGGGATATGCTGGGCCATGAGATTACAGATTATGGTTGAGTACAATTCTGCTTCAGCTGATGGCCCACAGTGCCTCATGGATGCCCAGCCTTGTGTTGCTAGATCTGTTCGAAATCTATCCCATTTAGCATGATGATAGCGCCACAAAACACGATGGAGGGTATCCTCAATGTGAAGGCAGGACTTCATCACCACAACAACTGTACGGCGGTCACTCCTACCGACACTGTCATGCTCAGATGCATCTGCAGCAGGCAGGTTGGTGAGGATAAGGTCAAGAATGTTTTTCCCTCTTGTTGGTTCCCTCACCATCTGCCGCAGACCCCATCTAGCAGCTATGTCCTTTAGGACTCAGCCAGCTTGGTCTATCGTGTCGCTACCGAGCAACTCCAGGTGATGGACATTGAGGTCCCCCATCCACAGTACATTCTGCACCCTTGCCACCCTCAATCTTTCCTGCATATGGTGTTCAACATGGAGGAGTACTGGTTTATCAGCTGTGTTGGGAGGGGTGGTGGAGTGGGCAGTACATGATAATCAGCAGGAGGTTTCCTTGCCCAAGTTTGACCTGATGCCATGAGGCTTCGTGGGGACCGGAGTCGATGTTGAGGATTCCCAGGGCAACTTCCTCCTGACTGTATACCACTGTGCTGCCACCTCTGCTGGGTCTGTCTTGCCAGTGGGACAAGACATACCCAGGGGCGGTGATGGTGGTGTCTGGGACATCATCTGTAAGATATGATTCCGTGAATATGACTATGCCAGGCTGTTGCTTGACTAACCTGGGAGACAGCTCTCCCAATTTTGGCACAAGCCCCCAGATGTTAGTAAGGAAGACTTTGCAGGCTCAACAGGGCTGGGTTTGCGTTGTCATTTCCAGTGCCCAGATTGGTGCCGGGTGGTTGGCCCGGTTTCATAGCAGTCCGATACAACTGAGTGGCTTGCTAGGCCATTTCAGAGGGCATTTAAGAGTCAACCACATTACTGCAGATCTGAAATCACATGTAGGCCAGAGGACATTAGTGAACCAGATGAGTTTTTATGACAATGGTTTCATGGTCATCATTAGACATTTAATTCCAGATTTTTATTGAATTCGAATTCCACCAACTGCCGTGGTGGGATTGGAATCTGGGTCCCCAGAGCATTACCCTAGTTCCCTGGAATATCAGTCCTGTGACAATACCACTGCAGCATTGTAAAACCAAAAATGGTTTTGCAGATCTCCCTGCTATAGAAACCAGCCAATTTCATTTCGATTGCAATCAAAAACTACATGTTGATTCATGCCTATCTCTCAAATTAATAAGAGTGTTCATCTAGTCTGCCATTCATAAAAAGGAGAATCATATGTCAACAGGTGATACATTTTAGTAGCTAGTGTATGGAGCAAGGGCTTTCTGTTAATATCCCTGGGTTGCGCTGATGTTCATCTAGATATTTTCAGAAAAAGTGACATAGCTTTAGTCCTTTTGCCTATAAAAAACCATGGCTGCATTTTATGGCACCCAGTGGTGGATTTGAAGGTGGGCGGGCCCGTAAAATGCCATGGGTACCATGCCTGCTGCCTACTCACCTACCCTTACCCCATTACAATTTTACCAAGTGCGGGGGAATCATTAGGAGGCCCGTCGGCCTGTGGGCCAATTGAGCCCCTCAGGTGTCCTGCCCAGCACTGTCACTGCATGGACAGATGGTGGGTAAGCGGGTGCATTTCCTTAATAGGCCCTTTTGTCCCATCCAAGGGCCCTACCCCCAGGCCATTTCCCCCTCCTTAGCTTCCCCTCCATCCCTAGTGTGTGTCTACCCTAGCGCCCAACACCTCACCCCCCATTTCCTGGCCTCAGTAATAGCCTTCCCCTGGTTATTACCTTTCACTCCGGCTCTGGCTTCTTGGCATTGGAGACTGTTGTAATCACAGTAGTGGCCACTGCTCCTGGTGGTGTCTCTGGGACTGTAAAGTTGTCGATCGATCGATCGATTGATTGATTGATTGATTGATTAGGCTGAGTCACCACAGCAGGGGCCAACCCTCCCCCAACTTTTCTGCTAGGGGACCAGCAACCTTGGCTCGCTGTTAAATTGAGCCCCATGTGACATTCTCAACATTAAAGGCATTATGTAAATATAACTCATTGCGAGCCAATGCCTAGAGTTATACATTAATGGCGTTAGTATCTGTTCTGAATTTCTTTGTTTCTTTTACAGACCCAATCCCAGCTACAGAGTAGATGCTGACAAAGGCTTTAACTTCTCTGTACCTGATGATGCTTTTGTTTGCCAGAAGAAGAACCACTTCCAGGTCACTGTTTATGTTGGCATGATGGGTGACCCCAAATACGTGAAAACCCCTGAGGGCCTCAAACCAATTGATTGTTTCTTCCTGAAGTTGCATGGTGTAAAGGTGGGTTATGCTTGAGATGAGAAATTTCTTCACTCAAAGGATTGTGAAGCTTTGGAATTCTCTACCAAAGAGAGTTGTGGATGCGCTACCATTGAATATACTTAAGACTGAGATAGACATATTTTTGGTCTCTTGGGAAATCAAGAGTTAAGGGGAGCGAGTGGGAAAGTGGATTTGAAGCCCAAGATCAGACATGATCATATTGAATAGCAGAGCAGGCTCAATGGGCTGTATGGTCTTCTCCTGCTCCTATTTCTTATGTTCTTATACTTGTTAGTGGGGGAGGTGTGGGAGCAAGAGAGCTTTGCTTTGGGTATATTTCGCCCTTGAGTGCAGTTTCCTCTATTTACCAATCTTACCAAAGAAGTCAGTCTGAAGACAAAATGGTTTTCTGTGAATGACTGGCTGTACAGCAGTTGTTGCGACCTTAGCCAGGGACAACATGTGGAAACCGGTCCAAATTTCCAGCCCCACAATCTCCCATGATCAACGAACTGCATGTTAGCAGTCATTGAGCATCAATAGCTTGCCAAGTAAATTCAAGTAAAGCCCGATTATGAAAATGATTTTGGTGACTGCCTTTGGGCAGGTGGTACGATTGCCTCGTCCACTGCATGCTTGGTTCATTTCGCTCTTGAAAGAACATGCTGCTCCATCAGTGTGACATCTTACTGCTCCCCACACAGCCATCCTGTGGCCTCTTTTTATTTTAATTCATCCCCAGGATGTGGGCTTCATTGGCAAGACTAACATTTATTACCCATCCCTAGTTGTCTCTGAGAAGGTAGTTGTGAACTGCTTTCTTGAATGCATGCAGTCCATGTGGTGAAGTTACTTCCACAGTGCTGATGAGGAGGCAGATCCTGGAGTTTGGCCCAATGACGATGAAGGAATGGTGATATATTTCCAAGTCAGGTTGTTGTGTGACTTGGAGGCAGCTTAGAAGTGATGGTTTTACCATGCAGGTCCTTCTGAGTGGTAGAGGTGGCAAGTTTGATTGGTGTTTTTGAAGAAGCCTTGATGAGTTGCTGCAGTGCACCTTAATTATAGTCCAGCCACTATGTATCAATGGTGGACAGAATGAATGTTTAAGGAGCTGGATGGGAGAATTAGTGAGATTGTGAATTCATTGTCGAGTTGGTTGTAAATCCATGTAGCAGACACTGAAACCTAACTCTCATTAGTTTGGAATCATTTTAAACTCATGTCCCTTGGTGATAAGGGCGGTGTGCTGTTCCACTTAATGCCCATTGTAAGCTACTTTAATTATTTCTCATGAAAATTGCAGGATTGGAAATTTAAAATAAAATAAAGATGCAAATCCACTTTGAAGTTACTCATCAGATTGGAATTGTTGCCCCTTGAAGTGACAGGAGACAGTCGCCTTCGAACTATTTCAAGGCCCTTTCTCACATTATCCTGTGGATTAAATTAGTTTAGTTGGAAATGAGTTCTTTTGCAGATCAGTAAGCTTGAAAAAGAGCAGGAATGTATATTGCTTTGCTGATTGTTTAATACTGTTCTTTGGTAGTTGGAGGCAATGAACCAGAGTATCAACATTGAACAGTCACAGTCAGATCGTAGCAAACGGCCATTCAATCCAGTCACGTAAGTACAAGCCACATTCATTGTGCATTTCAGGAATTGGAACAACTCTTCCTATCGATGGAGAGTCACGTTTATTTGCCCATAAAGATACCAGTTTAGCTCAGTCAACAGTTGTCAGAAGGTTGTGGGTTCAAGCCCAGTTCGAGGACTTGCAAGCAGACACTATGGACTGGATTTTCATCGGGTCGGAATGACTCGGGAGCCCTTTAAAAAATGATCCCATTTCCGGGATTCCCAACCCCATTCCTTGGATTTCCAATTTTCAGGAGTGCCTTTTAAGGGTGCGGGCTGGTTTGGGTCAAAAGCCCACACCGTGCCTGGCATGGTCCAGTGTGGGAATAGGCATGCCCTGGTCCTCTGCAAATTTCATGGAATTGGGCCAGGTTTTCAATGAATTGTAGTTCACAGCACCTCAGAGGTGTCAAGAGATGCCCCTCCACCCACCCCTATAGCTCCTCATGCCCCCTATGCCAAGCTATGGCACTTCCATGCCCATTGACCCATGATAAATTATATAGAACCAATGAACTCTATAGTGACAATAGGATGTATTTAAAAAAGCTTTAAAAAAAGTCATTCATTCATAACTTTCCACTATGTTTAAAGAAAATATTTTACTACTGTGCAATAAAAGTGTCAATCATCCAGACTATGTAAACTTTCAAAAGCTGAAACTGCAAGCACTTGAAACCTTTTAACCTTGGTCAGTGGGCATGGAAGTGCCACAGCTTGGCATGGGAGCATGAGGGGCCAGGGAGGCATGAGGGACTGTAAGGGCGGGTGGAGGGACACAGTCTGGCATGGGGGCATGAGGGGCTATAGGCAGTGGATGGACACAAAAGGTGATATGGTTGGGGCATGTAGAGTTGTTGGGGTTGAGGGCTGGAGGGCCTTTCTGCTTTTATTTTAACTCGGACCAAGTCCCACAGCAGTGAGGCGGGCCTTTTAAACAGCCTGCCTCTGCACCCAGCAGCTCCTGTGCCATCCTCTGAACTTTTTCCCGGGTCAGCTGGCCCGGCTCCAGCCCACATCCACACCCCCACAATGAAAATCCCATTCTTGTGGGCTTTTTCTCCCCAGGCAGGCGGGTAGAGCTGGGAATTTCCTAACTCCTGCTACCTACCTCGAGGATGAAATTCAGACCTATACTGTGATACTAAAGAACTGCTCTATTGTCCAGTTTTTTTGGTTGCAACATTGGTGAAACTGAAGTTTAAAGGTGTTAAAGATCACATGGTTCTCTTTGAGCAACAGTAGTGAATTATCCTGGTTTTTTGGCCAAGATTTTTCCCTCAAAAAATACAACTAAGAGGTAGGTTAACTTGAAACTAACCTTGCTACTGATATGGGATATTGCTGTGGCCAAAATAGTTGATATTTTTGCCCATGTACAATCGTCACTGTTCTTCGAAGGAATCCAAGAGCTTTGTGGTATTTAAGGAATATGAATTAAGAGATGCAAGTCTTTCTTTTCAGATGGTACAAGCTACCAAGAGCCTAGTCCTTAAAACCTTCTTTTACCAGCTAATTGCTATGCATAGACCAGCACTGGCTGCAGTCTCCCTCACTTTACTCTCGCAGAATGAGGAGTTGAATGGACCTTAAACCCCTCAGTCAACTCAATACAGTTACATTGCTGCTGGGAGCGACAGGTAATATCTTGTGTTGTCTCCAGTAGCTACAAAGAACACACACAATATGGAAAGTTGATAACTTCACTAAGTTCATTCAGCAATGATTCTATCCTTTTATATTGCACGTTATGGACTGTTTTCTTGCTTTCAAATGAGAAATTGGGCAATGTACAGAAAGGTAAACATCAAAAGTGAACATTAAACTTTCATGGCTATTGAAAAATGTCTAAGTTATCAGTGAATTTGAAGATTAGGCAGGAATGATAAGAGGTGCATATGAATATGAGTGATGCTTAGAAATGCTAATGAATATTTAGGGATTTTGAGAACTATTGATGATGTGGGAAAAATAGAGATATTGTGGGATAATGAGAGATGGTGGCGGATTTTGTGAAATTCTAAGGGATCTGGAGAGACGGTGATGGTATAATCACGTACTAAGGGATATTGAGAGATATAAGATGTTGATGGATGTTTTTGGTTTCACAGGATTAACATCCCTTCTGATCAGGTCACAAAGGTCACTGTTGGAAGGTTACATTTCAGTGAAACAACAGCTAACAACATGAGGAAGAAAGGCAAACCCAATCCAGACCAGAGGTGAATACTATAATGGGTGTCATTGTATTCTGCAAAGGCTGCTCGGATTCCCATTTCTACTGATGTGCCCTAGTTTATATGACTGTAAACCAGGAAGAAAGTCAATGCATCCCTGTTCCATGGAGATGAAACGTCAGTTAGGTTCCTGTGCCAGTGATATCTTTCATGTGTAAATACTGAGCCAACACTCACTGGGTGGGTTTGCAGATGAAGAATGAAATAACTTGCATTTATGTAGAACTTTCACATCTTCTTGAGATCCCAAAGCACTAGAAGAGGTGTCAGGATAGCAGCCAGCAGTCATGAGCCCATACCCCAGCAAGAGTCAACATCATCAGAAGAGAGAAAAGTAACAGAAATGAGTAAAGAGGAATTAAGATAAATACTTTAGATCTTCATGGGATAGAGGTGCAGGGTTAGTAAAATTAGGTGCGAAGTAAATCTGTCTAAATTGCATTTCCTCAGGATTCTCAGGTGTGATCCATGTTCCATGAAAACTAAGATTTAAATGGCAGACATCCTTGGTTCATGGAACTGATTTTTGAAGCATGGAATTGGAGTGGTGAACATTTTGAAAATCGTGCCACCAATGTTGGTGACCTCCTCCTAAACCATATGCTTTCCAAGCAGACCTGTACATGGATCTCACATTGGCCAGCGGATTGGGATCCTGTGACAAATTGACAGGACCCTGGTGTAATCTTCAGCTGCTACTGAGGAACCTGAAGGCGATGATTTGTGCTGGGCTTTGGGTTCATGAATGCTGGCGTATCTTCAGTGCTGCTTTTAAGCGCTTTGGGATCTCCTAAGGATATGAAAGCGCTACCATGAATCCTCCACCCAGTGCTATTAGATGTAGGTTATCTGCAATAGAAACTGTACAGTTACATTTTCAAAGTAATCTTGGTGAGGCTAAAAGAAAGATGAATTCTAACCCACGGCCAGTCCCTTTGTGGGTCATCTCACACCCCACTCGGGGCCCTGCAGCTTGGCTCCATAGAGGAGCCAAATTTCACCACTTCCACTGCCACCCCCCAAGTTCTTCCCCCTGCATCCCCACTCCTCCAAACTCCACAATCTGTGATCCCTGTTCAGTGCTTACAGCTCAACAATCCAATGTAAATATGGCCACATTATCTGAAAGACTGAGGCCTCTTGCTAATAATATTGGACAGTTGACCTAATCACGCCACCCACCAACCACCCAATGCTCTATGTTGAGTAATAGGAAGTATTAAGATTTTATAGTTGAGTTACAATGAAGATATTGGGTAGAAAAGGAATGTTTAACTGAGAATTAGTGACATGAAATGGGGGAACAGTACTGTTTATTTATACAGATATTGTTTATTAATATTCTCTTGTACTGTCAATCCTCTCGCCCTTTTTCTCATTCATTCATTTCCTATTACTTTCTCTCTCCCTCTCTTCCTTTGTCTCACTCCATGCATCTCTAACCCTCATTTCTACATCTGATCTATTTCCATCTTTCTCTCTTCCATTCTCTCCCTTTTCTCTCTTATCACATGATCCCTTTTCTGAATCTATCTGTCTCTGACTCTCTCCTCCCACTCCTTTTCTCATTCATCTCTCCCTTTTTTTGTTTCCCTCCCCACCCCTCACAGGTACTTCATGCTGGTGGTAGCCCTTCAAGTTCAGGCCCAGAATCAGAATCACCTCGTGGCTGCTCAGATCTCTGAAAGAATCATTGTTCGGGTAAGACTATTTCTTACTTACAGATGTATGGTCTATGTAATTTAAATGACAGCACTCTGTGCCTGGTTATTATTTTAGTGATTTCTGGAATACCACATGATCTTAGGTCACAGCTGTCACTGTACCTTCAAATTCTTTGTTCACAATGTTCTTGTTTTCTGAAATATTTCTCTAAGTGATAGCATACAACATTAGGAACCAACCGTTTCAGTGGTTATGCCTTATTCTGTTGTTGCTCTGTGAGTTGTTACTCAGTAAACTGTGTGTGGGCTAATGCATATGTCACGTGAGCATGCAGGATATTCCAGTAGAATCCTGCTACTGTCTGCAGGAAATTATGGGATAGCAAGGATATCAGCCATGGGATGTTACATTGTGTCAATATTTGTGAGACTATTGGGATGTCATCAGCAGTAAATGACTTCCTGTGACCATGTTGGCAGCAGGTTGATCTTATAGTATTACTAGCTCTCTGATACTTCATCTGAGTGTCAAGTTTTGTACAAGTGTGGGCAGAGACTATCTACAGACTATTTTACTGTAAGAAGCATCTCAGCTAAGGCTGTTCTGTCCACACCTGATTCCCACATATCCCACATAGAGGTATTTTCCAGAAGGAGTCATCAGATATCCATTGAGAGATGACCTGGGTCGACTTTTCCCCTCCCTAACCTGTGCACATTGAGGACTAACCACTGTCACTGCTGCCCTGGCTGAGATTGGTCATCTCAGCACAATGTGGTTTGGAACCTATTACATTTCAAGTTTGTCCTGTTCAGTACTAAAGCAAGAGGTGTTTAATACACTGAGCCACCAGTGGAGATCATACCTACAATTTCAGTTGGGGCCCCCTTTGTTTCCACATGTAGAAGCTGACAGTGGCAGTAGGAATAAACCCCTTTTATAGAGAATACTTACACGTGCATGCTGGACATTTTCTTCTATGTTTAATTGCTGCATTTATGAGGTCTATACAAATCACTACTGTTCCTTCATTAAGAAAATGTCATGTACTGCTTTCCAATATAATTACCTGAGCACATACACACCTTATCCAGCCTACTGAGTATTGTGCAGGAGCAGACTTTAAGATGCACTTAAGCAATGCAGTATCAGACGGGAGTGAATAGTTTCTTTTTAGCTGGTGTGCACTGTGTATGTACAGAAGCTGACACCAAGTCACACACAAACCCTTAAATCTGATGGGAGTGAATTAATTTGTTACATTTTGCCCAGTACTTAACACATTCAGGAACTAACATTGAGTCACTCACAAGTCATACATCACCACATCAGAGTGAATTATCAGTTTTTACTGGATTTGGCATTATGGACCATTGCACTATCAGTTGCCAGGACTATTTAGATCATTAACAAGATATGGTGACTTGATTATGTCTGGTTTTTATAAGTGGCGGATGTGGAGTTTTTATAACTCCCACACAGAGTGAATAAAATACACTTTGCCCAGCAGTGTTTAATGAGTTTGCTGTGCTCTCCATGTCTATGCTGTCCCGTCCATTTTCACTGACTCAGCTTCCCTTTACTTCACTTTCACTCCTCTCAATGAATCTGGAGAGCAGATGTAGTAAGTTGGAGTTTGGCGCTGGTGGCTCACCCAAATGGTTTCTTTGAGAGCCACAATAGTCCAGTGGCTACACTGGTGGTGGGAAAGGATAGGGATGGAGGGTGGGGGCATGGAAATTCCCTAAAATGGGATTGGATGCTACAGGTGAAGTTTATGCAATTGACACATGTCCTCCTTCTGGCAGGCTGACTGTTCTTAATAAAATGCATTGAACGCTGTTGGAATTCACCAAGTGACCCAGAATTGGGTAGACATTACATTCCTGTATGCAAAACATGTTGTTACCTAAAAACAATGAGGGATATAATTACATGTCTGGCTGTTCAATTACTAAAAACAAATACATTGTAAAAAAAAAAGCTGAAAAATAAAATGAACATGCCAAATAACTGGAAATCAAAGAAACTAAAATAGATTAGTTGTACAAAGAGTTATTAAAAAGTGTGGTTTATCACTAAGAATGGATTATCACTGGCAATGGATACTTAACAATTAGTCATTATTAAGTTACTAGGTAGTTATTAGCATTGGATAGTTACTAATAATGGGCAGTTGCTACCAACAAATTGTTAATAGTTGGAGCTACTTCAAAATTTTAGTAACATTGAATGATTGGGTAACAAGAAGAGTTACTAACAATTTATTACCAGCAATGGGTGGTTACTAACAATGGGTTTGTAGTAATAATGCACTGTTACTAAGTATTATTATGAACAGTGGATCAATACTAGTAATGAAATTACTAATAATTCATAGGTACAGTTATTACCAGCAATAGATGAGGTTACAGATAATGGGTGGATAATAATAAGGGGTAGTTCCTAGCCCTGGATTATTATTAACTGTGTGTAGAGCATCATCTGCAGCTGTCTCTGATTCCTCTGTTCTTCATTCACAGAACACGGCACAGGTGAGACATTTTAATGCTAAAACACACACAGGAGACTATTTCAGAGCGTAGGTACAGTGGAGCCCTTTATTATCAGTAACTAAAGAGAGCTGTACAGGAAGGAGGTAAGTTTCAGAACTGAGGGGGCAAAAATATTGCTTAACAGGTGAGAAATGCAGGCAATTTCTATATGCCTGTCAGAGAATGGGTGAAAAGATCAGACGATAGAGGGCATTACACCAATGTGGCTAACTGAGCAACTGAAAGCAAAAATGTCTGGTTCAATGATTTTGTGATAATATGACAGCAATGGTCTCATGTTCTGGAACAATCTATATGTGATGGAATATAGAGGTATGATAATAAACAGGCTCCACTGTATCGGTTAACACTGCACTGAAGGCATTTTGTTCAAAGTTACTGTACAGCCCTGGCAATAATTTGACAATTCACTCCCTTCTGGTACAACATCACTTGTGTACTTTTTGATACAGCTCCTTAACAATACTTACTCAATAAAACCTGACACCTCACTGGCATCTAATAGTGTGTTGTAAATCTAGTAACTTTCAGGCATACCATAGTAAATGCATCAAAATCTGAGAGCAGAACAAGTAGCATTGGTGATGGAGTAGGTATTCGCTATTCTAATACAAGGAATGGATGTCTCCAAGACCAGGGCTTTTATGTGTAACAGAACAACAACAGAAATATAAAGCTTCAGTGGGCTTTAGTAGTCTGACTGTCCTTAAACATGCTTTTTCTTATCTCTCTTATCTCTTCTCTCTTTTTTTTTCTCTCTCTCTCGCTCTTCCCTCTCTCTCTCACTGCCCTTTCATTATTTCTCCTCATTGTCCTTTCTTTCCCTCATCACATTTTTAACTCCTCTCTTACTCTGTCCTCTTCTTTCTCCCCTGTCTCTCTCATTCTATCCCTCACTCCTATCTTTCTTTTCTCTCACTTTTGTTGCTTTCCTTCTGTCTCTCTCATCTCTTTATCACTGACTCCTGTTTTTCAAGTTCTGGGTCACAATCTTCCCTGTCACGACCTCTCATTTTTCTCTATCCTCGATCTCTCTTCTCTCATCTCTGTTTCTCGTTCTCCCTTTCCCTTTCCCTATGTTCTTTCCTCCATATTCTCACTCTCGCCTCTTTTGTGTCCATGTGTTGTCTCTCTTGTGTCTTACTCTCCCTTATTTTGCTGTCTTCTGTTTCTTTCCTTTCCCACCCTTTGTTTCTTAACTCTGCCTCTCTGTCTCTTCTCTTCCATCTATTTCACACTCTCTCTCTTTTCTGCCTTTCTATTTATCCATTTGTGTCTCTCCATATTTTTCCATATCATTCTATCCATCTCTCTTTCACTCCAGTTTGCTCTCTCTCCCCATTTCTCTTTCCATGTATTTTAAGATTGCAAGGCTTTCTCTCTCTGTCTGTCCTTCTCTGCATCTCTCTTCTTCCTTATTCTTCCATTTTTCTTTTCTGGATTTTATCACTTCCTGTCTGCCCTCTCATTACCTCTCTTTTTCTGTGTGTTGCTGTAGCAGAAATGTAGTCCATGCTCTCAATCTGTAGGACTAAGGATTTTGCTAATTTTTCACCACTGTTTTGAACAGTTGTACAAGTTCTTCAATCTCTTACCCACCCTGTAAGAAATTGCTGTAAAGGGTCCATCTCTAGTTCTAAATTAGTCTGATTTCTCTTGAGTCATGTCACTAGTTGCACATGTAAATTTGGGCTATTATACTATGAATAATCTAGGATTAAAATACCTGAGATGTGAGTTGGCTCTGATAGTGTGGTCTGTTATCCTAGCCCACTGGCCATTGGTGCTATAGGACTTGCCTCCTTCCTTCTCTCTCATGTTCACATGTACAGACACAGCAGTGAGCCCTTTTTACTGAGTGTGATTTGGAAATCAAGGGTATGAGGGAATCTGTACTGCTCCTGTGGAAAATCAGTACAGGCAGAGATCCAGAAGCAGGTTGTTGCCTACCCTCTCATGTTGCTGAACCATAAACACTACAAAATCTTTTTTCCTGTGAGTTAGCTGATCTGGCTTGGAGCTGCAATTGAGTGAAAGGGTGAGAAAATCTGTCAGGTGTGCTGCAAAGTGCACATGTATGAACATCAAGTAAGGACAGGACGACACAGCTGCGATACCTCCCAAAGTTGGTTTTCTGATGACCTTAACTATTTAAACTTGAGCAGTAAGAATAACTGCACCTGGGTGACATGCCCCAGAGTATAAATACACTCAAGAACCATATCCATCTAGCAGTTTTTGAGGAAAATTTTTCTGTCCTAGTGTCAACACATTCAATTGTCTGGACACAGTATATGGTGGAGAATTGCGTGCCCAGGATTGCATACATGGGATACCCACCTGATTTTCTTGTTCAGTGGTTTAAATATGGCATTGGGTGGAGTTCCTTATGGCCTTTAAAGTATTTCTTCCCACTAGATTTTCTTTCTTGCATTGCATCCAGGTATTCAGGTGCAAAAACAGGAAAATCTGCCCAATCGTCGTCAGGAAAGGAAATGGGGGAAAAATGAAGAAAAGAAAGCTTAGATGAGGCTGAGAGGCTTCAATTCTAGAAACACATACACAATTCAAGTGGGGAGATCCATAAGTGGGAAAAGATTATATTGTACTGTTGCCAATGGAGTGACAGATTGAATCTTGAATCAGCTCCAGTGCAAATAGATTAATGGGATGGTAACAGCCAGAAGTGAGTCTTTAAAAAGCCCTAAACAATATATAAACACTCGTGTTCTTGGCTTTTTATAAAGTCACAGACAAATTATGGCTGTTAATAATTACCAGCTGTCTGAGGGGGAGGGAAACCCTTTCACTCTGGAAATAGGGCAAGGTCGGTCTCCTGTCAGCAGAATTGGACCAAAGCTACTGTGCAGATTTCCTGTCCACACTTTTGAAGCTGTGTAGGAAATCTCTCTATATCTACATTTCCTGAACAGGACTCTATGTTTGGAAAAGGAAACTAAGTTTAGATAAATGTTTGGAAAGAGTAAGACGGTAGCAATGGGACTTGGCTCTCCCCTATAATAAAGATCTTTCTCTCTCTGCTGTAATATAGATCTTTCTGACTCTAGCAGTGGGGCTTGGCGCTCTCCTGTAATACAGAGTTCTTTCTTTGTCCTGTAATGCAGGAGGTCTTTCTTTTAGCTGTTTCAGGTCCAGTTTAACCATATTTTTTAAGCATATGTAGATCTTAAGTGGTCACTTTTCTCATCTCTAATCAAACTCTTTCTGTCTTGCATTTTTGACTGTTGCATAGGTACTATATGATCAATGCTGCTCCGACTTTCCTTTCTTAAAATTTCTCCCTCCTCCCTCACTGTGTAGATATGAAGACTCATCACATTGGCGCCAATCCTAACTCATCCTTTTTAGAACCTAGAAATTGTGAAATTCCTCACGCTTCTCAATCTTCCCTTCTCTCTACAGTCTACAGGTTTTTAAAACCCAACCTTGCTGTCACTTGACTATTACTTGACTACTACATTCTGATTTCCCTCATCATCTCTTCTCTGCAAACCTGGTAATTTCTTGCCTTGGCTGTTTCACTTGGCTTTCTCAATAATAATTTAACAAAAAGACACAGTATGGAAGGCATTCTAGGTTGGGTTATCATTATTTTTGCTTCATTTGCACTGTTTTATCCTCTTGCCTGAAGTGAATAAATAATTGCTCAGGTTCTTAGGCACTTGACATAATGAGGAAGAGAATTTAAAGAGTCCAACATCAGCATTTATACAGTTCACATTGTATTTCTGGCTTTATGTTTTTTGTTGCAGTTGTCAACTACTTTGACTTCCCTTGCTTAATGCCACTATCTAGATTAACAGTAAAAGGTTCCAATTTTTCAATGTGCAGCCTGGTGAAACCAGTTTGTTTGTAATCACATCATGCAAGTGAATTGTTGCTTCCATGGGGGATGCCGCAATGCCTTCATTTGAAGGTGACTATTTTGTCAGTACTCCCTCACCCTTAATGGAAAGCCTCAGGTTGGTTTCTGAGACGTCAAGGCTATTCTCTGCAGTCATGTATGATTACACCTGAGCATTTACCAGGACTTGAGCTGAATACTGACTATGTCCATCCATGCACAGGAGCAATAATTGAGCATCTCAGATGCATTGATTGATTTGAGTGTACCTTACAATATGGTCATGTAGGGGTTCCGAGATTGTGCTGCACAGTATTGTTTTACCAAGAGACCTAGAGGATGAAGGTCACCCTAGGCAACAAGGGGTTCAGTCTAAGCTGTTGTTAAATGTTTTTCCACATGCTGAGTAAATATCTATGGGGTGGTTGATTTTGTACTCATTGGGTGAGATTTTTCAGTCCCACCCACCGCCGGGATTTTCCAGTCCCACCAAAAGTCAAGGGACTTTTGGCTGGGCAGTGGAACCTCCCACAGCGGGTCCCTCCACAGTGGGTCCAGAAAATCCTGGTCATTGTTTTTTCATCTCTTTCCAATGCTCTTGGGCAGCTCGACTTGCGTCTAATGCATTTGTTGACCTGGCCTCCCTGATCTGCTTCGAGGAATGTGGAGGCTCACAACCTTTCTTCTGACTGGACACACCTTTTTTCCAAATCCAACAAAATCAGTTCTAGTCATGCCTGCCTCATCAATTTATTGCAGGCCTTTAAACCTTGTAGCTGTAGACTATTTCTCACATTCCACAGGTGAGAGCCCAATCAGAAGTCTCTCTGAAGCTTGGAGATTGCCCAAAATATTAAAGTGTGGAACTTAGAAATTCAGACAGGGTCAGTGACACTGGGTGGATGTGATTCACTCTCTGCCCTACAAACCATAGGGATTGTACTGATGGGAAAATCTCATTCATGCACTGCAAAAGACGCATAAGCTGAGACTTTCTGCTGCTGGCTGCCCCATGTAAAAGAGTAAATTAAAACTCTGCACATTATAGAATGTTGTTTTCTGAGGTGGTGACCAGTGGCATAGGAAGTAATTACTCAAAACAGGCTGATACTTCATTTAAACATTGGCAAGTCATGGAGGCATCCTGCATACCGTTTCTCAATATTCAGGATGTTGTTTCCAAAGGATGCCCAGATGAACTGAGTGTCCACTGTCATCTGTGGTATCTGAAGAGTATATTGAATATTTCAATCACCTTTTGATAATTTTTTACACTCTGCCCGATTTCTGTCCCATTGAAGTTAATGGAAAACCCGACCAACATTCCAGTCTTAAGCAACACTCTCTAAATCTTAAATGCCATCATCTCATTGTGGTTTGTGTGACCTTTACTGTGTGAAAATTGGCTGCCATGTATACCTGCACAACAACAGCAACTGCACAATGTAATTCTTTCTGTGTGAGCTAGGACGTTTCTGAAGAATGTGATAAGGGTCTATGTAAATGCAAATCTTTCTTTATAGTTAATATACTAGTACCATGACCTCAAAGGCATTTATTTTTAGAGAAACTCCAGCGAAGGAGCAATCCTTATACTGTTTGTAAACTACCAAAATTGAAAAGAGTAGCATGGAAGGTAAGGGAAATAAGGAAGTAGAGATTAGATGAAACTAGGTTTAGTTTTAAAAGCTAGTAGATTATACAAAGAAAAAAGCATTCAGGGAGGTAAAGAGTTCCACAGTTTTTACATCCTGAGAAAGAATGAATTAGATTAGAGACTCAACATGATGGATGAAGAGGAAGACAGCCTGTACTTGTTTATCTGAATAACATTAATAAATAGATTCCACCCTCTAGTTCAAGTTTGTAGAGATGGTCATTGTTCAGAGGCTAGCTGTGAAACTATAGCCTGACAATTACTGATACTGCTGAAATAAATGCTAGTACTATTTGAGATTCCAGCACTAGTAAATATGGGAATACAGAGCAGCTCATCTTGAACTGTATTTATTAACCTGCTAATGTTGATAGGAAATGGGTTCTCACTGCAATAATGCTGCAGCCTGACATTATCCTTGTTGAGCTCACTAATGCTAGCATAATTGACACTTCAATAATCCTTGCACCATTTTCCAAGGCTGTCAGTTTACACATGGATTACATGTCTAACCCTTATTTCAAACCAGCATTGCCCCAAAATGCAGCCAACTGTTTGGATGCACAGTCAGCAAGTAAAATAGTAAATAGAATTCACCAGATAGCTGGGGAAGGTTAATCTAGACTCAGTTGACTCTTTGGTCCACCATAATCATTTCTAGCCTTATATTGCCAAAAATAGCGGAACATTCTCCAACCTGCATTTTAAACTTCTTAATGTTATTTTTATCATGTTCTCCTCCGATTGGATGTTTGGTTATGTTGACCCAAGCCTGACAACATTCCAAACCAGCCATTAAGATGCATGTTGATGCTTCTGTTGATCTCTCTCTTCTTTGTGGTTAAGTCATACCTCTCCTCCAACTGGAATAAGTCAAACTGGTGGACAACTGGGGGACAAATCACTGATCTAACAACCAATGGTCCCACTGCATTGTAAGCATTTTATAAATTGTTTCTATTTTACCCAATCAATCTCACTTGTCACTTGTCTGAGGTAGCAGGGAGGGACTCGGTAGTTTACAGCCAGCAAATTCTTAATGACTAAGGATTCCTGCCATAATTTTAGACACACAAATCCAAACAGAGATTAAACTGTCCCTTGATGCCACAAGCTTCTGATGGAATCAAATCTGGGACAACAGCAGGGTGATTCCAAACTCCAAAATTGACAGCTGACACCTGGGGCAGGATCATTCTCACGTTCTAAAGGGATTCTTGCGATTGGATGGCAAGTCTGAGATAGCTAAAGCATGCTTTTGCCTGCCATATCCAAAACTCCCTCAACCAACTCTGAGGCGGTGGACTGTTGATAGCGTCAAAATATTTTCCACAGGGAGAAAGGAAGAGTCACTTCAGGCTGTGTTCTTGCTCCTCCTAATTCCTAGAAGAAGACATTAGCAAAGAATGAGATTTCTGTCCCAACTACTCAGCTATGGTTATGGTGTGGTGCAGAGATATCCAACTAAGGAATGGGGAGAAAATGCCAAACAAAGTTACTCTATTCTTAATCTGAATTGTCAGGGTAGCCAAATGATTACATCAGGGGTTTAGCTGCAACACAGTGTGTGTGCATTAAGGCCATACTGAAGCACAGAATGGAGATAGCCCATTCAGCCTGTCAGGAATGTTCCTTCCCTAGCCCATGGGCCTGGATTTTGCAGACATAATGATGGCGCAACTGTCAGCACTTACCAACAATACTTTGTGAAACTCACAGTAACTTAGTGTCCACACATTGAAAGTTGAACATGGAAATCCAAGCGCAGAATTTTAGCATCCCCTGATGGTGGCTTTGCAGCTGGAGGAGGCATAAAATTGCCTGGGTGGTCTTCCTGCTGCCCTCCAACCTGCCTCAGATCTGTCCTCAATTTTATGGGTGGGGGAGTAGGGGCAGGCGAGGCCTAGAGTGGCGTGCCCCAACTGAGACCCTTAAGTGGCCAATTAATGGCCCCTTAAGAGCTGCTTCCCACCCAGCAGTGATTTTGAGCCTAGTGGGAGGAGATCAGAGGTGGGTGGGTGGGGGGAGGGGGGGAAGATCAGCAGATCAGCCTGCTCACTCACTCCCCCCTTTCCACATTTGGCACACCCCACCCCCCAAGACCTTCCACTATTCCCCCCCACCCCCTACACCAGCACCTCCACTCCCATCATGACACCCCCACACTTACCTCCACCCTAGCTCCAGGACTTGGAACCTGAGGACTGTTTGTGGTCCTGGTGGTGCTGCTGGGACTACAGAGTTTCCAGGCAATCATATTGGCCGATAGCTCTCTGAGGCATGACAGATGGAACCTCGTTTCCAGCCAATTGCTGCGGGGCAGTGGGAATCTGCAGGGATGTGTTCCCCGCCGACTCTTCGGGTGAAGGGGTGGGAAACCCCTCTGCCTTCAAAAATTCTGCCCTAGAAGTTGCTTCTCCACAGGGTGTGTTTTTAAAGTCCTTGAAATCAATTAGAAAACACTGATCTGACAAGAACTTCCGCTCTTTATGTCATCAGTCTCATATAACCCTTGTAGAATAAGGTGTATCTGGGGTTTTAACAGGTTACTGAGTCATAATTACTCCTGAACATCTATCTGGCCCTAACTAACTAATTTTTATATTTGCAGAATTGGAGATTTCTCCATTTCATGCTAAAAATTCCAGATTATTGAAAAATTTTTAAAAGCTTGTTTATGATATTTCAGCTTCTACCTTAATTACACGTGTATGTCCAAATCTTTATTTCACTTCCTGTCAAATTATAGAAATGATAAAACCTACTTATTACTTCCGGTTTACTGTGTATGAGAATTCTTCAATGTGATTGGCTGCTTAACCTGTTTGATGACATCACTGTTGCTGGATGCCTGAAATCCCCTATAGCTGGCGCCAGAATGAAATTAATGTCAGAAAAGGGGAAATCCATGTCACAGAGATCACTAAATCTTTGTGGTCAGCTTTCTTCAAGGTCCGTGGCAAATACCGTCACTTTGCCACTGACCGCAAAATCTGGGGCCATGTACATTCTACCCCATCAAACCTCTATCAACACATTTAATCTCCAGAGGAATGTTCTGAAAACATTCCTCACTGTCCCTTCCTCAAAAAGATAGATCACACAGAAGTCCAGAACCCAATAACCACCTAAATTATCCCTCCTTGACCCACTTTCCTTAACATTACATTTCCATGCTTTCAGCAGCCCAGGAACCACCATGTTCTACATAGCAGTTGGTTCTATCTTTCTTTCTATTTACCCTTAATACATAATCCAGATCCTAATCAGATATTCATTTGTATTGGTAGTTTATTGCACTATTCATAATGCTGCCTCTTTTGAAGTGAACAAACACCATGTACTTTTTATAAGAATGGCTGTTTCCTGGGTCGCATCACAATTTGTACAAGTATAGACAGATTTGTGGATAGGCATCCATAGCCATGCCAGAGGCCAAGCATAAACTCTTCTCTGCTAAACTTAATAGTTTATTCACCAACAGATTCCCTGACATGTTTTTAAGTCACATGCTGCGTATGAAACGAAAGAATCCAGATAGTAACATCCTAGTTCTCTGTTTCACTGTGCTTGCTGGAAAGAGTGACATAATTATGGCAGCATGTGCCCTATATCCACACTCATAAACCCTTCTGAAGGGCTTCATAACGATGCAGATTTATAGACATTTTTATGAGTTGTAGATCTGGAGAGTTTCTTAGCACAGATATAGAGTTTTATAGCACGAGAGGAGGTTAATTATCAGTCGCTATGGGTGGGTTTGAGGGGGATGGTAAACTTTCAAGTTACTGGTTCCATTTTTGTTGCAAGTAAAAGCAGAGAGGGAATTGTGTACAACAAATAATTGTATCCAATGTACTTAACACCAACTTCCATCTGTTAGTCTTTCCTACCTTCCATCTGTCATTGTCACCTATCATGTGTGTGCGCGTGTGCGTTTCTTGCTATTTTTGTATGTCTCCATTTCTAACCAATTTACACACATGCATATAGACCTTCAACAAAATGCCTTCAGAATGGTGTTATCCTGCAGCTTTGAATGTGAGCCAGCCCTGTGTTGCTGCTGCTACTGCCCTGTAATTGTGACATATTGGGCATCTTGTGATAACTTTTGACTCACCAGTAAAGAACTCAGCAGGTGCTTCAAGGGATTTTATGGATTCGCAAAAGAATGTTTGGCCAATTTGTTTTTGTTTGTTTATCACTGAAAACTGGCACAAACAAAATTTAAGTGCGGTGTTGCATTGTTTATGTATAATATCAAACCGGAACATGACTTGTCTATCTCTCCTTGCCTGAATATAATAAAAAAAAGTTTGCTAAGTATTTTTTCATGAAGTCAGTGCACTTTTAAAAGCAGATAAGGGGAGTGCCTGTTGCATCAAATATACTCCTGTGCCCCGATCTGGGGAGAGTCCTGTGCTCTGTTAACATTCTGGGATGATCTGGATGCTTACGGCAGTTTAGTTGCCTGTTATGGATGTGTACAGGTGATGTGACTGGTCTCTTCTGCCTCCCAGACTGGACCAGTAGATGGTGTCAGCTTGGGAGCTGCTGAGATGGTATTCACCGTGTACATAGTAATGTATTTAGTGAGACACTTTGACTATCTGATATTAGCATATTGCAATATACTAATTGCAGGCAGGGGGCAGCACTATCAGCGGATGTGAGTGTAAATCTGGCGATTCCTCTCGCTGAGAATCTAGCAGCAGGGGGGATACCCGAGAAAAACCCTTCCCTGTTGTCATATTGTAGACTTCTGATAAATTGGAATGATAAATTATTTTTAAAATGGACTCCAATCTCTTGGCTATATTTAAAGATTGAATTACCACCTGATTTCCTTTCCTCTTATTCTGCTTTTTAATTAATAAAATGTTTCCAGTAGTATAGTTACAAGATCAAAAGTCTCTTCATGGATCTGTTTAAAAATAAATGCTGTCAACCTGTAACTAGCCCTCTGCTGTGCACCAGCCCTCACAGGCACAGTTCAAACTATTGGTATACAGCAGAAAATAAATTACCCCATGTTGGCAACAAGGTACCAAAAAGTGCTCTTGTTGCCATTGAAATGATTCATCCCATTTATCAGTGGTTGTAAATCGGGTAAAAATGTCTACTTCATATTGGGGATGTGCCAATAGGGTCAGGGCACTCCTGCTGGCTTGTTGTGGTTGGATACAGTCTCATCTTGGAGTGTGCCCACTCATGATGCTATTAGGTGCAGGGTTGGTATGTTCTAACACACCCTTTCTCCCATCTTGTCTGATTATGTTTCCATGGACATTGGCTGCCCTCTGGCACCTCCCCCAGTTTCATGTCTAAGCCAAGACAGTGAACACCGATAGGCTAATTGACTAGGGAAGACCTCATAGTTGTGTCTAATCCCTGATATCCATTGCACCTGCCACTTCCAGCAAGAGCCATTTGCTGATGACGAGGAGCAGGGACTTTGACTGCTTTTCACTGCCAAAGCCGGGGGTGGGGGTGGGGGTTGGGGTTGGGGTTGGGGGTGGGGGGAACTGAAGTTAATTGTAGCGGTCCATGTGCTTCCTGAGGTAAAATCAGCAGATGGAGCAAGGACTCAAAGTGGATCAAGCCCAGCACCCTCTGTTGATATGGTTAATTATACAATTCACCTGAGCTATACAGGTAGCTAATTTTAACTGAAACCTGGGCCTCTGAAATCTAAGGAGATAATCAGGCCTATAGGAAAATAGATAGCTTTAAAAAAAGATTGAGTACTGCTTTGAGGTTAGCTGGGAAACAAAGTCCAGGTTCATTTTGTCCATATTCTCCACAGGCTTCAAACCCTGGACAGTTTGAGAGTGACACAGATGTCCTGTGGCAGCGTGGTCAGCTTCCCGATACTGTCTTCCATCATGGCCGAGTTGGCATTAACACAGACCGTCCCGATGAAGCGCTGGTCGTCCATGGCAACGTGAAGGTCATGGGCTCATTAATGCACCCATCAGACGCACGGGCAAAGGAGAACATCCAGGAGGTGAGTGGAGGGTGTCAGTCACTGATGAACGTTTCTGCGTGTGGTAAACAGGGTACATCAGTTATGATGCAATTAAACTAGAGGGGCATTTCTATTTCTTAAATAAAGGTGGTAGTGTGTTATAGTTCACTCAGGGAGTCTGAGTTGCTATGGCAACATGCACTTTTACATGCATGTTGTAGTTTGGAGCTATGGATAGTGATGGTAGAGGCTCCAACTTTCCTTTCATGGCTGACCAGGAATCTCTCCCACCTTACCACCTGCCATTGGTGTGTGTTGAAAGGATTTGTAGGTTTATACTCAACCTGTTTAGCCACATTATGAACATATCTTCCTGGATCATCAAGTCCTGGAGTGGGACTTTAGCTCAGAGATAGGGACACTACCCACTGCGCCACAAGGCCTTCCTTAAATAAAGGTATGATTAATCAAATTTCTCAAGAGGATTCTGAAGTAAAGTAAAAACATTGAAAATACTATTTGTTTTCAACTTGTTCTGTGGAGGTCAGTTAGCTCAGTTGGCTAGATGGCTAGATTGTAATACAGAATGATGTAGGTTCAATCCCTGTACCTGCTGTTGTAGTTCATGGATGCCAGCCTCCTTGCCTTCCCTGTCTTTAATGTGGAGTGGTGTCCCTCAAGCTATATAACCACTTGCCCCTCTCTAATATGGGCCATGGGCTATACCTTTGAGTTGTTGCTGTGTGCCTCCAGTCCACTCAATCCAACCTTTGTCTGTTCAACAAGAGTAGCCACCTTGTCAGACACACTTTGTGCCTGTCACTATTTTACAGGCTGATGACAGATTAAGCTCAAGCTATGGGAAGGCTCGTTCACCAGGAGAGTGATAGCCCCCGGCCACTCTCTTATTAGTTCAAGGAGAGGTTTTTCTGCACGGAGGTAGAATACACAAAATAGTAAAATACTGCGGAGGCTGGAAATCTGCTTTAAAAGTGGAAACTGCTGGAAATACTTAGCAAATCAGGCAGCATCTGTGGAGGGAAGAAGGTTGGATCAATGTCTCAGGTTGGTGACATTTTGTTGCTGCCAGTAATAAGTATCTTCACTGTGATGAAACAGTTGGTATTTCACTTCGCTAGCTTTGTAAACAGTAGACGTGTATATTTGAGATAACTGAGAACAAACTTAACTGGCACCAAGGCCATCTCTGTGGCCTCTTTGTATGGAATTCCCAATTTGTTGGCAGTTTTCTGTCTGGAGGGTTAGAGTGAGAGTCAAACTCCCTTTACCATACCTCCAGGAACATTTCTGGCTGCACTTGGCAACCCAGTCTTGGAGTGTATATTGACTAGAATAATTAACATCAACAGTATTATTTTACTTATGTTTTTATAGTCAAGAATGCACTGCCTAAAAGGGTGTTTGAAGCCGATTCAATGATGATTTTTAAAAGGAAATTGAATATGTAGTTAAAAAAAGCATAGGGCTATGGGGGAAGAATAGTGGAGTGGAACTGGTTGGCTAGTTCTTTCAATGAGGTGGCATATGAGCCACATGATGATGGACTGAGTGGCCTCGCTCTGCAATGTAAAATTCTATGGCTGGATTTTCAATTGCCCATGGGGACAAGAACAGGAGTGGAGGTGCTTTGAAAATAGTGCTCCCTGATGGTGTGTTAGTGCCCCTTTGCCTCCAGGATGCAAATTGAGGGGGGTTGGGGGGATGTCAGGAACCCCCACACCTCCCTTTAATGGCCTGTTAAGCTCCTTGAGGAGCTTGTTAATGGGCTGGGGAGGGTGAGAAGGAGGTTTTCAGTTTGTAAATCACCGAACCCAGTCTGGTGCACATTAGTACACAGCTGTTGGGTTCAATGCAGACATAAGTGAAAGGTTTTCTTATGCACTTAAAAATTTTGGGACCTAGGTGATCTTGCACCAGATCAAGCGTATTTCCTTTTCACTTGGCTGTTTTGGCTACTTATGCGTGTTAAAGCTGTTGACCCTCTGCTGTACTGCCTCCTCTCTTGAGCAAAGCAGCGTCAGGCCTCATCATGGCTGCCATCTACCTTTGCTGCTGGCACTTTGAAGGCAGCTCCTGCCTCTTGGTAATGCTCAACATCACTAACTGGGCGTTAAACTCACCTCCAGCCCAATTAGGGCATTTACATTTGAAGATAGCATTGTCTGAGTAATGCAGATGCAGTGGGGTGTCGGGATCTGGAAACATTGTGTTCCTGACCCCAAATTAAAAATCAAGCCCTATGTTTCAATGATTCTACTGCTCCAAAATGTGCCTCACACCAAAGATCTCATTGTTCTCAAGCGACATTTTCTGTTTTCCAAATCACCCATCCTTTGGCTTTCCTGAATAAGATTGCCAATTAATGCCAAATTTAGTGATGTTATGTACTGCATATTCAGAGTCAACATGAATTTATTAAAGGGCAGTTGTATTTGACAAATCTTTTAGAGTTTGTTGAGGATGAGAACGAGTAGATAAGGGGAGCCAGTAGACGTAGTATACTTAGATTTCCAGAATGCACTCAACTATGTGCCGCACAAGAGATTGTTTCACAAGATTCACGCTCACAGGATTGGGGGTAATACTTTAGCATGGACTGAGGATCGGTTCATGGACAGAAAATAGAGACGAGGAATAAATGGGTCATTTTCAGGCTGACAGTCTGTAACCACTGGGGTGCTGTAAGGATCAGTGCTGGGCCCTCAACTATTTACAATCTATATCCATAAATTAGATTAGGGAAAAAGGTTTACTGATGATACAAAGCTAGATGGGAAAGTAAGCTGTGAGGAGAACACACACAGGTTGTAAAAGGATAAAGGTTAGGTGAGTGGGCAAGAATGTGGAAGATGGAATATAGTATGTAGAAATGCAAAGTTACCACTTTTATAGGAAAAAGAAACAGAATATTTTTTAAGTGATGAGAGATTGGGAATTTTGATATTCAAAGAGATCTGGGTGTTCTTGTACATGAATCACAAAAAATTAGCACACAGATATGGCAAGCAATTGGGAAAGTAACTGATATGTTAGCCTTTATTACAAAGGGGTTGGAGTATAAGAGTCAGGAAGTCTTTGTATAATTGTGCAGGATCTTGATGAGGCTACAGCTGGAGTACTGTGCACTGTTTGATCTCCTTACCTTGCCTTAGAGGGAGTGCAACATAGGTTCACTAGACTGATTCCTGGGATGGAGGTGTTGTCCTATGAAGAGAGATTTAGTAGACTATAGACTTATATTCCCAAGAGATGAAAAGAGTGAGAAGTGATCTCATTGAAACCTATAAAATCCTTGAGACTTGGCAGCGTAGATGCTGGAAGGCTGAAGAGAAATTGCTTCCCTCAAAGGTTTGTGAATCTTTGGAATTCTCAGCTGAGCTATGTGTGCTCAGCTGAGGAGTATATTCAAGACCGAGATCGAAAAATTTTGGGCGGAATTGTCCTAGATTTGCACTAAGTGCAGTAGTGGGTGGCCAGCAGCCGCAAAGGCGGGTTTTCACGCTGTATCATCCCAAACCCGCCATATTATTTATGCATTGCTGGGAAACACACCACTTCCATGGCGGACAGGATCCAATTCACCTACCACACCATTATCTCACTGCTTCTTCACATCAGGCACCACATTTAAAGTACAGCTGTGCTCACTGCTTACAGCCCAGGACTGCAGGAAAGAAGATATGGCCCCGAAAGATAAGAAGCCCTTTGGGTGACACGGAGGCCTGCTGTGATGTCCTCTACCCCCACTCTGGCCACAGGAGGGGCAGCAACATTACCACTACGGCTTGGTAGGCGATGGCAGTGGAGTTCAGTGCCAATGCTGCTAAGAAGAGGTTGGCCATCCAATGCAGTAGAGGATGAATGATCTCATCCATGCAGCTAGGGTATGGCAACTATATCATCATTCAACTCACACACTCAAGCCCATCACACATTCACTGTCATCTCACTCATTGCCAGCTCAAGGGACATCACCACCAATTCTCACACACATACCATCACATGTCTATCTGGCCTCATCTCCTCTGGAGACTGCCTCCTCAGCCCTCACCATCTTGAGGCCACTTGCACAAATCAACATGTGCCCCCTCACACACCCTGGGATACCCTCCTTCCCAGTACAGCCCTCACCCTGCAGCCTCTTCCCTTGCCTGAGGCCACTTCTCCCCCTTCGCAAAGCAAGCCCTAGCCCTGCAGTCATTGAAAAGCAACCCACATATTGCTGATCTGGTAGATAGAGGCCTGGCCGTGAGCACCCCCTAAAAGTGATGTGGTGCTATCTGTGAAGCCTGGCACTGGTGATTGTGAGTGCTGACCGAAGCAAGGTAGGCAAACAAACCTTGAAGTCTTGAGTGAAGTGCAGCCCGCCAAGTGCACATTGCTTATGTGCTGTTGTGAAGCATGTCGGTATTTTCCCGCCAATGCAAGTGGATGACCCAGCCGGTGGGTGGGGAGGTGGGGGAGGAAACAATTCTGGTGGGCAGGCCTAATAATGATATGCTGATGCATTACAATGAGGTTCCTGATGTCCAATGGCGGGGAACGCGGCCCACCATTGATGGGTTGAGCAGAACAATTGCGAACTGGTTTCACACCATCATGAAACCAATCATGCCATATTGTCCGCTCATGCCACCGAACACGCGTGACACCGGTGGGCACGGAAAATCCTGGCCTTTGATACTAAAGAAATCAAGTGATATGGGATTAAGGCAGGAAATGGAGATGATGTAGTAGATCAGCTATAACCTTATTAAATGGCAGAGCAAGCTCAAAGGTCATTATGACCTATCCATGCTCCTATTTCTCATGTTCTTATTATTCTTTATCATTGCTTGGTCAAAATCCTGGAACTTCCTACTCAGCACTACTGTGGGAGTACCATCATTACCTAGACTGCAGTGGTTCAAGAAGAAGGTCCACTATCTTCTCAATGACAATTCTGGATGGGCAATAAATGCTAGGCCTGGTAGCAACACCCATAACCCAAGAAGGAATTTAAAAAATTATTTGTCAAAAGCTGTAAAGGAAGAACAGGTTAATTTTTCAGGGTAATCATGGGCAGAATTTTCCGGTCGGCGTGCGGGGGCGGGCCTGACACGCTGACATGTCAAATGATGCCAGATGATGTCGGGCATGCGTCCCGATGCCATCACGATATTTCGTTCAATGGGTGTTTGCCACAGTCAGCTGCATGCCCACCGAAATGTAAACAGCCTTTTAAGGCCATTAAGAAATCAATTGAGCCACTTGAGAACCCTGCCCATCCAACTTTAAAGTCAGCGGGCAGGCAGGAAGCCCAAGCGGCCTTCGTGTTTTTTAGGAAACCTCATCCACGAGCGGGATGAGGTTTCTTGAAGCTTTTATTAAATAAATAAATTAATTTTCATACATGTCCCCACTCGTGGACATGTTTAAATAAATTTTTAAATCAATTCTTTAATTATTTTAATATCCATTCAATCTCTCTGAGGTACTCCGTGCCTCAGGGTGATTGCTGCGCTCTTTTGCACGCATGCATGAAAGAGCACAGGCCCCAACTCTCCCTCCTCCACCCGCCCGCACAGGTAGCGCTGAGCACTACCGGCTGCATATTACGTTGGGCTGGCCTTAATTGGCCCGCCCGCGTAAAATGACGGCACGGAGCTGATCGCAGGCGGCAATTGACTCTGCGCCCACCCCCGCCCACCCTGTCCAGCCCGCCTGCCATAGGAAAAGCTCTGGCCCATGTGTGAGGTGATACTTGAAATAGTAATATCTTTTCTCTTTACAGATACTGATGGACAATGTGCTCTCTAATTTTTCCTCATCGTGCAAGGCCTGTTTATTACTGTGCACTGACACATCTTGAGGGAACATTGGTTTTGTGTGTCCTGTTTATTGTACTGTGCAGTACATTCCAGATTGCTGTGCAGCCATGCACCCATGCAGCTAAGAGGGAACATTGCTGATGGAGCTGAGATGCATTTATGGCATTTTTGTTGTTCTATCATCCCTTTTATCTGGGCTGGATTTTGACCCGTTTCCCTGATGTGAAAAGCCACTGTCTGTGCCATTGCATCATCCAGTCTCCAGTTAATGAGCTTTCCAGTGTTATTGGTTAGGTTATTGGTCACAACCTGAGTTTGAAGATTTCATTAGAACAATCTTGCTTTTGGCTCCAACTTTACCTTTCTGCTAATGCAGGTAGACACCACAGAGCAGCTGAGGAGGATCACACAGATGCGGCTGGTTCAGTATCAATACAAACCCGAGTTTGCTGCCACAGCAGGCATAGAGAATGGATCCGAGACAGGTAGGCACCAACAGATTGGAAAGTGGGTGGGAAATAATGCACTATTGGGCCCACTGTTCCTTATGGAGTTGGGGTCCTGGACTTGACATGTCCAGTGGCAGGCAAGTGACCCCAGACCTTCTCTCTCTCAGTTGCTATCAAGTGACTGACAGTCGTAGGGAGCAAGTCACCCAAGCCAGGAAATGGTGGGGAACTCTTGAGGATAAACAGAGGGTCTTTGGTAGATTCAGTAAATACTGAGCTTTACAAACTGGGCATGTTTGAGATTCAGTTCTCATTCTGCACTGAGTTGGCTGACCTCAACCAGGCTCCCCTTTGATTCAGTGCCCGAGAGGGGTAAGTAGCCAAGCTGACCATTCCTGCAAGAATATTGCATGAGTGTGTGTATGCAATTGGAAATGTAATCAAGCAATGATCAGTACCTTCAGAAGGGAAAAGGAGGTTTGGTTGTGAGGTGGCGGGGGTGGGTGGGGTGGGGGGGGGTGGGGTGTGGTGCGGGGAGTACATGATGTAATGAAACACACCAGTCCTAAAGCTGACAGGACCAGCATTGGGTGAATATGGCACTAGATGCATTGCACATTCGGAGAGTCGGCGCAGTCACAATGGACCGAATGGCCTCCTTCTGTGCTGTAATAGTTCTGTGATTCTGAGTAGGCCATTAATTGGAGTGAAACTGTCCAGCATATACCTGCACTATTCCCAATGTCATCCATTTCTTCAGCCTTTCCGCAGATAAGACAGATAAAAATACTGGTAGAATTCTAATGGGGTTTGTTTTAGTATCCTAATATTAGTGATGTTGATACATGATGCAATTTCCCATTAGGTGTTATCGCACAAGAGGTGAAGGAAATTCTGCCCGAGGCAGTGAAGGAGTCGGGGGATGTGGTGTGTGCCAACGGAGAGACCATTGAGAACTTCCTTGTGGTTAATAAGGTAGAGTGGCCCTCTGCTGGCTGGATTGAAAATAACTGGGAATCCATTATTCCTGGTCCCAGCAGTCACTATTTCCAGTGCTGCCAAGCTTTTAGCCAATTAAAGATGCAGTGAAGCGATGAAAAAAATAAACAAAGGCTCGATTACAAAAAGGACGAAGAATCTTAATTTTAATTTTGTCCGTGAACCACAGGAGATCAGTCATTTGTTCTAGTATTTATAGTAATGTAAAAGTGTGACAGTCCATGGAATATATGACTCCATGGAAATCTCATCTGTGAAATGAGGTTGGATGGAGCTGAATCTTAAAGGTCATGAGGTTACTTAGCTTACCTTTTGAGGAGATTTTGTGCAGTAGATTATACTGATCGCAGTAGAATCCGTGATAATATGTTGGCTAAAGAGCAAGTTTGATCCTTATTTTTCATGTGAGTTTAACTATGCAATACCATTATAAGTTTTAGAGTGTTATACCTGATGGATATAAGTTTCTTCTTTTCATCCTCTTTGTTCCATGCAGGAGCGGATTTTCATGGAGAATGTGGGGGCTGTCAAAGAACTTTGCAAGCTGACTGATAACCTCGAGACACGAATCAACGAGCTGGAGACATGGAGCAGAAAACTGGCCAAACTGAAGCGACTGGACAGTATGAAATCCACAGTCAGTGGAGGGACTCTCAGGTACTAGAATGCACTGGAGTATTGAGAGCACTGGAACAGAACTGTTGAAATAAGCACAGAATATTACTCAGGTTACTGTTTCTCTCACTCATAACCTAGCTAACTAGTAAGGATATTATCAGTGTGAGGTCCTGTAACTCAGTAGGTAGTGCCCCTGCCTCTGAGCCAGGAGCCCCAGGTTTCAATCCCACTCCAGGACTTCCTAGCCATGGAAGGACTGTACATGACACAATTCAACAGGTTTATAATCAGCCTGTTAATTCTTCCAACACTTCCCTACTATTCATCAAATGGTGTGTGTGTGTGTGTGAAGATGTGAAATAAACAAACATTGTGAAGGTAAGTACTGGCTACAGTCACCACAATTATCCACAGTCAGAATTTTTGAATTGTGATACCTAGATGAAGGACTCTGATCATAATGGAGGAAAGTGCCAAAGTTGAAAAAACGGTAAAAAGGTAGAGTAGGTCAGGAAGGAGTGATCAGGTGGCATAAAGCTTGGGTTTCAAAAGTTGGCAGACTGAAAAAGGAGGTGAGGGGTTTCCACAGTTTTAAGGTAGAAACCAAAGGGAAAATGGAAGAGAAGATCTCCACGGATGTGATTAGTAGAAGGCGGCAAAGATATAGAGAGAGCTTTCTCTAGGTTAAAAGACAGTCTGTGAATTACTTCAGACTACTGGACTGTACTTTTTAGACTTAATGGCCCAGCTTTTCTGCCCCCATTGTTGATTTTTCAATGACCCTGAAGTAGGTGGGCCCATGGAGAAGCTGTTCTGATGTTGACTGCAGCCCCTACTCTTATTTCACACACTCTGAGCCCTATGATAGTAGACACAGATGTTCATATATTACAGACTTCTTCCGATTTGAATGCTGGGCACATGATGCCTGTGAGGTCCAGGCATCCAGCGTTCTCCTGGAGGTGGTGGGGACCCAGTTGTTTTTTGGTAGCTCCTCCCAGGGGTTTCTGCAGCCTGAAGAATGGGCCCCAGAACCTGTTTTTAAAATACATGTATTTTCAGGCAGAACAGAGAGAGGCTGCCTTCGTCCCCCAGACTGCAACAGACCTGCTCTAGCAAAGCCTGCCCGAGGTTGGCTAAAGTGCGAATGGCTGCAAGTCTGGAAGATTGCGTGTGGTTTGACCATATTTCCATTGCAGGAAGAGGCCTGCCCCCATTCCCACACCCCCTCCTCTCAGACAGGGTGCCATGGGAGGATGGAATATCTATTTGAGAATCCTGTGGCACTGTCCAGAATCTACTACTGGCTATTGGGAAAGCTAAAATGACACTGCTTTATGGTGATGTGACAAAAATGTTGGTGTATAATGCTGAATATGGGGCAGCATCTATGTTCTACAACCTGTCTCGTGAGAAAGTTACACAAGGATAAAAATGACTTGTCAACAATGTTA
The DNA here is from genome assembly GCF_964194155.1 of Cetorhinus maximus. Taxonomy (NCBI): domain Eukaryota; kingdom Metazoa; phylum Chordata; class Chondrichthyes; order Lamniformes; family Cetorhinidae; genus Cetorhinus; species Cetorhinus maximus. Next base: position 88,226,758 of record NC_135887.1, read on the forward strand.
TATGAATGTTTAATATATTTGCATCAAATTTTGCTCGCCATTATTTTAATGAGAGCATTTATGTTAAAATAGCCTAGAGAGGAATTTAATATTAGCACTTTTCAGTGTTTATACAATAATAGTTGACAGAATTTTGTACCTATCCAGTGTAGAGTATCCTTTTTATATTTGTTATTTCTGGGGCCATTAACATAATCCTGGTTACACAATAGGACAAAGCACCATGAGTGCAAGTGCTTGAATGAAATTACCTCATCCTGTGGCAGTGCATCACAAGGGCACTGTAGATCGGATCTCAGGATATCGGCACATAAATGGCAACTGGCGCCTATAGACAAAAGTGCAATTGATAAGGAGTGCATAGCACAATGCCAGAGGAATCTTTTGCGACCTGACAGGTCAGATGGAGGTAGGCCAAATGGCCCTAGTGCCTAGTCAAGGCCATGCAGAAAAATAACTTAAATTAGGTTCCCCCTTCAGTGCCTGTGATGGGGAGCAGCCCTAATTTGAACAGGGTTTGAGATCTATATGAACCCAATTCACCGATTGTGCGCAGATTCCCAGTGCTTTATGCTCACTCTGGCTGCAAATACGCTGGGTACATTGGGCACAGAGTAGGCCTCAGGCCTTCACACCCAGTTGACACAGTGAGCACTGGGTTCTTCAGCACTGATACACTTCAGAACAGTGGGCATCAGTTATCAGACTATCAGCCCCACTGTGTTAATTCCAAAAAATTCACCTCCATGAACTGTGCAATTAGGAAATGCTTCTGTTCACTTACAGCCAAGCTGGCAGTCATTTTAGTCGGGCAGGAAGTGGGCCACATAAGAAAAGGCACCCAAAGGTTGGCAATAAGGTATGGATCCATAAGAATGGTAAGAAGTTAATTTTTTTCAGTCTGTCGGACTTTGTCTTCCTCAATCTCTCTATATTTTAGTATTCACTATATCTCTGTGTCATTTTATATCCCATTATAGCAGTTTGAGAATTTAAATTCAGTTTAAAAATCTGGGAAGCTAGTATCAGTCATTGCTGTTAAAAACTGAATCGGTTCACTCATGTCCTTTAAGGAAGAAAACCTGCTGTGCTTACCTGGTCCAGTCCGATATGTGACTCCAGCCACAAACCAGTGTGGTTGCCTGTCAATTGCCCTCTGACATGGACTAAGAAGCCACTTAGTTGCATCAAGCAGGATAACAGAGATGGGCAATAATTGCAGGCTTTGCCAATGATGCCCACATCTTGAGAATGAACTTTTTGCTTGCAATTACTTCACTGTACCTGTGCCTCAATTTTTCTAGACCTCTATCTCTATAGGATAAGTATATCTTGGTCTTTTTCTGTTTAGTTCTATCTGACCCACACATAATTGCTCATTGAAAATCTGTTCTGAAGTTAAATGAGTCATATCATAAATGGAAAACAAACTCAAAATAACCAGAACCACCATTGTAGATGATGAACAGAATTTCTGGTTCTCAACCTGAATTGACCACAAGTCTCTTCACAGTGATTGATGCCTTTTTCCATTTAATGCCCCCCACCCACCCCTTCTGGCTCAGTGAGTAAATGCACTGCCTAGTGTGGCCATGCAGGACAGAATATCCCAGCTTTTTGATTTCTGGTCACTGCTGGATTAGATGACCATAACAGTTCATGTGATTAAAAAATTGTCCTTGCTGCCCTGGGTCTGCAAAAGAGACAAAATTGAGCCAAGATTTAAGATCCTGTGACCCACTCCAGTTCAAAAGCACGTGTGGTCATTAGACAAACACATATTTGGCTCCGCTGTGCTCAGATCAAAATAGTCTGATGCTCAATGTCTAGTCTCACACATGAAGCATGGAGATTTGGATGAAGTACCGGAGTGTGTCTAGTACCTATGAAACCCATACTAGACAGCATTAACACTTTCAGGATAAATGAGAAAGAAAATTAGAATAAAGTTTCCAGATGCTGGAATCTCTCACATTAGGATTACACAGTCATATTTGCCACCAACTCTATGACTTTTCAAATTGTTTGTAATTATAATTTAGGTGCATCCTGTAACATAGACAATCTCCCAAAGATAACACTTGTGTGTCTCTATCTCCAGGCTCACTCTAACCCAACAGAACAGGGTTGCCTCAGCCAGAGGTTCCTCCAAGGCACCATCATAGCTCTCGTTATAATCATGGCTTTCAGGTAAGGATTAAGGCTTTCCACATTTAGCCTCGTTCTTGCAATGTTCAGGTCTAAGTGTAAGGTTGCCTTGTAAGGTATCCTGCAGCACTCGGGTTTCAAGAAGAGCCTTGTGAAACACTCAAAATGTGTATATTTCCAACACTGTCCAGTCCTGGCTCACTATAAGACCACCAACAGTCACAGTTATATAGGGCATAGTGAGACCTTCTACACAAAAACCACTGCAAGGTCCCATATTCCAATCCTGATATCCCGTATCCTAGCCCGGATATCCCACAGGATCCCACATCCCAGCCCCGAAATCACACAGGATCCCACATCCCAGCTATTATATTCCACAGGATCCTTCATCCCAGCCCCGTTATCACACTGGAGCCCTCATCCCAGCCCCATTGGATCCCACACTGCAGTCATTTTTTAAAAAAATTCTCTTAACTGATGTGAGCATCACTGACATGACCAGTATTTATTTTCCATCCCTAATTGCCCTTGAGAATATCATGGTGAGCTGATCCTTGACATCAGGAGTCTGTGTGGTGTAGGTACATCCACAGTGATGTTCAGGAGGGAGTTCCAAGGTTTTGACCCAGTGACAGTGAGGGAACGGTGATATATTTCCAACACAGGAGGATGTGGTTTGGGTGTTCCCATGTGCCTGCTGCCCTTGTTCTTCTAGGTGGCAGAGGTCGTGGATTTGGAAGTTGAAGCTGGTTTGGTGAGTTCCTGCAGTGCATCTTGTAGATGGTACACACTGTTGCCACTGTGTGCCAGTGGTGGAGGGAGTGAATCTTTAAGTTGGTGGATGGGTTGCCAATCCAGCAGGCTGCTTTGTCCTGGATCATGTTGAGCTGCTCGAGTGTTGTTGGGGCTGCACTCATCCAGGCAAGTGGAGAGTATTTCATCACACTCCTGATTTGTGCATTGTGGATGCTGGACAGGCTTTGGGGAGTCAGAAGGTGAGTTACTCATTGCAGAATTCCCAGCCTCTCACCTGCTCTTGTAGCCACAGTATTTATACGGCTGGTCCAGTTCAGAACAGTGATGGTGGGGGATGCAACAATGATAATGTCATTGAATGTCAAGGGAATGGGTTTAGATTCTCTCTTTGTTGGAGATGGTATGTCTAGCATTTTTGTGCACGAATGTTATTTGCCACTTCTCGGTCCAAGCCTGAATGTTTCCAGGTCTTGCAACATTTGTGCATGGACAGTTCCATTGTCTGAGGAATTGTGAAATGAAATGAACACTGCTCAGCTATCAGTGAACATCCCCACATGGTCCCACTTTTTTGTTCCATCAGTCTGGGCTGGACTTAAAAAGCTTGTTTCCAGAAGCGAAATCAAAGTGTTTAACTCGTTGTGACACTCACTCCAACATGACAGAGCTTCAGTTTATTCTATTCAGCTGTCGAGAAAAATCACTGCCTCCAAAATCATTTTCATTACCATTTTCTGAAAGCTATAAATACTGGGCTGTTGAGTGTTTTTGAGAATGCTAAAGACGTCCAGTGACAGGAATAATGAACTTAGCCCAGAGTAAGTTTTCTTAAATTGAGTCTTGAATTAAACTGGTGTCTTTTTCTTCATCAGTGTAATATCCATGTCAACCCTCTACGTGCTGAACTTACGCAATGATGATGGGACAGATGGCAATGGGTAGGTGGAATGGAACTTTGAGTCTCCAGAGCAGTGAGATGACTTTAGACTCTCTTGTCAAGAAATACATGAGCAGGAAGTTGTAGAGAGATCAAGATGATTGTTGCCCTTTTATGGATTCATGATGTGTTTCATGGAAATCAACTTGAAGTCTTCATCAACTCGAGCCTTGCTGTTGAAATCGGGCAATGGATGATGTTGTCATTTTTCCCCATTTGTTTTAAACCTCGATAATCTCTTAGATCAAGTTCTCCAATGTATCTTAATGCAAATATTAGTTTTACTAAAGCCCTCACTGTTACCAAGTCAGAGTCAAAATAATTGTCTGCTGCTTCATACTCTTTGAAGGAAATTAGTACAGTGAGAATATCAAAAACTTGAATATTAAAACTGCCATCCAGACAGCATTGTAATTATGTATTGATGTGCTGTCCGCTACCAGTTGTGTCTTATTGCACCCACTTGTCTCTGGTACTTGACTTGCCCATAACACCATGTCTAACTAGAGTTTAAGCAAAAACTCTGCTCTGGAACTCCACATGGAAAGTTATTTTAATTACGCATTAATTCTTCTAGTCTCTTTTTCTCTCCTCTCCCTCTCTCCCTCCCCAACATTCGTGTATATCTATCTATGCAGCCACCACTGGCTTGTCGCTGCAATGTAGTCAACATGGCTACAGTCTACATTATCTCCTTTACAGAGAACAGGGACATCAGTGACTCTGGGGAGAACTTAGTCTCTGGCCAGTAATTATATAGTGGTCAGGTATGAAAAAATAAACAAAACGGCTACTGGGATGTTGACCACTTGTATTGAAAGAGCTAGAATATAATAGGGGGAAGCTTTGTTCCTGCTATCCAAATCCCTTGTTAGACTATACCTGGACTACTGTGTACAGTTCCAGACACCACACCTTAGGATGGATATATTGGCCTTGGAAGGAGTGCAGTACAGATTTACCAGAGTGTTGCTAGGGCTCCAAGAATTAGATTATGAGGAGTGATTACATAAAATAGGTGTGTATTCCTTAGAATATAGAAGATTAAGGGGTGGTATGATTGAGGTTTTTAGGATTTTGAAAGGAAATGATATGGAGTAGTCTAGAACAGGGGGACATAATCTTCAAATCAGAGCCACGCTATTCGGGAGAGATGTTAGGAAACACTTTTTTCATGCAAAGGATGGTATAAGTGTGGAACTCTTCAAAAGAGCAGTGGATAGTAGCTCAATTAAGAACTTTAAGTCTGAGATCAGTGGAATTTTGCAAGAAAAGGATATTAAAGGATATGGAGCCAAGGTGATTAATGGAGTTCAGATATGGATTAGCAGTGATTTCATTGAATGACAGCACGGGCTCAAGGGGCTGAATGGCCTACTCCCGTTCCTATGTTTATCCTAGGTATGTCTATACTTGGAATCTGCTTTCCTTTTCTAGATTTGTATTATTTCTTTGTTCTGTTTCATAAAGTTATCATTATGGAAGATCATAGACACAACAAATCTGAGGGAACCTGTTAAATATCTCATTACTTAACAAAAAGTGAGCTGTAGATTGAGGTTGGTGGGTGCACTGAATGTGACATTTTTAAAAATGTGACAGCTCTGAGACAGAGCATTGGAGATTTAGGTTCCATTCCAAGACTTGAGCACATAATCTAGGCTGTCAGTACTCAGGGAGTGCTGCATTGTCAGCGATGCTGGCTTTGAATGTGATATCAAACTGAAGCCCTGTGAGTTCTGGTGAATGTTGAAAGATATCATGGAGGTAACATGGAGCAGAGAGCTTCCTGGTGTCCTGGACAACATGTGCTCAGTAACAAAATGCAGCAAGACTGATTTATTGGTCATTTTCCCTTTGGATTGTGAGGCACTTGCTGTGTGCAGAATGACTGTTGTATTATTTCTCCATAACAGTCACTACATTTCATCTTTATCTGTGAAGCACTTAATACTTTGCTTTCTTTAATAAAGCATGCAAAACTGTCTGTAGAGCGGCTTCCTCTTCACATAAGAGAATTAATCCCAAATACATGACCAGGTGCCATTTCACCTTTCCCCAAAGGAAAATGTTGCCTCTGTCCATCACATGAGGATGGTTGTCTGTGGAAAACTTTGAAGTGACCTTCTTACAGGTCAGAAATCGGTCTTGTAATTGGAGTTTTGGACCTCACCAACAGGAGCAATGGAAGCAAGTGAAGAAAATACTACAGGAAACCTTCAACTCCCAGTAGGCTCCCATTGTCCATGAGAATTCTCTCAATAATGTTAGTTGAGGTTACGCTGTCAATAGCTTCATCAGGTTATTGAATCACCCACAATTATGATAAATGTTATATGTTTTTTTTTACTGTACAGACCACTTGAAAATATCAATCCAGATACAACCTCGAAAGAAAACCATTGGCCGACGCCTCTAGAAGCACAGGGCACAATTACAGCTCAGCAGCTGGGTAGGTTAACCCTGTATGATACCAACTGAAGCTGAAATTGGAGCTGGAGAATGGGATACCATAGAGCCAAAGTCCTGAATGTACATTCCTAGAGCCTGGAACCCATAACATGGGCGTTGTCCAGATAGCTTCCTGTTTGATAAAATTATCAGAAGGAAAATTATGCCTCTGATTTCTCAATCTGTGGGCAAGGTTTCCTGCTGTAAACCTGCATTTGGAATATTGGCCATTGATGTCTATAACACTTTAAAACTCTTGGTTGGAGTGCACACACCCAGTTTATTACACTTTCTGCATCACAATTCCTACACACCTGGCAATCATGCCAAGGTGACAGGACTGATTTGTGTGCTGTAATCATGCACCCCTCATGGCGGAGGAGCCTATAAAGTACTTTTAAACTGAAACCAGTCACACTGGCTTTAACTCCGAGAAATAATTTTAAACTAAGAATGACTTCATATGTTTGCCATTGTACTTACCTTACAAACCACCCAATGCTAGATCGTCCATCTCCATCTGTAATATTAACAATCTAAACAACATAAAGAGATTGATCACAACCTTGATGTCATATTTGATTCTGAAATGTGCTGCTGTCCACATATTCACACAATCACTAAGACTGCCTGTTTCAACATCAGTAACTTTACTCAACTTTGCCCTGCCCCAGCTTGTCTGCTGCTGAAACCCTCATCCTGTCTTTGTTACCTCCAGAATTGACTATTCCAATGCTCACCTGCCCAGCCTCCCACATTCTACCCTCTGTAAACCTGAGGTCATCGGAACCTCTGCTGCCCATGTCCTTGTTAATACCAAATCCCATTCATCCATCATCCCTGTGCTCACTGATCAAGATGAGTTCCTGGTCAAACATTGTATTGATGTAAAAATTTTCATCTTTGTTTTCAAGTCCCTCCATGGTCTCACCCCTCCATATTTCTGTAATCTCCTTCAGCCCTACAACCCTCCAAGATATCTGTGCTCATCTAATTCTGGTCTCTTGAGCATCCTGAATTTAATCGTCCCACCATTGGTAGCCGTGTCTTTGGTTGCCTAGGCCCTAATCTCTGAAATTCCCTCCTTAAAACTCTCTGTCTCTGAACCTTTCTTTCCTCCTATAAGACCCTCCTTAAAACCTACCCCTTTGACAAGCTTGTGGCCATTTGCCTTAATATTGCCTTGTGTTTTTTTTTATTCATTCATGGGATGTGGGCTTCGCTGGCTGGGCCAGCATTTATTGTCCACCCCTAATTGCCCTTGAGAAGGTGATGGTGAGCTGCCTTCTTGAACCGCTGCAATCCATGTAGTGTAGGTACACCCATAGTGCTGTTAGGAAGGAAGGTCCAGAACTTTGACCCAGTGACACTGAAGGAACGGCAATATATTTCCAAGTCAGGGTGGTGAGTGACTTGGAGGGGAACTTCCAGGTGGTGGTATTCCCAAATGTCTGCTGCCCTTGTCCTTCTAGATGGTAGTGGTCATGGGTTTGGAAGGGGCTGTCTAAGGAGCCTTGGTGAATTCCTGAAATGCATCTTGTAGATGGACTTGTATGGCTCGGTATTAAATTTTGCTTAATAACACTCACGTGAAGCATATTTATTACATTAAAGGTGCTATTATAAATATAATTTGTTGTAGATATTTATAATAACATGATTTAGAGATTTGACCTTATTTTATATCATTTAATTAAAAGATATATGTTGGCAATGTCTGTTTTCAAGCTTTGTTCTTCTGTAGCTCCATGCTTGGGTCTCAAGTCAGCTTATCATGTCTCTGCTGCCCACCTTTGCTCCATGTCTAATCCTACTGCTTTGGCTCAAGCCTCCCTGCTTCTCTTGCCCTCCCTGGCTAATCTACACTTCCCTTGCTTGGCCATTCGAGCTCTCCCACCCAATCTTGAGCCACCCATCCCCAATCCCAATCCCTGTCCAGTCTCAGCCTTCTCTCTTCACTGCTTTCTTAGCTGCATACAGGGACTTATATTTTGAAAGCATTCAAGGTACTGTGTTTGATTTATAGTGCTTGCAAAATAAATTCTTAGCTTACTGTTGAGGAATTGGGTTTGCTCAGGTTCTTTTGGTTGAATGGGTGAGAATATCAGATGGGGAGATGGGCCAGCATGAGGTTAGGAATGTAGGAGAGGATTGCCAGAGTTAGTTAGGGGGTTGAATCAGCAAGGGGATAATTTCGTAGGGTAGGAAGGAGTTACAGGCTAAGGGACAGCACGGAGGGTACGATGTGAGGGGTTAGGAAAAGGGAGAGAAAAGAGGAATGGAGCAAAGGAAAGTAAGATAGGAGAGCAAGAGATAGAGGCTTAAGGGTTTCTGGCCTCTCATAGTTTACCCTCAACATAAGCAAATAGGGCATGAGGAGGGCAGTGGTACAAAAGCAAAGTGAGAGGGTGAGAAGGATAATAAAAACAGAAAATGCTGGAAAAACTCAGCAGGTCTGACAGCATCTGTGGAGAGAGAAACAGAGTTAACGTTTTGAGTCTGTGGTCATATGGACTCAAAACGTTAACTCTGTTTCTCTCTCCCCAGATGCTGTCTGACCTGTTGAGTTTTTCCAGCATTTCCTGTTTTTATTTCAGATTTCCAGCATCTGCAGTATTTTGCATTTTCTTAGGGTGTAAAGGATACTTGGGGTCAGCAGGGAGTTCAATGGGGAGGGATTTGCAAAGTGACAGGAAAAAAGGGGTCATAGGAGGGCGGGGACTAGTGGAAAGATGAAGGAAGAGGGGATATAGAAGCAAAGATACTCACCTCTCCCCAAACCACTTTAGTTTGGCTTCTGTCCTCTTGACAGAATCAAGATTGGCCTGACCAAAGTGGAACTATATACTCTGTTACTGTAACATTGCCCAAAGGCACTGAGTCAGCTTCTAAATACATAATGGTGGCACTTAGTTCTACCTCCTCACTACTTCCCTCAACAGCAGTGGTCACCTCTGTCAGGCTGCAAGTCTGATATTAGTCAATGAACAGCATCCTTCAGCTCAACTTCAGGAAGATCAAAATCACTGTTTTTGGGCGCCTGTAAAATCCACTCTTAGTCAGACACTCCATCCCCTCTTCCAGCCATTTACTCGGACTGAAACAGTTTTCGTAAAACCTCAACGTTGATGGAGTAAAGGAAAACTAGAGGGAGTGAGATGGAAATTGCCGAGGTCTCTGGGGCCTCATGCTAATTACCAGATGTATGGCTTGAAGCCCTCGGCATGTCCCTTCCCTGGCATTCCAACCAATAACTACTGTACATCAAACAGGTAAGACAGCATGAAGCAGGAGAGGGAGAAACAATGAGATTCTGGGATTCGGCTCCTTGAACCATCCCAACCATTAATCTGAAAACAGCACACCCGACTGTCAGGCGTTTCCTACAATGGCTGTGGTCGCTGACAAAATTGTTAATTTAATGCAAATCTGTGCCCCAACAATTGGCAGTTTTCTGCTATGCTGTGACTGCCCCAAACATAGATCAGAGAAGATGATCTGCATCCAGCAGACAAAGTAGATATTTACTTCTCTATCTGGGCTGCACGAAAATTCAATAGCCGCATTTCCTTTCCTTGTAGAAGTACAGACACAGATATAGGAGCTAACATTGAGGTATACATGGGCTGTAATAATAGACTGAATCATTTCCTTTTAACTGTGGCGTACTGTACAGGAGCTGACACTGAACATATATAAGTTGTACGGTAATGGGAGGGTGTGAATCCTTTCCTTTGATTCACACTAAGCATGATGTGCATGGAGAAGTACATGTATTTCTGTCCCTCTGAAGCACTTTAGTATGTAATGTTTTATTTCACATTTCATAGTTGGAATTACATAGATTTTTAATCATTGCTAAATTTGCATCACTTTTTATGTTACAAACATTTTCTTTCTATTTGCAGTTGATATGCCTTCACCTGCTTCTCCTGCGTCCCACTTCCCTCGGCCACTTAGTATCTGCTACACCCATCCATGTGAAGTACTGTGCTGCCCCCTTAACTCTACAAATCCACCTGCCAGTAGCATCCTGCCAGTTACTACCATCCCACTGACCTCTTCTTCATCTAGCACTAACCGTTCCACTGCTGGTAAGTGCAGATGCCTTTCCCTCTCCAGGAATAAACACTTTATTTTCTTTTGTGTGGTGCACGGTTTAAAAACAAAACACTGGTGTTCTTTGTTTACTATCCTTGGTAATTCCAGATCAAACTGGCATATCCTTCACCAGCAACATCAAAGCAAAATCTTCAATAAATGAGAATAAGAATGGCTACGATGGCAGGCAGACATCTCCCAGGGATGGGGTTAGCGCCTCTGGATCCAGCTCAAACAGTTACAGTCCTCCACCGCCGCAGATCACCAACATCCACGGCAAATCAAAATTTCCTCCTCGTTATGCCAGTACGCAGAATAAACTGCCCAGCTTGCACGCAAGGAGACAAAGAAGCACAGAGCAAATGGACCCTACCAACAGCAACCCAGACTGTGAGCTATATCCATATTGATGCTACGCACGTTTGTCTATTGCTGATATGCTTGACTATGGTGTACATTAGAGGAGAAAGTATATGTTGCAGAACAACCAACTGTTCAGCCCAATGGAGTTTGGTCTTTATAGCAAGTAGATTGGTTTAGAGCAAATTTGCACAATTTTCATTCAGTTCTCCATGGGCATGGATCTTAGTACAAAATTGCTTCTAATTGGTACTAATTGGCACCAAACTGCAATCGCACAGAGAGGTCACGGGCTGGCTGTGGTGGGAAATGGGAAAATGTCACATCAGTGTAGTAGATTGAGGTTAGGACTGAGGTGCAGTGTTGGGACAAAGTAGAAGGAGCTTTACTCTGCAAAAACGATGCTATACCTGATAATGGGGAGCACTTGATACTTACACTGGGTGCTTGTAATGGAAAAGTGTTTCATTCCCAACATGCAAAACCTGTTTAACCTTCCTATGCTACTGGGGGCATGTCTGCAATTTACTTGATTATCTTTGGGGATCAGGAGATTAAAAGGCCAGGGTAAAGTCTAAGATGGGATAAATTGTACATGACTGAGAAGGAAACATATCTGTGCTTTCTTATCAATACGACAGTAGGTAGTTGTAGGGGAAGGACCGCAGAGATCTGAATTAGTTAGAGGAGTAGATTTATCTCTGATGAATCAGTCTTTTATTTTTTTCATATTTTAATTGGATTTACAAATGCAATAGGTATATATCTCCATTCCTAAATACAAACACGCTGAAAGCACCAGCTCATTGCACACTACACATTCAACATAAACTATACAGCACACATTAATGCACACAATTATATACACATTACCTTTGCACAACTGCACCTAGACACCCTATGTGTCACACATTGTACACAGAGGCATATTTTTTTCTGAGCAGATTGTAACTACTCCATTTCTCCTCCCAAAAGGGAAGAACACCACATTGGCTTCCGCCCAGATCATTGAGAATGGCCTGGTGATCTCTGACCAGTACTGTCTGAAGCAAGGATCCTGCAGGTAAGAAATATCAACAGCATCAGATTCTTGTTGGGGCTGCTGGAATGCGGTCAAATATCAGTGTTAAAGCAGGACAATAACAGTGAGGAGAATTAAGTTTTCAGTCAAGGTAGAAGATTGAACTCTCCACAGTTTAGCTATATGGGATCAGGGTTCCTTTATACACTGGGGAGGGGACGGGGAAGCAAATAGAGAAGATATACCAGACCTGTGTATACACAATCAATGTGTGCAGTAAGCTTGATGAAGCCCCATATGTACACATACAGGGACAGGTTTGGCATATTAATTTGTGTGCTTATATATGCAGATGGACAATGTGGCCTGAATTTTTACAAGGAAGAAGAGGGTCTCCAGCTTGGCCAAAATGGCACCCATTCCGGAAGTCCCACCCTTGAACTGGCACCCATCATTTTCACCAGTGTGGCTGGGAGGTTAGCGGGGATGGGAGGTGGAGAACAGAGGCAGGTTGTACTTTGCACATCCATGGTTCATGAGGCAGTTTCACGTGTTAAAGTGCAGCCGCCTTCAAACAGGCCCAACTTTCATTAGCGGGATGCCCAAAACATTACTTGTGCACTCTGCACTTTTCAGCAGAAGCTCTAAACTTACTGGAGTTCTTTGGAAAGGCAGGATAACCTTTTGAAGGGTAAGGAACTATTTTGAATAGGTCCAGGGACACTTTTGGGAGAGGTCAAATACCCTATGGAAAAGTCAAGTGCCCTTTGGGATAGGTTAAGTGCCCTTTGGAATTGTTAAAATAAAGACATAAATATGCATAAAAAGTGAATAAACTCATTGGAACTGTGAAGCTGTAAAGACATTTAAATCTCCTTGGAACTGTCAAGCTGTCAAAACATTTAAATCTGTAGTTTAAAGAAAATCTGTGCTTGCTATTTCACTCTGTTGACATGAGCCCGAGCACTGTCGTTATAGGATTTGTGCTGCATGATTGACTCCACAACCTATCATTATCAGTGGTGTGCCAGTCATTTCACACTTTGAATGAGAGCTCCAAATGGTTATAAAGTCTTTGATGTGAGGCGATGAATACAAATGTTTGTTTTTCTAAGGGTTAAATAGTTGAAAGAAATTAAATATAGTGAATGGGTTTTTATCAATGAGATTTTTTGTAAATAATTATTATCTATAGACACCCTGAAAACTTTATTTTATTTCATCTCTGCATCACAGCCCATCGGGGTACTGGGTACATTGGCATGGAAGGTATGAGGGGTTATGGGGTTGGGTGAAAGGGCATAGGTTGGCTCAGAGGGTACGAGGGGCCATTGGTGGGTGGGGGCCATGAGGTGGCATGGGTTGGTATGGATGGGGCATGGGGAGAATATGGGGGTGAGGGCTAGAGGGCTGATTTTTGTTTTCTTGGTTTTTTTTTTTACAGCTGGACCAAAGTGCCGGAACACTGAGGCTAGCCTTTCAGACAGCCCGCCTCTGCACCCGGCAGTCCCTGTGACTCCCTTCACATTGTTTATGGTGTCAGCAGGCCTGACTCCCGTTAACACCCACCTCCAATGCCTCCCCACCCCGGCTCCCACCCCCGAAATCAGACCACCCGGGACACTTTCTCCCAACTCGGGTTTGCAGAATTGGGGAATTTTCCCAACTCTGCACTTTGAACTTGGGAGTGAAAATTCAGGCCTGAGTTCTCAGTCAGGGTACTAGATGGAGCATTTTATAGATCAGCTTTTATTGGATCAGAGTCCCGTTTGCACAATGACTGGGAGCACTAGCTCAGGGTACCTGTATGCACAGACTGGATGTGGTATATTAAAGAAGATTCACTAAATATACCTGGACTTGGGGTGGTAGATGGACCAGTGTACCTACATGTACACTAGAACAGTGGCCCTATATATACACTGACAAGGTGTATTACATTTATCGGTGTTTCTATAATTACATATGCTACTTTATGTACACTTAATGGATGCAGTATGGTGCATTAGTTTCCCTATTGATGCACAGAGTGGCTGAAAGAGTTCGTACAAGACATCAATATTTAAGTTAAGTTAAAACAATAGATTACTCAATAGAGAAGCCTGGGCCTTTTTTTTTCTATTTAAGCTCAACATCGCTGTTGTGTTTCAGCATCCTTTAAAGTATTTATATTTTTTAGAAAATGTGCACTCAGTAGCAGAAACCAGGAGATAGCTGTTCTGAAAAAGAGTCAAATTGGACTCAAAACGTTAACTCTGTTTCTCTCCACGGATGCTGCCAGACCTGCTGAGTTTTGCCAGTATTTTGTTTTTATTTCAGATCTCTAGCATTTGCAGAATTTTGCTTTTATTTTTAGAGAAAGCTGTTGTTTTGTCCCTGAACTTTATTGATGACATGTTTTGAAAGGTTAGCTTGGGTCAATTTTATATCTCTACTGGAGTTGGTATCTGTAATGAGTAAAGATCGAGAAAATTGATTTAAACACAAAATGGCATGTGAAATAAGGAAAGGAACTGCAAGATCATTGTTCCAGATGTCTTAAAAGGACTTGCCTCCTCATTTTGGGAATCGGGACAAGGCAGAAATGCAGCTTTTACCAGAGTGATCCATTTGGTCCCTATGGCAGTGACGGTATTATCAATCCTGTATTTATATATCAAATATAATGGTTACTGCACTGATGCCCAAACAAGTTACAAAACAGCCCAAAACTGTGATTGTAAAAAAGGAGTTGCAGTGTCTGCAGCTGCCATCGCCTGTTTGCGCACTAACTGTTCTCTGCTCTTTCCTGTAGCTCAGGGAATTACACTTACTCAATCCCAGTCAGCAAGACCACACCCATAGATGTCACCATCACTCTTCAAATGAAGTAAGTGAGTTGTTTTCTTGAAAGTTGAGCTTTCTGTTGTTGATGTGTCTCTTGAGCTCCTTGTAAATTTGAACAAAAACCTTTAGCTTTTCAGGGATAAATACATTAGTCCTTGCCAGATGGCAATGCTTCAACAAAGTGGCAAATCTTCACGTGAGCCTAAATCATATCAATTCTTAGGATATTTAACTGAAAATCACAACCAAGCCAATCCTGTTCCTCCTTAGAATTCACGGACATTGACTTCCAAACAGAAATTGCTGTTTAACTATCAGGAGATGACTATATTTGCCTTCCCTAGCTCAAGGGTACTGAGGTCAATTGAAGCCCTCTGCTGCTTCCCCGGTTGAGATGAGCTAACTCAATAATACCTGGCATTTATCAGTGGTATTTATCCCGGAGTGCTGAAAAGACCAGGGCAGAGATTTATCAACTACCGATAACCATTACAAGGGAGTCTTTTTGGACACTGAGGGGGGAATCAGAAGATTAGAAATGGACCGATGTGATGGCTATTTTAAAAAAGGGTGACAAAGCAGACATAGACAACTAGGGACCAAATAGACTTTAATAAAAGCAAAATACTGCAGATGCTGGAAATCTGAAATAAAAACAGAAAGTGCTAGCACTCAGTGGGTCTGGCAGCATCTGTGGAGAAAAAAACAGAGTTAACATTTTGAGTTGAATATGACTCCTTCAGAACTGAAGGAGGGTAGAAATGTAATGGGTTTTATGACGTCAAAAGTGGGAAGGGGAGGAAGAACAAGAGGGAATGTCTGAGATAGGGTAGAGGGCAGGAGAGATTAAATGACAAAGATGTCATGGTGCAAAAGGCAAAGGGAGTGATAATGGTTGTAGTAAAGAGCCAAAGCTTTTGTCCAGACCAAATAGAAGTACTTCCATTTCATATAAATGATGGAATCAATTATCAGGAACCAATTTAAGGATTATCGGAACAATAATCGAGTTCACACCGAGTTCACAAGATGAAAATCCTGCCTGACCTCCTTGACTACTCTGAAAAAAGTGACAACCTAAGTGTATTGTCGTAAACCCAATGCTATGGTGTATCCTGACTATAAAAGGATTTTGATAAAGTTCTACATGAAAAACTTAAAATTCAAAATGTGGAGTTTCAGGATAAACCATGAAAATTGATAAGTGGTTTGAAAGTTGGGAAATGATATGTAGTCATGAGAAAAATTAAGTCAGAGTAGGGGAAGCAGCCACTGGGCAGAATTTAATCCAAGTGACTGTATGTTGCCCACCACCTAGAGAGCTGATGAGAGCACCGCATGATCCTCTTTGGGGAAGGCCCCCAACTGAATTAAGTACCAGTCGGGCACTTAAGTGGCCAGTGGCGGGCCTTCCCAGGATGAAGGACTCCAGGGTTGGAAATCCCACGCCCGAGAGTTGCCAGCCAATCAGAGGCTGGCAGGTCTTCATTGCAGGCAGGGCCATTGTAGGAGTGGTGGTAGCTTCCAGCAATTCACCCACCAGAGGCCCAGGATCCGTGTGGGACACAGGTCATAGGCGAGTGAGGGTGGGGTGGGGGTTGTATAGGAGTCACAGGGGCGGAGGGGCCGGAGGCAAAGGCTGCGGAGGGTGTTTTCAGCAGACCTCTCCCTTCCTGATGCGGAGTCCCGGCACTAAATACCTGACAACAGGAAAGTAGCCCCTAATCCCCTCCCCGGAAGTCCACAAGAAAATATGTCAGCATTTGAAGAATGAAAAAAATTGAGGCATTTTAACCAGTAGCCAATGCAGTTCAGTGAGCACGGGATGGTAGGCGAATAGAACTTGGCGTGAGTTTTGGATGAGTTTAATTTTATGAAGGATGGAAGCTTAGAGGCCAACCACGACTGCATTAGAATAGACAAGGCATGGTTGAGGGTTTCAGCAGATATGCTGAGGCAGGGGTGGAATTAGTGATGGTGGGGATTTGTGGTTGGAAGTTCATCTCCAGTTCAAGGTTACAAATAGTCTGGTTCAGCCTCAGCCAGTTACCAAGGAGAAGGGTGAAGTCAGTGGAGAGGGAAGGGAGTTTTTGGCATGAACTGAAGACAATAGCCACACGTCCAATATCTCCTTGTGGCTCAGTGCCAAATTTTATCTAATGATGTTCCTTTGAAGAGCCTTGATGTTTTGCAATGTTAAAAACACTAAATAAGTGCAGTTTACTGAGGTTGTCATCTATGGGAGAAATCTTAAGCCCAATCCTGTCCTCTATTGCTTTCACACTTGGATTTTCCAGCAGGGGTCGCTAGATAGGATCAGGAAACCTTATTGTAGGAACATCACTGCCACTTTGGCTGACATCAGCCAACTCTGCAGAGGCCATGAATTAAACCTTCTGGCTGATATACTTCCTGGTACATTTGCCCACTAGGCACTGGGGGAGATGACTGGGCACTTTTGGAAAAATAAATTCCACTATAATCTTCCAAGGGTCTCAGAGTCTTGTCACCTTAGGTCCACTGTATTACTCTTAACCAATATGATACCTCATTGACTGAGAACAAAGTTATTACATGGGCTGTTCATAATGAAGTTATGTAAGTGTAGACATCCAGACGATGGGAATGAAGGCCCTGTAACTGTGAGGTTTTTCTAACTCCTTTTATAGTCTGTAGACTGTCACTGCTTCCAGATTTACCTCTTATTTGACTCTTTTCATATCTGGAGCTGTCTTGCACTGTGAACTTTGATCCTTCACCTGGGTTTCTGAGTTTTAAAAAAAACAAAGAATACATAGGTTAGACGCAATTTCTCTGTGCTCAGCAGTAACATCGAAACACCAGTAGGCCATTCAATTAGATCATGGCTGGTCTGTATCTTAACTCTTTTTAGCCATCTTGATTTCATAAGCTTTAATATCTTTACCTAGCAAAAGTCTTTCGATCTCAGTTTTGACATTTTTAATTGACCTAGCCTCAACAGCTAACATATTCAACCTAAAAATAGCACCTTGCAGAAGTGTCTATATTTCTATATCACAAATCAGTTGACCATATTGCACTTCCGAATGAGATGGACAATTTGTGTCATATTATGGGTGTTTTATATTCTGTACGCAGGTTTAGTAAGAACTAGACTGGGATGGAGTCAGACTCGTTTCACATTGGAGCCTGATAGCCAACAGACAGGTCATGGAATCATGGAATGGTTATAGCCCAGAAGGAAACCATTTTACCCATCGAGTCTGTGCTGGATCTCTGCAAAAGCAGTTCAGCTAGTCCCACTTATGCACCCTTTCCCCATAGTGCTGCATATGTTTTATCTTCAGGTGAATATCCATTCCCCTTTTGAAAACCACAATCGAATTTGCCTCCAACACCCTTTCAGGCAGTGCATTCCAGATTCTAACCACTTGATGTATATAAAAAATGTTTTCTCATGTCACTTTTTGGTTCTTTTCCTACTCACCTTAAATCTGTATCTTTTGATTCTCGAGCCTTCTACTAAGGGAACAGTTTCTATCTATCTACTCTGTCTAAACTCCTCATGACTTGGGACACCTCTATTAAAGCTCCTCACAACTTTCTCTAAGGATAACAACCCCAGTTTCTCCAATCTGTTCTCATAACTGAAGTCTCATCCCTGAAAGTATCCTCATAATTTTTTCTTGCGCCCCCTCTAAAGCCTTCACATCCTTCCTACAGTGTGGTGCCCAGAATTGGGCACAATATTCCGGTTGAGGCCAAAACAGTGTTTCCTTGCTTTTGTACCTTGTGCCTCTATTTATATAAAGTTCAGGATCCCGAATGCCTTATTAACTACTTTCTCAACCTCTTGAGTTGTCTGGATGAGATTAAAGGTCAGGTCCCAAAGGCGGAACATACCCAAGTATCTCTTTCCATCCTGTTACCCTTAATATTTTTCCTTTGTTTTTGATAGGACCTCGTTGCCTCTGATTATTTACCTGTGCAGTGTCAACTACGGCAACTTATGTGAAAGTATTTCAAACACTGGCTTGAAGACTGAAATATCAATGACCCAGGTAAAGATTGAAAGCTGCAACATACAAAATGTTTAATCTTCATTTTTTATGCTTTCTCTGTCACTTCAAAACATTGTTGTATTTTTGGCCATTAGAAGAGCTGGGTGAGTAAACCTTTCTGAAAATGGGGCTCCTTATTAAATTCGTGGGATTAGCGTATATTTTAAGGGGCTTATAGGTCCATAACCTTAAGGTATTCCACCCAGAAGCCTTTCTAAGCTTAGTGTAAGGAACATATCTTTTTATTTTCTGTTGGACTGTGGATTAAAATTACAATGGTTGCAGTTTGAAAGACATGCCCACTGGAACAGGATGAGAGATATATAAAATGGGTAGAATTTTCCCCCCATCGGACGGGTTGTGTGGGGGCAGGTGCGGGTCCGCGCTGCCATTTTACGTGGGCGGGTCAATTAAGGCCCGCCCAGTGTGATGTGCACCCGGAAGCGCTGAGCGCTCCCTATGTGGGGTGGGGGTTCCCTGAGTCGGGGCCTGCACTCTTTCACGCATGCGCGCAAAGGAGCACAGAAATCTCCCTGAGGCACAGAGCTGCCTCAGGGGTGTTAGTTTAAGTTCCAATAATTTTAATAAAACAAATTTTTAAGACATGTCCCCTCATGTGACAGTGTTACATGAGCTGGGACATGTCAATGAACTTGAATGGAAAAATTTATTTAATTTATAAACCCTTCATGAAACCTCATCCCACCCATGGATGAGGTTCCATGAAAAATGCAAAGGCAGCCTGGGCTTTTCGCCTGCCTGCCAAAACTTAAGGTTAGATGGGCAGCTTTCTCAGTGGGCTTAATTAGTTCATTAATGGCCTTAACAGGCCTTTGACAGTTCAGCGGGTGTGCAGCCGAGTCGGTTGTGCGCCCGCCGGGCTGAAAATCTAAATGACGCGCGGTGACATCGGGACGCACGCCCGACATCATCCTGTGTCATTTTACGCCTCAGCGAGTGGGCCCCAGCCCTGCCCACCGAGCCGGAGATTCAAACCAATGTTGCAGTCCTGGAACAGAGTGTACCATGAAAGACAGGATGGTGCCGGAAAGGAGTCCTGGATGAAGAGAGCTGTCTGGTATCAACGTTTAAATTGGCTCCTGACCAGGTGACCAGGTTTTGTGTGAGAGCAGTGCAGCTGAATAACTCCTAGCCTGAAAGGAACAAGACCTAAAATCTCTTTCTCCTGTGAGTGGAAGATTCCAGTAATTCCACAATAATAGCTAGCTGGCTTTTTCTCCTCATATCTTTATAACCTGCTCTCTCTCTCTCTCTCAAACCCCTTTTAAGAGGCAAAGGGGAAAATCACTGTTAGAGACATTGAAAGGCAAGTGCTCAACCAGTGAACTAAATACTGAAAGTGCTGGAAGACCACCTCGTGTCATCAACAAGAACTGAAAGGAGTTTGGAAGATATTGATCAAAATCAATCCAGCGAATCCTGAACTCCGGAATTGTTGCTGTTGAACTGTTTTATCCCACCCTTAAAATCCACATTTTATGTGTGTCTAATATGTTTTGTTTGTATGTATGTATATAGGGATTTAAGAAGGGGTAGAATTTAGGTTATAAAGTTAGAAATTAGCAGTTCATATTTCTTTCTTTTCCCACTGGTTAACTGTTCAATAAACTCATTTACTTGTTACTTATTTACTCATTAAGTTTACAAACCTGGTGCTTGTATTCTGCTAACCTAAATTAAACAGTTAGGTAGAATTGGGGAAATCTGGTGGTTTGGTCAAACTTTTAACATTTGTCGCAGCTCAGGGAACAGTGGGGCTCGAGATTACAGCGCACTATCCCCAGTGAGTCGTGACACTTGGTCTCTTTGAGACTTCACTGTAGAACATCACAGATTCATTTCCAGGAGGAATCTCACCCAGAATTCCAATTAAGATCCATTTCCTCAAAGATTTCACACTAAGGACCAGAATGATTGCACCTCCTTCAGGTAATGACCAAGGAGCCTGTCTGAACTCTATCTCCTTCAGATATCCCACCCAGAAGGCTGGCTGAACTATCACTTTGAGGTATCTCACTGAGGAACTTGGCTGCATCTTGAGGTTTCTCACCCTAAAGCTGAGCTCCACCTCTCCCAGGTGTTCCACCACTTTTCGGCATCTGCACCCAAGACCATTGCCTGGAAGTGTCTCACCTAAGTTTCTGGCTGCATTCTGTCCCAGTGAGAATTATTTTCCTGAAGCTGGGCTGAGTTCCATTTCCTCCATTTTTCCTACCAAGGAGCCATACTGAACCCCATTTTGTCAGCTAACATGTCTATGCCAAGGTACTTCCAACCATCAATCACCTGTTGACATCAGTCATGAATAAAATAAAGTTTTGGATAAATTATCCAAGTTAAATATATAAACACAGTCTGGGTTTTCATAGCATTTTAACACTGAATAAATAGAAGTGGAGATTACTTTGCATTAGCCAGTTTTTGTTGGATAACATTGCTTCATGGAAATAAAGATCACTGCCAATAATATGGGAACAATGCCATAAATGGTCAGCTAACATTTTGGTAAAGAAGCCAACAATTCTGAATTAAATAGCTGATATTAAAGAAAGGCAAAAGAATGGGGTTTGAAATCTCATTAGGGTTAACACTGTATTTACCATCACTCTCTCCTCTTTCTACCACAGGGAACAACACATAAATGGTCACTGGTGGTTGCACCATACTATGACATCACCTATCACTTCCGCGTGGCTGATCCTGTGAGTATCCAGTGAATCTCTAACATAAATACAGTCCTGAAGGGAATTTGCAATCCTTTGATCCTCCTATACGGTTTTCCTTCTCCATGTACCTCACCATTTTATCGGACTATGTCCTACTTTCCCATGTATGGAGTATTCTAACATAGGTTCTATTCCTCTGATTTAGGTTCTTAAGTGAATGTGCTGCAAGTTTTAACTCTGCCTACCTCCTACCCATTGTTATGACATGGCAGATGCGTGCCAGGCAGATCAAATCCACAAGGGAAACTTGATCACGCTATCACAACGGTCTTGCAATTTGTATTAATTTCAAGATCCGTGCACTGAATTCAGAAGTAATAAGTCCACCAAGACTTGAGATTTTTTTTAAAAACTAAATTAAAATATTTATTAACAAAAGAAGAGATTTCAAGCACATACATAGGTCTACAAATTACTACCATAATAACTCCTAAAATCCCTAATTAACCTGACTCCCAGTTATACCCCCTTTAAGGCACAGTCCAAAATAGATTTTAGATTGTAAACAGATCCAGCAAGTTAACATAATAACCTGGACAGTGGAATTCAAAATGGGTCTCTCTAGCTTCGGTTTCTGTAGTCAGCAGCTTTATGCACAAATACTGGAGGCTTCACACACTTCTGCTAGATCCTACAATGCCTTCCCCAGTAACATAGCCTCATTCTCCTTTTATACACATTTCTCCCTTTTTAATATGTAAATTCCATTGTTTCCATATGTCTTTGGAACTTTTACCTTTTTCACAATACAATCTTTTTATGTTGCTACTATTCTCATTAACCCCTTTGAAATTCAAATCCCCCTTCCTCTATCTAAAAATGCAAATTCCCTTTACATCTTAGCTTCTTGATGCCATTTGCGCTCAAACACTGCCTTGACATCAAGGGCACTCTCACCTCACCAGCAGAATTCAGCTTTTATCCATGTTTGGATCCGAGTTGTCCTGGTGGAACCCAAATTGAGCAGTGAGAGATTATTGGTTAGTGCCACATTGGTGATGACTGCTTCCATCACTTTGCTGATGATAAAGAGAAAACAAAATTAACTGGATTAATTTGTGTTGCTTATTTTGGCCAGGATGTACATGAGAAATTTTCCACCATAAAATGGTCTGAGCTCCACTATTCTATACATAAAACACTATCCAATTCCCTGATGTTTTAAATATGAAGCATTCCCTGCTCACTTTTGGCCTATCCATATTGCAGTCCTAGCTCCCTTAACCTTTACATAACAAATTCTCAAATGCCAAATATCCTGGATGTAAAACATTTCCAGCTCCCTGCTAACTTAAATCTAACACATTCCCTGATATCTTTTATATAAACCCCAGCTCTGTTATCCTGTACATAGGACATTCCCAAGTCTCTTTTATCCTAAATATAAATCAGTTTCAGCTTTCTGTTAACCTCTGGTCAAATTCCCTCAGCCATTCTGATTGGGATCTGGCAGAATGCCTCAGGAAAAGGATCCCAATCTCATAGGAAATCCAATCAGCTTCTATTTGCCCCTTACCAGGCCAGTCAGGCTGGTGGGGTGGTCAAGAAACTTCCAACGGTTTGCTGCTGCTATCAAATGAAGTATATTGGCATGCAGAATGGTGCAAATGGGCCCAGCAGGAATGAGGGAAAGCAGACCAGGGACTGCCAAATATGGTAAAATTACTTTTGAAACCTTAAATATGGGGCTTAAGATGGCACATATTGGGTTCTCCGGTATTGGAGTTTCTGGCAGCATGGGACTGGCAGGCACCCAAAATACGCCTTAATGGCTTGGCTATCTGTTGGCCAACTACTGATGATCTCAAGTTTGGGTAGTACTGAGAGCAGCAGTGGGCATGATCCCATCTTACTGTTGCCTTGTTTACAACACACTCTTCGTATGTGACACAGTCTCAGCTGTAGTCTTGTATTGCTTGCACATTGCTGTGATTGTATAGTGCGGACCAGACTACAACATTATCTCATCCTCTCAGCAGAGCCAGGCTACGTGCAACAGCGAGAGCACCTTTGCAGGAGAGACCTTCACACAATACAGCTTCCACTTCTACAGAGTCTGCAATTGAACAGAAAGGGGCTCCCTCGTGAGATGGATCACTAGCTCTCCTCTTGAAGAGATACACTGTCAACGAGGAATCTTTTCTGGTCCAGGACAACATAGTTATTCAGAATGACCAAAGGAGATGTTGGTGTGATTAAGAAGTTCTACACATCACACATGCGCAACCTGCACTTACCACTTCACCTTCCTGCTGGGACAGGAGCTTTTACACTTTGTGGGGGGGAGGGAGGGAAATTTTCTGTTTCCTGCAAATAAATTTTGGGATGAAATACTTTGTGCAGTACAGGCTGTTGTAATAAAAACACAGTTTAGAGAAAAGATAGTCAAAGAAAATGATTTTGTGCTGCTTGGCAGCTCAGACCAAATGGATCTTAGAGCTTTTGTAGATTGTGATTTTAAGAAGTGTACACTTTGAAATTGCAGCATTAAAGCCAAATTTGCCCAGCTGTGCACTAAATAGCAGTGACAGTATGGAGGTTGTATAATTAGCAGGTGTCACCATTAACCTTACTCAGTCCATCATACAAAATTAAGATGGTCCATATGCTGGTATTAAAAATAGTTTGCATTGATCTCTGGCACAGCTATATTTGTGGCGCTATTAGTTGCAGTGCCCTGAACAAGGGGGAAAAAAAGTCAAAAGTTGCTGACCCGGCATCCAATCCAGTGACCCTATTCCAAAGTCCATTTGTGGACAGACGGGAATAAGCAACAATGACTTCCACAGTAAAATTACTTGTCAACATTCACCATCTAAGCTCACAAGTGAAGTTTGGCCACTTGGCTGAGGTATTAGAAGGAATATTGGGACCTGCAGACGCACAGTCCAATGAGAATCCGTACTTCAAAGATAGCAGGAAAATCAACAATGGAATAAGAACGGTGTGTATTGGCTAAGGGGAGTAGGGGTTACCAATTATCAATGGAGGAGAGGAGGGATGAAGTAATGGGTGCTTGTTTGGATTTCAGTTAGTCAGGCAGTAAACAGGTCCATATAAAGTACTGACTGATAGTCTTACACTAGTCAGGAGGGATTGAAAACTGCTGCTCTGACTGTTGATACAGTCCCCACAAGAAAGAAGTACCTTTGAGCAGAAAAGAGTTACAAGGAAAATGTTGAAATGATTTAAATCCTTCCATAATTCTATGTAGTTGAGTCAACCATGCCAGATGCTCGTCTTTGAAGGTTTATGTACGCAGCAATAATTTAGAATGTTCTGGAACATAGGGTCACTTATGTTGACATTGCAATGCATTCATACTGTGGTGTATTTTGTGACAGCATTGGCCTCCGGGGTTATCACGGGTTACATCACTCATTCGAACATGTTATTATTTCTAGCACATCGTCCTAAAAACATAACAAAATCTTATTTGTATTAAATTTATGGGAGGAGACTTATCTCACATTTACAAATTGAGAATGTGCAGAACGTTGCAAAACTGGAATACTCCTTGCAATGATCTGCAGAGAATATGTATTTCATAAAATGTATAGGTCTTAGCACCACTCTGTCCAATGGCATTTTGGGCACAAGTACTCAAAGACCAATTAAATTGGTAACTGGGTGGCAGAGAGGATTAGATACTGGCCTTTCACCTCTTGAGCCCAGATTCAAACTGATGGGATGAAAGGCTCAGTCTCCTGGCTGGAACAGTTGTATTTGAAATGAATTTGAGCAATTGCAATCCAGGGCAAGGGACCATAGCAGACTTGAGGGAGGTTTAATCCTTATCTAACAGTGTTCCTAGGAGAATTTGATGCTGATTCCCAATGTAGAAAGTGTTCCAATTCTTCAGCACTAACCTCCCTCACCTCAATAAGCACAAACATTCACAAAAAGTCATTGAAAAATATTAAGGGGGTGGGAGGGAGTTAAGAAAAAATTTACCCTTCACCTAATTTACATTACTGCTTCAAATAACCTGCAAGAACAGTGTCACCCTGCAGGTTCTATTTCTCAATGTGCCTGTGAAACATTCCATAAATCCTGTTTGGATGAATAGATTTAGCCTCCATTCCTGTGAATCTGGGATATCTTAATTTTAACTACTGTCTAGAGTGACTGTTGTAAATATTCCCTAATGTAAATGGTATTTTAAA
The DNA here is from genome assembly GCF_964194155.1 of Cetorhinus maximus. Classification (NCBI taxonomy): domain Eukaryota; kingdom Metazoa; phylum Chordata; class Chondrichthyes; order Lamniformes; family Cetorhinidae; genus Cetorhinus; species Cetorhinus maximus. The sequence continues at coordinate 88,252,317 of NC_135887.1, forward strand.
GGAAAGAACACTTCAGTTATTAAGAGTGTAATATCTCGCGCAATACTATATCCAGTGCATATAATGTGACTGTTACTGAATCAGAATGGATTAGCTTTAGCTTTCCTTTGTTGTAACAAAGAACTTGTTAATCCCCTTTTTTAATAGTCTTACTTGGGAGCAAGTGACCTGTTTGAGTGTGAGAACATATAGTTTTGAATTCCTAGTATCCTAATCTTGGCAGTAGGGATGCTACCATTTGACTCAGAGAAAGGAACTGTCAGCCACAGTTCCTATTCCTGTTATCCAGTGATCCTGTTGGAAAGTGCTTGTGTAGAGACATAAGTTGAAGATGGGATCAGACTTAGCTGTAATACTCTCCATGGCCATATCCCTCACTGTCTAGCCTCATACATAAACACTGTCACTTGGGCAAGGTACTCAAGGGCAGTTGGCACCTGTGGAACTGGAATCTCAGAGGCAGACAGCACCTTCAGGAAATGAGAGGAGAAAACTGAGAAAGGGAGGGGAAAGTCAGTGCAGAAAGAAAAACTGCTTCTTCCTCAACAATCCAGAGTTCTCCTCTACTTGGGCATTCCTTCCTTTGGGCCTCATGTAACTGAACCACACATTTATGCTGCACTGAAAAGCCCTGTCCAATAGCTTCCCTGATATCTGCCCATCTTATTCCTGGTGCGAATTTCACATTACGCCTCTACCAAAAATGTTCCATATTTTCTCCATCACCATATTAATTTAATTTTTCTTTTTGATAATGTGGTGATTTTAATTGATAATTTCTGGTCTCGCTCATGAGGAAGGGTCACTTGGGTGGGCCTCAGCCCAAAGTTGACACCTTCAGGAGGGAAGAAAAGTGGAGGTGAATGGAGGGGGCTTATAAAATAAATTCACATTAAGGACTTACATATAAAGGCCTTTTTAAAAAAAAATGAAGATTTTCAAGAAAACTAGATTGTATCAATCACAAGAGGTCAATTGACTGCTGAGAAAAGGTCAGGCTATGTGGCATCTTGATTAACACTAGCAGGTTTCACTGCTCCCCACTGCTTTAAGTTCACAATAACTGTACCTTTAAAAATATAAATTGCTAAATAAAACAATAGCTCAAAGCTCCTGTAAATATTATGTATTTTAATTGCTGTTGCAATCATTTCTTAAAGCACTAATTTTTTATTTTATTTTTACAATCACTTGTTAATCACTGTACGTATGTTAGATTTTTTTTACCTGTTAATAGGATTTTCTGTGTGTTTTTTGCTGTGGGTTGTATGTAAGCTAGGCTTACAGATACATTTCTGCTAGTCTTTTTTAGCTTCAATGTATTTGAGGTTCTTTGTATTATTGCAAATATATTTATTGCTCTCTACTGACTTCTGGACAGCTGACTGCTTTTGTTTATGTGTGTGTGTGATTAGAGACCCTCGGATTAGTGCAAAGCTTTCTTTCAATAGTGTGTCTCAACATTAGGGATGAAATAACAAGTGCAGGATACTATTGATAGTCAGCCATGCTAGATCTTACAACCCCCAATATCCAAGCACCCCTATGGTTCTGTTGTACACTGGTGAAAGGCAGGAAACAGGATTAAGTGGACTGATGACTGTTTCAGAACCACTGAAAGATGGCCAGGTTTCCTATCTTAAAAAAAGGGCTATCCTTTTATTAGTTTTTAAAAGGCTTTTCTTTGTCAAAATGCAACTCATTGCATTGCAAAAACATATCATGTACACTCCCTAAAAGAACAAAGGAATCCTCACTTAAAATCCCCTGTAAAAGAATATTTTTGGTCAATGAGTATGTGTTCCTGCTGTTTTATTTACAGTACAATGTATCCAGCCTGCATTATACAGCATAGAAGGCAGCAAATTCCTATGTCATTCACGGTCCGAAAACTGGAGTAATGTACTGGAGTTGTACAGTTGTACCCCAAAGAACAGTCATTTCCTTCTGGAAGAGGAGAAACATTAAAAAATATAGTTCTACCTCCCCACCCATCAAACACTAACTTTTTGCTAATCGAATCCAGAGTATTAATGCAGAGGTGGGACCACAAAGCTAGCTAAGGTGGCTAATTATTTGAAAAAGGTGGTTCGTTGTATTATATACTCTAATTGTTTCACCCCTTCTGTTGCAACGCTAGGAATTGTTCTTTTGACAAAACACATTGTGACTGTTGAATATGTTCATTATCTTTTACCAAATAGCACTGCAATTGTTAATATGCAATAAATATTTTTAAATAAAACATTCCTGTGGTTCATGGTATATTCAACTGTCAATTATAGCTTGAGATAACACACACCACTAAGCTTTTTTTTACATCTCTTATTGAAGAAAGATTTTAATTTGAAACGTTAATTATGAAGTTGATTTGTATAATTTTTTTTACTTGGCATTTAACAATAAAGCATATTATTATTATCTTTATCTCTTGATGTTGATTTGCTTTGAGAATCCACACCTTTCAAATTTGCTGGCAATGCTCTGCACCATTCAGACTTCTATCTGCAGGATTCCCATGTTTTATAGGGATAATCTTCTCAGCTCCACTCCACACACACCAACTCACCCAGAACTCAGCAGCTCACATTCTATCCTGCATTAAATATCACATTTTTCATCCATTTACACTGACTCTCCATTGTTAGTTTCAAAATCTTCATCCTTGTCTTCAAATGCCTCCTCCTTCTGTAATCTTCTTCAGCTCTACATGCTAGCATTGATCGGCTGCTGCTTCAATTATTAAGAACATGATATACTGTATTTTGCTTCTCTCTCTGTTTCACCATGAAATTGTCTTAGGGTTACTGGTGCTATAGAATCGTACCCAGGAAGCATGACCGGAATCAGGTTAGAATGCAAGGAAAAAGATGACAAATGAAACGTCTGTAAAACTGCTTGCTATCTTTTCCGGTTAGCAGGTCAGAAAATATTACCAGAAAATGGTTCTTTAGCTAACACTGAGGAAGAATGCAACATAAAAATAGAAAACGTTAGAAAAGTGTCACATCAAAGGTTATTACGGAAAATAAAAGCTCATGGTGCAGGGGGTAACATATTGGCATGGATAGAAGGTTGGTTAGCTAACAGGGAGCAGAGTTGGCATAAATGGGTCTTTTTCTGGTTGGCAGGATGTGACAAGTGGTGTGCCACAGGGATCAGCGGTGGGGCATCAACTTTTACAATTTGCGTAATTGACTTGGATGAAGGGACCGAAGGAATGATTGCTAAATTTGCTGACAACACAAAGATAGGTAGTAAATTGTGATGAGAACATTAGGAAGCTACAAAGTGACATAGATAGGTTAAGTGAGTGAGCAAAGATCTGGAAAAAGGAGTATAATGTGGGTAAATGTGAAATTGTTCATTTTGGCAGGAAGAATAAAAAAACATCTAAATGGTGAGAGATTGCAGAGCTCTGAAATTGAGGGAACTGGGTGACCTAGTGCATGAATCACAAAAGGTTAGTATGCAGGTACAGCAAGTAATTAGGAAAGCTAATGGAATGTTATAATTTATTGAGGGGAATTGATTACAAAAGTAAGGAGGTTATGCTTCAGTTGTGCAGGGCGCTGGTGAGATCACATCTGGAGTATTGTGTACAGTAGTGGTCACCTTATTTAAAGAAAGATGTGATGGCATTAGAAACAGTTCCAAAAAGGTTTACTAGACCAATACCAGGAATGGGCAGGTTGTCTTGAGGAAAAGTTGGACAGATTAGGCTTGTATCCACTAGAGTTTAGAAGAGTAAGAGATGACTTGATCGAAACCTCTAAGATCTGAAGGGGTCTTGACAGGTGGATGTGAAAAGAATGTTTCCTCACGTGGGAGAATCTAGAACCAGGTGTCACTGTTTAGAAATAAGGGGTCGCTTATTTAAGACAGAGATGAGAATTTTTTTCTCTCTGAGGGTAGTGAGTCTTTGGAACTCTCTTCCTCAAAAGACAGTGGAAGCAGGTTCAGAAAAGCCTTTGATAGATTGTTAACATGGGGGTGAAAGGTTATCAGGGGTAGGCAGGAGGTTACAATGAGATCAGCCATGATCTTATTGAATGGCGGAGCAGGCTCGAGGGGCCAAGTGGCCTACTCCTGCTCCTAATTCGTATTAAAACCTGCAGACTGGCGGTTAAGTGGCAAATGAACTTTAAGGTAGATAATTATGAGGGGATGCAGAGGATAAACAGAAACATCATTTTGAAAATAAGACAGAATGGGGTAGAACAGAGGGATTTATGGATATAGCTGAACAAATCATTGAAGCAGCATCACAGATCAGCAAAGCATAAAAACTCCAAAGCACTGGGATTTAATTCTAGGAATATGGAATTCAAAAGTAGTGAAGTTATGTTAAATTTGTTTAGGAACCTGGTCAAGCTGCACTACAAGTGCTGTATACAATTCTGGTCTCGACTATAAAAGGGCATAGATGCACTGGCAAAGGTGCAAAGATTTACAAGGATAATAGCAGAACGGAGAGATTCCAGCTATTGTGACAGGTTGGGTCCTTTTGAAAGACCTGATAGAGCTCTTTAAAATTACAGATTTGACAGATTAAATTTGAAATGTTTCCATTTGTGTAAAACATCCAGAACTAGAAGCCATAAATACAAGATAGTTACCAATAAATCCAATAAGGAAATGAGAAATTTCTTTATTCAGTGGTTAGAATGCAAAACTCACTGCCCATCGCAAGTGGTTGAGGAAAATAGCTTTGATGCTTTCAAAGGAAACTTGACAAGTACGAGAGAAAAGGGAATAGAAAGATGTGCTGAAAGGCTGAGATTATGCAGATTCGTATGGAGTATAAACACCAGCACAAACTAGTTGGGCTGAATGGCCTGGTTTATATTCTATGTAATTCTGACACCAATGTAAAATCACAAATTAAAACTGTGCTTGCTTAGTCAGCTTCATAGTGATGCTGTCCAATTGGCTTTCCTTCAGAGGTTTCCCTAGTGCCTATCCTTGGGCACTCCTCTGTGTTGCCCTTTGGCGACCTCAACTGTATGGAAATAGCATTCACCTTTTCTGACAACACCCAGTTCCATCTCTCCACCATCTGTTTATCCTTCCACTGTCCGTGTTGTCGACCTGCTTGTTCCATGTCAAGCATTGGATAAATTGCATCTTCCTGAGTTTAACAGCTACACTGCAGTGGCTGTGAAGCACTGTGGGTTGACCTAAGGTTGTGAAAGATGCCTAAAAATGCACCTAACATGGAATTACAAAGACACTCAGTATCTGTAACATAACCATGTATTGATAGAGCCTGGGGGAAAGAGTCTCTTGATTGGCTATGGGTGATAATACTCCATTTTCACCATTACGTACCTGGCATAGCACATCTTTGTTTTGAGATGCCCAATTAAAAGGCTGAGATTCTTAGAGCAGGACCATATCAAGGCTAAAGGTGGGAGAAAACACTAGACAGTCTAAAGAAGTGGAGTTGATGGTCTGTTTGGCTCTTAAACATCACCAGCAACTGCATTAACATAATGCTTTAACATACAAAAAGTCCAAAGCAAGCTTCACAGACACTAAGCCAAAGCAGGAGATATTAGAACAGGTGCCCAAAGGTTTGGTCAAAGTTAAGTTTTAAAGAAAGTCTGAGGGAGGCAGAGATTCAGGGAGAGAATTCCAGAGTGTGGAATTTGAGGTGGTGCATAAGAGTTCTTGAGGTTTTGTAGAGCTGCATGAGGTTACTGAGATAGAAAGGATGAGGGGGCCTAAGGAGGCAGAGATGGATCATCCACTCCTTAGAATGAACTATGATAACCAATGTGCACACAGTAAGATCCTGCAGACTGCAATGTGATAATGATCAGAATTTGTCTTCAGTGATGTTGGTTGAGGGATAAAATTTGGACAGGGCACCAGGGAAATGCCCCTTCACTTCTTCAAAATAGTGCTATGGCATTTTTATGTCCACCTGAAATGGCAGATGAGGCCTCAGTTCTTGAAAGAGGAACTAATTAAAAGACACAACAAACCAGGCAGAACAGCAAGAAACATTTCAAAAAAAAACAGCAAACAAAAATGTTAAAGCTTTTATCTTTTGGTTTTATAAGAACATATTCTGTACAAAGTCCAGGTGCTACTCAATGGCTCTTGAAGAGCTGTCGCTTCTTTAATAGCTGGTTACATTGGGGTTACAGTGAAGTCAGTGCAGAAACAGCGCCTCCTGCTGGAATGGTCCCTCATATTTCTATATAGGATAGAAAACAGACAAGTTAAAAATGGATAATTGTTACTTGTACTTAAATGGTGCCTTTAATATAGAAAAATGTACCCAAGATTCATGGTAAAACAAACGTGAGCCAAAGGGTAGAGGATTAGGAGTGGTGACAAAATACTCGATCAAAGAGTTGAGTTTTAAGCGGGAAATGGAGGCGGAGGAGCTAAGGGAGGAAATTTCAGGGTGAGCCATAGGCAGCTGAAGTCATGGCTACCATTAGAAGGGAGATGGGATGCAGAGTCAGAGTCGACGGAACAGAGTTCAGAGGTTATAGCACTGTAAGAGATTAGAGATGAAGTGGCTAGACTAGAGAGAGATTTACACTTAAGGATTAAAACAAAAACATAACCAGACAGGATAAATATCAAAAATATTTGTTAGAGACGAGGGTGGAAATAAAAAAGCACAATTCATTGAGTTTGTTCATTACATTTTGTCAAGATGTATTTTTTTTTAAACTCTTCATTCGTCAGAACTAGCAATACACTTTTAGAATCAGATATGCCTCTTTTCCACTCCAATTTTCTCTCCACTTATTCTAAAGGTGTTGACTTGCACTGCAGCACAGTCCCACAGATGCTGACAGTCCTTCAGTATGTATTATGAGACCATTTTTCACAGAGAAACCCACACTGGAGCCATCTGGAGGACATCGGAGAGCAAAAGGCATCACAGCCGAATCTGCATTTGTCTTCACCTGTGATCAGGCATGTTTTTTGTTCCAATCCCTAGACTTATAGAGAACCTTGGTTAGATCACACCTGGAGTAGTGTGTGCAGTTTTGGTCCCCTTACCTTAGGAAGGATATTACTGTCATAGTGGGAGTGCAACAAAGCTTCAACAGACTTGTTCCTGGGATGGCAGGAAGGTCCTATGAAGAAAGAGTGGGGAAACTGGACATGTAATCTCTAGAGTTTCGAAGAATGAGGGGTGATCTCATTGAAACCTACAAAATAATTAAAGGGATAGACGGGGTGGATGCAGGTAAAGTGTTCCTTTGGTTGGGGAGTCTAGAACCAGGGGACACAATTTCAAAATAAGGGGGAAGCCACTTAGGAACGAGATGAGCAGATATTTCTTTACTTTGAGGGTTGAGTGTCTTTGGAATTCTCTATCCCAGAGGGCCATGGAAGCTATCATTGAATATGTTTAAAAGAGAGATTGAGAGATTTTTAAATACCAATGACAAAGGGATATGGGGATAGTGTGGGAAAAGGGCATTAAAGTGGATGATCAGCCATGAATGCACTGAATGGCAGAGCAGGCTCAATGGGATGAATGGCCTACTCCTGCTCCTCTGTATTGGGGCACTGAGGCCAATTACAATACACTGCTACCCAATGAGAAATCGACTAACTGGAGCATTGATCTGGGCCAGTCTGATCTGACAGGTTTAGGCCCTTACTAGGTGGCGGATTTATCAAATGAGTTATCACTGCTGCATTTAAATTTTCTTTTCCACTCTCATCTCCCCCTAATCACACAGCATCATGCACCAACAAGAGAGAATCCAACCATCGCCCCTTGACTTTCAATGGCATTACCATCACTGAATCCCCCACTATCAACATCCTGGGGGTTACCATTGACCAGAAACTGAACTGGACTAGCCATATAAATGCTGTGGTTACAAGAGCAGGTCAGGGGCTAGGAATCATGTGATGAGTAACCCACCTCGACCCCCCAGAGACTGTCCACCATCTACAAGGCACAAGTCAGGAGTGTGATGGAATACTCCTCACTTGCCTGGATGAGTGCAGCTCCCAAAACATTCAAGAAGCTTGACACCATCCAGGACAAAGCAACCTGCTTGATTGGCACCACATGCACAAACATTAACTCCCTCCACCACCAACACACAGTAGCAGCAATGTGTACCATCTACAAGATGTACTGCAGGAATTAGACTCTTTAGACAGCACCTTCTAAACCCACGACCACTACCATCTAGAAGGATAAGGGCAGTAGATAGATGGGAACACCACCACCTGGAAGTTCCCTTCAAAGCCATTCACCATCCTGACTTGGAAATATATCACCTTGTCAAAATCCTGGAACTCCTTCCCTAACAGCACCGCAGGGCCTGCAGCAGTTCAAGAAGGCAGCTCACCACCACTTTCTCAAGGGCAACTAGGGATGTGCAATAAATGCTGGCCTAGCCAGCACAGCCCACATCCCATGAATGAATTAAAAAATTATTTTCTGGAAAGAGGACAGGCCCTTAAGCCCCATGCTGTTGTTACTTTATGACTAGGAGCAAAGGGTGCGAAAAGAGGCAACTATCTTCAATTTTCAAGCCCCCTTCTCCCACATACTGCCCTCCCCACCCCCAGTATATCTACAGTAGTCTGTTTCAAATATATCTGGCAATATGGAGTGGCACTGAACAACCCATCAGGACTGCTAACCCCACAAGAACTATCATCCTCATCAGGACGGCTATTGCGAATGTGGATTGTAGCTGGGCACTTCTACCCACCTACTCATCGACACCCTTTCAGACAGTGACTGACAACAAGCCTTACAGAGCTGGCATAAGAGACAAATTTAGTGAAGAAAAAATACAAGTACATTTAGAAACAGCACACAACTTTCAAAGCAGAATTAGTAAATCTATTGTGAAATTAGTTTTTCAGTCATGCATGCAGTAAAAATCAACTTGCTTTATTACTACTTGCAAAAGATAGGAGGAGCGTGCCATTTGATTCCCAGTTAGCTGATCTCAGTTGGGGGAAATGCAATTAGTCTGATTAATGGCTCTGGGTTCCCACCCTCTTTCACTATCCAGTGACCCCTGCTGGAAAGTGTGCATGCAAAGACATCAGGTAACTCAGCTCTGATACCCTTCAGTGTCAAATACTCTATTCTTAGCCTTTGAGATCACAACTGTGCAAAGTACCAAAGGCCATCCAGAACCTATAAGTCTGCACCCTGACACCCAAGAACACATACTGTAGCACCTTCAGGAAAGAAGAAAACTGTGGTGTGGGGTTGAAAAAGGAAAACTAGGGCCTTAATACAGTACAACTGGACATTAGGGCAATATAGCACTCAAGTAACATTCCACACAATATTAAAGTGTCCAGGTTTAAGTGCAATTTGTTAGTGTATTACACAATCACCTGAAGGACAACCTGAGGGTTATACTCATAAAAGAAAACAGAAGCTGCTCCTTACCTTCCCTGCACACTTACAGCTGTCCTCATACATAGATCCCGACCCATAGGAGGAGGAAAAGTACTCCAAATCCCATAAAAAGAGAAGCCACTAGGGAAATCAGCAGTTCTTTGTAGATATCCCGTGTGTATTTGGTAGATGTTACCTCATATCTAATAAAACAATTCAGGAAAACTGGTTGGTAATTGGATTTAGTTTCTGCAGCTCAGGTTCTGGTGGAAGTACCATTTGTAATGAGGAGCTAGCATTGTAAGCACTAGAAAATCTCCCCTTTATTGTCTGTGGTATCTCAGAAGATACGATACTTCATATGAACTTGAGAATTGTACCATGCAATACAGTGTATTATTCTGCTGCTAAGGATGGAGCAGCAACCTGGTCTGTGTCTTTAAGGCCACATGGCACATCCAGAGAGTAGCTGCTGCAGAAGTTTCTCTGTAGGCGAGATCTGCTTGTGAATCCATGACTCCTTCCCAAGATCAGAAGAAACCAGCAATAACTAACTCTTTAAAAAGAGTGCAGGCCAAAATTTAAATGCAAAAGATGCACCTCAAAAATACACATAAAGACATAGAAACATCCTACAAATCAAATCCCCAAAGCTTCACATGAATTCCACTCTTTTAGCCTCTCAGGATACTACTGAAGATAGTGTTTCAGACTGAACCATGGATCCACATATCATTGCCATCCTGTGCTACCACACAATTCTTCATGTGAACCTAGATAGTGTGGGCAAGTTACTCAGCTATGTAACACAACAGCGTCAAAGTCTGATCCTATTCCTACCCAAAGCCTACATAAGCACTTCCAGGCATGGGAATGCTGACTCTGTGCCTTTGGTAGTACATGATGCAGGGGCCTAAAGTTGCAGTCTCAATGCCCGGAGACCAGCTAAATTAGGAACCTTTCTGCTCTGTATGACTCAATAATATCAGTGATATTTGTTCATGGAGCCACTCCATATTTACAATACTTTTAAATATTCAGTAACCAGATTTAAAAATCCTTTCAAAGTAATTTTGACAATATCTGCCACAGTGAAGTTATGCTGATCATAGATGACATGAGGGGGGGCCATTGCTGAGGAATAGAATAATTCTCCTTTTAGCAATAAGCACTTTCAATAGCGTATATTTATAAAGCACCTTGAACATAATAAAATGCCCCAAAGTGCTTCACAGGAACGTGATAAAGCAAGCTTTAGCAGAGTCACCTAAAACTATATTAGGGAAGATGGTCAAAAGCTAGGTCAAAGAGGTGCAGTTTAAGGAATGTCATAAGGGAGGAAATAACAGTAGACAGGTTTAGGGAGGGAATTCCAGGTCTTAGGGCAAAGGCAACTGAAAGCACAGCCAGCATTGGTGGAGCAATTAAAAATCGGGATGCTCAACCGGTCAGAATTAGATCAATGCATTTATCTGAGGGGTCTAGAGAGGCCGAGATAGGGAGAGGCAAGGCAATAGAGGAAGTTGAAAACAGGATAAGAATTTTGAAATCAAGGTTTGGCTTGACCAGAAGCAATGTAGGTCAACAAGTACAGAAGTGATGGGTGAACAGGACTTGGCGTAAGGAAACAAACAGCAGAGTTTTGGATTACCTCAAGTTTATGAAAGGTAGAATTTGGGAAGCTAGCCAGGACTGCATTTGAATAGTCAAGGCTATGGGTAACAAAGGTTTGGATGAGGGTTTCAGCAGCAGATGAGCTGAGGTGGGACAGAGATGCTACTGAGGTGGAAACAGGCAGTTTTAGGGATACGTAGTCAGTAACTCATCTCGAGGTCAAATATGACACAAGTCGTGAAAAGACAGGTTTCAGCCTCATCCAGTTGTCAGGGAAAGGGACGGAGTTGGAAGCAAGGGAACAGAGTTTGTAGCAGGGACTGGAGACAATGGTTTTAGTCTTCCTAAGATTTAACCGGAGGAAAGTTCTGCTCTTCCGATGCTGGATATTGGACAAATAGTTTGATAATTTAAGCAACAGTGGAGGAGTCAAGAGGTGGTGTTGAGGTAGAATTGGGTGTCGAAACCAGAGGGACCAGAAAACTGATGCTGTGTTTTCAGACACAGAGTTTTGGATTACCTCTGGTTCAAACATGGTCAAAAAAGCAGAACTCACGAGGTGAGGTGAGAGTGACTGCCCTTGACACCAAGGCAGCATTTGACCGAGTGTGGCATCAAGGAGCCCTAGCAAAACTGAGGTCAATGGGAATCAGAGGGAAAACTCTCCACTGGTTGGAGTCATACCTAGCACAAAGGAAGATGGTTGTGGTTGCTGGAGGTCAGTCATCTCAGCTTCAGGACATCACTGCAGGAGCTCCTCAGCCCAACAATCTTCAGCTGCTTCATCAATGACCTTCCTTCCACCATAAGGTCAGAAGTGGGGATGCTCGCTGATGATTACACAATGTTAAGCGCCATTCGCGACTCCTCAGATAATGAAGCAGTCCATGTCCAAATGCAGCAAGACCTGGACAATATTCCGGCTTGGGCTGACAAGTGCAAGTAACATTCGTGCCACACAAGTGTCAGGCAATGACCATCTCTGACAAGAGGGAATCCAACCATTGCCCCCTTGATGTTCAATGGCATTACCATCACTGAATCCCCCACTAACAACATCCTGGGGTTACCATTGACCAGAAACTGAACTGGTCTAGACATATAAATACTGTGGCTACAAGAGCAGGTCAGAGGCTGGGAATCCTGCGACAAGTAACTCACCTCCTGACTCCCCAAAACCTGTCCACCTCCCCACTTGCCTGGATGAGTGCAGCTCCCACAACACTCAAGAAGCTTGATACCTGGATGGGCACAGCAGCTCGCTTGATTGGCACCACATACATAAATATTACCTCCACCACCAACACACAGTAGCAGCAATGTGTACCATCTACAAGATGCACTTCAGGAATTCACCAATTCTCCTTCAACAGCACCTTACAAACCCACGACCACTACCATCAAGAAGGACAAGGGCAGCAGATAGATGGGAACACCATCACCTGGAAGTTCCCTCCAAATCACTCACCATCCTGACTTGGAAGTATATTGCCGTTCTTTCACGGTCCCTGGGTCAAAATCCTGGAACTCCCTTCCTAACAGCACTGTGGGTGTACCTACACCACATGGACTGCAGCTGTTCAAGGAGGCAGTTCACCACCACCTTCTCAAGGGCAACTAGGTCTGGGCAATAAATGCTGGCCCAGCCAGCAAAGCCCACATCACGTGAATGAATAAAGAAAATGATGTCACTGAGGTTCAGCACGTAGATGAGAAATAAATAAAGCTCGTGCCAAAGACTGTCACCCAACAACTAGGTTGAGGGTATAGTAAATTCATTTCAGCCAAGGGAGAATCTTCTGTCCATTGCTCTAGGTTAGAACTGAACATCAATCCCAGGGGTGAAAGGTGAATATCCTAACCCACTGGATCATCCTGTCATCAATATAATGCATTAACCAGTCACAGTCTGAAAAGGATACACAAAAAACCATGCTGTAAAGAACATGCCAATTGCAAGAAGAACCACTGTCAAATGTGGAAAGACAGCAGGATTGACTGGGCTTGTATATCTAGTCATAGCCTCCAGCTCCTGAAAAACAAAAACATGTATGCAATTAATATACCACAGCAGTGGTACACACAACACTCTATAGTTCCATAAATGCCTTAATTGTCACTATCTTGTCCAAGTTACCATTCTTCATCAGGTTAGACAGTAAATCTTGAGAAGGTCACTGGACTATGGAAAGCATCATTACCAAAGCCAATCCTGTCCTTAGCTGATATCCATGTGCACATCAGGGGTCAATGAATAGGAATCATAGAAATTTACAGCACAGAAAGAGGCCATTTGGCCCATGGTGTCAGTGCCAGCCAACAAGTAGCCATCCAGTCAAATCCAACTTTTGAGCACTTGGCCCGTAGGGTACTTCAAGTGCATAGCCAAGTACTTTTTAAATGTTATGAGGGTTTCTTCCTTATAACACCTTATCAGGCAGCAACTTCCACATCCCCAATAGCCTCTGAGTGGAAAAGAAAATTCCCTCAAATCCACTCTAAACCTCTTACTTTAAATCTATGCACCCTGGTTATGTACCCCTTAACCAAGGGGAACAGGGTCTATCCACTATCTAGACCCATCACTATTTACATACTCCAATTAGATCTCCCCTCAGCCTCCTCTGTTCCAAAGGAAACAACCCCAGCCCGTCCAATCTTTCTTTATAACTAAAATTCTCCAGTCCAGGCAACTTCCTCAAATCTCCTCTGTACCCTCTCTACTGCAATTACATCCTTCCAATAATGTAGTGACTAGAACAGCACACACTACTCCAGCTGTGGCCTAACTAGCATTTTATACAGTACCAGCATAACCTCTCAGCTCTTATATTGTCTGCCTTGGCTAATAAAGGCAAGTATCCTGTAAGCCTTTTTGACCACCTTATCTACCTGTCCAACCACCTTCAGGGATTTGTAGATGCACTCCAAGGTCCCTCTGTTCCTCTACAGTTCTCAGTATCCTACAATTTATTGCATATTTCCTTGCCTTGTTAGCCTTCCCCAAATACATTACCTCACACTTATCCGAATTGAACACCATTTGCAACCGTTCCACCCGCCTGATTAGTCCATTGATATCTTCCTGCAGTCTACAGCTTTCTTCATTATCAACCATAAGGCCAATTTTTGCATCATCTGCAGATTTCCTAATCATATCCCTACATCCAAGTTCAAATCATTGATATATACCACAAAAAGCAAGGTACCTCTTTCTGAACTCTGCAGAATTTCACTAGAAATAGCCTTCCGGTCACAAAAATACCCATCGGGCACTACCCTTTGCTTCCTGCCTCTGATCCACTTTGCCACAGATCAAATGGACTATTACTTTTGTGACCAGTCTGCCATGTGTGACCCTATCAAAAGCCCTGCTAAAATTCAAATGGACAACAAATCCACTACCCCCATTGATCTTCCTTGTTACCTCAAAAATGGCAATCATGTTAGTCAGACACAACCTTCCATTAATAAATCTATGATTTTCTTTGTTTAATCCATGCCTTTCTAAATGATGAGTTATCCTGTCCCTCAGAAATATTTCCAATAACTCTCCCACCACTGGCTGACTGGCCTGCAATTACTTTCTCCTTTTTTAAACAACAGTATATTAGTAGTCCTCTGGCACCACACCTGCAGCCAGAGAGGATTAGAAAATAATGCTCAGAACCTCCTCTTTCTTCTCTTGCTTCCTGTAGCAGCCTAGAAGACATTTTGTTCAGGCCTGGGGATTTCTCCACTTTCAAAAGATGTTAAAACACTTCATACTTCCTTCATCTAATTATTTCACACTCCTCCTGGCTGACTGCAATCTCTACAACATTCCCTCTCTTTTGTGAAAACAGATGCAAAGTAAATATTAAGAACAATACCAATGTCCTCTACCTCCAGAGGTTACCCACAGTCTTTAACTATTTCTTTAACTATCCTCGAGATCTTTATGCATTTATATAAAAAATTGTTTTCCTTGGTTTTACTTACCAATATTTTTTCTTGTCCTCAATTTCCTTTTAATTTCACCCCTACACTTTTCTATAGGTTTCCTGCAGTATTAGATCCTATGATCTGCCATTAGCTTCCCCTTTTACCTTATCCTCTCTTTTAAGCCCCTTGGTGCACAGAGGCTTCTGAATTTATTAGTCCTGTGTTTTCTTTTCAGGGGAACATACTTGTTCTGAACCCTCACCATCTCTTCCATGAATGCCTCCTAATGATCTGGCACTGGTTTACTTCAAGCAGCATGCAGCCTAGCTGAATTTATTTCTAAACTTCAAGAATCACGAGGCCACTTTTGAACTCGCCTGGTGCTATTCTAACTTTTTTGAAACAGATAAATGAAAGGAGACCTGAAGAACTGTATTGTAAGTGTGAATGGGCTATTCTGTGGCAGCTGTAAAAACCTGGGCTCAGTCACTCTCCATCCATTGGCAGGTAATGGTGAAAACAGAAAGCAAAAAATCAAACCAAAAGTAAATCCTGCACCATTACCTTAGCAACGATTAAGTCAGCTGTGTATTGATTTGAGACTACTACTTGCTGAAGTAACAGAAATTATTTTCTTTCAGGATCATGTTTAAGGCTCTTTCCCTAGTGTTCAATACTACAGGGTACTTACATTTTCACAAGAAATCTGTGGGGGAGGTTAATGCTCCGCATTAAAAGTTGTTAATGATAGCAAACATTCCTTTTGAAGGGTAATGAAGCTGAAGTGATGAGACTACCCCATGGGAGAGGGTCTCTCTCGATGCAGGTGATTTTTACAAGGACTTCAATGAAGACATTAGATCGATATAACCCAACATTACAGGCAGATCCTTCTCAAAGTATTTTGAAAGGACTAAAAGTTGTAGAGGAACAGGTCACAGGGAATAAAAAAGCTTCGCATTAAGCTTCAAGAACAGGATAAAGTGCAGCCAAGTAGGCTAAAAAGCCTCAATTTATGAAATAACTGGAGGTGAATCCTCTTATTGCAAGGTTGCACAACAGAGTCCAATAGCAAGATTGTTACTGCAACAGTATTTGATATTAGTCTATTGAGGATGCAAGCTGGAGTTAAGTAAGACATTAAAGAAATAGGATCCAAGGACAGCAGAATGCTTTCAGCAGTAGTGGTGATGTTTGGGATTGGGGTTTGAAGCTCAGCTCTAGATCAAACAAAACAGCAAGTGGCCAAGCTAATCCTATGGCAAAGGCCAAAAAGTGATAACTCCTCCTCAAACTCAGTGTCAATTCTTGGCTGATTACACTTCTGTGAAGCACACTGATACATTTTCTACCTTAAAGGCTCTATATAAATATAGATTGTTAGTTAGGTTCTGTCTTCCTGATTTTGAACTGGATTCATAATCACTGGAAATTTTGCAGCTTCACTGTGCACACCACAAATACCACAAAGCAACCTTAATACCATTAACCCAAGTTTGGATGTCCATTCACAGAAGCAAAATGATTTACAATTAGTGCTGCCATATACAGCTTCCCCTGTACTCCAAAATCAGATGGAACAAGCATTTTTAAAAGGCCGCATTCATACGCAAGACAGAAGTCCAATCACATATACACAGCTTCAAAAAAAACTGAAAATCTGTCTTCATTCAAAATTATTGTAGGATGGGAGACGCTGAAGTTAGAACGCCCAACCAAATCAATAGTGACCAAATAGTTAGCATTCTGAAATATAGGGCAAAACAAAAATAATTTTCAAAAATAAAAGACTTTAAGCACGCAATGTACAAATTTCACAGCTCAGCTTCAAATGAAGATGGTTCCTTAGCCACTCCATCCCAGAATACCCACAAAGTCACCGGGGAGACTCTGAAGCAAGTTCAAAGGTCGTGGCCTCAATCACCCGTTGCTGGTAAGCCGGGACGGGTTCCCCGCACGCTCTCCGGGACGGGAGCAGCGCGGGGCGGGTTCCCCGCACGCTCTCCGGGACGGGAGCAGCGCGGGGCGGATTCCCCGCACGCTCTCCGGGACGGGAGCAGCGCGGGGCGGGTTCCCCGCACGCTTTCCGGGACGGGAGCAGCGCGGGGCGGGTTCCCCGCACGCTCTCCGGGACGGAAGCAGCGCGGGGCAGGTTCCCCGCACGCTCTCCGGGACGGTATCAGTGCGGGGCGGGTCCCCCGCATGCTCTCCGGGACGGGAGCAGCTCGGGGCGAATTTCCCGCACACTCTCCAGGACGGGAGCAGCTCGGGGCCAGTTCCCCGCACACTCTGCGGGACGGGAGCAGCGCGGGGCGGGTTCCCCGCACGCTCTCAGGGACGGGAGCAGCGCGGGGCGAGTTCCCCGCACACTCTCCGGGACGGGAGCAGCGCGGGGCGGATCCCCCGCACGCTCTCCAGGACGGGAGCAGCTTGGGGCGAGTTTCCCGCACACTCTCCGAGACGGGAGCAGCTCGGGGCGAGTTTCCCGCACACTCTCCGGGACGGGAGCTGTGAGCGGGGTGCCCCTCCGTTAATCAGCAGCCCCCGTGTCAGTGCAGTCACTTTGGGCCGGGCTCCTCTCTTATTAATACCCAGGGAACCGGCTCTTCTCCCTCTCACCATCTTTTCGTTTTTTTAAGGCCACGTCTCCACGGTGGAAGTTACGTCACCACCTAACTACCTCTTCCGCACTGCATTCTGCCTAGTGTAGTCATACCTTTTCACTTGCTTTAAATTCCGTTTACTTTCACATTCCTAATTTTACACACCGACACGTGGAACATTTTTATACTTTGTAAATAAGGCGGAGTTGGACCCCGGGCAGGAAACGATCTTTATCAACACGCGTATAGGTGAACGACTACAATTCCCATGGGCCATTGCGGCTTTCGCACATGCGCAACCAACTAGTCACGTGAGTTGGTGGCGCGCGCACACACACCTGAGTATCAGAAACCCAGCCTGTCAATCATACTGAAGTATCAGGGAACTTCTAGTCTGCATGCTGGTTAATGAGAAGGTGCTACCGTGGTACAATTTACATACGAACTTTCGCTGGTGTCCTTTTTACTTAGTTCTGTTGAAGAGTCATACGGACTCAAACGATAACTGTGTTCCTCTCCGCAGATGTTGCCAGACCTGCTGAGTTTTTCCAGGTATTTTTATTTTTGTTTTTGTTTTGGATTCCAGCATCCGCAGTTTCTTGCTTTTATTTCGCTGGTGTCCACCTGAATTAGTCTTTCCTCTTGTTGTGGTATGGGATCTTGCTGTGTGAAAAACAGTTGTCCATACAATAATCATTGCATTCCAAATGCATTATATGTGAAGTCCTTTGGGAAGTTCTTAGAGTTGACGCTGTGCCAGTTTAACTGAGAAAATGTTAAGCTCAAGTTAGTTAAATTCATATAAACTTCAATGTAAATGCTCCCAGGCATCAGTGTAGACAAGTAGTTCAGCCAATTCAATTCACTCCATGTGATATCAAGAAACGGCTGAAGTCACTGGATATTGCAAAGGCTATGGGCCCTGAAAATATTCCAGCAATAGTACTGGTGTTCCAGAATTTGCCGCGCCCCTAGCCAAGCTGTTCCAGTACAGCTACATCATTGGCATCTACCTGGCAATGTAGAAAATTGCCCAGGTATGTCTTGTACAATAAAAAATTCTTTCGAGTTATCAACAGTCACAGATTGCAACTCTTTTGATTACAATCACAGTTCTCGGTTTCCGGGAGTGGGACATGAACCCACAACCTTCTGATTCAAAGGCGAGGGTGCTATGGACTGAGGACAAATCCAACCAGGCCAATTATCACCCCATCAGTCTACTCCTGATCATCAGTAAAGTGATGGAATGGGTCATCAATATTGCTATCAAGCAGCACTTGTTTAGCAATAACCTGCTCACTGGTGCTCGGTTTGAGTTCTGCCAGAGTCACTCAGCTTCTGACCTCATTACAGCCTTGGTTCAAACATGGACAAAAGAGCTGAACTCCTGAGGTGAGGTGAGAGTGACTGCCTTTGACATCAAGGCAGCATTTGACCGAGTGTGGCATCAAGGAGCCCTAGCAAAGCTGGAGTCAATGGGAATCAGAGGGAAAACTCTCCGCTGGTTGGAGTCATACCTATCACAAAGGAAGATGGTTGTGGTTGCTGGAGGTCAGTCATCTCAGCTCCAGGACATCACTGCAGGATCGTGTCCTCAGCCCAACCATCTTCAGCTGCTTCATCAATGACCTTCCTTCCATCATAAGGTCAGACGTGGGGATGTTCGCTGATGATTGCACAATGTTCAGTACCATTTGCGACTCCTGAGATACTGAAGCAGTCCATGTCCAACAGCAGCAAGACCTGGACAATATCTAGACTTGGGCTGACAAGTGGCAAACAACATTCATGCCACACAAGTGCCAGACAATCTCCGACAAGAGAGAATCTAACCATTACCCCTCGACGTTCAGTGGCATTACCACCGTTGAATCTCCCACTATCAACATCCTGGGTGTTACCATTGACCGGAAACTGAACTGGACTAGACATATAAATAGTGTGGCTACAAGATTAGGTGAGAGGCTAGGAATCGTGCGATGAGTAACTCACTTCCTGACTCCCCAAAGCCTGTCCACTGTCTTCAAGGCACAAGTCAGGAGAGTGACAGAATACTCTCCCCTTGCCTGGATGTGTGTCCCTCCAACAACACTCAAGAAGGTTAACACCATCCAGGACAAAGCAGCCTGCTTTATTGGCATCCCTTCCACAAACATTCACTCCCTCTACTACAGACAACACTGGCAGCAGTGTGTACCATCTACAAGATACACTGCAGAAACTCACCAATGCTTCTTAGGCAGCACCTTCCAAACCCACGATCGCTACCATCTAGAAGGACAAGGGGAGCAGATACAATATATTAGAACACCACCAACTGGGCATTCCCCTCCAAGCCAGTCACCATCCTGACTTAGAAACATATCACCATTCCTTCACTGTTGCTGGGTCTAAATCCTGGAACTCCTCCCTAACAGCACTGTGGGTGTACCTACACCATGTGGACTGCAGCGATTCAAGAAGGCAGCTCACCACCACCTTCTCAAGGACAATTAGGAATGGGCAGTAAATGCTGGCCTGGCCAGCGATGCCCACATCCCGAAAATGAATTTTAAAAAAATTCCCAGCCTCTGGCCCAGTCAAGTAGCCACAGTATTTATATGGCTAGTCCAGTTCACTTGCTGGTCAATGGTAACCCCAGGAATTTTAATATTGGGTATTCAGGGATGGTAATGCCATTGAATGTGAAGGGGAGACGGTGAGATTCGTATTGGAGATGGTTACTGCCTAGCACTCGTGTGGTACAAATGTTACTTACCATTTATCAGTCAAAACCTGAATGTTGTCCAGGTCTTGCTGCACGCGGGCATGGACTGCTTTGTTATTTAATGAGTTGCAAATTAAATTGAACGCTCCAATAATCAGCAAACATCCTTATGACTTATGCCCTTACGATGGAGGGGAAGGTATGATGAAGCAGCTGAAGATGGTTCAGCCGAGGACATTACCCTGAGGAACTCAGCGATGACCTGGGACTGAGATGATTGACCTCCAACAACCACAATTATCTTCCTTTGTGCTAGGTATAACTCCAACCAGTGGAGAGATTTCCCCCTGCTTCCCATTGACTTCAATTTTGTTAGGGCTCCTTGATAGCACACTCAGTCAAATGCTGCCTTGACGTCAAGGGCAGTCACTCTCACCTCACCTCTACAACTCAGACTTTTTGTCCATGTTTGTACCAAGACTTTAATGAAGTCTGGTGGCAAGTGGTCCTGGCAGACAGAGCGTTGGTGATAAGGTTATTGCTGAGTAAGTGCCACTTGACAGCACTGTGGATAACACCTTCCTTCACTTTGCTGATGATTGAGGGTTAGCTGATGGGGCAGAATTTGGCCTATTGGATTTGGCCTTTTTTGTGGACCGGACATCATCATCATCATCATCATGTGTGCTCTGCCTGAAGGCAGGTCCTTGGATCATAGTTGTTTTTCCATATCTCTCTATCCTATGCCAGTCTTTTCATTTTCCAATAACTTTCTACAATTTTCAAACCATCCAACATTAATATTCTCTTCCCTCCTCTTCCTCTTTTTCCTTGGAATCTTCCCTCCATAACATCTCTTACATATCAATTTCTTCTTAAAATGTGCCCTACCCAGGCTCTCTGCACGGAATTGTCCCAGATTTGCACTAGGTGCGGTAGCGGGTGGAAAAAAGAACATTTTACCCAAAAGCCACAATGGCAGCTTTTCATGTTGTTTGTCCCAATCCCGCCTCATTAATCATGCATTCCTGGGAAACACGCCGTTTCACTGGTGGGCGGCCTCCAATTCACCCGCCACGCCATCATGTCAAGAAGATGTAATAATGTTATTGGAAATTATTTTTAAGTAGAGTTTAGTGGTGTCTGTGCTTATGTATATGTGTGTGTGTGTGTGTGTGTGTGTCTTAATTGGTTTAAAGCCAGCTGGTCTAGAGGCCTTGATGTATAGAAGGTTTGAAATGGTAATTATGTAAACATAGGGAAGTTACAAGGTGAAGTGAAAAGGGGGAAATTTGTATTTTTATATAAAAGAATGGGTGAAATATCACACCCAGCCAGAATAAGCTAAACAATGGGTTTATTTTTTTTCCCCGAAGCTTACTAATAAAATTAGTGCTATGAAAGGGGTTTTATTGTTAGAAGAGGTGAAGTTCAAAAAGCCTAGTGATACAATGAGAATTTGCATTCAAAGAGAAAAATATGTGTAAAGGAAGAGAAGGCTGTTGGTAAAAGGGAGAGAGATTTTAAGATCTAAAGCCTCCAACCTGTAAGCCTCAAGCCGCTGTCTGCAAGGACCCAGAACTGAAAGAAACTCATTTTGGATTTGACTGTCCAGAGTGTGCTTTACCAGGGGTCTGTTTAAATCTATGTGTTTTACTGTTGCCTTAACGGAGGTGTAACTAGGAATCAGATTAATTAGGGGATTTTTGTAGTTATTATAGTAGTAACCTTGTAGACATATGTATGTACCTACAATCTTTCTTGTATTAATAAATGTTTAATTTAGTTTTATAAAATCCTCTTCAGATTCGGTGTCTTATTACTACAGAATTCAAAGCCTGCTTCTTGAAACATACAAATTGCAAAATAGGTTATAACAGTTGTTTCAAGTTTCCCTCTGGGATTTGAACAACTCAGCATTTACCATCAGCTGTGTCATAATAGTCACCTCGCCGCTTTCTTAGACCGGACTCTATTTTTAAAGTGCAGCTGCGCGCACACCCCTCAGTTCTTCCAGCCCAAGACTGTTGCACAGAAGACATAGCCCTGAAAAGCAAGAAGACTGCAGCCCCCCCGATTCAGTGACACATCCCTGCTACACCTTTTAGACACTGTGGAGGTCCACCATAATGTCCTCTACATCCTCTCTGGCTGCAGGAGGTGCGACAACATTAGAATCTGGCTTGGGAGGCGGTGGCAGTGGTAGTCAATGCCAATGCCCTGCAAAAGAGGACAGCCACCCAGGAATGAAAGAAGATAAGTGATCTCCTCCATTCCACCAGGGTAAGTCACCCTTTTTATCACTCTCAATTCATGTCCTCACAAACTGATCACACATCTACAGGGATCTCACTCACTGCCAGTTGAAGGGACATCACCATTCACTGTCTCACACACATCTTCATTGTCCTCATCCCATCCAAGGGACCACTCACCGCCCACACATGCCAGCCATACTTATCATCTGGCCTGGCAGGCATCCAGCTTACACTCTCTCCATCTGTATTCATGCAGGACAAGCTGGCACACAACAAAAGGGAACGGTTGCAGACTGGCGGAGGAATGCCTGAAATCAAGGACCTTACACACTTTGAAAATAGAGTCATCCAACTGGCCGGCGAAGAGCTGGACCACTCCAGTGCTGACGGTGAGGTCGGCGGCGCTCTAATAAGTGAGGATCCAGTAGTGCAACTGCCATCAGACAACCATGCTGTGAGCGATGTGTCCTCTTTCACAGTCCACTGCCATGCGCTAATTATGCCCCCTTGCTCTCGCAGGCACATCTGGGAGTCCATGGCCAAGGTCTTTGACTCAAGCCCCAAAGACACCTCAGAAGAGGAATCTGCTGAAACCATCATTGAAGATCTGACCCAGCGCCCTCCCACACCCTTCACCAGTGCAGAGACATACACCAAAGTGGGACCAAGCTTTACAGTAGCCTCGGGGTCACAACCTGGTGAGCACATTGCACTGTCTGATTCGCAGAGGTAGGGACTTCCCATGTTTCTGGCACTTGTAGGACCGCTGGAGACCAGAAATCTGCTGAGTCTGAGTCAGATGATGAGCTTCTGGACTCGGTCATACCTCAGTTGCTGGAGCTGCAAAGGCTTAGGAAGGGATGTCTGCTGCACTCTTCAGATTACAAGGCACGATGGAGGAGTCCATCCACCTTCAGTCTGACGTAATAGCACCGGCATGCCAATGTACCGAGGTCAACACTGGTAGGATGGCGACCATCATGGAGACCTTGGTCCAGGACATCGATCCTGCACTGCTGCGCGGGCTCAAAACCATCGCTGATGCCATAGTTGGCCTCCAAAAGTGCAAGAGGAGTGTGGGGAAGCTCGATCTCACTCTAGTTGCCCCTTCTTCTCAAGGAGTCAGCCAGGTGCCCTCAGGCAGGTAGGGAGGAGGATCAGCAGGTGCACACCCCAGCGCCATCCACCCAGGTGACTCAAGGAGTGTCCAGCCAATCTGAATCCCCTCTTCAGCTGAGCCCAGCAAATCCAGCTCCACAGGCCGAGGAGGGTGCCACTGCCACACAGCAGGGCCCCAAAAGCAGGCCAGTGCCCTCCAAGTCTCAGCCCTCCAGAGGACGCCTGTCAAGGTCATCACAGACAGAGCTTAGCAGTCAGCAGGCTGCATCTACCTCTGCTGTGGATGTCTGGGGAGCACCAAGACATAGCTGCAGGGTTAAGAAGATGAAGAAGATGTAACTCTTTCGAGTTTTCAACAGTCACAGAATGTAACTCTTTCGAGTACATTCACAGTTATTGGTTTCCGGGAGTGGGACATGAACCCACAACCTTCTGATTCAAAGGCAAGGGTGCTATGAACTGAGCCACAGCTGACACCTCTAAAATGCAAACTTGTAGCAACTACAGTGGAAACTCTTTTGAGTTATCAACAGTCACAGATTGCAACTCTTTCGAGTACAATCACAGTTCTTGGTTTCCGGGAGTGGGACATGAACCCATAACCCTCTGATTCAAAGGCGAGGGTGCTATGAACTGAGCCACAGCTGACACCTCGTTAAGAAGATGTAACTCTTTCGAGTTATCGACAGTCACAGATTGTAACTCTTTCGAGTACATTCACAGTTCTTGGTTTCCGGGAGTGGGACATGAACCCACAACCTTCTGATTCAAAGGCGAGGGTGCTATGAACTGAGCCACAGCTGACACCTCGTTAAGAAGATGTAACTCTTTCGAGTTATCGACAGTCACAGATTGTAACTCTTTCGAGTACATTCACAGTTCTTGGTTTCCGGGAGTGGGACATGAACCCACAACCTTCTGATTCAAAGGCGAGGGTGCTATGAACTGAGCCACAGCTGACACCTCGTTAAGAAGATGTAGTTACATAGCCTGGACACGGGTGTTAATCACACTGTTCACTTTGTTAATAAACTCCCAAGAATGTCTCCTTACCTATGGCTCCTTGTTCTGATGAGCAGTGTTTGTGTCACTCAGATGTGAAACCTTTCTGCACAAGATAAAGGCAGTGTCTCAGTCCAGAGCCTCTTCCCTGTGCTTTGTGCAACCTTCCCGGCACACTGATGGTGTGCCTTCACTGTGAGTGGTCACATTAGTCATGCTGCAGCTTGATGGGACTTACCATTGCTGCCAGAATGTCCTGGGCCAGCGGCACAGAGTTCTGCCATTCTCTCTGTGTGCTCCCAGCACCTTTGAGGTCCCTCATTTCATCAGCATCTGTGTCCGGTGACAGTGTGGTCCTGAAGGGTTCAGCTCACAAAGGATGCCATAGGATCAGAAGAAGTAAAAGTTTCCAGCTGCATCCCCATGATATGACCCTGTTCACAGAGTGCAAGCGAGGTGCCATCAGCCAGACAGGAGTCAGACATTCACATAAGCTATGCGAGGGTCTATGGAGTGTTCCCTCTGCATGTTGTCATCATCCTCCTGGAATGTAGGGACTATGGGCATCCTCTGTGTCTCCATGACAGGAGCCTTATCACAGAGGTTATGTGTGCTGCCATCAGCCAGGCAGGAGTCAAATGTTCACAGATGTAATGTGAGGATCTACGGCGTCACTGCATGTCATCATCATCCTCCATGAATCTAGCAGCTAGAATCGAGCATGCCTGCCTCATCTGGCCAGTTCAAAAGCCTCATCGCCCTCATCCTTGCCTTCGAGGACCTCCTCACCCCCATCCCCATCGACGTCCTCCTCAATGGAGGAGTCATGCATCTCCTCCATCTCCTCCTCAGCCAGCTCGTCTCCACGTTGCAGCACCAGGTTGTGAAGGATGCAACAGGCGACGATGATGTGTGACACACTCTGTGGACTGTATTACTGGGCTCCACCAGACCGGTCCAGGCACTGAAACCTCATTTTCAACATTCCGATGATTTGTTCCACAAAGGTGTGAGTTGCAGCATGAGCCTCATTGTACCTTCACTCTGCTGCACTCTGAGGCCACTGCATGGGTGTCATCAGCCACATCCTCTGCAGGTAACCCTGCAGTCTCTCTGGACCCCGGAAGACATCAGGGACCTGAGACCGACTGAGAATGTAGGATTCATGGACACTCTCTGGGAACATTGTGCAGACCTGCAGGATGTGTTTGTGGTGGTCGCACACCAGCTGAACATTCAGTGAGTGGAATCGCTTTCAGTTGACATAGTTGACCGCTTGTTGCCACGGAGATCTGAGTGCCATGTGAGTGCAGTTGATGGCACCCTGTACCTGTGGAAAACCAAGATCTGGGCAATTCCCAGCGCTCTTGCATCCTGGATTTCCTGATCCCAGGCGAAATGCACAAAGTTCTGTGCCTTCGTGAAGATGGCATTCGTGACCTCATGGATGCCTTTGTGGGTGGAGGCTTACGATATCCCAAAGAGGACACCTGTGGAGCCCTGAAAGGACCCACTGGCGTAAATATTGAGTGCCATGGTCACTTTCACTGCCACTGGCAGTGGATGCCCTCCATGTCCCTGTGGCACCAAATCCTGTAGCAGGTGGCAGACGTGACCGACCAGTTCCCTAGACATGCGCAGTCTTCGGCGATACTAGTTCTCGGATATACGCAGGAATGATAAGCGCCATCTATAGACCCTGGGTCTAGCTAGGTGCCGACCAGCGACAGCTCACTGTGACTCTTCAGCGGCGTGCACGGGAGCCCCAGCCATCCCTTCTTCCTGAGGGTGCTGCTCCTCCCACTACCCAACCACGCACCTCCATTGTTCTCTTCTCCTTCATTCCCACTCTCTGTAAGCCATGAGGCATACAGCTAGGTCACCAGATTCCATGCTCCTGATGTAATCCTGCAGAATGAAAGAGAGAGATGCATGAGTTAGCTTGGGTATTCTAAGAACCTTTCTTGGTTAAGCCTGAATGCTCCTTAACGCATCCCAGAGAGTGCTGACCACCAATTGGATGGTCAGAGTTTAGTGCGCTGCATGGCTGGCCGAAATCCCACCTTCCTCTGCCCCACTCCACCTGACCGATCGGCAGCAACTTTGCCCATCGAACTGCATGCTGTGCTCTCAGCTCAGGCACAGACACTCTCCTAACCTGCACTGCAAGGCTGCACTGTTAGCTTGAACCATGGGGGAGACTGGTCCAAACCGGGATGATGACATTGCAAGGGGCTGTGAGCTCCTCCACCAGTGACTGCTCCATGGCCAGCTTTATCAAAGAGATTGCATAACATGCGCAGTCATCCTATTGTCCAACAATCCACTAAAAGATCGTTAGTTTGCAGCCTGTGCCTGAGAGATGAAAAGCTCTGGAGTATTTGGTGGCACTTTCAGGCCTCGGTTTGGCTTGAGAGTGCGGATAAGCTAGATGCCCGACTCCAAGCATTTTTAAAAATTCATTCACAGGATGTGGGCTCAGCTGGCTGGGCCAACATTTATTGCCCATCCCTAGTTGCCCTTGAGAAGATGGTGGTGAGCTGCCTTCTTGAACCGCTACAGTCTGTGTGGTGTAGGTATACCCACAGTGCTGTTAGGAAGGGAGTTCCAGGATTTTGACCCAGCGACAGGATGGTGAGTGGCTTGGAGGGGAACTTCCAGGTGGTGGTGTTCCCATCTATCTGCTGCTCTTATCCTTATATGTGGTGGTGGTCGTGGGTTTGTAAGGTGCTGTCTAAGGAGCCTTGAATTCCTGCAGTGAATCTTGTAGATGGTACACACTGCTACTACTGTGTGTCGGTGGTGGAAGGAGTGAATGTTTGTGGATGTGATGCCAAGCAAGTGGGCTGCTTTGTCCGGTGTCAAGCTTCTTCAGTGTTGTGGGAACTGCACTCATCCAGGCAAGTGGGGAGTATTCCATCAGACTCCTGACTTGTGCCTTGTAGATGGTGGACAGGCTTTGGAGAGTCAGGAGGTGAGTTACTCATCACACGATTCCTAGCCCCTGACCTGCTCTTGTAGCCACAGTATTTATATGGCTAGTCCAGTTCAGTTTCTGGTCAATGGTAACCCCCAGGATGTTGATAGTGAGGAATTCAATGATGGTAATGCCATTGAACATAAGGGGTGGTGGTTGGATTCTCTCTTGTTGGAGATGGTCATTGCCTGACACTTGTGTGGCACGAATGTTACTTACCACTTGTCAGCCCAAGCCTGGATATTGTCCAGGTCTTGCTGCATTTGGACATGGACTGCTTCAGTGTCCGAGGAGTCGCGAATGGTGCTGAACATTGTGCAATCATCAACGAACATTCCCACTTCTGACCTTATGATGGAAGGAAGGTCATTTAATGAAGCAGCTGAAGATGGTTGGGCTGAGGACACTACCCTGAGGAACTCCTGCAGTGATGTCCTGGAGCTGAGATGACTGATCTGCAGCAACCACAACCATCTTCCTTTGTGCTAGGTATGACTCCAACCAGTGGAGAGTTTTCCCCACTGATTCCCATTGACTCCAGTTTTGCTAGGTAGGGCTCCTTGATGCCACACTCGGTCAAATGCTGCCTTGATGTCAAAGGCAGTCACTCTCACCTCACCTCAGGAGTTCAGCTCTTTTGTCCATGTTTGAACCAAAGCTGTAATGAGATCAGGAGTTGAATGGCCCTGATGGAACCCAAACTGGGCATCAGTGAGCAGGTTATTGTTAAGCAAGTACCACTTGATAGCACTGTTGATGATCCCTTCCACTACTTTACTGATGATCGAGAGTAGATTGATGGGGCGGTAATTGGCCGGTTTGGATTTGTCCTGCTTTTTGTGTACAGGATATACCTGGGCAATTTTCTACATAGCCTGATAGATGCCAGTGTTGTAGCTGTACAGGAACAGCTTGGCTAGGGGCGCGGCAAGTTCTGGAGCACAAGTCCTCAGTACTATTGCCGGAATATTGTCTAGGTCCATAGCCTTTGCAGTATCCAGTGGCTTCAGCCGTTTCTTGATATCACGTGGAATGAATCGAATTGGCTGAAGACTGGCATCTGGGATGCTGGGGATCTCTGAAGGAGGTCGAGATGGATCATCCACTCTGCACTTCTGGCTGAAGATTGATGCGAATGCTTCAACCTTATCTTCTGCACTGCTGTGCTCGGTTCCTCCATCACTGAAATTGGAAATATTTGTGGAGCCTCCTCCTCCAGTGAGTTGTTTAATTGCCCACCACCATCACGACTGGATGTGGCAAGACTGCAGAGCTTAGATCTGATCCATTGGTTGTGAGATCGTTTAATTCTGTCTATCACTTGCTGCTTATGCTGTTTGGCACACAAGTAGTCCTGTGTTATGGCTTCACCAGGTTGACACCTCATTTTTAGGTATGCGTGGTGCTGCTCCTGGCATGCCCTCCTGCACGCTTCATTGAACCAGGGTTGATCCCCTGGCTTGATGCTAATGGTAGAGTGGGGGATACGCTGGGCCATGAAGTTACAGATTGTGTTTGGGTACAATTCTGCTGCTCCTGATGGCCCACACCTCATGGATGCCCAGTCTTGAGTTGCTAGATCTGTTTGAAATCTATCCCATTTAGCACGGTGGTAGTGTCACACAACATGATGGAGGATATCCTCAATGTGAAGGCGGGACTTCGTCTCCACAATGACTATGCGGTGGTCACTCCTACTGATACTGTCATGGGCAGATGCATCTGCAGCAGGCTGGTGAGGATGAGGTCAAATATGTTTTTCCCTCACCACCTGCCGCAGTCTAACAGCTGTGTCATTTAGGACTCGGCCAGCAATGGTGCTACCGAGCCACTCTTAGTGATGGACATTGAAGTCCCCCACCCAGAGTACATTCTGCACCCATGCCACCCTCAGTGCTTCCTCCAAGTGATGTTCAACATGGAGGAGCGCTGATTCATCAGCTGAGGGAGGGCTGTACGTGGTAATATGCCAGAGGGTCCTTTGCCCATGTTTGGCAACTCCCACCCAGCTGTATACCACTGTACCTGCCACCTCTGCTGGGTCTGTCCTGCCAGTGGGATAGGGCATACACAGGGATGATGATGGTGGTGTCTGGGACATGATCTGTAAGATATGATTCTGTGAGGATGACTATGTCGGGCTGTTGCTTGGCTAGTCTGTGAGACAGTGCTCCCAATTTTGGCACTAGCCCCCAGATGTTAGTAAGGAGGACTTTGCAGGGTCAACAGGGCTGAGATTTTTTTGTGACTTTGTAGCAGTTTGATACAACTGAGGGGCTTGCTAGGCATTTCAGAGGGCATTGAAGGGTCACATATAAGACAGACAGATTTCCTTCCCTAAAGGGGCAACAATTGATAATTCATGGTCATCATTAGACTTTTAATTCTAGATTTTTTTTTATTGAATTCAACTTCCACCATCTGCCATGGCAGGATTCAAACCCAGATCCCCAGAGCATTATTCTGGGTCTCTGGATTACTAATTCAGCGACAATACCACTACACCATCACCTCCCCCATGTCAACATGGTTGTGTCTGAACTGTCTCAGCTGCAGAGGATTGGTCAATTTATACAAGGTGTCCCTAATGCTTCCTTCACCCCCTTCCCCACCAACCCCCAGCACGTGCTTGTGCACTACTACCAACTGTAGTTCTGCCTTGCCCCTTCCCAACTCGCCTCAGTGGCAGTGCAATCCTTGCCCCCCCCCGCCAACTCTCCTCAACTGCAGTGAGGCCCTTGCCCCACCCCCCAACTTGCCTCAACCACAGTGCAGCACTTGCCTCCCCAACTCACCTCAACCACAGTGAGGCCCTTGCCCCCAGCTTGCCTCAACCACAGCGCAGCCCTTGCCCCCCCTTGTCATAATCTGATATGTAATATACCTTTAAGACGAGTATTGTAATTTAAGGTCACATGATCTTAATATCCAATAGCAGGGTAGCGTGGGCTATCTCTATGTGGGAGAGTCTTGAGTTAGACACTGATGAGTGAAGACAGAGTTTTATGTTTTGAGCACACAAATTTAGCTGCTGAGTTTAGTTTGTAAATAAACAGCATGTGTTTATTCTAACAACCATCGCCTGATATTCTCTGTCTCTGTACCAACTCGACCACCTCAAAACAAGCATGCAATCAGATCCTTTAGCCCCTACAAACCAAGGGCACTGGATCCAACACCCCCCAGCTCACCTCAACCACAGTGCAGCCCTTGCCCCCCAACTCACCTCACCTGCAGTGCAGCCCTTGCCACCCCAACTTGCCTCAACCACAGTGCAGCCCTTACCCACCCAATTCACCTCAACTGCAGGACAGCCCTTGCCCCCGCAACTTGCCTCAATACAGTGCAGCCCTTGCCCAACCCCCAACTCGCCTCAACCACAGCGTAGCCCTTGCCCACCCCCCCAACTCCCCTCAACCACAGTGCAGCCCTTGCCCATCCCCCAACTCACCTCAACCACAGTGCAGCCCTTGCTCACCACCCCTCCCCCCAACTCCCCTCAACCACAGTGCAGCCCTCGTCCCTCTCACCAATTTGCCTCAACCGCAGGGCAGCCCTTGCCCCGGCACCAGTGTCAGCCAACCGGGAAAAAGGGACTTGCCTGTACCCTCGCCTGAATGTGCGGCGCCTTGACCTTGAGGTCCAACAGGCAACTCTCATGAGCGTTACACAATGTTACTGTGCACTCCACACCGAGTTCCCCTCAAAGCACAGTTCACCAGGTGCACACCCTATAAATGCTGTTGTGAAACATGTTGGCGTGCATTCATATCAATGCGCCCAGCTGATCCTTTAACCTGGGCCTTTAATGATATGCAGGTGTCGTAAAATGAAATTCCTGACATGCGGCATGGGAAACGCAGCCCACCATTGATGGGTGGAGCGGACGATTGCAAATGGTTTTGACGATGTCACAAAACTGATTTTTGGCCTTCCCACATGTTGTCCACTCGTGCCCACCATGATGCCTGATGCCAATGGGCATGGAAAATTCTGCCCTCTGTCTTTTCCTACTTATGTTCAATAAAATTCTTTATTCATTCACTCTCCTCACATTTCATCATTTGTCACTTTTTCTGTCCAGATAATCCTTTTCTTTAACCTCCAAACCCACATTTCAAAGCTATTTAGCAAGTTGGTCTCATCCTTCTGTAAAGGTCCAAGTCTCACATCCAGACAAAACAACACTCCAAATCAAGCTCTTTAAAAGTCACTTCTTGAATTATTTATTCAGCTTTCCAGTTAACAGCTGTGTTGTCTGACCATGTTTGGCCTTTCCCAATGCTAACCTTGTTCTTATTTCTTTGTTGCATCATCCATCTGCAGATGTTATGCTTCCTAAACACTTGAATTCTTGCACCTGTTCCAGTTCTGGACATACCTGGACAATTTTCCACATTGTTGGATAGATGCCAGTGATGCAGCTGTAATGGTACAGCTTAGCTGGGGCGCAGCTAGTCCTGGAGCACAAGTCTTCATTATTACAGCAGGAATATTGTCATGGCCTGTAGGTTATGATTTCAGTGCCTTCAGCATTTTCTTGATATCACATGGAGTTGATTGAATTGGTTGGACTGACATCTATGATGCTGGGGACCTCAGAAGGAGTCTGCAACGGATCCTGCACTTGTCACTTCTGGCTGAAGATGTTTGAAAAAGCTTCAACCTTGTCTTTGCACTGGCCTGCCATCATTGAGAATGGGGTTGTTTGTGCAGCCTCTTCTTCTGGTCAGTTGTTTAATTGTCCACCACCATTCATGTCTGGATGTGGTAGGACTGCAGAGCTTTGATCTGATCAGTTGGTTGTGAGATTACATAGCTTTGTCTGTAGTATGCTGTTTCCACTGTTTAGCATCAATGGCAGTCTTCTGTTGTAGCTTCATTAGGCTGGCATCTCGTTTTTAGGGATACCTGATGCTGCTCCTGCTGTGCTCTCCTACACTCCTTATTGAATCCCTTGCTATGTGATAATGGTAGAGTGAGGGATATGTCAGTCCATTAGGTTATTGATTCCTTACTTTTCCTATAAAAAAAGCTGCAACTTGCCTCCATCCCCAGATTTCAAAATCAGCCTGTGGGTAACAAGTGTATTCTGCTATCTCTAGCAACTAAGAAGTGAGCATGTTTGCCAACAAAAATTAAAATAGCATATGTCCATAGGAGTGGCCTATACAATTTACTGGACAATAATACTAAATTCTACCTATTAATCTGGTGTCCAATCTGCACATGTTTGAGAAAAAGCATGTTTGCAAAATGTAATATGAAATTAGTTGCAAAAGAATCAAAATCAGCTATTACCATCGTGTAGGTCACCTTTCACTGGATCTGGTCAGGATCCCTGACTGGCTCAGGATGCCATGCACTTGCTGCTGTATAGAAATATACCTGCATAAATCCTTCTCTCTACCCACTGTTAAAGATCTCAACTAAGATCTTCACACTCTTTCCCACTCCATAATAAGTGGTGTAACTACATACAACAACAACTCTCATTTATATAGCACCTTTAACATTGCAATATGTCCCAAGGCACTTCATAGGAGCGTAACCAAATAAAATTTCTCTTGAGCCACATATGGAGATATTAGGACAAGTGACCAAAAACTTGGTCAAAGAAGTAGGGTTCAAGGAGCAACTTGAAGAGAGGTGGAGAGGCAAAGAGTTTTAGGGAGGGAATTCCAGAGCTTAGGGTCTAGGCATTTAAAGACATGGCCACCAATGGCGGAGAGGAGGAAATTGAGCATATGCAAAAGGCCAGAATTGGAGGCGAGCAGAAATAGACACACAAATATTCACATTCTGCTTGTGTCCATCTTTAGTGGAAGCACTCAGGAGTAACTCACAAACCATCTAAATTTCCAAACCTTCATCAGCGATTTTTAATGAGAAACCTACTTGAAGGACCAAGACAGAGTGCAGAGCACCACCAAAATTGGAAAGGTTTTGAGAGGAGATAATATAATGTGAAGGTAATGAGTGATTGTCTCCAATATTGTTAAAAGGGAAATCATAGTGACTGAGTTCTTAATGGGTTTAGCCTAAATATATCAAGGCTTGAGCTGGTAAGTGGCAAGTAACATTCGCACCACACAAGTGCCAGTCAATGACCATCTCCAACAAGGGAGAATCTAACCATCACCCCATGACATTCAATGGCATTATTATTGCCGAATCCTCCACTATCAACATCCTGGGGGTTGCCATTGACCAGAAATTGAACTGGACTAGCCATATAAATACTGTGGCTATAGGAGCAGGTCAAAGGCTAGGAATCCTGCGGAGAGTAACTCACTTCCTGACTCCCCAAAGCCTGTCCACAATCTACAAGGCACAAGTCAGGAGTATGATAGAATACTGTCCACTTGCCTGGATGAGTGCAGCTCCAACAACACTCAATGAAGCTTGACACCATCCAGGACAAAGCAGGCTGCTTGATTGGCATCCCTTCCACAAATATTCACTCCCTCCACCACCGACGCACAGTAGCAGCAGTGTGTACCATCTACAAAATGCACTGCAGAAACTCACCATGAGTTAGACAACATATTCCATACCCATGACCACTACCATCTAGAAGGACAAGGGCAGCAGACACATGGGAACACTACCTGTAAGTTCCTCTCCAAGCCACTCACCATTCTGACTTGGAAATATGTCGTCATTCCTTCACTGTCGCTGGATCAAAATCCTGGAACTCCCACCCTAACAGCACTGTGGGTGTACCTACACCACAGGGGCTGCAGGTCTTCAAGAAGGAAGCTTACCACCACTTTCTCAAGGGCAATTAGGAATGGGCAATAATGGTGGCCTAGCCAGCAACGTCCACATCCTGTAAATGAACCTTAAAAAAAGTCTCTCTCAGCTTCTTCTCTGGGAATAGTAATTATGTGTGCTCCTGAAGACCTACAGCAGTTATTATCTCCGCAGTTACTATTCTGAACCTGCACCAGTACATAGTTGGTTTGTCATTCTGCATTGCACTTCCAATAGGTATTATTGATACAGTTTACCAGATTGGGCAGCAGATAATGTCTTTGACAAAAGCAAAATACTGTGCATGCTAAAAGGTTATTGACCTGAAACATGAACTCTGTTTCTCTCTCCACAGATGCTTCTGGACCTGCTGAGTATTTCCAGTATTTTTTGTTTTTATTTCAAGCTATGTCTTTGATTCACTATATCAGTGCAGGCACTAGTTGGCAGCAGATGGGTGCTGGATGGGTTTAGCCTAAAGAGAGGATGGCAACCGGCAGGTTTCCCTGCAGTATTGTTTATGAGGTGGCACTATGTGGTAGCAGGTGTGTGAAGCATGTAGAGCTAATACTGGTTGTGTGTCGCGTGCCAGGTTGAATAGTGGGTGAGTACACTGTGTGAACATGGATACTGCATGGGTGCAGTGTGTCAAGTTGGGTACTGGATGACTGCAGTAGCAGGGCGGGTATTGAATGGATGCAATGTGTCAGAGTGGGTACTGGGCGGGTGAAGTATGTCATAGTAAGTACTGGGTGGGTGAAGTGTGTCAGAGTGGGTACTGGGTAGGTGCAGTATCAGGTTGGTAGTGGGTAGGTGAAGTATCAGGGTGCGTACTGGGTGAGTGCAATGTGTCACGGTGGGTGCACTGTGTCAAGATGGGTACCGGGTGGGTGCAGTATCAGGGTGAGTACTGAGTGGCAATAGGTGCAGTGTGTCAGGGTGGGTACTGAATGGATACAATATCAGGCATTTGCAAGGGTGTTGGAGCACAGGAATAAAGAAGTCTTGCTGCAATTGCACGGGGCTTTGGTAAGACCACATAAGGAACACTGTGTACAGTTTTTCTCTCTATTATAAGGAAGGATATACTTGCATTGAAGGCAGTACATTGAAGATTCACTAGATTGGTCCCTGGGATGATGGGGTTGTCCTATGATGAGGGGCTGTCTAAATTGGGCTTCTATTCTCTGGCGTTTAGAAGAATGAAAGGCTTGATAGGATAGACATTCAGAGATTGTTTCTGCTGGTTGAGGAACCTAAAACATGGGGGCACAGTCTCAGGATAGGGGATCAATCATTTAGGACTGCGAAATTACTTCACTCAAAGGGTTGTGAATCTTTGGAATTCTCTATCCCAGAGAGTTGTGGATGTGCCATTGTTGAATATATTTAATGCTGGGATAGACAGATTTTTGGCCTCTCAGGGAATCAAGGGATATGGGCAAGAAAGTGGAGTTGAAGCCCAAGATCAGCCATGATTGTTTTAAATGGTGGAGCAAGCTCGAGGGGTCACATGGCCTGCTCCTGCTCCTAATTCTTGTGTTCGTGTGTGGGTACTAGGTGGGTGCAATGTGTCAGGATAGGTGCTGGTGGCAGATGGGTGCAGTATCAGGGTCAGTAATGAGTTGCAGCAAGTGGGTCTTTTTGACATAGTGGGGTAGATTTTCAACTCACAGGATGGAATAAAACTCACACTGTACGATAAGGGGATTGTCAGATTTTAATTTCCATTGATTTCAGCAGGCACTCACTGGACAGCACATGTGAGTACAGGGTAGGTGTAGTATATCAAAGCAGACGCTAAGTGGCAGTAGATACCTGATGAGATCAAGAAAAGGAATAAATATATTAAGGTAGAAAGGGGACCAATAATTGATACACTTATCAAACTTAGAGAGAATAAATGCCATGGTCCAGATAGATTGTATCCATGTGTATTAAAAGAAGCTAGGGAAGAGATAGCAGAGGCACTATTACATATTTATAAAAAAAAACTGAAAAGATAATAGAATCAGAGGACAAACGGCAGCTGAAGTGATTCCTTTAATTAAAATTGGGAATGATAAATCAGTTAGATTAATGTTAGTGTTTGGAATGATAATAGAATCTTTATTGAAGGTGTAATAGAGAAATTTCTAGAAGCTGAAAATATAATAAGAAATTTGAAAGGGAGGGTTATGCTTGGCCAACTTTATAGGCTCAGATTTTGCAGTCAATGGTGAACCAAAGGTACTCAGCAGTGACTTTGAAGAAAGCTGCCCATAAAGATCCAGCGACCTCCATGATGTAGTTCTCCCCTTCCTGACAGCAGTTTGAATCTGCTAAGTTTGAATCAAGTCAAAGAGACCTCTTGCGTGCAGAAGCAGTGATGTCAGCAAGCAGGGTAAGCAGTGTAGTATTAAAGTATTGCTATGAGATCCAGACTTACCTTCTCGTGGAGCTGGAGCCGGGAACTCCCAAGTCTCAACAAGCCTCGGGAGTTCCATGCATGAGTGGGCAGCGTGTGCACAATCTGGCATTTGAAGTCCTTTGGGCTGAGGACATGAGCACAAAAGAAAATGGCATGAAAACGGGATCATGTGATTGGGAGCGGAGCACCATAATTGAGAAGAGTCCCAGGCAGGAGACAGGGAAACGGGGCAGTAGAGGTCCCAAAGTAAAGAAGAAAGAAGAGCAGAGAAAGAGGCTTCAAGCAGAAAAAAGGGCTGTGGTTGGCAGGGCTCAGTGGAGAGGGCTCAGGAGAAGCCCTGGCAATCAAAGAGGCAGCAGATGGTTGGTGACTCCATGCTGCAGACAGTTGGGGCAAAGGTGCCCCTATACAGCTGTAGTTTTCTACTCGGTACGGCAAAGAGCTGAAGTTGTGCTGAGTAGGCAGTCTCCAGAGGAGATGAGGCTAGATGAAGATGTGAGGGTGTGTGTGAGAGAGTGAGTGGTGATATCCCTTGAGCTGGCAGTGAGTCAGTTGCCAGTAAATGTGTGATGGTCATGTGAGTATGTGATTTTAGAGTGATAAGATGGTTGCCTTACCCTGGAAACACAGATGAGATCATTCATCTGTTTTCTGCATCAAATGGCTGACCTCTTGTGTGCAGCATTGTGTGACCACCTCTGCCACTGCCTCGCAAGCCAGAGTGGTGAGACTGATGGGCCTCCTGCGGCTGGAGCAGGGGTAAAGGGCATCACGGCAGGCCTCCACAGCGTCCAGAAGACATCCCAGGGATATGTCACTAAATCGGGGTGTGGCACCCTTCTTGGCTTTTGGGGCCATGTCTTCACTCCTGGGTGGCAAATATTGAGAAGTGTGCGCACGGTTCCAATTTAAGTATGGCGCTATGCGTGAGGAAGTGGCGAAGCAACAGTGTGGTGGCCAAATTGGAGGACGCCTGCTAGCGAGACAGTGTGTTTTCTGTAGCTGCA
This sequence comes from Cetorhinus maximus, assembly GCF_964194155.1. Lineage (NCBI taxonomy): Eukaryota > Metazoa > Chordata > Chondrichthyes > Lamniformes > Cetorhinidae > Cetorhinus > Cetorhinus maximus. Next base: position 88,290,058 of record NC_135887.1, read on the forward strand.
TAATTAATGAGGCAGGAATGGGATGATACCGTGCAAAAACCCGTCATTGCGGCCAGCAGGTAAAACAACTTTTTTCCACAATTATAAAATTAACTTTTCAGAGCTAGTGTTTAGCAGTAATTATCAAGTTAGTATGAGGCTAAGAAACAAGTTAGGCCTCATTCAACAAGGGTGTAACATTTTCAAAGGGCTTTTGCACTGTGACTAACAGCCTAAGAGTTGAAGTTCTCGTCAACTCATAGATTTTCCATTGATTCCAACCTGGGAATGCTGTATGTTAAATACTGAGGAAGGCTGCAACAAAATACAAGGCAATATTAATAAATTTGCAGAATGGGTGTAGAATTGATAAATGAATTTCAGTATAGATGTGTTACAAGTCAGGCAATGTTTTGGAGGTGGAAATAGTTGGTCTTAATGATGGCACAAATTTGAGGTCAGAAACTCATCTTGGGGTCAAATGTGGCACCAAGGTTGCGAATAGACTGACTTAATCTCAGACTCAGTAGCTAGGGAACTGGAACTGAAAACAATGACTTCAGTCTTCCCAATATGCAACTGGAAGAAATTTTTGTTCATCCAGCACTGGATGTTGGATAAGCAGTTTGCTAAGTTGGCAACAGTGGAGGAGTCAAAAGAATGGGGGTGAGGTAGAGCTTGCTGTCGTCAGCCCACATGTGAAAACTAATTCTGTGCTTTTGGATGATGTCACCTAGGGGCAACATGTAGATGAGAAATAGGAGGGGATCAAGGATAGATCCTTGGGGGATGCCAGAGGAATGGTGAGGGAGCAGAAAGAGAAGCCATTGCAAGTGATTCTCTGGCTATAATTAGATAGATAAGAATGGAATCTGGGAGAGCAATCCCACCCAGCTGGACAATAGTGGTGAGGTATTTGAGGAGGATGGTGTAGTCAACCATGTCAAAGGCTGCAGATGTGTCAAGAAAGGAAAAGAGGGAAAGTTTACCTTTATCACTCACATAGGATGTCATTTTTGAATTTGATAAGAGCTGTTTTGGTACTGTAGCTGGGATGGAAATCTTCAGATCATCTTAAGTTCCTGAAGATCAGATGGAAAGACAAAATACCAGACACTAAGGTGCTCACCCGAGCTGGCATGTCAGGAATCCACATCATATTGAGACAGTCACAACTGAGTTGGATTGGTCATGTAGCCAAAATACCTGACACTTGCTTCCCAAAGCAAATCTTTATAGAGAGCTTGAGTCTGTGGTGTGCTCTCATGGCGGTCAAAGGAAGCGCAACAAGGACACTGTTAAAACTTCACTTATGTTATGATCACAGCTGATGTTACTACTGGACAAGTCAGCTGCCTGGGTGGAACCTGGCTTGATAGATCCTAATTTTTATTTTTTGTTTAGAAACGTGGAGAGTAGCTACTGAACAGTCGACAAGAGACTGCTGATGAACTTTTAACAAAAGACCAAAACATTTATTAAACAAGAAAAAGATGAACTATATTACACTACTCCTTCAACCACAACCATACCTTTATAGATATGTACAGATTGCAAGGATAACACAAGTTACAAAACCTATCTTATACTCTAACATTCACACTAAATATCCGGTCCATGTAAACACCACATTCCAAGATCAAGTGACAGAGCCACCCAAGGCAGATGCAATGGATCTCTCATCAACTCCCCCCAGACACTCGTCACACTGTGAGCCAACTGGTCTCACAGAAACTCCATCTCTCACACAAAGGTTACCAATCTCCACTCTCAAAGAATTTGCCTTGAAATCTTCTCCCAAACAATACTTTCTCTCGGATGTCTTCAACAAAGATCCACTTCCAGGGTTTCGATCTCTCCTTCTGATGTTCCTCTCCCCTGGATCGCCATGTGCAATCAAGCTTCACCTTCCACACACTCTTGCAGATACTCAGCTGTGCCAACAGAACACTACTGCTTCACAGGCTCAAAGTAAGCAGTCACCAACCTTTGGCTATCTCTTAGGGTCTTCTGGCTTCTCACAAGCCCACTTTGACTAAATTCTGCTCGCCACAGCTTTCTATCTTTAATTTGCACCCTTTTCCTCTGTTCCTTACTTTTTCGCTGAACAGGACCTGTTTCCGATTCTTGTCCTTGTTCCTTGACTTAACTGTCTGCCTGGACCCCATTTCTGTCCCACTCCCTGGTTTTGGGACATTTCTTTGTTCTGAGACCTTTCTGTCTTCACCCTGTGATTTCCACGTACCAACTGAACTAAAACTGCTTTGTTTCTCCCTCTCCCTTTGTGGGTCTCTTTCTCTCTCTGGACCCCTAGGTAACAGCACAGTTTTTTTCTACCTTGTGTTTGTTTTAGCTTCCCTAAGCTACATGGTAACACAGCTCTTCACTTTAAGGATCGCAAAACCTCATTAAAAATGCAAATATACAAACAGGGCCTCAGACTTGCTGGCTCCATCTCACAGAGGAAAACTCTAAATGAAACTAGACCGAGGTTTCTAAACACACAAAAATAAAAAAAAAAATAAACTTAAAACTATAGCTTATTCCTAACACCCACAAATGCAAATATAAATTGCTTAAAACTATCTCTAGTTCCCAATGCTTAGTTTTAATATCACCACTGAGTCCTGGGAGAAGCGCACCCAAGATGGCAGCACCTGGTGCAACCAAATAAAATTCGGTGCAGTCTCCTTCGAAAGCAAGCGCGTGTCAGAGGCAGAGAGAAAGCACAAGGGGAGGAAATTCCAAGTTAGTAACTCACCCAAAACTCAGTCATCTGTGGTATCCTGTCTCGTTTGCAGCAGAACCTGCCAGGCGCAGTTCGGCCTTAACAGTCACCAAACACTCCAGATGATGGGCATGGTCATCTTCACTTTGAAGGGTGAACATAAGGGTTGGAAACCTGACTGCAGTGATTCAAACATGGAGTTCCAGGAAAGATGGGCATGGATTTGAGAGGCGAAAATACGTTTCGAGGACTTGGAAAGGGAGGTTGGAGACAGGGCAGTAGTTAGCAAGGGGTCAAAGGTTGGCATTTTGAGGAGAGGAGTGATGACAGCAGATTTTAAGAAGGACAACACCGGAAAAGAGAGAACCATTTGCTATATCAGCTAACATGGTGGCTAGGAAGGGAAGTTGGGTGATCAGCAGTTTAATAATAGGGGCGGGGAGCAGGAGGTGGGTATTGTGGAGAAGGTGAACTCATAGTGGACACGAGGGGTCATAGGAAAGAAACTAGAAAAAGATGTGAGTTCAGGACCAGGGAGGGGGAAGCATTAAAGGATGTTTAGACAGGTAGGCTAGTGGCGAGGAGAGTTGAGGCAAAGACAGCTGATTGGATGGTCTCGATAATAGTGACAAAGGAATCCATGAGTACTTCACATTTATGCTGGAGGTGAGGGTGGAGGGGACAGGGGAGAAGGGTTAAGAAGATGGTTTGCTGCAGAGAAAAGAAGCTGGGGTATCTCTTTGCATTCCAGGATGATCCTGGAATAATGAGCAGTTTTAGCAGACAAGAGCAGGACCCAGTAGTGTTTTAAATGGTCCAGCCAGATCTGGTAGTGAGTGGCTAAACCAGTTGTCCACCATATCCTTTCAAGTCTACATACCCTGGGCTTAAGCAAGCAGAGATGAGGGCTGTACTAGGGGGAATAACCAGGGTGAGAGAGTAATTTTTTTGAGGGGGGGGGTACTAAGGAATCAAAGGTGGGGGTGAGGGTGCAGTTGAGCCAATCAGTAGCTGCAGAAATGTTGGGTTGACCAAAAGGCCAAAGGCTAGGCAGTTGGGGTTTTGAAAATGCAGTTTAACTGAATTGGGGGATAGTTTTTTTCCAGGGATGATACAGAAGGAGATAGGATTGCGATGTTGGGGAGGATAGGGTTGGGGAGTGGGTGGTTAGTGATACAAGGAGGTGATCAGAGATGGCCTTGTCTGTAATTGATACGATGGGACTAGCAAGATCATCAGAGGTGACAAGGTCAAGGTGGTGGCCATGATTATGGGTTGGGAGTTTGCATGGGGAGAGAGATTTAGGGACAATAAGAAAACAGTGAACTCAGAAGAGAGAGGATATGATGAGTTGAAATGAAGTTTGAAATCTCCGAGGATGAGAAGTCAATGTAGAGGACTGAGCAGAGTGGCAGAGAACGATGTTTTTGAAAAAGAGGGGTGAAACTGGGTGAGATACTCAAAGGAGGATGAAGTGGAATAGGGGGGGGGTTAGGCTAAGGCGTGATCTGCTGATAGGCACCACATTGCCACTGCAACATTCTTGAGGGGGGCGAGTGGTGGAAGACATGGCTAGGTGGGAAGGCTTCATTAAGGGGAAAGGTGTCATCACCCCTCAGCCAGGTTTCTGTTATGGCCATGATATTGATACAATCATCCACAATAAGTTCATGGATTGCAAGGGCCTTGTGCACAAGTGAACAGATATCCTGAAGGGAGATGCAGAGAGGGGTGGTGAGAGCTAATCTGCTGGCAGAGTCCACAGGGTCAGCAGTGGGTGGGGTGAGGTAGACAGGAGGAAGAGCAGCAAGATGAGCCCACAGCGAGTGTACTGGGTGGGAAGGTTGAAGAGACAGGGGAATGGGATAATTGGAATTGTTGCTCGTAATGAGCCAGCTCTGAGTGCCTCGATGAGTACATCAGCGGATACCAAGAAAAGCACAGAAGGAAGTTGTAGGCTAAGAGGGAGTCAAGCCTTGGATGGTTGCGAAAGAGCAAGAAGTTTGAGGGTTGGGGTAGGGGATTGGGAGGGCAGAGTGTCTGAGAGTGGAGAAATGAAAGGCAGCATGACAAAAGAACAGAGTCTAGGAGGGGTAAAGAGAAAAGAAGATAAAAAGGAAAGAACAAAAATGGAAATTAATTGATGTGCTTTGGATGCAATGGGCGGAATGCTTGTTTGGGCCAGTTGGGCTGTTTCTGTGCTGCGCTCAATGCAATTCTCTAATATGTTTAAAAAGTGTGTATTGTAGCAGCTGAACTGCTTTTCCAATTGAAAACAGTGAACTCAGCACAGACTGAGAATCAAACCTGTGACCTTCAGGTCCTGAACTCAATACCACAGCAAGCAGCAGATTTAAAAACTGAGCCATTGAATAGCTGAATTCTGTATTGGAATCAAATGAGTTGAGTACAGCTATCTGATTAGTGTGGTACAATGATTTATATACAAGCACATGTATATACAGTAATGACACAACACAGTAGATGTGGCTGTAGTAATCTATGCAGGACTGATGTATAATTGCTTTTTTATTCAGTGTAAAAGTGATATCAGCTGAAAAACATTACACAAGCTTAGATTCATTCAGTGTGATACCTTTAATACAATAAACAGTACCCAACAAACTGATTCTAAGAACAAAGCTCTTTCGATTTGGCCCTCAAAATTATAGGCCTAGGTTTTCTGCTCATAATATTGATGCTAACCCAATTAATCTTAGTTGGTTATCACCAGCATTATGATCAGAAAACCAGCACCATAGCGTCAATACCTGTTAGAACATTCATTAACCGATAGCCTGTTGATTTAAGTGCACTGCCTGCTGTGGTACTGAGCTTTACAAGCCCAGGTTCAATCCACTGTCTGTGGGAAGTTACCTGATCATTGCTGGGGGGGGGGGCAGGAAGCAGATGAGGCAGGGGCAACAGGTGGATGTCACAGCTGGTTTCAATCTTTGGGCCATGGCTATGAAAATCAGCCAGAATTCCCTTTCCTGGTCACCTGCCTAATTGGCAGGTCTGAACGGGATTGGAGTTGGCTATGTTGCCCCACCCCTACTGTCCAACAAGAAATTTATTACTGAGCCTCACTCGTGCAGGATGAGGCTATGGATGAAAAGGGACCGCTGGAGCCTGTGGAACTGAATCCGACAAGAGCCAACTCCGTCAGGAAAGGAGAGGAAACTGTCCGCTTCAGTGAAGCACTCGTCCACTGTAGCCCTCAGCCCTAAGGCAAGTGAATGGGCCTCATTCAGGAGATGTCCTCACGACTAGTAGTGCCAGTGAGTGGCTGTGATTGAATCAGTGTGCACAAACATGTGTGAACATGGATACATGGATCTGAGAGTACAAATGATTGTGCATCGTTATCAACTGTGTGCAAATACATTCCTAACTTGTGCATACTAGAAATTAATTGCAACAGCTAACATCTGTTTATGTCGATGGTGCTGACTCTCATTGGGTATGGTTCCACGTTGCCTACGCCATCTGGTCATATTTCTTCAATGAACCAAGAGTGAATGTTGGTAAATTATTCAACCATAGGATTATCGCATGTTGAGCCTGTTCCAGTCGTTATCCAGCTTCCACACATGCACTTTCCTACAAGGGTCAATTATGATTGCAAACCCTGGCTGAATATTTTTTCCCTCCCTGTCATTGGAGCACTGAGACCAATTGCAATGCTCCCACTGTTACTCCCACTGATACTCCAATGGGATCAGTTGACTCAACATGGAACAGGCATTGAACAGGCAGCTTTCCTGTGCTGTATAATTCAGTTACACATTGGGTGGTGCCTCAAGGCCATCAGAGACTACATGAAATCAACAGTTAAATAATAAATCAGCCTTTTAACAATCCCCACCCTCATCAACCCCAATTAAAAAAATGAAATGACACATCCTTTCTTGTACTAACCCTGGATAATTGTAATAATCCTGGATACCACCAACTCCACTTTCCTCCACCCTCCCCAAATTGGAATGTCTGGTCCACATTATGGAAACTGTAGAATGACTACCCTGAGTCACCTTAATTTAAGATTACCTCTATTGTTCTCAATGACCAGCAGTAACAATGCAAATTCATTTTCACACCTATCTTGAAATGCTGATAAGCTAGTAGATATCCAGCACACCATTGGTGAATGCAGTCCTTGGTTATTATTGCTGAATTCCTCCATTGATTAATATATAATTCCAGAGACAGGCTGTTACAACTAATCATGGCCACATAACCAGAAATTTCACACAAGCCAAAAAAATTACCGCTGTGCTATTAGGGGATAGGCACTTAACTTTTATAACTCTGTCCAGTTTTAGTGGAAGTGCTAGCCAATTTAGAATAAACAGAATAATGCTTCCAGTAACATAGAGAAATTAAGTCACTAGCGCTAATTGTTGGGCTATAGACTTCTCTGCTGCAGTGTGTTTACACTTTGCTGCACTTCTGGCATTCAGGATGAAAGGGTCCTCTCACTGCTGGCTGTATGGGGTTAGCATCACATGCGTCTAGTCAACTTCAATCCAGTTCACAGAGGGCATGGACCTACAGCACAAAATTGGCAAATTGGGACTGTGAGAAATGGAAACTTGTTACATTGGTGCAGTAGGGCGCACTTTTCTGAGATTGTGGGTGAGGCACATTGTAGGGGCAGAGTGAAAGGGAGCTTCACTGCTCATCTAACAGTGTTATACTTGACCTGACAGTGCTTGGCAGTGGCACTGGAGGCAGAATTTTCTCTCCTGGTCTCAGGGCCCTGATGTCATGGTCAAATGGGGGTTGTGTGGGGGGGCGGGGGGGGGGTATGTGTGTGTGTGTGTGTGGTCAGAATCCCACACTAGGTGAGGAATAGTCACCCAGCAATGATTTCCCCCAAACTGACCAATTAGTGGCCAGAGGGCGAGCTCGCAGCCAATTAAGGACGGTGGGTGGGTGGGCTCTTGAAGCTGGAGGGCCAATAGGAGGCCCTGCAGCACTGAAGAAGCAGCAGGCTACCTTTTCAGGCAAGTATGAGAGAGGGTGCCTCAAGATGGAGGCACACTTTCTCCAACATTTTAAAAACTTATAAAGAAAAAAAATGCCCTTAGCAGCTGGGCCACCATTGTTTTGTTGGGGGGGGGGAACCCCATCTCATTGGTAGCTTGCCGCTGCACTTTGCCAGGCAGGCAGGAGAGCCTCAAAGCCTGCCTGAAGTGCAAGTACCCAGTCTGCCGTTGGAAAGATGCCTCCAGGCAACCGGCTGGGTTCCCTGACACCTTGGGGAACCCAGAGATCAACTGGAAAACCCCAGTTAGCCTCTGACAATAGGCCTTTCAGGCTCTCAACTGGATACTCGCTGCTTGCAGGCAGATAGTTCCCCCCACACCCACTACCCCACCACCATCTTGTCCCACCTCCAGGAAAATGGCTCAGATGGGATGAAGCTAGTAAACCAGTAGGCAGGCCTCCCTCGGGGCCTAAAAATTAAGCCCTGGGTGACTGGAATGGAAAAAGTTCCATTCTCTAGCACTAGAATCCCCTGATGAGCAAAAACTCAATTCCCAAATTTATTATTTATTTAGAACAGGATCTTCTTTTGATTCTTACTGACGCTATTTCAGTTCCTTTAACACTAATTGTATCCCATCGGAATTAAGAATATGGGCATTTCTTCTGTGGCACTTGGCACAATGTCTACAAAATGGCAGCAGCTCCTTTGGAAATCTTCTTTCTTTCCTATTTGCAAGGCAGCAGCCGTTTGGAATGTGTAGTTAGTTACTTGGTGTGATCAATCACTTATGTAGGTATGCGTCCAACCAGAGCTCCCCAGAGTCTTTCAAGGAGCTATAATAGAATACAAATAAACATATAACATAGAACACATATAAATCCCAAGTATCTCTCCTCATGGGCTGCTCGCTAATTATGACCTCTTGCCAAGAACTCATTATTCTGCTCATTTCAGGTCTTAACTTCTTCACTGAGAATGATCAGAATGTGAAATGCACTACTACATGGATTGCATTTAAGGGAAAGCTAAATACATAGAAGAGGAACGTAATAGAGGTATATGTTCATAGGGTGAGGTGAAGTAGGGTGGGAGGAGGGAGCATAAACAAACATTGCCCTTTGTGTGTGCTGTAAATTCTATCAAATCACCAAACAGGGCACAGCTCTCGGTGGTGTAATGGTGCATTGGAGACAGAGCCAACTTTAAGCTTCAACAGCTTGTTACAGAGCAGCACTGCCTGTGGTTTAACACAAGTGACAAGCCTGCACACACTTGGTTGGGAACAGTCCCAAGCACATGGCAGAGGGAGCTGAGGGCAAACACGCCTGGGAAAAAAAATCCAAGTTTTTCCCCTTCGTTCCCTTTCCTGTCATGATGGTGCTAACATTTACTGGAATATGCTTCCTTTGGGCCTGGACATCTCCTGTACTTTGGCAAAATGACCACTTTTCATGTGTTCGTGCTCAGATTGTGAATAACAACAGCCTATTTCACTGCCATTGCCCATCACAGCCGATCCCATACCTGCCTTTGCCCATCACAGCCAATCCCTTACCTGCCCTTGTTCATCACAGCCAATCCCTTACCTGCCCTTGTTCATCACAGCCAATCCCTTACCTGCCCTTGTTCATCACAGCCAATCCCTTACCTGCCCTTGTTCATCACAGCCAATCCCTTACCTGCCCTTGTTCATCACAGCCAATCCCTTACCTGCCCTTGTTCATCACAGCCAATCCCTTACCTGCCCTTGTTCATCACAGCCAATCCCTTACCTGCCCTTGTTCATCACAGCCAATCCCTTACCTGCCCTTGTTCATCACAGCCAATCCCTTACCTGCCCTTGTTCATCACAGCCAATCCCTTACCTGCCCTTGTTCATCACAGCCAATCCCTTACCTGCCCTTGCCCACCATTCGCACCGGTATTTTTCAGCAAGAGTTAGTAGCTAGTTCAAAAACAGAATTACCTGGAAAAACTCAGCAAGTCTGGCAGCATCGGCGGAGAAGAAATCAGTTAACGTTTCGAGCCTTCATGGCCCTTCGGCAGAACTGCAGCATAGTTTCAACAAGGGAGAAATATAAATTGGTTTAAGGTGGGGGGGGGTGGAAAGAGACACATTGAGGGTGTGGTGTGAGCAGATAATCAAAAGATGTCAGAGACAAAAGGGTCAAAGAGGTGTTGAAGGTGGTGGTCTTTGTCTGAGAAAAGTGCTAATTAAGAATGGAAAACAGGATATTCAAAGTACAGCTCTAGTGGGGGTGGGGTGGAAAGACTAAAGGTTTTAGTTTTAGATTTAAAAATAATGGAAATAGGTGGGGAAAGAAGAATCTATATAAATTATTGAAAAAAAAGCGGGTGGGGGGGGAAAAGAAACGGGGTGGGGATGGGGGGAGGGGGAGTTTAAGATCTAAAGTTGTTGAATTCAATATTCAGCCCAGAGGGCTGTAAAGTGCCTAGTCGGAAGATGAGGTGCTGTTCCTCCAGTTTGCGTTGGGCTTCACTGGAACAATGCAGCAAGCCAAGGACAGACATGTTGGCAAGAGAACAGGGTGGAGTGTTAAAATGGCAAGCGACAGGGAGGTTTGGGTCTTTCTTGCGGACAGACCGCAGGTGTTCCGCAAAACGGTCGCCCAGTTTGCGTTTGGTCTCTCCAATGTAGAGGAGACCGCATTGGGAGCAACGAATGCAGTAGACTAAGTTAGGGGAAATGCAAGTGAAATGCTGCTTCACTTGAAAGGAGTGTTTGGGCCCTTGGACGGTGAGGAGAGAGGAAGTGAAGGGGCAGGTGTTGCATCTTCTGCGTGGGCATGGGGAGGTGCCATAAGTGGGGGTTGAGGAGTAGGGGGTGATGGAGGAGTGGACCAGGGTGTCCCGGAGGGAACAATCCCTACGGAATGCCGTCAAGGGGGGTGAAGGGAAGATGTGTTTGGTGGTGGCATCATGCTGGAGTTGGCGGAAATGGCGGAGGATGATCCTTTGAATGCGGAGGCTGGTGGGGTGATAAGTGAGGACAAGGGGGACCCTATCATGTTTCTGGGAAGGAGGAGAAGGCGTGAGGGAGGATGCGCGGGATATGGGCCGGACACGGTTGAGGGCCCTGTCAACGACCGTGGATGGAAAACCTCGGTTAAGGAAGAAGGAGGACATGTCAGAGGAGCTGTTTTTGAAGGTAGCGTCATCAGAACAGATGCGACGGAGGCGAAGGAACTGAGAGAATGGGATGGAGTCTTTACAGGAAGCGGGGTGTGAGGAGCTGTAGTCGAGGTAGCTGTGGGAGTCGGTAGGCTTGTAATGGATATTGGTGGACAGTCTATCATCAGAAATTGAGACAGAGAGGTCAAGGAAGGGAAGAGAAGTGTCAGAGATGGACCATGTGAAGATGATGGAGGGGTGGAGATTGGAAGCAAAATTAATAAATTTTTCCAGGTCCCGACGAGAGCATGAAGCAGCACCGAAGTAATCATCGATGTACCGGAGAAAGAGTTGTGGGAGGGGGCCGGAGTAGGACTGGAACAAGGAATGTCCCACATACCCCATAAAGAGACAGGCATAGCTGGGGCCCATGCGGGTACCCATAGCCACACCTTTTATTTGGAGGAAGTGAGAGGAGTTAAAGGAGAAATTGTTCAGTGTGAGAACAAGTTCAGCCAGACTGAGGAGAGTAGTGGTGGATGGGGATTGTTGGGGCCTCTGTTCAAGGAAGAAGCTAAGGGCCCTCAGACCATCCTGGTGGGGGATGGAGGTGTAGAGGGATTGGACATCCATGGTGAAGAGGAAGCGGTTGGGGCCCGGGAACTGGAAATTGTTGATGTGACATAAGGTGTCAGAGGAATCACGGATGTAGGTGGGAAGGGACTGGACAAGGGGAGAGAGAAGGGAGTCAAGATAACGAGAAATGAGTTCCGTGGGGCAGGAACAGGCTGACACGATCGGTCTGCCAGGACAGTTCTGTTTGTGGATTTTGGGTAGGAGGTAGAAGCGGGCCGTCCGAGGTTGGGCGACTATCAAGTTGGATGCTGTGGGAGGAAGATCTCCAGAGGAGATGAGGTCAGTGACAGTCCTGGAAACAATGGCTTGATGTTCTGTGGTGGGGTCATGGTCCAGGGAGAGGTAGGTGGAAACGTCTGCGAGTTGACGCTCAGCCTCCGCGAGGTAGAGGTCAATGCGCCAGACAACAACAGTACCACCCTTGTCAGCGGGTTTGATGACAATGTTGGGGTTGGACCTGAGAGAACGGAGTGCAGTGAGTTCAGAGAGAGACAGATTAGAATGGGTGAGAGGAGCAGAGAAATTGAGACGGCTAATGTCACGCCGACAGTTCTCAATGAAAAGATCAAGAGAAGGTAAGAATCCAGAGGGAGGGGTCCAAGTGGAGGGAAAATATTGGAGGTGGGTAAAAGGATCCGTTGAACGGGGAGAGGACTCCTGCCCAAAGAAGTGAGCACGGAGACGAAGACGTGCTCACTTCTTTGGGCAGGAGTCCTCTCCCCGTTCAACGGATCCTTTTACCCACCTCCAATATTTTCCCTCCACTTGGACCCCTCCCTCTGGATTCTTACCTTCTCTTGATCTTTTCATTGAGAACTGTCGGCGTGACATTAGCCGTCTCAATTTCTCTGCTCCTCTCACCCATTCTAATCTGTCTCTCTCTGAACTCACTGCACTCCGTTCTCTCAGGTCCAACCCCAACATTGTCATCAAACCCGCTGACAAGGGTGGTACTGTTGTTGTCTGGCGCATTGACCTCTACCTCGCGGAGGCTGAGCGTCAACTCGCAGACGTTTCCACCTACCTCTCCCTGGACCATGACCCCACCACAGAACATCAAGCCATTGTTTCCAGGACTGTCACTGACCTCATCTCCTCTGGAGATCTTCCTCCCACAGCATCCAACTTGATAGTCGCCCAACCTCGGACGGCCCGCTTCTACCTCCTACCCAAAATCCACAAACAGAACTGTCCTGGCAGACCGATCGTGTCAGCCTGTTCCTGCCCCACGGAACTCATTTCTCGTTATCTTGACTCCCTTCTCTCTCCCCTTGTCCAGTCCCTTCCCACCTACATCCGTGATTCCTCTGACACCTTACGTCACATCAACAATTTCCAGTTCCCGGGCCCCAACCGCTTCCTCTTCACCATGGATGTCCAATCCCTCTACACCTCCATCCCCCACCAGGATGGTCTGAGGGCCCTTAGCTTCTTCCTTGAACAGAGGCCCCAACAATCCCCATCCACCACTACTCTCCTCAGTCTGGCTGAACTTGTTCTCACACTGAACAATTTCTCCTTTAACTCCTCTCACTTCCTCCAAATAAAAGGTGTGGCTATGGGTACCCGCATGGGCCCCAGCTATGCCTGTCTCTTTATGGGGTATGTGGGACATTCCTTGTTCCAGTCCTACTCCGGCCCCCTCCCACAACTCTTTCTCCGGTACATCGATGATTACTTCGGTGCTGCTTCATGCTCTCGTCGGGACCTGGAAAAATTTATTAATTTTGCTTCCAATCTCCACCCCTCCATCATCTTCACATGGTCCATCTCTGACACTTCTCTTCCCTTCCTTGACCTCTCTGTCTCAATTTCTGATGATAGACTGTCCACCAATATCCATTACAAGCCTACCGACTCCCACAGCTACCTCGACTACAGCTCCTCACACCCCGCTTCCTGTAAAGACTCCATCCCATTCTCTCAGTTCCTTCGCCTCCGTCGCATCTGTTCTGATGACGCTACCTTCAAAAACAGCTCCTCTGACATGTCCTCCTTCTTCCTTAACCGAGGTTTTCCATCCACGGTCGTTGACAGGGCCCTCAACCGTGTCCGGCCCATATCCCGCGCATCCTCCCTCACGCCTTCTCCTCCTTCCCAGAAACATGATAGGGTCCCCCTTGTCCTCACTTATCACCCCACCAGCCTCCGCATTCAAAGGATCATCCTCCGCCATTTCCGCCAACTCCAGCATGATGCCACCACCAAACACATCTTCCCTTCACCCCCCTTGACGGCATTCCGTAGGGATTGTTCCCTCCGGGACACCCTGGTCCACTCCTCCATCACCCCCTACTCCTCAACCCCCACTTATGGCACCTCCCCATGCCCACGCAGAAGATGCAACACCTGCCCCTTCACTTCCTCTCTCCTCACCGTCCAAGGGCCCAAACACTCCTTTCAAGTGAAGCAGCATTTCACTTGCATTTCCCCTAACTTAGTCTACTGCATTCGTTGCTCCCAATGCGGTCTCCTCTACATTGGAGAGACCAAACGCAAACTGGGCGACCGTTTTGCGGAACACCTGCGGTCTGTCCGCAAGAAAGACCCAAACCTCCCTGTCGCTTGCCATTTTAACACTCCACCCTGTTCTCTTGCCAACATGTCTGTCCTTGGCTTGCTGCATTGTTCCAGTGAAGCCCAACGCAAACTGGAGGAACAGCACCTCATCTTCCGACTAGGCACTTTACAGCCCTCTGGGCTGAATATTGAATTCAACAACTTTAGATCTTAAACTCCCCCTCCCCCCATCCCCACCCCGTTTCTTTTCCCCCCCCACCCGCTTTTTTTTCAATAATTTATATAGATTCTTCTTTCCCCACCTATTTCCATTATTTTTAAATCTAAAACTAAAACCTTTAGTCTTTCCACCCCACCCCCACTAGAGCTGTACTTTGAATATCCTGTTTTCCATTCTTAATTAGCACTTTTCTCAGACAAAGACCACCACCTTCAACACCTCTTTGACCCTTTTGTCTCTGACATCTTTTGATTATCTGCTCACACCACACCCTCAATGTGTCTCTTTCCACCCCCCCCACCTTAAACCAATTTATATTTCTCCCTTGTTGAAACTATGCTGCAGTTCTGCCGAAGGGCCATGAAGGCTCGAAACGTTAACTGATTTCTTCTCCGCCGATGCTGCCAGACTTGCTGAGTTTTTCCAGGTAATTCTGTTTTTGTTTTGGATTTCCAGCATCCGCAGTAGCTTTTAGCTTTTTGTTTTTATGTTAGTAGCTAGTTATTTGGAGTTTGAACACCTCTGGTGTCCATGGAGCTGGGACTCTGGCTGAGATAAGCTGACTCAGGAAAGTGTACTGCTCCTTTCCTTTAATTGCTACTAAACACAAGTTGGGCTCACATTCAAACAAACTCCATTGTTAAAGCTGCTTCAAGAAGTCAAGCTGCATCATTGGTACCAAACATTTCGTTTTTCTCTCAAGAATCCTCAAAGCCTTGGACAGAGTCAAATCTCTACTGAGTTAAAAATGTCTCCTACCCAAATGAATATTGACTACAAAAGCTTTTGTTACTTTGCTATTCGACTGCAGCTCCGCAAGAAAGTTCCTTTTATAATTCCTATCCTTATTCTTATAGAAGGGCATCTTCCCAATATTGGAGAACAGAAAAAAGTTTCTGAGGCAGCTGTCTGAGTTGTCTCAGTGCTAACTTCAGCTCTAATATCGCAACTCTCGGGACAATATAACAGAAACAGCTTTCTCTCTCATTTCTAACACTCCAACATCTCTGTCTCAACCATTCCTATTTTTACTGTGACCATCCCACACACACTTTCTCCTCACTGTGTCAAAATCAAGGCTCACAGCCTTAGCACTGGTCCTAAACTCTTAGCAGGAGACGGTGATGTAGTGGTAATGTCACTGGACTAATAATCCAAAGGACCAAGATAATACTCAGGGGACATGGGTTCAAATCCCACCACAGCAGCTGGTGGAATTTAAATTCAATTAATAAAAAAATCTGAAATTGAAAGAGCATGACACTATTGTTAATTGATGTAAAAACCCATCTGGTTCACTAACATCCTCTTTAGGGAAGGAAATCTGCTATTCTCACCCAGTCTGGCCTGCCCTGTATGTGACTCCAGACCCACAGCAATGTGGTTGACTCGTAACTGCCCTCTGCAATTGCCTGTCAAATCAAGGGCAATGAGGGATGGGCAACAAATGCTGGCCTTGCCAGTGGTGTCCACATCCCATGAAAGAATATTAAAAAAACTGCCTCAGTCTTCACCATTCGAGGGCCCTGGACTTAACCCCCCTCGGTCCTCACTTCTCCTACGCGTAACTGGATTTTAAAATGCAATCTGAGCATCACCTAATCCCTATCTGATTTAGCTTGTCTTCACCTCTACTCTTCTCATCTCTGGTTTTGTCCTAGGCTATTGGATCTGGCATTCCCCTGGCTTTCTCAGGGTCAGTGAGACAAGGGGTCCTTCAGAATACCTGATCACTTCACCATGTCTCCAGAGTGTAGAACAAGAGTTTTCATGATTAAGAAGCCCAGGAGATGGGCTTATGTTTTAAAGATTGTAGAAGGAAGGAAAGCCTGAGGTGACTGAGGGGTTCCACAGTTCTGGGATCCCGTGAAGGAATACATTAGCGCTGAGAATGGTGCATTGAGTCTTGACTTTAATGCAGCAAAGATACAGTTTTCAGGAAAGGGTATTTGCAGCTTAGAATTGTTGGCATTACTATTAGCTCAATTCAGTTATTTATACTTACTGCACTATGTCTGCGAAGGCGGTGAATAAAGGCTTGGACTGGTACTCCAGGCCGTGTTTTGCACAGAGTGACCTTACCAATGGCGCCACCTTGTGGAAGTTGTGCCTTGGCATTGTGGGAAACAGGCTATAAACACAAGAGAGAAAATTAGATAGGGAACAGAAATTAAACACCGGTGGGGTAAAATTCAAATTCAGCTGGGGTGCAAAACGGATGGTAGTGAATCTGCTGTCAGTTATACACCTTGTCCCATTTTTTCTTTATATTGAAGTCACAGCCCCATTTTATCTTCCCTCTGAGATTGAATTTCAGCCCCCGTTGACTGCAATCACACCTTGAATTTATTTTATTTTATTTTCTGATGCTCACTAGCTTCAGTGTCACTTTGTGACTGGTTTGTACAAGAAGTTGGTCATAAACATGTTATGTCAGTTAAGTTGGTTTAATATTACAACACGTTTAGAATTGCCTAACATATTAAGAACTATTGTACATGCAGTCAGTGCTGACACCCGGTCTGCACAATGCAAACACGTTTGCTGTTCAGTTCACAGGAGGAACGCCGCTGATTTCTTGCATTACAACAGTTTCCTACATTACAACACCGACTGCACTTCAAAAGTACTTCATTGGCTGTAAAGCACTTGGAAAATCTGGTGGTTATGAAAGGTGCTATGTAACTGCAAGCCTTTCTTTATCTTTTAAAGAAGGTGCTAATACAACACACGTCAGTTTTCGCCTGACACAGGAGTGCACCCGAACAACCCATCCCCAATGACTGGCCAATGTATAATCTCCAGAATCTACCAGTAAATTCTACTTCATCATGAGCTCCATACCCTATCAAGATAAAGCAACTCCCTCTGTACTCCAGTCTGAGTCATATAGTTGCAGGATCAACTGTACCCCACTCTCAGTTAAAAACACAGGATGGGCACTGCCCCGTGTGCCCTTTGTATGCAAAGGCTGGCCATGTACCTACTGCTGAAAGCTGGGGTACTCACTGATGCTCAATCTGGAAGTTGAGGTGACCTGTGAACCAGTCATTGAAGAAGGATTGATGGACGTTACAAGTGGCATGCAACTGCGAGAGAAAACAAAAGGGTTAGTGGTTCGTCATGGTTACAAGTATCTTAAATTCTGGGATGTAGGCCCTTAATATAGCAAAATCTCATCTGCTGCTAACATGATGGTGAGTCACTGTGACCATCCCATATCAACCCTGCACCAACACACTGGATCCTTTCTTCACCAGATGTACAGATTAATTCGTGGTAGAAAGTGTCAAAAGAGCTATTCCCCAGGGGCAGGCTGTTTACCTGTGGGAATAGGGTTTGAGGCGAATTCAGGATAATGGAACAGATGTCTCTTGTCTATTAGGTGCAAAGGAAATACATCTGGGCCAGTCTCAATCCAGTTTGTTCTGGATATGGCCACAGGACAAGCTGTGGCTAATTAACACAATATGGGACTGGAGTCACATATAGGTCAGATTGGGCAGAGGGGGCAAGTTCTAGTTATGAAAATCCAGCAGCATTTATGGTCAGTTTTCTGGTGGCAACTCACAAATAGCCAAATTACCAGTAACTTTACCTCATAAATAGCCATGATGGAATTTTAAATCCTGACATCTGATGGCCAGTCCAGTACTGAAATCATTACACTCACTCTCCATGTCCCTATTTCTCTCTCTCTATTTATCCTTCTATCCACAGCTGCAGCCTCATCCTGCTTTAGTTCAGTCTATCCAGAATAGGGCCTGACCTGCATTTCCTTAATTTTCTGGTACAGTTTCCAATCGCCTGTCCGTAGTTCCATGTTACGGCTCAGGAAGACATTCATTAGAAAGATTTATGGGGGAGGCAGTGGCATTGTCACTGGGTTAGTATTCCAAACGCCCACGGTAATGTTCGGGGGACCTGGGTTTGAATCCCACTGTGGCAGATGGTGAAATTTGAATTCAATGAAAAAAATCTGGAATTAGAAGTCTGATGATGACCCTGAAACCATAAAAATCTGGTTCACTAATGCCCTTTAGGGAAGAAAATCTGTTGCATTACCTGGTCTGGCTTACATATGATTCCAGGCCCATAGCATTGTGGTTGACTCTTAAATGCCCTCTGAACAAGGGTAATTAGGGATGGGCAATAAATGCTGGTCCAGTCAGTGATGCCCACATCCAATGAGCTAATTAAAAAAATTATAATATTTTGTGCAGAATATGCTTAATTGACAGGTACAGACCCACAGTATTGTACAGACAGCCCATAGAGATCAATAGTTTTTTAAAAATTCATTCATGGGATCTGGGAGTCTCTGGCTACACCAGCATTTATTTTCCATCCCCAATTGCCCTCAAGAAGGTGGTGGTGAGCTGCCTTCTTGAACCGCTGCAGTCCATGTGGTGTAGGTACACCCACAGTCCTGTTAGGGAGGGAGTTCCAGGATTTTGACCCAATGACAATGAAGGACTGACGGTATATTTCCAAATCACGATGGTGTGTGGCTTGGAGGGGAACGTCCAGATGGTGGTGTTTCCATGTATCTGCTGTCCTTGTCCTTCTAGATGGTAGCGGTCATGGGTTTGGAAGGTGCTGCCTAAGGAGGCTTGGCGAGTTTCTGCAGTGCATCTTGTAGATGGTACACACTGCTGCCACTGTGCGTTGGTGGTGGAGGGAATGAATGTTTGTGGTTGGGGTACCAATCAAGCAGGCTGCTTTGTCCTGGATGGTGTCAAGCTTCTTGAAGTATTATTGGAGCTGCACTCATCCAGGCAAGAAGAGAGTATTCCATCACACTCCTGACTTGTGCCTTGTAGGTGGTGGCCAGGCTTTGGGGAGTCAGGAGGTGAGTTTCTCACCCCAGGATTCCCAGCCTCTGACCTGCTTTTGTGGCCACAGTATTTATGTGGCTGATCCAGTTCAGTTTCTGGTCAATGGTACCCCCAGGATGTTGATAATGGAGGATTCAGCAATGGTAATGCCATTGAATTTCAAGGCTGATGGTTAGATTCTCTCTTGTTAGAGATGGTCATTGCCTGGCACATGTGTGGTGATGTTATTTGCAACTTGTCAGTCCCCACGTGGAATTGTACAGCTCATGTATCCTAGTATCAGCTCCTTAACTTATACATTACACAGTGGGTAAAAAGGAATTCATTAGTCACACTTGGTTACAGATATTAACCAGCGTGCACAATTTGTGTTGTATAATGCTTGACAGCAGCTACTCACATGTTCAAATGATCAGAGAAATATAATGGCTGCATAAATGTTAGGCATCTTCTGTAGAAACAGTGCATGGCCTGCCCCCAATTTTCTCCCAATCTCCCACTGTCCCACCTGCACATTCTGTCTCCACCCTGCAGCCTCGGGTTTAGCAATGTCCATCCTGCAGCTGCAGGGTCACATGCAGCCTCCAAGTTGCAACAGCTCAGACCTTGAAACGCAGGAAAATCAGCACAATTTGTGGTTGTCTTTATAATTCTCCTGTTTAAATTTTGTGCCTTGGAGGCTTGGTCAAGGCTGTTTTTAGGGATATTGTCTCACTGGAGGATAAATCCTACATCAGAAAACCAAGATCTGTTTGGATCAGCAACATCAGGTATATGGATGTCAATGGAATCTAGATGTAACTGCTACTGAGACTCCATGGTACATATCTATCTGGCACCTGAACCATGAAGACAAAAGCTCAGGCACGCTGTGCTGGTATACTATCTCCAATACTAACTCATTCATTCCTAAGACCGTGGAACTCTTCACCTTTCTCAGCCTTTCCTTTCTTCCACAAATTATGTTTTTAAATTCAAAAGTAGATTTTTGATTTACTTTTTCATCTGTTACATATTTTGTTGCAGTCAGTATTTAGGGCTTTTCACACTGCATGCAAAGTACATGAAAAGGTTCCCTAATAGTCAGGAGCTCCCCACTTAGGCCAGTGTCCAGTGACATTTAGCCTCTCACCTGCATGGTCAACCAGTCTTCTTTCTGATCATGGTCAATCATCATGGGAATGTGATTCATCTGAGTCACCCACACAAACCAATTACTTTCCACAAACCTGCAAACAGAAACCAGGGAATTATTCATCTGAGAAAAGGAATGTGCTCTAACAAAGCATTGATAGAATAACATCCTCCATTTGGCAGAGATAAAATATAAACACAAACCCCACTGGATGGGATCCTTCCGGCAATGCTGTCACTAAGCAGCAAATCACTAAGAGGCATTTGCTCAATGGAAACTCGAGGAACAGCATTTACTCACCTTTTCTCCATATCCCTTGATATCATTACCTAATAAAATCTATCAATCTCAGTCTTGAAAGTTCCACTTGATCCAACAGCCTTTTAAGGGAGTGTGTTCCAGAAGTCCACTCCCCTTTGTGTGTAAAATGCCAACTGATTTTACTCCTAAATGGACTTGCTCTACTTTTAAGATTGTGCCCCGTTGTTCTAAATTCTTTTGCCAGAGGAAGTGGTTTCTTTGGGTGGAATTTAATGGGCAGGGACACTGCCATCTTCCTGCCTCCACCCTGATTAAGTCCATGGCAGGAAGGCCTGTGGATTACCTTCCCACTTAAGGGCCTCATCCCACTGGCAATAACGGGCGGATGGTTCACCATGCGAGAACACGACAAGCAAACCCGTGTGTTGCTGCCAATCTCTCTCCTCCCACCCTTCCTGCCATTACTCACTTCTGGCCTGAGATCCAGCGAAAATCCTAGCCCTTGGGTGGATGTCAGATTGGCTGCAGCCACCGTCTCCCTGGTGGCACTGCCATTCATTCGAGCTCTCAGTGGGTGGGATTTCTGCCCCCAGGGTCCTTAATTCGGGAAAGCCACTGTCCCATCAGCGGGCCTTCCCTCTAAGAGACAACACAGGGCACCAGGCAGTGGGCAACACCCTCATCACCTCTATTAAATCCAGCCCATTGTATCTACCCTATTAAATCCATTAATAATTTTAAAGACCTTGATTGTATCACCCCCTAACTGTTTAAACTCAAGGGAATACAAACCAAATTTATGCAATCTGTTCTAATAATTTAATTGTTTACACCCTGGTATAATTCTGCTGAATCTGCACTGTGTCCCTCCAAAGACCAGCATAACTTTCCCAAGATGCAGTGCCCAGAAATTAATGCAGTATTTTAGATGTGGTCTGTTCAATATTCTTTGCAACTGAAGCATTATTTTCTCAGTATTGTATTCCAATCCCCTTCAAATAAAGGCCAATGTTCCATTAGCCTTTTTGATTTTTTTTTGACTTACCCACTATGTGTTTTGTGTACATGGGACACCCAAATCCTTTTGGTCCTTCACAGTCCCTAGTAGCTTATTATCAAGAAAATATTCCAATTTGTCTTGGATGACCTCACACACTATCTAGGTGTCATCTGCAAACTTAGATACACAGCTCTCCAGCAATGCACCATGACTGCAGCGTGTATCATCTATAAGATGCACTGCAGCAATTCACCAAGACTTATTTGACAGCACCTCCCACATTCTATTTCAGAAAGCCAGTTGATGAGGGATGATACTGAAATCAATCCTCACACAATTTTATATTTTTTTTACAGAGTGAAACATTACACTCAACCTCCTAACTCAACCACAGCACAGTTTTAGTAAGTATCTCTTTTTATGTGCTCAAGTGAAGCCCCCAATTAATGCCCTCCACCTTCAATTAATTAAACACAATTGATATATAATTAACATTCCAAACCCGCAACATCTACTGCACAGAAGGACAAGGGCAGCAGACAAATGGGAGCACCACCACCACCAATTTCCCATCTAAGTCACAAACCATCCAGACTTGGAATGATATCGCCATTTCTTCATTGTCTCTGGGTCAAAATCGTGTAACTTTCTCCCTAGCAACACACAAAATTCACCACCACCTTCTCAAGGGCAACTAGTGATGGATAACAAATGCTGGCTTTGCCAATGACCCCCCACATCCCATGGACAAATAAAAAAGACATTGATTATATGGTGAAAAGCTGAGGCCCCAGTACAGATATTTGGGGAACACCACTTGTCACATCCTCTCAATCTCTACCAGGGAACTAACTATTCCCTGTTCAATACAGGGTTGAGCATTGATAAGAGGGTGGCTGCAAATAGTTTGATAGTGAATTTCTCATCTACATGCTGTGACTCAGTTGCATCATTGAAAACACTGCATCAGATTCCACATGCATGCTGACAGCACCTAGCTCTATCTCACCAACAGCCACCATCTCTAAATTGTCAAACTGCTTGTCTGACATTCAGGACTGGATGAGTATAAATTTCTTTCAACTAAATATTTGGATGAACAAAGCCATTGTCTTTAGTACCCACCACAAACTCTGTTCCCTACCCACCGACTTCATCTCTCTCTGGCAACTGTCCGAGACTAAACCAGACTTTTCACAACCTTGGTGTTGTTTTTGACCCCAAGATGAGCTTTGGACCACAGCATCAGCTGCCCCTCGATTCGAGGATGACATATACTCAGGGTTGCGTGTGTCTGCCATGCTTCTTCATGTGACTGAACAGACTGATTCTTGACCCCCAGTTCTTTGGGCACAAGGGGCAGATGTCCCAGGAAGTAGTGGGATCAGGAGTGCAGGACTTGCTTCCTTTTCTTTCCTTCTCTGACACTACTTTGCCTCATCATTAAGACGTTGGGTTTCAAAGCCTGATGCAACTTGATAGACAAGTTGTTAACATTCTGAACAATTGCAAGCGAGCTTCTCCCAGTCATTAATGTGAATGCCACTGTGCTTCAAGTAGAGTTTCAGAGTGTCTTTGAAACATTTTCTTTGTCCTGCCTTGGAACGCTGGCCATTTGAGAGTTGAGAAAACAGGACCTGTTGGGGAAGATGGTTTCAGCCATCTGGACACTGTCCAGTCCAACTGATTTTGCAGGAGTTTTGCCTGAGTGCTTGTGGAAATTACTTCAAGAAAGACAACATATCTGCACCATCACTGCCTTCATAACATCGTCCGACTACAGCCCTGCCTCAGTTCAATTAAACTCTCATTCATGCCTTCGTTATTTCTAAACTTGATTATTCCAATGCAATTTTGCCTGGTCTCCCATCTTTCACACTCCATAAACTCAAGTTGCTCGTGTCCTAACTTCCACTAAGTCCCATTCATCCATCACCTGCGTTCGTGGCTCCAGTCTGGAAGCATCTCAATTTTAAAATTCTCATCCTTGTTTTCAAATCCTTCCATGGCTTTGCTCCTCCCTATTTCTATAGCCTCCTCCAATCCCTCAACCCTCGAAGATCTCTGGGCTGCTCCAATTCTGGCCTCTTGGGCATCCCCAATTTTAATTGCTCTACCATCGACGGCTTTGCATTCAGCTGCCAAGGTTCTAAGCTCTGGAACTCCCTCCTTAAACCTCTCTGTCTCTATCCATCTCTTTTCTCCTTTAAGATGCTCCTTAAAATCTACTTAATTGACCAAGCTATTGATCACCTGTGCTAATTGTCTTCTTATAAGGCTTGGTGTGATATTTTGTTTGGTAATGCTCTTGTCAAGCAATTTGGAACATTTCATTATGTTAAAGAAGCTATATAAATGCAAGTTGTTGTTGAAGAATGAGATCCACATTTTGCATTGTAATCAGTTCCACAGTATCAGAATTATCAGTGGCCATTCTCAAAACCCAGACCCCAGACGAACCCAACTGCTCTCCATGGGTCTGTAAATGATTGTCTATCTTCTAGTCACCATCACATTTTTTTTAAACATTGGGTCAAATGTGGTGCCTGCTAACTGGGTCTGGAAAGAGAGGTGCCATGTCTGGTCTGGCAGTGGTGGGGAGTGCGGTTGGGGTGTGGGGAGACTGGCAGTCCTAATTCTGGCCAGTTTGTCATGGAGTTGCCACTGGCATTGCCTAACCTGCTTGCTGGGAGCTGACAACTCAGCTTCTCATTAAATAGAGAGGGAATGAGAAAGACCAGTAAAACACACAGTGAGACAGAAATAAATAGCTGTCCTGCACATCAAACAGCATTGAATAAACAAATGTACAAATCAATGCCAGCGCCTCAGTGGGTGGAGGAAGTGTTGAATAAAGGTTACTGCGACCCTAACAGCATTTAGCATAAAGATTGGATTCTCAGTAGTGGGATACAGCAGCTGTTATAACATTACATCAGCTGCAGTGATCGAGATAAATATGCAGACAGACTGAGTGCGAGAATAAATTGTTCATTTATTTTACATAGTTGATGTCAGGAATAGAGGGAGTGGAAAATAAGCAGCAAGACAGAAATAAATAGAGGTAGTGAATGGGAAACTAAAAGTTGCACAGAGAAAACAGAGGAGAGAGACATGTGGAACAAACAAAACAATATAACATTGAAGAAAGGCCTCACCATTGCCTGAGTCTATTCATACATGTTAAATCAAATAGAGAGCAGAAAGAAAACAAACAGACAGCTAGTTCCCACATAGCCACAGCTATGACAGGCATTCATTAATGGATGGTTAACATACTCCAGATTCACAGCACCAATTATTTCAATTGTTGCAGCAGACAACCAAATAATATAGTTAGTAATATGACAAGGGAGCCCCACCTCACAAGAAAGAACATCATCAGGAAACCTTGAATGCCGAGCAGTGGGATGTAAGTCAGGCTGATGCGGATGTAGAAAGACACCATCCAGGCCAAGTCCTGTGGAGGGCAAGAAACAAATAACATCACAAATGAACCATTATTTTTCTTACCGGCTTCACTATTTCTCCCCTGAAAGTGACAACTGGTCCCAGGGTTCAGGTCTATAGGCACTGGCTGTCCTCTATTATTACACTCCAGTGCCAGTTGAGACAGTGGGTGTTAACAGGCTGTTGAAAAATTGGGAAGAGTAGTGAGAGTGAAATCATAGCTGATCCTATCCTCACCAATCCTGTACTCAATCAAGAGCTACAACACAACATGAATTCCAGCCAACTCCTATTGAAAATCAACAGTCCATTCTTTCCACAGGTGAGCCACATTGAAGTTGCAGGCTAGAGGTTGAACTGTGAAAACACTCAGCAATGCAGTTACAGATTCTGTCCTTTCAGATGTGGTTAATATCTAGAGAGAGTGCTTTGAGTTGCATTACACCAGCATGAAGTACAAGTATGAAGGGCCACAGGTTCCAAACCTGTCACTGGTGGTGGGGATGATTTGAATAAAGAGAATCCCACAAGAAGGAATGGGTACAATATTACAATGCTAGATTATTTTTATTTTGCATTTATGCTAACACACTCAGTGACAATAGTGATGGTTAAAATTGATAATATCTGATTAATCTTTTTCTGATTTAGAATTCTATCAGGAGCAGTTGGGTTGTTCACTACACCGGTGATAAGATGAGAGAGGAGTTCCCATTGTGTTGGAGCGGACACTTGTCAGGAGCCAGCACTGCTATCCATGATGTGCACTGTGTGCATAAAATGAATAATGATGTACTCAGGACAGACTGAATGGAGTCAAATCAGGGAGCTCACTGAGTAGGACTGTTGGTAGAGACACCAAGGATACTGCAGGCAAGGACCATCACTATGTTGTATGGGCAAAGGAAGAATCCAAAAAGTCTTTCAGCAGAAGATAAAAGACCCCTTCCTCCCCATTACTACTAAACAAGGTTAATTTCCCAAACTCTATGGCAATAGGTTTGGGTTGTGGAAGCAGGAGCACAGGCATGATTCACTGCTTGTGACATACAATCCCAAGGGCTATGAGGCGGCAACGTTTCAGGCAGGTGTGAACCTCAGTTAATCCTATAATTGGTAAGGCGGTAAACCACACTAAACCTTGCAATTTTGGAATTGGCTTCTGCCAGAGTGCTCACCATACCCATAGAGGATGGCATATTTTGGCCTGGCCTGTACAAGTTGGCTTCTTAAAGGGAGATCGAGCTTCTGGTAAAATGTTTCTTTGGAATTTCTATTTGCATTTTACTACATTTGCACAATGCATTGGCTGGTTTTGCTGGACAGTTTACCATTTTTGCATTGCTTTTTCTTGTCAATATTTTTCTTCAACATCTTCATTGCTGCTGTCATTTAAGTAGGTCAGGAAGGGAGTGGGGATGGGGATGCACTTGGGAATCAGACAGTGCTTCATGATTTAGATAAAGAACATGGGTTTATGAGATGGGGGACAATCAAGGCAGGTGCAACACACCAAGGGGGTCTATCCTCAGTTTGTTTATAGTGCAGTATGTTTACAGAACCCTTGAGATGTACCTGGTCATGTCACAGGAGACCTGTCTTTAATGCCAAGTTGTACTTAAAAGAAGCAAAATACTCCAGATGCTGGAAATCTGAAATAAAAAAAGAAAATGCTGGAAATACTCAGCAGGTCTGGCAGCATCTATGGAAAGAGAAACAGAGTTAACGTTTCAAGTCCATCTGACTCTTCTTCTCTGAAGGGGATTAAGTTGGGGGTGTGGGGGTCCCATGGAGTCTTGGGGATTTGAGGGAGTCCTGTGGGGAGTTGCAGTGGGTCAGTACCATAGTTACCCAGGAGTTCAAAGTGGGTGGGGCAGGGTAGTCAATGGCGGGGATATGGTGGTCTGTGGGGTGGTCAGATGTTCGGGGGGTGGTCAGTGTGGGATTGGTCAGTGGGGCAGATAGGGAGGGTAGTCTGGGGTTGTGGGGTAGTCGGGGGGGGGGGTGAGGGTGTGGTCGGGGGTGGGGAGTGAAGCTGGGGTGGGGGGGATTGTCGGGGGGTGGGGAAAGCAGTCTGGGGGAAGAGGGGGTAATCAGGGAGGTGGGGGTGTAGTCGGGGAGGGTGAGGAGGGCAGTTGGGGATTGCAGGGATAGTTGGGGGAATAATCGGGGGAGGGTGGTGGGGGCTCATGGCGGGAGGGTCATGGGATAGTTGGGGGTGTTGGGGTGTGAGGTGTAGTCAGGTGGTCCTGTGGAGACTCGGGGGTGGGGTGAGCACAGAAGAGTCCCGTGGAGGGTTGGGGGTGGGGAGGTGGCTGTCAGTGCTACAGTTACCCAGAAGTTAGAAGTGGTTTTAATTCTTCTAACCTCTTCAGGGTAACTATTGATTAAGACACTTGGAACCATCCAAAGCTTGCGATTTAAATCGTACTTTCAGAAGGTTCCCAGTGCAGGGCAATAGCCCAGCAGATGTTTGAACTTCCTGGGCAATTGGTATGCAATCCTTACGTGGGGAGTTATAGGTCCCAGTTATATCTGCCTTAAGCATTACTGAATAGAGCATTTAAATTCTCCTCGCATTGTAGAATATACCTGTTATGCCCTACCCCAGCATTACCCAATGTGAGTATTGCTGGAAAAAGAGATATGTCGAAGCTTTTCATCTTGCACTCGTCAGGACATTTTGCATGAATATAAGGGGAAAACAACAATTTATACTGTATGAGAAGAGAGTGCTGATTGGTTGGCAAATGGACTCTGATTGGTAGAGGCATTGCCATAGAGAATGCACCAATTGACAGTGGCTGACAGTTAACTGCCAAGCGTTGTTTGAAATTTAAACCAGGCAGCTTGACCCCGATTAGTCAAGGCATTGCCCTGAGGAACGAGTCAGCAAATAGCTGTCACTTATTTTGTTTAGCTGAAACAGGCACGATGTATGTACATGTTCTTTCTGTCTGCAAAGAACAGGGCCCTGTGTATTAATATATGTAGCTTCCAGTATACGCAAAGCACCACAAGCCCGACTAACAATCTTAAATTGGTTGTCAGTGTAATTCTTAGCACATTGAGGATTATTTAGCAAATGTTGTCCAATCGCAGAATCACATCTAATGTTGGATACCGTGTTTTGAGTTTTGCAAGCACGAGCTAGTTGGATACGGTCTGTACCTTGCCCATTGCGAATAGCGGCTGGGACATGTTGTTTGATAGGATCCGTCAGGCTTTGGGACGTACGGCCTACATACCTAGCATCACACTGGCACTGAAATTCATATACCACATTACTCATTTGTATGATAGGCAGGATGTCTTTTTGGCTTGACGGCAGCATCCTGTTAGTGGCGAATACCACTCGTATTGCGACTGCATGGTAGCAGTGTGAAACAGCTAGCTTCACCTGTTGCTCAAATTTTGAGATACCTTGCTCTTCCAGGATAATCGGAGGTAGACTGGGCACTTTTCTGGGCCGAAAGTGATGACCTTAGGCCCGTTCGTGAGTTTGCGTGATATACAGCGCAAAATGATCTGATCAGGGTGGTCATTATCCTGCAGGATACCTTTGATGTGCCCTATTTCATTAGCATCAAGCTTGCATGGTGAGCAATTGGCTTGGGCCCTATTTACAAGGTTGCTGATAAAACCAACCTTATAGTGCGTGGAACTGTAAGAATCCCAACGTGTACATTGACCAGTGAAGGTAGGCTTGCGGTAAACCATGATAGAGAACCCCCTGGCAGATTTCTCAACTAGTACATCAAGGAAGGGGAGTTCATTTGACTGCTCCATTTCTCGAGAGAAATCAACTAAGTTCGCACAGAGCAGGGTTGGAACCTGGGATCCTTTGATCCAAGTGGCTCAGTACACCCCAGATAATTCATTTAGCCACTCGGCCAATTGGTGAGCTATTTTCAAACCACAAGTAAAATATTGACAGAATTGAAGCAGGGATTGAACAAGTCTCCAGGGAGCTGCTAATAAAATACTCACCACCCACTGCCTCCGTTGCACAGCAAAGTAAAAGATGTACCATTGGAAGTAGAGGGGGAGCAGTGCTGGAGGTCCAACTGTGAAAGAACAAGAAAGCAAAGGATTTATAATTGAAGATCTGTGGATATAATGTGATATATAACAGTGATATAACTGAAGTCAGTAACAATGAACCCTTCCTGCACCTCCTATTCCTGCAGCTGCCATTACACAAGTTCATTATAATTATTTTCCTCTGTCGGCCAACGCACAAGAGGCACTCTGATATGCAACACCTGACACCCAGCATTGAAAATCGTTTTGCACCCACGTCAAATATCAGAAAGCATGACTCAGAGCAAGAACTGGCAGGATAGAAGGGAAAAAAAATCGCAAGAGAGTAGAGATGGGAGGTTATGGAGGTCATTCTTGCCAGAGCAAAGTGAAGCAGTGCAATTGGCAGGCGTTCAAAATCATGGCTAATGCACAAGTGGCACCATGACGGTGTTCAAGAACAGTCTGGGTATCTGTAAAGATACAGTAAGGTACAGTGGATTTTCAGACAGCTCATCCGACTCCACCGGATCCAAGAAAGGAGGAACTCCTCTGAAAGAAACAGAGCCCAGCTCTGAAGGAGAGTTTGCTTATAGGTAACCAAGATAGCTTACAGGGTGCTGAAAAGAAGTTTATGTTTTGGTGGATTTTATATTTATCTGCTTGAGTGCTGTTAAAGTTGATAGGGACAAGAAGACATACTTTCCATTTTAGGTACCATACACTCTGAGAAGGTGGACAGCAGATCGCAGTATCTGCCTAGATTCAATGTGTGAATGGAGTGTGAATCCAATTTCCATTCAATTGCCCCACCGTCAGAGATCCCCACCTATAATTTCCATGGTGGTTTTCCTGGTCTCCCACTGTCGCTTCAGTGGAATCCTCGGAGAAACAGCGGGAATGCTGTTTTCCCTCAGGGTTTCGCTGATCTTCTAAGTTATGGCAGGTTTTTAGCAAGCCCCCCTGCAGAGATTCTCTGCCTCCTCCCTCCCATCAAGTGTTTGGGTAGCCCTGTATTGCAATCACAGTCATATTAGATCAAGTACAAAGATCAGGGTCTCGTCCTGTCAAATCCAATCTGGACTGCACCAAGATCACAGATATGAAAATGGGTCTGCTGCTCAGGGGCCCTTGGAGGTACCATTTACAACTTGGTTTTAAAAGCTTTCCCAACCTTGTGATAGGTTCGTGGGTGAATGCACTACTGATGTATAGCAATCGTTAAAGTCATTGCTGGGTGTCGGGCTAACACAAGCAAACAAAAAGGTTTATAGGTTCAATCTCCAGTCTGTGCTGAGTTAGCTGATTTCAGCAACAGGGACTGAAACAATTCACCTCAGTATGCCTGGTGTAGCGAATGGAAAATCAGACGCTTTCCAGCTCCTGATCAGCATCCAATAACCTCCGTGAACATACGAATGTTGGGTAAAAACAAGATCAGACTCAGCGGTGATGCACTCCATAGTCAAACTGCATGCTAGCAGTCAATGTCTTGGCTCATATGTGT
The DNA here is from genome assembly GCF_964194155.1 of Cetorhinus maximus. Taxonomy (NCBI): domain Eukaryota; kingdom Metazoa; phylum Chordata; class Chondrichthyes; order Lamniformes; family Cetorhinidae; genus Cetorhinus; species Cetorhinus maximus. Next base: position 88,320,483 of record NC_135887.1, read on the forward strand.
GGAATGGCCACTTGTAGTACTACCAGTCAGCCTATACCCAAAGAACTAAAACTAAAAAAAAACAGTGAATTTAGATAGTAGAGAAAAGGGGAGAGAGCTGGGGAAAAAATATAAACATTTGCACTAAGAATTTTACTTAATATTAAAAGTTATTAACGCATTAGGTTTTGACATGTGCTTTGTCTAGCATATGGCTTCTAAAGCTCTTGTCACATTTCTGGCTTCACGTACATGCCCTCAAAATGAATCAATACACAACAGACACATGTCTGAGCAAATCTCACACGGTTGACAGGCTACAGTCTGTGTGAGGTAAGCATAGGAAATCCACTCTGAACACCGGCTTAATTTACAGGGAAATCAGGAGAGGAAGCTGGCCAATCAACGAGAAGGGAAAGGAATCTCACCACAGCAAGATACATCAGGAGATCCGAAATAACAGAGGCAAAGTGTCAGCCTGCCTGGGGCCAGGGGTGGGAGCACATTGAAGAGCACCAGCTCTGCTGCGAGTACCTTCTGCACAAAACTGCAACATTGTCCTCTGGCTGGCCTGGTTTCTCAGCAGCTCTCGATGCTCATTTCATGTTTAACTTTTATTAACCACTTCACTACTCACAAGGCCACAAGAGCAGGGTCACCATCCACCTGGTTTCAGATGGCTGCACTAAATAAAGAACTGCACAGTAAAGGGCTATTTTTATGAACTTGCGCTCCCTTGCCCTTAACATTAAATGGGATGCACAGTGCTCTGCCTGATCATTAAAAGGCTCACCACGACAGCAAATGGAAATCAGCAACATACCTGCCCAATGTGTGGAGTGATGAGATTCCTTTTCTGCTCAACTAACAGAGTAGTGAGATGTAACTTCTGTGCAGCCAAAGAAAGAAGTGACCCTGACTGCCAAGTGAATGGTGCCCTCTACCCTCTTATCCCAGTACTTTCTCCAGTTGTCAGTTTGTTTTAGTCATGAAATCAGGGTGAATTTCTGCCTTTAACAGTTCCAATTTGGGCCCTTTCCTATTTTTCAATTCGTGTTCATTGCAAAATGCAATTTCTATAGATTAACCCAAGTTTATTGTGAATTGAATCTTGTATGTTAGTCTGTCGTGAATAGGAATAGCATGCTAGGGTTAATAATGACCCTTTTACTGAGTTACTCCACACTAGAGGTTGCACAGATTTCTCACTGTGCATTGCTGTCCTCTCCCATTGGTGGAAAAACGCCACATTGTCAGGCCGTATAGTTCAAGCTAAAACAACAGGACTAAGTTAATAAAAACAAAAAGCTAAAAGCTACTGCGGATGCTGGAAATCCAAAACAAAACAAAAACAGAATTACCTGGAAAAACTCAGCAAGTCTGGCAGCATCGGCGGAGAAGAAATCAGTTTCTTCTCCGCCGATGCTGAGGGACTAAGTTAATGTCCAGTTTATACCTTAATGAGTGCCTGACCTGGGAAAAAGGGCCGGGGCTGAGATTGAAGGGGCAGGCACAAGTCCTGAAAGAACTCATTTCGGAAGCAGCTAACAGAGTTTCATTTTAAATTCACAATTATCACAGTTTAAAATTTCATTCCAGATTATAATGCAGAAATGTTATAATTGAGAGTCCCACTTCGAATGTATAATTGGTAAATATATTTTAACGTAGATAAAAGAGAGGGGATGCATTTTGATAGGTACACCAAGAATCTAAATGGTGTAGAGGAGCAGAAGATCTCAGGGTACAGATGCACTAATCACTATAAATAGTAATGTAGGTTAATAAGTCAATAACAAAAAAAAAAACAAGCACTGAGGCCATCTTTAGACAGATAGAATTGAAAAACAGAGAAGTTATGTTAAACTTGCATAGAATCTTGATTAAACCACAATTAGAGTGGTGTGACAGTTATGGTTTTCATATTCTAAAAAATATGCAGAGGCAATAGACAAGATGCAAAAAAGATTTACTAGAATTATATCAGAACTGAGAGGTAATACCTATAAGGAAAGATTGAACAAGCAGGCTCCTCTTTTCTCTGGAAAAGTGATGACAGAGGGGTGACCGGGTGGAAGTCTTTAAGATTATGAAAGGGTTTACTAATGATGACATGGAAAAATGCTTCCGTTTGTGGGGGACACCAGAACTAAAGGCCACAAAAAGAGTCACTAATAAACCCACCAGAGAATTCAGGAGAAATGTTTCTTACCCAGAGAGTGGTTAGAATGTGGAATTCTCTACCACATGGAGTAGTTGAGCCGACTAGCATGAACACATTAAAGTGGAAGCTACAAAATCACATAAGGGGGAAAAGATTAGAAGGTTATGCTATTAGGGTTAGATGAAGAGAGGCGGGAGGAAGCTGCCATGGAGCATAAGCATGAGTCATATGGGCCATGTAGAATATACAGCATAGAAAAATGCTAAGTAATTCTGTAATTCTATGTAAATGCAATGATACAGAGCGACAGAATGTTGCCAGGACTTACTCAGGAAGAAATACTTGTGTTGGTACTGATATGGCATATATTTCTTTTTCTGTTTCCCCACCTGGGTCAAAGGAAACAAAGAAAAAGATTTGCATTACCTTCATGTGTACAAACAAAAATAAAATCAAGACCTGTGCATTGGATTTTATAAATGGCATTTCAGGTGCAGAGCTACAAGCAATGGGAGTGCGATGGGAATCCAGACCTGGAAGTCAGTACATGCTACAGTTTCTCATCCATTGATTTTAAAATCCAATGGGTCACATTGATTTTTATGTCCAAATACCCAATATGTGGAGTTGACATATAATGTCTGTGCCAGGAGCACTAATTCATAAAATCCATCCCTCTGTCTTTAATCTGTTTTCCTACCTAGCTCTTTCATTATCACCATACATCTTTACTGGTCACCATTGGGTGCCCCATGCAGTCTTTGGTTTCCAATGAACGTGACCTATAACTGGCCCTACTTTATACTTTGCTTTGTTCAGGTAGGGATTTCCAAATTAATTCCTTATATTTTTTAAAACATCACTCTTAGGATGTGGGCGTCATTAATAAGGCTGGCATTTATTGCCCACCTTTAGTTACCCATAAGAAAGTGGTTTTGAGCCTTCTTGATCACTGCAGCCCGTGTGATGAGATAACTCTCAAAGTGCCATTAGGTAGTGAGTTCCAATTCACCCAACCCTTGTTGATGTCCTAGGAATGACTTGTTCTGTCTGTCTTGTCTCTCTCCCAGATGCAGGAAGCTGCACTCTGGACCCAAGATGCAGAGATCACCCCTGTAATTTCCCGTTTACAGTTCCACCCTTTCTATATACAAGTAAAGGGTCTAGCATCTGTTTGAACATAAGAAATAGTAGCAGGAGTTGGCCATTTGGCCTTTTAAGCCTGCTCCGCCATTCAGCAAGATCATAGCTAATCTTCTAGCTCAACCTCTACCTCCCCACACTAAGCCCATATTCTTTAATTCCTTTCATACCCAAAACAGGAACATAAGGACAACAGGTGATCCTCCCACCGTATGATTGATTTGTCCAAGGGTCTGGAAAATCAGGCCTAAAAAGCAACCCTAAAGTTGCAATCAACAAGCTAAAGCTCCACTTTAATGTGGAGCCACATGGAACCAAGTGACCATTGCTCAAACTTCCTCCGCCTCCCCCTTAGACATGTCTCTCCCCCCACCCCTGGCAACCATTCCTTTTTCCCCCCAACTCTGGGCACCTCTCTTCCCTGGAGAATGCTCACCTTTCCCCACCCCTACCTGGGCACCTCTTCCCTAACAACTTCTTATTCCGCAACAACAACCTTCCCCCCACTCCCCGAACCCATTCCCAGGCACTTTTTCTTCCTGGACAACACTTGTACTCCAACCTGACCACTACTCAAGTCCCTCTCCCCAACCACTGGCACCTCTCCTCATGGAAAGCAAACACAGCCACCACACAACACTGCTCACCAGATACCCCATAACAACTATTTATAAAACCTAGGATCCTATATACTTTTTATAACTTCACCAGCTTGCCCTTCCACTCTGTCTGCCTGTATCCTACTGACCTTAGCAGTTTCTAAAAGTCCTGCCAGTGAAGATGCCATGATGTTGAGCAGCTGGCTGGATATCTGTGCACTACTTGCCTCAACTGAGAGTTTCTTTCCCAGGACAAAGAAGATGGGATGCATGTTGATGTCGGGATCTTTGCGGAAGCAATTGGGTTTGGCATGATGCTGAAAGTGGAGGTGGTTCCACCAGCTAGCTGGAGCACCCTGTAACCAGAAAAAGAAATGAAACCATCAGGCCAGCTTGAGAGGATCAAATCCTAAAACACCCCCAAAGCTCAAATAAAGTGCACACAGCTTTCAACCACACAGTCATAACTCACACAACCACTGGCATTAATACATTTTGGTTTCCGCCCTCCATCTTGATATCAGTGCCGGGGTGGGGGGGTGGGGTCAGTCTATCTCTGCATTGATTATGAAAAGGGAATAACAATTTTCTCTTTAAGATGTTGACTCTTTCTGGGGTATGATTACACAGGCATCAACTGCCCTTGCAACTTTCCCCACAGGCCATATTTGCTATGCGAGCCTTGTCAGCGAGTGTCTTCACAGCCCAGACCAAATCCTGTTCTCACTGAACATCCAGACAAGCAAACTTTCCAACAGGTGTTTCTGGATCAACACAAGTGATGATACAATTAGCCTCAGTGTCACCAGACTACAGTAACTTCTCTGTTCCTTTGTCTAGGGGCACTGAGGCCAATTGCAATGCACCTACTGTTACCACAGGTGAGATCAGTGGATCTGCATGTACCAGGGATTAAACCTGGTCCTAACCACAGGAGGAGCCCAATAAAAACAATTTATTGAGCTAGTGCACATTAAAGTTGGCATAGTATTTAAGTCCCATGTGTAGGCTACATGGGGCAAGTGTACGGTACAAGGAACTATGGAAGGAATCTGTGTATTCTTCTTATTTATTAGTTAGCAGAATGTAGGCATCGCTGACTAGGCCAGCATTTATTGCTCATCCCTAATTGCCCTTGAGAAGGTGGTTTTGAACCGCAGCTGATTTGGAGTTGGTTTGGGTCAGTGTACAGCATTGAGAGAGACAGACAGCAAAAAATAGGAGCATGAGTTACAGAGACACAAATATAAGAGAGAAAGAGAGAGAGAGAGAGACAGAGGAACCGAAAGCAAGATATAAAGAGAACAAACAGCAGATAGTCAGAGAGAGACAGAGTACAAAAGAGGTAAACAGAAAGAGGCAAAGAGAGACAGAGAGAGAAAGGCGGACACAGGAAGAGGTAGGCAGAAATAAATCAGGAATTTCCTCGAAGCTGCTCCTGTTTCACTAACCGATTTTGTCAGAAGTTTTCTGGCAAAGTTACTCTAAACAAGTTCCAGATAGATATGAAAAAGAAATGTATATGTAAGACAGTAACAGATATGGGCCGAGATTTTCCGCCCCCACCGCCAAACCACCCCCCCAAACATCACAGCAGGGTCCTTCACGGTGGATACGGCAAACCACTGAAATCTCCGTTGACTCTGGTGGGACTGGAAGATCCTGCCAGCGGGAGAAGCCAGAAAATCCTACCCATGGAGAAAAGAGAAAGAGAGGGCAGAATATTCCGTGCCTGCTGGCATCGGGCGTGCTCAGTGGCGTAAGCAGACAATTTGGCGAGAAGGCCAAAAATCAGTTTCACGACATCGTGAAACAAGTTTGCGATCGTCCGCTCAGCTCATCAATGGTGGGCCACATTTCCCACCATCAGATGTTGGGAACCTCATTGTAATACATCTGCAGACCATTATAAGGCTAGCCCGCTGGACTTATTGTCCCATGCTGGATCGTCGGCCCACATCGGCGTGATTGCACACTGACATGTTTCACAACTGCACATAAGTGATATGCACCTGGCGAGTGCACTTCGCTCAGGACTTCAAGGTTTGTTTGCCTATCTTGCTTTGGGCAGCACTTGCAGTCATTAGCACCAGGACTCACTGACAGCACTTAGTGCAATCTGGAACGATTCCACCCAGAGAGTGAGAGAATGAGAGAAAGAGAGAAGAAAGCATGAAAACAATGTGGGGACAGGGAGAGTGAGCACAAGAGAGGAAGTGAATAAAGTTGATAAGTTAGAGACACATGTTACTGGAATGAAACTGATGGTATGATACAGGAGTATAGTGGATTAGCAACAAAACTCCACACATACAGTGTGACCCACCTTCAAGTGACCGATGATAAACTTGTGGACAAGATGGTTCCACTTGGACTTACTGAACACAGAGAGATGCCCAAAGTCATGCTGTAGCCAACCACCCTGTGCCTGTAAACAAAACCGCAAGAGAGAACATTACAACTAAATAACAAGAGCACTGCACGGGCCGCCACCACAATTCTCATCAGTTGGCAAATCCGTGTTACTAGGGCCAGTCGGAGCTACACTGGTTTCTGATTAAATTGACTCTTTATACTGAGCACAGAGATCAGAAGATCCCATGTTGGATTTCTGATCTTTGACCACACTGATCCTGAATCTGCTGGTTAGAACAGCCCCACCTGAAGTGATTATGCTAAAGTAAAGCTTCTGATCTTCAGAAAGACCTAATCACAAGGTGACTTTGGTCAAATATAATTTATGGTAGTTCATAAGGTAATTGGTGTTGACATGATATTATACACTTGAGCGAGTCAGACTGAGTGACAAATCCCACTTCACATAGTGCAATACCCCAGCGATTATGGCAGCTGGATGTACGCAGGAGGAATTCACCTAATTATGCACCAGCTATCTGTGAACCTACCTGCACAATAGCCAGAAGAGCTGTGCTGACCAGAAAGGGGACAAGGGAGGTGCCAAAATACCACAGGGTGAGCCAGGCCGCAGCATCAAGGAGCAGGAGGTGTGCTAGCAGTCCAGCAAAGAACAGCTTATTTGGCTTTAGGAGGTTTGTCCTTTCCACAAGGGCACGTAGTTCCTGGAAATCTTCTGTTACCGGTTTCTGAGAGTGAAATGGAGAAAATGACCATCGGTTTGAAAAGACAAGTTCTGCTAAACACCGTGAATGGATTCTCACCTTGAGGTATCACTGCACATTGAGAAATCTGAAACAAAAACAGAAAAGGCTGGAAAAACTCAGCAGATCTGACAGCTTCTGTGGAGAGAGAAAAACAAAGTTAACGTTTCAAGTCCGTATGACCTTTCTTCAGTCATATGGACTCAAAACGTTAACTTTATTTTTCTCTCTCCACAGATGCTGTCAGACCTGCTGAGCTTTTCCAGCATTTGCTGTTTTTGTTTCAGATTTCCAGCATCCGCAGTAGTTTGCTTTTATCTTAGTATTGAGAAATTTGTGCTGTCTTCACTTTTTAATTGTATAGAAAAAAAATACCAGTGGCATTCTTACAAGTAATGTTTAAAAGCAGGTGGCTATTTTCAGTGTAGGTGTAAACTGGGCAGTACCCTGCAAATCTTTCCTAGGCATTCATGGCAGTAGCAATAATTCTCTACATAAATGGCAGGAAGATTTGTATTTATATAGTGTCTTTCATGACCTCAGGATGACCCAAATCACTTCACAGCCAATGAAGTATTTCTGGAGTGTAGTTACCATTACAATGTAGGAAATGCGCACATCGAGATCCCAGTAATAGCAATGTGATAATGACCAGATATTCTCTCCAGGACTAATTCTGCAGAACAGTGACTTGAGAAGGTACTCACACTTTTCCATGATTCCAAGCTGGGTTGGTCAGGAGCAAGCTCTCCGATCAGCAGTGATTTCAGGTATTTGCTCACCAGCGATTTATCAACATGAAAGGCAATGAAAGGATCCTAAAGGGAGAGACCAATAGTTATCCTGAGTAAAATGCCATTATTTATACAAATGATGGGGTACACTCTGTGTAAGGTTTGAAAATGTTCCAAAAGTTCAGTTTTTTTTAAATAGAGAAACCTAGATGCAAGTTTAAATCCAATGAAGCAGGACACCACCAAGGTTAAAATGATTGGGACTATAAACGAGGTAAATTGAAAAGTTACAATTACTTGATCCCAAACTTGCGTTCATAAGCCTGAAGGAGGAAGGGAAGACGCAGGGAAGCAAGATTTTTGATTGATAAGGGAATTAAGGGTTGTGGGGGAACAGGTAGGAAAGTGGAGTTAAAGCCACAATCAGATCATCCATGATCTTATTGAATGGTGGAGAAGGCTTGAGGGGCCGAATGGCCTACTCCAGCTCCTATTTCTTATGTTCTTCCACAGTTCTGATGCTTTGGGAAAGAATAAGTCAGAGTAGCTTAGTTGTAGGAGACAGAGGGTGATGACAGAAGGATGCTTTAGTGACTGGAAGCCAGTGTCCAGTGGCGTACCACAGGGATCTGTGCTGGGTCCCCTCTTATTTGTCATTTATATAAACAACATAGATGACTACGTGGGGGGTAGGATTTGTAAGTTTGCGGATGACACAAAGATTGGCCGGGTGGTTAACAGTGAGGTTGGGTGTCTTGGGCTACAGGAAGATATAGACGGAATGGTCAAATGGGCAGATAAGTGGCAGATGGGATTTAACCCTGAAAAGTATGAGGTGATACACTTTGGAAGGAGTAATTTGACAAGCAAGTATTCAATGAACGGCATGGCACTACGAAGTTCTGAGGAACAAAGGGACCTTGGCGTGTCTGTCCATAGATCTCTGAAGGCGGAGGGGCATGTTAGTGGGGTGGTGAAAAAGGCATATGGGACACTTGCCTTTATCAACCAAGGCATAGATTACAAAAGTAGGGAGGTCATGTTGGAGTTGTATAGAACCTTGGTGAGGCCACAGCTGGAGTACTGTGTGCAGTTCTGGTCGCCACACTATAGGAAGGATGTGATTGCACTGGAAGGGGTGCAGAGGAGATTCACCAGGATGTTGCCTGGGATGAAACACTTAAGTTATGAAGAGAAGTTGGATAGACTTGGGTTGTTTTCGTTGGAGCAGAGAAGACTGAGGGGGCGACCTGATCGAGGTGTACAAGATTATGAGGGGCATGGACAGGGTGGATAGGGAGCAGCTGTTCCCCTTAGCTGAAGGGTCAGTCACGAGGGGACATAAGTTTAATGTGAGGGGCAGGAGGTTTAGGGGGGATGTGAGGAAAAAATGTTTTACCCAGAGGGTGGTGACGGTCTGGAATGCACTGCCTGGGAGGGTGGTGGAGGCGGGTTGCCTCACATCCTTTAAAAAGTACCTGGATGAGCACTTGGCACGTCATAACATTCAAGGCTATGGACCAAGTGCTGGTAAATGGGATTAAGTAGGTAGGTCAGATGTTTCTCACGTGTCGGTGCAGACTCGATGGGCCGAAGGGCCTCTTCTGCACTGTGAGATTCTGTGATTCTGTAGCTGCACTGAATGTTGGTTCAACACAGTAACAATTTAGGGATGAGGGAGAGCTTGCAAGATCAGTTAGGAGCTCAGGTGGAATATTGGAGAATGTTTAGCAATTATTATGATACTATCATTCGAATAAAGTGTCACATTAAATGAATGGGGAGACAGAGGCTGAAAGTGAGAAGCGAGAGAAGGATAGCCTACCTATTGACAAACCTTTTCCTTCTACTTAGCAGGGAGTGCATGAGATGGCTTGCGTGAGTTGATGGTGATGACTCTTGGCTGTAATATGATTTTACAGCTGTTTGATTATTTTAGCTGAGTTAGAGGAGCCTTTTATTGGGTGGGTCCTTGAGGTTTTCCAAGAAGCAATTTAAACTCTAACCAATGAAACTATACACGTTATGTAACTAAAACAGTTACTACAGAGAGAAAGATGAGCTAATTTGAACAATAAATTGTTTCATTCACTGAGCTGATTACTTTTGCTAAGGTAACACTCTTACATACAAACATATTAATTAGGAGCAGGAGTAGGCCATTCTGTCCCTCGAGCCTGCTCTGCCATTCAATAAGATCATGGCTGATCCGATTGTGGCCTCAACTCCACATTCCGCCTACCCCCAATAACCTTTGACTCCCTTGTTAATCAAGAATCTATCTACCTCTGCCTTAAAGATATTCATTGGCCCTGCTTCCACCGCTCTCTGGGGAAGAGAGTTCCAAAGACTCACGACCCTCTTAGAGAAAATATTTCTGCTCACCCCCGTCTTAAATGGGAGATCCCTTATTTTTGAACTGTGTCCCTTAGTTCTAGTCTCTCCCATAAGGAGAAACCTCCTTTCAGCATCCACCCTGTCAAGTGCCCTCAGGATCTTGTGCGTTTCAATAAGATCACCTCTCTTTCTTCTAAACTCCAATGGATACAGGCCCAGCCTGTCCAACCTTTCCTCATAAGATAATGCCCCCCCAATTCAAGTATCAGTTCTCTGGACTGCTTCCAATGCATTTATATCATTTCTTAAATAAGGAGTCCAAAGCTGTACACAATACTCTAGATGTGGTCTCACCAATGCCATGTACAACTGTAGCAAAACATCCCTACTTTTACATTCCATTCCCCTTGCAATAAGCGACAACATTGCATTTGCCTTCCTAATCACTTGCTGTACCTGCATACTATCTTTTTATGATTCATGTACCAGGACACCCAGATCCCTCTGTGCCTCAGAGTTTTGCAATCTCTCTCTATTTAAATAATATGCCGTTTTTCTATTCTTCCTGCCGAAGTGGACAAGTTCACATTTTCCCACAGTCTTGGTAACTTCCTACCAATTCAAACTGTAAAATAATTGTTGGAAGCCAAGTGAAAAGTTAAGGTCTATCTTGAGCCAGATTTCTGTGATAATTAGTTTATTTTCCCCTTTGACGTTACCTGTAAATTGAGATGGATGAGTCCTAGATACTGTGTACAGTTTTAGGCTCTGTACTAAGGAAGAAAATACTTGTCTTGAACGGTTCGCCAGATTGATTCTGGAGCACGAGGATAGTCCCGTGATGTGGGATTGAGTAGGTTGGAAGTTTACTTGTTGAAGTTTAGAAGAACAGGGGTTGATCTAATTAAAACTTAAGGTTCTCAGGGGGATTTGACAAGGTAAATACTGAGAGGCTGTTTTCCTCTAGCTGGAGAGTTTAGAACTAGGGGCTATAGTCTCAGACTAAAGGATTTGTCATTTAAGACTGTAATGAAGATAAATTTATTCAATCAGAGAGCTGTGAAACTTTAGAATTCTATACCCCAAAGAGCTATGGATGATCAGTTGTTGAGTAGTTTCAAGGCTGAGATAGATACATGGACATGGACAAAGAGCTAAACTCCAGAGGTGAGGTGACAGTAACTGCCCTTGACATCAAGTCAGCATTTGACTGAGTGTAGCATCAAAGAGCCCTAGCAAAATTGAAGTCAATGTGAATCTTGGGAAAAACTCTCCACTGGTTGGAGTCATATCTAGCACAATGGAAGGCGGTTGTGGTTGTTGGAGGTCAATCATCTCAGTCCCAGGAGGAGCTCCTCAAGGTAGTGTCCTGGGCCCAACCTTCTTCAGCTGTTTCATAAATGATCTTCCTTCTATCATAAGGTCAGAAGTGGTGATGTTTACGGATGATTGCACAATGTTCTGCACCCATCACGACTCTTCAGATACTGAAGCAGTCCATGTGCATGTGCAGCAAGATCTGGACAACATCCAGGCTTGGGCTGACATGTGGCAAGTAATACTTGTGCCACACAAGTGCCAAGCAATGACCATCACCAACAAGAGAGAATCTAACCATCTCCCTTTGACATTTAATGGCATTACTATCGCTGAATCCCCCACTATCAACATCCTGGAGGGTACCATTGACCAGAACTCTAACTGGACTAGCCATATAAACACTACGGCTGCAAGAGCAGGTCAGAGGCTAGGAATCCTGCAGCGAGTAACTCACCTCCTGACTCCCCAAAGCCTGTCCACCATCTACAAGGCACAAGTCAGGAGTATGATGGAATACTCTCCACTTGCCTGGATAAGTGCAGCTCCAACAACACTCAAGAAGCTTGACACCATCCAGGCACAGCAGCCTGCTTGATTGACACCCCAATCACCATCTTAAACATTCACTCCCTCCACCACTGATGCACAGTGGCAGTAGTGTGTACCATCTACAAGATGTACTGCAGCAACTCACCAACGCTCCTTCGACAGCGCCTTCCAAACCCACAACCACTACCACCTAGAAAGACAAGGGCAGCAAATGCATGGGAACACCACCACCAGCAAGTTCGCCTCCAAGCCACATACCATCATGACTTGGAACTATATTGCTATTCCTTCACTGTCACTGGTAAAAATCCTGGAACTCCTTTCCGAACAGCACTGTGGATGTTCCTACAAGATACAGACTGTAGTGGTTCAAGAAAACAGTTCACCATCACCTTCTCAAGGGCAATTAGAGATAGAAAATAAATGCTGGCCTTGCCAGCAATGCTCACATCCTGTGAACGAATAAAAAAAACATTTTTGGACTCTAGTGAAATCAAAGAGTATGGGGATCAGGTAGGAAAGTGCAATTGCAGTCCAAGATCAGCCATGATCTTACTGAACTAATAGAAGACAGAGAGTTGGGATATGGGGGGCATTTTTTGGATGGCAACCTGTAACTAGTGGAGTGCCACAGGGATCAGTGCTGGGGCCTCAATTATTTACTATATATATTAATGACTTAGATGAGGGAAGTGAATGTACTAGCGCCAAGTTTGCGGGTGACACAAAAATAGGTGGGAAGGCAAGTGGTGAGGATGACACAAGGAGTCTAACAGAGGGATATAGACAGGTTAAGTGAGTGGGCAAAAACTTGGCAGATGGAATATGTGGGAAAATGTGAGGTTATGCACTTTGGCAGGAGGAACAGAGGAGCTGATTATTATTTAAATGGAGAAAGGTTGCAGAAGGCTGCAGCACAAGAGGGGTTTGGGAATCCTTGTGCATGAATCCCAAAAAGCTAACATACAAGTTCAACAGGTAGAAGGGAAGGCAAATGGAATGTTGGCATTTATTTCAAAGGGAACAGAGTATAAAAATAGGGAACAAAAACAAAAATACCTGGAAAAACTCAGCAGGTCTGACAGCATCTGCGGAGAGGGATACAGTTGACGTTTCGAATCCGTATGACCCTTCATCAGAACTAAGACATATAGAGACTCTCTATGTCTTAGTTCTGATGAAAGGTCATACAGATTCGAAACGTCAACTGTATCCCTCTCCGTAGATGCTGTCAGACCTGCTGAGTTTTTCCAGGTATTTTTGTTTTTGTTCTAGATTTCCAGCATCCACAGTATTTTGCTTTTATAAAAATAGGGAAGTCTTGCTAAAACTATACAAGGCACTAGTTAGACCACACCTAGAATATTATGAACAGTTTTGGTCCCCTTATCTAAGGAATGCTATACTGGCATTGGAAGCAGTCCAGAGAAGGTTCACTAGGTTGATCCCGGATATGGAGGGATTTTCTCATGAGGAGAGGTTGAGTAGGTTGGGCCTATGCTCTTTGGAGTTTAGAAGAATGAGAGGCGACCTTATTGAGACACATAAGATTCTTAGGGGGCTTGACAGGATAGATGCTGAGAGGCTGTTTCCCCTTGTGGGACAGTCTAGGACCAGAGGGCATAATCTCAGAGTAAGGGGGCACCCATTTAAAACAGAGATGAGGAGGAATTTCTTCCCTCAGTGGACAGTCAATCTGTGGAATTCTTTGCCACTGAGGGCTGGAGAGGCTGGGTCGTTAAGTATATTCAAGGCTGAGATAGACAGATTTTTCATCAGGAAGGGAATCAAGGGTTATGGGGAAAAGGCAGGAAAGTGGAGTTGAGGATTATCAGATCAGCTACGATCTCGTTGAATGGCAGAACAGACTCGATGGGGTGAATGACCTATTCTGCTCCCTCGTCTTATGGTCTTATGGAACGGTGGAGCAGGCTCAAAGGATCACATGACTGACTTCTATTTCTTATGTTCTTAAGTCAAAGGCTGGCAAAAGCTGGGTATTCTACAGCAGGTGACTCAGCTCCTAACTCCCCAAAGCCTTTCCACCACATACAAGTTAAGAATGTGATGGATTACTCTCCACTTGCCTGGATGAATGCAGCTCTAACGCTATCCAGGAAGAAAGCAACCCATTTAATTGGCACCCCATCAATCACCTTAAACAGTCACTCCTCCCACCACCTACACAATGTAGCTGCAGTGTGTACCATCTACAAAAAGCACTACAGCAACTCACCAAGGTTCCTTCGGCAGCATCTCCAGCACCTAAGACAAAAGTAGCAGATGCATGGGAACACCACCACCTGGGAGTTCTCCTCCAAGCCCACACCATCCTTACTTGGATCTATGTTGTCTTTCCTTCATTGTCACTGGGTCAAAATCCTGGAACTTCCTTCCTAACGTCAGTGGGTACACCTACACCACACGGACCACAACAGTGCAAGAAGGCAGCTTACCATCATCTGTTCAAGGTCAATTAAGGATGGTCAATAAATCCTGGCTTTGCCAGCATGTCCCCTTCCCATGAATGAATTAAAAAAGAATTCAGTAAGCATAGTGGGATCAGGGTATTAAAGTGAAAAGGGATCGCAGAAGCAGCCAGGAGAGTTAGAGAGAGATTGGCAGCTTCAGAAATAACAGAGAAATCCATCAATAAAATACACAAACATGCACACACATCACTGGGTCTTAGATCAGTCCATCAACAAATGTGTTACAGTACAGTGAGAGAGAGGAAGGGGGGATTTAGTGCTAGAGAACCCATTATCTATAAAATTAGTCTGTCACAGGAGTTGGATTTGAAACAAAATACAGCTTATATGCAGTGTAGGGCCACAATCAGCAAGAGAAAACAGACAGGGACAACATTTCCTACATCACTTATAGTGTTACAGTTAAAGCAATTAATTATTGGATAGTTAAAGCAAAGACATATCTAAATCCAGCAGAAACCACTCCATACAGGCAGGGTGAGAACATCCAATAAGGTATAATTATATACAGGTAAATTCATGCTCCCAGATGTGAGTCACAGTCAAAATATGCTTTAGAGGACTGTCACAATGATTTTCCACCTCACACTTCCTTCAAATATCGCCCCTTAGTGAGTATGCAGGATCTGCAAATCCGTGGTTAAAATGATTATACAATATTTCCTTTCCTCAATATATGTCAATGTCTCATGTCTCATCAATGCGATATCATTTGGACATTCAAACTAAGCCGTTGGCAGGCTGCTCCAACATTGAGCATTGTAGGTAATACTCTGAACAGGAACTAAACTACTACATGCATTAAACTTGAACGAAGTATGTTTCACTCAATCTAGAATTATAAAGGACCCCAAAATAAAGTCAAAACCAGAATACTACTGCATGAATGTATAATGTAAAAACTGGTGTCAGATCCTAGTCAAATGCCAATGGTTATCTCAGACATCACAGTACACAGGGGACTCCAGACAAGTATATGCAAATAATTGACAGCAGTTTATCCAGTTCAATTAACAGGAGTTTTATACAATTACATAGTGAGAAACTGTATCCTGCTGAACAAACAGGAACTGTACAAATACACAATGAGCAATTATCACCATGCTGAATTAACAGAAACTCTGTACAAACCATCCAGGAAAAAAACAGTCCATATAGTACACAAGGGAGGGGGGATTTTGGGTGCCATTGGAACATTAGGCACAAACTGCATTTGAAATTGCAATGTTTAAGATTACAGGTCATGTTTCTGCCATGAGGCATTTATAAAATAACAAAAAGGCAAATTCTTCCATGAACCAGTTCAATTGGGAAGAATAGTAGAATGCAATTGTTTCTTGCTTTGCATTAAAAAATATTCATTGACATACTTGAGTGAAAACCTGGTGCAGTTTTATTGTCGCAGCTGGAAATGGGCTTGTCATTTAAAAAAGCCTCTAAACCTGTCTAATTCTTCACCTGTGAGTAACCTGACTTTAAATCACTGAAAATGATTTAAAAACAAAGTACACTATACTACTTACTAGTTTCACCAGCTACCTTAGTTTTTAGTAAAATAAGTACTTCTAACATGTAAAAACTTTTAAAGTGTGCCTTTGAATGCCTACGTGCCGAAGAAAATGAGCTCAATTTGAAGACCCTCCTGAAACAACATAAACGGGGACAAAAATCAGTAACTTACCACCTTATTTCAAGCCGGGATGTGGCCAGTTTTGTGGGTGGGGCTGGCTTTAGATAAAATTATTTTAAACCAGTGTCAAGATTTTAGGACAAAAACAACTGGAAAAACTCAACAGGTCTGGCATCATCTCTGAAGAGGAAGACAGAGTTAACGTTTCGAGTCCGTATGACTCTTCATCAGAACTGATGAAGAATCATACGGACTCGAAACGTTAACTCTGTCTTCCTCTCCACAGATGCTGTCAGACTTGCTGAGTTTTTCCAGCTATTTTTGTTTTTGTTTCAGATTTCCAGCATCCACAGTATTTTGCTTTTATCTTAAAGATTTTAGAAATTTGATTTACACCTGACATAACTTACACTTGAGCTTCCACGACCTTTTGCACTGGTTTGCACAATCTCACCTGAATTATGGTAAAATTACAATGAACTCCAGGCCACAGTAATAACCTAACAATACAGAGAACAAAACAGGCACTTCATATGGAGTACTGTTGGAGAAGATATACAGAGTATTCTAGCCGCTAATTTTCAAAGACCAGGTCCAGCAGTAAGGCATGGTCACTCATAAAGAATCTTGGAGCAGTGCATAAACCAGCACACAGATATCACTGTAAAGTGCCCCAAACTGCATCACCACACACCTCAACAGCATGCCAAAAGTTAAAATGAGTAAAGTGGGAGTGGCATAGGTACAGACTGGTCCCATCTCACAATAGGGAGATAGGAACATAGGAGCAGGAGTAGGCCATTCAGCCCATTGATTTTGCTTCGCCATTCAATTAGATCATGGCTGATCACCTTGATGTCATTAGTATCCATAAATCTATTATTTCTGTCTTGAACATGCCCAATGATTGAGCTTCCACCGCCCTCTGGGATAGAAAATTCCAAAGATTCACCACCCTATCCTCAGTCATTCTCCACTGAGGAAATGGAGGGAACATCGAGTTTCAGGACAGCAAGACAAGCTTGCTACCTTAACAAGATTTTACCAGAACTGCTACTAGACTTTGGAAAGATGAGCATAAAATGGTGGTCATTCTTTGTGTTCTGTGTTATCCAAGAGCAAATATAAGAGAAAATTAGGTTGATAGCTCTACCAAAAACCAGGTAAAAAAATAGTCCTTCCCAGCTAGTTGCTCTCCTTGATCACTTCTGAACTGTGACTACAACTTCCAAAGTATCTAATTCTTTGAACAATTGTGCTCACAGTCAATCAGACTTTGAAGGGTGGGTAGGCTTCAGATCAAACAGGAGCATTTTTAACCAGGTTCTTTCTCTTGTCATCTATATAGAAAATAGTTTCCAAAAGGAGAATACAGCAGCTGTGTTTCTTGACCTGAAAAGCACCAGGATATCAAAGTTGTTACTTTGATGAGTTGTGACAGGGATATGTTTTGAGACAGACAATTCCAAGTGATGTTACACAATAAGCTGAACACATTGAAGGTCCAGAAGAATGGACTGCTCCAGAGATCTGTTATTGCTACAGCTCGTTAACATAGTTACAAATCCATCTCCAACAGTCTCCAGCCCATTCACCTATGTAGATGGCATCTGCCTAGCTTCAAGAAAGAGACTTCAAAAAAGATTGAGCACAACTTGAATCAAGACAATAGCCATTGGAAAAAGTGGACCCAGTCCATCAAAGACTGCATCATCATGGTTCCATCTTAATAATGTCAATACTTCAGCAGAGCTCAACATTTTGTAGATGGAGAACAACTGGAACATGCCCTAATACCAATGTACCTAGGAGTAACTCTAGGTCAGGCACTTGCCTACACAAACAACCTAACCATGTTAGATCAGAACACCAAGGGCAGAAAATGCCTCCAAAGTAAACTTGAGGGTACAATCTGGGCAGCTAATGCATAAAAGCTAATAGCTCACCATTACCTCTGTTAATTCATGCAAGCATATTGCACTGTGTATCTAAATTCTTTCCACAAAAAACTGTTGTAAGTTAAATCAAACCTTGAAAATAATGCTGACTATTAGGCCAACAAACACCAAATGGCTACTTGTCCTGTCAAATATTTAGACTCCTAATATCAGGTGTCATAATGCAGCAAAGAACTCCTCGAGTGAAGCCAGGGGGTGCCACAATTGCCACTTTTCAATGTTGTATGGAATACTTTTCAGCACTGACTCATCAGTAGAAGACAAATCTGGACTAGGCTACCAATCATGTCAGTGGCAGATGCAGCCTAATATGGCAGACTGAATGGGGATGAGCTACTGCCTCTATAAGAAACTCCATCATTACCAAGCCTAATGAGAGATAGGCTGGCCTCAAGCTGCCATCCCATCTCTGGGTCATGACTTAGAATGTGGAGTGGTAAGATGTATGGTAAATGGCCATTTTTGAGGACTCTGGAATGTCCTTCTGTACAGCCATGGTGCAGCTGAGGATGCCACACATTCACTGAATGGCTGCTCAGTTCCCGCTGATCTACCGGAAGGAATTACCAGACTCCACAATGCGATCCTGAGGCTATTGGACAGCTAACACATGTATGATGCCTACCTAAGACCCTTGACACTTTTCACATTTTTGATTTATGGCTTGTGTTTTGAATATTCCCCCTATCCTTACTGCACCACGTTAGCTTCTCAAATAACTTATTGCCTGTATTGAGAAGTAATTTCCACGATTGTCAAGTTTTAAAAAATTATTTCTCTGTAATCTCCCCCAGAACATTGACTTCTAATCTTTCTCTGATCATTGACATTAAGAACTCCCTTTCTAATTACTGATCACTATCCTTGTGTTGCTGATCTGTCACTTTTCTCCCCAATTATTGATCTGTAATATGTGATCATCAATCTGTCTCTCATCAAGGTTCATTTATTTCTTATTCTGTTCTTATTATCCATCAATAAATGATAATCATGGTTTGGTTCAATAATTTTTGGTTATCACACTCCCTGATCATTGATCTTTGATTATTAGCCTGTGACAATCAATCATGAATCTTGCTCCAATTATTGATCAGTAATGTTTCTGATTCTCTGTCTGCCTGTGGAAACAGGGGATGTGATAGGCATACCATGTGATCTTCAATGACAGGAGTTCCAGCATTCAGATTTATTGTTAAACCTGGACATGCTATTCAACACGCGTTACCTGTTATGGTTTAGATTATAGAAAGTCGGTCTGCTTATAAAGCAGCATTTTTACTTGCACACCTTCAGAAAAGATCAAAATTAGAACAACTCTCTTTGTGATGATTGATCAGTGAGTTCAGACCTCATTCTGCCTTATTATTGAAGTATTCGCTCACTCTGATCACTGATCAGTAACAAAGCAACTGCACTCCGTCAGCTTTAAAACTTCCCCAGAAACGTTGAGATTTTGTCGTCCTCTGCTTTTTGTTCACTAATTTCTTTTTCCCTATTGGTGAGTAATCGTTCTGATTATTTCTCAGTGCCCTTTCTCTCTCACACTGATTACTGTTGAAGTGCCAGTCTTACCGTAGCGTCCTGCCCCGCGTAGTGCCCAATCACTCGGGCGCCTCCCGGGTGCCTTTTGCTGAACTCGCTGATATCATAGACTTTCCTGTGGATCACCAGCCAGCGGTCGCTGCGGGTACAGTGCTTCTGCACTTCCTCCCAGGTAAAGAACCTGCCGCGCTCACACTCTGTGCTCGAGCCCATCACTAAAAAGCCCAGGCAATGGCTTCTTATCCCTCCCCTGGACTGTGTCTCAGATCTTCCCTGCCTACCCGAGCTGTGTCTCAGTCTCTCCCCGCTTCCCCTCACTCCCTGGCCAGCCTGTGTCTCAGATCAAGAGCGCTCTCCTGTCTCCTCGCCTGCATTTCCTCCTGGCCGCTCTCCACCCTTGGCTTCCTCCCCAATTTCAAGACCACATCCAGCAACAAACTCGAGGGTCTCGACTCTCAGCCCAACATTGGCTAGTTTCTACATCAATCACAGCCACTTCTCGCAGTGATTGGCTCAGGTGACTGTTAATCAGACTGGCAGTTCACACTATGCTATTGGTGGATATCCTAGACGGAAATTGAACCATCTTATTGGTTAAGAGAGGCGCCCATTCGCCAAATCCCATTTGCTATTGGCTTTTTCCTGCATCAACTCCTCTCACGCGGTTCAGGCCATGTCTTTCATTGGTCGCGCATGGACATCAGATTTACCGAGAGAATGAATGGAGAGTTTTTCTCTGCTGGTTGATGTGGGCTGGAATGACCGAGGTGGTACCAGTTTAAATTATTCAGGTCATATTTTGTCAGGTTTCAAGGAACCTGAGACCGGGGCGGGACTGTTAAGAATTTAAGGCTACAATCTGGTGTTAAAAAAGTACTCAACCGAAATTAGAAAATAAATATTGGGAAGTACGTCAGACGGAATTTAATGTTCTTTTTTCACATCTGCCAAAGACTTACATTTTTATCTCGCTTTATCACATGCCTCAGAAATGTGGCAAACGTTTCACATGGATTGAGTTACTTTGAAGCAGAATAACTTCGATGCACCATGCAGCTAATTTGTCTCAGTAAGATGCCACAAATAAAAGTGAGATCAAACACGTCAATCTAGAAAACTAAGAGTAGCTGCTAATCCCCCCCACCACAAAACTGACGACCGAGCAGCCTTGGTTGTAATTGTGTGAAAGCAGCAGGCTTTGTAGCTGAAAAGGAGCATTGTGAATGCTAGAAATCTGATATCAAAATGAAATATTGGAAATAAAAAATCATGAGAAAATACATTCTAATATTTCAGGTGGGTACCCTTTAACAGACAAAAGATAGGTATTTCAACAAAAGATAGGTATTTTATTAAGGTTGGGAAAATGAGGACATACCTGGGAGAAGCGAGGGAAAGAAAAGAGAACCAATAGATGCACCAATTACATGAAAAGAGTTAAAACAAAAACAGAAATACCTTGAAAAACTCAGCAGGTCTGGCAGCATCAGCGGAGAAGAACAAAGTTGACGTTTCGAGTCCTCATGACCCTTCAACAGAACTAAGTAAAAATAGGAGAGGTGTGAAATATAAGCTGGTTTAAGGTAGGGGGAGAAGTGGGGTGGGTGGGGGGGGGGGGGTGGTGCTGGTTGTAGGGACAAGCAAGCAGTGATAGGAGCAGATAACCAAAAGATGTCACAGACAAAGGAACAAAGAGGTGTTGAAGGTGGTGATATTATCTAAAAGAATGTGCTAATTAAGAATGGATAGCAGGACACGCAAGGTACAGATAGTTCTAGTGGGGGTGGGGTGAAATAAGACTAAAAGGTATAGATTTTAAAATAATGGAAATAGGTGGGAAAAGAAAAATCTATATAAATTATTGGAAAAAACAAAAGGGAGGGGGAAGAAACGGAAAGGGGGTGGGGATGGAGGAGGGAGTTCAAGATCTAAAGTTGTTGAACTCAATATTCAGTCCGGAAGGCTGTAAAGTGCCTAGTCGGAAGATGAGGTGCTGTTCCTCCAGTTTGAGTTGAGCTTCACTGGAAAAATGCAGCAAGCCAAGGACAGACATGTGGGCAAGAGAGCAGGGTGGAATGTTAAAATGGCAAGCGACAGGGAGGTCTGGGTCATTCTTGCGGACAGACCGAAGGTGTTCTGCAAAGCAGTCGCCCAGTCTGCGTTTGGTCTCTCCAGTGTAGAGGAAACCGCATTGGGAGCAACAAATGCAGAAGACTAAGTTGGGGGAAATGCAAGTGAAATGCTGCTTCACTTGAAAGGAGTGTTTGGGCCCTTGGACGGTAAGGAGAGAGGAAGTGAAGGGGCAGGTGTTGCATATTTTGCGTATGCATGGGGAGGTGCCATAGGTGGGGGTTGAGGAGTAGGGGGTGATGGAGGAGTGGACCAGGGTGTCACGGAGGGAATGATCCCTACGGAATGCCACCAGGGGGGGTGAAGGGAATATGTGTTTGGTGGTGGTATCATGCTGGAGTTGGCGGAAATGGTGGAGGATGATCCTTTGAATGCGGAGGCTGGTGGGGTGATAAGTGAGGACAAGGGGGACCCTTTCATGTTTCTGGGAGGGAGGAGAAGGCGTGAGGGCGGATGCGCGGGAGATGGGCCGGACACGGTTGAGGGCCCTGTCAACGACCGTGGGTGGAAAACCTCGGTTAAGGAAGAAGGAGGATATGTCCTACATGTTCCAGTCCTACTCCGGCCCTCTCCCACAACTCTTTCTCCGGTACATCGATGATTACTTCGGTGCTGCTTCATGCTCTCGTCGGGACCTGGAACAATTTATTAATTTTGCTTCCAATCTCCACCCCTCCATCATTTTCACATGGTCCATCTCTGACACTTCCCTTCCCTTCCTTGACCTCTCTGTCTCAATTTCTGGTGATAGACTGTCCGCCAATATCCATTACAAGCCTACCGACTCCCACAGCTACCTCGACTACAGCTCCTCACACCCCGCTTCCTGTAAGGATTCCATCCCATTCTCTCAGTTCCTTCGCCTCCATCCGTGACACCCTGGTCCACTCCTCCATCACCCCCTACTCCTCAACCCCCACCTACAGCAGCTCCCCATGCATACACAAAATATGCAACACCTGCCCCTTCACTTCCTCTCTCCTCACCATCCAAGGGCCCAAACACTCCTTTCAAGTGAAGCAGCATTTCACTTGCATTTCCCCCAACTTAGTCTACTGCATTCGTTGCTCCCAATGCGGTTTCCTCTACATTGGAGAGACCAAACGCAGACTGGGCGACTGCTTTGCAGAACACCTTCAGTCTGTCCGCAAGAATGACCCAGACCTCCCTGTCGCTTGCCATTTTAACATTCCACCCTGCTCTCTTACCCACATGTCTGTCCTTGGCTTGCTGCATTGTTCCAGTGAAGCTCAACCCAAACTGGAGGAACAGCACCTCATCTTCCGACTAGGCACTTTACAGCCTTCCGGACTGAATATTGAGTTCAACAACTTTAGATCTTGAACTCCCTCCTCCATCCCCACCTCCTTTCCGTTTCTTCCCCCTCCCTTTTGTTTTTTCCAATAATTTATATAGATTTTTCTTTTCCCACCTATTTCCATTATTTTAAAATCTATACCTTTTATGCCCTTTTAGTCTTATTTCACCCCACCCCCACTAGAGCTATCTGTACCTTGCGTGTCCTGCTATCCATTCTTAATTAGCACATTCTTTTAGATAATATCACCACCTTCAACACATCTTTGTTCCTTTGTCTGTGACATCTTTTGGTTATCTGCTCCTATCACTGCTTACTTGTCCCTACAACCAGCCACCCCCCCCCCCACCCCACCACTTCTCCCCACACCTTAAACCAGCTTATATTTCACCCCTCTCCTATTTTTACTTAGTTCTGTTGAAGGGTCATGAGGACTCGAAACGTCAACTTTGTTCTTCTCCGCCGATGCTGCCAGACCTGCTGAGTTTTTCCAGGTATTTCTGTTTTTGTTTTGGATTTCCAGCATCCGCAGTTTTTTGTTTTTATTTTTGTTTTTATATACATGAAAAGAGTTAATAGGTTAAATGACTTGTAAGATGTTTAATATAAAACTTGAATATATCAATTAAATGGTGCAGGGATATAAAAATGGACAGGAAGATGAGCAAATAATCAGGAGTGAAAAGGCCAAAAGCATAAGAAATAACAAAACAGCAGAAATACGTGGTAAATGTAGCAGATTTGAAAGTAAACAAAAAATGCAAATGAAACAGTCATGAGAAAATAAAAAACACACACATCTGTGGTGTGATCTTTTGAAAGGTCTGTTGCCCAAACGCTAGCTTGCCTCTTTTGCCCCTAAACACTGGCAGACCCTGCTGACATTGCAAGAAAATGCAGGGTGTGGTTAAGGTCTGAAGTTACCGACGCCACTATTCGCAAGTTTAAGCTGATAATAGCCTCTCTGCATTTAATGCCGTCACACTCTCTTTCCACTCCCTTTAACAAGATGCGGGTGATTCTCTTGTTCCATCCTCTCCAAAGGGCCAATCCCCGAATCTCCATTCCTCTCATATAAAGCACCATGCCCACTGGTCTTCATTGCCCTCTGTCAGAGTGCTTAAACAGCTAGAATCAGCAGTCTATTCAATTGTGAGAGCCATCACAATCAGACCCAATTCTGTCCTTACCCAATGTCTACGTATGCCCATTTTTCAGACTGGATAATTATCAGGTGCAAGATCACTATGCCTTATTCTCCTCCCCAACTCAGAGGCACTAAAACTGAGCCACTTTGCCTCAGATAAGCTAGTTTCACATGAACCAGGCACCAGGGACTTTCTAGTTTACATAGCTCAGTTATATTTGCCTTTACCAACCATGCATTTGACCAAGAAGTTAATTGCATACTGCATCTCTTAATTTCTATCCTCCACCTTTATTTTTCTTTCAGACAGACAATTTTAACATAAATTTGTATAGTTTTGTGTAAGGTCATATTTAATCCTGGCTTTAATTGGGTACTCTGCCATATCAGATTGTCAAAAAATTAAACATTATGGCCTGAAACTTTATCTTATTGGGCCCCTTCAAACCTGTAAATTATTGAAAATTCATGTTTTTTTACTGACTCCAACCTGGGTTGGTCCCATGTCTAGGATGGTCATGCATTTAATTAGTGCTATTATTACATTAACCATGTATCCTGAGTGGCTTATGTTAAATCAAACTCATAGTTAGGGGAGGGAGTGAGAAACAGATGAAGAGAGAGGTAGAGACACTGTTTGGCAGATGGAATAAATGAGGGAGAAAGAAAAAGAGACATACTGTTGATGTAGATAGCAAGGTAGGAATTCTCAGACTCCAGATATGAAGACCTGCATTGTACATATGCACAAATTCATAGAGTATTCCTATGTTACTAGTGTTTCAAATATTTTAATTATAGTCTGGATTTTACTGTTTGTGACATTAGCACACAGATGTTTAACATAATTGTACATTTTGTCTACTGTTTTAATGGTGGCATTAAGTCATTAAAATAGACTTGTTAAACTAACAGACCGAGAAATGTAATATAAATGTATTAATGATTCATTTGCTAATGCTATAACCAGTGATTTGTAGGATTTATATATATATATAAAACATAGTTTTGATGTGTATAAAACTGCTGCTGTATCAAAAATAAAGAATTTAGTTTCCAGGGCTGAAGTTTTCTCCCGTGTCTGTCTCATGAATGCCACCCCTGCCCCTGACCCCCAGAACACATGGTGTCTGGATCATGCTGCTCAACCCCAAGCTCCATTGTCTCATCCATCTGACATTGGACCTGAGGCTTCCACCACTCAGACCCTCATATTGAGCCCATGCACCCAATGCTGGTTCTGTGCCTCACCCTCTTCGTGCTCACCAAGAGACTTGGCAGCTGGGAGAGGAAAATATATGTGTATCACCCTGCACAATGGCATACCAATCATATCATTCTGTTCCTCCATAAGTATCATGCACCACTCCACCTTACCCCATCCTTGTTCCCTTATGGTTACTTGTTATGTCATCTGCCAGGTCTTTTTCTGTCAATGTGAAAGTTTACTGAATTGTCTTAGCGACAGCTTTTTTTCTGCGACTTCCACAATGTGAATGCTGGTCTTTTCCTTGCTGTCCATTTGAGCCTCCTGCTCTGCTTGTCGATAACAGCCCGAGTCTCCATTGGTGAACATTGAGGAGGTCCTTTAGAGCCTTTCCAAATTGCAAATTTTCAACCAGGCAAATCTGTTAGTAAATATAAATTAATGCAATGTTTTGCTGAAGTTTGTAAAATTTCCATTACAAAATTATCAATTGCTTAATTTCCCCTTGCTTTGACTTCAGAGATAAAAAGTTACATTTTAGTTACTTGTATAAATTCTTAAACACTCAAGTTTTGTCCCCTCTTCCATTTTACAGACATAGGCAGTTACACTCTTTAAACAATGTTTCTGTTTTGAGTTACATGATGTGATCCCTCTGAAGTGAAACTTTCTAATGTAATAATTACTGATTATTATTTCTGGAATTATACAAGGCTGCACGTTCTTAAGTAAAACAAATACCAACCTCGTGCCACCACCCACCCCCACACACCCACACATACGCACACATGGGGCTGAATTTTCATCCTAGAGGCGCGCATTGAAAGTCAGGAAATTTGCTGGCCCCTTAGGTAAAGAGCCTGCAAAGGCGCAATTTTTGTCTCAGGGGCAGGTGCTAACTGAAGTTGGACTTGCGCCCCCAGAAAGAGTTTGGAGACAGCCACAGGGTTTGCTGGGTGGGGAGGCGGGCTGTTTAAAAGGCCTGTCTGGGTGCTCTGGGACTTTGTTCCAGTTACGATAAAATCAATAAAACAGAAAACACCACTCACACCCCAACACACTCCCTATACCTTCTCCATGCCAACTAATACCATCTCATGCTCCTCCACCCACCCCCCATGGCTCCTCATACTCTCTATGCCAGCCTATTCTTCATTGCCCATTTGCCCAGTCTAAACTCTGTGTAGGACCACTGAATCCTATAGGAATAATGACATGTGTGAAAAGTTTTTACAAAACTGTCATTCATTCATAATTGTAGCCATATAAATGCTGTGGCTGCAAGAGCAGGCCAGACGCTAGGAATCCTGTGGCAAGTAACTCACCTCCTGACTCCCCAAAGCCTGCCCACAATCTACAAGGCACAAGTCAGGAGTGTGATGGAATATTCTCCACTTGCCTAGATGAGTGCAGATCCAACAACACTAAAGAAACTTGACGCCATCCAGGACAAAGCAGCCCACTTGATCGGCACCCCATCCCTCATTCACTCCCTCCACCACCGACGCACAATGGAAGTAGTATGTACCATCTACAAGATGCACTGCAGAAACTCACTAAGGTTCCTGAGGCAGCACCTTCCAAACCCACAACCACTACCATCTAGAAGGACAAGGGCAGCAGGTACATGAGAACACCACCACCTGGAAGTTCCCCTCCAAGCCACTCACAATCTTGATTTGGAAATATATCACCATTCCTTCACTGCTGCTGGGTCAAAACCCTGGAGCTTCCTCCCTAATAGTACTGTGGGTGAACCGACAGCACATGGTCACCACTGTAGAGCGTGACAGTGGGGAGTTAATAGTAGATAATAAGGAAATGGTGGAAGAAATGAACAAATATTTTGCTCTGTCTTCACTATAGAGGATACAAAAAACTTTACAGTAACAGCTGCAAATCAGGAGGTGAAAGGGAGAGAGGAACTTGGTGAAATTGAAATCATTAGGGAAATGGTACTGAGCAAAGTCTCCGGGTCCCAATGGACTACATCCTAGGGTCTTAAAAGAGTTGGCTAATGAGGTAGTCAATGCACTGGTGTTAATTATCCAAAATTTGCTAGATTCTGGAAAGGTTCCATCAGACTGGAAAATAGAAAATATAACCCTTATATTCAAGAAAGGAGTGAGGCAGAAAACAGGAAACTGTAGGCCAGTTAGCTTGATGTCTGTCATGGGAAAGTTGTTAGAATCAATCATTAAGGAGGTTATAGCTGGGCACTTAGAAGAGCTCAAGGCAATCAGGAACAATCAGCATGGTTTTGTGAAAGGGAAATCATGTTTAACCAATTTATTGGAATTTTTGAAGGAGTAACATACGTGGTGGATAAAGGGGAGCCTGTAGATGTACTGTACTTGGATTTCCAGAAGGCATTTGATAAGGTGCCACATCAAAGTTTATTGCAGAAACTAAAGACGCATGGTATAGGGGGTAGTATATTAGCATATATAGAAGATTGGCTGGCTGGCAGAAAGCAGAGAGCATGCATAAATGGGTCTTTTTCGGATTGACAGGATGTGACGAATAGAGTCCCACAGGGTTCTGTGCTGGGGCCTCAACTTTTTATGATTTACAACAATGACTTAGTTGAGGGGAGGGAAGACATGGTAGCTAAATTTGCAAATGACACAAAGATAGGTAGGAAAGTATGTTGTGAAGAGGATGTGAGGAGGTTGTAGATGGATATAGATAGGTTGTGTGAGTGGACAAAGATCTGGCAAATGGAGTTTAATGTGGGAAAATGTGAAGTTGTTCACTCTGGCAGGAAGAACAAAAAAGCAGAACATTACTTAAATGGAGAATGGCTGCATAATTCGGAGGTACAGAGGGATCTAGGTGTTCTAGTACATGAGTCACAAAATGTTAGTATGCAGGTGCAGCAAGTAATTAAGAAGGCTAAGGGAATGCTATCTTTTATTACTAGAGCGATTGAGCATAAAAGTAAGGATGTTATGCTTCAGTTATACAGGGCATTGGTAAGACTGCACTTTGAATACTGTGTGTAGTTTTGGTCTCCTTATTTAAGGAAGGATGTGAATGCATTGGAGGCAGTTCAGAGGAGGTTTACTAGATTGATACGTGGAATGAGTGGGTTGTCTTATCAGGAAAGGTTGGGCAGACTGGGCTTGTTTCCACTGGAGTTTAGAAACGTGAGGGGTGATTTGATTGAAGTATATAAGATCCTGAATGGCCTTGACAAGGTGGACGTTGAAAGGATGTTTCCTCTTGCGGATGAGTCCAGAACCAGGGGGCACTGTTTTAAAATTTAGGACAGAGATGAGGAGAAATTTTTTCTCCCAGTGGGTTGTGCGACTTTAGAACTTACTGCCTCAGAAGGTGATGGAGGCAGGGCCATTGAATATTTTTAAGGCAGAGATGACCAAAGGTTATTGGGGGTAGATGGAAATGTGGAAATCGAAACACAAGAAAATCAGCCATGATCTTATTGAATGGCAGAGCAGGCTCGAGGGGCCGAATGGTCTACTCCTGTTCCTATTTCTTAAGTTCTTATGCAGCAATTCAATAAAGCAGCTCACCACCTTCTCAAGGGCAATTAGGGATGGGCAATAAATGCTGGCCCAGCCAGGAAAGCCCACATCCCTTGAAAGAATTTTTTAAAAATTCTTACAAAAATCTCCTTGTACTACAAGCCTATGAAAGTGTCACTCAACCAGGTCTTTAAAGTATCAGTAGCAGAAAATGCAAGCACTTTACACCTCTTTATCTTGCGCAAATTGAGGGTGGGTGGAGAGCAGAAGTTGGCATGGAGTGTATGTTAGGCCATTAGGAGAGGGTAGAGGGGCATCAATTGGCATGGGCGTCATGAGTGTCCTTTGGTGATGGGTGGAGGGGCATGAAGTGGCATAGGTGAGACCTTTTGAACTTACCTTTCAAAAGGTTCTCTCATCCAGACTATGGTTTACAACACCTCTGAGAGGCCATGAACCATGATTCATTGAAAAGCTCCACAAAAATTGCAGAGGGCTAGGAGATGCCTACCCACAATGGACACAGCCAGGTCAAGGGTGCATGGTGTGGGCTTGCGACCAACACCAGGCCGCAGCCTTTTCGTGCTCTGATGAAAATTGGGGATGCTGGAAATAGGGCCAGAAATCCTGGAATCGAGTCCCTACTGCCATTTTTAAAGGCTGGTGGAGTCTCCCTGACTCCGCAAAAATCTAGCCCATCATTTCGTCCGATTCTATTGGTTTAAATGTTGGAACATACCACATT
Organism: Cetorhinus maximus; assembly: GCF_964194155.1. Classification (NCBI taxonomy): domain Eukaryota; kingdom Metazoa; phylum Chordata; class Chondrichthyes; order Lamniformes; family Cetorhinidae; genus Cetorhinus; species Cetorhinus maximus. The sequence continues at coordinate 88,350,084 of NC_135887.1, forward strand.
TTATATTAGCCTACATGATTCTGAAACTCATTCAAGATTATTTTGTTTTAATAATTCAAAAGTTAAACAGCATCATTGGATTCGGTTTCTTCATTATAGGAATGATATAAAAGCAATGAAAAAGGTGTAAAGTTGTTAGAATTATGATGAGAGACTTGAATAGGTCAATTTTTCACTAAAGCTGAGTAAGTTAATGGAACATGATAGAGGTCTTCAAGGTTACAAACAGTTATGATGAGGTAAATAGTAATAGATTATTTTCATTGAATGGTAAAATGATAACAAGAGATCATAAATTTAAGATTACCACAAAAAGAATTAAAGGGGAGGTTAAAAGACTCCTTACGCAGTGAGTGTGGGATTCTGTGCCATAAAATGTTGTTGAAGCGGAAAACTATTTTTTTAAACAAATAAGCTACTTGAAAAAGAGGAATTTTGTAGGATAAGGAGAATGAACAGGAGAATAGAATTAGGCCAGATGACTTATGTGGAGAAAGTCACCCCTGCAAATTTGAATGGTCTACTTCACAGAAATACAGGATAGATACAGCACTGAATGAGGCCATTGAGCCCAGCATGTCTGTGCTAGCTCTCAGAAGGTGCAATTTACCCAGTGCCACTCCCTGGCCTTCTCCCCATAGCCCAGCACATTCTTCCTCATCAGATAATAATCCAATTCCCTCTTAAATGTCTCAGTTGAAATGCCTCCACCTCACTCTTAGGCAATGCATTCCAGATCCCAACAACTTGCTGCGGGAAAAAGTTTTTCCTCATCTCCCCATTGCTTCTTTTGCCAATTATCTTAAATCTATGCCCACTTGTTCTCGATCCTTCTACCAATGGGAACAATGTTTCCCTATCTACTCTATCCAGACCCCTCAGGATTTTGAATATTTCTATGAAATCTCTTTTCAGCCTTCTCTTCTCCAAGGACAACAGTGCCAGCCTCATCAATCTATCTACGTAACTGAAGCTACTCATCCCTGGAACTATTTGTTCTCTGTAGTATTCTATGGAAAAATTTGAAGGTCTATTGTTTCATCTGTCAAAAAGTCCATTATAAATCTCACTGAAATCACAGCCTGCCATCAGCACTCAGCATTATAACCTGGGCAATGGCATGATTTTTTTTCTGACTGACTAAAGTTTTATGTTATTAAGCTGCTACGGCCATCGCCTCTCTGAATTCTCTTGTCTCTTCTTAGTTCAAAATATGCTATACCATATACTATTGCTCAGGATCCTGAATCTAAATATAGGGAACTACGAGGGTATGAGGCACCAGTTGGCAATGATGGTTGGGGAACCTTACTAAAAGGGTTGACAGTGGATAGTGGATAATATTTAAGGAACGTATGCATGAATTACAATTGTTCATTCCTGTCTGGCACAAAAATAAAACAGGAAAGGTGGCTCAACCATAGCTTACAAAAGAAATTAGGGATGGTATTACATCCATAGAGGAGACATAAAATTGCAAGAAAAAGCAGCAAGCCTAAGGATTGGGAGCAGTTTAGAATTCAGAGAAAGCAGACAAAAAGATTGATCAAGAAGGGGAAAATGAAATATGAGAGTAAATTTGCAAGGAACATAAAAACTGATTGTAAAAGCTTCTATAAATTTGTGAAGAGAGAAAGATTAGAGAAGACAAACATAGGTCCCTTACAGTCAGAAACGGGGGAAATTATAATGGGGAACAAAGAAATGGCAGAAGAATTAAACACATATTTTGGTTCTGTCTTCACAAAAGAGGACACGAATAATTTCCCAGAAATGTTAGGGAACCAAGGGTCTAGCAAGAGGGAGGAATTGAAGAAAATCAGTATTAGTAAAAAATGGTGCTAGGGAAATTAATGGGGTTAAAGGCTGAAAAATCCCCAGGGCCTGATAATCTACATCCCAGAGTACTAATGGAAGTGACCCTGGAAATATTGGATGCATTGATGGTCATCTTCCAAAATTCTATAGACTCTGGAGCAGTTCCTACAGATTGGAGGGTGGCAAATGTAACCCCACTATTTAAAAAAGGAGGGAGAGAAAAAACAAAGAATTACAGACCAGTTAGCCTAACATCAGTAGTGGGGAAAATGCTAGAGTCTATTATAAAAGATGTGGTAACAGAACACTTGGAAAGCGTTGATGGGATTAGACAAAGTCAGCACGGGTTTATGAAAGGAAAATCATGCTTAACTAATCTACTGGAGTTTTTTGAGGATGTAACTAGTAGAATAGATAAGGGAGAACCAGTGGATGTGGTGTATTTGGATTTCAGGAAGGCTTTTGATAAGGTCCCACATAAGAGGCTAGTGGGCAAAATTAAAGCACATGGGATTGGGGGTAATATACTGGCATGGATTGAGAATTGGTTGACAGACCGGAAACAGAGAATGTGAATAAATGGGTATTGTTCTGGGTAGTAGGTGGTGACTAGTGGTGTACCGCAGGGATCAGTGCTTGGGCCCCAGCTATTCACGATATATATAAATGACTTGGATGAGGGAACCAAATGCAATATTTCCAAGTTTGTTGATGACACAAAACTGGGCAGGGTTATGAGCTGTGAGGAGGCTGCAAGGAGGCTTCAGGGCGATTTAGACAAGTTGTGTGCGTGGGCAAACACATGGCAGATGCAATATAACATGGATAAATGTGAAGTTATACGCTTCAGTGTGAAAAATAGAAAGACAGAGTATTATTTAAATGGTGATATATTGGGAAATATGGGTGTACAAAGGGATCTGGGTGTTCCTTGTACACCAGTCAATGAAAGTAAATAGGCAGATGCAGCAATTAGGAAGGCAAATGGTATGTTGGCCTTCATTGCAAGAGGATTGGATTTCAGAAGTAGGGATGTCTTACTGCAGTATACAGGGCCTTGGTGAGACCACACCTGGAGTATTGTGTGCAGTTTTGGCCTCCCTACCTAAGAAAGGATATACTTGCAATAGAGGGAGTGCAGCAAAGGTTCACCAGGCTGATACTGGGGATGGCAGGACTGTTGTATGAGGAGAGATTGGTTCGACTGGGCCTGCATTCACTAGAGTTTAGAAGAATGAGAGGGGATCTGATTGAAATGTATAAAATTCTAACAGGGCTAGACAGACTGGATGCAGGGAGTATGTTTCCCCTGGTTGGGGAGACTAGAACCAGGGGCCACAGTCTCAGGGTACGGGGTAGACCATTTAGGACTGAGATGAGGAAAGATTTCTTCACTCAGAGGGTGGTCAACCTGTGGAATTCTCTACCAAAGAAGGCTGTGGAGACCAGGTCACTGAGTATATTCAAGAAAGAAATTGATAAATTTTTGGATATTAGGGGCATCAAGGGGTCTGGAGAGAAAGTGGGAATATGGCGTTGAGATAGAGGACCAGCCATGATCATATTCAATGGTGAAGCAGGCTCGAAGGGCCGAATGGCCTACTCCTGCCCCTAGTTTATTTGTTTCTATGTTTTTTCCCTTCACATACTCCCTCCACCACTGACACACAGGCCATAATTTTTCACTCGGCATGCGGACGCGGGCCTGACACACTCGAACGTAAAATAGTGCGCGATGATGTCGGTTGAGCGTCCCAACGTCATCGCACACTCACACGATATTTCGGTCGACGGGCGCATGCGAGAGTCAGCAGCACAAATGCCAACATTTAAGAGGGCTACTTAGCCCAATAACAGCACAATTAACTGGGATTTTTCGCTGCCCGTCCAACATTATGGCTGGTGGGAGGGCGAGTCGGCCAGGTGGTTGTTGTCTTTTTCAGGAAACTTCATCCAAGGGCGGGATGAGGTTTCTGAGATTAATTTAGTAAAAGATAAATTTATTTGGACACAAATTTCAGCTTCCAGGGGCAGAATTTTCCATCTGGCAGGGGAGATAGAGCGGGAGCAGCCGTGGACCTGATCGCCACCCGCGATCGGGTCCGTGCCGCCATTTTACGTGAGTGGGCCAATTAAGGCCTGCCCAGTGTATTTCCTGACTCCTGAGGATAGCAGGGGTGTGCGGGCGGTGGCCGACATGCACACACTGCCGGGCCCAATGGCGACATGGCAGTCTTTTGTAGGCTGCTCACAATGGCTAGTGCTAAGCCGCAGCAGAGGGGTTTGGTGAGCAGGCCAGGCTGGAGGGCAGGGCAGCGGGGGGGGCCAGTACGCCCCTCGTTTTTCTGATGACTGCCTTGCTGCCCTCCTCAAGGAGGTGTTGGTCCCCCAGGATGGGAGGAGGAGTCCCCCCCACATGATGAAACGTGCCTGGGAGGAGGTGGCGGAGGTGGTGAACTCCCGCGATGTGGTGCGGTGCAACTGGATCCAGTGCCGCAAGCGCTTGAACTGTTTGTTGCGCTCTGGCAGGGTGAATACCATGTTGGCATTGGGCATTTAACCTAGCTGGTAGCCTTACCCTCTGTGCCCCCGCTGCCTCCAAGTCTCAGTATCGTGACTGCACTGAATCATTGACAGCATTTTTCCTTTGCTGGGTGGACAAGCAGATTGTACCCATGCTGAGGTCAGCCTGAGCGGGTCATGAGGAGATGAGTTTTCCCCCGGAGCATGTGTTGATCTGAGTCCCACATGACTGGCTGGGCTCAACCTGGAGGAGCTGCACCTAGGCGCAGACTCAGAACTCCAGGACATGTCCTAGTCAGGGTGATGAGATGGTGGAAGGGGAGCTTCAAGGTGGCATGGCAACGAACCATCTGTTGCCCTCTATGCTGCACATGCTTGCGCTTCCTTGCTATGGGAAGAAATACCATGTGGTTCCTAATGTGATGAAGGCAGCATGTGTCCAAGGGGGTGTGGGGGGTTTGGGGACAGGCCTAGCATCTTTGTCTGAGTGATCGGCAGCAGCGGGGAGAGGAGGCACTGGAGACCTGATATGTTCCACTCTGGCTGGGGTGGACCGTGCGTGAAGAGTCCATGTGCAATTTGCCCTAATCAATGCTCTTCTCTCTTTTTCAGGAGAAGAATGCACAGAACGTGGCCGAGAGTGTGAGGACTGGAGGCGGCCAGGCACAGCTTTCCATACTAAGCTGCTTCAAGCAGGAGGCCCTTGAACTGGAGAGACGCCATGCACCCAGGTCTACTGGTGTCGGTGAGGCTGGGGTGCCATGGCCTGGTATTTATGCCCAACAGTGAGGTCAGCATTGTCCTCCCAAAAGCCATAGCACTGATGATTGTTAAATTAGTTATTGTTGCAACATTGCTGGGCCATTGGTTATGGAAGGTTGAGCATATGAGCCAGGGGGACAGGGATGAAGTTTGTCATTGTCTGCGTGCTAACTGATCTACTGTCCTTATTCTTCCTTTCAGCATCATCAGAGCACGGCCGGGAGGAGGAGCAGCAGGTGCCCCCTCTCACGCCTGAGGGGCCTGAAGACTCACCAGTGTCACACCATTTCTGCAAGGCAGGCACCAGCGCAGATACTAGCACCTCAGTGGGAATTAGAACAACGGCTAGTGTCCCGGGGCACAGTGGTGACGGTACTTTACGCTTGCTGGAGGAGTTGGCAGAGACAGAGAGTGCCCATGGTGCCAGCAGTTGGAGGACTGCAGGGGCCAGGCACATGCTCAGTCAGTGCCTGATGATGTGCCTCTGGAGTCGTCTGCGATGCAGCAGGTGCAGGAAATGCGGCCGGGTGTGCGGGAGCATCTGGTGGAGATACATGAGGCTATGCTTGGCTTGGTCTCCGTGGTGGAGGAGTCTACGCGGATGCTCACCGAAGCAATGAGCCATATGTCCGAGTGTCAAACATCCTCCATGGAGAGAGTGATGACTCTCATGGAGAGTCTACTCCAGGAGACCCGTCAGGGTTTCCTGGGGATGCGCTCTGACCAGCAAGCCCTCACATTGGCAATGACCTCAGCTGGTCAGTGCCAGTGTGGGAGATGGTGTGGGCATCACGCTTCCCAGCTCAGTGCCCATCCATCCACGGTTAGCAGGGTGGTCCAAAGCAGCCTTACCTCAGAGCAGCTGCTGCCTGTCGTCTCTGCGGGCTCCTCTCAGGGCGCTCCAGATGAGGGCGGCAACTCCTCTGCCCCTCTCCCAATGGCTGTATCATCCGGTGAGGCTGTGACGACTGGGGAGATACCAGCTGCGGAACAGGGGCCAGCACAGGCTCCACGGGCCTGAGGACAACCACCAAGGTCATCAAGGCCAACAGGACAGCAGAGTCAGCAGGCTGTCTCAGATGCCACTCCGAGCGATGGGGCAGCACCAAGACGTAGCACCTGGAAACGAAAACCTAAGACACCTTAGGCACACCACAGGTTTTTCACTGGTGCTTTTGTGTTGGCTCAACATGAGGTTCTTATGATTTCTTTTTGATTGTTAGCACTATTGTTTTCTCTTTGTGATAAGTTCTTTTGCTTCACACATTAAATGTAGATGTGTGTCCATGGCTGAGGGTGCCTTGTTTCCTCTGCATGTGTATGGTTGACAAAAGTGTAATGAGTGATTTGTTGGACATTCAGCTTTATTTACAAGACCCTTAGTTAGTGCTGCTGACCTGGCAGATTTTGCACGTAGGTGTCGAGTATCGAAGCGGCAGCCCAGGCTTGTCCTGGTGATCCATCTGTATTGTGCTAGCTGAAGGTTCATTGGATTAAAGCATCCCAGGTGTCCCTGCCTCCCTGGAGTAGTCCCAGGTCAGCGTTTACCCCCTCAGCATTTCCCTATACATGCTCATCCTTGGAATCGCTGCTGGACTCGTCGTGTGCAGCTGCAGCCACTGTGGCAACGTCTTCATCGTCCACTGCATCCCCCCTTTACAGTGATGTAAAAAAGTCTAAAGTGATGTCAGCACAAGGGAAGATGCTGATTAGTGAATAGCTGCTAAGTGTTTTCTGCCTTTAGTTTAGTTCTGTTAGGTTTATTTAGGAGTCTAATCAATAAAGGCATGACAGGGCACCTCAGTCCTGTTGGATGCACTTCCTGTTCCATGTGGGAACTCCAGAACACTTCCAGCAGATGACAGCAGGTGCGGAAAGTGTTACTAATTGGAGGAGTTTGGAGGAGGTGTTTTGGAGCTTGAGCAGCAGCTGGTATAACTGTGGAGCATCTGTGACATTGAGAGCTACATGGGTAACAAGTTTCAGTAGGTGGTCACCTAAAAGTTAAGAGCATGCAGGCAGAGAGGGAATGAGTGACCGATAGACAGACAAGGAGACCAGGCAGGTAGTGCAGGAGTCCCCTGAGAGTATCTCATTCTCCAATCAGTATTCCATCTTGAATACTGGTGAGGGCAATGGTTCCTCTGGGGAAGGTAGCCAGAGCCAAGTCCATGACATTACAGGTGACTCAGCTGTACAGGGGCAGGGAGAAAAAAGATCAGGAATGCATCAGTGATAGGGGATTCAATACTTAGGTGTGCAGGCAAGTGCTTGTGCAACCAGAGGCGAGATTCCAGGATGGAATGTTGCCTCCCTGGTGCCAGGGTCCCGGATGTCACTGAGCAGCTCTCGAGCACTCTGAGAGGGGATGGTGAACAGCCAGAGGTTGTGGTCAATATTGAATGCCATACCAATGACATTGTTAGAAAGATGGATGAGGGCCCTGCAGGCAGAATTTAGGGAGGTAGGAAAGAGATTAATAAACAGGACTTCAAAGGTGGTAATCTCTGGATTATTCCAAGTGCCATGTGCCAGTGGGTACAGAAATAGGAGGCTAAAGCAGATGAATGCACAGATGGAGAAATGGTCTAAGAGGGAGGGCTTTAGATTTCTGGGGAATTGGGACCGTTTCTGGGGGAGGTGCAGGGGGAACCTGTACAGGCTGGGACCAGTGTTCTACAGTAGAGGCTCTTTAGTGTTCTGGCGGAAGGTTTGAACTAATTTGGCATGGGTATAGGCACCGGGATGTAGGATTAGAAAGGAGAAAATAGGTGGACAAAGGATTGGGAGAAACAGATAGCATTAGAGTAAGAAATTGTACAATTGAGGTGCGGGTCAGAACAAGAGCGAATGCAAATCGAAGATAGGTTTGCTCTCAATGTGTTTACAGTGTAATAAATAAGATTAGTGAGATGCAAGTGCCAATAGCCACATGGGAATATGATGTTCTGGCAATAATGCAGACCTGGCTCTAAAAAGTGCAGGACTGGCTACTAAATACCTTTGGATACAAGGTGTTCAGGAAAGATAGCGAAAGAAAGAAAGGAGAAAGGGTAGCAGTATTGATTAGGAGAACAATACAGTGGTGGAGAGAGAGGATTCCTAGGGGAGTGAAGGACAGAATCTGTTTGGTTAGATGTAAGGAACCATTACACAATTGGATGTATTTCCTAGGCCACCAACTTGTGAGAAGGATATAGAGGAGCAAATTTATATGGAAATTACAGAGAGGTGCAAGAACTATAGAGTATTGATAACAAGGGGGGGTCTTTATTTATCCTAACATAGACTAAGGTAACAGTAGTATAATGGGTAGATAGGGAGAAGAATTTCAGAAGTATGTTAGGAGAACTTTCTTGACCAGTTTCTGATCCAACAAGGAAGAAGGCATTGTTGGATTTGGTTCTGGGAATGAAGTGAGTCAAGTGGAGCAATTTAGATTAAAAACAGTTAACTGAAGGAGGGCTAATTTTAGTGGGTTCAGAATGCATCTGTCCAAGGTAAAATGTAATCAAACAATGGCCAGCCTTTAAAAAGGAGATAGTTTGCATATAGTTTAGGTATATTCCCACAAGGAGAAAGCAAACAAAACCAGAGCTTTCTGGATGATGAAAGAGATAGCAAGTAAAATGAAGTAGTAATCTGGGGCATGGGACAGATGTCAGGTAGATAAAACAAGTGAGAACCAAGCTGAATATAGGAAGTTTAGATGGGAAGTGAAAGAGGTTGGGACTGAACAGGGATCAAAAAGGAGACCCATGCATGGAGGCAAAGGGCATAACTGAGAGTTCTAGGTGTGGGGCTTACAAAAGCACCAAGTGTGTGAGGGTCAGGTAAAGCATAAGAATTAAAGTGTTGAGTCCAGACTGACATATTATTGATAAGTCGATGGTGAGTGTGTAGTCAATTGAGTAGTGGGAATGAGGCAAATGGTGCTGCTAATAGGATATACCATTTGAGGATGAATTCACTTACCTTGACAACTTGTGTCAGATCTTCAAACTTATTCCTGCACTGCAGCCATATCCTTGAAGCAACACTTGTGGCATTGGTCTCTGCAGCTTGTTGTCCCCAATGCCTCCTGAGCATTTATCTGGAGTGTCTCCTGTCTCCTGTAGATACAAGACATCTCTCCTGATTTCCATCTCTTCCATCAAGATCACCAATGCAGTGTACACTGTCCCACATATTCCGCAAAGTATCACAACACAATTTCAGTTTCCAAATGACTTCCATCACTTCTTGCAGCTACAATGCCCTTTAACAGGCTGCCTTTAAGTAGTGCTGGCCACTTGTGATATTGGGCCCTCTGCTGATTCACGGAACCAATGAACAGCTGTTAGGTCCTGGCTGCAAGCAACAATCATGTGAAGCAATAGGCAGCACAAATTTACATGCTGATTGCAAGCAAGGGAACAAGCATGAGTTAATCAGGCACTGTGGTCCCCATGCCTGCTTTGAGTTCAGCCAGTTTCTCCTTTGATGAACTAAGTTATTCTCATCAAATTCTACTGCACTAAAGCCAGCCTATGTATATGATACAGCTTCACTACACTAACAATGAGAGTCCATCCACAATAAATGCATAATCTTAAGGCACATCCTGCAATTAATCTCTATGCAGCAATGGCACCCAACAGCACAGTGTGCCATTACCCGTTGGTTGCTTAATATCAGTTTCTCTGCCAATCCCCTGGTACCTTGCAGCATTTAGGCCTTACAAGCCACTCCCAAGCATTTCTTGGTCTCTTCTCACTTTTTCCTCTTTGCATCCTCTGTTCCTCTTCCTCTGCTCTGTCCCTCACCTCCTCCTCTGCTCTTCTCCAATCTCCATCCTCCCTTTTCTCTCCTCTTTAGCCTCACTGCCTCCTATCACTCACTCTCCTTCCCTCTTCCTCCCTGCCCTCTGTAAGACAATGATCTGCCTTGTCTCTAAATTTGGATTCAGGCCTGTTGTATCAGACCCCTCTATGTATATATTTCAGCTTTTATTTCTGACTGACTTTCAAGTATGCCAGCAAAGCAGCAACGTGGACTATAAGCAGCATAGGAAGATTCCACTATTGGACAATCTTAGCAATCCGATTACCCTGGCCATGGGAACCATGCCAACCAAGGATTCCTTCTTCCGTAGAGGATAGAAACACTGTAACAGAAACAGAAACAAAAATACCTGGAAAAACTCAGCAGGTCTGGCAGCATCGGTGGAGAAGAGCTCAGTTGACGTTTCGAGTCCTCATGACCCTTCAACAGAACTGCCAGACCTGCTGAGGTTTTCCAGGTATTTCTGTTTCTGTTTTTGTTTTGGATTTCCAGCATCCGCAGTTTTTTGTTTTTATCTTATAGAAACACTGTAGCTGTTTAGGTGCCGAATCTCCCCCTTTATAAACTTTCTTATCGCTACTATGTGACTGATCTAGCTGCAATTCCCCTTCGTTTACAGACTTCCATTAACCTTATTACACTTGACTGAGGAGATAACGCCTTTTATTAAATTAATGCTCTGATGCTCTTGCATTGGTATAAGCATTAACTTCCCTATCACCCAACATGTGCTTCTATCTCTGATCATCTGTAGAACCCTCAGGACTGTTCTTGGCACCAACTTGTCTTGTCCCTAGCGGCTTTTCCACATTCCCAAGCAGGCTTCACCTTGATTAGCTAACACCATGTGCCCCTGCTGTGTCAAGTAGAACGAATAAACTTTCTTAAATCACTGACTATCCTTCTCTTTGATTGAATGAGAGAACGAACCATCTGTTCAAACACAAAATCTCAACTTTGGTTAGTTTTCTGAAGATACTGTGGCTGAAATATTTTATTACTGTGCCTAACATCCAAAAGCTGAGAATGGACACTGCACAGTGTAACAAATCATTAGCAGTATCTCTCTGACAAACTTCATTAAAATACTTCATCTGAGTTGCAGAAATCCCCGTTGTTGCCTTATCATCCCTTTGCATGCAGTTCCTCCTCACCAGTTCTTCCTTCACTCCCTCCACTCAAACGCACTCCCTCACACGTCTTCCTTGCACACTCTCTCTTCTCTGCCATCACCCTTGATCTCCCCTCCTGTCCTCTGTACCTGTCTAACATCATGGTCAGTCTATGCTGCAATTGCTCTGCCACTATAACAAGAGAAAAACACTGCGCATGCTGGAGAATAGAAAATGGTGTAAATACTCGGCAGGTCTGGCACCATCTCGACCAGAGAAAGAAACAATGTCAATGTTTCAGACTGATGACCTTTCATCGTAACTGGAGAAGGTTGGAGATGTAACAGGTTTTATACAAATAGGAGGATAAGGATAAAGACTGTCAGAAGGACAGCCAGAATGCAGACCTTGGCACTATGGCGCAGGAGGCTGTTTGAAGGGGGAAGAAGGATGGAAAGTGTAATGTGGTAGTCATAGGAGATCCAATAATTAGGGGAACAGATAGCCTGCTTTGTAAGTAGGATGTAGAGTCCTACACCCTACCTGGTGCCAGGGTGAATGACATCTTGAAGCGGATTTAAAGGATATTGGAGAGGGAGGGGTTGAATCCAGTAGTTGTGGTTCATGTTAGGGCCAACAACATATGGGAAGGGTAGGCAAGAGATCCAGTTTGGTGAGTGCCAGGATAGGCTCTAAACTGAAGAACAGGATCTTAAGGGATATAATATCTGGATTATTACACAGGCCACATGCAAATTGGCATTGGGATAAGCAGGTTAAGGAGGTGGCTGAATGAGTGGTGTGGGAAAGAAGGGTTCCTGGCACCGGACAGATAGGAGCTGTACCATTGGGATGGGACCCACCCAAACCAGGCTGGGACCAAGGGATGAATGGAAAGGATAAATAGAACAGTCACAAAGACTTTAAATTAGTAAATGGGGGAAAGCTTAGGTAGAATAGATAGTATAGATAATAGTTTGAAAACAAATGAAAGGGAAGAGAGTATTGTGTTTTAAACACTATAGGTAAAGGGAAATATAAACAATATAAAGGGATTAAATCAGCAAAGAGGAATAAGAAATATGTGAGTAAAACATTAAAGCAGAAGGACAGATTAGGGTGGGTGGCCCAAATAAGCTTTCTTCATTGCTAACGCACAGAGTATATGAAACAAATTGAAATAATTGTAGGCCCAAAGTGATAATACAATGAGAACCAGGCTGAATTGAGAAAGAGGGGGAGTGAAAAAGGAAATAAGAGGGGCCAAGAGAGAGTATGAGAAGAGACTGGCAACTATCATAAAAGGAAATCCAAAAGTCTTCCATAGGTATACGAATAGTTAAAAGGCGGTAAGAGAAGTGGTGCAGCCTAATCGAGACTGAAGAGATAGAGAGCAAGGCTGAGGTACTCAATGAGTGTATTTCTCTTTATTAAGGAAGAAGAGTCTGCAGAGGTCATAGTGGAAGAGGAGGCAGTTGAGATACTGGATAGGCAAATAATTGACAAAGATGGGGTATTAGAAAGATTAGGTATACATAAAGTTGATAATTCACTAGGACTGGATGGTATGCATCCAAGGATGCAGAGGGAAATAAGGGTGGAAACTGTGGAGGCTCGGGCCGTAATCCTCCAACTTAGCCTTAGCTGGTGCTAGAGATTGGAAAATTGTAAATGATAACCCTTATTCAAAAAAGGGGGTAAGGATAAGCCCTGCAACTATAGGCCAGTCAGTTTAACCTCTGTGGTGGGAAAACTTTTAGAAATGATAATCGGGGACAAAAGAAACAGTCACTTGGACAAGTGTTTATTAATCAAGGAAAGTTTTTTTTTAATTTGTTCATGGGATGTGGGTGTCTCTGGCTAGGCCAGCATTTATTGCTCACCCCTAATTGCCCTTGTTCAGAGAGCATTTAAGAGTCAACCAGATTACTGGTGGGTCTGGAGTCACATATAGGCCAGGAGACTTCCTTCCCTAAAGGACATTAGTGAACCAGATGGGTTTTTATGACAACCAGGAATGATTTTGTGGTCATCATCAGACTTTTAATTCCATTAGATCGTTATTGGATTCAATTTTCACCATCTGCTGCGGTGGGATTGGAACCTGGGTCCCCAGAGTATTACCCTGAGTCTCTGGAACACTAGTTCAGTGATAATACCACAATGCCACCACTTCCCCCTAAATGGATTTGGTAAAAGAAAATCATGGGCAGAATTTTCCGTCTGGCGGGGGATGCGGAATGGGAGCGGGCGCGGGCGGGCACGGCCCCGATTGCTGCCCGCGATTGGGTCCGCACCACCATTTTACGTGGGTGGGGCAATTAAGGCCCATACAGCGTATTTCCTGACTCCTGAGGATAGTGGGAATGTGTGGATGGCAGCCAGTGTGCACAGACTGCTAGGTCCAATGGCGACCCGGCAGTCTCCTGCAACGAACCATCTGTTGCCCTCTATGTTGCACATGCTTGCGCCTCCTTGCTATGGGAAGAAATACCGTGTGGTTCCTAATGTGATGAAGGCAGCATGTTTCCAAGGGGGTGTGGGGGGTTTGGGGAGCAGGCCTAGCATCTTTGTCTGAGTGGTCGGTCGCAGCGGGGTGAGGAGGCACTGGAGACCTGATATGTTCCACTCTGGTTGGGTTGTGCCGTGTGTGAACAGAGTCCATGTGCAATTCGCCCTAATCAATGCTCTTCTCTCTTTTTCAGAAGAATGCGCAGAATGCGGCTGAGAGTGTGAGGACTGGAGGCGGCCAGGCACAGCTTTCCATACTAAGCTGCTTCAAGCAGGAGGCTCTTGAACTGGAGAGGCGCCATGCACCCAGGTCTACTGGTGTGAGTGAGGCTGGGGTGCCACGGCCTGGCATTTATGCCCAACAGTGAGGTCAGCATTGTCCTCCCAAAAGCCATAGCACTGATGATTGTTAAATTAGTTATTGTTGCAACATTGCTGGGCCATTGGTTCTGGAAGGTTGAGCGCATAATGAGCCGGGGGACAGGGATGAAGTTTGTCATTGTCTGCGCACTAACTGATCTACTGTCCTTATTCTTCCTTTCAGCATCATCAGAGCACGGCCGGGAGGAGGAGCAGCAAAGGCCTCCTTTCACATCTGAGGGGCCTGAAGTCTCACCAGTGTCACACCATTTCTGCGAAGCAGGCATCAGCACAGATACTAGCACCTCGGTGGGAATTAGAACAACGGCTAGTGTCCCGGGGCACAGCTTGAGGGCACTTAACACTCGTTGGAGGAGCTGGCAGAGACAGAGAGTGCCCATGGCGCCAGCAGTCGGAGGACTGCAGGGGACCAAGTACATGCTCAGTCGGTGCCTGATGATGTGCCTCTGGAGTCGTCCGCGACGCAGCAGGTGCAGGAAATGCGGCCAGGTGTGCGGGAGCATCTGGGGGAGATACATATGGCTATGCTTGGCTTGGTGTCCATGGTGGAGGAGTCTACGCGGATGCTCACCGAAGCAATGAGCCACATGTCCAAGTGTCAAGCATCCTCCATGGAGAGAATGACAACTCTCATGGAGAGTTTACTCCAGGAGACCGACCAGGGTTTCCTGGGGATGAGCTCTGACCAGCAAGCCCTCACATCGGAAATGACCTCAACTGGTCAGTGCCAGTGTGGGAGATGGTCTGGGCATCAAGCTTCCCAGCTCAGTGCCCAACCATCCACGGTGAGTAGGGAGGTTTGAAGCAACCTCACGTCGGTGCAGCTGCTGCCTGTCGTCTCTGCGGGCTCCTCTCAGGGCGCTCCGGGTGAGGGCAGCAGCTCCTCTGCCCCTCTCCCAGTGACCGTATCATCAGGTGAGGCTGCGACAACTAGGGAGATACCAGCTGCAGAACAGGCAGCTCCCTCCCAGGCGGGGCCAGCACAGGCTTCAAGGGCCAGACGACAACCACCAAGGTCATCAAGGCCAACAGGACAGCAGAGTCAGCAGGCTGTCTCAGCTGCCCTTCCGAGCGATGGGGCAGCACCAAGACGTAGCACCTGGAAACGAAAACCTAAGACCTCTTAGGCACACCACAGGTTTTTCACTGGTGCTTTTGTGTTGGCTTGACATGAGGTTCTTATGATTTCTTTTTGATTGTTAACACTATTGTTTTCTCTTTGTGATAAGTTATTTTGCTTCACACATTAAATGCAGATGTGTGACCATGGCTGAGGGTGCCTTGTTTCCTCTGCATGTGTATGGGTGACAAAAGTGTAATGAGTGATTTGTTGGACATTCAGCTTTATTTACAAGGCCCTTAATTAGTGCTAAAAGCAAAAAACTGCGGATGCTGGAAATCCAAAACAAAAACAGAAACAGAAAAACCTGGAAAAACTCAGCAGGTCTGGCAGCATCGGCAGAGGAGAGCACTGTTGACGTTTCGAGTCCTCATGACCCTTCAACAGAACTAAGTAAAAACAGGAAAGGGGTGAAATATAAGCTGGTTTAAGGGGGGTGGGGTGTTGTTGGGACAAGCAGCCAGTAATAGGTGGAGATAACCAAAAGCTGTCACAGACAAAAGAACAAAGCGGTGTTGAAGGTGGTGATATTATCTAAAGGAGTGTGCTAATTAAGAGTAGAAGACAGGACAGATAAGGTACAGATAGCTCTAGTGAGGGTGGGGGAATACTAAAAGGTAGAAATAAACAATGGGTGGAAATACATTTAAAAATAATGGAAATAGGTGGGAAAAGAAAAATCTTTATAAATTATTGGAAAAAAAAAGGAGGGGGACGAAACGGGAGGAGAGTAGTGGTGGATGGGGATTGTTTGGGCCTCTGTTCGATTGTGTCAGCCTGTTCCTGCCCCACAGAACTAATTTCTCGCTATCATGACTCCCTTCTCTCTCCCCTTGTCCAGTCCCTTCCCACCTACATCTGTGATTCCTCTGACACCTTACGTCACATCAACAATTTCCAGTTCTCTGGCCCCAACCGCTTCCTCTTCACCATGGACGTCCAATCCCTCTACACCTCCATCCCCCACCAGGATGGTCTGATGGCTCTCCACTTCTTCCTCGAACAGAGGCCCGAACAATTCCCATCCACCACTACTCTCCTCAGTCTGGCTGAACTTGTTCTCACACTGAACAATTTCTCCTTTAACTCCTCTCACTTCCTCCAAATAAAAAGTGTGGTTATGGGTACCCGCATGGGCCCTAGCTATGCCTGTCTCCTTATGGGGTATGTGGAACATTCCTTGTTCCAGTCCTACTCCGGCCCCCTCCCACAACTCTTTCTCCGGTACATCGATGATTACTTCGGTGCTGCTTCATGCTCTCGTCCGGACCTGGAAAAATTTATTAACTTTGTTTCCAATCTCCACCCCTCCATCATTTTCACATGGTCCATCTCTGACACTTCCCTTCCCTTCCTTGACCTCTCTGTCTCAATTTCTGGTGATAGACTGTCCACCAATATCCATTACAAGCCTACCAACTCCCACAGCTACCTCGACTACAGCTCCTCACACCCCGCTTCCTGTAAGGACTCCATCCCATTCTCTCAGTTCTTTCGCCTCCGTCGCATCCGTTCTGATGATGCCACTTTCAAAAACAGTTCCTCTGACATGTCCTCCTTCTTCCTTAACCGAGGTTTTCCATCCACGGTGGTTGACAGGGCCCTCAACTGTGTCCGGCCCATCTCCCGCGCATCCGCCCTCACGCCTTCTCCTCCCTCCCAGAAAATGATAGGGTCCCCCTTGTCCTCACTTATCACCCCACCAGCCTCCGCATTCAAAGGATTACCCTCTGCCATTTCCGCCAACTCCAGAATGATGCCACCACCAAACACATCTTCCCTTCACGCCCCCGGCGGCATTCCGTAGGGATCGTTCCCTCCGTGACACCCTGGTCCACTCCTCCATCACCCACTACTCCTCAACACCCTCCCATGGCACCTACCCATGCAACAGCAGAAGATGCAACACCTGCCCCTTCATCTCCTCTCTCCTCACCGTCAAAGGGCCCAAACACTCCTTTCAAGTGAAGCAGCTTTTCACTTGCACTTCCCTCAACTTAGTCTACTGCATTCGTTGCTCCCAATGCGGTTTCCTCTACATTGGAGAGACCAAACGCAGACTGGGTGACCGCTTTGCACAACACCTTCGGTCTGTCTGCAAGCATTACTCAGACCTCCCTGTCGCTTGCCATTTCAACATTCCACCCTGCTCTCTTGCCCACATGTCTGTCCTTGGCTTGCTGCATTGTTCCAGTGAAGCTCAACGCAAACTGGAGGAACAGCACCTCATCTTCCGACTAGGCACTTTACAGCCTTCCGTACTGAATATTGAGTTCAACAATTTTAGATCTTGAACTCTCTCCTCCATCCCCACCCCCCTCCCGTTTCTTCCCCCTCCTTTTTGTTTTTACCAATAATTTATATAGATTTTTCTTTTCCCACCTATTTCCATTATTTTTAAATGTATTTCCACCCATTGTTTATTTCTACCTTTTAGTATTCCCCCACCCCCACTAGAGCTATCTGTACCTTATCTGTCCTGTCTTCTACCCTTAATTAGCACATTCCTTTAGATAATATCACCACCTTCAACACCTCTTTGTTCTTTTGTCTGTGACAGCTTTTGGTTATCTCCACCTATTACTGGCTGCTTGTCCAACAACCCCCACCTTAAACCAGCTTATATTTCACCCCTTTCCTATTTTTACTTAGTTCTGTTGAAGGGTCATGAGGACTCGAAATGTCAACTGTGCTCTCCTCCGCCGATGCTGCCAGACCTGCTGAGTTTTTCCAGGTATTTCTGTTCCTTAATTAGTGCTGCTGACCTAGCAGATTTTGCACTTAGGTGTCGAGTATCGAGGTGGCAGCCCAGGCTTGTCCTGGTGATCCATCTGTGGGGTGCTGGCTGAAGGTTTGTTGGATTAAAGCATCCCGGGCATCCCTGCCTCCATGGAGTATGCCTGGGTCAGCCCCTCAGCATTTCCCTGTGCGTGCTCATCCTCGGACTCACTGCTAGACTCATAGTGTGCAGCCATAGCCACTGCGTCGATATCTTCATCGTCCACTGCGTCCCCCAGCTTTCCAGCGCAAGATTGTGGAGAGTGCAGCATGCAACCACTATCACCGAGACACGATCTGGGGGGTACTGGAGTGTGCCCCCTGAGCGGTCCAGGCACTGGAAGCGCTTCTTGAGAAGACTGATGGTTCTCTCCACCACAACCCTTGTGAAGGTGTGGCTCCTATTGTAACGCTGTTCAGCCTCTGTTCTTGGATGGCAGAGAGGCGTCATGAACCACCTTCTGAGGGGATAGTTCTTGTCACCCAGCAGCCATCCATCAAGCTGGGCCGGAGCACTGAAGAGCCCCGGCACCTGGGAGTGTCTGAGGGTGTAGGCATCGTGGGAGCTGCCTTGGTACCTTGCACAGACTTGTAGAATCAGCATCCTGTGATCACACACTATCTGCATGTTCATGGAGTGGAAGCCCTTCCTGCTGACGAAGGCACCGGGTTCACCTGCTGGCGCCTTGATGGCCACATGTGTACAGTCTATTATACCCTGGATGCGGGGGAACCCAGCAATCACTGCGAAGCCTCTGGCTTGCTCAGTCTGACTGGCCTGGTCCTAACGGTAGTGGATGAAGGTCAATGCACGTCTGAACAGAGCGTCTGTGACCTGCTTGACACAAGTGTGGACAGCTGATGACACCACAAAGATAACCCACCGAGCCCTGGAAGGAGCCAGAGGCATAGAAGTGGAGGGCAACTGTGACCTTCAGAGCCACAGAGCATGGGGTGTCCACACATACATTTCGGTGATATCTCAGGCCCAATGATCTGACAGATATAGTTGACTGTCTCCCTTGAGAGTCAGAGTCTCCTTCTGCACTGCAACTCAGACATATTGAGGTAACTGCTTCGCTGCCTGTGTACCCTGGCAGCAGGACAGTGGCATCTTCTGCGGCCCCTTCCATCTTGGACTATCTCTTGGCCCTGCGCCCCTTGTGCCTGCGCCTGTCCTCCCAAAGGTGGCTCCCCTGGAGGCTGAATGTGCACTCCTGGCCTCCTCCCCTTTCTAGCCCTCTCTTCCTCCTCAGAGGAGCTGCCTTCAGTGGATAGATCAGCTCCCATTCCCAGGCTAAGGGAAGGCTCTCTGAAACCTGCATGCCCGGAAAAGATTCCTCACTGCAGAGTGCTGACCTGAAGGTTAAGAGTCCAGAAAAAGCAGCTGGGTGCAGATCACACAGGCAAGTTTGAAAAACTTTCAGCAATAAATACTTCGCAACCCCACTGAGCCCTCTTATCCCACCTGTGGATGAGATTAATACAAATGTCTCCTACCCACCTGCCCGTTGCGCCCGTGCGCTGACCCGAAGATCACACAGACGCCACAAAATCGGCATCAATTGAACAGTAAAAGGCCTTAAGTGGCCCATTAATTAATGGCGGGCATGTGTTGGACTTCATCGTGCGCCCGCCCAACGAAATATCACGATGGTGCGCAGTGACGTCGGGACGCTCGCCCGACATCACCGCGCATCATTTTATGTGCGGACGTGTGCGGCCCGCCTCCCCCCCGCTCACAAAACGGAAAATTCTCTCACATGTTTAACTAACCTGATTGAGTGTTTTTGATGAGATAACAGAGAGGTTGATGAGGGTAATGTGGTTGATGTGGTGTACATGGAATTCCAAAAGGTGTTTGATAGAGCACCACATAATAGGCTTGTCAGCAAAGTCGAAGTCCATGGAATAAAAAGGACAGTGGCAGCATGGATATGCAGTTGGCTGAGTGATAGGAAACAGAGTAGCAGTGAATGTTTGCTTTTCGAACTAGAGGAAGGCAACTGGAGTGGGGTTAATCAGGAGTCAGTACTAGGACCATTGCTTTGCTTGATAAATATTAATAACCTAGATAGAGTGTAGATTGCATGATTTCAAAAGTTGCACATGGCACAAAACTTTTAAGTATTGTGAACAATGAGGAGGGTGGTGATATGTCAAGAGGACAAGCTGGTGGATTGGGAAGACATTTGGCAGATGAAATTTAATACAGAAAAGTGTGAAGAACAAGGAGAGGCAATATTAAATGAAGGGTACAATTCTAAAAGGTGTGCAGGAGTAGAGAAACATGGGAGTAAGCATGCACAAATCAATGAACGTGGCAGGGCAGGTTGAGAAAGTGGTTAAAGAGCTATAAGGGATCCTGATCTTTATAAGTTAAGATACAGGGTACAAAAACAAGGAAGTTATGATGAACCTTTATAAAACACTGGTTAGGTCTCAACTGAAGTATTGTGTCCAATACTCCAATTGTGTTCTGGGCAATGCACTTTAGGAAGAATGCAAAGACATTAGAGAGGGTACAGAAAAGAGTTACAAGAATGGTTTCAGGGATGAGGGACTTCAGTTACATGGAAAGATTGGAGAAGTTGGGGTTGTTCTCCTTTTCAAAGAGAGACTGGAGAGGACATTTGATAGAAGTGTTCAAAATCATGAGGGGTCTGGACAGAGGAGATTTTTTATGTTCTTACAGAAGCATGACATTAGAAAGATATTGATGGATTAACCAAATGGACAAAACTGTAGCAAAAGGATTTCAATGGAGGCAAATGTCAATTCATCCACTTTAGACCCATAAAGAATAGAACAAGATTCTTTCTAAATAGTGTAAAATTAGAAACAGTGAAGGTCCAAAAAAATGATTTCAGGGCCCAGATACATAGATCATTAGAATGTCATGAACAGGTACAGAAGATAATCGAAAAGTCTAATGGAATGCCGGCCCTTCCATCTAGAGAAATATAATTCAAAGGGGCGGAGGTCATGCTTCAGCTATTCAAAACCCTGGTTAGACCACATCTACAGTACTATGAGCAGGTCTGGGGACCACACTGTTGGAAGGATGCATTTGCCTCCCAGGGAATGTAGCATAGAATTACCAGAATGATGCCTGGACTCCAAGGGTTAAATTGCAAGGAGTGGTTACACAAACTAGGGTTGTATTCCCTAAATTAAGACTATTAAGGGGTGATTAGATCAGTATTTTCAAAATATTAAGGGTAGACATAGAAAAATTATTTCTTCTGGTTGGAGGGACTAGGACAAAGGAACATAGTCTAAAAATTAGAGGCAGAGCTTTCAGGAGTGAAATTCGGAAATCCTTTTACACACAAAGGGCGGTGGATGTTTGGAATTCTCTTCAGCAAATGGCAAATATTGCTAGATCAATTATTCATTTTAAATTTGAGACTGATACATTTATGTTAACTAAAGGTTTTAGGGTTAGGGGCAAAGGTGAGTTTATGGAGTGAAGTCGCGGTTTACCATTATCAGAGCTGGTAATCGACCTGAAACTATCGTTTGCTCCACCAAAGTCTGGTTCGCAGCATGAGCCTCGTTATACCGTCACTCTCTGCTGCAGCCAGAGGCTGCCACATGGGCGTCATCAGCCACCTACACTTTGTGGGTACCCTGTGTCCCAAAGGAGCCAATCCTGCAGCCTCTCTGGACCCTAGAAGATGTCAAGGAACTGAGACCTGCTCAGGATGTAGGATTCATGGACGTTCCCTGGGAATCATGTGCAGACCTGTAGAATGTGTTTGTGGTGGTTTCACAGCAGCTGAACATTCAGTGAATGTGGTTGACATAGTTGACTGCTTGTTGCCAGTCAGCTGTAGGAATGACAAGAGCCATCTATAGACACTGGGTCCAGCGAAGCACCTATGAGCAATGGCGCACTGTGGATCTTCAGCTGCGTGCGCAGCAGACCCTGCAGCCCCTTCATCTTGAGGGAGGTGCTCCTCCCTTCCCCAAGCCAGGCACCTTCATCACACTCTTCTTCTTTTCTACTCCCTGTAAGCCATGAGGCATACTGCTCAATCACCAGGCTCCATGATCCTGATGTTCTCCTCCTGCAGGATTAAAGAAAGAGATGCGTGGGTTAGCATATGTGTCCTAAGAACTTCTGTTGGTTAAGTCTGAAGGCCCCTTCACACATGCAGGAGAGTGCTGGCCACCATTTGGATGGCCAGTATGTAGTGTGCTTCATGGCAGCCCGAAACCCCACTCACCTACGCCCCACTCCACCTGACTGTTTGGTGGCAGCTTTGCCCATTGGACTGCATGCTGTGCTCTCAGCTCAGGTGCAGGCATTCTCCTAACCCACACTGCAAGACTGCGCATTTAGCTTGAACTATAATGGATACTGGTCCAAACTTGAATAAAGACATTGCAAGGGGCTGTGAGCGCCTCCACCAGTGACTGCTCCATGGCCACTTTTCGCAAGGGGATTGTCCAACTTCTCCAATCGTCCAATTGTTCTGCTGCCCCCCCTATTAATTTAATTTGCTGTCTGCGCCTGAGGGGTGAAGAGTTCTGGAGCATTTGGTGGCACCTTCATGCTTTTGCTTTGCTTGGGTGGGCAGAAAAGCTTCAGAGGCCCAACTCCAAGCATGTCAATGGAGCTGCTGCTGAACAGTCTCAGCTGTGGAAGAATGCTCACTTCTGAAAGTTTTTACAAGTGCAATGCTGTTTCCCTCACCCTACCTCCCCCCTCCCCACACCCACTCAGCATGTGCTTGTGTACTTCCTTCAGTCTGTGCTGCCTTGCCTCCACCCCCATCCCCAGCCTGACCCACACTGGGGGCCCTTGCCCCAGCGCTGGACTGAAAGCCAGCCAGGAAAAAGCCAGAAGTGCCGAGTGGATAATCCATCTTGGCCACCTCTGAAGGGCCCCAGAATCACAGATGCCAGTCTTCAGCCAATTTGATTCACTCCACGTGACATCAAGAAACAACTGAAGGTATTGGATACTGCAAAGTCTATGGGCCCTGATAACATTTTAGCAATAGTAGTGAAGACTTGTGCTCCAGAACTTGCCACGCCCCTAGCCAAACTGTTTCAGTACAGCCACAAGTCTGGGATCTACCCAGGAATGTGGAAAATTGCCCAGGTATGTCCTGTACACAAAACGCAGGACAAATCCAACCTGGCCAATTACCGCCCCATCAGTCTATTCTCGATCACCAGCAAAGTAATGGAAGGTGTTGTGCTATCAAGCAGCAATTACTCAGGAATAACCTGCTCACTGATACTCAGTTTGGTCTCTGCCAGGGCCACTCAGCTCTTGACTTCATTACAGCCTTAGTCCAAACATGGACAAAAGAACTGAACTCCAGAGGTGAGGTGAGAGTGACTGCCCTTGACATCAATACGGCATTTGACTGATTATGGCATCAAGGAGTCCTATCAAAACTGGAGTCAATGGGAATCAGGAGAAAAATTCTCCACTGGTTGGAGGCATTCCTAGCACAAAGGACGATAGTTGTGGTTGTTCGAGGTGAATCACCTCAGTCCCAGGACATTACTGAAGGAGTTCCACAGGGTAATTTCCTAGACCCAATCATCTTTAGCTGCTTCATCAATGATCTTCCTTCCATTGTAAGGTCAGAAGCGGAGATGCTCACTGATGATTGCACAATGTTCAGCACCATTCGCGACTCTTTGGATACTGAAGCAGTCTGTGCCCATACGCTGCAAGACCTGGACAACGTTCAGGCTTGGGCTGATAACTGGCAAGCAACATTCATGTCACACAAGTGCCAGGCAATGACCATCTCCAACAAGAGAGAATCTAACCATCGCCCCTTGACACTCAATGGCATTATCATTGCTGAAAGCCCCATTATCAACATCCTGGGGGTTACCATTGACCAGAAACTGAACTGGACCAGCCATATAAATATTGTGGCTACAAGAGCAAGTCAGAGGCTAGGAGCCCTGCAGTGAGTAACTCACCTCCTGACTCCCCAAAGCCTGTCCACCATCCACAAGGCACAAGTCAGGAGTGTGATGGAATACTTTCCACTTGCCTGGATGACTGCAGCTCCAACAACACTCAAGTAGCTTGACACCATGCAGGACAAAGCAGCCCACTTGATTGGCACCCCATCCACCAACTTAAACATCCACTCTCTCTGCCACCAATGCATAGTGGCAGCAGTATGTACCATCTACATGAAGCGCTGCAGCAACTCACCAAGGCTCCTTCAATAGAACTTTCCAAACCCGCAACATCTAACACCTAGAAGGACAAGGGTAAAAGATGCATAGTAACACCACCGGCTGCAAGTTTCCCTCCAAGTCACACACCATCCTGACTAGAAACTATATCACCGTTCCTCCACTGTGGCTGAGTCAAAATCCTGGAACTCCTTCCTTAACAGCACTGTGGGCGTACCTACATCACATGTGCCGCAGCTGTTCAAGAATGCTCCTCACCACCACCTTCTCAAGGGCAATTAGGGATTGGCAATAAAAAAAACACTGGCCTAGCCAGCAAGGCCCACGTCCTGTGAAAGAATTTTTAAAAAGCTGCTGCATCTTCTAAGGTAATGTCGTGTGGATGAGACATTAAACTAATGTACCAATGATACACTTGAAAGCAGATCAGGAAACAGGTGCCAACATTTTGCCCCCAGCATCTAAAACAGACTGATCTTTTTCTTTTATGGAATGTTGCTCGCAAAGCTACATGAAAGCAATTATTGTACTTGAAAGTAATGCACTGCATACAGAATGTTGAGAGATATATAAAAGCAAGCCATTGTTTCTCATTAGGCACATTGTTCTGTTTCATACTGCCAACATGGTAAACTAATTTTGCTCACCTCCTTCTGGAATGTGCCTTTTCAAAGCAGGTCTGGAAAGTAGCAGCGGTTTATGCTGAGCTTCATCCCGAGTAGCTCTGTGACACAGGACTCTGTGCTCCATGGGCTGCTCCCAGGGGGATACGCTGAGATAAAAATCAACTATTGCTGGAGGATCATTAAACTCGATAAAGGACGCTCTTTGCTGTGCCTGAAACTTGCTGGTCTTCCAGTGCAAAGAGTTGTCCTTGACCAAGTGTTGCAATCTGGCAAGTACCAAGGTCCAGGACTTTGTGCTGAGGGACACATTAAAGCTTGGGGCAGCCAAGCAGGGACTCAATGGGGAAAGGTTGCTGTTAGGGCCTTTCAGCCATAGTATGCCGAGGGGCTGGAAAATTTGTAGGACCCCTCGGGTTGTATGCCTAAATTGAATATGAATACAAGCATTGAAATTGTACGGAGGCACCTGAGAGAGGAACATGCTGTGTGAAGGAAAGTTGAATTCTATTGCACTTCTTGTAATTTTTCAATTTGAAATGTCTTGCTCCCAGGCTGCACTCCTGACATGGAATATATATCGAAAATACCAAAAGAATTACAATTGTACAGGGGCACCTAAGAGTGGAACACGCTGTATGGAGACAAGTCGAGTTTAATGGCACTTTCTGTAGTTTTCAAGATGAAATGTTTTCTAATGTACTTTTACAAATTTTACGAATGAAGTATATCTGTGGGGAAAAAAAACAAACACTAAATGAACCCCAATTTCTTTAAAAGTCTCATCAAAACATCAACAAGTTCGAAAGGAATTTAATCAACATTCTTCCGTTGATTTTTCAGCACTCTTGCAGCAAGCTGACCCTGGGATGATTCTGAAACCCAGGGGGAGTTGGAGTCACATCGAATAGTGCAAGCGGGGGAAGCTCCAATGTAAGGGAGATGGATTGGCACAAATGTTTAGAGACACAGGGTGCCGGCTGGGGAGTAATGATCGATTTTGGTGGTGGTGCCAGGGAACTGGAGTCTTATTCGTGAGCGTCTGGATTCAGCGCTGCGAGTCAAGGGTTTTCCGGCCCCGCCCACCGCCGAGGGTCGTCCGGTCCCGTCGAAAGTCAATGGGCCGCCGAACCTTCCGCCGCCAAGGGAGCCGGAAAATCCTGCGATTGGCTCCAAAAGATTTGCTCATGTGTCTAACTCACCAAACAAACACTACCGAGGCAATTTGGCCTCAACCTCAATGGAGTGAGCTTCAGATCAAAGCTTTGATGGGAGGATCAGCCCCCTAAACGGTTCGAAAGATCAGGTTGAACCAATGCCTGCAGACGAGAGCTGTGGTACAGCCACTTGATTGGTGCAAAAACTCTGCTGATCTCCTAGGTTACAGCATCGTATTAATGGTTAATTCTTGTAGGATGTTCCTGGGCGGGCTGGAGGTATAAGATGAACAGCTAAAGCAAAGAGGGCAGGTAGAGGGTAGAGAAGATCTGCGAAGGAAAGGAGAGATAGAGAAAGGACAGAATGGGGAAAGGAGGAGAGAAGGGAGAAGAAGAAGGGGGATGTGAGAAAATATTAGCCCTTTACACTTGGGAAGAGATTCAGAAGCACAATAGCAAAACGGACAAGTGGCTTGTGATTGATAGGAAAGTATATAACGTGACTAACTGGGCCCTAAAGCACCCCGGAGGGATACGGGTTATCAGTCACTATGCCGGAGAGGATGCCACGGTAAGGAGATCACCTTTAAACAAAAAGTGAATCAAGCAGATCGATTGTCCGCTTGCATTAGCTCCGAGATGCTGCATGCATATAAAGTCAGAATGCATTCCAGTGATCGAGGGGTGCATTTTTTGTACTCTTGTTACTGTTCATTCGTGAGTCGCTAATTCATCGTTGTAACATTTGAGTCTGAGAATATTCATCGATATTCCTTTTCAGAATTGACACAGAACATTTTCACGGAACATTTTTTTTTTCCGGCGCAGAATGTCTTGCTGTTTTTAAAAATCTTTAATTAAGGTACGGAAGAAAGCAGAGTTTCGTGGCAGAAGACCAAGGTTACTCGAGTTCAGGGATCCGGAGTTACTATCGGTCAGATACATCGCTGCTGAAGGAAACACCACATGGGCAGTTCTGGGCGAGGTCTACGTCTGAATTACTAAATTGCTAGTGGTGCTGGAGAAAATTAGTGAAGTATGATTTTTCTGAGTCAGTCCTAGGGAGACCAGTTTATTTTAAATAAGGATTAAGCATAATTATATAGGTCATTGGTCGTGGTTTTCACAAAAAAAGTGGATGAATTGGTGAATTACAATTTCCAAAATACTCATACTAATCATGGCAAATCCAGTAATGCAAATTAATATATAATTCATTCAATCACCATAAATTGGCAGCATTATCAATGAATGCTGCTGTCTCCAAAATGCTGCTGCCTGGAATCCCAGTTAACAATAACAAACCTTGATTCTTTTGGTCACTGTAATATATTAATTCTGAGAAGTACTACTTAACTGGTCTGCAATTCAAATTTGTTTTAGTGCTACAATATATTAACATAATTATAGCTTTCTAGGAATGTGGTACTGCTAATAATCAATATTCATTCAGAATCGATTGCAAATAACCAGGACTTTTTCCCATTTTCTCCAATTCTTGTTCCTCTCCTGAAAGTACTGACCTTTTGTGGGTCACAATTCCAATGATGCTTGTCAAGTGGCCATTCTTTACATGAACCTAGACTTAGACCTTTGAGTTTTACAGAGCTGTTCATTTGTGGGGGACAATACATTGAGTGCAATGTAAAACTGAAGCAGCCTGTGCCTGCATGAAGAAAGGTCTGGATAACATTCAGTTTTGGGCCAAGTGCTAGGCAATGAGCATCTCCAGCAAGAGAAAGTCCAACCTCTTCCCCTTGACATTCAGTGGTATTACCATTGCTAGTTCCCCCATCATCAATATCCTGGAGGTTAACACTGACCAAAAATTTAATTGGACCAGCCATATAAATACTGTGGCTACAAGACCAAATCAGAAGCTGAGAATTGTGTGGTGAGTAACTCTCCTCTTGACTCCCCAAAGCCTGCCCAGCCATCTACAAGGCAAAAGTCAGGAGTGTGATGGAATTCTCTTCACTTGCCTGGATGATTGCAGCTCCAACAACACTCAAGAAGCTTGACACCATCCAGAAGCTTGCTTAATAGATACCCCAGCCTGCCACAAATATTCACTTGCTCCACCACCGGTGCACTGTGTCTGCAAAGTGTACCATTGCTAGCAATGCTCAC